>NW_023603184.1:38001845-39475178 GCF_014898055.3 Talpa occidentalis | reverse complement strand
ATTTCTCAAAAATCCCAAAATCCTATATAATAGTGTTGGGATTTTCCTATATGAAGGATGGTAATTTGTATGCCTTAGATTCAAAAGGTTTTAATGAGAAGTTATAAAGGTCTTGATTTTGTATTTTCATTCTCTCTACAGTGGTCACTGGAAAGTTTTCACAGGGAATGAGCTGGCAGCTTTGTTTGGGTGGTGGATGTTTGATTGCTGGAAGAAAAATAAATCAAGTAATGCTGATGTGAAGAACATTTATATGTTAGCGACCACAGTCTCTTCTAAAATTTTGAAGGCAATTGCACTTAAAGAAGGATTTCATTTTGAAGTAAGAATAGATATCTGTGTGCTAATTTGCTAAAACTATTCTATAAACTAAAGCCATCTCTCCATCAAAACATAATTTTATTGGTTTCATTTATAATTCTCCCTCTTTTGGTTAAGATATTACCACTGCTGCCTGAGTTCAGTCCCAGCCAGGGAGCTAACCCACATATGGTGCAAAAGAACTCTCCTGTCTGGCCCACTGCTCCCCGGAGCAGTGTATTTCAGTAAATCTGCATGCTCTGCTCCCCACTCTGCGTCTGGTGAAGCCTCTCACTCCTTTGTACCTCTGGCCTACACCTTAGTTCTTCTACAAATAATCTTTAAAAAATTTTAAAAATAAAAAACATTATTCTCCCTTTTTAACACTTGCTTAATCTTTTTGATAGTTAAAACACTTTGAACCAAATTCATCCAGCATGTGAATTTCTCAAAAGATAAGATTGTTCTTTAAAAATTACATGAATTCTTACTATTCCATACAATAGTATCTGACTTTCATTCTGGAAAAATCTCACTCCTGGTGACCTCATCAGTAATACATACTCCACTCAAAAACTGGTACGTGTCAGTGACCACTTGTTTAGGCTCTTCAAGTTCAGTCTTAAGAAACTAAATTGCAAATTAAGACCTAGTGATTCTACATCTAGAAAACCAGTAGTGGATCTCTCTCAGGACAAAATCTTTAACCTTTGTGAGTCTTAGGAGTAAAGTGGACTGTCTTTGATGCCACTGGTATGAGTGCCAACTGAGTTGCCTGTCCTCTACTGTCTTTGCCAATTATCAGTGAAAATGTCACCAGTGGGCATTTTTCTTGATCCACAGTCAAGATACAGGTCTTAACACTAATTGGCTGAGTAAAAGAAAATTGAACCTGTCCTAATGAAATAGAAATATGAATCTTACACTTTATAAAACACATTGAACAAAATAGAAGAAACTGAAAATTTATGTACACCAAAGATTCTGAATTGCTAGTTTCCTTGTTTACATCTATAGTAAGAAAAATAGGAAATGATCACAAAAGAGAAAAAAAATATGATTCTATAGCCAGTATTGTAAATTTACTTCCTTGTTTTTGTTGTGGGAAAGAAGGAACAGCAGAGGTTGTGGTTCTTTTTTTTCAGTGAAGAGGTAGAGAGGTGAATTAGCTCTAGAATCAGTGTGTATCACATGCACTTTCTGTTGACTTTAAGAGTTCTTATCTTTAAAGTGAACAGTAGCCCCATTTAATGGTAAGTCCTCAAATATAATTACTGAAGTTCCTTTGTTATGGAAAAGAACACTTGGTTCAAACATGCGATAATGTTAAATGTGCATCACTAAAAAGCTTTCTTGGCTTTTGATTACTTGGGGCCCTAAATCACAATCTTTATAGGTACTTTATATTAGTGCTTGTACTGCAGTTAAATAGGTGGTTTCCAAGAAGCTGTGTAATTGAGTCCTGGCTCTGTCTCTTAAGTGCAGCAAATCTTGGGCAAACTTGCTGAATTCTGAGCTGCTGTTTCAGCCATAGATATTTTGTGAGCATTAAAAAAGATAATAGTATAAAGCACTTGTTTAATAGTAGATGATGATAGTAGCTTGATTAATAGTAGATGATGATAATATATGTGTGTGTTTGTTACTGTGTGACTATATGTGTTACCACTTACGGGGGTGTATTTGTGTATTTTAGGACTATATGTTTACCACTACATAAAACTCGTGGACTGAAGACCCTAACAGAATATCACTCTGAGTGTTATGTGCATTTAGTGACAGGTTTTCACTAATGTGTACTTATGAGAGAGTCACTTAACTAGAGTCGCCTCCTCTGCATTTCAGGAAACATTGCCAGGTTTTAAATGGATTGGAAGCAGGATAAAAGACCTCCTGGAAAATGGGAAAGAAGTCCTTTTTGCATTTGAAGAGTCTATTGGTATGTAGTAAATATTAAAATATTTGAAACTTGATTTGAGAGCATTTTTTTAATTTAATGTTTTATATATATGTATATTTATATCATTCTTCCTTTTTGTACAATGCATGCTTTCTCCTCTCCAGTGTAGTCCCTTCAAAATTCCCATCACCAATTCACCCGTGCACCATCACCATAGTCCCTTGTGTAAGAACACCTTCCCCCCCATTTTGATTCCTCTCCTTTCCCCTCCCCTGCAGAGTATCTCTAATAGTTGCCTGTTAATTTTGTTTTTTAATTTATTATGATTTTTTTCCCTGGTCCCTTATTTGGTTCCCCTACATTCCTCCTATAAATGAAACCATATGATACTTTTCTTTTTCCTTCTGGCTCATTTCACTGAGCATAATCCCTTCCAGCTCCATCCATGTTGCTGCAAATAGCATGAATTTATCTTTTCTGATTGATAAATAGTATTCCACTGTATACATACACCACATCTTCTTGATCCAGTCATCTATTTGGGGGTACTTGGGTTGTTTCCATAGCTTACCTATTGTAAATAGTGCTGCAATAGACATAGGGGTGCAGGAATCCTTTTGAATTAATGTTTTTGTTTATGTCCTTTGGGTAGATTCCTAGGAGTGAAATTGCTGGATCACATGGAAACTCCATTTGTAGTAGTTTGAGGAACCTCCGCACAACTTTCCATAGTGGTTGGACCAGTTTGCACTCCCACCAGCAATGGAGAAGAGTGTTTTTTTTTTTTTTTTTTTTTTAAAGATTTATTTATTTATTTATACAAGCACTGGGCACAGTCAGAAGCACGGGAGGGTGAGAGGATTCACCAGAGTGGGGAACAGAACAGGCAGGCTGATGAAATACACTGCTGAGGGGAGCAGCGGGCCAGCAGGAGAGGTCTGCGCACCATGTGGAACTCTCACTGGCGGTCAGGTAGCGAGCCGGAGCTGCAGAGGCTGCAGGCAGCTTCGCAGCCCAGCGCTCAACTGCTGCACCACCAGGGGAGGCCTGAGAGTTCCTTTTTTGAGAGTGGTTTTTTTTTTTTTTTTTTTCAGTAATTAGTAATTAGTAATTCAATAGAGAGGAATTTTTGTCTTCTGATTTTGCATTTTGAGTTGTGGGCACCAAGGGATCTCAGAAATGTGTAGATGAGTTTCTCACCAGAAAATTAAAAAAGCATCTAAACATCCCCCAAAATGGGCCTCCCTGGTGGCTCTTCTCCATTAAGAGTAGTTAAAAATGAGACTCAAGTAGGGCCTCCCCGGTGGCGCAGCGGTTGAGCGCTGGGTTGCGAAGCTGCCCGCAGTCTCTGCGGCGCCGGTTCCATCCCCGGCTGCTCCCCGGCCACCGGAGGAGGGTCCCACATGGCGCGCAGACCTCTCCTGCCGCCCGCTGCTCCCCTCAGCAGTGTACTTCGGTCCTTCTGCCTGTTCTGCTCCCCGCTCTGGTGAATTCTCTCACCCTCCCGCGCTTCTGACTGTACCCAGTGCATGTATAAACCAAAAACAAACAAGTAAATAAATAAAACATGCCTATATAAAAATAAATAAATAAATAAAAATAAACATCCCCCAAAAGCCTTTGGTATCAGTGGATTTCATTAATTTCTAGACCTTTAAATTCATTGGTCCTTCTGATGAAATGTGAAACTATTGAAATTGTGACAAGTTTCAGTTTTCCTTTTTTCAAGACGCTTTTTAATCCTCAGGTTTTCTGTGTGGAACTTCAGTTTTGGATAAAGATGGGGTCAGTGCAGCTGTTGTTGTTGCTGAGATGGCATCTTACCTGGAAACTCTGAACATCACATTGAAACAGCAACTGATTAAGGTTTATGAAAAGTAAGTTCTACTATTATGACCTTCGCATGCTAGGTGTTTTTATCTTTTACCCTACTTTTAGCTCTCTAAATTCATTTTTGAATACTAGTCAGTCCTTTTTAAAAGTACTAAAATTATCTCAATTAAAGACAGCCACTGTCTACACAGTGTATCATATGCTTATTAACTCTTTTCTAAAGTTACCTGAAACCTGATTTTAACACTTTAATTAAATTTTTGTGCAGATATGGTTATCATATTTCAAAAACTTCGTATTTCTTGTGTTATGATCCTGCCACCATCAAGAGTATATTTGAAAGGCTTCGCAATTTTCATTCTCCAAAAGAATATCCGAAATTTTGTGGGACATTTGCTATATTATATGTACGGGACATTACCACTGGATATGACAGCAGCCAGTCTGATAAGAAATCAGTAAGTGCCTACTTTTTAAAAAAAGTTTTTAGCAATTTGTAAAAATTCATACTACAGTAAAATAGTAACAGTTTAAGTCTGTGAGTTTCCTAAAACCTGGATCCATTGTTTCTCTCCAGAGCAGTTTGTCAGTCCCACTGATGGGCTCTCCAACTGTCTTCCTTACTTCTCAAATCTGTTACTTTCTGAGCAAGGGAGGAAGGGGATGAGAGGCAGAAAGAGAACTGGAAGGAAACAGTGAGAATGTATGATGATGCTGGATAATGTTGAAAATAAAGTCTGAAAGTCTATAACACTGAAGATATGTGTCCTTCCAGTTGCCACTTGTCTTTCCAACATTATTCCCTAAAACCCTGCCAACTAAGACAACTTTTAGTTCCTTGGATGCACCCATTTTAAAAAATTCCTGGTTTTGGGCCTCTCCTGGTGGCGCAGCAGTTGAGCGCACTGGGCTGCAAAGCTGTCCGCAGCCTCTGCAGCGCCGGTTCAATCCCTGGCCGCCGGCATGGGCCCCACATGGCACGACAGACCTCCCCTGTCTTGCCCGCTGCTCCCCTCAGCAGTGTATTTCATCAGTCTGCCTGTTCTGTTCCCTGCTCTGGTTCTGGTGAATCCTTTCAACCTTCTGTGCTTCTGACTGTACCCAGTGTTTGTATAAATAAATAAATCTTTAAAAATAATAATAAAAAAATAAAAATAAAAATTCCTGGTTTTGCGTTTCTTCCTACTGTTCTAGTTTCTCACCTTAGTCATTGTCCAAGCAGGTGTTGCTGCTGCATAGAACCTCTATAATCAGCTGTCTTCCTCCTCAGGTTTTATTATCTATGGCGCCTTCCTCTTGTCACTTAGCACTTTCTATCTTCTATTATCATTGTGCTGTATGTGGCAGATCCACTTCTATTATACCTTTATGCCTTTCAAAGCTTCTATGTGGTAGGTGCTCAGCATATCTTTTGTTATTGTTATGTTTTATTATTGTTATTATCCTAAATTTCCATTCATAATGTTCTGCTGCTGTCTCAAGATTCTAGGGGAATAATATATTTTGGGGTGTCTTCAGCCTCTTGTATAAGTTACTATACACATTCCATTTCTGTGTGTTCATCTGGTCACCAAATACTGGTTCCCACTTGTTGGTATTGTGTGTGTGTGCACATGTATGTGTGTTTGTAAACTACTTAAAGGACCAAATCATTTGCTTCTTTTTATTTCTCTATGCTGTGTTTAGGATAGTTCTTGTGTGGCGCCTTTTTCTTCTTAACTTTCATATGTTTATATGTAACTTATTATGTTTATATATAACTTTTGTTTATATATGTTTTAAGCTAGAACTCATGTACCAGTGTTCACCTATTTATAAGCATACAGTATGGTGGTTTTTTAATATCATCATAGATATTTAAAGTTTATGATATTCATTTTCAAAATGCTTATGTCTCCATTCTCCACTGATGCTTGCAACAATTCTGTAAGGCAGGCAACTTAGATGTTGTTATCCCCTGAAGTCACACAGTGTCAAAGATTTCTGAGCTCTTTCTTCTCCCACTTCAGATTGACATACATCTGTGTGTCCAGTAGTCATTTATCAGAACCCTTCTGTACTTCAGGCACAGATACAGTAGGGATACAGCTATGGGGGGAATAAAGCACTGGGGATTCTGTGCTCTAGATTCTAGTGGGGAATGGACAAGTAAGCAGTGATTACAAGATGGTAAGTACTACCGGGGGGGGGCCTAGGACACTATGAAACTGCAGAAGGACCCTTACTCAGATTTGAATGGTGGATGGAAGACTTTCTAGAGGACTGTTGTGAGTTGAGTTCTAGAGTATGAGTCCCCAGGCCTTGGCAACCACCACTCTAATTTGTTTCCAAGAATTTCACTACTTGAGATCCCTCATATAGGTATAATGCATTTTACAACTTGTGAAAATGAAAAAGATGCCAGTATGATTTAATTGTTGTTACAATTATGCATTAGGTGCTGCCTGTGAGTAAAAATAGCCAAATGATTACGTTTACTTTTCAAAACGGCTGTGTTGCTACTCTTCGGACAAGCGGGACAGAACCAAAGATCAAGTATTACGCAGAAATGTGCGCGTCACCTGACCAAAGGTGAGAACTGATAGGCCTTAAATATATAACTTTCATGTTTATATGTAACTTATATGTTTATATATAACTTTTGTTTATAAGTTTCGTTGAGCTAGAATTCACATACCAGCATTCCCTTATCTATAAGCATACAGTATGTTGGTTTTTAATATCGTCACAGAGCTATGAAACCATTACTACAATCATTCTTAGGGGAAATTTGGAATTGCCTTTAGAACCCAAGTCTTTGAGTTTAAGGGTAGATTTTCTTCCCTTTGGGGAAAAAAAAGACCTCCTGAAGTCATTCAGAATGGAGTTTTAAGTAAACCAAATTGGGCAATGCTATATGTGGTTAAAAATGAAGAATGATTTTAAAGTAATAAAAGCTGACTTGTATGTTTTTTTCAAATGACTGTGAATTTGGTTTAAGACTTTCCTAGAAAGGCTTTAGGCAATAGCAGCTCTTTAGGGGATGACTCTGAAGAAAAAACTTGTATTTTTTTTAAAGAATGCATTCTTTTACTCATATCTCCCTCTGTTACCTGAAGGATAAGTCATATCACCTTAATATCTATACTGAGTATTTATTCTTCAAAAGTATTTCAGGAAGCCATTGTATCTCAATATCAGGTATTGGTGTTCTAAGCTATTAAATTGCCTGGCCTAGGAGATTCTTTAGATATCTATATATAACTCAGCCTTATTTATCAAGTACCAAGGAACTTCTTTTAAACTTTTAAACTTTAGTTTGTGATAGTGGTATTTTCTTAGCGTATGATTTTTCTCTTTCTGATCTTGTTTTATTTTAACTGAGTGAATTTCTGTTTTGTTTACCTTGTTTATCCCATCAGGTTTATGCCTTCTAAAAAGATGTGTAACAACTTAAACAAATTTTAAGGTTATGTAAATAACTCTTAATTAATCTTTTTTTCTCAGTGACACCGCCTTACTAGAAGAGGAATTGAAGAAACTCATTGAAGCTATGATTGAAAATTTTCTTGAGCCCAGCAAAAATGGACTGGTCTGGCGTTCTGTTTAGTGCATACCAGCCATCACTCCTTTGCACTGGCATGTGACACAGAGCAACCAAGCTCTCCACACTCATATTAACATTGAGCCTGTGTTAGTATTCACGCTCTAGTTCATCTGGCCAAGTATCTTTTCCCTTTTATTTTTTCTTTTTAGTTGGTTAACTAAACAAACTGTATAAATTTGAAATGATGTGGTCTAAAGTGAAATTCAACTTTTTTCGTAATCTGGAACAAAAGTCACTACATTAAAGGCATTATAGTAACACATTGTTCTTCCTTTAACAGAAACATGATAACAAACATGAGTTTTCTCATTAAACTATGATAAAGCTTACTTTCACATTCTTATAATTGTGTATAGCACGGTTTTAAAAAAAATCAGATAAATGTCTTGTAATTGTAGAGTTTGTTAAGGAAATTAATCCATAAAATTGGCAAACATACGATTCACCTTCCAGATCACTGGGGAACAGTGTCATTGTTACATCAGAAGTATTCATTTACAAATTATAGTATTTGAAATAGGACACTTAGCATTTCTAGCTTAGAACTAATATGATGTGGTTTCTGCACCTTTTTCAGGTGCTTTTGGTGCAGTGTAAATGTGTGTATTTAACGGTGTTTATGGAACATAGAACAATAGTGGCAACACTCCTGTGGGCTTTGTTATTGTCAAATTTCTTAGTGCCTTCTCAGGGTCTGGGATGAACTGAAACAGTGTTCCTGAATTGAATATAATTAATCAGTTGATTTTCAGACAGTTGAGGAAAATCTTCCAAGCTGTATAGGTGCTTCTCCATATATAGCAAATGGGTTTGCTGGTTTTAAAATCTTTGAATGTAAATAAAAATCTTAATAAAATCAGGCTCACTATAATTGCAGCTAAGGATCTTCATGTTAAAATCAAGCTATCACAGCCTTTAAGAAAAAAGACTGAACAGAGAAATGAGCTTTGAATTTCCATAAAAGTCTGACTTTCAAATTACATTTTTGTAAATAGATTTATTCCTTTAGCAGATAAAGTAATGCTAATTTTACTAAGAAATGAAACATCCAAACTTTAGATCTTATGAAGCTCTAAAACTACATGTTTTAAAACTAAAGTCCAGTTTAATATAACATCTTGCTGGCTTATATAGAATTTCTGATCACAACAGTTCTATATATCTTTTTTCATGTGGAGAAAAAATTAGAAGATATCTTTGGGTTGATTTTGCGTCTTCTAAATAAGACTTAATCAACAAGTGCCATTTAATCTTCTTAAAATATATCCTGTCCTATGTAACTCAATGAATACTTAAACACATGTGGCATAGTTAAGGGGTAACAATAACAAGGTCTTGGGTGTAATCATACCAAACAGGTTGCCTATGGAAAATAACTGGTATAAGAAATTTATTTCCTAAAAAATAACAGTAATAAAACTGTATTAGGAACTGATTAGGATATTAAATCTATAGTTTGGTTCGCTGCAACTATCAGCTAACGTTTGGTTGAACCCATGTGATCCAAATGTAATTTTCAAATTATTATTGCCACTATTGTTAATGTGTTCCACCTTACTTTCTTATAATTGGATCTTGTATGACTGTAGATAATAGACTGCTGACTAAATGTAGAATACCATTATTTCTGAATGAGTTTGTTTTCAAAGACTTTGCACTGAAGAGAAAATGTGTAGAATGTGTCACTTTATTTGCTTTTAGGAATGTAGATTATAATTTAGGAAATGGCTTATATATTCTATAAGTGGTATGAACAATGCATTATATATATGAAAAATATGTATATTTGCTTTCAGTATGTGTGTTACGGTGACTAAAGAGCAAAGTGGAGCTAAAATGATCTGATAGCCCCATTCATAATCAGTAAAGCCACGTCATAATTGTCATTTTGTTATAAAAAGAACAGCTTTATTTGAATGCTTTAATATAATACATTTAAGTCACCATAAGGTGAAAAACTATCTGAAATATTCAAAGTTAAAATAACAAAATTTTACAAATGTTGCCAAAGTATATGAATTGAGGGTATCTGATTCTAGCCAAGCTCTGGAGTTTGTCCGAGCATGATATGTAAACATGAAATTGGCATAGTGGGTATATACTTGCCTAACAGGATAAATTCAGAAATAACCCAAGCTTTAACCAGGAGAGACAAAATTGCTGGCCAGGAGGCCTCAGCTTTGGAATATATATTGTATATCTTTTTCTTTATGAACAATGTCATGGAAATGAATGCATTCTCATTGAGCATGTACATTAAAATTGGGATTTTCTAGAGCTCTGGAGAAAGGAAAAGTAGTGGGGCAAGACCAAATGTGCACTGGCCAGAATAGAAATAAACAAACAATAGGCCAAACAAAGGTGGCAAGGAAATACTTCTGTGAAGGACAAACTTATCACCCTAAAAATAGGGAATAAACTTAACTGTGGGCAGTTGCTTATTTGTGTTTATTACCATGATATGCAGATAGTGAACATATTGTTTTCCTTTCCCACCAACCACTAAAAAGAGGTCAAGTTTTAGGAGGTAAGAAAAAGAACCCCTTTTATTGAATGTACTATCTTAGTATCATATGAGACCTGGGAAGGGAATATAGAATTTTTTTTAATAAAAAAAATTTGAAAAAAGTTCAAATAAAGATTACTTAACTCTGGAGAGGAAAAAGCTATCAGTATACCTTAATAAATCTTAAATTATTAACTGAGTCTTTTAATTGAAAGACTCAAAATAAGGAGTAACATGGCACACTATTTTCCCTCTCCAGTGAGGACAGTGTAAGAGAGAATAAGCATCTTTTCATGAAAAATAAAACTTTAAATATTAAAGGTAAGTATTAAGTAACTTTTTAAGTTTCCTTCCAATGTGTTTTGTTTTTTGTTTTTTTTTAACTCAGGTTGGAAAAAGATGATGGTGTTCAGAGCACTTAAATTACCATTGAGTGTCACTCCATATCTAGAAGAATCTAGCTCACAAGATAGTTTTTGTACTTGTTGAGTAAGTAGTGTATGCATGAGTTAGTGAATAAAGACCTGTTCAGAGGCTATTTTTAATTTAACCTGGCAAACTAAGTGAGACGAATATAATTTTGTTCATCTTAAAGAATGTATAGCATTATAGGATACTGAAGGGTTTTGTTTAAATATAAAGTATTGTTGTTTGGATGTAGTAACTTCAGCAAGCAGAGCTTCTAAGACATTAGATACCTAAACTTCTTATTCCTTAAGCAGGTTGCTTCTGGAATTGATGCAACAAAGATAGGAGGTGGAGTTTAATGAAGAAATTGTTCTATATGCTGCTGCTATTGGTATTTCTTTCAAATGTTTTCCATTGATATCTGTGATGCTTGAAAAATCCTAACTCTACTTGGATAACTTTAATTTTATGCCTTTTTCTCTCTACCTCCCTCTTTCCCTGGTGCCCCCACACACTGATTTTGTTACTGTGAAAACTTTTGCCCTATTACCTCACTGATAAGAAATCTTAACTGGATTCATTCAGAATGCTTTAAACTTCTTTGTAAGCTATATTTGTTTATGGACTCTTGGTTATTTTGTTATTACTAAAATATGTAAGCCATTGTAGGAAGTAATTTTGAATCTATTTCCTAACCTTTTTTGGTCTGTCTAGATATTACTGTATGTAAATTTATTATGGTCTTTCATAATTCACTTGTTTTCTGAGATTGCTCTAGAAGCAAATGAGGAAAGGGTCACACTAACCAAAATAAATGGCAAATAGATTTAGCATTTTATTTCAGGTTTCCTTCTACTTTGGACATCCAAAGCACATGATTTGAGGATATCTTTTTTCCATATTTTTCCCTCAAAGCATCTTACCATAAGCCATAAGAAGTCTTAAGGTAGAGAAAAGAAGGAAGAGAATTTCTCATTGTCTGACTGTACACAGAATGACTAAATCTGGTTGGAAACAGAGAATAGTATTTACCATTGGTTACTTTAAAATATTCACCATCCTGCTACATTCTTTAAGTCATCTTTTCTTTGTGTTGTTATAAGTCTAGAAACTTAAAAAAGAAAATATACAAGAATAAGTATAGTAACCAAAATAAGGGCAAAAGGAAATATCTAGAGCTTGCTTCTCAAATTTTTCTACCAACATAACCCAAAAGCAGAGAAGCATGAATGTGTGGGGAAAGGCTCTGAGCAAAATCGGAAGCAACCTAGCACTCACAAGAAATTTCATGCTCTGTCTTAAAAATGTAAGTGAATTTTGCATCCTCCATAATAAAACTGCTTAATGTAGAAATGAATCCTAATCTTCACCAAAACTGGTGCTATCAGAAAGGAGCACATATTTGTAATGCGGCTTCTCATTTTCTCCCCTAACCCCCTCCCCATATTTCCTGCATATCCCTGAGGATATATACACTGACTCTAGAGTGAGAAATATAAACATAGAACGTACCTTAGTCATACCTATACCCTGCCCTATAGAAACTGACCTTTAAAAGTATTGTCAAATTAAAACTGAACTGAAACAGTTATGTTACCACTGAACCTTATAATTTATTGTCTGAGCTGTTGGCCAATGTGTTCTCTGATTCAGAAGGAACACCCAACTCTGAGCCTCCTGAAGGCAGGGGTCATCATTTCTTAGTGTTCCTATCCACACCTAGTATAGTACTTGGCATAGGATGCTTAATTGGTGACAACAGGAATTAAGGGATTTTATTTTAAAGGAGCAAGTTGTTTAAGAAACAACCAAAACCAATCATTTTTAATCCAACTTTTAAAGTCTGTCTCATTCCTGAAAGATATAGTAAGCAAGGTTTATTAACCATCCACACCCTTAAATACTCAGTTTCTTTGGGGAGAGGAGAGTATATTACCGTTTGGGAATTGTATGTAACACCTGGTTTTTTATATTCACAACAAGGTGTTGGCCAAGAAGGCTAAGAAAGTGTCTGTATTGACTTAATGTCACTTGTGTGAGTGCCATTTTGAGCCTGCTAGTGTTGCCTCCCAACTGAGTCACAACTAATTTGATATTTTTGTCCAGTGTGATGACGCATCACATCTCTCACAAGAGTCAGTTGACCAAGAGTCTGCATCCATATACAGTGAGGCCTTGTTGTTATAGGCTAAAATAAAAATCTTTGTATATGTCACTGAATATGCTCAATAGAATACATAGTTAAGAATAAATTGTTTTTCTGATTGTAACAGTAATTCAAATCTGTGCCCTTGTTTTAACAGTTTCTGTCAACATCTTCTCATTTTTCCCTACAAAAACACCAGGGTGTATTATAGTAATGCCTGTGAGAATTTGCACTTTAAGTATTTGTGTGTGGATTTCTTGTGGTTTTAGCCAATGAAGTGTTAT
Organism: Talpa occidentalis; assembly: GCF_014898055.3. NCBI lineage: Eukaryota > Metazoa > Chordata > Mammalia > Eulipotyphla > Talpidae > Talpa > Talpa occidentalis. Next base: position 39,462,215 of record NW_023603184.1, on the reverse strand, counting down.
CAGTAATAAACAGGTCTCTTCATAAATGTGAGTGTCTGCATAATTTTTATTATCTTAGATCCTGTGCAGTTCATAAAGTTTGCTATCCACAGTGAACATGTTCTAGGAATATATACTCAAAGAATCTACTTTGAGCCTAAATATTCTAGCTTAATACTCCGAAAATATTTCTTGGTTCATTCTTCAGAAGTCCCAGAGAGTTAATATTTAAGTTTGTTCCTTCTTATTTTTCTTTCTTTCCTTTAGTTGACCTAATTTGTCCACTTATAATAAAAAGCTAAAGATTTGAAAATCCCTCAAAGTCACAACTACATACCTGTGATACAGTGGCGGTCACAGGTTGTTGACTGTGGTCCTGATCTACACTGTCTCTCCCTCTGTCAGGTTCAAAAGTAAGAAGAGTAGTGTTAACAACTTCTACTTTGACTTTCTGAGAACTATGTCAACCCCATCCTTATGTAACCAATTTCCTATCTTTATTGTTGTTCATAGCATATAAACAAGTGAACAAATAAAGTATAGTAAGTTCTTGGGAACTGTAAGTGAAACAACATATAATGAAGCCAGGTCCTCGATATTGTTTCGTTCAACATTGGATGAGATTTTCTTCTCAGATTTAGGAAAAGTCCTCAAAACAATGATATTTGAGGACCTGCTGTAGTGGTCACTTCCTTACAATATTGATTAGGAAAAAAAAAATTGGTTCCCAGCCCGGGCCACTTTGTGTATGGAGTTTGCATGCTCTCCCGGCATCTTGTAGGTTTTCTCTTGAGTTTCCTCCCACATCCCAAAGATGTACACTTTGGGTTCGTTGGCAGGTTTCAGTGCATGTGTTTGAGTCAGAGTAAGCTCAGGTGTGTGACAGTGCACCCTGCCATGGAAAGATGTCCTGTTCAGGCTGGGTCCTACTTTATACCTTGGGCTGAGTCTAGGGACACCCTTGACCCAAAGCGGAATAAACAGGTTAGAAAACAAATGAATGGATGAATGGGTGATTCAAATTATTACTTCATATTAGAAGGGTTCGGGGCCTTTATTTAGAAGTTTGGTGATGTTTTTGTGACCAGGACATAACTTGAGTGTATCAATTGCTTACGGTGAAACTGGTTTTTTTATGTGGTTTTGCTTATAGCCACACTTTCCAAGAACCTATTCATGACAGGAAGCCAGCACCTGGAGAGAAGGCCCGGTTGTCCCATGCCTGCCACCGAGTTGAAACTAGAGACTGATGAGGGGAGGCTTTGACATGCTCAGATTCTTTCTGAAGAGTAGTGGGGAACAGGCCACTGCAGTTACCCTTCATCAAGACACAACAGGGACACAGTCAATTCACTAAATTATGATGCAGACAAAAGGCGACAGACATCCACCCAGTGCTAGAGCACAGTAACAGAGAATGGTATAATGAAAGAGAGAAAAAAAAAAAAGCTGGGAGAGGGGATCGTAAGCAAAGAGCTTGGCAAAGAGTGGGATCTTAAGAGGGGATCTTAAGCAAAGAGTGCAGGCAAGCTTGGGTGTCTTGGACTGCTCTGTAGTGTTGAGGCTGTGAGAGGAGAGGTGGAAAGGGTTCTGGTTCCATGCTGTGCAGCCTGGACTTCAACCAGCAGAGAGAAAAGTCACAGAAGGGCATAAGCAGAAAGTCTGGGAGATGATGCTCGGGGAGGGGGAATGATAGGAGGGAATCCCCCTGGAAAGGACTTCCAAGGTCATCTTATCCAACTCTTAGTTTCTACAATATGACTACCAAATGGAAATTTGAATATTTTGAATATTTCCAGTGACAATTTGCCAAGACAAGGTGTTTTCTTTTTAAAGGAGGTCAATGGAGTTTTCCTTGTGTTCAGCTAAATCTGCAGGAGGCTACCCTTTGGCTCGCCCTGAAAACTCCATGTCAGACAAAAGTCCATTTTCTTTTTATTCAGTCTTTTCCCTTTGGTAAATATGCACAATTCCATTCCAATTCCCTGTATGACAGGCTTTAGGTCCCCCTATACCTTTCTGGTCATTGTATGGGGTTTGTTTTCAAGAAGTTGTGTCCAGAATAAATATAACAGAGAAATGGTGGCACCTGCCCAAAGTAGAGCGGTGGGCTTTCTACCTGATACACATCAGCACAATTGACTGTACAGTGGGGACTCTGCAGCAGACTCCTCCACACCTCTTCACTTTGCAAACAATTCCTCCTTTAACCCTCAACTCCTCCCTTTCAAAAAGCTTTTTCTAGGGCCTCCCTGGTGGCGCAGCAGGTTGAGCACCATGCCATAAAGCCGTCGGCAGCCTCTGAGGGTTCGTTCCCTGGCCAGGGAGATACCCACATGGCATGGTAGACCCCTCCTGTCTCACCAGCTACTCCCCTCAGCAGTGTATTTCGGTCAGTCTGCCTGGTCTGCTCCCTGCTCTGTCTTTGGTGAATCCTCTCACCCTCTGCATCTCTGGCCTGTACCCAGTTTTTGTATGCATAAGTAAATTAATCTTTTTTAAAAAAAGCTTTTTCTGCCTGTGCTCCCATCCCATCCCACTCACCTCGCTGAGGTGGGACCCCACCTGTGCACCCTACCACTCCCCGCTCCAGCACTCCCCATGCCAGGAGGAAATGATCTGTTTGTTTGTTGGACTCTCCCAATTAATTGAGTTCCCAGGGCTGAGACTGGTTGACTCAGGCCCCAACATCTCCAAAACCAACCTCAGTTTTTGATCTGCCAAAGTTAGAAACCAATACTTCTCATTTTACTCACCCTTCCTGGTTGAAGTGCCCAAAGTTCTGACTACCACTCTGAAGTTGACGAACCTCCAGGTCCATGTCCTTGGAAAGAACTTCTTTCCAAACTTCAGGGCTTTCCCTAGTGTTTGGAATGAGCAAGAGAACAAATCCTAGGAGGTGTGCGTGTGTGTGCGTGTGCGTGGGGGGGGGTTGTCAGTTGAAGAGGACTGAAATGGGGTATAAATTTTGGTTTTAAAGATAATAGGCTGTGAATAAGGAAAGGGGAGAGAATGAACATGGAATATGAATACATTCAACTCAAAGCAAAGACTGGAAGGAGGAGCACTTACAACTTGCCAAAAGGCTTCCAGTCAGACCATGACTGTAACAAATTCAGATGCTAAAGATGGAAAGGAGTGGAGAGGGGAGGCTGGGTAGAAGAGATTTATTTATTCTCATGTGGGAGGGGACTAAGGGCAGGAAAAAAATCAACTGGATCCCCATTTTTTCCAATTGTTCACCATTCTCACACATTCCTGCTTCCTACTGGTGGACAGAGATCTGTGTCCCTTGAAATAAACTCAGAAACTCTACTTTCAAAGGAACCCTAACTAAATGAAATCATCTCTTTACAACTGGGGGAGCCTGAGGGTTGGATCAGGGATCCACTCAAGTCCACAGAGTTGATTTCTGCAAAGCCCACATCATTTTATTCCCAGGCTGCTGTTTTCTCCCCCATAACCAGAGGATGACTAGCTAAAATACATTCAATGAATCTTAGTCTTCATCTGGAAGGGGCCTCCCCATCTCTATACAGGGAAAAACTAGCACCCAGAAAAGAAAAACTAGCACCCAGACCTCCTCCAGGTCACAAAGCAGCTCAGTGGCAAACCCAGAACTAATACTATATCTTCTGACTGTAGTCCCAAGCAGGACAGTGAATAAAAATTAATAAAATGCAATATATACCTTTAAGAAGACAAATGCGATCACAGTGCAGTCAAAGTACTGTTATAAAATTGAGTACAGGTGGGTGCAGTACAGAGAGAAGGGCAGCTCTGGAGATCCAGACAGGGCTACTAAGAATTGCTGGTTATGGAGGGCGGCCTTTGAAGGAAGAGTAGGCGCTTGTCAGGCAAAGAAAGGAGAAAAAGGCCTGCAGATACAGGAGACGGCAAGAAGAAAGCAGGAAGAAGCATCCTGGAGAGGCTGCATAAAATGTGGTCCATATACACCATGGAATACTACGCAGCAATCAAAAAAGATACACTCATGCAGTTTGCAGCAACATGGATGAAGCTGGAAGGGATCACGCTCAGCGAAATAAGCCAGAAAGAAAAAGAAAAATACCAGATGATCTCACTCACAGCAGGAATTTAGAAAACCTAAATAAGGGATCAGGAAAAAGGCAATTATAATAAAGTAAAAATCAAAATCAACAAGCAACTACAAACCAGAGACACACTAGGGGGGAGGGGGAAAGGGGAAGAGGGATTTGGGTCAAAATAAGGGGGGTGGGAATTGTATGGGGAATATAACAAGATGAAAATGCATACATTGTGCAAAATGAAAAATTAAAAAGTGGTTTATGATGGAGGTTAAGAGCAGAAAATTTGGAAAGGAGGCACCACAAGTCCAGAAACCTGGCTCACACAGGGCCAAAACCTGGAGGTGGGGGTAGAACTGTCATTAAAGTGTTACAGGGCAACCCCGAAGTGAAATGTGTTGGCCTGACTGTGGGTCCTCACCCATGTGCGCACTCTTAAAAGAGACTTACAATGAGACTTAGCCGCAGGTACACCAAAAAAGGGTAATAAAGTGTTTATTTACAAAAAGGGGAAATGAAAAAATGAATAATTGAGGGAGAAAGAGAGAGAGAAATTTGTGAATGCGTCTTACCAGTTCCACTGATCTGGAACCCCAATAGCATGCTGAAAGCCCACAAAAAACCAAGGACCACCCCACCCCCCCAGGCCCACATGGCTGGTTATATACCAAACCTGGCTACTTAACTCCACCCTCAGTTCCCAGCAAGCCTCCCTTCGGTGGTGATTGATGTGCCCTGTCCATGGCTATGCTAATCTCGCCTACCCCCACCTCCTTGTGCGAGCCAGATTTCTGGTCTTGTGGCGCCTCCTTTTCAGTTTTTTTCTATTCCCGTCCTCCACCAGTGGTAACAGTATGGAGTTTGTAGTCCTTGGTGTCTGGATCTCTTGGCCTGGGCTCGGAGTGGTGTCCATAAAACCTATTTGTGGAGTTTGTTCAGCACAACCTTCCCCCTCCCCCAGCAACAAAACCAGCTATAGAAATGACAACTCCTTAGGTGCAGACCAGAGGTGGGAAATGGAAATGGGAGGCCATTGTAGAGAATCACTAGCCCTTTCAAGGCAACCTAGTCACACCCTAGGAGGGATTAGGTTAACAAAAGTTAACTCCACAAAGGAGTGAGCCCCTCCTATATAGGAGAAGACTCTATCCGGGCAATCTCTGCACTGGCTGGGGCAGCTGTCTTTCCGCCCCATGTGCCTATGCAGGAGCTTCTTTTTGCCAACTCTCTCGCCCTCTGCAGCGCAGCAGCCGTCCTGCCCGCCTGTGACCTGTACCACGCCAGAGCTACTCTGCACTGACCTCCCTCAGCAGAGGCAGCTCTCCTCAAGGCCGCCCGCCTGCGACCATGCAGGCCTCTCTCAGCAAACCTGCCCCTTTCAGGGCAGCCCTTTCTGCCCGCTGCGTCTATGCAAGTGTCCTTTATTCCTCTCTCCCTTTTATAACAAACCTGCCCTTTTGGATATAACTAACGTCTCTGTCTCATGGAGAAACTCTCCTGGGAAACCCCCCAGGTACCTCTGGTGAAACCTTTCCCAGAGTGAACCCTAGCACCCCGCTCTCGGAACCCAACACCTCCAAAAACATCACCAACTGAGCAAAAGGTCGTTACTCAAGACCCCCAGGCTGCTTATCTCAGGTCACCATGCTTCACTCCTTCTGCCCCCTCGTGCCTGCTAGTGCGCTTTATTCTCTCGCTTCTTATAATAAACCTGCCCTTTTGGATAAAACTAATGCCTCCGTCTCACGGAGAAATTTCCCTGGGAAACTCGTTGGTGCCGCTGGCAGGGGAGCTCTAGCCAAACTTCCCAGAGTGAAAACCAACAACTCCAAAAGCCGAACCCAACAACTCCAACCCGAACCCAACAACTCCAAAGCCGACCTGCGTTTCGGATCAGTCAAAGTTAGAAGCCAAAACTTCTCATTTTACTCACCTTTTCTGACTGAAATGCCCAAAGCTCCCACTATCACTCTGAAGTTGACGAACCTGCAAGCCCATGTCTTCAGATCAGAACCTCTTTCCCAAGCTTCAGAGACACCCATCAGAGGCCTTGGAGTCACCTCGGCCCGCATCTCCGAGCACTTCAAACTGAAGTTGTTCTTTCTCGCCTTGACCATCCCCACCTGTGCTGCTGAGTCATGCCCCTCACGTCTTCAGACACCCTGACACCTAGTCAGGCACCAGGTGCTGCCAATATTACTTCCCAAATACATGAAAGCCCTTTCTTTTTTCATTGTTGTATTGTTTTTTATTGCGGTAACACTGGTTTCTAACACTGTGTAGGGTAAGGAAAAATGTCAGGCTTTTCTGCCCTCCCGCCATCAGGATAGATGATGGATCCTTGTCCTGAATGCATGCCTGATGGCGGGCACCTGGAGTAGGGTGTGGGCAGAGGTAGATGGGATTCACCTGGGCTTTTAAGGGCAGCGTCACGGGGACGCCAGCAGAGGCCAAGCAGAAGCTGAAAGAGAAGCCGAGAAGCAGCAGAACAAACAGAAGAGCAGAGAAGCAGAGAGAAGGCCAGAGAGCCCAGATAGAGTGAAGATTTGCTGGGGGCTGGGAGGACTGCCAGCCTCCTGGCCCCCCAGCACCCCTGCCTGCCATATGCCTGGTGAACCCCAATAAAAGACCTGCAAAAGCCACTAAGGACTCTGACTCCTCCTTTACCCGGTCTGCATGGGATCATAGAAACCTGCTCGGTGGCCAGTCTTACACACTGCACATATGATTTAGAAATAGGGGTGTAGGGTAAGGAAAAAATATCAGGCTTTTCTGCACTCCCGCCATCAGGATAGATGAGGGAACCCTGTGATCCTGAATGCATGACTGATGGCGGGCACCTGAAGTGGGTACACCTGGGCTGAGACTGTGCTTTTTAAGGGCGGCGTCACGGAGACGCCAGTAGAAGCCAAAAGAGAAGCAGCAGAAGCTGAAAGAGAAGAAGCCCGAAGCAAAAGCAGAGAACGCCAGAGAGCCCAGATAGAGTGAAGATTTGCTGGGGGCTGGGAGGACTGCCAGCCTCCCAGCCCCCCTGCCTGCCACGTACCCGCTAAACCCCAATAAAAGACCTGCAAAAAACCGCTAAGGACTCTGACTCCTCCTTCACCCGGTCTGCATGGGATCAGAAAACCTGCACTGTGTCCAGTCCTGACCTTTACAAGGGGTCACCCGTCCTCAGATGTACATCACCACACCACATCCTCCACCAAAGTGACGCAGTTACAAATGACTGGTCTCTAAGAATTAACAAGGGTGTCTTCCCCCATCTCTTGCAATTTCCCCCTTAGTTGACAAGTTTGCCTTCTTTATAACTGGTCTCCCAGATAAGGATTAATTACTACGTTTGTCTTTGCCCCATATTTCTTGCAATTACCCCCTTGTCTGACAGGTTTGTCTTGAGATGACAAGTCCTCCTACATCCCAAGGAAGAGGGAGTTAAATCAGCTGTTGGAGAAAAGCAGGCTGGGGCCCTCCTCTCTCCATGCCCACCCTCCCCCATCCCTTTGCAGACTCTTGCCCATCTCCCCCTTTTTTTCCCTTCGCATAAATACCCCTGGCCTCTGCCAAAGAGCAGGACCGGGGCCTTTCAGTCATGAGTCTGCTGCCCTCGTCATTTGTCAACAGATAAAACCACTTTCCTTTTCCTCAAACTCTTTCCTTTTATTGGCCGAGGGAAACTGAGGCCGGCCTGCGGTATCAATTGTACCCATTGTCTCTACCACAGTCCTCCAGGTTCCCTCCCCCACGTGTTCCCAGCCCCTACCTTCTCTCTCTGATAGCCTCAATTCCACAATCAGATTTCTAGGGTTTGTTTGGTTTAGTTCTGTCTGTCCCTTGGAAGCCCTTTCTTCACTTGATCTTAGCCAAAAGGTCGAGAAGTGATTGAAACCCCTTTCTTTTTTTTTTTTTTTTTTTTTTTTTTAAATATTAAATTTTATTTTTATATTCCCCCATACAATTGCAAACGCCCCATTCTGACCCCAATCCTTCCCCTCCCGCCCCCCCCCCCCCAAAAAGTGTCTCTGGTTCATAGTTTTTTGTTGATTTTGATTTTCACTTTCTTATATTCATTTTCCTGGTCCCTTATTTAAGTTTTCTAGATTCCTGCTATGAGTGAGACCATCCGGTATTTCTCTTTTTCTTTTTGGCTTATTTCGCTGAGCATGATCCCTTCCAGTGCCATCCATGTTGCTGCAAATTGCATGTGTTTATCTTTTTCGAATGCTGAGTAATATTCCGTGGTGTATATGTACCACATCTTCTTGATCCAGTCATCTATTTTTGGGCATTTGGGCTGTTTCCAAAGCTTAGCTATTGTAAACAGTGCTGCTATAAACATAGGAGTGCAGGTGCTCTTTGGAATTGATGTTTCTGTGTCCTTTGGGTAAATACCTAGGAGTGGAATTGCTGGATCATATGGAAGCTCTATGTTTAGTAGGTCCAGAAATCTCCACACAGCTCTCCATAGTGGTGAAACCCCTTTCTTAATGCAATAGAATGGACATGGGGGATTTTCTTTAATTAAAACCAAATAAGATTCGGAATTAAATGACTGTCAGGGCGTCAGCATGGAGTTCTGGGAGACTGGTTGTGCCATTTGGATCTGCCCATCCCTCGCTGGGACTTAGCACCACCTGGAAATAATTCCTGCTTCTAAGGCTGGCTGGAACTTCGGGGTGGTGGCAAGGTCTCTGGCAATTGCCTGGGTACCCATTTGTAGGGGCAGGAATGGGCACTGAGCAGGTTTTCTAGGATCCTATGCAGACTGGGTAAAGGAGGAGTCAGAGTCCTCAGTGGTTTTTTGCAGGTCTTTTATTGGGGTTCAGCGGGGCCAGGAGGCTGGCAGGCCTCCCAGCCCCCAGCAGGTCTTTACTCTGTGGGCTCTCGGCCTTCTCTCAGCTTCTGCTCAGCTTCTACTGGTGCTCGGCTTCTCTTTCGGCTTCTGCTTTGGCTTCTCCTGGCGTCCCCATGACGCCGCCCTTAAAAGCACAGTCTCAGCCCAGGTGTACCCACTCCAGGTGCCCGCCATCAGGCATGCATTCAGGATCACCATCGCCATCAGGCATGCATTCAGGATCAGGGTTCCCTCATCTATCCTGATGGCGGGAGGACAGAAAAGCCTGATATTTTTCCTTACCCTACACTATTTAATCAGCTAATCTAGCTCAGTGGAAAAACTGGGGACACTGGGAACCCAACTGCTACTTTCCAGTTTCCAGAGTTGGAGTAAATTCTACCGCTTCTCCGCCCTCCCTACATTTTTTTTTTTTTTTTTGCAAATAGGTCAGTTCTTTCTTCAATTCATATTACTCTTCCTATTATGAGTTTATCACAGCTAAGAGCACCCAACTGATACTTTCAACATTCTATTTAGAGATCGCTTTAGCTAACCCAAAGTTTTCAAAGTATTTCCCCCAGCTTCTAAGTTACCACAGGCAACAGTTTTGCCAATTGTTTTGCCACTATAAAACACAGGTTACCATTTTTCCAACTGCCAGTAACAATTTCCTTACCATTTTCCCAGACTTCACTGTTTGCTGTTTTTCCAGTCTCCACCCATATCCCTGATCTCAAAGTCAATGACACAAATTTGGGGGTTTTGTTAAAGGTTACGTTTCACTTTTGTTTGTGTGTGTGTAGAAGAACTGAGTTGTAGGCCAGAGGTGGGGGGCAGGGTGACAGGATTCACCAGAGACAGAGTGGGGAGCAGAACAGGTGGATCTACTGAAATACACTGCTGAGGGAAGCAGTGGGCCAGATAGGAGAGGTCTGCTGCAACATAGGTGGGTTAGCTCCCTGGCTGGGGATCGAACTCAGGCCATAGCAGTGATAACACTGAGATCTAACCCCTAGGCCACGAGGTAGGCCCACATTTCAGTTTTGGACACCAATTTTTGTATCCATTTCTGTATCAATCAACTTTTGCTGCAAAGCCAACTACCCCAAAATTTGTGACTTAAAACAACAACAAATTCTATATCTCAGATCTGTAGTTTGGTATTTGGTCTGAGGCTGGTTCTTCTGGCCTTAACGGGGGCCAGTAAGCTTAGGAAGGCCTCAGTTGGGTGGGCTGAGCTCTGCTTTACTTGGCATACAGCAGGCGCTGGTACCTGGGGAAGGATTCCAAAAGACAGATTCAAAACAAGCAAGATCTCTTGTGACTTAGGCTCAGAACTGACACACTGCCCATTTTGTTGAAACTTTTTTAGCTAAAGAAAGTATAAGTCCTTCTCAGATTCAAGGAAAGGGAAAAGAGGTTCCACCTCTTGGGAGAGATGCAAAGTTACACAACAGAGGGCCTGAACACAGGGGGAAATGGGAACTGTAGCTGTTCTTCGACCTACTATACCTGCTCAGAGGCCAACCACATGATGAATTTGGTGTACACTCTTCCCTGCCAACTATAAAGATTTTATAATCTTTATAATTTTGTGATAGATGCATACACAAAATCTGACAGTATTTTTCTGTCAGTTTTATATGCTTTTTTTTTTTTAGATTTATTTATTTATACAAGAACCAGGTACAGGCCAGAGGTGTGGGAGGGTGAGAGGATTCACCAGAGACAGAGTGGGGAACACACAGGCAAAGTGACTGAAATAAAAGTGACTGCTGAGGGGAGCAGCGGGCAAGACAGGAGAGGTCTGCCACAACATATGGGAAGCTCCCTGGCCTGCCGGGATGGAACCGGCACTGCAGAGGTTGCGGACAGCTTCATAGCGCTGCACTCAACCGCCTGCACCACCAGGGGAGGCCCTTTATATGTTTTAAATAAACTGTTTGACATATACTAAAGACTTTGTGTGATGTAAAGATATAAAGAATGAAACGCTTTCGTACCTACCACACAGGGGTAGAATTTTTACCAACACAGTTTCAACTTGCTGAATACTCCTAATCAAACATTCCTTTCTTACCTGGTCTATGTGCATCAACTTCCTAACCAACTTTTCTACCTTTGGTCTTGCCTCCTCCAATAAGTGCTAGCCACTGTAATCAGAATGATATTTAAAAACATAAATCTAATCATATCATTCTTCTGTCTAGAATTATTTAGTTGCATCTTATTGACCTTAGGATAAAATCCAAACTCTACCTGGCTCCTGTTTACACTTCAAGCCTCATTTTCTGTCATTGAGCCCTCAATGTGTCATGCTTTATCTCAAAACTGATGAAGTTTTGGCCTAAGAGAGTGGCTTCCATAGTTCCCTGCCTCTTCTCCTTCATGGAATATATCACTGTTGCTGCTGGTTGTTTACCTGTCTGTTTCCATCACCTGGCTACATGGGCTCTGAGGGCAGGGATGCCATCTGGCTCCTCAGCTATATTCCTGGGTGTCCAGCACAGCCCCTTCCTAGCACCATGAATGCTCAGTGTGGCCCACAAATGCTTGCACGAATGAATGCTAGGGTCGAGGACAGAGGAGCACCACTAAAACTCCTGGCCTAGGAGGAGAACAGACATAGACATTGATAAATTAATAGCTCCACAACGCAAGCAATAGAGATGTGACCAGGAAGGTGAATCTGAGTTAGCTTCTATGTTCCACCAGGGGGCACTATGGGAATGCCTCATATTTCTCCTAAAGGAATCATCCTACCTTGGGAAAAGACCCTACCTCTTTGAATGAAAGATTTTGTGACAGGGTGGTGGGGCGGGGGAGATTCCAGGTTTCCTGCCCCACCCAAGGGAGCTGAGCAGGGAGAGAAGAAACTGCAGAGGAGACTGAGAAGGAAGGAAGCAGAATGGAGAGCCAGAAGGAGACCTGGAGGAGGCACATGGAGCCAAGAGACACGTGAAGAGCTTGCCTTTTGGTCGTGGACCAGGTGACACAGACGTGGTGAGAGACCCGTGGGGAGGAGACAATGCAGCTTTTATCTTAGTTTTGATTTTGCTCTTTTCCTCCCAGACTTGTCTGGTTGTTTCTGATCCTTTTCTGTGGGTCCCCACTGAAAGGTGCTTTAGACTTGTGGCAGGCTTTCGGGCCTTGCTCTGGGCCAATCCTGCTTGGGTGGACTTTTACCCATGAGAGGGTGGGTAACTTTGGGTGCTTGATTTAGAAACTGTATTCTTCACCTTTCCTATATTTTTTACTAATTGTATTAAAGTTCCCTTTCATTGAAATCTCATATGTTTTTGTGTTGATGAAGCGGATGGCAGAACCTATTTAGAGCAGGCAGGTTTGGCGGGGGGGGTGCCCATCTTCCTGCCCTGTAACAATTTGATTTTCAAAAGTGGAGGTTGTCACTGTGGAGAGCTGTGTGGAGATTTCTGGACCTACTAAACATAGAGCTTCCATATGATCCAGCAATTCCACTCCTAGGTATTTACCCAAAGGACACAGAAACATCAATTCCAAAGAGCACCTGCACCCCTATGTTTATAGCAGCACTGTTTACAATAGCTAAGCTTTGGAAACAACCCAAATGCCCAAAAATAGATGACTGGATCAAGAAGATGTGGTACATATATACCATGGAATATTACTCAGCATTCAAAAAAGATAAACACATGCAATTTGCAGCAACATGGATGGCGCTGGAAGGGATCATGCTCAGCGAAATAAGCCAAAAAGAAAAAGAAAAATACCGGATGGTCTCACTCATAGCAGGAATCTAGAAAACTTAAATAAGGGACCAGGAAAATGAATATAAGAAAGTGAAAATCAAAATCAACAAAAAACTATGAACCAGAGACACTTTTTGGGGGTGGGGGGGCGGGAGGGGAAGGATTGGGGTCAGAATGGGGCGTTTGCAATTGTATGGGGGAATATAAAAATAAAATTTATTAAAAAAAAATAAAATGAATGATTAAGAACTAAAAAAAAAAAAGTGGAGGTTGTCTTTTTGTTTTGGGTTTTAATAAACTCCATATTAGGCCTTCTGGAGAACTCCATATCTAAGTCATCTGTGAATTTGAAGAATTGATGTAATGCCTGTTGGTGTCTAGTTTATACATGTATATAAACTGCAAATTCTTCAAGTTGGACTCAATGCAAGAGCTTTCAAATGCATGATTTATCCTCCACATCAGGTGTTGGGAGCCAGAATAGGAATCATTATTCTTTCCATCATAATGATGGTAACTTGAAAATCTCCCAATGAAGTCCTCTCAACTTAAATGTGCCCAAGAATCATCTCTCAGTGCCTCAGAGCCTGTTAAGCATGCAGCTTCCTAAGATATCTCTCTCTATCTCTTACCTTCTGATTTAACAGGTCTAGGTGGGGCTCTGAAATATGAATTTTTCAAAAGAGCATCTACTCATCCCCTCATGATTCTGATAAGCCGTGGACCATACTTTTAGAAACTTGCTCCCTTGGTTTATTCCATTCATAACTTAGAGGAGAAAACTGAGAAATGAGCATACATGGGTCCCCTGGAAACTCTACTTGGATATTTATAGTAAGGGAGGCTGACTCATGACTGATGATGAACAACCTGAGGGTATGGCACTTGGGAGAGCACCAGCAAGGGCTGGAGACCCTGGGCTCAATTTCAGGCTGTGCCATCTTGCTGGTGGATCACTTAGCCTCAATGGACTACATTTTTCTCAACTAAATTGCAGATTTTTCAACTAAATTGCAGATCAATACATGCCTATGAGGCTTATTGTGAGGGGGAAAGAAGGTAAATATTAGAAAAGATTTGGTAGATTACTGACACATAAAGGACCCTTGATAAGGAGATTGACTGATGGGATTATTTGAATGCTACGTTTACTCTGTTTATTCTATTATTTTTGAATAGTTTTCAAATTTTTACTTATCTATTTTTTTATTGAGGGAACACTGGTTTACATCATGTCTTGTACTTTACATGTATATGATGCCCCCCTCTCCAGGTGTTGTTAACGATGGCACACTCCCCAGCTTCCTCTGGTTGCCTGAGATCCATAGTCAGCTTTCAAAGTTTAGTTTTTCAGCTTGGTTTTATCTGATACGTTGTTTGGTATCTCTGCATTCCACATTTAAGTGACACCATCCAGTATTTGTCTTTCTCCCTTTGACTTATTTTGCTAAGCATGATCACTTCCAACTCCCTCCATGTTGTCCCAAAAGTTTATCCTTGTTGCTAGCTGAGTAGCATTCCATTGTGTATATGCACCACATCTTCCTGACCCACTCATCTGTATTTAGACGCTTAGGTTGTTTCCATAGCCTGCTCTTGTAAATAGTGCTACAATGAACATAGCATGTTTCCCTTTGAACTAGTGTTTTTATATTCTTTAAGTAGATACCTCTGAGTGGACTTATTGGATTGTATGGCAGATCCACTTTTAATCTCATTTATTGGATTTTTTTAAATGAGTACTCACTCTTACCTTGCACTCTGCTATGAAGTCTTGCCTACATGAAACTTCTGAGAAATTAATTTAGAAATAAAGAATTGTAATTGTAATAAATGCTACCAAAGGAAACCATAAAGGGTGTTTTGAATTATATGAAGATTTGCACCTACTCTGCAGACAAATAAAAGGTCTCTGAGGCAGTGACTCAAAGGATGAATAGGAGTTAGTGAGAAATTGTGCATTAATGAGTGGAGAGCTTGGCAGGAGCAGGAAATGAAAAGGCCAAAGGCCAGTTTGGCTGGTATGGAGTAAGCAGAGGAAAGTGGCATGGAGCTAAGGATGATTGTTATTTCTGGAGAAACCTTTCTCTTTTCCTGTCTTGATATTTATTTGAAAATCTTCATGTTTTCCTCCACCTTTTTATGTGTCCTTCAATTTTTTTCCATTTTTGCACTAAAATGCCCAAAAATAATAGTAATATTTCTTCAAAAGTCATATACATTTTTCAGTTTTTGACACTTGGAAATAGGAATTATCTAATAACATAGGCGAAAACACAAACAAACAAAAAATCTTGCTAAGTACAACCAGAACAGAAGTTAGCCTTCTCAAACTTAGCTGTGCTTAAAAAATATCTATTCTATTCTCACATAATTATTTGTACTTGTAGCATAATTTGGTTACATTTTAGTTTGGTTTTAGTTAAACTTGAAACCCTGTTGTTATTTAGAGTGATTTCAACAATTCCTCCCAGATGCACAATTAAAACAAAACATTACAATGTAGGAAGTGTTGCTTGTGGAAGGATGTCCTGCCCCCTGAGCACAGCTATAAAACCAGTACCTGGAACAGGTATTTGAAAACTCTGAGCAGTAAACGATAACACGTAGATTGAGGGGAAAAGACCTGAGTTTGAAGTTCCACTGGACTGATGGTGGGTTTCCCTTTTTGATCGTCAGTAGTCCCTAACCAGGGAGTGTGCCCCAGGGTGAGCCTAAGGGGCATCAGGAGGAGCCCTCTAGTTTTGAAGCCAGGTGAGGGAAAGCGGAAGCCTCAGACTTAGAGAAGGGGGTGTCTCACGTATTCCTGTTCTTTGTTCTCTCCTTCCCTCCTCTGCCCCTCCCTGGGCGAGATTCCCACCGTGGTGGCTCCATTGGTAGGTGTGGTAGTGAAGACCTAAAAACCTTGAGTTATTGTATGCAGTACATACAATACATTGAAATACATATACAATACATAGTATTTGTATACATATGCAATACAATGTAGTACATACGGACATTGAAACCCTACCAAGGAAAACTGTAATTTTGCTTTCAACAAAAGTTTGCCCAGTAGTGTGGGGCAAATCCCTACTGATTTTTTTTCTCTGTTTCCTGCTACTTAGCCCCAGATGTGTATGTTTGTTCATGGGAAGGACATAACAGAGTGGAGCAGTTAAAGCTCTGGTTTCTGGACAGAAAAAATCAGGGTAGAGAAAACTATCACAGAGGCTACAGAGAGAGAGGAGCTCAGGAGAGCAAGTCCATAATTCCTGGGCTCTCCCCCTCAGTGGTGCACACATGGATCGGAGGCTAGATACCTTATCCTAGACTTGAGTACTGACTCAAGGGATAGGCCACTGTCAAGATCCCAGACCCACCAGTGGGAGGCGCATGACAGGGACAAATCTGAATAGCTCTGTAAAGGTTTTGAAAACATTTGAACTGACACTGGAACCACAACCATGGAAGACAGGGCAAGACTTTGTGGTCTGAATCCAAATGAGTTAATTGCATGCTAAAACAAAAATATTCATATCCTCCAAAAGATCTAAGATCTTGATACTTAAATATCTAACATGTCTGGTATTTAATCCAAAATTACTCGATAATAGTATATTGTGACTTATACCTCAATTTTATTTATCTATATATTTTTTAATCTGTGACTTGAATTTTAAATAAGCAAAAGAACATGTTCACAGTTTCCTTTGTCTTTTGTGGGGAGCTCCTGACCAAATCTACTTGTCAGTTATACCTCAGGCTTAAAAGAAGAAAATACTTAAGGACAAAATAACTAAATCACATATAATTTCCTAGTTCTGTGTGCTGAGAGGACACTGGGAGCAGTGACATCCCAATTGTCATCATAAAGTTGATGCATAAAGGTGTTGTGGCAAATTCTGACAACCACACATTCTTTGTTTCTTCCCCAGTGAGAGGTTAGGTCTGTTTCTTCTGTTACTGTTTTGACAGATGGAGTATAATGGGACTGTCACTATGGTAGTTCCAGGGTTGCCTTTAAGAGACTGTCCACTCGCACCTTGGTCACTTGGTGTCCTGAGAAATTTGACACTTGAGCTTCAGAGACCACATGGAGGAGCCTTGAAACTACTCAGAGAAAGGGAGGGTTCCCTCTGAGTCCCAGCCTTCCAGACATCGCCACCAAAGTGGTAACCATGGCTTTGAACCCTCCAGACCAACTGAGTACGGCTGGATGACCCCAATCCATACCAACCAATACCATGTGGAAGAGATAAATCATCTAACTCAGCCTTACCTGAAATTCTGACCTACAAGAATCTTGAAGTAAAATGAAACAGTTACAGTTTCAAGCAATATGTTTTGGGGTAATTTGTTATTCAGAAATAGATAACTAGAATAGAAGTTGGTTCTGGAAAAGGGGTGCTATCATATAAAACTTAAACTATATGTCATTGGCTTTGGGGCTGGGTGACAAGCAAAGGTTTGAGAGGCCTCATGAAGACTTAGTGAAATCTGCAAGGGCCTCTAGGGGACTGTCACTGAGAACTTGAAGGACAGTGATGTCACTAATGTACTGTTCAGGTAGAACAGGTTAAGGAACCTGTTGTCTGCAGGCGATGTGGAAAAGAGAAGACATTCTGATTATACTGCAAATCTGGTTAAAGAAATGTCCAAGTGGAATGTAGAAAGAACCAAATGGCTTTTTCTGGTGGACTATGATAAAATACAAGAAAGAGATGAATTATAGAAGGAATTTCTCAGTTGCCAACCAGAATTTAGAGGAAATATAGAGGGCTCAGTTTAGTCTTTCCCACCATCTAGTTTTTCAAATAGAGAAATGATTCAGCATAAGGAACAAATCCAGCATGACCTCAAGGTAAAGCCCTCAAAGGTATGCTTGAAAGACCCTTTGTTGAGACTTTAGAAAGATTTAAAGGCATGTTTGGTACAGGGTCAAAGAATCTTTTCTTTCTTTCTTTCTTTCTTTCTTTCTTTCTTTTTTTTTTTTTTTTTTTTTAATTTATACAAGCACTGGGTACAGTCAGAAGCACGGGAGGGTGAGAGAATTCACCAGAGCCAGAGCGGGGAGTAGAACAGGCAGACTGACAAAATACACTGCTGAGGGAAGCAGCGGGTGAGAGAGGAGAGGTCTGTCGCGCCATATGCTGGTGGCTGGGAATGGAACCGGCGCTGCAGAGGCTGCGGGCAGCTTCGCAGCCCAGCCCTCAACCACTGCAACCACCAGGGGAGGCCCATGGGTCAAAGAATCTTAAAGTCGTGTCTCTTAGGTTTTCTCTGGTAAACAATAGTCATAAGAATTGCCCCATGCGGACCTCCCTGGTGGAGCAGTGGGTTAAGAAGCAACCCATGAAGCTGTCCGCAGCCACTGCAGCACGAGTTCCATCCCTGGCCAGGAAGCTAACACACATGGTGCAGCAGACCTCTCCTGCCTCGCCCCTGCTCCCCTTAGCGGTGTATTTCAGCCAATCTGCCTGTTCTGTTCCCCACTCTGTCTCTGGTGAATCCTTTCACCCCACCACAACTCTGGCCTCTACCCCAGTTCTTGTATGCATAAATAAATCTTTTTTAAAAAATGTTCCCCATAAAATAGACTGTTTCAACCAGGCAAAAATGCTTAAGGCTATTGTACCACAGAATGTGGACTGTGTCTGAGGGAGTGAATTCCATTATAACCTATTGGAAATTGTTCAGTCGGGGATGTCATTACTGCCACCTGAAAAATTCCATTGGATTTTCACACAGTTTTCTTAGCATGGCTTGCAAAGCCCCTTTACAATCGGACAATCCCAACCACAAGGAACTCTTCATCATTACTGGAACTCAGTTTATTGTCTGTCTCCAAACCTTGGTACACACAGGTCCCTCCTGTGTGAGGCTCTCTCTGTCACTCATGCAGAAACGCAGGCTCCCTCCTCAGTGTTGCCATTGTGCACTGCACAGCCCTCTGCCACCCTCGTGGCACTTTCTCTTGGTTATTTGCTTCTTTGTCTTTCTTGGTGAGTCCAGGGTTGGATCTGCTGTTTCTCTGTGTCCTCAGGACGGTACAGGAGCTGCTAAATGTTTGTTTTTGTTTTAAAGATTTATTTATTTATACAAGAGCTGGAGTACAGGCCAGAGATACGGGAGGGTGAGAGGATTCACCAGAGACAGAGCAGGGAGCAGAAGAGGCAGACGGACCAAAAGCACTGCTGAGGGGAGCAGCAGGCAAGATCGGAGAGGTCTGCCGCCATGTGGGTATCTCCCTGGCCGGGTGGGATCAAACCCGCGCTGCAGAGGCTGCGGACAGCTTCACAGTGCTGCGCTTAACCCGCTGCGCCATGGGGGAGGCCCAATATTTGTTTTGAATGAAAGAACATTGCCTGGGGAAGATGGGGAACGAACGGTAGCTTAGTAGGATATAATAGTAACATTATCTTAGCTTAAATGCCCATAGGTAATTTGAGCAGAGAAGTGACCCAGGACCCCAGACTTCTAATTTCTACAGGTCCCAGATTTGTCCTGCGCAGAACCTGATGGCCTTTGCCCTCTTGACCTCTGGCTAAAATTTAATTCATCCTTCAGGATGGTTCAGTTGTCCAGTCTGGGAAATGTTTCTCCCTGCACTCTTAGATCTACCTCTCTTTATGGTTCCTGGACTTCCCATTAGAACTGAGGGATTTCCCAACCAGAATCCGTAATTCCTGGCCCCTAATGGCACGCGTGCATGCGTGTGTGTGTGCATGCGTGTGTGTGCGTGTGTGCATGTGTGTGTGCATGCGTGTGTGTGTGTGCATGCGCGCGCGTGCGTGTGTGTGCATGCGTGCGTGTGTGTTTGTGCAGTCACAGCTCAGGGAACTCAACTCCCACGACGCCCCTGCCTCAATGTCCCCAAGCATGAAGTACAGAGAAAGCAGCTCCCCGCGCTGTCATTTGCAGGAGGGCGGCGGACGCTGCGGGTTGCAGGCAGCCCCGCGGAGCTGAGGCCCTACGGAGCGGGACCGAGGGAGGTGCAGAGCCGGGCGGAGTCGGCGCGCAGGAACGTGGGGCGGGGGTGACAAGGCGGCGGGGGGGGGGGGGGGGGGCCGGGGCGGGGCTGGGGCGGGAGCAGCGGGCGCGGGCCCGGCGGGACAGTCGAGGGGACGCGCGCGAGCTCCGGCGATGGGCCCCGCGGCGCGGCTGGCGGTGCTGGCGGTGCTGGCGCTGCGCACGGGGGACCCGGCGGCAGCCGCCGCGCGCGGGGACACGTTCTCCGCGCTGACCAGCGTGGCGCGCGCTCTGGCGCCCGAGCGCCGGCTGCTGGGGCTGCTGCGGAGCTACCTGCGCTGGGAGGAGGCGCGGCTGCGGGACCTGACCAGGTGAGGGCACCCGGGGTGGGCGCCACTGAGGGGCTTGAGCGGGGAGACCGAGTCAGACGGCCAGACAGAGACACTACGGGGGAGGGAGAACACTGTCATCCTACGTGGCTCCTCAGACCCAGCAGCCAGGAGACTGACATTTTGTGGCTCAGAGTGATCCCCCAGATCCATTGGCACTCTGTGTGGGACCCCAAGACACTGTGGCTGGGGTGATGAGGAAGCAGACTCAGTGTGCAACCTCAGATTCTGTCAAACACACAGTGGCACATCCAGTGTCACCCAGCAAAGGTGGTAACTGGTGGAAATGGTGTGGTGGAGTGACTCTGAGGCCAGCTGGGACCTCCAAGGCGTTGAGTCAAGTTGTTTTTGCCCCTCGGCTCTGGGTTACAAAGACACAGAGAAAGTGAGCTGGAGAGAGTACAGAGCTGTAGCCGCACATGTGTTCACCATGTGGCCCTGTAAACTGATGTTTAGTGTGAGGTGACATTCTGTGACCATGTGTGAGATTTACATGTCTTAGGGACTGAATGGACACAATGCTATGGATATCTTACTCTTCAAGTGTCCTTGTACAGGTCACTATATGAATAACGCATGGTGTAGCTTTCATTTTGTTTTAGTTTTGTTCTTAGTCCAGGTTCATTGGAGGCCAAGTTCTTTGGTGGAAATAGAACAGACTTTCAGGTCCTGAGGGTGCTCCACACTATCCCTGTGTTGCTCTCAAAAGCACTAATTTATTTGGGGAGCTCAGCTGGAGTTGGGGGGTCAGAAGCCTGGTGGAATGTCCCCCAGGGAACAGACTCAGAAGTGAACTCATCACCACGGTCATGGTCACAGCTTTGTCACAGTGGGAGGTCGTGCACAAATCTTTTATCATTCGATTCATAGGCAATGCTTTGAAATACTTTTTTCATTACTCTCTTAAAAAAGGAGAAGTCATTTAATACACGAGAAACTGAAGGTCAGTCATTTACCCAAGATTATAAATCTAGTAGGTAGCAAATCCTAGGACAGAGTTCCTAGGAGCATTTCTTTCCCTCCTGTGTAACGTGCCCACTGCTTGCTTTATGTCATAGGCCAGGATCTAGGCCAAGCCCCTTAACTACAGAGGTTTCATGAACAGCTGGAGTGTATAGTGGTTGTGAGTCTGGATTCTGGAATTTAACAGACATCTATTGGGCTCTGTGGCTCTGACCTTGGGCAAGTTCCCTGATGTCTTTAAGCATTAATATCCTGATCTGTAAAATGATAGTAATGATAGTACCTCCCCCCATAGAATTGTTGGGAGAGTTAATACCTTATAACTGTATTTTTCAATGTATTTTTCATTCCATTTTTCCAATGGAATAATTGCTCGATAAATGTTAATTCTTTGTGATCATTGTTTGTGTTAAGACTGGCTGGTGAAAGTAGTTCCCACTTTTGGCTCTAAGCATTAAGTAGGCTTGTGAGAGACCAGAAAATAAAAAAGAATCAAGAATTCTAGAATCTATTCTCATATGGCTTATGAACATTTCATTTCCAAATGTTTTAGTTTGATATTTTGGATACTATTCTCAACTCAATGCTCTAAAACCTAAGGAAATATTTGCTTTTTAAAACAAGAATTTTGGCAGTTCCAGCTCATTTTCCTATACGTCCAATCTGGTGACTTTATGTAACTTGAGCTGTTATGTCTAAGGCCTTCATTGGTGTAATTTTTTGAATTTCTAAATTTAGAAATGAAGTAGTTTTCGATGTTGAAACTACTCTCTACCTCAAGGTTCTGAATAAACAGTATATACTGTGGTACATGTCATTATATAAATAGCATTTATAACTAGTTATATATATGGACAGAGATAGTTAACCCCTAGGGTTTTGTTGTTGTTATTGTTGCAATTTTAAAAAATTACTAAGAAAGGGCCTCCCCTGGTGGCGCAGCGGTTGAGTGCTGGGCTGCAAAGCTGCCCGCAGCTTCTGCAGCGCTGGTTCGATCCCCGGCCGCTGGGCAAGTCCACATGGTGCGCAGACCTCTCCTTCTGTGCCCGATGCTCCCCTCAGCAGTGTATTTTGTCAGTCTGCCTGTTCTGTTCCCCACTTTGGCTCTGGTGAATTCTCTCACCCTCCCGCACTTCTGACTGTACCCAGTGCTTGTATAAATAAATAAATCTTAAAAATAAATAAATAATAAAAAATTATCAAGAAAGGTGGTATCAACAGCAATTATTTCTGTGCTAAGAATTAAACATTCAGAAAGTCTCAGAAGAACTGAGACAAAGCTGTCTCTCAATTCCAAAGAAGAAACATATTGAAATTAAAACAGTTCATGTATTCAATTGGATCCCTGTCCAGGCTATGTTTAATGCAGGGATTGTGTTACGAATTTTATGTGCAGATTCTTGAAGGAAAGGATCTGATTTTCCACTCTCAGTAGCATTTGCTAAAGCAAAGAGGTATGAGGAAACTCTGAGGTTTGAATTCAGCTTCCAGAAAGTTGGTCATTGGAACCAGCTATTTGCTCAGAGGCTGGGCATAAAGCCAGCATTTGGATTTCAAACCAGCCTCAGATATCAGTTGATAGTTTTTTTTTCCCTTTGTATGACAGAAAAATGGCACATCTGAATACTGAATTGAATTATGTGCTGCAGCAGAGATAAAACTCCTGGCCAAGTAAATTGGCCCCCAAATACAAGGTGGAATGTAAAGGGAACAAACAAGGGGTTAGAAACTACTTTTGATTTGATGGCTAACTTTGGATAAATCTTCACCTTTCTGCCTTACCACTTTCCCATTGTGCCTCAGTTTCCTCTCATGCCTGTTAAACTTTAGTCCTCAAGCATAAATAAGGGATCTAGTTATTCAGTTGTGAAAAAGGGGCATGCTGAAAGAACCATAAAGATCTGCTACACTAGACCGGTTCTGACATTTTTTAGAGGAGGAAACAGACGGTTATTTAGAGGCTGGGTTGGGATGCATCTCAGGTCTCCTTCCTGTCCAACCGACTTATAAAATCACTGCCCACTCAGCCTCAGTTTTCCCTGGACACTTACTCTCCAGCTTGGATTCAAGCCTAAATCTTTTGAGTGTAAGTGTTTTCGTCTAACAGTGGAATATCTTTCACTAAGTAGTTCCACATGGAGCTGAATCAGGAAATAATGGGTAATAAAAGAAGGAAAACCCACACCCTGGAGGCCGGTTTAGTTTCAGAACCCTCGGGTAGCAACTTTCAAGCTGCGCTGTCTTGGAGACAGAGACATGACAGGCTTCCCATGTCCACCCTAGGACTCCCAGGTCCAGATTCTCCTTCCTTAATTTGGCTCCTTGGCAGCAACTTGAAAGAAAGTATCTATTTCAGACTCCCGCTCAAAGTTGAGCACCCCTTTACCTCCAAAAAAATCCTTAGATCACTTTGTGTTTCAAGGGATTGAAATCTGGCCACACCCCATTCTCTCTTTCCAATACCCTTGCCAAAGGACTCCTAGGTTCTCACACGCATTGGGACACATTCAGTTAAATGCATAGCCTTTTCACTTTGCACACACTTTTCCCTTTTACTTCCATGGTTGTTATTATGTTGTTTTTGAAATTTAATAATCTTTAAACAAGGGGAAAATTCTTAGAAGGCAAGACTAGAATTTTATAATTATAAATTTTATAATTAATCAATAAATTTTAATAATTAAATTTCATTAGTGTGTTAAAAATGGAATAACCATAGTTAACAGGAAAGGAAACAGCATCTATTGATTATATGAATACTTTCATAGGACATCCAAGGAGGAGCAAAATTAATTAGAAAGATGATCACTTCTGCCCTTTCCTGCAAATGCAGGTAAGCCAGAAGTGTTGGCAGTATGCTGGACAACCCTGTCCCTTTATGCCCCATTACAATCATCACTGGTTTCTGTAGGGTCTGCTTCTTACACCTCCCTGGAATCCATCCCCTTCTTTGCTCCTGGTCACTGGTTTGGTTTAGCCCCTTCTAACTACACTTTCTGCCTTCAGTCACTTCTACCTCTGAACCCTCTTTCCATCCTCTCGCAGATATGCGTGTTAGCATATCATAGCCTATACCACTCTCACTTAAAACATTTTGGTGGCTCCTGATTACACTCAGAGTACAAAACCAAGGCCTTTTAGCTGCTCCCTCTTCTCCAGTCTCATCTCGAGCCATCCTCCCAATACACCCTGTGCTCCAGCAATACTCAACTGTTTGTAATTCCCCGACTGTGTCTCTCTGTAGCTTCGCATATGTTGAGCTGTCTCTGTGTGCCTGGAAAGTCTCCTCTTCCTTCCTCATTATTTGCATTCACCAAGGAAGTCTCGGTTTATAATTTCCTCTGCAAAACCTTTCCTGACTTGCTCTGGCCAAATTAATTATCTCCACTCTGTACATCCCAAGCCTTGTTCTTAAAGCTGCTGTTGCATCTGTAATGTAATTACTTGTGAGTCCTTGTGACCAAAGTGATTGTTTATTCAAATTTTTTTCCTAGCTCCTAGAAGAGTATATTTCATTCATTCTTTCACAAAATTACATATTGCCCTTAGGTATAGATTGATGAGAGAAACAGCTATTTCCTTGTCTGTGAAACTTTAGTCCATGATCCCATCTTGCCTTTGTGTCCACAGCATCTAGCATGGAGTCTGACATCTAGCAGGTGACCAGAATAGATTTTGACTGACTTGTTGAATGAGCAAATATATGTCAAGCCTTTGTACATGTTGTTGCCTGTTGGTATGAACAGCACCCCAGGTTTCAGAGCTCAGTGTCAGTCCTGGCTTTGTCACTTACTATCAGTGTGGACTTGTTTCAACTTCTCCTGCAAAACGGGAATGATAAAATCTACTTTAAGAGTTGAAGGCTTAAAGGAGACAAAATATTTAAGCACTTAGCTTGAATGCCCAATACATGGTACGAGCTCAAAAAGTCATAGCTGTCAATATTTTAATCCTTCAGGATTCAGACCAAGTGCCATCTCCTCTGGGAAATCTTCCCTTATCCCTCCTAACCCCACCTGGGTTAGATGTTCTGCCTACAGATTGCCACAGCACTCCCCAGCATTATAGGCTCACTTCTCTCACAGCATGTATCACAATTATTGTCATTAATTTAACAACTTTTTTGAGCTTGTACCAGAGTCTAAATATTGAGTATAGAGTGATGGGAGGAAAAAAATGTTCTTGTTTCTTGAGAACTGAACCCTGTTTTGCCTTTGGATCTCTAGCCTCTAGCACATCTCTAGCTTCTAGCATCTAGTGCTGGACACTAATTGGTCACTGGAGACAGACTCCTTGAATGAAGAACTGGGTGTATCTGCTGTTGTTGTGTTGGCAGTTTTCAGATTTTTTGTGCTTATGGATATGAATATTACTTGAGTCTCATTTTTAACTACTCTTAATGGAGAAGAGCCTTCCCACAGGTAGTGGTTGTGTCAGTAGGTGAGATCATTCTATTACTCTTTTTCAGATTCTATGACAAGGTGCTCTCTTTGCACGAGGACTCAGGGATCCCTGTGTCTAACCCTCTGCTTGCCTTCACTCTCATCAAACGCCTGCAGTCTGACTGGAGGAACGTGGTGCATAGTCTGGAAGCCAACGAGAACATCCAAGGTAATGAGGAGGCGCACAGGAGGATAAGAAGGGAGATTCTGCGTCCTGACTTAGTGGAAAGGAGAGCGATTCTGATGTTGTTGGGGGGAAAGGATGTCCTGAGCAAACTCCATACAGGCTTTGTGGACTGCACCCCCACTCCATCAAGACACTGGGAACTACAAATCCCACGATCCCCAAAGAGAGGTTGCAAGGACCTATGGGTGGAGTTAAGCAGCCATTTTCTCAGGCTTGTGTTTATAACCAGCCATGTGACTGGGGCTCTCTCTCTTGATTCCCGCTCTTGGCTAGGCAACCCTTGGTCTCAGAGGGTTATTTGGGATTCCAGATCAGTGGAACGGGTAGGACTCATTTCAGAATTTATCTCCCTCTTTTTTCTCCCTGAGTTGTTCATTTCCTCACTTCTCCTTCCCTTGTAAATAAACCTTTTGTTAACCTTTTGTGTGTGCTTACAGTTTAAGTCCCCTTTAAGTGCACAGGTGAGGACCCACAGTCAGGCAACCCATTTTATATTGGGGTTGTCCTGTAACAATGGGATGTGATGAAGGGTAATGAAATAGGTAGGTATTACTTTATCTCCTTAGCTCTATTACAAAAAGTGAGTTTCCCTTGTTAGTATGTTTATATGATTAGACATTAGAAAGCACCTTCATATCTATTATCTTATTTGATCTTCACTACAACCCTGTGAACTACAGGTCATATATTCCCACTTATGTATGTGTAGAAAATAATGTCTTCTGGGCCTCCCTGGTGGCACAGTGGGTTAAGCACAGCGCTGTGAAGCTGTCCACAGCCTCTGCAGTGCGGGTTCAATTCCCGGCCAGTCAGGGAGATTCCCCACATGGCACGGCAGACCTCTCCTGTCACGTCTGCTGCTCCCCTCGGCAGTGCTTTCAGTCCGTCTGCCAGTTCTGCTCCCCGCTCTGTCTCTAGTGAATCCTCTCACCCTCCCGCGCCTCTGGCCTGTACCCCAGCTATTGTATAAATAAAAAATAAATCTTTGAAAAAAAGAATATGTCTTCTAATAACTTCTGTTTTATTAACTTGCCACTACAATGTTATCTGTAACAAAATCACTTTCCTAGTTTACTCTACTTTGTACTTTAAGAAGTTTGTTGGCTTTGGGGAAGTTAGAAGAGTTGTCCCCCTAAGATTCCTAGGCAGAAGGCATGGGGCTAAGGTGTCTAAGCCTTTGTCCAAGAGCATCTGTTCCTCATCCAGAAGGTAGTATTAAGCATTCATGCTGTCACAGGAATTGCTTGCCACTGGGAACAAAAATAAAACAGTATATTTGCTGAAGAAATATTTGAATGGGTTATTTTGCCTTGTAGGTATTAAATGCTCACCCCTTGTTTTCATTTTTTTTAATTTTTGCTTAGAAGAACTGGGGTATAGGCCAGAGATGTGCGAGGATAAGAGGATTCACCAGAGAGAGAGAGAGAGAGGGGAACAGAACAGGCAGATTTACTGAAATACACTGCTGAGGGGAGCAGTGGACAAGACAGGAAAGGTCTGCTGCACCATGTGGCTTAGCTCCCTGGCCAGGGATTGAACTCGGGCCATAGGAGTGATAGCTCTGAGACTTAACCTCTGGGCCACCAGGGAAGATCCCTGTTTTCTGAATGGTGGATTGATGATTTACAACCTTCACAGCTCTGAAGGATGGTTATGAGAAGGTGGAACAAGACTTACCTGTCTTTGAGGACCTTGAAGGAGCAGCAAGGGCCCTGATGCGGCTGCAGGACGTGTACCTGCTCAATGTGAAGGGACTTGCCCGAGGTGTCTTTCAGAGAATCACTGGCTCCGCAGTCACTGACCTGTACAGTCCCAGACAGCTATTCTCCCTCACAGCTGATGACTGCTTCCAAGTTGGCAAGGTAACGCTATTCAGAGGAGGAGAATGGGTTGATGTCAGTTTCTTGTGGATGAAATAACTTTATCTCAATTGATTTGACATATTCTTGATCCTGACAGCAAACTTAGAAATTTGGTATTTATTCCTCATTTCAGATGAAGGCATTGAGGTTCACAGAGTGTAAGAGCATAAGCCTGTGGGTTTTTAACTTTGAATCCCATGCTCTTCTTCAATAGCTATGGTGATCACATCCTTATAGATGCTTTTGAAAATGAAGGGAGTATTTTAGTTATGTCAGGACAGCAGACAAAAGCTGGCACTGTCCTGGGCAAATGATCTTTGCTCATTCTCAACTAGAGCACTCTGCCAGTAGATGAACAGCTGGATGGGAAGGAGAACCAGGGTTAAAGGGTGGGGGAAAGGGATAAGGGATGGTGATGTAAAGGTAAGATCATGGAACATCAGCCTCCTAAGACTCTCTGGAACAACAAATGTTGGCGAGGTTGTGGAGAAAAAGGAACTCTTCTGCACTGTTGGTGGGAGTGCAAACTGGTCCAACCACTATGGAGAGCTGTGTGGAGATTTCTGGACCTACTAAACATAGAGCTTCCACAGGATCCAGCAATTCCACTCCTAGGTATTTACCCAAAGAACACAGAAACATCAATTCCAAAGAACACCTGCACCCCTATGTTTATAGCAGCACTATTTACAATAGCTAAGCTTTGGAAACAGCCCAAATGCCCAAAAATAGATGACTGGATCAAGAAGATGTGGTACATATATACCATGGAATATTACTCAGCATTCAAAAAAGATAAACACATGCAATTTGCAGCAACATGGATGGCGCTGGAAGGGATCATGCTCAGTGAAATAAGGCAGAAAGAAAAAGAAAAATACCGGATGGTCTCACTCATAGCAGGAATCTAGAAAACTTAAATAAGGGACCAGGAAAATGAATAACTATAAGAAAGTGAAAATCAAAATCAACAAAAACTATGAACCAGAGACACTTTTTGGGGGTGGGGGGCGGGAGGGGAGGGATTGGGGTCAGAATGGGGGGATTGCAATTGTATGGGGAATATAAAAATAAAATTTATTAATTAAAAAAAAAAGACTCTCTGGAACCCTTGCAACAATCCCTAAACACTTAGAAATAGCAAATTAGTGTCAGAGAACACGCCATTCTCTTCAACAGAGAAAATAGACTGCAGGAAACTTCCATATGGGATATTTAACTGATCTTTCATAGTAGATATAAGCACACCCAAGGTCACTTTGCAATGTGCTCTTTGTTAGCCTTTGTCTCAATAAAGGAGTAAATCCTTTTTAATTTGAATATGTGTATTTCAGGAAAGTGAATTTTTCCTTTCCTGCAGTATTCATTAACAGGGCTAAGAGCGGGCCTCACATGCCCTGGTTCCAAGTTTTAGGAATCAACCTTCCAGATTAATACAGAGTGGGCTGCCCTAAGCTTGTCTTTCCTTTTCTGAGATGCCAGATGGAATCAGGCTCAGTCGTCATGTTCATGACTTATTTAAATTTACGCCAGTTTAAAATGGTTCCATATACAGAACTATTATATGCTTCACTAGTGAGGCCTTTCTGAATCTAAAACAATATGTTGAAAATTTAGTAAGTCACTTCCTGAAAGCCTCAATGACAATCTTTATTTCTGTGTTTATTTAATCATTGCCTATTTATATAACATATCATTATATTTATAATGGAGGTGAAATGTATGTTAAATTTTTGCTTTATTTTTCGGATTTCTTTAGTTTAATAATTTTTTGATATTGCTTTATTTTTTAATTGAGGTAACATTGGTTTGCAACACTGTATGTGATTCTGAGGTATAGCTCATACTTCTTCTGAGGTATAGTTCACACTTCTTCTGAGGTATAGTTCATACTTCTGAGGTATAGTTCACACTTCTGAGATATAGTTCACACTTCTGAGGTATAGTTCTCACTTCTGAGGTATAATTCACACTTCTGAGGTATAGTTCTCACTTCTGAGGTATAGCTCACACTTCTGAGGTATAGTTCTCACTTCTGAGGTATAGGTCACACTTCTGAGGTATATTTCTCACTTCTGAGGTATAGTTCACACTTCTGAGGTATAGTTCTCACTTCTGAGGTATAGTTCACACTTCTGAGGTATAGTTCTCACTTCTGAGGTATAGTTCACACTTCTGAGGTATAGTTCACACTTCTGAGGTATAGTTCTCACTTCTGAGGTATAGTTCACACTTCTGAGGTATAGTTCTCACTTCTGAGGTATAGTTCTCACTTCTGAGGTAGAGTGAACACACCACCTCCACCACCAAGGCACCCATCATCCTCCACCACAGTCCATTGGGCCCACTCCCCCTTTGCACTCTATGCCCACCTTACCCTCTGGAAACCTCATTCTATGGTCAGACTTCTAGGATTTGTTTTAGTTTAGTTTTGTCTATTCCTCTGTGTTTTTTTCCCCCATAGTTCACATATGAGGAAATTTGTCTTTCTCCTTCTAACTTACTTGTTATATTTTAGTCAGAAGTTCTAAGTCTTTATGGTTGGAAGGATTCTAAGTTATCTCCATATACCATACTGCTGAGATGTGAAGATCCTCATTAATTAAATAAATGCTAACTTAGCAAATAAAGCTTTGTTATTTTTGATGACTTGGTGATTATTCTTCAACTCAACCTTTTTACATATTGGAAACATAAAGACTAGAGAGATATCACAGAAGGTGGCCAATGTGGGGTAACTGATTTATTGTGGTTTTTTAATGTTTACTTTTCTTTTTTTTAATTTATTTATGCATACAAGAACTGGAGTATAGGCCAGGAGTAGGGAGGTGAGAGGATTTACCAGAGACAGAGTAGGGAGAACAGGCAGATCTTCTAAAATGCTCTGCTGAGGGGAGCAGTGGTCAAGACAGGACAGATCTGCTGTGCCAAGTGGGTCACCTCCCTGGCTGGGGATCAAACCCAGGCCACAGTGGCTGGCATTAGCTCTGAGACTTATCCCCTGTGCCACCAGGAAAGCCCTGAATTATTATTTAAACTTCAGAGTTGCAGTATCTGTAGATTCTACCCTATCTTTCTGCCTGTGTGGAAGTTATTCCTCAATAACATGTGCTATAAGAATCCTTCCAACTCTCTGACTTTATTACTCTATGCTGTCTCCAAAATCAACCTCCAGGAAATTCCACATGCCATGCTGGTATTCCTGTAAGCTATAAGCTATTAGGAGACAGGAGCTATGTCTAGTATGGGTTGCCATATTCCCCACATTCCAATATTTAATAAAGAACAAATGCACTGAGCTCTCCTAGCATGGCCATGTGGGGCTAATGCAATATGTTGTGATTACTGCTTATTCATGTGCCCCTTCTTTGAGTGTAAGCTTTTTAAAGGCTGGGCCACCAGATACATTATAAATACTGAGTAAAAATTATTAAGCCATTCCTCACATTGCTATGGGTATTATCTTCCTAAAAACATGCCATTTCCTTTGAGCATTCATGTCATTCTGCCTAACAGTATTTGAGTTCATATTCTTTCTTCTCCCAGATTATGAATTCCTTAAATACTAGGATTCTTGTGACTTCTCGACGTCTAGTACAATGCCTTGTATAGAACAGATGCTTAATAAATTGAATTAAGTGAATTTGAGATGAAAACATGACTTCCTGGGTTCCAAAGACTTCCACTGTTTGTAGCTTTTCTCTACTTGTGGAGTAAGGTGTTGATGATGTGCCATGTTCTCTATAGGTGGCCTATGACATGGGGGATTTCTACCATGCCATTCCATGGCTGGAGGAGGCTGTCAGTCTCTTCCGAGGATCTTATGGAGAATGGAAAACAGAGGATGAGGCAAGTCTTGAGGATGCCTTGGATCACTTGGCCTTTGCCTATTTCCAGGTAGGGGAATAAGAGAGGTTCACTGCTTTCATCCCAATAAATGTGATGTTTTACAATTTTCTAAGCATTTTCATATATCAATTTATCTCATCTTCCCAAAAGACCAAATGCAAGTCAAATGAGACAGTTATTTTATTATTTCCATATTTTTTTAAAGATTTATTTATTTATTTATACAAGCACTGGGTACAATCAGAAGCACGGGAGGGTGAGAGAATTCACCAGAGCGGGGAACAGAACAGGCAGACTGATGAAATGCACTGCTGAGGGGAGCAGCGGGCGCGGCAGGAGAGGTCTGCGTGCCATGTGGGACCCTCGCCGGTGGCCGGGGATCAAACCGGCACTGCAGAGGCTGCCGGCAGCTTCGCAGCCCAGCACTCAACCACTGCGCCACCAGGGGAGGCCCTATTTCCATATTTTTATGTGAGTAAACTCAATCTCCAAAAAATTCCTAGCTTGTCACAAAGTTTCTAGAGCTGGAATTAGACCTCAAGTCTGTCTTCCTCTTAGTCCACTGCCCTTTTTAGTGCAGTGGTTTTGCTGAAGTCTTCTGCTCCAGGCAGAGGCAGCATCTCACCTGTAGCTGCAAAACTACATCAACAAATGTTTAAGGAGTTCATAGTCCATGTAGATAACTCTTCTGCACTTTCAACAACTCTTATGCTACCAAAGTCTTCACAAATATACTAGGATATCACCATTGTCTGAGGAAGAAGTTTGATTACCATGCTTTTCCATCTTTAATCAAGTCAACTCAAACAGTGTGACCAGTGCCTACGCACAGAGCTGACATCATTGGCTCATAGTATCAGCCTCAGTGTCTCCTGCAAGTGTTGTTTGTCCTCAACACTGTTGATCTATGATCTTTTGTGCACCAAGAGGAAACTCACTTCCCTAAGTACAGAGCTACCATCTTAGGTATAGCCTACTCTTTCCCACCAGAGTTGTGTGGACTTCAAGAATTGACTAGAAAACTTGTTACAGAGCCAATTCCCTAGAGTTTCCAGAACTAATAAGCTATTTCTGCTCCCTACATTCCTTTCTCTGTCCCCTTTTTCCTGAGAAAAGGGAGGAAGATGTGGGTGGTCCAGACCTATAGGTTGCTACCAAAGCAGATTTATTCTCAATGCAGCAAATGGTCATCTCAAGAAAGTTCCTGGTAAGTTGATCTTTGCTATAAATCTTTCTAGGCTGCTTTTCCTAACTCTCCTGTTCAATTGCTGAGTATTAAAGCTGAAATAGAATCCCCGTGGTACAACAAAGGGGGAGAAGTAATTAAATTTTAATAGAAGAAGAAAATGGAGAATTGACACAGAGAAGAGAAACTAAAGCAACTTACCTTGAAAGATGGGGTTTTAAACAGGGATTGTGTTTGTTCTCTCTACTCACTCACTGGGACACTCTCCCTTTTCACAATCATGCTTTGTCTGGTAAATCTTACTCATAAGACTTAGCTCAAATATCACCTGTTTTGTGAAGTCTTTCTTAATTTTTGGCAGGCTTTACAAACGTTCCTTCTTTGTGCCCATATAGCACATTCTTTTAAAAAGTCACAGTAATGGGGGCCTCCCTGGTGGTGCAGGGGTAAAAGTCTCAGTGCTATCAAGCTATCTCCAGTCACTACGGCATGAGTTTGATCCCTGGCCAGGGAGCTAACCCACATGGCACAGCAGACCACTCCTGTCTCACCCACTGCTCCCCTCAGCAGTATATTTCAGCCCGTCTGCCTGTTCTGCTCCCCACTCTGTCTCTGGTGAATCCTCTCACCCCTGCACCTCTGGCCTGTACCCAGTTCTTGTATGCATAAATAAATAAAAAATAAATCTTTAAAGTAAATACATAAATAAAGCCACAGTACTGGAACACATGAAGCATTGTCTTCCAGGTGATTCATGGTCCTCTTTTCTCCCCAGTAAATTAGGGATAAATACCCTTCTGTGGACATATCACTATTTTATAAAATTATATATTGTATATTTTATATATCATATATGTTATATATAATGGAATAGAGTATTATAAAAATGCTTTTCATATGTTTTAGTAAACAATTATTCAGAAACTGCTAATAGATGAGAGACAGGGTAGCAGTTCAACCATAGGCTCTAGAGACAGACCAGAAATTCTATCCCATTTTGTGGTTCAAATATTTGATTAATTTTGTCAGTTGATAAATGAAATGTAGTATATACATCCAAAAAATGGTATTCGGCCTTAAAAAGAAAGGAAATTATGATGTGTGCTGCAAGATGAATGAAATTTGAAGATATTGCAAGACATACACTGTGTAATTCTACTTACAGCAGGTACCTACAGTAGTCAAATTCAGTGACAGAATGGTGGTTGCCAAGGACTGGAGGAGAGGGTCAGTATAGGGGAAATTCTGGAGATAAGTTGCACAACGGTGTGGATATATATATATATATATATATATATTTAAAGGGGAGGCAACTTTATTTTTTTAATAACTTTTTTTTAGATTTATTTATTTATTTATTTATACAAGCACTGGGTACAGTCAGATGGGGGGTGGGGTGGAGGTGAGAGGATTCACCAGAGACAGAGCGGGGAACAGAACAGGCAGACTTACGGCGGCAGGAGAGGTCTGCGTGCCATGTGGGACCCTTGCCAGTGGCCGGGGATTGAACCGGCGCTGCAGAGGCTGCAGGCAGCTTCGCAGTCAGTGCTCAACCGCTGCACCACCAGGGAGGCTCGGTGTGGATATATTTTCAATTACTAAGCTGTATACTTAGAAGTGGTTAAGATAGTATATTTATATTGTTGTATTCTATCACAATTAAAAATGATAATTTAAAAATCCTGTCTTTGCAGACTATGTAGTGAAATTAAAAATTCTCCTAGTAACAATGTAAATCAGAACAATCAGGATGTGAAATTGTGTAAAAGTTAAGAGCATAACTATGTAATAACCTCTATTTAAAGTGGTTGTGGTCCCTGGTTTTCAGCAGAGCTTTTTTTTTTTTTCCTTTCTTTCTCATATGGTTTATAGTGTGCTTATTATTACTTTTTATCATTAAAATTGAATTTCTTTAACATGCAAAAGTGATCCAAAGGAAATACAGTTCTGTGAGTTGATCATCAGCCACAGCACCCAGGGCAGGATCGCAGCCCAGCCACACGGACTTGGTTCCCCGGGTTGCCTGGAGAGCCCCTGTGTAGGCCAAGGTTGAATGGCAGCAGGGAGAGCACATAACTGTGTAGAGGGAATGCTTCAAATTTAATGTTTTCTTTGCCTCCTTCCCCAACTAACTTTGTAAACTCCAGAAAGTACTGAGTCAGGAAGACAAATTGTATTTTTATTAAGGTTTCTATAGTTCATATTAAGTTTCATAATAAAATACACCAAAATAATGACACCCTGGAATTATGTGGTTTTGCATGCTTTAAGGTTGGGAGGAGCTTTTAGAAAAATCATTTTCATTTCATTTCCTATCTTCCTGGTACGGGTGGTTATATGTCATTTGTAAGTGAGAAAATTGAGAAGTCCTGATATGCATCAGGAATGCAAATCCTGAATTAGGCAGAAAATCTGTTTTTAGTTGCCTCTCATTTCATGAGTTTTCTTATCTACTTGTGGTAAGAATATTTTGTAGTTTAAAAACATCTATTTGATAGTTTGGTCAGAGGAGATATGCTCAGTGCAGTTAACTCTTCCTTTTTCCTTTTTATTTTAATAGGCGGGAAATGTTTCGTATGCCCTCAGCCTCTCCCGAGAGTTTCTCCTCTACAGTACGTAATGATAAAGGATAAATCACAGGTCTGATTTACCAGGAAATCTTTTCTACTGCTGGGC
Organism: Talpa occidentalis; assembly: GCF_014898055.3. Classification (NCBI taxonomy): domain Eukaryota; kingdom Metazoa; phylum Chordata; class Mammalia; order Eulipotyphla; family Talpidae; genus Talpa; species Talpa occidentalis. The sequence goes on along the minus strand of NW_023603184.1, from coordinate 39,427,114 downwards.
CTTGATCTCTACAAGTGAAATGCAGCTCTATCTATTTTTATTCTTCTAATTTCATAATCCAAGTCACATTCCTAATTTTGGATTAAGACTTACCTATATACTAATCAATGCGTCAGAGGGAAATTTTCAAGTAAGTGGGAAAATGCTAAGAAGAATCACCTGTCCCTTTCCTCCCCAATTCCCCACCGGTTGTAAGTGCTGCTGTATTAGGGAACTACTTCAGGACCGGGAGCTAGTTTGTTCAGAGACATTTAAAAGACCAAAGTAATCAAAAAGAACTGTGTGTGCAAGGAAAGTGATTCAGTGGGATTTTTCACTTCGGCAGTTTACAAAGAGATACCAACCCTCCCTTTAAACCGGAGCTCACTTTGCTAGGCGAGCATCCTGTCCAGTAAGCCAGAGTTCAACTTCAGCCCTCTTCAGGCAGCCCCTCGCTCGAGTTTGTTAGAAAGAAAAGAACAGTCTTGAATTGGAGTCTCTTGTGCTAATGCCACCAAGCATAATGTTACATAATGCCACCAGGCATACATAATGTTACATAATGCCACCAGGCATACATAATGTTACATAATGCCACCAGGCATAATGCTACCTGGCATAATGTTACAGAGCAATCCCAGTGTGAAATGGGCGGCCTGACTGTGAGTCCTCACCTGAGCGCTTAAAAGGGACTTATAATGAGACTCAGCCGCATGTACACAAAAAGGGTAGTAAAGGGTTTATTTACAAAAAAGGGAAGTGAAGAAATAAATAACTCAGGGAGAAAGAGAGAGAGAGAGATTGGTGACTGCGTCCTACCAGTTCTGCTGATCTGGAACCCCAGTAGCGTGCTGAAAGCCAGCGAAAAGCCAGCGAAAGGCCAATGACCTCCAAGGCCCTCATGGCTGGTTATATACCACACCTGGCTGCTTAGCTCCACCCTCAGTTCCCAGCAAGCCTCCCTTCTGGGGTGATGACATTATGGCATTTGTAGTCCTTGGTGTCTTGGGTCTCTTTGGTCTGGGATCAGGGTGGGGTCCATAAAACCTCTTTGTGGAGTTTGTTCAGGACATCCTTTCCCCCCAACAATAATACCTAACCTAACTGTAGTTTCAGCCTCCCCCAGGAATTTAGTCTTAAAACTGGCCTGTATGGGATTTTCAGGTCGGCACCAACAAGGTAATATTTTTCCAATTCCCAAAGGAAGTTGAGATAATCTCCCTCAAGACCTTTTCCTATTCCCCAGAGGCAGGTTACCTAAGCATGAAATAATTCCTCCTTCTGTTTTTGGTTGGTTTTTTTTTTTTGTTTGTTTGTTTGTTTTTCCCTCCTTATGTTTATAAAAACCTTTCATCTCGTACAGATTTTTGGAGCTGTCTTCTACTTGCTGGATGTGATGCTGCCTGATTCAGAAATCATTTAGTAAAGTCAGCTAGATCTTTAAAAATAATGCAGTTGGATTTTTGCTGTTACGCAAGAGGGAGACCACCTAGCTTAGCCCTCTGGTTGGCTGTTTTTGCTTAACATTTTGATAATAGGTATCTTCCTGGGTTTTCCTTTAATAAGGTATTTAGATACTAAAATAAGTATGTAATCACTACTATGTTCTAACATGTATAAAGTACTTCATGTAGGACTTTATAATTGTATTTATTACTTTTTAATGAGTCCATTTAGTAACATTATTCCTTTCTGGTAATTTGGAAGTAACTGTATGATTTGGAAACATGTGGGCAATTAATACTGTAGGCAAAATTATAACGCAACCCTCCTAAAATTCCTCTGCCTGTTCCAGAGAATCCAATTCATGAGCACTTCTAAGTGGATAAGTAGGATTCAACAAATTGAGATTCCCAGTTCCATTTCTGCCTTTGCAATATTGTCATTGGAATTTTGGACTCACCATTTCCCATTCTTCCAAACATCATTTCCCCTCTTGTTAAAAAAAAGAGCAGTCATTCCTGGCCCCTCTTCTTCTCCGTGGTCAGTGTGGTAGTGGTGGTTTGGGGCACACTGAGCTCCTCAGAGAAAGTTGCTTTGGGAGCATTAGCATCATTGAGCACCTCCTGGGATGCTGAGACTCAGGCACAGAGGTCAGCAGGCATAGATGGGTACCTGCCAACACACGTGGCAGCCACAGTAGGCATGACCATGTGGGCATAAACAGGTGAAGACCATGTCTAGAACCAAAGTCAAGAACCCCTTTTGTCCCATTCTGCTCTGCACTGAGTCTAGTCCTATTAGGAATTTTGAAAAATCAAGTAGAGTTGGGAATGAATTAGCTTCTAGTTCTCCAGAGAAGAATAGATTGAGTCTTTCTACTATAGACTTTGGTTCTCTAGACTTCTCTTTCTTAGCACTTGCCTGTCATGTTTTGATGATAGTACTTATTTAATGTGTCTTCCCCATTAGACTCTAACCTCTGAAAGGTTAGCCTCCAGCACAGTGTCAGGCACCCAGTAGATATCACTGGACATATATTGAATGGATGGGTAAATGAATGAGTGAATGTATGAATGAAGCTACTTTTCCATACAGAAAATTGGTCATCACTCTAACCTATAGCAACCATCCTCAAGATTCCTTGGTCTAAGACTATCCAATGCCATTTTCCTTCACAAAGCCCTTTATAACTCTAGAGCTACCAGGCCCAACTCATTCTAATTTTAATACCAGTTACTCTTCTGAGGGTGAGGGCCTTATGTCCTCCAGTGCATGGACACAAGTTGTTATTTAAGTGCCTAGTCACTAGTAAAGCTGTAGGAGACCTTGGCATTGTTCCCTGGGATCACTGTATCAATCTGTATTGTTTCCTGCTCTGATTTCTCCTAGGCCCAGACAATAAGAGGATGGCCAGAAATGTCTTGAAATATGAAAAGCTCTTGGCAGAGAGCCCCCACCAGGCAGTAGCTGAGGCTGTCATCCAGAGGCCCAATGTACCCCACCTGCAGACCAGAGGCACCTATGAGGGCTTATGTCAGACCCTGGGTTCTCAGGTAGGATTCTTCAGGGAAAGAGAAAGGGGGAACAAGCTTGGCTAGAGAGGGAAAAGTGAATTGGAAAATATGGGTGGAAAGGGCTGATGCATTAAAGGAAACAAAAAGCTCGCCTGGGTAGGAGCAGAGTAAGCATATTCTGAAGCTACTACATTCCAGTCTTTTATGCTTTGGCTCCCTGAAATAGCAGAAACCTGGAATAGGTTTCTGCTCCTATACCCTTCTTCATTTATGCTGATTTTAGTCTTTCCTTCCAGCCCACTCACTACCAAACCCCGACCCTCTACTGCTCCTATGAGACCAATTCTAGCCCCTACCTGCTACTCCAGCCTGTCCGGAAGGAGGTCATCCACCTGGAACCCTATGTTGTTCTCTACCATGACTTCGTCAGTGACTCAGAGGCTCAGAAAATTAGAGGGCTTGCAGAACCATGGGTGAGTGTTCCCAAAGTCTGCTGAGGACAGACATTTCATCAGTCCAGGGCTTCAAAATGGCAGCTATTCCATAAAACTAATCAGTGGTGGGAAAAACCATAGTGATGGTTGCAGTGGAGGGAGGGGATTGGCTAAGAAAGGATATAGGGGGATTTTCTGTGCTCTTGGTATCTTGTTGGGGATGTGAGGGTGCATGACAGCATGCATTTGTCAAAACCCAGCAAATGGCATCCTTGAGATACATGCATATCATTGTATGTGAAGCTAACCTCCTGTCAATCACGCCATATCATTGGTCCAAGAAAAACAAAAGGATGAAATGATAGGGACAAGGAGTGGTGTCCTGTTACAGATATAAAGAATGCCAGGGGAAGGAGCTAGATCAGCTTCATTGTTTTATTAAAGAGGAAACAAAGGTGCAGAGAGGGTAAGTTCACACATGCTCAAGGTCACACATGTAGCTGAAGCCTGAACCAGAACTCAGAGGTACATTAACTGCTGTTCTGTTCCTCTACCTTCTTATGCCTGTTACAGGGCAGGAAGAGGGGTACCCCAGACCCCGCAAACCTGCCTGCTCTAAATAGGTTCTGCCATCCACTGCATCAACACAAAACATATGAGACTTTAATGAAAAGAAACTTTAATACAATTAGGAAACAATACAGGAAAGGCAAAGAATACAGTTTCTAAATCAAGCACCCAAAGTTACCCGTCCCCTCATGGGTAAAAGTCCACCCAAACAGGATTGGCCCAGAACAAGGCCCCAAAGCCTGCCCCAAATCTAAAGCACCTTCCAGGATCAGAAACAACCAGACAAGTCTGGGAGGAAATGAGCAAAATCAAAACCAAGATAAAAGTTGCCATTGTCACCTCTCCATGGGTCTCTCAACCACATCTGTGTCACCCAGTCCACGACCAAAAGGCAAGTGCAGTTTCTTCATGTGTCTCTCTGCTCTATGCACCTCCTCCCAGTCTCCTTCTGGCTCTCCATCCTGCTTCCTTCCTTCCCCAGTCTCTTCTGCAGCTTCTTCTTCTCTTTAGCTCCACCCTCCCTTGGGTAGGGCAGGGAACCGGGAACCTCCCCATTTCCTGGGGACCACCCTGTTAAAATACCAATTAACTTAGCCTATTATATCTGTAACCAGCAGCCCCCAAGTCTCAGGAGCAGCAACAGTAAAGCTTCCTTTCTTTCTCACCTTATGTTTTCTCCTGGGGTGGCTGTGCTTCTGTCCCACACTATATAACAAATACCTGCTGACAGAGCAGCCTCACTTGGGACATTGGTGGTCTCGTGGAAGAGGAAAAAGACAAAGATGGCAAACTACGAGCTGGTTGTTAAAGCTTCTGCTAGGGAGTGCTGGATATTACTTCTGCCCACATTTTCACTGGCTAATGCAAAGCGTCTGTTCTCACTGAAGTCAGCAGGGAGAATAAATCTAACTCCCCCACAGGGAAGGTGTGGTAAGTCTCCACCCTGGCAGTCTTGCTGTGGAGGGGAAGAAGACATTTAATCCTCCCAGGAAGTGTGGCAAATATTTAGAAAAATAATACTATTTTACCACTATAATAAGCATGTGGCCTCATGCAAATGGCACATTAAGACTGAATTACTTATGTCAATGTGCCCTTAGTAGTATACTGTTCATCCAGGCAGCTTTAGTCATTGTCAGCAGAACACATCCTGCTGTGTCCAGACTCCATACTGGGCGCTGGGCTTTTCCAGAGGGATTACGTAATGATACTTTCCCTGTAGGAGCTCACTGCGTAAAGGGACAACCAGAGATTTACAAGACACCGTGATGCATGTTGTTTTAGAGGAGTTGTGCTGTGGCAGCATATAAAAGGCAAACCGCTCTGAGGGAAAGGCAGGTGGGGGAGAGGAAAAACAAACAAGGCTTCCCTGCGGGTGTGAAATTCATCAGAGGGACCTGGTGATCCGGGAAGATCAAACAATCTGTGCAAGGACCTGCTGTGCAGTGTGTTCTGAGAATGAGAGGGAGCTGGGAAGCTGAAGTGTGCAAGGGGTGGGGAGGTAGGGTGGGAGGTGAGAGGAGCAGCCGTTGACCCACGGTGAAGCTGCATTAGGAAGGCAGTAAGTGCCAGGCTGGGGAGCTGGGGAGCTGTCCTCTGGGCAGTTTGTGGGACAGTTTGAAACAGGAGAGTAGTATGATCAGGTCTGCGAATTTTAAGAAAGACTGACACACACGGAGGGAGAAGAATAGCAGTAATCATTTCATCCAAAATTATTCCAGTTATGCCTCAACTCTTGGTACAGAAGATTAAGTTCCAATGCATTTTCAATAACGTAGGTTTCTCAGTGAGCCAGTGGTGGCATTCAGCCAGCAGCTACTTTTTCCTTAGAGCCGCTCTGTTGCCATGGTAACAGGAGGGGTTTCTAACCCAGGGATGTTCATTCAACCCTTCGTGGCCAGGTCATTCGTTTGGCATGCACAGACTTCATCACACTCCCCTTTCCCAGAAGGGTCCTGCTTGTTTGTCTTCAGCTACCCCAGAAATCAGCCCTTATATGGGCTTATATGGTAGTGGCTGCATCTTGGGAGTTGAACACAGATGCCTCCGTGGCTTGTGTTGAATTTATCTGCTTCCGATTAACTATCCCTTTCTCAAAGAATGTTCTCTGTCACTTCTCCCCTGCCACATCTTACACACCCTTAATGACTCGCCTGAAAGCTGCACCTCTTTTGGCCCATTAGCCCTGACCACTTTAGCCACTTTTATTGTTCCAGTAGAACATTCTTTTCAGAGTACTCTTGGGGACCACATACAAGAACTTCTACCTCCTCTGAACTGAAAGCTCTGGTAGTTGTTTGGTACTTAATTTTTCATTTATTCTGACATGTACATGTTGCCTGGTATCACTAACACTTTTGTGGGCTGACATCCTGTCTCCCCAGCAAGATGATTGTCCTTCTTACATGCCAAGCTTCATATTATGCAACCAGGAAAATCTTTAAAAGGTCACATTTGATCCTATCAAGCCCTTAATGGGTCACACTTGCCCAGGGATGACTGCAAAGCTGCTAGGCCCCGCTGTTTCCATCCCTCCCTTGCATGTCTCCCACCTACACTAAACAATGTAGCCCAGCTACACTAAACAATCTGCATTTCTGTGAGTGGGTCAAGCTCTCATCTTGGCCTGGAATGCTCTACCCTTGACCTCTTTTCACCTGTATGATTCCAGTTGTCATTTGGGCCTGCTGGGAAGCCTTCCCCACCCCTTGTAAGAATAGCCTAGTGCGCCTCTCTATTTCCATAAGGCCCTGCACTTGCCCATTAGGGCCCCATTGCAGGGGCTGATTGATTCATCTGTTGTGTTTTTAATGCCTGATACAGTGCTTAACACAGAGAACAACCATTAAGTTTCTTTTACACCTCCAAAACTAATGATTTGTAGGTGCACAATAAGTAGTAATTAAATGAATTAAGTGCAAGGTAACTCCTTTATTGAAGGTGGAGTTGGGGGTGGGCAGGAGAGCCTCTGAGATTTTTTTTTAACCTCTGATGTTGCCCTAAAAGAATAGAAGGGAGAGCTCTCATCTAGGACTCTCTCCTCTGGATGGCTCAGGAGAGGGTGCCGGAAAGGACAAGATAGAGGCAATATCGGTCCTGATACTGTATTCTGATTCTGCAGAGTGATAGACTGATGGGACCCCCAAGGACATGCTCACACATTGCATTTTATGGTGCCTGCTCTATGTGAAGGGCCTTGCCCATGTTCCAAGAGTAGAAGAGCCTTTTCCAAGCCAGAACGATAAAATTACAGAAGCCTCAGAGAAGGGAAAGGTTCCTGTCTTACGTAGTTCACTGCTCTGTGCTCTGCTCTGATGCTGGTGAGGTGCCAGGCTGGGTCTGTAAGCACAGGACGCCACTTCACCCATTCATTCCTTCGTTTCATCAGCCTTGAGCACGACTCCCTGCCAGGCCTCCGTGGATCCAGCACTGACAAAACACCAAGGTCTTACCCTCATGAGGCTGACTTCTGATGTCAGAAGCAGAAGTAGACACAAACTTATGTAAATCAACACGATTTCACTTTTTATCTCTCATGCAGTGCTTTTTCATAATTTAAAATTTATGTCCAGATATTTAGAACAAAGTAGAGACATTCAGTTACATAGTGACTTGAAACCTTTTTTTTTTTCTTTCTTTTTTTCTCATAATCACGTTGGTGGCAGCAAAAAAAAAAACAGATTTTGATTCTATGTAAGTAAGGGCTTTTGTTGGAATTGTTCAGAAGGAGCAGCTTGCCTCTGAGAGTAGAGAGTTTCTAGTTATTGGAGGTGTTTGTTTAATTTGACAAATGCTAAGTGCTTAGCACAGTCCAGACCCTGTGTCACTCATGCAAAGGTCAATGAGAAACAGCCTTTGCTCTGACAGAACTCAGAGTCTTGCAGATGGAAAAGATTCAAAGATCATTTTATTTCCATTCAACAGACTTTTATGGAGTGCTTACTGTCGACCAGATATGATGCTAAAGTTTATTTTCAAATCTGAGATTTTTTGTCAATTATTAGTATTTATTCTCAAGATTGGTAGTTATCACTAAATTTTACAACCTACCCTTTAACAGGGGAGAACCTGGCGATTGCTAGATTTATGCTTAAGAGTGGGGTTTATCCATGGAAACATCAGCCCTTTCCTTTCTATCATCTCCACTTGAACTTTCTCTTACATCTTTTGCAACAGCTGCAGAGATCTGTGGTGGCATCAGGTGAAAAGCAGGTGCCGGTGGAGTACCGAATCAGCAAAAGGTGAGAGGTGCCCCTCAGCGGTGAAGACACAGCTGTCTGAGGTCAGCAGCCATGTGGTGCCACCAGGGGCTGAAGTTCATGTTTATGTCTGCATGTTTCTTGCTATGAGGAAGCAAGAAATATACAGGCCTCTCCCCCAAGGACTGTTATATGGTCTGATGACTTAACTAACTCCATAGGGAAAGACTTAAAAAACTCCAGTCATAATTCAAAAAATAAATGTGTAGTTGTTCCAACCAGGATTTATTTTCCAGAAAATGCAGTCCTATCCCATTTGTAACTTGACCGTATAAGGTTCCATTTCCACATCCTGACTCATATTCCAAGCATGACTTGCCAACAGTTAGGCAAGAAGGAAGACCAGAAGCCTGGACCTGACCAACACTGGCCCTCACAAACTGAACCCCTCGAATTTGCTCTGTGAGGACAAGACTGATGATACGTGAGGAGAGTCCCTGTGGACTGTCCCCTGTGGACACTGGGGCCGTGGGACACAGTGATGACAGCATCTGTGGGGAGAGGTCGACTCAGGATGGGTGAATAATTTAGATTGTCTGGGAAGTGAGGTGAGTGATAAAAAAAACTTTGTTTCAGAGTCATTTAGCTTAATTTATTTGATGTGTTGCATTTATGGGCCTTAGACATTAAGAATTATTCTCCAAATTATAGAAGGTGCATATAACCTCAACTTCATGGCTTCTAACCTTTCCGACATTTTAGTGTTAAAGTTCACCCTTCTGTTGATGTTCTTGGCTTTTAGGACAGTAGGTGGTAATGTCTTTACTTTTTAGATAAAGAATTGGAGCCAGGCGTAACCTCCTCTTTTGCACCCCCCCCACCACCACCACCACTGGCCCAGCCATCTTCTGTACATCTTTGTGTTTTGGTTCAGTCCTCACAACTGCCCTGGAACTATTCCTGCAAGGTCACCAGTGAACTCCTAATCAACAAACCATTTTCCTGTCCAGGAATCTTCAACAACTGTTCTTTACCCACAAAGACCAGTCTCCTTACCATAGACTCCTCGGCTTTCTACACAGTCTGAATCTCCTCTCTCACATGTCCTCCATTGACCAAATGCTGATGACTTGGACATATTATGTATTGTCTCGCCACCATGTTTCTTCTTATGCTGTTTCTCCAACCTGAAATACCCCTGTGGCTTTTCCATCTATTGATCTTATGCCCTCTTCAAAATTTGACCTACATGTCACCATCTTAGCTTACTGCCCCCGTCAGAATTAATACCTCCTTCCTCTGGGCTTCCCAGCACTTTTTCTTAAAGGCTATTTCCCTTTTTTCACTCTCTTTTGATTCGTACACAATTTGTATGTTTTATCCTATGAGCTTTTCTTGGATGTCTTTGTAAATCTAAGAGCACATAACAGCAGTTGACATGCACTCCCCAGGAGAGAAGGAATTGTCAATAACTTCTGAAGCAAAGAAGTGGTGATACTGACTCCTTCCCTTGAACTCTCCTGCTCCCCCTGGGATGCCCACTGATTTTTCTTGGGGAACAAGGCTTCTTTTCCCAGGGCCCTGCAAGCTGATTTCAAATCATCGACTTTGTCAGACCCTCAACAAGACATTCAGAACGAGAAACTGAGCTTTTCTCTTTGGCCTATCCTGCTTTGTTCTGGAGTAGAGCAGAATTGCAGGGGTTCTTTGTGCTTACAGCAATCACTGACACATAGCCTACAAAGCATCTTCACAAGCATTGTTTCTCATGATCTTCACAAGTCTGTAGGGTAGATATTAACATCCCTATTTTTTTTGAAAGGAAGGTTTTTGTTTTTTTTTTTTTTAAGATTTTTTTTATTTATACAAGAGCTGGGGTACAGGCCAGAGACACGGGAGGGTGAGAGGATTCACCAGAGACAGAACAGGCAGACTGACTGAAATACACTGCTGAGGGGAGCAGCGGGCGAGACAGGAAAGGTCTGCCGCGCCATGTGGATATCTCTCTGGCAGGCTGGAAATCGAACCTGCACTGCAAAGGCTGCCAACAGCTTCACAGCACTGTGCTCAACCCACTGTGCCACCAGGGAGGCCCAAAATCCCTATTTCTTATTAATTTTATTTTATATATTTTTTACATCATTTTTCATTTTTGCACAATGTATGCATTTTCATCTTGGTTATATTCCCCATACAATTCCCACCCCCCCTTATTTTGACCCTACTCCCTCCTCCCCTCCGCCCCCTCCATAGTGTGTCTCTGGTTTATAGTTGCTTGTTGATTTTGGTTTTTACTTTATTATAATTAGTCTTTTTCCTGGTCCTTTATTTGGGTTTTCTAAAGTGAGTGAGACCATCCGGTATTTTTCAATAAATGGTGCTGGGAAAACTGGGTCGCTGCATGCAAAAGAAAGAAGCTTGACTACTACCTCACACCTCACACCAACTCAAAATGGATTAAAGAACTAGACATAAGACCTGAAACCATAAAATATATAGAAGGAAATATAGGCGAAACACTACATGACATGCACCTCAGCAACATCTTTAAAGACTCATCACCCAAAGCAGTGACAGCAAAGGCAAAGATAAACAGCTGGGACTACATCATCCCTATTTTTTAAATGAATACACCGAAATGTAGAGAACTTAAAGGTTAAGTGCCTGATGTAGGAAGCTTTTCCTTTGCACCTCTATTGAGATGTCTCTAAAACAGCGTTTTGGGTTTTGTCTTATTCCTCTTTGTATCCCGGGGTTTAGTGGTTGAACCGTTACTCTGTGGCTTAGTGCCTGGCACAGGGTCTGCATTCAACAGGCCTCAGAAAATATTGAATGAATGAACATGTCAATGTTGAGAAGGAGGATAAAGGGGACTGGGCAGACTTACCGTGCGGAGGGAGGAGGTAATTAGGCACTCGTGTTTCTCTTCTTTCCTCCCTTTCTTCTTACCCGTCCCTCCTTTCTTCTCTCCCCCCACCTTCCTTTGTTATACAGTTGACATCATTCATTCATTCACAGGCCATTTCTGCCATCAGATCACTGATGCCGCAAACTGTGGTGTGTTTTAGTGCCTGGCTGAAGGACACTGTTGATCCAATGCTGGTGACCCTTGACCATCGCATCGCTGCCCTCACAGGCCTTGATGTCCAGCCTCCCTATGCAGAGTACCTCCAGGTGGTCAACTATGGCATCGGAGGGCACTATGAGCCTCACTTCGACCATGCCACGGTAACTGTGCTCCATGACTCATCTCCTCAGACAGGGAACCAGAGCATTTTTTGTTTTTCGGAAGTAGAGCTCTTACAGGGCTCCCAGGAAACACTAAGTGAAATCTTAGAACAAAGTTTCTTGTTCCAGGAAGAGCTAAAAGCCTTGGTTTTAAGATGATTGCTGTTGACTCGATCAGTCAGGAGTCAGGAGAAAATGCACCAGCGTGCACCACCATCCCCCCACCTCCAAAATTTGCTAATGGGGACAAGAATGTGGTCTGTCATGGAGTCTTCTGTCCTGAGCCACTCAGTCTTGTCAGGGAAAATTGTCCTTCTTCCAATCACTCACTTTTCCTCATGATATCTACAGCCCATCTTTGCTGATAAGTATTCAGCAAGTAATTTTGGAGGCTTACATAACTGATCTGTAGATACAAAATTGATCTATATTCAGTCCAAACCTTACCAAAATTATCAGACACTTATTTATATAAAACTTAACAAATTAACCCTAAAATGTATGTGAAAATACAAAGGACTTAGACTAGTCAAAAACACAATTGTAAAAAACAACAAAGTTAGAAGACACACACTACCTGATTTCAAAACATGGTGCAGAATTAATCAGGTGGGGTGGTATTGGTGCAAGCACATAGGTCAGTGAAACAGAATGGAGAGCTCAGAAACAAACCCACACATTTAGGGTCAATTGATTTTTTAGAGCGGCGCCAAAGAAATTTAATGATGAACAGTTTTTCAACAAATGACGCTAGAAAAATTGAATACCTATCTGCAAATAATAATAAAACAATAACAATTTTAGAACCTTACTCACAGTATATATAAAAATTAATATTATCATAGACATAAATATAAAGTGCAAAGCTATAATACTTCCAGAAGAAAGTAGAGAGAAAATCTTTGTGACCTCAGGTTAGGCAAAGACATCTTAGTATACCAAAGCATGATCCAGAAAAGAAAAAGAAAAATGATAAGTTGGACTTCATCAAAATTAGTTATTTACTTTTCAAAAATACCTTTAGAAAGTGAAAAAAACAAGCCACCAAATGGGAGGAAACACTTGCAAATCATATATATAGTAAATGACTTTTATCCAAAATATGTAAAAGATTCTTTAAAAGATAAAAAAAACCCTCAATTTTAATGGGATTATTTGAATTATTTTTTAACAGATTATTTGGGTATTTCACCCAAGATGAATAAATGAATGAAGATGAATGAATGACCAATAAGCACATGAGATATTCAACTTCATTAATGGAATGAAAAAAAACACAATGAATTAGAATAGCTGAAATAAAAGTAAACATCAATGAGGAACTAGAACCCTCATACACTGTTGCGGGGGGGTGGTTTGCAAAATGATACTGCCACTTTGGAAAACAGTTTAGCAGTATGTTTGTGTTTTTTTTTTAAGTTAAACATAACTGCATATGATTCAGTCATTTCACTCTTAGGTATTTTAACCAAGAGTGAAAGGATTCTATGTTCATACAAAGACTTGCACACGAATGTTTATAGCAGTTTATTTGTAATATTCAACAATTAGAAACTATCCAAATATTCATCACCAGGTGGAAAGATAAACACATTTTTCTATATATGCCCAATGGAATACTACTTAGCAATAAAAAGGAATGAGCCACTGGTATGCCCAACAGCATAGATGCACCTTAAAAACACTTTGCTAAATGAAAGAAGCCAAACAAAAGATTCTAGATTTTATGATTTCATTTACATGAAATTTCTAGAAAAGGCAAAGCTACAGAGACAAAAAGTAGATCAGTGATCGCCCAGGTTGTAGAAGTGGCAATCACCTGCAAACTGATATGAAGGAAACTTTCCAGCTAACGCAGGTGTTCTAAAATTGGATTGTGGGAAAGTTTGAACTGTTAAAATTTACTAAAACATACTGAAAAGTACTCTTACAATGGGTGGGTTTTATGACATGTAAATATATTTCAGTTAAACTGTTCTATGTTGTGTTTCCTCAGCAAATAATTGGAAAGTCTGTTCTGAGTCAGTATTCTTACAGAATAATTATCTGTAATAATTTACATATTAATTTCTTTATTTCACTGAGATCTCAGAGGTGCAGTTAATCCCTCAAACAGAACTAGCTTTTCTGTTTGATTAGTAAATAATTCATTTACATGAGTAGCTAGTAAATTAATTTTTAAAAAACTTATCAAGTATCTGCCAGCAGAGAGAGGCAGAAACTTGACTATGTGTAGCTCCAAGTCTTCTCCCTATATTACGGTGGAGTCCTGGCTACCCCTCTGCTACCACCTGCTTAAAATGTTGAAATGTTCTATTTTTGTCTCAGTCACCAACCAGCCCGCTGTACAGAATGAAGTCTGGGAACCGAGTTGCAACATTTATGATCTATGTGAGTCTTGCTGTGGGGGGTCAGGGCTCCTTACTTAGTGATTATATCACTTGTATTTTAAGGTTTTCAAAGCAATTTCTGATACTGATTTTATCAGCTAGAGCACCAAGACTTTTTTAAAACTCAAACTGTTCTTGTTAACTCCTTTCGGAGACATAAAGAAATACAAGCCAGAGTTCCGGTGTGTAGATCTAAATAGGACCTCTAATCAGTGGTCGGCACTGATTAGAATGGGAAGTGGGGTTATGATAAAGATCAAGAGACCCTGGAACCTGAACAACGCAAGTTTAGCAATTAAGGGTATAGTTGGTGTGGAAAAGCATGCACCTCTCGGTGAGGCTGTGGAGCTGTGAGGGTTTGAAATCGAGAAGAGAAACGAGGCAACTAAAATTATAAGAAGGAAGAACAGAGAAGCCTACCAAGAAATTCAGCAATGCTGCTCTCACACGGAGTGAAAATTCTCTTCCTTACCTGCCCATCCAGTCCTCGGGAAAGTCTACATTACCCCTCGCCCCTTAATAAGTAAATGAACCTCTTCTAATTTCTAACCTGAGCCCACAGGATGCATCCAGGTCTTCGTGTCTCCCCCTTGAGATCATGTGTTTACCTCCTCCTCTATGGACAGGTCATAATTGCAATCATCTGTTACTAAAATTATCAGAGGGATAAATGTGATGCAGAACTTGGAATGCCAGCCGGAGGGGTGAAAGGATGGGCTTCCTAAATACTGTCCTCCTGTGGCCTGCTTTCAAGCACAGCTGCCACTGAGTAGGCACCCTTAATTCCTAATTGGGTGCTTGACTGCTAGTAAGTATTCTTCCCAGAGTTGAAAGAGGGAATCCATGCAGAAATGACATCAGAGGCCAGGCAGGGCAGAGGAGAAATGATGTCAGATGTCAGGCGATTTCACCTCTGGTTCTTCTGCTTGTAGCTGAGCTCGGTGGAAGCCGGAGGAGCAACAGCCTTCATCTATGGCAACTTCAGCGTGCCTGTGGTGAAGGTGAGTGGGGCTCTGCTTGCCACAGACAGTAAGAGCGCGGAACAGCCTAGCATCCCTGCTGGGGGGACTTGTACATTTATTCCTGGGAGGGGGCCCAAAGAGGTCTTCCTGATGACCAGAATCAAAGATAAACCCTCCATCTTCTTTCCTTCCCCATGTTACTTGCACGTCTATTCTGTATTTACTCGTGCATTGCTAGTAGATGGTGACATGCCTGCCTTCCCTACAACAGAGCCCCTCAAAACAAAGAACTCTTATTTTATCACCTGTGGATCCTCTATGGTATCTGGCACCTTAAGTCATCCGCTGAATAAATGCTGAAGGCTGAAGGCCTGAGGATGCAGGAAAATCACAGTTCGGAGAAGTTAGTGGCCAGTGGCATCGTAGCATTGCAGCAAGGGCTCTGAGGTCAAGCCGGGCACCGAGAAGGGCCTGGGGCAAGCACTGTGTTTAATGGGTGAATATCTGCCCCCAGATTTCCGATCCGTCAAGGTTCCTGCAGTGCTGACCTCTTTCAGGGAAGAATGAAGGTCATGAAATCACCTCAGTAAAGGTTTAGCGCAGTGCCCCACACCTGAGCATTTGGTAGAAAATGCTGGTGTCTGTGAACACTCCGCGGCTTCGTGCTGCTTCTGGCCTGGAGAACGCAAGGGCTGCCAGTGAGTGCAGAAAAGCTCTTCCTTACCGTGGGCTTTGTCTGTATCTGATGGTCAGGGTTAAAGTAAGTCGATGGGGAGGGAAGAAAAAAGAACACGTAGGATTTGGAGTCAAAACCTGGGCTTGAGTCCTGATTTTGCTCCCTGCTTCCTGGGGATTATATTAATGAATGCCCGAGGAAGGAGAAGTGTCTGAATTAATTAAGTTCTTAGTTGTAAAGGAATTATTTTGTGCGTCTTGTGGTTTTTATTGAGTCCCCACCCTAGCAATCTTGGAACACCCGGTGCTTTCTCCTAGCCTTGCTGCACTGTCTTACTCAGGCCTGTTTTTGTGTCTGTCTCTTCCACAATACTGAGCTCCCGAGAGCAGAAATGGACAGGACTTTTCTCTGCACCCTCGGGGCCTGCAGCAGAGTGGGCCCTCCATAAGCGACATGTGCATGAATGAACAAGGAAACGGCACCTTATTATATTTCATGCCATTTGATGAATGGGAGCAGACGCAGCTCCCAATCTGCATGCACACGTCTCTTGTTTCATGACATGTATACATTTGTTTTTAAATATTCTTAGTGTATTTGTTCATGTGCTTCCACAAGACTGAGAAGGGGACTGATCTCCCAGGGCTGGGGCTGTCTTGTTTCCAGAATGCAGCTCTGTTCTGGTGGAACCTGCGTCGGAGTGGTGAAGGGGATGACGACACGCTTCATGCTGGCTGTCCTGTCCTGGTGGGAGACAAGTGGGGTGAGCCTGCCTTTCTGGGCATTGGATGTGGGGCGAGGGCTTCAGAGTACAGTGAAATGGGAGGCGGATGGGAAATAGCACAGGCCTTCCATTCCGCATGTGCCACGTTGTATTGAAATGATCAGATTCTGGGTTTCCTGCCCCCGACAGATGGGAAGCCCATAAAAGTCCCGAATCTGTCAGTAAAAGTTTATTGACCTGATCAGATAGGCCTTGATTCCAGAGCACAGTTGAGGCATATGGTATATGCCCCAGCCCGCTAGGCCAAGGACGGAATCATCAGTCCGGGACGCCGCCATTTAGTGTCACTCCCCAAGGAGACGGGCACACAAGGAGACAAGTAAACAGTGACCATGTTCACATCATCTGTGGGCCCAAGGGCACTGAACTCTGAGGACAGAAAAAGAAGCAGAAGAGGGACTTCTGCACCAAGAAGACACCGGCAGGAGTAGCCACCTGCTTCCTCTCATCACTCTGGAGGGGCCCCATGGGGGGCGGGGAGAGGGGGTTTTCAGGAGCTATGTGAATGGGGGGTGACCTTAGTGTTCACAGTTTTGGAAACCAGTGTATGCTAGACAGGCCCCGCCGGGCACTCTTTCCAGAGGACAGTGTCTTCTTTGCTGTTTACCTCCGCTAGCAGCAGCGGCTCGCAGTCCACAGCGGGGCTGGGGTCGGGGGAGGTGAGTGCATTGCTGAGGGTGCTGAAGGAGGCCCTCCTGGGCCTTGGGAGCGAGCATGGCTGCCATCACCGGCCAAGTCTGATCTCTTCCTCCTCCCCTTTCTCTCCCAGTGGCCAACAAGTGGATACATGAGTATGGACAAGAATTCCGCAGACCCTGTGGCTCAAGCCCCGAAGACTAAAATGTTGGCGGAGAGAAGCTGGTGACGTGCTATGGCTTTCCAGAGAAGCCAGAAATCAAACAGTAGGTAGGAGAAGAAAGAAGAAAGCAGCCTTCTACAGGAGGGCCTGGTCACTACCACGTGCTCCTTGCCAGTGGGAGACCGGAAGGTGGTCTTTGCCAGGGAGCACCTGAGAACGTGCGTTGTTTCTCCTCAACTCATGATTCAGCATAGAATGGACAATGCAAAGAATGGGGCAAGAGGAATAGAAAGAGAAGTTTCTGGAGCTCAGATACTCTTTCTAGGGAACGGAACATGTCAATAGCAATAGTGGCGCTCGGGTCACTGAAGGAGGGGGCCTGACTGCCTTGGCTTTACGATCTTCTCCCCAGCGACTTCTGCTGGAGACAGTGGGGCGTGTCTGTGTCCGGGGTGTACCTCATGTGATGACTGTTTTTTAAGCAGAAAGCAACTTTTTTTACATGGTGATTTTTAATGGTCATTAAAAATGGTTTTTACAAGTCATTTTGACAGCCTAGAATATTCTTATGTTAAAACATTGAGTGAAAAGAACAGGTTTTTATTCATGCTATTGCTCCAATCCCAACTTGGCTCAGCTCCCACCACCCCCTTCTCACACTCAGACACACGGACATTCTTTCCAGTTCCTTAATCCACCCTGCTCGCTGCCATCAACATCACTCCTGCTGTGTTCACTGCTTTCAAATCCTGCCGTTTCGGAGCAATTCTCATCATGCCATTAACGCTCAGTGTCCCTTTGGAAAGGACTTCCCTGCCCCTCAGCCGCCAGCCACTTTCTTTTACGTTAACTGGTTTTATTTCTTTTTAGCAATTTTTCTCAAATTGAAATGACTTCATTATTTGTCTGATTATGTTCGGTTGCCTTCCCTGCAGGGCGAGTGCATGACACCCCCACGATGCTTTAAAGGTGCTTCTCTTAGAGCCCCCACCTCACTGCATTTCTGTATTTGCTTATTTGCCGACTGCTCATTCTGCACTGCTTATTCCTTATTCCAGAGACAGCCTGGTTCAAAATACGGAGGCATTGAGCAAATATTTTTGGATAAATGAATTAGAAGGCATCCTTTGAAAGGCACTTTGGAGGACAGGTTGCATTTATATAGGCAGAGTCTAATAAGCATTTCCCAGCAGTATTAGCAAGAGCTAAGGCTGCGTTGAAGGGCGAATATAATATTTGAGCACTGGTGCGAAGAGAACATTCCCAGTGACTCAGCTCAGAATCTTCATGGTCAGGGCTTGTGCCTTGTTCACAAAGAAGCCAAACAGTTCAAGGACTGTCTGGTTAGATGCCTGGCGGCCTCTGCCCCCTCCCTGTACTATGCGCTAAAGCATTTCTGCTTCTCGGGGCTCGTGGCCCCTGAGGACAGGGTTCTGATGAGCTGACATCAGCTTCCTCTACATGAGCCCTGGTCACATCCCCATATTTCTGCTGAGTATACCCAGATTCTGGAAATCCTCTTAGTAAATTACTGTTGTGTAGAACAAGGAAAATATTTTTCCCTCTATCCTGAGAGTTCTTGTTAAGAGAGGACAAATGAACAAGAAAAAAAAGTTTCTTACCACATGTATAGCATGTATAGATAGGAGATACCCAGGTGAAAAATGGTTACTCCTGAGGTGACTGTGCATTCAGGATCAAACGCCATCATGATAGGGACATGGGAGGGGGAGGGGGTGTAGGCCTCCGAGGGGAGCATAGGTCCCGTGTAGCAAAGACCGACTGCCTTAGAAGAACAAATGGGAGGTACGACAGTTTGCCACAGTTGGTCTGGGTGTGGTGGGGGTTGCTAGTCTCTGCAGGGACAGGAATCCGTCTCCCCAGGATGACGAGTCTCCCACGAAGAGATGATGACAGCTGAGTTCTTTATCGGGATCTGTCTTTAGGCAGAGAGGGCAGAGTTCAAAGAGAGCGCCTCCCTTATTTGCAGTATTAACGTGCCTAAAGCTCAAATAATATATCAAAGAGACTTATTTGGGGATTATTCTGCTGCCCTGCAGTAGACACACCGACGACCTGCTTCTTCCAAATCTGGAGGAACCGGCCAGAGACGGGAGCTGTTGCACGTAAGCGGCGCTGCCCTTTCCCTGCGGAGTTAAGAAGTGGTTAGAGCGATGGCGAACGCAGCAAGTGCATGTGCTGGGCGCCCTTCAAGTGACTCACCTGTATCAGCGCTATCATGTTCATCCCAATCGTGTGGAGGCCAGCCCATATTATCCTCATTTTATAGATAGAAAAGGAGAGAGAGAGGTAGGCAACTTCCCGAGATCCACAGTCTGGCTCCAAACCTTGTGCTTTGAGCCACTACTTACACACTTCTGAGGAAAGTGTGGTAATGCTCAAACATCTTTTTTCTTTTTAAAGATTTACTTTTATTTATTTATGCATATAAGAACTGGGGTGTAGGCCAGAGGTGCGGGTGTGTGTGTGAGAGGACTCACCAGAGACAGAGTGGGGAGCAGAACAGGTGGACCTGCTGAAATACACTGCTGAGGGGAGCAGCGGGTGAGACAGGAGAGGTCTGCCTCGATATGTGGGTTAGCTCCCTGGCCAGGGCTGGAACGTGGGATGCCAGTGGCTGGGGATAATTTGATAGTACTGAGACTTTAACCCCTATGCCACCAGGGAGGCCCTGCTCAAATACTTTGACCAGGCAACTGAGACCTAAGAATGGCCTGGCTGCATATTAAGCAACGACTGTTTACTGAGCATTCCCCAGGGGCAGACCCTCACCTGGGGACGCTGCGGGGGTGCTGAGAGGTACAGGATGCAGTCTCTGGGGCTAGCAGCCAGTATGGGGATGAGACAGATTCATCCAGAATTAAGTGTTGGTTAAGCACATGTGAAAATGTTGCCTGCAATAAAAGATGGACTACTGAGTGCTACAATCAAGACCTGAAGGGGTCACCATGGCTTGGGGTACTTGATAGCCTCCTTTATTCAAATCGTATTGCCAAGGTGCTGCCTCAGTGTCTGCCTCAGTGCCAGGCATTGTGGGTACCAGGAATGGAAAAATTAGGTGCTGACTGTGCCTAGGCCCTCACATCATCTTGTGATGACAAGATAATGTGGTCATAGGCGGAGACAGGAACAGAGCAGAGATGTCCCCAGAGGGGTCATGGGCAGGAGAGACTGACCAGGTCTTAAATGCGTGTTGGGGGCTTTATGGGGGTTGGTCTCTGGAGGCTTGGAAGGAGGGGCAAACAAGGAACGCCTGTCACTACCTTTTACTTTGTACATGTAGTTTCCAGAACACTTTAGCACTGCTTCCCTTGGCCCTCACCTTCGCAGGGAGAAAAGGACAGCAGCCACGGTGGAAAGCAGGATCCAGGAAGGTTAGTGGCTTTACTGTGGTCACACGGTAGAGCTTGGCCTAACCACAGGTCTTTGGCTCCAGGCTTTGGCTTGAGTCACCAGTGTCCCACTCAATGGTTTTCAAAGCATGTCTCTCCATTTTGCTTCCTGCACTGTTAATTCACTTCTTTCCTAATAGGCTTGTTCAACCCAGGCTGCTGGCATTGCACTCTACATTCTCACTCCGGAGAACATTCTTTACATTAGTGACCATTATCATGCTAAAGGTCACATAGCTAAGAAGTGGCAGAAGCAGGATTCAAAGGCCTTAAACAGCCCTCTGTTGTCTGCATTACCTGCTATTTTGCTCTCATTGCTTTGCATCCATTGACAATAACATCTTTTAGGGGGAACAATTTTTGAGGCATTGCAAAGTCTATCCACTGTACCTCTAATGCCTAAAGGTGAAGAGCCCTGTCAGATGTAGATGTTTGTTGACTATACCAAAGAGTCACCTTAAAGCCAGATGAACTGTGGACCCTGTTGTGTGACCAGCTCCATGCTCGATGCTCCATGAGAATCTAGAAAAATCTGGAGACTTGCTTGCTGCCCTTAAGGCAAAATTAGCAAAATTCTGTAAAAATACAGAATTAAAGATAATCGGGTGGGAAAATATGGTGCTTACCCCGAATATCATGGGGGACACGAGAGAATCCTATGGCTAGAGAGGGCTGAGGGGACTTCCACACTGGAGCCCCAGGAACACCCTGGAAATAGTGAGAGTGTGAGTCTGGAAGGCAGGGGGCAGGGGCCCCTGCCTTGTATCCCTTTGCACAGGAGGGGGGCTGGGAGAGCTCCTACAGGAGGAGGAAGGTGTTGATTCTGGGGGGCCCCATCCAAGAGCAGCCAGCACAAACTACCCTTTCATGGAACCAGTCAAAGAGTGCCCTGTTTGGGGGCCTTGCCTGCTCAAACTGGGAGAAGCCGAGAGTGGGTGGGTCGGGGAGAGGTACGTTTGCTTGCAGATTGCTGCACACACAGCACAACTATGAAATCAGCTAGAGGGGACAGGGAGGAAACAAACATTTGTGACTACTCTTTGCTAGCTATTCTATCATCTTTTATCTTATTCACATTTTTTATCCCTTTTTGGCAAAGGAGAAAAGGGAGGCTCAAAGATTTCCCTAAGTTTCCACAGCTGGAGGTGGAGTCAGGATGTGAAGACAGGTCTCCCATCATCCCACCAGCTTTGTCTGACTTCTCTTTCTCCCTGGACTTTGTCTATCCTCACCTCGGCCTCCCCGCAACTTCCTCCCGCTAAGGAGAGCCTGCCTCTATTCCTTCTCCTTCGCTCCCCACTGCCTCTTTTATTCCTTTTCTGCACACCATGAATCTCCCATCAAGTGCTTCATCTGTCAGTTTCCCCTCGGGGCTGACAGGCTACATGGTATAGCTTCTTGGGCGCCCCGCTGAATAGGAGGTCTGTTGTTAACAGAAATGGACCACATATGACTCTCCTTGCAACTGAAATCAGTGGCCTGGAAAATGCAAAGCTGATCTCAAAGGAACAGGGTAGTTAAGGGTGGATTCTAGGCACCAGGCTATCTGTCTGGGTGGCGACAGTCTTTTGGTGAAGTTTAAGGGCATGACCTAGATAGATCCCCATGATTAACTACCACCTCTGTCATCTTCAAAGTCTGCCATGTTTTCGGTGGAGCAGAGCTAAGGAATTCCCACCACGGCCTCTGTTCGTCTACCCTGCACCACCCGGGGCTGGAGGCCAGCAGTTACTTTCCCTGCCCAGAAAGGTGAGATTTGTCTGCAGTGTCACAGTGTGTCAGGGTCGCCTCTCCTTTGGGATTCCCAGTCAGGATGAATGCACCCCTGCCTTCTTAAACACGGCATGTGCTGCTTTTCACCTCGGCTTTGCAGGAAGCACACATTTCCTATACCTTCTATACTGAGGTCTCATTTCACCCTTATGATACCCTGTGAATTAAGCATTACCAACCCATATTTTTGATGAGGAACCTGAAATCCTGAAAGAATGTGTCAAAGGTCACCCAGCTGATGTGACTGAACTGTGTGTGGAGCATGTCTCCTGTCGCAGGCCCCAGTTTTTGTCCACACTCCTGCCTCCACCTCATCTCTGTTGTGGAAGGCAGTGGCCTGGGAGTCAGGTGCTCTGAGCTCTAGTCCAGATTGTACTACTGTGTCCCCTTGGACAAATTTTTTATCAAAACTTTCATTTCCCAGGGCCTCCCCGGTGGCGCAGCGGTTGAGCGCTGGGTTGCGAAGCTGCCCGCAGCCTCCGCGGCGCCGGTTTGATCCCCGGCTGCTCCCCGGTCACCAGAGGAGGGTCCCACATGGCGCGCAGACCTCTCCTGCCGCCCGCTGCTCCCCTCAGCAGTGTACTTCGGTCCTTCTGCCTGCTCTGCTCCCCGCTCTGGCTCTGGTGAATTCTCTCACCCTCCCGCGCTTCTGACTGTACCCAGTGCTTGTATAAATAAATAAATCAATCTTTAAAAAAAAAAAAAAGTTTCATTTCCTCATCTGTAGGATGGCACTGCCCGTCTGTCTGTCCTACCCACTCCACAGAGTTGTGTGGTCTCAAATGTATGCAAATGTGCTTTACAAATGGTACAAACTGCATCGTGTCATTTATTCTAAGCGTATTCAATCAGTCATCAATAGGTGGTATCATCAACGCCCATGGTTCTCTCCACTCACCTGCAGGAGGCCAGCTACTTGGCAAGCGTCAGGTTCCAAGCTTTCGCCTGGCGATGCACAGGGGTTTTCTAGCAAACTGCCGGGAAAGGAAGCCAGCTCTAGGAATAAGGGAGCCTCTTGAGTTTACATAACTTTCTGAGCCTTGGACCCGGACTGAGAATGTGTTGACTCTGGCTGCTGATGGGGCAGCCAGCTAGAGCAGAAGTGTTGGCTCGAAGATTACAAATAAAACACTGTTCCCGCAGGGCAGAGTGTGACTGCTTTCTCTCCTCCAGCTACAGGTTCTCTTCATGCTTTTCCTGTTCAAGTCTTCACCATTTAACTCCCTGGACCCGGTTGTGATTTGAGACCCTTGAATCCAACTTATGGGTCTTTGTGGTTTCTGTAACTGGATCTCTGTCATGAGCTCATTGTAAGGGTATTATTTATCACTATATCCAAAGCCCAATGGAAACAGCATGAAGTAGTGTGCTCAGGTCTACTTAATCAGCAAATAAATGCTCCTAATAGTAGATTTAGAAAGAAGTGAGGCCCAGTTCCTCACATCCCTTTGAGTCCCCTTGATCTCAAGATTCTTTTTCCATCATTACATGTGTCTACCTGACATTTGCCTACTTTCCTTTTTCAGGAAGGAATTTTCCTTGAAGTTTTCAGAGTGTGTGTGTGTGTGTGTGTGTGTGTGTGCGCGCGCACACGCGCACGCATGGATTTTTGTTTGACTCAAATGTGATCCTTCTGACCTTGAAGAAATCCTTCAAAGGGCCTGGGAGTTTCCTTTATTCCCTTCCTGAGTTCGTAGTGCTTGATCTGTAGGATCCACAAGGGTATTGCTCTGGCCAGCACCTCACAGGTGTTTTTAAGGGTATGCTGGGTGAACATATGGATGATCCTTTTTTCTCTGCTGAGGTGTAAACGGCGTGCTGAGCAGTCAGTGATATTGCCAATGGCTGAGGGCAAGTCATCTCACATCTGAGCTTCAGCTTCCTTGCCTTTAAATGGGGGATGATAATGCCTATATTTCACAAGGAGACAAAGGATAAAGCAGATGTGACTAGCACAGTAGCTAACCAAAGCTAAACAAACCTTTATCCTCAGCCTCCATCTGTTTCCTTGGTGATCATGCCCTCGCTTTTTTAAGTCAGACATCTGGACCAAAGTGACCTCTGCACAGGGTCCTCTGTATTGTTCAGGAGACAGCGTGAAGCAGAAACCACCCTAGGTTGTTTGAATTTCAACACCATTTCTGAGCTGTATGGATTTGGCCCAACTGCCTACCTGTAAAAAAGAATTTCACATGCACCCTGGAGGGGCGCTGAGGGTTAAATAAGTGTGTAAAGTGAGTTACAGGATGCTCAAAATTTGGTAACTATTATGACTGCCCTGGTGAACAAAAGTGGCTGATGTGTGAGCCTGAAAAACACACAAATGATCATGCTGCCCCCCTGTGGAGAAAGGGCACAGCCCAGCAAAGGCACCCCGAAAAGGGCTTGGTGGGAGAAATTAGATGACACAGAAGGCACTTTAATCCTCCGCAAGGGAGCTTATGCTTTACCCTGCCATATTTAGGAAACAGCGATGCCAGAAAGTGTCGGAATTGTGTCAGAAAGCAGATTAGTTCTGACTGAACAGGTCTGATGGGGACAAAATCTCTAACACATTTCCAGATGACAGGGATGCTATCGGTTCATAGACCACTTGAAGTCAAGGTTTTAACACCGGAGACCATGGCAGGAACTATCTAGTAAG
This sequence comes from Talpa occidentalis, assembly GCF_014898055.3. NCBI lineage: Eukaryota > Metazoa > Chordata > Mammalia > Eulipotyphla > Talpidae > Talpa > Talpa occidentalis. The sequence continues at coordinate 39,402,306 of NW_023603184.1, read as the reverse complement.
AGCCTACCATGCGTCAGTTGTTGAGAGAGCCTGTTCACTTATATTAGCTTATGTAGTCTTCAAGACCCTGTAGGGCAAGTACTATTTCTTAATTTTTCAGAGAAGACAACTATAGCACAATGAAAGGAAATGCATAACTATCTCATATAGCCAGTAAGGAGAGGGCTATAGGTTCTAATTAGGCAGCCTGGCTCGAAAGCCTGTTAAGAAGAGGACTCGACTGTACATAGATGATGATCAAGGGAGGAAGGGGTTGGGGCAAAGAACCAACAAGGGGACGAGGTGATCTAGCTAAGAGATGAGGCCGGAGATGGGGCAGAAGCTGTGGGGTGGAGACGTGGAAAGAGGATGGGCAGTTTGGTGGCAGACTGGAGATGAGGGAGAAAGAGTTCCTGGACCCAATTCCAACATGAGTGTGTGGAGGCTTCCCCACAGCTACAAGTTCTCAAACACGACCAAGGTGCCCAAAACGTCAACTCAATTCTGACACTACCTAGAGATGGCATCAGACTCTATTCTCCCAAGACCACCCTCTACTTTGGATGCCAGTTGCAAGCCAAAGCTGTTACCTTGCTTCTGACCAACCTACTGCAAATCAGAGGTTCTTACTACCCCCTCCTCAGATTCAATGAATTTGCTACAGTGGTTCACAGAACTAGAAAACCCATTTATTACCAAGGGTGTTATTCAGAAACAGCCAGCTGGAAATGATGTATAGGGCAAGGAATGGGGAAAGCTTCCTGTTCCCCAATATGAAGGCTCTCCAAGCCCTTCCTCACAAGTCTGGGGGTTGAAGTAGAAGTTCCAACTCTCTAATCACAAGACTGGTTCTCTGACAACTGGCTCCCATCCTCAGGTGGGTTCTGAAAGTCACCTTATTCCTAATGGACTATGGTGGAGGGTTAGTGGGACTCTGGAGTGTGTGTGTCACAGGACACGTATCATACCCCTAAAACACATACAGTGTTGTAAACCAATGTTACCTCCATAAAAATAAAGCCACCCTCATTAACATAACGAAAGGCAGTTTTTATTACTCTCAACACTTAGAAAATTCCAATTATTTGGGGACCTGTGAGCCAGGAACCGTGGATGAACACTAAGTATCTAAGAATTTTATAAGAAATATAAAATTCTGATTATAAATCAGATTATAAAATCAGATTATAAATAACTGTACTGTAAGAGATCTTAACCTGTAACACTAAATCATATATAGCATTATAAACCATTACTTCAATAAAAAACACCATTAAAAAAATCACAATATTAAAGATGTAAGAGAGAGAAAGCCATTCAGGGAGACCTTGGGTGTCCTGATTGGACAGCTCGAGAAATGGTGATACCTACCACAGCTAAGCGAGGAAACATGCGAGGAAGAACAAGTTTCAGGATGAGGGTGAGTTCTGTTCTAGAAATGGTCAGTATGAGTGACTTTCAGTCATCTGGTAATGTGAAGAGGTAGATGGACTCAAGTGTGTAAAGTTCTGTAAATAACTGTTACAGATGGGACTGGAATCCAGGTCCCCACTGGCGTGGAAGCTAGCTCTGTTGATCCCACTGGGCATTCTGCAGCTCTCCGGGGTCTAAACGAGAGAACAGTCCCCTGCCCCCATTCGCAGAAATAAGGACAACTCCATAGAGAAAGACCAAATAAAGGTTGGGAGATATTTATTTTTCTTTAAACAAGGTCATAAATAACAAAGAAACAAGAAGGTCCCAGATTCCAGACCGTGCAGCAGGACAGGGATAGGAAGTCGTTTAGTGGAAGGTGGAGGGGCCTACGCATCACCTAAGAGTCACAGAAAAGATGGGCTTCAGGGGACTGCCCCCTCTGCCCTTGGAAATGGCGTGCCTGGGCAGCAGGGGGAGGCTGCAGTGCTGTGATGAAGCAGCTGGAAGAGGACAAAGATAAAGGATGCTGGGTTGTTCTATGAAGAGTGATATGGAAACCACAAACAGCAAAGATAAGCTGTGGGTCTAGAAGAGGCAAGCGGGCACTCTGCACATCTCCAGAGATTGATTATGAAAATGGTTAAATCTGATTCTTAAAATCAACTCCACAGGCTTTTTTTTTTTTTTGGCCTATGGCTTTGTGCATGGGCTGTATTTAACCTGGGTTGCACTGTGGCAGGTGAGGGCTTAAGGGACCCTTGGAGCAGCCTGGCCTCAGCCCAGGGCAGGTGCCCAGACATGTGGGAGTGGGACAGTGGGCTCTCCTCAGATGGGAGGCCATGTGCTTGGACTGGCTGGACCTGATTTTCAGGCTGGTTTCTTGTGACGCTATCCATCATCTCTCCCTGTATCTAAGGGTGGGATGGAACCTGGTCTCTCTGGGTCTTCCAAGCCTGGAAGAGTAAGACTGATAAAAACATACCTGACTGGCTTTTTGTCTGAAAGGGAAAAATAAGGACCACCCTGTCCATGGTCCATCCTGTGAGGTAGGGCAGGACCATGCCAAGAACAATCTAAAGAGTGGAGGTCCCTGAGCCTGGGGAGACATTTGACCCAGGTGCATTGCCCAATGCTAGGAATAGGGACCCAGGGTGGTGGATCTGATGGAGGCTTCACCGTAGGCAAGGCAGGGAGAACAGGCAGGGGCTACCCCTGTACAGGGAAGGGGTAGGAGCTAGGGAACCTCGGACTGGGGAGGCAGATGTTGGTCAAGGACCCTGGAAAACAATGCTTTTGGCAGGAATACATGAACAGGTTTGTACATCTGGGGATGTCCATCTGTAGGGAGCCAGTGTCACATGGCCGGGCAGGATGGTGAGAAGACAGCGGCATCACAGTGGCCTCTGGTGCAATGTATTTATAACAGAGCTCATGGTAAGGGAGGGGAGCACAGCTGGTCACTAACAGCCAGGAAATACACTATGAAGAAAAAGAAAACAAACGTGACCATCACTAGCTTTCTTCCTGCTAGGAAGCCCTCCTTAACTGGCCACCAAGGATCTAGAGATCTGTCCACCTCTCCATAGTCTCATCCAGGGCAGGACGTAGTCACAGTGTACTGTTGATTTGACCAAGGCTCCAAATGGCTCAGGAGCCCCAGTAAATCACTACTTTATTTTTGATTCCTGGGATCCACCAATAGTCACTTGAGGAGTGGTTTGACATAAGGATGTCACCTGGGTGCTTACTGTACTAGGCTACTGTCTTCATTTCCAATGCCTACCCTTCCCCATCATCCTCAGCTCTCAGGACCTGAAATTCAGAGTTCTCTAGAGTAGAAGCCATAACTTTTTCAATATTTCTTCTTGAAACTTCCTGAGAGTGGGGAATGAGTTCCCTTGGGCCCTCACCAAAATCAGGTTAAGGTACTTAACAAACATCAGGTCTGACTCCTCATCAGGTTTGTGGTTTCCCTTGAGGATCGGGGCCTTCTGCAGGACAGACTATGACATCCCTGAGGATGTGCGGTCCGGGTCACCAAGCCTCTCTTCCTCCTCCTCCTCCTCAACAGAGAGCTCAACTGTGTCTCTCTAATCAGATGTAGAGTATCCTAGAATGAGAAACCCTCTGTTTTCTCTAGACCAGTGGTTCTCAGCTGGGGAGTGATTTTTGCCTCCGTTGAGACATTTAGTAAAATCTAGAGACATTTGTGCTCGTTACCAGTGTGTCAGGGGCAGGGTTTGCTACTGGCTTCTAGTGTGCAGAGGCCAGGGGTGAAATACCCTACAATGCATGGGACAGTTCCCTACCACCAAGGATTACTGCCTCCAAACGTCAACAGTGCTGAGGCTGAAAACCTGCTCTGGATCTCTATACAGTGGTAGGGCAGGAGAAGACTTACAAAATTTCTTGAAAGAGCCTGGAAAAAGACTTAATTTCCATTCTGGCCTCCTCACAGAAGAGACACCTCCAAAAGAAGTGCACATCACAGTGAGGGGAGGGGTACTAGGCATGCTTCTCTCTCAGTTCAGCAACAACTTACTGAAGCAGAGCACACAGAAACAACCATGACTTGTCTGGCAACACACATACTGGGCTCTGTGTTGAGGAGGAAGCAGAAAGAAAGGTATGGTGACCCAAACCAGGCAGGGATAAGGTGGAGATATTTATAGCCTTATTTATAACAAAACACAAAAACCAAAAGCGAGTATCTTTTTTGCTGGAATCAGCCTACACTACTGGGCTCCTTAAACCTTTATATTTCCTTACCACTGGAATCCACCAATGGGTTCTGCAAACCTATGCCGGATCAGGAAAGTGGCAACAGCTTCAGCTACCTGGAGAAGGGAGAGAAATTCCAGGCCACATGAGGATTAGCAATGAATTTCAGACCCAGAGGACCTGTTGGCTTCTGCTGGAAGATTTACTACCCTAGGGGACTCATGAGTCCCATAGGTTTGGGAAGTTTGAAATTAAAAGGACTGTATCCTCGTAGGGCATCCCTGGCAAGGATGTCTCCAAAGAATCCAAAAGGGATGATGTGAAGGGCTCATTTATCCCCTTAGAGTTACAAGGCAACCCCCTTCTGGAGGAGGAACCCATATTAATTCCTAACCGTGGCTGTAGTTTAGGGAGTAGTTTCTACCCCTTATTTCATGTGACTTTTGGGGAAATGGAGAAGTAAAGCTTAAATTTGTAACCATAGGGCCTAAGAATTAAATAGTAGGGTGCCGTCTACGGCCATACCACCATGAACGCGCCCGATCTCGTCTAAATAGTAGGGTGCCAATAATTCCTTATTATATACACAACAGTCAAGGCAGCTGGGCCTCCCTGGTGGCGCAGGCGGTTGAGCGCAGCACTGTGAAGCTGTCCGCAGCCTCTGCAGCGCAGGTTCGATCCTGGCCGGCTGGCGAGAATCCCACATGGTGAAGCAGACCTCTCCTGTCTCTCCCACTGCTCCCCTCAGCAGTGTATTTCGTCAGTCTGCCTGTTCTGTTCCCCGCTCTGTCTCTGGTGATCCTCTCACCCTCCCGCGCATCTGGCCTCTACCCCGGTTCTTGTGTGCATGAATAAATAAATCTTTAAAAAAAAAAAAAAAGACCATAGGCAGCTGCCAGGGAGAGGTTTGGGGAGCTGGAGTCCCACAGGCACTGCGGAGGCTGACAGCTGCTGTTGCAGGTAATGCAGGCTAACTCAGAGGCTTGCTCTAGCTTCTGTGAGATCCCAAGTTACCCTCACAGTTTTCCTTTTCAGTCATCAAGCACCACACTCACCTTGTCTGGGGCATCTTCATGAACTGCATGACCACACTGGGGTAGGACTTGCATCTGGAACTTGCCTGGAGAGGAAAAAAACTCAGGCAACCTCAGGGACTAAACAGTCCTCTTCTTACCAACTCTACAGCTTCACAGGTCACCCTAGGAAAACCTCCCCATACCCCTTTCCTCGCCCCACTGAATCCGCAACCCAATTATTAAGCTTTTGAGGAGGATGGTAATACTAATTATAACTTTGGGCAAATAATTTTTTCTTCTACAATAGTATTTCATATGTGTGTACTTTGGGCCAGATACAAAGGAATAAACAAAGGAGATTTATAATCTAATGAAGAAGCAAAACACAAAACTCAACATATTAATACAGTATGTAGAGTTTGATGTTAAGACTGAACATATGAGAAGAGCATAGGAAAGGCGAATTCACCATCTAATAGGGACCAAGCAAGGCTTTCCTGAATAGAAAAAAAAACAGCCTACACAAAGAAAGGGAGATGAAATTTGTATTTGGTCCTGAAATATGAAATTTGGCATGGCACTTGTGAGAGTGATTAACAATGAGGCTACAGGGGCCTCCGCTGGTGGCGCAGCAGTTGAACGCTGGACTGCCAAGCTGCCTGAGCCTCTGCAGCACCAGTTCGATCCACAGCCGCCGGTGAGGGTCCCACATGGCACACAGACCTCTCCTGCCACGCCTGCTGCTCCCCTCAGCAGCATATTTCGTCGGTTTGCCTGTTTTGTTCCCCGCTCTGGCTCTGGTGAATTCTCTCACCCTCCTGTGCTTCTGACTGTACCCAGTGCATGTATAAATAAATAAATAAATCATAAAATAAAATAAAATAAAAAAATAAAATAAAATAAACAATGAGGCTACAGAGGTAAGCAGGGACCATACCAGAAGGATTTGGTAAGCTATGTTAAGGATTTGAAATTTATTACTACAATAATAAATTACCTTCTGAGTGCTTAACAATCATACTAAACACTTCTTACACTGTCTCACAGAACACTGTAAGCTCACAACTAATCCAACAGCTATTAAGAGTGAACGGAAATGACTGGTAAAACCAAGTCCCTAAGCAGAATAAACGATAGGGGACCAGAATTCCTGCAAGTGTAGAGAGAGCAAACTCACAGTGTCTTGGTTTCTCCATTTACAGGAAGGGAATAAGTGCTAAAAGTCCTCTGGTCATTCCATCTATGATTCTCACTCCAGTTATACAGTGCTTTAAAAAGTTTTCAAAACACTCTCCTATCCATAGTTTCTAAGTTGATTCTCACATCTTACTGTATAAATTTAAGCAGCATAAATACTGAAATCCTTTTCCGAGATGATGAAACTGAGGCCATGATTAGTGATTTCTCTAGATTGTTTCATTAGTAAAGGAACTAAGACCACTTCATTCAGTATAACATTCTGCGTATTAATATATTAATACCCCTGCACTTGCAGTAAGCTACACCGTGATGTTCTAGCCTAGTCCCCTCTCCCTTCCTTCTCCTAATGTACTACTGTTAATGCATTTGGATCCAAATACAAAGCAGTTTGTGTCCTCGTTTGCAAGCTTATGTAGTATATACCACTGGTGCTTGCCTGCCAGGAGTGTGTGTTACATATCACTGGTGCTCTCCTTAGAACAGGGCTGGTAACACCATTTGCACAATATCCCTAATAGGGTCCAGCACAGGGCTAGAGACTGAATAAGTTCTTAGCAAGTCATAGGTTAATGAATGATTAGCTGAGTGACCAGATCCAAGACTTGTAACTTTACCCCTATTGGTGTTTCTATTAGAGCAGGTTCTGAATACTAGGGATGCATTTTCATTCAGCTCTGGAAGAGTGGGTAGAAGGAATCAGGGAGAATTCTCATATATTAACTACTGTGTCCATCGACTTTGCCTTCACTAAGCCTTTCATCAATACTAAAACAAGAGCCTCCACTGTTATCTAAGCAACACACTTGTGCCTGAGCTCAACAGGTCACTTTCCTACTCATTATACCTTATAATCCTTGTGAGACTGACATTCTCACTTTAACGCTGTGAAAAGAAAAGCTAAGAGAGGTCAAGTAACTTGCCCAGGGTCAAAAAACTAGTAGGACATAGCTATCTCAAACTTAGTGCTCCCACCCTCAGAGCCCTTAAACTTCCTCTTCAAACTCAATGCTCCCACCCTCAGAGCCCTAAAACTACCTCACCACACTCTCATCTAAATGGAATGTACAGCTTTTTATATTGGGGTTATCTTTGACTCCTTTCCTAAAAATTCTAATAATAATGAAAATTTTGATCAGTTTTAGAATGTCTCCTTTCATGTTATGATATATGCCTAGCCTACAGTTTATAAATGCCCTTTTCAAAGATATTGTCTCATTTGAGTTCTTACAACTTTGAGACATAGAAGGTATTATAATTTCCATTTGAAAATGGGGGTGAAGGAAACTGAAACTCAGAAAAGGGAAGTATCTGCCGTAATCACACACTGGTCAGAAGTAGAGGTGGATGTCAAAGATGGGTCTGATTCTAAAGCTCCTGTTTTCTCCACTGCACATCATCGGATCAGGATATTCATTTCCAGGACTCTACCCCTTTCTCTGTCTATAGAGAAGGATACAAGGACATTATTTCTTGATGACTTACCTTGCATTTGACCAATAGTCAGATCTTTATCCAATCTATCAACACCTAGAACAAAACAAGAGAACCCAAAAGTTAGTAGAAAAGGCCATATAAAGAGGTTTTGCTATTTAGGTATGAAGTAAATTGTTATGAAGTTGGAAACACGATGACATTCCCAATTCATGTTAAAGCCTATTCTAACTCCCTGAGGGTATATTCTCACCACATGAAGCTTTCAAGGCTGAAGTTCCCCCGCAATCTCTTTGCTCAGTTAAACTGATTTCTGTATTTTACTGTACTGGTTTATTGGGTTTTAACTTTTTGATTTTCATTATACTTAGAATATCCTTACACTACACTAGGAGGACTTGGGCTTGAGCAGGCAGAGGCAGGTGAGAAATAAGCTACCCCCCCAACCCCCCATCGCTTCTTGGCCTTTTGGCTAAGATCAAGTGTAGAATTAAGCTACCCCAAGTGGATGATTGTGCTCAGTTAGGTTTAGGGACTTGGTATACAAGGGGAGATGGGGCACAGATGAGTAAGGACAGAACTTCACTTTTGATGTCATTTGGTGAGTAGTTTTATGACAAAACACCTATGGAACTGTGTCGCTCCCAAACTCCTATTTGAGGTGCTAATCCACAGTGTGACCATATTTTGAGATATATATAGAAGCAATTAAGGTTAAATGAGGAATTAAGGTTAAATGAGGCCACATGACAGGTTTGTGTCCTTAGAAGAAGAAACACAGAGCTCATTCTTGTGCTCTCTACACCACATAAGGACATAGTGCTGTATGAGAGGAAACAATATCTCTGCAAGCTAGTAGGAAAGTTCTCAACAGAACTTAACCATACTTATACCCTGATCTCATACTTCCAGCCTCCAGAACTGTGAGGAATTAAATTTGTTTAAGCCACCCAGTTCATGGTATTTTGTTATGGTGGCCCAGGCTAACACAGACACACACACACTTACCAGCCAAGAGCAGCAATTTAGGAATAGGACAACTAAGAAAGAGATTGGATAAGCCTCGGAACCAGCCATCCCAGTATTTTTCTGTTTTTGCCAGTTTCTCCAAGTGTATGGATGGTCTTTCTTGGTCTGAAAGAATAAGAGCAAGTTCTGAGTTTCTGAGGGCAATCCCTGGAGGAATAGAGTAAGAACTATGTTCCTGGGAAAAGCAAAGGGAAGGAAACTCACACTTATTAAGGGCCTACTCTGTCCCAGACATTTTAATTCACATTTAATCCTTATAACAGTGTTATGATATATGTTATTGTTGCAATATGCATTTTCAAATAATTATAATTTTACTTTTTACTTCTATTAGGTTCAGTGAACTCAGGAAACTTTTTTAAGGTTATAAAGCTAATAAATGGTGCAGCCAAAATTGAGCTTCTTTTACATCTATCTGGCAAAAAGGACACACCATCCAAAGAATAATTACCAAAAAACACATTGCTATCTAAAAAAATGCTTATGATACAATATTAAATGAAAGAAGCAGAGTATACTGTGATTTCAGTTGGGAGCACTACTGGAAAAACGTGATATACTTTGGGAAAGAACTGCAAGTGAAAACAAAAAATAGGTTGATTTATTGGTACAGCATTTTTCCTTGTATTTTGATTTATGATGATATAACCTTTCTGCAAACATAATTTGAGAAGAAAATACAACAAAATATCAACATCTGTTAAATATCAATAGTTACAAAGTAGATGGGCATAGATTATGCACTCAGCAAATACAAGCTGAACAAATAAGTGATTCTCTGTACTTTTCCACATCATATTTATATTAAATATTATAACTGAGATACATAATTAGGCTACTATAATATTCATCTTCGATATGAAAATCTATAAGTGAACACAAGATAGCAACATATAGTGCTAAAAATCACTGATGGCTAAGATGTTCATTCCACTCAAAATGATCAGCAGATTCAATGCAATGCCAATTAAAACTCCATAAAGTTTTTTTTGCAAAAATAAAAAATTGTCATCCTAAATTTTATATGAAATATCAAGGAACCCTGAATAGTGAAAACAATTTTGGGGGAAAGAATCAGAGGGTTTTATTTTTAAAGATTTATTTATTTATACAAGAACGGGGTACAGGCCAGATGTGTGGGAGGGTGAGAGATTCAACAGACAGAGTGGGGAGCAGAACAGGCAGATGGACCAAAAATACTGCTGAGGGGAGCAACGGGTGGGACAGGAGAGGTCTGCTGCACCATGTGGGTGGCTCCCTGGACGACCGGGAATTGAAGCAGCACTGCAGAGGCTGCAGACAGCTTCACAGCGCTGTGCTCAACCCGCTGAGCCACTCGGGGTGGGGGGGGGGGGGCAAATTAGAGGGTTTATATTTTCTGATTTAAATACATTACAAAGCCACAGTAATCAAAACAGCACAGTACTGGCAAAGACAGAAAAACAAACCAATGGAATAAATTAGAGAGCTCAGAAAGAAACCCTCACATATATGGTCAAATGGTCTTTGACAAGGGTGCCTGGACTACTCAATGGGGAAAGGGTAGTCTTTTTCAACAAATGGTGTCTGGAAAACTGGGTAACTATCTGTAAAAGTCTGAAGTTGGACCATATTCCAAAACTGGATTAAAGACCTAAATTTAACACCTAAAACTATTAAACTTCTAGATGAAAATATAGGGGAAAACTTCATGAAGCTCCTTATGACATTGGACTTGGCAATGATCTCTTGGATGTGATACTAAAAACAGAGTCATTGAAAGCAAAAACAGACAAATTTTAAAACTTAAAAACTTAAAAGCATTTTGCATCAAAGAGCACAATCAACAGAGTGAAAAGGCATCCTATAAAAAGGGAGAAAAATATTTGCATATGATACATCTGATAAGGGGTTAATATCTGGAATCTATAAGGAATTCCTACAGCCCAACAACAAAAAATCAAATAACCTAATTAAAAAATGGGCAAAGGACTTGAGCAAAGATGACACACAAATGGCCAATAAGTACAAGCATTAAAAGATGCTTAACATCACTAATCATTAAAAAAGACAAATCGGGGTCTCCCTAGAGGCGCTAGGTGTTAAGATACAACCTATGTATTGGAACCAGAACAGACACACAGACCAATGGAATCAAATAGAAAATCCAGAAATAAACCCACAGATTTATGGTCAACTAATCTTTGACAAAGGAGCAAAGACTATGCATTGGAGCAAAGAAAGTTTGTTCAACAAATGGTGCTGGGAAAACTGGGTCGCTACATGCAAAAGAATGAAGCTTGACCACCACCTCACACCATACACAAAAATCAACTCAAAATGGATTAAAGAACTAGACATAAGACCTGAAACCATAAAATAAATAGAAGGAAATATAGGCGAAACACTACGTGATATGCACATCAAAGACATCTTTACAGACACATCACCCAAAGAAGTGATAGTGAAGGCAAAGATAAACAGCTGGGACTACATCAAATGAAAGAGCTTCTGCACAGCAAAAGAGACAATAACAAAAACAAAGAGAAACCCCACCGACTGGGAGAACATTTTTGCACACAACACTAATGATAAAGGACTGATCACAAAAATATGCAAAGAGCTGATGAGACTCAGCACAAACAAAGAAAATAATCCAGCCAAAAAATGGGCAGAAGAGCTAAAAAGAAACTTCTCTGAAGAGGAAATGCAAATGGCCAACAGGCATATGAAAAAATGTTCAACATCACTTGCCATCAGGGAAATGCAAATCAAAACTACCATGAGATACCATCTTACACCAGTGAGAATGGCACATATTAAAAAAACTAGCAACAACAAATGTTGGCGAGGGTGTGGAGAAAAAGGAACTCTTCTGCACTGTTGGTGGGAGTGCAAACTGGTCCAACCACTATGGAGAGCTGTGTGGAGATTTCTGGACCTACTAGACATAGAGCTTCAATATGATCCAGCAATTTCACTCCTAGGTATATACCCAAAGGACACAGAAACATCAATTCCAAAGAACACCTGCACCCCTATGTTTATAGCAGCACTGTTTACAATAGCTAAGCTTTGGAAACAACTCAAATGCCCAAAAACAGATGACTGGATCAAGAAAATGTGGTCCATGGTACACCATGGAATATTACTCAGCATTCAAAAAAGATAAACACATGCAATTTGCAGCAACATGGATGACGCTAGAAGGGATCATGCTCAGCGAAATAAGCCAGAAAGAAAAAGAAAAATACCGGATGGTCTCACTCATAGCAGAAATCTAGAAAACTTAAATAAGGGACCAGGAAAAAGAATAACTATAAGAAAGAAAATATCAAAATCAACAAACAACTATGAACAAGAGACACTCTATGGGGGTGGGGGGTGGGGAGGGGAGGGATTGGGGTCAAAATAAGGGGATTGCAATTGTATGGGGAATATAAAAATAAAATTTATTTAAAAAAAAATATACAACCTATGAAGCTAACCGCAACCACTGCAAGCACAAGTTCGATCCCCAGCCAGGGAGCAACCCACATGGGACAGCAGACCTCTCCTGACTCACCTGCTACTCCTCTCAGCAGTGTATTTCAGTCAATTTACCTGTTCTGTTCCCCACTCTGTCTCTGGTGAATCCTCTCACCCCCTCACCACATCCCCACCCCGGCACCTCTGGCCTGCACCCCAGCTCTTGTATGCACAAAAATAAAAAATAAATCTTAAAAAAAAAAGACAAATCGAAACCACAATAAGATATCACTCCACACCCATTAAGATAGCTACTATCAAAAAAAGGACAAAATAACACATTAGATAGGATGTAGAGAAACTGGAACCCTGTATACTGTTGATGGAGTTATAAAATGGTACAACTGCTATGGAAAAGTTATTTAAATGTTAAAAAGAGAACTACTTTATGATCCAGCAATCTTACTTCTTGATATTAAGATAAAAGAAGTCAGAAGACGGTGTTGAAGAGCTATCACTGATTCACTATTCACAATAATCAAGAGGTGGAAGCAATCTAAATGTTCAGTGAGTATTGTTTAACCTTAAAAAAGAATCCTGTCATATGCTACAACAGGGGTGAAACTTTAAGATATTATGCTAAGTGAAGTAAGTGAATCACAAAAAGATAAAAACTGTAATTTCCATTTATATGAGGAATCTAACAATGAAATTCACAGTAATGTAAAGTAAAATGGTGGTTATAAGAAGCTGCAGGGAGTAAGGGGAAAGGGAGTTATTGTTTAATGGGTATACAGATCTGCAAGATAAAAAAGTTCTGGAGATCTGTTTCACAAGATATTAATATACTTAACAATACTGAACTTAGAAATAGTTAAGAGGATAAATTTTATGTTATATGCTTTTTACCACTATTACTATTAAGAAAAAGATCACTGAATGGGGAGTAAGGAAACTTGGGTCTTCCAGTTCTCACTAAACAAGTCATATGTTACTTTAAAGTGAACACTAATTGTTATTTCAACTTGGAACCTAAGCCTGTCCCATTATCCGCAAAACTTTCTATTTATAATCATTTCTAAGAGATCAGTTCCACAATCAGAGATAGCATACTTATAATCCCCTCCATTCAGTATATCCATACTGAACTTCATATACAGATGATGCTCCAAGGATAGCATTATAAAAGTAATTTTTAAAAAAGGAGTTCATCTCAAGTCCTATAAATTATAAAAAGAAAAACTCTGGATAGAGTTAAAGTTTTTCTTGTATTTAGGGTATTGAAAATAAATCCTTTTGCTAAAGAGTTGGATAATAAAAGTAGTTTAGTTTAGATGTCTTCTGCTGACAAATGGTAATAAAACAGATAGATGCAGTGAGATCTAGTTGTTGGATAGAAGTAGAATGCTGGTTACCCATTTTCCTCAATGTTCACCTAGGCAGGACACAGTTTTTCACACAATAACATCTATCACAGGCCTTCCATTATTTCCCGAAGCCTCACTTGAAAAGTATTTAAACACAGGTTTTAAATACAGAGTTTCCTTAAAATATTAAAAATAGATCTACCAGATGATCCAGGAATTCCACTTCTAGGTATCTTCCCAAAGAATTCAAAACACTAATGTGAAGGGATATATGCATTCTTTAAAAAAAAATTATTTATTTATGCATACAAGAACTGGGGTATAGGCCAGAGGTATGGAGTGGGATGTGTGTGAGAGGATTCACTAGTGACAGAGTGGGAAACAGAACAGGCAGACTGACTGAAATACACTGCTGAGGGGAGCAGCAGGTAAAATAGGAAGAGGTCTGCCTTGCCATGTGGGTAGCTCCCTGGCCGGCCAGGGATCGAACTCGTGCTGCAGTGGCTAAGGATAGCTTCACAGTGCTGTGCTTAACTCCTTGCACCACCAGGGAGGCCCGACATATGCATTCTTGTGTCATTGCAGCACTATTTACCACAGTGAAGTTAAGGAAAAAACCTAAGTGCCCAAGGACAGATGAATGGATTAAGAAGATATATTTACACCATGGAATACTACTCAGCTATAAAAATAAAGATTAATTGTTGCCATTGTGACAAACGGATACAACTCAAGGGGATTATACTAAGTGACATAAATGAGAAGGAGAAAGACAAATACCAGACAATATCACTGATGTGGAATATAAAGAAACAAAACAAAGAAACAGACAAAACCAAATCAAAACAAACCCTAAAAATCTGACTGCAGTAAGGTAGGGAACAAAATGTGCAAGGGGCCCAGTGAACAATGGTGGAGGGTTATGGGTGCTTTGGTGTTGGCAGTGGTATGATAACATAAATCAGAAGAGGTATGAATCATACACAGCATTGTAAACCACTGTTCTCTCAATAAAAAAAATTTTTACTAAAAAAACAAGGTTTTGGGCCTCCCCGGTGGTGCAGTGGTTGAGCGCTGGGTTGCAAAGCTGCCTGCAGCCTCTGCAGCGCTGGTTCGATCCCCGGCTGCTCCCCGGACACCAGAGGAGGGTCCCACATGGAGCGCAGACCTCTCCTGCCGCCCGCTGCTCCCCTCAGCAGTGTACTTTGGTCCTTCTGCCTGCTCTGCTCCCCGCTCTGGCTCTGGTGAATTCTCTCACCCTCCCGCGCTTCTGACTGTACCCCAGTGCTTTTATAAATAAATAAATAAATAAAAACCAAAAACCAAAAAAAAACCACAAGGTTTTATGTCAGTCAGTCAAACCTGACTGAACGTAAATCCCAGCTCCATCATTAAGTAATAAACCAGTAACAAAAGACCCATATTTTAAGACTCCACTTATATTAATTGTTCTGATTAGGCAAATCTATAGACAGAAAGTAGATTTGTAATTGCCTAGGGTTGGAGAGAACAGGAAGTGACCGCAAGTTTTCATTTAAAAGTGATGAAAATATTCTACAGTTAGACTATTATAACAGTTGCACAATTCTGTGACTATATTGTGTATACTTTGGGTAAATTATCTTTCAATAAAGCAATTTAAAAAGAGAGATTTATGTGTAAATAAATATCTTCTGCATATCTGAACTTCAATCCTTTAAGGACCAAAATTTAAATGTTTTCTCTTTCCTTTCTGTATTTTGCATCAGATTCTAGCCCCCTCTCCCCAAATATAAATCTTGTCATCTTTTACAGAGCTGAATGGATGCAACTGATTTCTTATTTGTCTCATCATTTCAAACACCACTTTTTACATTGTGCTGTAACAGAATGCCCCTTAGGGCTAATGGACTTAAAGTGGCTCCTGGCTACCAATGCTTTAAAAGCTGTGATTATTTTTTTTTTAATATTTATTTATTTATTCATACAAGAACTGCGGGTAAGCCAGAGGTGCGGGGGGAGGTGGGGTCGGTGAGGATTCACTAGAGAAAGTGGGGAACAGAACAGGCAGATCTACTAAAATGCTAAGGGGAGCAGCGGGCAAGGCAGGAGAGGACTGCTGCACTATGTGGGTTGCTCCCTGGCTGGCCTAGGATCAAACTCATGCTGTAGTGGCTGGCAATAGCTTGATAGTGCTGTCTTTAACCCTTGCGCCACCAGGGAGGCCCTGTGGTTATATTTTTTTGGCTAGGTTTTGTTAAACTTCATTATTAACATTTTCCTCATCATCTTATTTACTTCTCTTTATTGAGATATAATTGACATTATAATTTTTATACATTTAAGATGTAGACACAATTATAAGATCTAGTCTCCCCAGTTCTTCGGTGCATTAGATCTCTAGGACTTACTTCTCTACTAGTTGCAAGAAGTTTTGACTTTTTTTTTTTTTTTTTTTAAGTTTCTTTGTGTCTTTCCTCAAGTGTAGATGCTTTAACTACATTTCTTATTGCTTGATGTGCCTCATTTTATCTTCCAACAAAATTGTTAGAATTTATAAAACTATATAATTGGGCTTATTAAAAACTACAAAGAAAAAAGTGAGTTGGAGCTAAAAGTTTGGGTGTGTTTTCCAGCAATATTTATATGTGATCACAGGTAAATATTGCAACCTAGGTTGTAAAACATGATGTCTACAGTGCAGAACTAAAATGAGAACTAAAGATGATAAAATTGGGACTAGAAGCACCCAATCTAGTCCTTAACACATAAAAGGTAAAAAGTAATTGAGAATTTGTATTAGAGTCTCAAATCTAGAAATATTACTTTACTGCTTTAGGTAAGTTTCTTCATCCCTGAGTCTTAGTTTCTCTACTGTTAACACAGTAGAAAACATCTCTCTTTATCTCACAGAATGCTGGGAAGACAAATAGATTATCTTATCATGGTTTTGAAAACTCCAAAGAGGTACAAAGTATCATTCACTGACCTTAAAGACGACAAGAAGATCTCATTAAATTATAAATACTGTTTTTAAAAAATGTATTTTCTTCCTTACAAAAATTAGCATCTCAAATGTAAAGAAATACATGATGTACATTGTCTCTACTACCTGCCATTAGTGAGATCTTTATAATTCACCCTAAAAAGTCTGCTACTAACACTCACTGATCATTTCCAAGAAAAAAAGGACCCCTTCCCACTACTATACTCAAATCAATTGCTCACAGCTAGTACTCACATTTACTAAGCACACAGCCCTGAACAAAAAGCTAAGGGAAGTTCATGGAGAACATCAATTTCTCCCATCAAAACAGAGGTTATTTTTATTTGGAAAACAGATTAATGGTGGACAAAAGGGACAATGGTGCCACCTCTTCCCACCCACCTTGCCCACAGGGAACCATTCCCATTCCATCCTTTCAAGAATGCCAGCCATCACCCACCTCCATGTCATCTTCCTTTTTCCTCTTGTTCACTGACTCGCTTCCCTCTTCATCTTCTTCCTCTTCCTCTATGATTCCTTCCACTATAGATTTTGAGCCTTCAGGACTTGTAATTCCTTCACACCTAGATTAAAAAAATGGTTATCACATACTTCCACACACAAATTATCTCAGAGATTATAACACTTATGGTCTTTTAATAATCAAATGTTAATTAAACTTAACAATGCTCCTAGGATGAGGATGTGAAAGATGTGCACTTTAAAATGTACAAAATTAGACACCAAAGCTGTGGAAGGTCATGACCAATGTATTTAAAAGTTGGTTTCTAGTTCTCACACCAATGCTGACCCAGAGAAGGAGTAACCATTTCCTGAGATATGGTAACAAGAATGTTACTGGCATTATTTAACATAACCTCATAACAATTCAATGAAGAGCTAAAGAAATTGCCCAGGATCACCTAATGCATGAGTGGATGAGACTGGTAAGCCAATCCAGGTTCAATTAACTCCAAAGCTCTTATTACTCTACTATTTACAATACCAAATAGAAAAAGAGTAAAAGGCCCCCACTTTTAAATCTGATCCAACCAATTATTGTTGTTTTCCACTAAAAAATGTTATCTTTGGGACCTCCCTGGTGGCACAAGGGGTTAAGACGCAACCTATGAAGCAATCCACAGCCACTGAAGCACGAGTTCAATCCCCAGCCAGGGAGCTACACACATGGCGCAAAAGACCTCTCCAGACTCACCAGCTGCTCCCCTTAGCAGTGTATTTCATTAGATCTGCTTGTTCTGCTTCCCACTTTGTCTCTGGTGAATCCTCTCACCCCCGCACCTCTGGCCTGTACCCCAGCTCTGTATGCATAAATTAATAAATCTTTGAAAAAATGTTATCTTTATTATGTAATTTGATTGAAAATTATTGTTATACAAACAGATGGTACTGTATTCCTTTTAAAACTCACTGCAAAAAATACATATATGAGGGTGTCAAAGGCAAAAATCTAAAAGCTGGGTTGCAGCTAATGCTACCCAGGTTAGCTCTGCACAATAGAAAATAATGTTATTTTGCTCTTGAAAGGAAGAGTGAAGAGAAAAAGAGGAAAGCGAACTAGATAAAGAGACTGGGATAAACTGACGAGTGGCCAACAGTGGATTTTAATGAGTCTACCAAATTTCTATTATGGCAACAATTAGGTCAAAGTAGTACCACAAAGAAACAACATGTGCTTTGGATTTCTACAATTTTGGATAGGGAGGTTCAAGAGAATTTCACCTAGATCAAGAAGGATAGGGAGGTTCTAGCTGATATCTATGTGTATCTACATACACAGGTTTACATATAATGAGAAAATACCACTTGAAGCAAGAAATTTAAATCACTGAACTACCTGTTTGTAAGTTGTATAACTTCCTAAAATATGTTGTACTACTGCTTAGGTCTCAAAATATTTAGGATTGAAAAGCAGGCAGTTTCATCTTAGTCAGAGCCTCTATACTGTGTCTATGATACTACCAAGTTTCAATAATAAAAGCTCTAACAAAAAAGGTGAAGGACCTGTACAAGGAAATTTATACAACACTGTTCAAAAACAAGAAATAGAAGAAAACAGAAAGATATAGAAATTCCCTGTTCATGGATTGGAAGAAACAACATTGTCAAAATGGCCATCCTATCCAAAGCAATTTACAGATTAAATACAATCTCAATAAAAATCTCAAAGGCATTTTTCAAAGAAATGGAACAAATATTACTGAAATTCACATGGAGCCACAAAAGACCCCAAACAATGAAAGCTCTCCTGACTTAAAAGGGACAAAATGGTGGTATTACACTTCCAGACTTCAAACTATACTACAAAGCCTTCTAATTAAAACATACACACAGACCCACAGAATAGAATTGAGAGCCTAGAAATAAAACCACACATTTATGGACAACTAATCTATGACAAAGGAACAAAAAATATACATTAGAACAAGGGAAGCCTCTTCAACAAATGGTATTGGGAAAATTGAATTGCCACATGCAAAAGAATGAAACTAGACTCCTATTTCACCCCATACACAAAAATAACTCAAAATGGATAAAAGACTTGTATATAAGACCTAAAACTATAAAATACATAGAAGAAAACATAGGTAAAACATTCTGTGACATAAACTTCAGAACTGTCTTTATGGATTCAACTCCAGAGGCAAGGAAAACATATGTGAATGTAAAAATTGGGACTACATAAAACTAAAATGCTTCTATACAGCAAAAGAGGGAGTAACAAAAATGAAGAGACATCCTACGAAACAGAAGAAAATATTTGAACAACATACAACTGACAAGGGACTAATATCAAAGATCTTCAAAGAGCTCATACAACTCAACAAAAAGAAAACAATTTAATCAAAAAGATAGGCAGAAAAGCTAAACAGGTACTTCTCCAAAGAAGACATGAAAATGGCCTACAGGCACATGAAAAAAATGTTCATCATCACTTATCATCTGGGAAATGAAAGTCAAAATCACGAGATACCACCTCATACCGGTGAGAATGGCCCATACCAAAAACAAAAAACAAACAAAAAAACCAGAACCCTTTTACACTGTTGGTGGGAATGTAGACTGCTCCAGCCATATTATGGAAAGCTGTGTAGAGGTTCCTCAAAAGACTAAAACTGGATCTGCCATACGACCCAGCAATTCCACCCCTATCTATCTACCCAAAGAGCACAAAAACACTAATTCAAAAGGAAACCTGCACTCCTATGTTTATCATAGCACTATTTATAATAGCCAAGATATGGAAGCAACCTAAACGCTCCAAAACAGATGAGTGGATCAAGAAGATATGGTATATATACACAATGGGATACTACTCAACAATCAAAGTCATACCCCAGCTCCAATCCCTTCTTTTCATCTCTCCCCAGTCAATCCATAAGGCAGTGCTGTCTGTTCTAACTTCAAATACATTCCAAAAATCACCATATCACTTCCTCTGTTACCAGTCTAGTCTATGCTTACCTTCAGTACTCAGTAAGAACAAGATAAACTCATGCCATTTGAGACAACATAGATGGAGCTGGAAGGAATTGTGCTAAGCTAAATAAGACACCTGTATGTGGAATACAGAAAAACCAAACAAATGTTTAGACAAAGACAAATTTTAAAACTAACCTTGAAGGCTAACCTATAGATCTGAGGCATCTAGGAGGGGAAAAGAAGGAGGAGTGAGAACAGGGCTGGGGGAAAACATAATGGACTGAAATGTGGAAGACTATGGGTGGTTTGGTGGTGGGAAAGCTACTGTGATCACACCTGTGGGGAGAAATCCTATACTGTCAAAAAGTTAACGAGTATGTAAAACAATGGCGCTTCATTAAAAATGTTTATATGTGTGTGTGTGTGTGTGTGTGTATATATATATATTATATATGTTATATTATGTTATATATGGCATATTATATATGCCATTTTAATATACAAATTATCTAATATATATTATATTAATATATAAATATATATATATAAAAAATTATCTAAAACAACGAAGTCATTTACCAGGATGGTAAACTACAGATATATGACAAAAAAGCAATCTGTAATTCTCCTCATCGGTTTCGGTCTATAACCAGTTCAAAGACGAAAGAGTAAGAGACCTACTGTTTGACTTGACCAACCATCGAGACACGGGCAGACTCCAGGTTTCGAATCTGGCCACTCTTCACACTAAAAAGTGAGAAGGGAGAAAGGTTATTCAACATCCATTTGATCAAATCACTAAAGTCAAATGAGTAATTCTGCAGGCTCACTGGGACCTACTAAAAGCTGGGGTCACCAGTGTAGCTTACTATGGAGATTGCCACTACTTCCTACTTAGTTATTATGGCAATATGTTAAATAGTACAAATTAAGTCGAGACATTGAAGTTATTTTTCAGTTCTGCAAATATTTACCAAAATAAGACTATGCTTGTGCTCAGGAAGCACATAATTCAGTAGGGAAAAGGAAACACAAACATAATGAGGCAAGGTTCAAGGGAATCACTTTATTTGGAATAAGGAGGCTGGAGAAAGCTTCCCAAACATCCTGCCTACACTGAAGACTGAAGATAAGAAGCTAAGCAGAGGATAAAAAAGGGTGATCAGAGCATTATAGACAGAAGGCACAGAACACTATGATGTGAAACAGTTAGCAGGATGATTATTTTAGAGGACAAAGTGCAAAGAGAAGCAGGAGAGAACAAAGGGGGAGTGGGACAGACTACAACAAGCAGGCAGGAGCTAGTTCCTGGTGGGCTATGCATGCTCTGGTTTGGAGGTGAGGCACTTGGACTCTATTTTCACAAATTAGTCTTCTCACAGTTTTCTCCCTAAGTATACGTAAGGGCCAAAGAAAATGACTTATGCCCCAGGGGGAACTGGAAACACCACCTGAAGCAATACCCATTTCCATAAATCTTATTTTTTAGCTTAAAAAAAACATCATGTAAAAACTTAAAGTATATCCCCCCTTAGAAAATTTATGATCTTGTCTTATTTTAATGATAAACAGAAACCACCAGAATTATGACTTCATCATTCTACCAATGAACCAATCTATAGAACCATAAGTCACCAATATTTGTAATCATATACTCTATCTTGATGACTTTAATAAATGAAGTGTATCTTTATTTCTATTCAGGTCAACCTTGGGTACTGGTCCCCATTCCCTCTTGCTTATGCACATGCCCCTAATAAAGCCTTGTCTGGTTCACCCAAAACTCTCTGGTGAATTCTTTCTGCATATTTTTTGGAGGGTAGGTCTGTAACACTGATACTGATACTTACTTATGACACTATTTTTGTATCCAACAAAACCAGGGCCTAACACTTTTCTCTGATGGGCTAAACATTATGTGCAGGCAGTAAATCCATGTGCTGGATTTGTGGCCATATACCCTACTCCATACTTCAGAGCTCTCCTGGTGGGTTATCACCCTTTTCTGGGAGCAGATATGACACCTGCATTCTGCCTGGTCAAACAGTACTCTAAAGATGGGCTGACTCCTCCATAAAGTTTGCTCTAATATTATAACCCTAAAATCTGTTTGGTTTGCCAAAGAGACTGGCCTGCCCCAAATGTCTCTCAAAGGTTATGTAGACATAACCTTCAGCCCTGGCTACTACCAGGATGATTGGGAAATGCATATTATATTTCACTTGACTATAGGACCGCTAATGTTAACACTCTGTCAATTCCTGCCATTCTCCCTCTCCCCTTATACCATTGTGTTAGATCAGCCCTCCACTGGTATGATCATTTTGTCTTTTTATTCTTACCCTCCCTAGAGGATGTAGACTGGCACATGGAAGCACTTACCAACTTTACCTAACTGGCTTTAAATGACTCCCTTCAATGGAGGCATCAGACTCCCAGACTTCAAACTATACTACAAAGCCATAATCATCAAAACTGCATGGTATTGGAACAAGAACAGACATACAGACCAATGGAATCGAATAGAAAATCCAGAAATAAACCCACAGATTTATGGTCAACTAATCTTTGACAAAGGAGCAAAGAATATGCATTGGAGCAAAGAAAGTTTGTTCAATAAATGGTGCTGGGAAAACTGGGTCGCTACATGCAAAAGAATGAAGCTTGACCACCACCTCACACCATACACAAAAATCAACTCAAAATGGATTAAAGAACTAGACATAAGACCTGAAACCATAAAATATATAGAAGGAAATATAGGCGAAACACTACGTGATTTGCACATCAAAGACATCTTTACAGACACATCACCCAAAGCAGTGATAGTGAAGGCAAAGATAAACAGCTGGGACTACATCAAATTAAAGAGCTTTTGCACAGCAAAAGAGACAATAACAAAAACAAAGAGAAACCCCACCAACTGGGAGAACATTTTTGCACCCAACACTAATGATAAAGGACTGATCACAAAAATCTGCAAAGAGCTGATGAGACTCAACAACAACAAAGAAAATAATCCAGTCAAAAAATGGGCAGAAGAGCTTAAAAGAAACTTCTCTGAAGAGGAAATGCAAATGGCCAACAGGCATATGAAAAAATGTTCAACATCATTTGTCATCAGGGAAATGCAAATCAAAACTACCATGAGATACCATCTTACACCAGTGAGAATGGCACATATTAAAAAAACTAGCAACAACAAATGTTGGCGAGGGTGTGGAGAAAAAGGAACTCTTCTGCACTGTTGGTGGGAGTGCAAACTGGTCCAACCACTGTGGAAAGCTGTATGGAGATTTCTGGACCTACTAAACATAGAGCTTCCATATGATCCAGCAATTCCACTCCTAGGTATTTACCCAAAGGACACAGAAACATCAATTCCAAAGAACACCTGCACCCCTATGTTTATAGCAGCACTGTTTACAATAGCTAAGCTTTGGAAACAACCCAAATGCCCAAAAATAGATGACTGGATCAAGAAGATGTGGTACATATACACCATGGAATATTATTCAGCATTCAAAAAAGATAAACACATGCAATTTGCAGCAACATGGATGGCGCTGGAAGGGATCATGCTCAGCGAAATAAGCCAGAAAGAAAAAGAAAAATACCGGATGGTCTCACTCATAGCAGGAATCTAGAAAACTTAAATAAGGGACCAGGAAAATGAATAACTATAAGAAAGTGAAAATCAAAATCAACAAAAAACTATGAACCAGAGACACTTTTAGGGGGGGGGGGGGGGGGGGGGGAGGGATTGGGGTCAGAATGGGGGGGCTGCAATTGTATGGGGAATATAACAATAAAATTTATTAAAAAAAAAAACAAAAACAAAAAAAAAAACAAAATAAGGGGGGATGCAATTGTATGGGGAATATACCCAAAATGAAAATGCATACATTGTGCAAAAATGAAAAATGATGTAAGAATTATATAAAATAAAATATAAAAAATTAAAAAAAGAAAAAAAAAAAAATAAATGACTCCCTTCAGGAAATCTCTCTCATTAATACTGACTTAAAACTAATGAGAAGGGCTGTTTTGCAAAACCTAGAAGTGCTAACTGTGGCCCAGGGAGGAACCTGTGTAATAGTTATAACTGAATGCTGTGTCTATATTCCTTGAATGTATTACACCTATTAAAGGACACGCAACTTTATGTTCGGCCATTATGAGATGACTCCCCCTTTTAAAACTGGTTAGACTATGGGGGAGGGGAAATCTGAACTTGGTGACAAAAGCTACTTCCAGGTCTTCTCCCTGAAATAGGATTTTCACTCTGTTGTTCTATCTACTGTCACTGCAATTTCTGGGCAACACTTAACATAAACATCCTTCAGAAAGTCCATGAGACCCACTTCCTAGGATAATATTTACCAGGTATTAAATATATTCTCTTGATATCTCTGATTCAGGTAATATGTTTTGCCCGCTAGGGTAAAACAGTATGCTGTATGATGTAGGAAAGTACAAAAGAAATAGAGGAAAGCTTCTTCCTTTATGATGAAGGAAAGGTATTAAGACATAAATGAAAGGTAACAATATCCTTCAAGGGAAAATTTTAGAAGAGTTAGGGGTAAAAAGTCCAATATAATATGGATTTCAAGGTCTCTAGCAATTCACCAATAGATTAAACTGGCTGGTTTGGAGAAGTCAAAGAAAGAGTTCTAGAGAGCAGACTGGAGATGGATTCTGAAGAATAGATAGGAAGACGGGATGGGAGAGTGAAAGTATTTTATTCCAAGACAGATCTCCTTGGGGGAGGGACAGTGTTTTACTCATCTCTGGTTCTTCATCCTTTAGCACAAAGTAAGTGTTTAATAAATATTTAATCTAATGAATACATTAGTAACTGGACAGTCTTAAGTGGACGCAATGGCCAGTTATGTCAGTGGTTTTTATGAAAACCATTTACCAACATGATTTTTATTTAATCAAAACCCAAATAAAAACTGTGAACACATGCTTTTGGGAACACATACCCATCCTCTCTGTTTCTGTCATTTTTATTTGCAACACAGAAAGTGAGTCTAGAACCATGAAGTATTAGGAGTTGAAGAGGTCTTAAAGTCTCATTTAGCCTAAGCTTTCATCTTAGAGGTGGGAACAGCTAGACAGGAATGATCAATAATTAAAAGGAGTACTATAGTGTATTGGAAAAAGGGTTTGAGACAACTGAGCCAAATCTGAAACATTTAAAATATCTTCAAAGGTTTTGTTTATTATATAAATATTTTCACACACAATGTTACAATGAAGACTTGGAAAGTGAACTTCTATTCTTCTGAACTTAGTGCTTGAGCTGATGAAAAAAGGAAAGCTATAACCAAGCATTCAAAATACAGACAATACAGATATGTGGGGTACCTCCACTCAATGGCATTCTCCAGAGACTTGAAGGTTTTAGGACGACCACGTAAGAAATTCTGCATGCTATTAAGTGCATCCATGGCTGTACCTAGATGTTAAACAAATTTTTTAACATGGCATTTAACATATTTTGAGCATTTACATTTACTTAGTCAACTATTTACATCTGCCCTCAAGGACAGAATAACTCTGTAACGGCTGAGGGAAAAAAAAAAGATGCAGTTTAAGAAAATTCAGAAGACTGATGTGATAGCCAGCTTCCAGGATGTCTCTAATGATCTTTCCCTCCTGTGTTCTTGTGTTCATGTGCTCATTCCACTTTGAATAGGGTTGATTTGTGTAAGCAACAGTGTGACTTCTGAAGATGGGTCACAAAAGACATGGCAGCTTCTTTTTAAATGTTAAATAAAATTATGGGACATAGAGACACAGATATGTTATGCAGTCATGAAAGATGTTTATGAAGAGATTTTATGACACGGAAAAATTATATATAATGTGAAGTATAGATAAAATGGGTGAAGGTAGTCAAAGGATATAAACTTCCAGTTACAAAATTACTAAGTCCTAGGGACATGATGGACGGTATATTGACTATACTTAATTACAATGTATTGCATATTTAAAAATAACTAAGATGGGGCCTCCCTGGTGGTGCAGCGGTTGAACGCTTGGTTGCAAAGCTGCCCGCAGCCTCTGCAGTGCTGGTTCAATCCCCGGCCACCGGGGGAGGGTCCCACATGGCGCGCAGCCTCTCCTGCTGCCTGCTGCTCCCCTCAGCAGTGTATTTCGTCAGTCTGTCTGTTCTGCTCCCTGCTCTGGCTCTGGTGAATTCTCTCACCCTCCCGCGCTTCTGACTATACCCAGTGCATGTATAAACAAACAAACAAACAAACAAACAAACAAATAAATAAAAACATGCCTCTATAAAAAATATTTAAATAAATAAAAATAACTAAGATCTTTGAAGTTCTCTTCAAAAGAAAAAAACTGTAACTGTTTAGTGATGGATGTTAAGTAGACATATTGTGGTGATCATTACCAACATATACAGATGTCAAATCATTATGTTGTATAATTGAAACTAATACAATATTATATGCCAGTTATATCTCAATAAAAAAATGCTTGGACTGTTTTTCCCACAAAATAACAACAAAAGATATAAAAGATAGCGGGACATACTTCAAGCTGAGTGAAATCACTATATTAAAAAAGGAAAACTATAATCTACCATGGTGATCTCTCAGAAGTCAAAGATTTTGATTTGATTGGCATTAAGAAAACTTACCTTCTACAACATCAATCATGCACAGACCCAGAAGGCTCGGTACCAGGTTGGATGATGTTGTGTGGACTGCAATAGCACCACCCATGCTATGTCCAATCAGCATAATCGGAGGAGGGAGGTCCCCATACATGGCTTCAACCACATTACCGACATCTCTACAAGGAAGAAGAAAAGGCTGGGAATGCTCTCTGACAACATTGTAAAAATTATTTTCTTTTTTTTCTTTTTTTTTTTTTTAATCTTAAATTTTATTTTTATATTCCCCCATACAATTGCAAACGCCCCATTCTGACCCCAATCCTTCCCCTCCCGCCCCCCACCCCCCAAAAAGTGTCTCTGGTTCATAGTTTTTGTTGATTTTCATTTTCATTTTCTTATATTCATTTTCCTGGTCCCTTATTTAAGTTTTCTAGATTCCTGCTATGAGTGAGACCATCCGGTATTTTTCTTTTTCTTTTTGGCTTATTTCGCTGAGCATGATCCCTTCCAGCGCCATCCATGTTGCTGCAAATTGCATGTGTTTATCTTTTTTGAATGCTGAGTAATATTCCATGGTATATATGTACCACATCTTCTTGATCCAGTCATCTACTTTTGGGCATTTGGGTTGTTTCCAAAGCTTAGCTATTGTAAACAGTGCTGCTATAAACATAGGGGTGCAGGTGCTCTTTGGAATTGATGTTTCTGTGTCCTTTGGGTAAATACCTAGGAGTGGAATTGCTGGATCATATGGAAGCTCTATGTTTAGTAGGTCCAGAAATCTCCACACAGCTCTCCATAGTGGTTGGACCAGTTTGCACTCCCACCAACAGTGCAGAAGAGTTCCTTTTTCTCCACATCCTCGCCAACATTTGTTGTTGCTAGTTTTTTTAATATGTGCCATTCTCACTGGTGTGAGATGGTATCTCATGGTAGTTTTGATTTGCTGTAAAAATTATTTTCTTTCCCAATTCTTTCTTTTGGTTTATAACTAAGAGTCTTAGTTATTAGTCTACTGGGCCGTTTTGTAAATGTATCTATGTACATGTCCTCTAATCTTCATACACATAGCCATACATCTAACTCTTCTGAAAAATGGTAGTTTAAAGACTAAGATTTCCAATTTTCTAATTTTCCTTTACATCACACCTTCCCCATTCTACATGTTTAATACAATTGCCCAAAACATTACATTACTTTCATTTAAATGTAAGATGAAAGTATGGACATATTCTTTAACTCCTCTATGCCTCAAGTTCCCTACATATACAAAACAGGAAAACAAATTTACTAAGCACTGTAATGTAGTCAAGTTTGGGTCAACAGATGAATTGTAGCTCCATTTTACTTTTTACTGTGTAGACTTGGATTAGCTATTTAGACACTAAGTTTCATCTATAAAATGATAACAAGCATATGACTATTCTGGATCACTTGGAAGACTAAGACAATGAATGTATAACTACTTTGAAAAGAGTAAAGTGCTACATAAATTTTAATTATTATTTACAATTTGTCATGTAAAGTTGTTTGAAGTATGAACATAAATGTAAAGTGTTCTGAGAAACTAGAAAGACATTCAGAGCTAAGTTTTATTGGCTACTGTTCTAGTCTTTAATTATGGCAGTGGATTGGTTTTACGAAGTCAAATCTTAAAGCTTTGAAAATGAGAAATGAAGTACGAACTTTGGTTTTTATTGGTGTATAGAACTTCTTTGCTATAGCTATAGATAAGTAAAGTGTGTTTCTATTGTCTTCTTTTGAGAGTGGCTGAGTCAGGCATCTTCAAAGGACACTTTTGTCTTGCTGAGAGATACTACATACATCTGAAGCACTCATATAGTGTTAGTCAAATATATTAGGTATGCATGTAGGGACACACTCTTTCAAATATGGTCTCCACAGTATTCCAAATGGCAATAGTAAATGTCATTAATTCCTTAAGAACTTAACTTTTTAAAAAAGACTTATTTCATTTATTTATGCATACAAGAGCTGGGGTACAGGGGAGAGGAGGTGAGAAGATTCACCAGAGACAGAGTGGGGAGCAGAATAGGCAGGTCTACTGAAATACACTGCTGAGGGGCACAGCAGGCGACAGGGGAGGTCTGTTGCACCATGTGGGTTAGCTCCCTTGCAGGGGATCAAACTTGTGCTACAGTGGCTGCCAAAAGCTTGAAAGAGCTGAGACTTAACCCCCTGCACCGCCAGGGAGGCCCAAGAAATTAATTTTTAAAATCTCATAAAATTATATGTATGAATAGTGTGGTTGCAGAAAATCTAAATGGGGAAATAAAGGCGATCACGCAATTTTACAAATAAAAACAAATACTAGCTTAATATTCCTGTGGAGTTAAAATTCAAAGGCATTTTTTTGGTTGGTAATAGACAAATGAATTTAAAAAAAGGGTTCCAGGGCCTCCCTGGTGGCGCAGCGGTTGAGTGCTGGGTTGCGAAGCTGCCAGCAGCCTCTGCAGCGCCGGTTCGATCCCCGGCTGCTTCCTGGCCACCAGAGGAGGGTCCCACATGGCACGCAGACCTCTCCTGCCGCCCGCTGCTCCCCTCAGCAGTGTACTTCGGTCCTTCTGCCTGCTCTGCTCCCCACTCTGGCTCTGGTGAATTCTCTCAGCCTCCCACACTTCTGACTGTACCCAGTGCTTGTATGTATGTATCAATCAATCAATAAATCAATCTTTAAAAAAAAAATTAAAAAAAAAAGGGTTCCATGGAAGATTGTCTATATCTGAGAATTCTATAAAAATTTAATAACTAAGCTGAAGTGGTTCTAGGATGTCTGTTCTATGCATGAAGGTGGATAAGGCCTGAAACAAACCAACTTAATATTGTGTCTAAGCTTAGGAAAGGCATACATATCGAGGAAAAAGGTGGTCATAGTCAATCACTTAATCATCTGCTACCACAAGAAATTTATTCTTTATAAAATTAAAAGTATTAAAAAAAATTAAAAGTATTCAGTTACCAAGATAGTACCTTATTTGAGATATATTCTGAAATTTCAGAGAAATAAAGGCAAAGTAGCAGGGATTACCTACAAATCTAATCTATAACGGTGTACCAATTGGTATACTAACTGGTAGATGCTTTTTAAGAGGATTCTACTATACATATTAATACCAGGTTCATTTCCTGAAAAGCAGTATAATATATCACAGACATTACAGAAACAGAAATATCAGAATGACCCAAGCCCATGTCTTGGCTCTATTACTTTCAATGGAGTTGCATCTTATATGGTATAGGTTCTAAAGTTAATATGTAAAACAAAAATTATATTGTATTACTTGAAAACACCACTACTAGTCCATTAGGTGTGACCAATTTGTGATTTTTGTTTCACAGGTTGATGAAGCTGGAAATCACATGCTATTACTGCTTCAGTCATTTCAGCAAGAGCCCAACTTGTTGGCTCTTCTGATTCTTGATAATTATCATCATCTACTGTAAATGGTTCTAGTAATTTATTCTTAACTTTTGGTGCCAGTAATCAACTTACCATCTCTCAGTTCCAATTCATCCTTCATTAAATGTTCTGCAAAAATGGGTCTGAGGCCTTTAACTATTTTCCCTTTGCCAGTTGGCATGATGTTAAGTTATGTCAGTAGAGTGTGCAGGAGAGATAATATAGAAAGAGGGTTTTGTTCCTAGTTCATGTGCCTTCATTCTACAAATTCCTGTTGTTTATACTTCTCTAGCAAGCGCCTCCTGCAGCACATGTTGCTTCCCAAGTGCCTAATTCCTGCAACATGTGTGGTTTCTCCAACACTTCATTTTCACCACCCCCAGTGGTTTCCCCCCCTCCAGCTTTATTAATGTAGACAATTTTGGTATGTATACATACATATACACACACTTACATACTAGTGTTATTATCAATACAATCAAAATAATAAACATCCATCATTTCCAAAAGTTTTCTTGCATCCCTGTGCATGTGGTAAGAATACTTAACATGAGACCTACCTTATCAACAGACTTTTAAGTATACAATATCTTATCATTAACCAAAGGCACTAGGTTGTACAGTAGATCTCCGCAACCACCCACAATATTTTTGTTTCAGATTGCTTCTTGTGAGATGCTCCCCAGTGAACAGTTCACCTTCCACCCTACGAGGCAGATTTCTGACAAGTTCTGCCAATGTGGCATCAAAGTAACTTCCCTGCCTTCAGTAAGCCACAATCATGCCTTTTCCAAAAGAATCTAGATCCCAATCTCTTCCATTAGCCTTCCATCTCAGTCCAAGAGGACAGCAAATACTCTTCTTACATCCAATATTTTCTTTTTGAAAATGTTTCCAATTTTATTAAGGTATTATTGATAAATAAAATTGTAATATAAAGTATACAATGTGATGATTTGATATACATAGTGATTTTGAGTTAATCAACCCTATGTTCTTTACTTTTTCCTAGTCAATTCCTCATTACTTCAATCCTGTTACAGTCAATAAATCTTTATATTATTAAACATTTTTGTACAGATTACTATGTGGTTTCTCTTTTCTGACTGGCCAGACCGATACATTATTAGGCAATGTTTCCTTAAGGTCCTCAAGAAGAAAATCTTCGACTTCCTCTAGAATGTCAACTAAGTCATTGTCACCCTTTGTCTGGCTGCGTGGCCACTTAGACATATTTCAGTTTTTTGTCAACAATTAAGAAACCTTTAAATACTTAAAAATCATTCACACATCTTTCTATAGATATTGCTAACAGGCTTGAATTTCAGGCTTTTCTGTTCTCACATTACGAAGGCATTAGGAACAACTGAGGGAAAAGATTCTTGGCTCCCTTTTCCTGGTCTCTCAAGCACATGTTCATTGAGTGGAATGGTTTTAATCTATTGTTATTTCTCTCTCTTTCTCTGACAAGCACTATAGTTGAACGGTCACAATTCTTGTCTATTAACTGAGTGACATCATGCAATTATTCAACCTATCTGAGCTAGTTTCCTCATCAGTACAAAAGTGATAATATATATACTACAGTTAATAATGTAGATTAAAGCAAATTAATTAAAATCACATATTTCTAACAAATGATTAATTTGTACCTAATAAAGCCTGGCAGATAGGAAGCACACAAACAGCACCTACTATAACCAAAAAATTATAGACCTAAGAGTTTAGGTTCTAAAGAAATATTTACTTTTGGATTAAAGCTGCAAAAGTATGCAAGGACAAGGTATTTTTGGCTAAAGTTGGTCAAATACTTGAGAGAGCATGTATTAAGTACATGAGAGAGTATGTATTAAAGTAGGATAGTATCCTGTTTGCAATATAAGGGAATGGTTTGCAAACACCAGTTATAGAACTGCTTGCATCAGGTTACCTTACAGAGCTTTGTCAAAAAGATAAAATGCCAAGATTCTACTGGTAAAAGCACTAATTCAGTAGTCTCTGGGGTAGGGCCAATTATCTGTATTTAAATCATTTCTTAGGTGATTCTGATCAATGACCAGATTTGAGAGCCAGTCTATTTGCTCTATTTATCTTTTAACATGAGGTAAGGGTATAATTAGTGATTCTTTAATACTCTGTTACTGTCTTCCTATGAAGTTGGATAAAGACTATGGACAGGACACCTTAAGAACAACTCACAGGATCTACTGCATACAATTACCTTTCCAAATACAGGTCCCTAATAGACATTCAGATTCTATTCAACACAAGAAAACTGTTCAAAAGCTAACACAAACTACACTACACTTGGAAGAATTTTCAAGTGCTGTATGTCATGATCATCACATTGAATATATCAAGAAAGATGGAGGATTCTTTCAAGATTAAGTAGTAAGGACTCGCCAGAAATAGAGGAAAGAGAAAATAGTAAAATTTCTCTGTGTTAATGATTGTCTAACAATTTCACCAGGAGAGTGATAAAGTTAAACTACTATTAATAATAGTAAAGGAAATCAGGTGATGCATACACAATATTAGATTACTTACTTTGCCATTGTTTCTGCAGACAGGTCTTCAGAATTCTTGACTTTTGTTTCACCTAGAAAGACAATATTTTAAAAATAAAAATCCAAGGATAGGAATTATAAAAGCAAAAGTATTGCCTTTTAAAAATCTCCTTTGAACAATGAAACTGAAACTTAGCAAGTATTTTTCAAGGTACAGACACATCTTTACAGTTGGCCACCCTTAAGGGATAAATACAGAAGTATAGCAAAGATTATCCACATTCCTTATATACCACCACATCAGAATTTGGTTACATTAAAGGATATATTCTTAGCTAAACAACAAACTAAACATATATTCTTAGCTAAACAAATAAGTGTATGCATGTATTTAAAAAACAGTAAATGCTAGCAACTAGAAATTCCTTCAAAATGCTCAAATGGAAGAAACCAGGATATTTTATGGGCACACTGAAATCTGCAATATTTAAGACTATTCAAAGGGCTTGAAAATATGTCACTGAGTCAGTGACAACTTAGAAACTTCACTCACCATGACCTCGTAGATCCAAAGCCACAATCCTACATTGAACCCTACTAATGATTGCTGCCTAGGAATAAAAGGAAAAGTAGTAAGATATAAGATACATCAGGGTCAGCAAAATTTTCCTCATTTCCAATGATAACTTTCTTGAATGAACTGCCATCAAAATCCAAGAAAGTCAAGAAAATCAAAAGGCTTTTTGTTAAAAAAAATTTTTTTTATTGTTTTTTTTGGTTCATATGCTGGTAGCATCCCAACTCCAAATTTGGCTTTCTACACCCAAATCCCTCTTAAACCTTAACTGTTCCAGCTTTTAATGAAACAGAATCAAGTACCTCTACGCAATTACTCTCTGCACTCTATTATTACCTATGATTTCCAACCATATTCCTTGGTTTCCTTTTCCTTAGTCTGGAAGGGAAATTTCCTAGATAAGGACTGTGAGTCAGTTAATCTCTCACCTCAGAACATCACACAAATGTGACATTCAGATCATGAAATAACCCTGAAAGGAATACAAGTCATGAAATCAACCAATGATTCACTTTAGATGCAGTAAAAAGATTTTATCACAAGCTTACACACAGCCTTGTACTACAGTTAAATAAAAATATATTTCAAAAGAAATCATACCAGCATGGGGAGGTATAATTTTAGAGCTTTAAACAAACCTGGAATAATTGGGGAATCTCCCTCAACTAAATTAGATTATTTGACAATGAATATATCACAATTACAGTGTTAGTAAATGCCATCAACATTTTTTTAACTTTTAAGAGTAAAGTAGAAGAAATATCTAGTCGAACCCCCACATTTTATGAGGGAACAAAGGTTAAAAGAAAGAAATTGTTTGCTCAGGGTCACATAAGAAGTTAGTTACCAATGTGTATGTATAACATACACCAACCAAAAGAAGTCAAATTTCTTAGATCTGTAGTATACGCACAAAAGCTGATACATTAGGAACAGGCTCATGTTCCTGCTACTTGTTTACTCAAAAATATTCACACATACAGTATGTGCTAGGCATCAATAAGCCATGGTCTTTGCCTCCAAAAAAGTTCACTATCTAGTGAAGGAATGAAAATAACTTGAGCTATGCTACTAAGGACTTGGAATATGGCTAGTACAAACCGAGGCATGCTTAAGTAAAAAATACACAGAGGACTTCATAGACAGTATTTAAAAAAATGTGAAATATCTCAATAGTGATTTTTATTGGTTAAATGATAATAATTTAGGTAAAATGAGTTAACTAAAATAACTATTATTAAAAGTAATTTCACCTATTTCTTTTTACTATTTAATGTCCTTACTAGGAAATTTAAAATTACAAATGTGGCTTGTATTATAATTCTATTGGACAACACTAGTCTAGAGACATGAAAGAGCCTGGCATTTATATGGAAAACACACGGCTATATGTAAGTAAGAGTAAGAAAGCAGCAAACATAACAGGGGCCAATCTTTTAACAAATGTTAAATAAGTGCCTAAGTGTGCAAGAACTATTTCAGGTATTAGAGAACAAAAAGAATAAGACAATATTCCTGTTCAAGGAATTCTCGGTCTAACAGAACAGACAAGTTGCTTTTATACTTAATAACCAGTAATAACCATTGCCAGAACAAAGTATATGTTCCAGCCTTCCTCAATTCTTAGTCTGCATTCCTGCTTGCTCCCATTTTTTTGTACTCAGACTCTCTAATGGTAAACAGAGAAAATATGTATCTACTTTACATATACAAGAAGAGATAACAATTTCCTTTTAAAAAAGAATATTGCTCATATCTTCCTCAGCAGTATCTTTCCTTGCTTCCTTGAGTTAAGGATATTAGGAAGCTCTACAACTGGCAGCATTGACATGGACATACATCCTCTACTCAAGACCAGGATCTCACCAACCAAAAGCTGTTTGCTTCCTAACAGCTCACAAGTATCATTAAAATACAAGGCACCATTTTTATAGGCCATCTCCATGTGTACAGTAGTTCGTTTTTGTGTATAATGTCATTTCTTCTAAAATGCCTGAATGAAATGCTGATCCATTAACTTAGATTATTGAGACAGAGATCCCCATTTTTGCAAAGGCACAGATTTCACCTCCCTCACCCCAAATCATACATATATATACATATATACATATATACATATATATATATATATATATACTGTTTGAAGAATTAATGGACTAAAGCCCACACCAGTTAAGAACATTTAGTAGCATTTAGTAGGTGACCTTGAGCCTATCATGATAAATATTAGGAATTGAACCGTCCCTTATCTTCTTACATTAAGCCATATTTGAGCATAGAAGAAAGAATTAGGCTAGTAAAATTAGTCGAAAAACAATGATTTCACTAACATCAATTACTTGCTTACCGTGAATACAGCCCAGGAAAGGGCAGAATGGCCTCCCCCATGTAGAAGAAGTAGGACTGGACCCTCTGAACCACTCTTGTAAACTCGAAAAGTGTATGAATAGTTAAGGAGAACATATCTAAACTTTTGCTCTTTGAGGTTTTTTATTAGTCTCAATAATATTGATTAGAAAACTCAGGCAGCACCAAGTTATATGCAAAACTGCAGACTTCCAAACTTGATAGACACTTAACCTCTGTTTTTGAAGCATGGAGCCAATAATGACCCTTTTTTCAATGGAAAAAAATTGATTCCCTTTACTCCAGTGAGGTGCCTAACTGATTCCTAAATGCTAAATGTTTCACCTCATTTGTCTCATGAAACGTTGCTCTGAGGAGATACATCATTTTCACAAGTCAGAAGGAAAAAGAAAAGTATCGAATAGTTTCACTTACAGGTGCAACATAGGAAAACCCAAGAAAGGGTCAGGAAAGACAAAACTTGCAAGCTGACCATAGATTTAAGTCATACAGCAGGAGAGGACAGAAGAGAGGTCAAAACAGGGAAGCGGGGGCCTCCCTGGTGGAGCAAGTTGTTGAGATGCAACCTATGAAGCTGTCCATAGCCATTGCAGCACGAGTTCGATCCCCAGCCAGGGAGCTACCCACATGGCGCAGCAGACCTCTCCTGTCTCACCTGCTGCTCCCCTCAGCAGTGTATTTCAGTCGATCTGCCTGTTCTGTTCCCCACTCTGTCTCCGGTGAGTCCTCTCACCCTCCACTCCTCTGATCTGTACCCCAGTTCTTGTATCCATAAATAAATAAATCTTAAAAAAAAAAAAAAAAAAAAACAGGGAAGGGAAGAACACAAGGGACTATGGTGGGAGAACTACAGGGACTATACCTGAAGGGAGAAATCAAACATTATACACAAAAACGAACAATGATGTAACAAATAAATTTTAAAAAAGAGAGAAATCAATTTCAGGATTGTAATTCTTAATCCCTTCTCCAAATATTGGACAATTATAGCCAAGTAAGATATGTGGAATAAATATGCAGATAATATATCATGCTGTACAAGGAAGAGGTGGGGAGAAAAAAATGAAATAAACAGCAGGAATAAAGAACATTTTAGAAATTACTGGTCTTTTATTTAGACATCATAAGCTTACAAAAAGAAAAAGCCATTTTGCAAAGGATATATCCTTGCCAGTTTCATTCTCCACTTCTACATCTTCCATGGACTCAAAGTACTGACTCCAAGAAACAGGGGAGAAGTCCCGCTTTCTTCCAGGGCTAAGGAAAAAAAAGAGAAAAAAGTTTTAAGTTAGAAGAGTTATGCATGAAAGATAAAATCTTGGACCTCCCTGGGGGCACAAGGGGTTAAGCACCGCACTATGAAGCAATCTGCAGCCTCTGCAGCACGAGTTGGATCCCCAGCCAGCCGGGAGCAACCCACATGGTGAGGCAGACCTCTCCTGTCTCACCCGCTGCTCCCCCCAGCAGTGTACTTTAGTCAATCTGCCTGTTCTGTTCCCCACTTTGTCTCTGGTGAATCCTCTCACCCCCTGCATCTCTGGCCTGTACCCCAGCTCCTGTATGCATAAATAAACCTTTAAAAAAAAATAAAATCTTGCTGAAAAAATGCTAAATGTACATCTGAAATAAAAATAGCAAGGGTATTTTCTCTTAAAAGATGTGAACAGTTTTCATACATAAAGCATCACTTAAAATGTGTTTTATAAGTTCAAATATAAATCTAAGAGTAAAAATTTGGGAAGTCAAGGAAACACCTTAGTATATTTTAATCACAAATATATTCCACGTGCTGGTTCCCTCTCCTTGTTTTTGGCTATAAGTTCATTCCTATCCTCTCAACACACATTATCATTCCGGCTATAATCATTTCTGTGCTTCTTCATATGTATAATCCCTCACATTATTTCACACTCGTAGGTCATTTACCAACCAATCAATATAAACCTTCATAACAGGCAAACTGGAAATATCAATATCATGAACTTCCAGGAATTTATTTTAAGATATATACATATTTTCACACAGAAGCGAAAAGACTTATTCAATGTAATAGTTTGTAATAGGGAAAAACTAGAAAAATTTAAATATCCATTAACATGTGACTGATTAAAGTAAATTGTGATACATAGAGACACAGTATTCAGTTACAAAAGGAAGGAAGAAATTATATAGTGATAAAATTGTTTATAAATGGAAACAACATTGTTAAGTAAACCAACTGGATATACAGTCTACCATTTGGGTAAAAATAGGAAATATATAACTGCTTACATACATCTAGAATATCTCTGAAAGGAAATCTCCACACAGCTCTCCATAGTGGTTGGACCAGTTTGCACTCCCACCAACAGTGCAGGAGAGTTCCTTTTTCTCCACACCCTCGCCAACATTTGTTGGTGCTAGTTTTTTTAATATGTGCCATTCTCACTGGTGTAAGATGGTATCTCATGGTAGTTTTGATTTGCATTTCCCTGATTACAAGTGATGTTGAACATTTTTTCATAAGTCTGTTGGCCATTTGCATTTCCTCTTCAGAGAGATTTCTTGACCTACTAAACATAGAGCTTCCATATGATCCAGCAATTCCACTCCTAGGTATTTACCCAAAGGACACAGAAACATCAATTCCAAAGAGCACCTGCACCCCTATGTTTATAGCAGCACTGTTTACAATAGCTAAGCTTTGGAAACAACCCAAATGCCCAAAAACAGATGACTGGATCAAGAAGATGTGGTACATATACACCACGGAATATTACTCAGCATTCGAAAAAGATAAACACATGCAATTTGCAGCAACATGGATGGCGCTGGAAGGGATCATGCTCAGCGAAATAAGCCAGAAAGAAAAAGAAAAATACCAGATGGTCTCACTCATAGCAGGAATCTAGAAAACTTAAATAAGGGACCAGGAAAATGAATAACTATAAGAAAGTGAAAATCAAAATCAACAAAAAACTATGAACCAGAGACACTCTATGGGGGATGGGGCATGGGGAGGGGAGGGATTGGGGTCAAAATAAGGGGGCTGCAATTGTATGGGGAATATAAAAATAAAATTAAAAAAAAAAAGAATAAAAAGGAAAAGAAACTTAAAAAAAAAAAAAGAATATCTCTGGAAGGATGCTGATGAAACACTGATGACATCCTGGGAAGAGAGCTATGAGTGAGTAATGAGAAAAACAATTTTCAACGTACATATCCCTTCTAATGTTTTGGACCATGTATTATTTAAAATGTTACATATGTAAAGCATTAAATTATTTTAAAACAAAAATAACCAATAAATGTCATATTTAAACTATGCCTTTTACCTTGGATTTGACACAATAGAAAAACCCTAAGTCTTGGGCCTTCCTGGTGGCGCAAGGGGTTAAGGCCCACACTATGAAGCAATACACAGCCTCTGTAGCACGAGTTCGATCCCCAGCCAGGGAAGTAACACACATGGCGCAGCAGACCTCTCCTGTCTTGCCCGCTGCTCCACTCAGCAGTGTATTTCAGTCAGTCTGCCTGTTCTGTTCCCCACTCTCTCTCTGGTGAGTCTTCTTACCCTCCGCATCTCTGGCCTGTACGCCAGCTCTTGTATGCATAAATAAATGAATCTTAAAAAAAAAAAACAAAAAACAAAAAACAAACCTTAAGTCTTCTTCTATTTCCACACCTAATTTTCTTCCAAGTAGTGGAGAAAATTCAGAATTCTATCATCAGCAAAACATTACTTCCTGCCACACATCTCCCTGTATAGTCATGCGCCAAATGGAAAACATGTACAAAGTATAAATACAGGCTCCTTTTAAGGACTTAATACAAAAGCACTCCTGGTTGATTATAATACTAGAAAGAATTACAATGGCAGTCAGATGTGCATTCTTTCAACAGTTAAGCATTTACTAAATTATATATCTATTGCCTACTAGGCAATAAGACAGGTTAATAGCTCTCAATCCATGTAACAATAAAAATCCACCTGGGAAGATTTTAAAAAGACTGATGCTTATGTATTTCATCCTCTAGAAATTGATTTAAAAAGTCTGAGGTATGGCCTAGGCACTGAGAATTTTTCAGGTTCCCAAGATGAGAGCGCTTCTAGGAATACAAAGGTAGAGTATATGAATTAGGATGACAAAGGACTTCAAATTCCTTCCAGTTCCTACCTTTTTCCTATATTTTCCTATAAATTCTTAATACTTTACAGTAGGGCCTTGGGGGCCTACTTGGTGGCTCAAGGGGTTAAATCTCAGCCCTACGAAACTATCAAGCTATGGTCAGCCACTATGGCACAAACTCAATCCCTAGCCAGGGAGCTAACCCACATGGCATAGCAAACCTCTCCTGTCTCACTCGCTGCTACCCTCAGCAGTATATTAAAGTTGATCTGCCTGTTCTGCTCCCCACTCTGTCTCTGGTGAATCCTCTCACTGCCCTGTACCTCTGGCCTGCACCCCAGCTCTTGTATGCATAAATAAATAAAAATTTAAAAATCTTTTTAAAAAAAAAAAAAAGGGCAGGGCCTTGGAAAATTCAAATTATTTAAGCTTTTTCTGCCTAGGGTTAACGAATGAAAAAAATAACATCTTTTAAAAGAAGCTAATACATCTAACATTTGTATGTGTACTTGCTCAGAAAATTGGTAATACTCTCTTTTGATAGAAAAATTGTTTTTGTGAAAGTAAACTTCAGCTTCAGCTTAGACCTAATTTTCAGTTTTCTGGTTGCACTTGAATTTCTACTGGAAAATTAAAATAGAACTCTTAAATTAATCACTCACAAATCCACCTATGCACATACTAATTAGAGTGTAACAACCACAACCAAAACATGGCATGCCAACCACGTTATATTGGATTCTAAAGATCCATGCATAAATTTTTGATGTCTGGAACATTGGATATCATGACAGTAATAGTGCTTAACGCTTATTGTGCAGCGCCAGTGAGGCATATTTCATTTAATTTTTATAAAACTTTGAGTTATTTTATCTCCATTTCATAGGTAACAAAACAGATTTAAATACATAAAGTAAGTAGTCCAAGGTTATACAACTATTAAGTGGTAGGACAGGATTCAAATCCAGTTCCAGAGTCTTCAGAGTCTCTGCTCTTTACCCTAGGCTGTATTAATTTTCAGGTTTTTGTGTTTTCCTCTTTGCTAACTCATATATGCTTTTGAAAAGTAGCAAGGTTTTAGGGTGCATTTTCAGAGGTTTTCTTTTCAGACCTTAAATATGGCTGATTTGTCCAAGCTGGCCATGCACCAACCAGTTAATAAAAAATTACTTCCTATATACAGAAAATATTCCTAGGAGAACACCCTCCACTTCTAATTTCTGTCATTAAAAAAAAAGTTCCAGGGATTATCCAACTTATACCAACATATGAGTATACCCACTGGTTAAGGAGTCAATTATCTATACCTCCAAAGGTTGTTCCTACTCCCACAGAAACTTCATGGCATATGTCTAGCATCTTCATTAAATACATAATTATTTGTATACTCCATGACTTCAAGTAATTTTACAACCAATGTTAGACATTACGTAGATAGCAAGGCCCTTCTTCATATTAAGTTCAGAAAGAATATTCTGTACTTAGGGATATAGTTTTGGTTCTTTTGAAAAATAATTTATTTCTTTTCCTTTTATGTCTTGCGATTTTATGGTGGTCACAGTCTTTGTAGGTTTCTTTTAATTACACTCTCTAAGATTTATTAATTACAGATGTTCTCCCCATAAAGAACCTACTATGTGTATTCAGCTAGGATGTGGTGGGGTGATGGGAGATACTGAGATAACTATAAAACTAGTAAGACAATGTATCTGCCCTCAAGAAACTAAGGTCAAATACGTAATTATCTAACATAATGTAAAGAGTTAAGTTACAGCTTAAGTGCTGTGACTATTCAAAGAAGGGAACAAAGATTACTTTCACCTTGGGAAATAAAAAGAGGTTTCAAAGAAAAGTAACACATTGTAAGGCAGACAGAATTTGGACTGACGGAAATGGAGAGGAGTAAGGAAGGCATTTCAAGTAGAGACAAGAACATGAATAAGGACCCAGGTACGATGCCTGTCATGGGGGACACCTATGAAAAACAAAACCAAAAAGGCTAAGTACAAGATGGGAATAAGCTTTTAAGTTTTGAACAATTAAAAGAAGTCAACACAACCAAAATCAGATAGATATAATAAAGTTGGCAGGAATGCGGTCTTTTTTGTTATTTGTGTGTCATGGTGCAAAGTCAGACGGGGTTGGATGGTATTGTAAAAAATGAAAAGCCAGTAAGACATACACATTAAAATAATTTAAAGGGATCAGAGTGGTGAAAGGTAAAACAAAGACTTGATTCTGGAAAAAAATATGTTGCAATAACCTGTTTTAGGAGAGATGGTGATCTAGACAGGCAATGTATTTACAAAGTAGGAAAACAGGCCTTTCAAAAAAAACAACATAGCTCGGGAACATTCAAGATATGGAAGGTGACCAGCAGAATCAAAACCAATTTTACATTTTGAACTAACAGATGAATTATCAAGCCCTACAGTTTGTAAACAAAAATCTACTCTTGGAAGTAAATGTATACTGGCATTTGATGTAAGGAAAATGTTTATTTCAAACCTAACAAAATAAATACATAATTTCCATTCACCTACTGCTGCTACCAGAGGAAGGACTTTGACAGAGAGGGAACAAAATGACACTGTGTCACAAAAGAAATAGGCTTCTGCTTAAACCATGTGAAACAAATGTGTTTAGGCACCCTTAATTATTATCAAAGATCTTGTTCAGAATTTGATGAGAGCTATGAATCCTCACTCTAGAAAAAAATGTACACACATACACTTTACATACACTTCCACTGGCTTCAATAAATCCAGCTATGAATTCCAAATTAAGAAGAACCCTTGCTCTATATCTTCCCCTTAACAACATATTTTCAGCAGAAAGAATAAAAATTAAGACAGAAAGAAAAGAAAGGAGACACTGCATCCTTAATACTTCCTAAACCTATATTTATTTTCCATTTGCTACTAAAGATGTGTTTTCATACTGCAGTTCTCTTTATTAATTGTATGACTTTGGACACTTAATTTCTCTAATCCTGAGTTTCCTCAGGTCAGATAGGGTTATAATACCAATTTTACAGGGGTCATTATGAGGATTAAAGTAAATGTCTTATCTAATAGTTACTCTCAAATTAGCCTGTTCTATTTTTAACATACAACTAGTCATTTTCTAAAATTAGTCTGTTCCTGTATTTGTTTTTATCTGCCAGTCACTCCACCTATTTTACTACTAATGTGAGATTCATTAGAGCAAGAACATTCTTCATTTGTTCATCAATGTATTTTAGAATCTGACATGTAAATATCTATTGACCATATAAAATGAGCTACAACTACTATTATTATTATTGTTAGGCTTTGAGACTAATAAATCCTCCTTACAGAATCCTGCTAAAAGGAACTGGGACAACACAATGCTATACTAACCAAGATTATGGTACAAGCAGGAGAGTAGACAGACAGATTGATCAAACAGAATGAGAGCTCAGAAATAAACTCTAATATTTACAGTCAACAGATTTACAACAATGGAGCAAAGAAAATTCACTGGGGAAAGAGCAGGACTTCCAACAAATG
The DNA here is from genome assembly GCF_014898055.3 of Talpa occidentalis. NCBI lineage: Eukaryota > Metazoa > Chordata > Mammalia > Eulipotyphla > Talpidae > Talpa > Talpa occidentalis. The sequence continues at coordinate 39,359,131 of NW_023603184.1, read as the reverse complement.
GTGTTGGGACAACTGAATACCCTCTGTGAAAGTATGCATCTGAACCCTTGCCTTATACCATACATATAATTAAACTGAAATCATAAATTTAAATATAAGCACTAAGACTAAAATCATGAGAGGAAAACACAGTGGTAAATCTTTGTGATCTTGGGTTAGGCAACAATTTCTTAGGACAACAAATGCAAAAATGACAATTTTTAGGAGTTGGCTTTCACCAAAATTTTAAACTTTTCATTAAAACTACATAGAATTTGGGCCTCCCTGGTGGCGCAAGGGGTTAAGACACAGCCTATGAAGCTATCCACAGCCACTGAAGCATGAGTTCAATCCCCGGCCAGGGAAGGGACCCACATGGCGCAGCAGACCTCTTCCGGCTCGCCCGCTGCTCCCCTCAGCAGTGTATTTCAGTCAGTCTGCTGGTTCTGCTCCTCACTCTGTCTCTGGGGAATCCTCTCACCACCAACCCCACACCTATGGCCTGTACCCCAGTTCTTGTCTGCATAAATACATAAAAATTTAAAAAAAAAAAACTGCATAGAATTTTTTCCAGTAGGGCTAGGTACAATTCATCTCTGTTTAAATTTCATCTCCAATATTACAAGTTTTGTGATCATTAGCAAGTTAATCTCTGCCTCAGTTTCCTCAACTGTAAGCTTTGAAAGCAGATACTGCTCTCTCCCTTAAGACCTAGGGGAATAAAACCAAGGGTAGGAAAGGGGATTCATCCAGTTGTGGGCTTATCAGTGAACATGTCCTCTCTAAGCATCTCATCTTTACTCACAGAGAATGAATGAAATAACCTCTTCACGTGATGTCTTCCCCTTTTCCTCCTTAATGCCCCAAGTCCCTAAATACAGGTTCACCATCCCTGGTCTGCTTCATCATTTTTTTAGAATTTATAACCACATAAAAGTCTCCAAAAGTATTAAATTTTGGCCTTTTCTCCTTTTAATCTGTCTGATGTTTATTTGCACATACAGTCCGCATTAGAAGAACCCAGTGAGGGTAGGGAAATTTTCTGCTCGATAAATTAGCCTATTGGCCAGAACTAACACTTTCTCAAAAATTGCCAAAATGATGACCACAAAGAAACAGAGAAGCACACGCTCTATATTCTCTATATCTTTTAGAAAACATGAAGTTGTTCCTTTGGTGACATACATGTGAACATGCCACTCTACAAGAGAGGAAATATTGTTGACATTAAGGGGATGGTCAGTGTTCAAAAGGAATGTCCCACAAATGTTACCATAGCAAAACCAGAAAAGTCTGTAATGTTACCCAGCATGCAGTTGGCATTGTCGCAAATAAACAAGGGCAAGATTGTTGCCAAGAGAATTAATGTTTGTATTGAGCATATGAAGTACTCTTTAAGAGCTGAAATGGCTTCCTGAAATGTGTGAAAGAAAATGATAGAAAAGGGCCTCCCCAGTGGCACAGCGATTGAGCGAGCGGTTGAGTGCTGGGCTGCGCCCGCAGCCTCTGTAGCACAGGTTCGATCCTCAGCTGCCAGGGAGAGTCCCACATGGCGCGCAGACTTCTCCCGCCGCGCCCGCTGCTCCCCTCAGCAGTGTACTTCGGTCCTTCTGCCTGTTCTGCTCCCCACTCTGGCTCTGGTGAATTCTCTCACCCTCCTGCACTTCTGACTGTACCCAGTGCTTGTATAAATAAATAAATAAATATTAAAAAAAAAATCAGAAAAAAGGAAGCCAAAGAAAAGGGGTTCAACTGAGGTGCCAGTCTACTGCACCCAGAGAAGTACTTTGTAAGAACCAACAGAAAGGAACCTGAGCTGCTGGAACCCATTCTCTAAGAATTCATGGTTTGATAGGTATTGAAAAATAATAAAAGACTTACTGGACTATTAAAAAACACATAAACTGAACTTCATTAAATTAAGAATGTTTGTGCTTCAAAGGACACCATCAAAAGCATGAAAGGGCAATGCATAGAGGAGAAGAAAATACTTGCAAATCACAGATCTGATCAGGGACTTGTATTTCACATATGAAAAGAACTCTAAAACTTAAAACAGAGACAGAGCATTTTCTAAAAATGAGCCAAGGATTTGAATGGTTATTTCTTCAAAGAATATACAAATGGTCAATAAGCACAAAAAATATCATTAGTTACTTGGGAAACACAAATCAAAACCACAGTGAAGAACCATTCACACCACTAAGATGACTAAACAAAAAAAAATTTCAATACTAAGTGTTAAGAATGTGGCCAGTTAGGCAGCACTCCCTCTGCCCACCTGTGACTATGCAGGTGCCTCTTCACCAACTCTCTCCTCTGTAGGGCAGCAGCCGCCTGCCTGCCCATGACCAGCCATGGCCGCCCACCTGCAACCACACAGGCCTCTCTCAGCAAACCTGTCCCTTTGAGGGCAGTTCTTCCTGCCCACTTTTGTCTATACAAGTTTTTGTTATTCCTCCGTGCCTTTCCCTAATAAACCTGCTCTTAAAATATTAATTTAAAAAAGTGGACAATTAGAACCCAAATATATTGCTGGTGGGAATACAAAATGGTGCAGACACTTTGAAAATCAGTTTATCACTTCCTCAAAAGGTTACACACAGAGATACCATATGATCCAGCAATACCACTTCTAGGTACACCCAAGTGTAATGAAAACATGTCTACCGAAAAGCATATGCACAAATGTCCTGATTTCCTGTAGAGGAGAGGGGCTAGAAGTAGAATTCAAGTGTCAATAGTCACGTCTAAATGATTAAGCCCCACAAAAGATCAAAAAGGGAAGAAGAGTTTCAAAGATCTTCCAGGTAGGAAACCAAGGTTCATCCATGTTGCCTTGTGGAACCCCAAGGTCCATAAGACAGAAGCTCCTTTGTTCTGGGATCTTGCCCTATGTTTCTCTTCATTTAACTGTTAATTCATATCCTTTAATATCTTTTGTAATAAACTAATAATCTAGCAAGTAAACAGGTTTCCTGAGTTCTGTATGATGTTAGCAAGCCTGAAGAGGAGGTTGTAGGAACCTCGAATTGATAGCCAGTTAGTCAGAAGAAGAGATTTTCTGGGCTGGTGATCAGCACCTGAAATCTGAGAACAGGGTAGTAGAAATTTCCAGTTTATAGCCAGTTGGTCAGAAGCACAGGTAAGAGCCTAGGGCTTGCAACTGGTGCACATGAAATGGAGGGTGATCTTGAGAGACTGAGCCCTCAACCTGTGAAAGCTGAGACTATCACAGGACAGATATTGTTGGAATTAAGTATTGGTGCAGGAAAACTTTACACAGCCATTCAAACTGGGAACAGGAACCCAACAACAGAATAACCATTCAAAAACAGATTATATCATTACTAGACTAAGATTAAAAAAAAATAGAATGAGAAAGAGAAACAAGGTCAGATGGTACAAACAGGAAGCAGAAAATGAGATAGTAGAAACAAATCCAAATATACTGTCTAGATCTGAAATAAATACCATCAACTGAGTTTTTTTGTTGTTGTAGTTATATTCTATTTTAAAAATGCAAAAAGTCCCAAAATAAAAAGGATGGACAAAGATACAGTGGTCAAATAATAGTCAAAATTAATTTTATTTATTTTTATTTATTATTTTTTTTAGAATTCTGATCTTTCTTTTCTTTTTTTTTAGATTTATTTATTTATTTATACAAGCACTGGGTACAGTCAGAAGCGCGGGAGAGTGAGAGAATTCACCAGAGCCAGAACGGGGAGCAGAGCAGGCAGAAGGACCAAAGTACACTGCTGAGGGGAGCAGCGGGTGGCAAGGGGAGGTCTGCGCGCCATGTGGGACCCTCCTCCGGTGGCTGGGGAGCAGCCGGGGATCGAATTGGCACTTCAGAGGCTGCAGGCAGCTTCACAACCCAGTGCTCAACCACTGTGCCACCGGGGAGGCCCGCCAAAATTGATTTTAGATGAGATATTCTTTACCAAGATGTAAGGCATATTTTCTATCACCTAATTAAGGTATTGCTATTAGATATTTTATTGGGTTGTTGGAAAAGTCATAATGCATTGTTTCTATATTTTTCAAAGAAAAAAAGTATGACTTCTGACAACCCAATCCTAATCATCATTTTATTTGCTGTATTTCTAAATTTTAATCTTAGAGAACAAGCTACTTCCTAGGAAACTCCGTTTAAACTTAGCCTTTTATTGAATTTTTATGTGCTATACATGTCTTCATTGCCAAGTTATTTCTTGTTCTCTGAAATAAGGTTCCTTTTTTTTTAATTAAGCATCATGTTCTCGTTTCACAAATGCCATACTGTCTGACGGTAATATTTTTTGGATTTTCTTTTGTTCTATGCATTATTGTTTCCCTTTCTCATTGTGCTTTGTTCTCTTTTGCTTTACAGGCTTTTTCTGGATTTCTGGTGTGTGCAGGGCTTGTTGAACTACTGAATATAATTGTACAGTTATCAGTCGAGGTACAATCTTTTATGTGGAAACTCTTTCCCCAAATATTAATATCTGCATGTCTTTCTCTCAGGCCAGTCATCTCTTCAGAGAGAAATACTTCCATCTCCAGCCTGGTGATAAAAGACTAGCTCTTAACCTTCTGGAAAAGGATCTGAATAGTTTCATTTGTTCACTCATTTAACAAATATTCATTAAACACCTACAAGATACTGGGAATACTGCAGTGAACAAAATAGACAAAATGGCCCCCTATTTTTATGTTGTTTACAATCTAGTTGAAATAGACGTTAGTTAAAATTTTTCGAAGTAGCAGCATGTGCCCTGGAGGAAAATATAGCTAAGAACAGGATGAGGGTTGAGGGGTGTGTGAGTACCAGGTTAGGAAGCACTGACATTTAAAATTAGGATTTAGCCTCCCTGGTGGCTCAGGGGTTAAAGTCTCAGTGCTATCAAGCTATCTATCACCAGCCACTGCGGCATGAGTTCCATTCCCACTCAGGGAGCTAACCCACATGACGCAGCAGACCTCCCACTGCTCCCTTCAGCAGTGTATTTCAGTAGATCTGTCTGTTCTGCTCCCCGCTCTGTCTCTGGTGACTCCTCTCACACCCCCACACCTCTGGCCTACACCGCAGCTCTTGCATGCATAAATAAATAAAAAATAAATCTTAAAAAAATTAAGATTTAACTTTAAAGGGAAGTCTACTAAAAGGGAAGAGGCTCCTTTTAGTAAAGACCTGAAGAAGTTGAGGGAGCATTCATGAATGAGAAAACTAAAGCCAGGGGAGGATAAATAATGTGATAAAAGTACAGTAAATAGCTAAGTTAGAAGTGTATCCTCAGGATGACTTCCACATCAGTTTTCAATGCTCCCTCAAAATAATGATAGAATCTCCATTCTTGAAATCACCAACGCTAGCAAGGAGTACCCAGAAACCCCTAAGAAGAAATGGAAGAGGACTGGTTCCTGTTGCAGGGGTGAGCGGCAAAGGACCCTTGTAGCAAGCCTGAGTACCAAGGGAGACTAAGAACAAAGTCAGGTTTACAACTTAATGATAAAAATGGGAAGGGGCAAAAAGAGGGGGTGAGAAGGAACAATCACAGACAACACTCAAGTTTCTCTGATATAACTCACAGGGAAAGAACAGAGAAGGCCTTTTTAGAGTTCCAGCTTACTACATACTGACTTACACGTGCTTGAAAACACTAGCTCCTATTCCTATTATTTTCCTGTATTGGCCACTGGTAAGAATGCTAATTGATCATCAAAAAATCAAAAGTGGAAATAATAGCATTTCACACAATGTCCTGCATTAGGCAGGATGGGATACTTAATGCCCACTTAAATCACTTTCAGATGAGAGACTTAAGCCATGGGAACATCCATCCTGCTGAGTCAGATCACACAAAAATATACTTTGCTTTAAGTGGGTGGATAAAGACACTTTGCTGCAACACAGGAAGAATATGCCTCTGATAAAGAATTCTGCCTCCCCTAAGTCAGAAAATTTTCTCAATTTTATTTCCGCCACTCACCCAATAGAAGAATAATATAATTAATAAGTTTTTAACCACAGTCTTCTAAAAGTCAAGAGAAAAAAGATATAATGATAATTTTACTAAAATGATCTGGCCTAGAAAAAAATACAATCACTGCGCTATCACTGGTGAAAGTGAGAAAGACTATTAGGCAGACAGATTACAAGGCTTTTTGGTATGTTTTGCAAAGGCTAACAATGCATGTGGCCATAATCAACGACCAGAATTTACGTAAGCTACTATTTTGTTTAGACAGTACCACAACAGGAAGAAAGGAAGTTGGGTCAGAGTTTAAAGGTCAATGAAGTCCATATGGAAGACTAATAAAGTATATTTCAAAATCAAAAGCCATATATTAACTCCTGCCCAGACTTACTTGAATGTCATAATGATCTAGAATAAAAGACCTATCTCATAGGCAAACAGACACCTTTAGGGCAATGATTTTAGAGCCTTTTCCAGACATAACTTGCTTACATAAGCTACTAATTTAATTCCACTTCAGTTAAATATTTAAGAATGCCGTATATAGTAGTGCAGCAGACCTCTCCTGTCTCGCCCACTGCTCCCCTCAGCAGTGTATTTCAGTACATCTGCCTGTTCTGTTCCCCACTCTGCCTCTGGTGAATCCTCTCACCACCCCCCCCAACCTCTGGCCTGTACCTCAATTCTTGTATGCATAAATAAATAAATCTTTTTTAAAAAATGCCCTATATAGGAGGCACTGATACAATTCCTGGGCACTAGAAATTTTCACTGATGAGTAAAACTTGGTTCTTTCCCTCAAAGTGTTCATGCCTGGAGTGAGGAAATAGGAAAGTAAACAGTCACTGTGTACTACAGCTATGACAAAAATAAGTATAGCACACAATGAGAGCATATAGCTGGGTAATTCAATCTTATTTGGAACACTTATAGGAATGGACTCAGGTTACAGAAAGATTTACAAAGATGTCTGGTGTGAAGATTTTGCTAAATCAAATGCTGCAAAAATTTGAAATACTGTCCATATTAAACAATGACTTGGATAAGGGAGAGGCAAAAGTACAAAGTCTCTAATTACCAATAAAAGATTACTATTTTCCAATATTCAATGAAAAAAATGCCCTATATAGGAGCATTTGAAAATGGGTTTATGTTCTCTAGTTTTGTAAATTAGGTTCTTGGGAAAATAGAAACACATTCCCCCTGATTAAGTTTTATGAAGTATTAGAAGATTCTCTAGGCTAGTTCTTTCCCCAACCTTACTTAACCAGAACATGTTAAAATGTTATTTGTGATTACATTCAGCTAATAGTGATGTAGATCAAGTGATTAACACAGGAAACTGAACTTAAAGTCAATTTAATATATCTGAACTACAGTTCTTAGACTTAATAAAAAGCTGTTTTAAAGAGATTAGAAAGATTAAGTGAAACAAAGCAGATGCATTTGTGCTAGGCATTTCACATGCATTAGCTAAATTTAATTCTCACAACAAGCTGAGATATATTTTCTTAGCAGAATAGAGGGATATAAATATGGGCTCATAAAAGGATATAAATAGGACATAAGTTCATCTTGTGTGCTGTCAATTATCACAGATTTAAAATCTCACTTTTATACTCAACAAGTCCATGGTTCTTCCCTGCATGTCAGCTGTTTAAAAAAAATGTCATTTGTCCACGTGAGCATCATTCATTCAGTCATCAAATGTTTTTGAGCTGTGTGATAACCACTTTGGGACAAGGAAATAAAACACAAAAGTTTACAATTAAATAATGGAAGACTAAACAAGTAGATCATAATCTACTTTAATGAGTAGGAGACAAGATGAAATAGTGTTTAAATATGGTATTATTATCATGTATAAAAAAGACAAAATAAAATGACACGACATTTATCACTTAGAATTCATTCTATATTTCCTGAAAGAGCTCTTTTATAGTTATATTTATTGACCAGTTATCACTTATAAGTATTTATAAAAAGAAAAAAAATGAGAGCAAAATAAAAAACTAGGTATTCCTTACCAATTTCTTGCTACTTAAAGAATCCAACACTACTCTCACTCTGATATAACCTTCTGTGGATCACAAGAACACTGGTGATGGAGGGTTTCTTAAAACTGAAAACCAGTTCATATATCGACTTTACCATTATATAGACAGCTACCTTACTTCTGACTCTCACTTTAGGAATATTGCTTAACTCCTCTGACTGAAACCCCACCCCTCTCTAAACCATTCAGTTGTTAGCAGTTAAGACTGCTCCACTTTTGTGTTTGATGCTGGGAACCAAGTAAAGGGTGTTACCTGGCCAACAGCATCTGTTAAGACACTCATTTTAAATATGAAAAGAAATTTATCTCGAAATTTATGAAATCCAGGCCTCCCCTGGTGGTGCAGCGTTTGAGTGCTGGCCTGCGAAGCTGCCCGCAGCCTCTGCAGCGCCGGTTCGATCCCCGGCTACCGGTGAGGGTCCCACATGGCGCGCAGACCTCTCCTGTTGCGCCCACTGCTCCCCTCAGCAGTGTATTTCATCACTCTGCCTGTTCTGTTCCCCGCTCTGGCTCTGGTGAATCCTCTCACCCTCCCGTGCTTCTGACTGTATCCAGTGCTTGAATGAATGAATGAATAAATAAATAAATCTTTTAAAAAAAAAATTTATGAAATCCATTATTTCATACTACTACAAGGGTATTTCATACATACTACAAAAATTATGTCATTTTACAATCAAATATATTGTTGATACTAATATTACCCATATTTTAAGAAAACAAAGGTCAAGCTTAAACCAGTTTAGTATGTAGTCCAGTCAAAAAGAGAATCATAATTTGTTGATTTAAAATCTATATTCCAGGGCCTCTCCGATGATGCAAGGGGTTCACTACAGCACTGTAAAGCTATCCACAGTCTCTGCAGCATGAGTTCCATCCCTGACTAGCCAGGGAGCTACATACATAGAGCAGCAGACCTCACCTGTCTCACCTGCTATTCCCCTCAGCAGTGTATTTCAGTCAGTCTGCCTGTTCTGCTCCCCACTCTGTCTCTGGTCCCCACACCTCTGGCCTGTACCCCAGTTCTTATATGCATAAATAAAAATAAATCTTTAAAAAAATAAAATAAAATCTACATTCTGGGGGCCTTCCTGGTGGCCTAGGGGTTAAGTCTCTGCACTATTACCTCTGCAGTCTGAGTTCAATCCCTGGCCAGGGAGCTAACCCACGTATGGCACAGTAGACCTCTTCTGTCTCACCCGCTGCTCCCCTTAGCAGTAGAACAGATCTGCCTGTTCTGCTCCACCTATTCCTCTCCCCACTATCTCTGGTGAATCCTCTCACCCCTTACACCTCTGGCCTACACCCCATTGTTTCTATACATAAGTAAATAAATCTTTAAAAAAAATAAAATCTACATTTTTTTCTATTATCAGACAAGTAGTACAGAGTTAACAATATTGATATGGATTGGCAAACTTTTTATGGCCTATGGACAAATCCAGTTACTGCCTGCTTTTATATGGCCCCTGTGCTGAGAGAGTTTTTTTACATTTTTAAAAGACTGGGGTGGGGGGGAACCAAAATAGAGACTAATCTTTAATGACACAAGATAATTATGTGAAATTCAAATTTCAGTGCCCACAAAATAGTGTCAATGGAACACAATCACATTCACTTACATAATTTGTATAGTTGCCTCACCTTACAACAGCAAACTTGAATAGTTGCTATGTAAAGCATAAAATACTATCTGGTCCTTTACACAAAGTTTATCAATCCGTGGTATAAGTAATAGGTAATATAAAAGGACAAAAAATGGAAAGATCAGTGCAGGCTGGATGGTCAGGAAAAGTTTGTTATTGCATTAAATAATGCTGTGTACCACATGTCCACTAAATCAAATCTTATAAGAACATTTATTTAACTGTGCTTCCATAGAAAACACAAAGAAATCAAAACAAAGGTCCCTCTATTCCAGGACCTTAAATTTTATTGTGGAAATTTTAAAAAGTTACCATGAAATAGAGGCCTCCCCTGGTGGCGCAGCGGTTGAGCGCTGGGCTGCCAAGCTGCCCGCAGCCTCTGCAGCACCAGTTCGATCCCCAGCTGCTGGCGAGGGTCCCACATGGAGCGCAGACCTCTAGTCTCGCCCGCTGCTCCCCTCAGCAGTGTACTTCGTCACTCTAGCTGTTCTGTTTCCCACTCTGGCTCTGGTGAATTCTCTCACCCTCCTGCACTTCTGACTGTACCCAGTGCTTGCATAAATAAATAAAATAAATCTTTAAAAAAAAAGCTTATTAAAAAAAGTTACCATGAAATATAAATTACAGTGATCAATTATGATAATTATCAATTTAAATTATCACAGATATATTTGACAGGTTTTTTTTAATTTTTTTATTTTTTACATCATTGTTCATTTTTAAACACTATTTGCTTCCCCCCACTCCTTCAGGTGTCACAGTCCCCATAGAATTTCCCTCACCAATGCACCCATGCACCATCACCTCAGTCCCCTGTGCTCCTCCCTCCCTCCCTCTAATCCCTCTCCCTCCTCCTCCCCTGCAGTATTTCTCTGATTTATAATTGTCTGTTTTTGCTTTGTTGTGTTTTGTACTTACTATTTTTTTTCACACTGATGTCTCATTTGGTTCCCCTATATTCCTGCTATAAGTGAAACTATACGATATTTTTCTTTTTCTTTCTGGCTTATTTCACTGAGCTTAATTCCTTCAAGCTCCATCTACGTTGCTGTGAATGGCATGTGTTTATCTTTTTGATTGCTGAATAATATTCCATTGTGTATATGTGCCACATCTTCTTGATCCAGTCATCTATTTTTGGGCATTTGCGTTCTTTCCTGGTTTTACCTATTATAAATAGTGCTGCAATAAACACAGGGGTACAGGTGTTCTTTTGAATCAATGTTTCTGTGTCCTTTGGGTAATTCCCTAGGAGTGGAACTGCCGGGTAATATGGTAGCTCCATTTTTAGTAGACTGAGGAACCTCCAGACAGCTTTCCATAGTGGTTGGACCAGTCTGCACTCCCACCAGCAATGCAGGAGAATTCCTTTTCCACCACATCCTCGCCAACATCTGTTGTTGCTTGTTTTTTTGATATGTGCCATTCTTATTAGTGTAAGGTGGTATCTCAATGTGGTTTTAATCTGCATTTCCCTGATTATAAGGGATGTTGAACATTTTTTTCATATGCCTGTTGGCCATTTGCATTTCCTCTTTGGAGAGAAGTCTTTTAAGTTCTTCTGCCCATTTCTTGACTGGATTGTTTTCTTTGTTTTTGTTGAGTCCTGTCAGTTCTTTGTGTATCTTTGTGATCAGTCCCTTATCAGTTGTATGGAATGTAAAGATTTCTTTCCCAATCAGTGGGGTGTCTCTATGTTTTGGTTAATGTCTCTTTTGCTGTACAGAAGCTTTTCAGAGTGATGTAATCCCAGGTGTTTATCTTTTCCTTAACTTTCTTTGCTTTGGGTGATGAGTCTTTAAATATGTTTTTGAGATGTATGTCTTATTGTGTTTTACTTATATTTTCTTCTATATATTTTATGGTTTCAGGACTTATGTCCAGTTCTTTTATCTATTTTGAGTTGATTTTTGTGCACAGTGAGAGGCAGTGGTCTAGTTTTATTTTTTTGCACGTGGTGGTCCAGTTTTCCCAGCACCATTTATTGAACAAACTGTCCATGTTCCATTGCATATTCTTTGCTCCTTTGTATTTGACATAATATTTAAAATGCAACAACAAGTAGTAATGTAGTCATTGACAAGTGAGTAGAAATAACAATGACCACAAATGTTATTGATGCTCAGAGAAGAGACAGAGCAAATAAAGGAGCTACAAGAGTCTGGATATTTTATGGGTTTTAAAGATGAGCAGGAATTGAAAAGGTAAAATGGAAATCCCTCCAAGCAAAATAAACTTGGCACTGGTTAAGGGCAAGAAACATTTAGGGAACTGACACTGCCCAGGACAAAACTATGCAGAGTTTTTAATGCAAGCTTTTACAGTAGACTGCTTGCTCTGGTTCCCACATTTTATAATTACCAATGTATAGGTACTACCTCTCTGAAAACAGTCTTCATTCTTAAATAATAAACAGTCTTAAAGATAAATTGGGAAAGGACAGAAAAGTCCAATCCTATAAAATGCAGCTAGTCTGAAAATAACTGTTAATTGACATTTACACTGTTATAGTAATAGACTTAACTTTCAGGTTTGAGGAGGCAGAGAAAGAGATATTTTGTCAAATATTGATAAAATTGGGCCTCCCCGGTGGCGCAGCGGTTGAGCGCCGGGTTGCGAAGCTGCCTGCGGCCTCTGAGGCACCAGTTCGATCCCTGGCTGCTCCCCAGCCACCGGAAGAGGGTCCCACATGACGCGCAGACCTCTCCTGCTGCTCGCTGCTCCCCTCAGCAGTGTACTTTGGTCCTTCTGCCTGCTCTGCTCCCCGCTCTGGCTCTGGTGAATTCTCTCACCCTCCCGTGCTTCTGACTGTACCCAGTGCTTGTATAAATAAATATTTTTTAAAAATTGATAAAATTAAGAAATATGAATCTTTAAGAGGCCAATTTCAACTACGAGTTTCAACCATGAGTATTTTAAATCTAAAATTAAGAAAAGGTATTTGTGAACATATTACAATTTACCTAAATGTCAGTATTGAAATAAAATTATATTTTATAAAGAAAAATAGCTTTTATTTTTTTTAATAATTTTTTTTATAGAGGCATGTTTTATTTATTTATTTGTTTGTTTGTTTGTTTATACATGCACTGGGTACAATCAGATATATACACACGATATACTGCTTACCTACTATATAAGAGGATGCTTACTAGGAGATAATCACCAAAACCAACAAAATTATATGATCTACTAATTAGGAAAGAAGGGACAGGAGGGGAAGAAAGGAGTAAGAGAAGAAAATTTTTCCTTGCCTATTTAGAGAACAAGGAATAAGAATATAAATTATATGTTTTTAAGAGAAGGTTTCAAATGCAAATAGGTATAAAAACTTCAAAATCTATTTGGCTGTGTAAGTCTGTTAAGAGTATTTTATGAGTCATGAGCTACACAGTAGCAGGCCTAGTCATTGTCACAAATCTCTAGCTGAAGGAGAGGCAAAATACTTAAGTTTAACTGCAGCTAGCTATTGAAATCAAGGCACCACTTGCATTAAAACAAACAAAAAGGCCTAATTAGTAATACTGAAGAGTATAGAAAGAAGTATAGAAAGAAGGCAAGCAGATGGCTGTCTGAGGTCATGGTAATTTGAAGTGTACATTACTAATGACAAGGGTATGTTATTAAAGGAGCAGACTTAAATTTTCTAAAAACTACATACTAGCTCAGTTATTAGAGATCATCTAACCCAAGTCTTATTTTATGAAAGGGAACAAGTAGCTGTCCATTATATACTAAGCAGCACTTTAAATTCTGTAAGAAAAGTATCTCATTTTAAAGACTGGGAATACAGGCTCAAAGAAGTTCAATAACTTACTCAAGAGTCACTCTGAATATCAGTGGAGCAAGGATGTCTGGTGCCAAAGTATTCTTTGCATATACCATACTGTGTTAGTGATGCCCACAAAGAAGAAAAATAACTTGACAAAAGTCACTTGACTGATTAGTGGCAAAGACAGGATTTTCATTTACACCTGGAAAATGTCCGATGACAATGAACACACAGAGAAGAAACACGGTTTACAAGGAGAGACAGCTAGTAAACAAGTACAGCCTTCTTCTATGGTTTAGAATGACTGGATTTTTTTTTTAACATAATCTTATATTCAATCTTCAAAATACATTGGTAGTCTGTGCTTGGAACTGGGCATCAATACTGTATTTTAAAGAACACCTATGTGTGGCACATAAGTGGATCACCCTTTCAATAGAGTTATGAATTAAAACTTTCTTCTCTAAAAGAAACTATCTCATAGCATGAAAAAAGCTTTTTTCTCAACCAACCAGAGGTGTTTTCTCCAATCTCATATCAAGTAACAAGGAGGGCTTCTTAGGCTTAAAAAAAATGCCATGATCCAATTTTGGAGACACTAAAGAAACAGTAGCAACAATAGAAAAATAAGACCTTTGTTCAGAAGTGCTCTGATCAAGGGGCTCAAATCTGGCACAGGGATGAGAAGGGAAAATGAGGATGGGGTAGAGATTGCATCCTTTACCTTTATTGCAGTGAGATCAGCAGGGAATTTGAAATCACAAAAATCAGTTTCCCCCACTTAATGTCAGCAGTTGACATTTACTCTGTACTCAAGACATTCCTTTCCCCATTTACTACCACTCTCTATTCACTAATGGAATTCCAAATTATTTTAGAGGCCAGTGGGAAGTCTCGTTATGTCCATCAGTCAAGGACTTGGAATCACATCATTCCATTGGCCTAAACCAGTCAAAGTAATCTCATTCCCTCTGCCGGTGACTGGTCTTACTGTGGACATGTGACTTACGTCTGGACACTAAGACTTAAGGGAAAAATATGTGGGGAATTTTACTTTCCTAGAAAAAAATCTAAAGGATCTTCTTTTACCCTGGTTTTTTCCTTTTCTTTTTTTAGATTTATTTATTTATTTATACAAGCACTGGGTATAGTTAGAAGCGAGGGAGGGTGAGAGAATTCACCAGAGCCAGAGTGGGGAGCAGAACAGATAGACCAAAACACACTGCTGAGGGGAGCAGCAGGGGCGGCAGGAGAGGTCTGCGCGCCATGTGGGACCCTCACCCGGAGGCTGGGGATCAAACCAGCGCTGCAGAGGCTGCGGGCAGCTTCGCAGCCCAGTGCTCAACCGCTGCGCCACTAGGGAGACCCCTGGTTTTTTCCTTTTTATTGGGAAAGTTAGAATAAAGGTAAACGGAGATGCAGCAGCCATCACACAACCATAAAGTGAAAAGCAACATTTCTCAGGATGGCAAAAGAAAGAATGCAAATGGGTCGCAGATGACACAGGTGAAGGACTGAATCACGCTGGAATTTCCTGTTAATCACACATAATCCTGGTTTCACCACTTGAAGTTATTAACAAAAAATTACATTAGTTCACACTTCTGGAATATTGCTAATTTGAACTGAGGGCATTTTCTAGGTTTAAATATGTATTTAAGGGGCCTCCCCGGTGGCGCAGCGGTTGAGCGCCGGGTTGCGAAGCTGCCCGCAGCCTCTGCAGCGCCAGTTCGATCCCGGGCTGCTCCCCGGCTGCTCCCCAGCCACCGGAGGAGGGTCCCACATGGCGCACAGACCTCTCCTGCCGCCCACTGCTCCCCTCAGCAGTGTGCTTCGGTCCTTCTGCCTGCTCTGCTCCCGGCTCTGGCTCTGGTGAATTCTCTCACCAGCCTGCACTTCTGACTGTACCCAGTGCTTGTATAAATAAATAAATAAAAATTAAAAAAATTAAAAAAAAATAAATATGTATTTAAATAGAAAATATGTTACATTTATAATAACACTAATAAGGAATTTATCCCTAGTTTTATTTTAATATTTAAGTAACAGTATATTAAATATAACTTTTGGGGTCTGAAATATTTTTCTATCAAAAAGGATTCCTACAATTGAAAGACATAATTTTTTCAAGAGACTCAATGTCATAAAAATGTTTATTATAAGTTAAATGTTTAATGTAGTCCCAATACAAATACTATCAGAATTTTTTCCTGTCATTCATCTAGTTGATTAGAAAATTTATTTGTAATAATAAACAAGTAAGAGTAGCTAGATACTAAAAAGAATGAGGAGAAAACTACCTCTACAATTACTAAAACATAGTAACACCTCTCTAATTAAAAATGTGGTAGTGGCATATAAATAAACAGGTAAAAGAAACTCCAAGTATGCAGATCCCTATCTATGTGGAAATTTGGCAGATGATAGATATGTCACTTTAATTAGTGGGAAAAGGATCTAGTTTTTATTTCCCTTTCATATAATGGGAAAAGGACTTTTTAATAAATGGCATTACAACAACTGAATAGCGTGTGAGTAAGGATAAAGTTGGGTATGTTCCTCATTTTGCACATTAAGATAAAGCTGAAATGGACATAAAAGAAGAAACCATACAGGTCCTGGGGAAAAAAACATGTATGAATTCCTTTATAACCTGGAAGAAGGAAATGTCTTCTTTCTGTGATTCACAATCCAGAAGCACTACATTCTAGATAGATCTAAGTATATCAAAATTTAAAACAAAACTTTTTACATGGCAAAAAATATCATAAGTAAAGTAAAAGGACTACTTGGAAAACTATTTCTAATACTTATAAAGACAAAATATCCCTAATACATAGAGAGCTTCAAAGAGCCACTTTGGAAAAGACTTTGGCAGTTTCTTAAAAAGTTAAAGATAGGGCCTCCCTGGTGGCGCAGCGGTTGAGCACCGGGTTGCGAAGCTGCCCGCAGCCTCTACAGCGCCGGTTCGATCCGTGGCTGCTCCCCGGCCACTGGAGGAGGGTCCCACATGGTGTGCAGACCTCTCCTGCTGCCCGCTGCTCCCCTCAGCAGTGTACTTCGCCCGCTGCTCCCTTCAGCAGTGTACTTCGGTCCTTCTGCCTGCTCTGCTCCCCGCTCTGGCTCTGGTGAATTCTCTCACCCTCCTGTGCTTCTGACTGTACCCAGTGCTTGTATAAATAAATAAATCTTAAAAAAAAAAAAAAAAAGAGTATCCTTCCTTAAAAAAAAAAAAAAAGTTAAAGATAATTTACCATATGACCCAACAATTCCATTCTTATTTACCCAAGAGAAATGCAAACATATCCCACACAAAGATTTGCAAGTGAATGTTCACAGCAGCATTATTTATAATAGCAAACAAACAAACAAACAAAACCCTGGAAACAACTCAGTGCCCAGCAAATAAAATGTGGCATATCTATACAGTGGAATATCATTAGAGTAATAAAAAGGAATGAAGTACTAATATAACTTAAAAACAGTAAGTAAAAGAAGTCATGTCAAAAGACCACATAGTGTATGATTTCATTTATTTGACATCTCCAGAACAGGCTAACCCATACAGAATCTTGTTTCTACCACTTAGGATTCTGTGGTATTAGGTAAGTCAATGAACATCAGTTTTCTCACTAAGAGATTAACCCTTGCCCGAATTTACCTCATAGAGTAATACAGAAAGCACTAATAAGTACATACCAGTTAAAGCACTGTAGAAATGCAAGATAAAACTACAGAAAAGTAGCACTAATGATAAACCAAAAATACGTTGAAAGTAAGTGGTTTTAACAAACCATAATCTCAACTAGTAATGGAATGTACTAAATGCAATGATTCTCAAATTTTACTCTTTCAAGCACACCAGGTGCCATAGCTTTAACATTTGTTTCTCCTCACAATTCATGTTAAATCCCAACACCCAATGCGATGGTATTTGGAAATAAGGGCATTTGGGAGGTGATGAATCATAAGGGTTTACACTCATGAAGGGGATTAGTGTCCCTATAAAAGAGACCAAGCGAAGTCCCTCCTCCCTTCCATCATGTGAGGACACAGTGAAAAAAGACCACTGTCTACGAAAGTTTTCACCAGTCACCGAATCTGCCATTACTTTGATCTTGTACTTAACCCTAGAGAACTATAGAAATAAATTTGTGTTGTTTATAAATCACCTAATCTATAGTATTATGACAATCCTAACAAACTGATATGCCATTTGAAAGCAGAGACCCCAAATCTACTTTAATCAGAATAGATCCAGAAGTTTTAATTAAAAAGTTCAAAACCATGGATTTTTGCAATCATCTACCAATGAACAATGAAACCAGGGTTTCAGGCCGTATTCAAGAGAAAGTGTTGGTGTTTTAAAAAGGGACTGGATTCTAGATACTAGACCTAGATTGAATCCTGGTTCTGCCAAATGTTAGTTGGGTGACCTTTCCTCTCTGAGTATGAAACTTCTTTATCTACAAATGCAGGGAAATACCTCCCTTGTAAAGCTGTGGGCAGATTAAATAAAATAACATCCATAAAATTACGACTACAATGCCTGGCACAAAGTAGTTACTAAAAACAAAGAAACTGCTATTATTACATTATCTAGTAATATTCTGAAATTACTAAGACCAATATTAAAAATTAAAATACGGAAACTCAAGAAAAATCATAAATTAAAAACTACCCTGAATAGTAAAACAAATCAAAATAAGATTTAATGAAGTTGAAGGCAAGGGATTATAAAAAATAGTTGAAAGAATAAGTCATAGAAGAGTGTTAAAGGAATACGTAAGATAGATGGGGGAGCAGAAAAAGAAAGAAATATAAAAAAGTGAAAGAGTAAAAGCAGAAATAAAGAAAGATACTTTGAAACTGGTGGAAGTGAGATTTCATAAATCAGGACTGACTGAAAAAGAAAGATGAAATCCTAGAGTATAGACACAACTCAAATTAAGTACTGCCAGAACAACTATGGATTCAAAAAACACAGGTCTCAAAGTCAAAAAACCCAAGTCCTTATGCTACCACTAAGTTTCTAGGGTGCCAACGTAGAAATAAGATCTGAGTTTCAGTTTTCTCATTTATTAAAAGAAAATACTATCCCCTGCCTCTTAGTCTCTTTGAGTCTCAGTTTGTTCAACTGTATAGTACAGGGATGAGAAGAGATCATTTCTTCCAGCATTATGATTCTAGAGGGGAGAGAGTCTCTATTATCACCAACAGACTTACATGAGGCTGTTGTTAAAACAGCCTCATATGGACATAGAGAAAAAAATATAGGAAAGTAACTGGAGGACCACATAAGATTCATTAATATATGCTTTTTTCCTTCACAATACTATAAAGAAGCATCTTCCTAAACAACTTGATTTTCCAAGATAAGCAGTTAACCTAAATTAAATTAACCAAAACATCTATTTAAAGGGTATAAGTTGCCAACAATTATACAATCTTATAATCAGATTTTCCTTTTATTTTCTTAGTCTTTTTCCTCAGGCCCATTATCACTTTGTTTTAACAAAATGAGAAGTTGTATACTCCAATTAAAATTATCTGAAGCATGTGGAGTTATTCAAAAGCTAGTATTTCATATATATATTTTGTGAGAGAGTGCTGGTATACTGAAAGATCAAAGTTAAGTTTAAGAAAGACAGCAACTAAGATACAGATCAACAATAAATATTACATTAATTTTACACCCCCACCCCCAGTGTAAGCTCCCAGATCCAAATAATCTGTTTTGGATCAGTTTTCAGATCCTCCTTATTCATGTTACAGCCTTGCCTTTCTGTCTTTCAACACCCAAAGAATCTTCATTTTACCTTCTAAGTATCCTTCTACTAGTACTTTCAATTGTTGGTCCATGGGCTTATATGCTATCAGTTTTCTCATTTTACTTCTATGTTATCATTCAGTTTCCACTTTAATTCTTGGTTTCTGTAATTCCCTGGTTTTCCCAACCATTCATAGCACCCCTCTATCCCACTGTTTTAATTTATAGAATTCTCCTTCCTCTTCATTCCTAGAAACCACTTTTACAGTACTGTATTTCCCATCCTCATTTCCTTTTTGATCAGTTTTTATATACATTATTTCTTCAGAACAAGGTTTCTCCTCTCTAGTCCTTTTATCAAGAAAATCTACCAGCCCATCTCTAGAAGTCTAAAAATGCACTGTTGGCTACCTCACACCCACATGTCGTTTCCTACCCCTTTTCTTTTTACAGTCACTAGTCTCCAGAATCCTGACACTACAAATATTCTTAAAATCAAATGCCTATTTAATTCTCTCTGACTCATTAATAGCCTCTCCCAAGTTCACTGCATTACAGTCTCTCACCTAAGGATCCCCGAACCTGGCACAAGACATTCAACAACCTAAAATTCCAAAAGGCTGTCTCTTCAACACAGTTCCTCCCTTCCCTGTAAATGGTTTCACCCAAAACATTTTAAGGTTTCTCTCAATGCTTCATTAATTCCGAGTCCTAAAAAACGACAAGATAGCTTCCAACAGATCTATTTGTCCAGCAAAAATGAATTGCCCAAATCTTCCTCCTTAAGCTTCCTTTAATGTGCAGCACTTCCATTCAACAAACCCTATTCTCAGTCGTTTTCAACCTCTAGAGCCCATGGTCACTCTCCAAGCGCCTCGGACCTCTCCTCCATCTCTTCTCCCCTTATTCCCTACCCTCAGCTTCTCAGCACATTTCTTTTACCTTTCACAGTCTCTTTAGCAATATTCTCCACCTTTTTTTAGGTCTGTCCCCCAAGCTTTGTCATTTCTCCCTTCAGAGATTTCAGTTATCCCCTAAGAGACCTAATATGCCTCTCACAGCTCTGGAAACTCTAGAACCTTCTGCTCCCTAGGTCTATCCTCCTCCAACCCTGCCTCAATTATTCTCTATCACCCTCAGTATTTTTAATATCCAGTTCTTAGTCCTCCGAAATCTTTCTTGGGTTGTTTCACTAATTCTCTTCAACTTTTCTGTCATTCCCCACTTCCCTCAACGACCCTGCCCCTGGCAGATTCCCCCACACCTTTGTCAGAGCTCTGCTCTCTTTCCTCAAACCTCCTCCTCCATCTCCTCTTCTGGATGTGCCTCCTCCCATCCCCACCCTCTGAGCTTCCCCAATCTTTGCCTCAATCCCTTTCCCTTCAGTACTTTGTCCTCCCATTTCCATTGACTTCGCGCTTCTCCTAGTCCCCCCAATCTGCCTTCCACTCCATCTAAACGTCTCCAGGCCGCCGCCAAAATTCTTTCCCATCCTCAGCCTCCCTCGCCGCTCTGAATACCCAGAGACCCAACCCTCCAATGGCTCAGGCCTGGGCTCTCGGGAGAGGGGGTTCGGGTCACGTACCCCATTCGCATCTTGGTTCCGCTCTGGCTGCCCCCGCTCCCAGGCAGAGGAGGGCGAGAGGGCAGACGTCCAAGGTGCATGCTCTTCTCGAGGGCCGACATGAAGTGGAGGCCGCACGTAGTCAAACTGCAGCCAAAGCTCCGTCGCACGCTAAGCACGGCTCAACCGGCCACAGCTCGCTCCCCTAGCGACGCCCAGTCGCCTCTGGACAGCACCCAGCTACCAGCAGCACCGCCTACCGCCCACCGGCTCATTAAACCCCACCCCTTCTCCTCGGCGCTTCCACCGGAAGTGCGCAACAGCCCTCCACAAAGGAAGCTGGGTAACGGAGTCTGCGGACCCTGCAGACCCCACAGGGAGACCTCGACGACCCTCGCCGGAAGAAGAAACTCTTCTGAGGGCAATGCACCCTGGGCAATGAAGTCCTCGGCGGGAGTATCCCTTTGCGCGTGCGCAGCTGGCGGGGACCCTGTCCAACCCTGCAGAGGTAATGTAGCAAAGCATCCTGGGTGTTGTAGTCTTTTGGCGGGAAGGAGTTCTTGGCGCCTTCCTTTCACTCTGCCTCCCGAAGGCTGTTAGAGGAAGAAGCGCTTCTTCCTGCCTCCCAGGCTGCCCTGCGGCGCCGGTTGCCGGGGAACGCAGGCGCTGTGGGAAGGGATGGCGGGAGGGCACAGTTTAGGCGCTGGCGCTGGAATTGACTTGAAGAAGAACTCGGACGGGTCATGAAACAAAGAAAAGGCCAGGGGCCCGGAGGCGGCCGTGGCCGCAAGAAGCGAGGTAACCTACACGATCAATAGGTTGAGGAAAGCGTAATAGGGTGGGGTTAGAAGAGCTGGGCGTGGAGAATTTCAGGGAGACCCCCTCACCTGTCTCCCCCCATCCCCAAGCCTCCTGTTTAAAAAAAAAAAAATAGGAAAGGAGGAGGGAGAATAACTAGGAATCAGAAGGCTAAAAGAGGGCAATTGCCCTTCCAACGAATGAAAAGGAAATGGGCTCTGGAAGTGGCAGAGTGAACAGATAAATGGGGCGATCTGAGGACTAAAGGGATACATACAGATGGGACTCTTAGAAGAAGGGAACAGAAAATTTTAGAAGTTTTTTTTTTTTTCACTTTTTCTGTTGAGATGAAACTGACATGACATGTTAGTTTCAGATGTGCAACATAATGATTCCATATTTGTATGTATGGCGAAATAATCACAAGTCTAATTAACATCCATCACAATTCACAGTTGTAAAGTTTTTTTCTTGTGATGAGAACTTCTAAGATCTACTCTTTAGATAGCTTGCAAATGTACGATAATGTGTTATTAACTATAGTCACGTGCTGCACATGACATCGTCAGGATTTAAACATGTTTTTGATGAAAAAGTTAAATGTGTGTGTGCGTGTAGCTTTGGAGGTCTATCTGAGACTAGAGGGGAGTAAGGGCAATAATCCTAATAGGCAAGGATCATACTTCGCATTTTTGAACTCCCAAGAACAAGCACAAAGCAACAGGACTGGGTAGAAATTAGTGAATAATGATACAACAATCATGCAGCATGAAGGGATACAGGCAGAAACTGGAAAAGACAGTTGTAGAGGAAAAGAGAAAGAAAGAATGGGTTAGGAGGTGGTAGGGTTGGAGTGGGGTGAGGGCATGAGCATCCTTGAAGGATCTGAGAAGATGAAAATGTGTAGCAGGAGGGCGATATCACGTTTGTTTGCTCAAGGAGGAACAAGCTCACTAAAAGAGCAGGGAAATAGTAGCTCCAACGAGAATATTTGTGTTAGAAACCTAGAACAGATAGGAAACTGGAATTTGAATCTTTACAGGACTGCCTCAAAAAGCAAAAGGAAAAAACAAACAAACCCAAAACATAGGTTGACTCTTTTTTCACATTATAGGTACAGAGTTTTTAGGAATAGTGATAATGATTAGTTGTTGAAGATTGAAGTCTTATCCAATTGTAGTTTTAAGGCAGTGCCTTTCCTGCCAGAAATGATAGAAGAATGTAAGTCAGAAAGCAGCATGAAAGTGTTTAATGCTGGACTCCTTGTGTCTAACCACTTAAACATATGTGGTGATGCTCATGTATAGTCCTGTGTATAATTTTTATATTAAAACTAGATATCCATAAAAATGATGGTGGGTCTTTTCTCCATAGTAGAGAGCAGAGGTGGTGTTCACTTTAGAAATCCATAGGATTGATTGTATACATTCCTGATCAGATGCACTCCAGTATATTTTCTTCTTGTCAGGCATGGTCATTCTCCAAGGGCAAAGTCAGAGAACTAGAAAGGTGTATGTAATAGAGGACTGGTTCCTTAATTCTTCTCCAAGTCTTGGTTAGAAAATACTGTGAATGGAAAGTAATCAGGTTCTTCCATATAAAACAGGGAAAGTTTTATGGAAATTCATGATTAATTGCCTCAATTATAGTTTATTATGTCTGAAATCCAGTAAATAAAAGAGCCAATAAATATTAAGAATTCAGCACTGTGCAAAAAAAAAAAAGTGGCAAAATCTGATGTGATGGTCTCTGTCCTCAGATAATGTCAATGTCAACAGGAAAGAAAAGATCATTTAATGTCTTTGTTGAAATCCTGAGTTGTAAGGCATAGAATTAGTCTTTTTAAGACTCGAGTGAAGGTCATTGTTGTTTTATGTTTAATGATAATTTTAAAGTAAGAGTTAGGTTAAGGCAACATCTTAAAAATTGGATATTGCAATAAGCAAAATAACAGTACTTAGAAGAAAAATTTCAACTACTTAGGTTTTACATTGTATCATTGTATATTTGTATTTTTTCAATTGTATCTTTCAGTAAAAGAGGAGCTTGAATTAACATGTCTTACTAAGAATAACCTGAGTCAAACTCTAAATTAATGAGTTATCAGAGTGGCATTTGTGACCAGATAAGGTATTTTATTGTCTGCTTTGCTAATTCTAGAGTAGGTAGGATAAACATTTTTGAAGAGGCTAAAGTGGTTTCATTCAAAAAGCAGATTACAGTAGGTTTGAATTGCATAGGTCCACTTATAAATGGATTTTTTTCAATTAGTATATAGATGTATTTTCTCTTAAGATTTTAACATTTTCTGTTCTCTAGTATACTTTATTTTTAAAATACAATACATAATATATAACATACAAAATATATGTTGGTATTGATTACGCTTTCAATCAACAGTGGCTGTTAAATAGTTAAGTTTGGGAGCAGTCAAAAGTTACACACAGATTTTTGGCTGCATAGGTCAGTACCCCAATCCCCAGTTGTCAACTGTGTATGTTTTCTCTATGTAGTATAAATTTTGACATAGTGTTCTTGTATTCCTCCACAGGTCTGAGTGACATTTCTCCATCTACAAGCTTACCACCCCTAGTTGAAGGCCAGCTGCGCTGCTTTCTGAAACTTACTGTTAATAAAGTCATATGGAAGATTGCAAAGCCTCCTGCCTGTGTACTGGTCCGAGTGAGATGGTGGGGAGAAACGTCAGATGGAACCCTCTTTTGTCCTAGGGATGCATTGCAGACTGAACCAAAAGCTGTGAGAACAACTACACGTTACGCTATTCGCTGTGGTCCAAAGCAGTTTACCTCTTATCTAACAGGTTTGGTTTTTGTCTTATCATTTTTAAACCTGAGGTTATGTTGTTAGCAATAGATGTTATTATGTACTTTTTAATCTATGGGCATTGTTCATTATTGAGGAGTCAAATTTTATAATAGCTCCTCTTTGTTGAGAGTATGCTCTGTGCTAGCAGTTGATACATATTATTTCTGATCCTTACCCTGCTAGATAGATATTTTTTCTCTTTTACAGACAAGTGTAATTGAGGTTTAGAGAGATGAAATGAATCCTGTCTAAGGTCACACAGTTGTATCACCCTTTTCTGGGGGGCAAGGGGGAAGGATGCGGGGTGAGAATGCTGGACAATAAGGATTCTAATTCCACAGAAAAGTGCAGGATAGAGGTCAGAAGCCTATTAAGAACTTAATTTTTTTCTCACCAGAAGTAATACATGGTAAAGCAGCATGATGTTGTGAACTTTGTAGTTGGATTGAACTGAGTTTTAGCCCAGTTTGGTTACTTTAAAACTGGGTGAATTTAGGAATATATTTGACTCTCTGAGTCTCAGTTATCCTCAAATGGGACAGAAACAACTGTCTCATTGAGCTGTTAAGAGAATTAATGAGACCTGAAAGAGGGTAGCAATAAATACCCAATGAATATTGGTACATATTCCCTTATTCTACATATGCACATCATCTTATAGTCTGTGAAGCACTTTTACATCTATTAATTCCTATGATTTAGTTAACATCCAATAGTAGGTAAGACAGGGACTATGATCTATTAACTTATTTGTCTAAAGGCTCATAACAAGCACTAAGCAATTACCATGTGAGAAGACACTAGTATGTGTTTTCTTTGCGGTATCCCCATTCCTTACACAGCTGTGATGTAGGTATTATAATACTTATTTATAGACAACTGTGGCCTGCAGAAGTAGCTTATGAGTGTTAGCGCCAGGACACAGTCAAAAGTCTTTTAATTATGAGGGCTGTGTTCTTTTCATTAAACTATTGAGCAAATGGTGGAATGAACCTTTTTCTCAACTTAAGCACAAAAATATTCATAAGTTATATTGTCCTGAAATTGCATACACTCGCACTGTATTACTCCAGTAATAAATTAGGACTGTGAACATACTAAGCCTGAATGATTAATTGAAGAATATAGTTAAGGAGTTTATGTCTATTCCTTTTCATTCCATGTGCTCTCCATATCTCACTGCACCAGATATAACACAGGAGTAGCAACTTGTTAG
Source organism: Talpa occidentalis (assembly GCF_014898055.3). NCBI lineage: Eukaryota > Metazoa > Chordata > Mammalia > Eulipotyphla > Talpidae > Talpa > Talpa occidentalis. The sequence goes on along the minus strand of NW_023603184.1, from coordinate 39,333,541 downwards.
ATACTCCTGGGAGGCAGGCACCAACCCTTGCATCTATGCAAAAAAAGCCCTTTGTCTAATAGAAATGATGAGAATGAAATGAACTGAGAAATTGTTGCTGTGACATTAAAAAAGCCAAAGCTTCAGTTCTTGTTGTTAAAAAAAACAACTCTTTTGAAGTTATTTTCCTTATCTTGGTATACCAAATAGTTTCATTCACTGTTTAATGTGAAGTATTTGTCATTCTCTAGAACATTATTGTTCTTTTGATCTTGGGTTCTCTCTTCCACACCCCTTGAATGAGTGGTAAATAAGTAGTTTATTGAAAATAAAATTATTATTTAAGTGAAATGTTTCCTAATGCACATTCCTCTGCCTGCTTCCAAAAAAATAAAAGTTAATGAAAAATATCTGTGTTATAATTGTTTCTGATTAGATATGGCTGTGTTGGTGCTGGAAGTAATCACCAAATTTGATCATCTTCCAATTGGTAGAGTTCAGATCAGTGGACTAGCCCAGCTTTCTCCAACCCATCACATTAATGGATTTTTTACCATTGTTTCACCAACATCTAAGAAACTTGGAGAACTCCAGGTAAAAATATTTTAATTCTTTGAAGCATATTTTTGGGCAGAAATTGTTGAGTCTGTTTTTAGAATATCTGGGTACATGACTCCCTAATACCATGCTAATTCCCACTTTATACCTGTTTCAAGTTTTTACTCACAGACTTACCTGTATCCTTAGCCCTCTCTTGCCCACCTCAAGTCCTCAGAGTCTTCCCAACACCTACTGCATTCATTCTTCTCTATACTCTTTGTTAAATTCACAATGACATTAATTACATAATCATTATTCTTCTGTAATCCTATATAGTCTCCAAAATTGTATAATAGTAGTCTCCCTTTAATTTTCTTCCTTTTAGTTTTTAGATGCTCTGGGGAGGGACAATGTTTTCTACTTTCTTTGTCCCTAACATGGTATCAAGCAGCAATAAATTTTTGACTCACATAAGTGGTATTTTTGATGTATTCATTCACTCATTTCTTTTTCTCTTAGATATACTGTTATGTACTCCTAACTCAGGATACAGAAATAAGACATTTAGTTTAGTGTTTCAGAGTCAAGTAGGAGAAAATAGAGAAGTCACAAGTAGAGGACAGTGTGATACAAATTATGCTATAGATATATGTGCAGGCTGGTAGGAAAGACTATAGAAGGGTCCCTTTCCTGAGAGAGACTCTTTGGGAGTGCCTCCTAGAGAATTCTGAGTATTCAAATCCCTTCGAAATTTTATGAGTTTTATATCTTGTCAAACGTTTTCTGAACATTTGTATAGAAATTTAAATATATATAAGAAAATAATTCAAAGAGATGAGGAAAGAACATCTAACATTTGATGAAAGAACCCTATTAAAAAAACCACAAGCACATAATCATGTCAGTGGAACAAATAGAGTACAAAAGTACACTCATGTAAGTGAAGTTAACATTTTATTTATTGTATTTATTATAATTTATTTACAATATATTAAATTTAAAATACCAAAATGAGTCTAGTTTACTCAGACTTTTCTGATAATGGTATATGTTTAAGTCAGACCTACAAGACACTTTGGAATTAAATTTCAAGTGCCATAAAATTATTTCTCATTCGGGCCTCCCCGGTGGCGCAGCGGTTGAGCGCTGGGTTGCGAAGCTGCCCGCGGCCTCTGCGGCTCCGGCTTGATCCCCGGCTGCTCCCCGGCCACAAGAGGAGGGTCCCACATGGCGCGCAGACCTCTCCTGCCGCCCGCTGCTCCCCTCAGCAGTGTACTTCGGTCCTTCTGCCTGCTCTGCTCCCCGCTCTGGCTCTGGTGAATTCTCTCACCCTCCCGCGCTTCTGACTGTACCCGGTGCAGGTATAAACAAGCAAACAAACAAACAAATAAATAAATAATACATGCCTCTTTAAAAGAAAAAAAAATTATTTCTCATTCACCTTAATAATTTCAACCCTGGAAACTTATCTTAAGGAAGCACCATATGGGCCTCCCCTGGTGGCTCAGTGGTTGAGCACTGTGCTGCAAAGCTGCCCGCAGCCTCTGCAGTGCCAGTTCGATCCCCGGCCACCGGCGAAGGTCCCATATGGCACGCAGACCTCTCCTGCCACCCGCTGCTCCCCTCAGCAGTGTATTTCGTCACTCTGCCTGTTCTGTTCCCTGCAATGGCTCTGGTGAATTCTCTCACCCTCCCGTGCTTCTGACTTTACCCAGTGCTTGTATAAATAAATAAATAAATAAATCTTTTAAAAAAAAAAGGAAGCTCCATAGCACCATAAAAAGAGAGCTCTAGGTATGGAAATATTGAAACGTTGAAAACAATTTAACAGTATTAAAATTATAATCTACTAGTGGGGTATTTTGTTTCCTTAGATAAAAATAGTTATAATTGTGTAGCACCATGGAAAATGGTTTTAAAGTGATAACATTTAAGTCATTTAAATTAATTAATGACATTAAATATAGTTTAAATTATATCCACATATCCATATATGATCAATGACTGGGGTGGGAGAGAAAAAGAACAATGAAAACAGTTTGAGTATAAGATTATTCCAGGTAGTTTTTTTTCCTCTTTTAAAAAAATTGAGATCTAATTCACAATTCACGCATTTCACACCAAACCTGATATGCACCTCAGTGCTGCCCAGGGCTGTGGCCAGGTCTTTGGACAAGCTCAGGACCTGGCTGTACCTCTTAAAACCTTATGGTGGAAACCCATTGATTCCTTGTCCAGTTTAATAAATATTAATAGAATAGGTGAAAGAAAGCAGTTTTAGAAATTCATCCGTATTATTTTGTATAGCAGTATTTCCTTTTTGTACTTATATTCCACTGTAAGAACAGTGCACAATTTTTTGTCCATTTCCCAGTTGGAAGACATTTGAATTTCTTCTCCCTTTTTGAGTATTTTGAATAAAGCAATTCTGTGTGAACGTGTGTGTTTATTTCTCTGAGGACAATATGCAAGTGAAAATGCTAACTCAAATGTTTAACTTTTTAAGATACTGTCAAACTGTTTTCAAAGTGATTGTACTATTTTACATTCATATCACCAGTATATAAACATTCTGGTTGTGCCACATCTTCACCAGCACTTGGTATGGTTACTCTTGAATTTTTGTCGTTTTAATGGGTATTTGTTATTATCAAATTGTGGTTTTAGTTTGCATTTTCTGATGATTAATGTTGAGTATCTTTTCATGGATTTTTGGCCATTCTTTTATCTTAGGGATCTACATACTACTTCCCCCAGATAGTCTTGTTAGAGTACAACCACTCTCAATCATGTATGATTTGTGGTGGTTCTCATTCTATAGCAGCAGTAATTATGACAGAGTGTATGGCACGTAAAACCTGAAATACAACTTTGTCTCCTTCATAGGAAAAATATATTAACCCTTGGTCTACTTTGGTGAAATGGCTATCCAAGTGTTTTGCCCATTTTAAAAAGAAGTTATTGATCTTTCTTAATTTTAAGAGCTTTTTTAATATTTGGGATATACATGGGTTGTTTTTATATGTGGAGTTATTTTCCCAGCTTGTGACTTTTAATCTTAATGGTGTCTTTTGAAGGGTAGAGGTTTTTCATTTAATTAAATATCATTTACCAATTTTACCCTTTATGATTTCTGCTTTTTATATCCTAGCTAAGTATTTCCCTACACCAAAGCTCTAAAGATTTTCCTTTTTTAATCTAATCAAATTTTACTGATTTACCATTTGTTTACTTAACTATACTGTAAAGATTTTTCTTACAGCAGTATTTTCCTCTAAAATTTGTTTACTTTTAGCTTTTGCATTTAGGTATATTCATGTCTAGTTAATGCTTGTGTGTGCTATGAAGTAAAGCCAGAATTCAGTTTTTCCTCTAGTTCTAGTCCCATTTATTAAAAACATTGTCCATTAAATTATGTTGGAATCTTTATACACAAAGTTTGTTGATTATATATGCATGAGTCTATTTCTGGATGTTTATTTCCACTGATCTGTATTTCTGCCTTCGAAAGCATTATTAAACATCTTAAAATCAAGTGGTCTGAGCCCTCAAATTTTTGCTTTTTGGAAGTTATTCTATTCTAGGTCCTTTGCATTTCCACATAAATTTTAGAACCAGCTTATTATTTTCTATAAAAATACTTGCTGGGATTTTTGTTGAGGTTCTGTAGAATGTATAGATCACACTGGGAACAGTTGACTTCTAGTCAATGAACATATATGAACAATGGAGTATAATTCTCCATTTATCTAAGTCTTTAATTTCTCTCTACCATGCTTTGCGATTTGCAGCACATAGGTCCAACACACTTTTTGTTGTATTTTTTCCAAAAGTATTCCTGCTTTTTGTTGACTGCTGAGGATTTTCAAGATAGACAGTTATATCATATGTAGATAATACATCGTTTTACTGTGGATAAAGATCGTTTTACTTCTTTTCCAACTTATATGCCTTTTATTCCATTTTCTTGCCTTATTGCACTGACAATGTTGAGTAGAGGACTGATATCCTTACCTTATTCTTGCTTGTGAGAGCAAAGAGTTTGGCCTTTCATTATTAAATATGATATTAAGTTAGATTTTTTGTATATGTTCTTTATCAATAAGAAACTACCTCTTTCCCAAGTTCTCTGGTGTTTTATCATAACTGAATTTTATCAGATTTTTTTTTCTTTTTATGTTGGGATAATCATTTGGTTTTTTCTTTTGATCTGTTATGATTTATTTACTGTATCGATAAGTTTAGAAACTAAACTAGACTCTTATTCCTGGAATGCAGCTCTTGGAGTGATGATATAGTAACCCTTTATTTTTTATTTATTTATTTTTTTTCTTTGTGGGGAACCTTGAATAACTGAAAGAAGATCTGGGAATGCCCCTGAAGTTATTCTGTTATGGATGTGAAAATCATAATGTATATTCATGGTACTTGTGGATGACATAGGCTTCAAATTGTTATGTATTTAGGGATAGAATGGTGGTCTGGAGATGGTATCAAAATGGAATAAGATAATTTCCTTTGTGCTGGTGAATGGAAAAATTAGTTTACATTAGAGAAGACTCTAGGGAAAATGGAACAAAGAAAGGGATGTTCATTGAAAGTGGTATGGTCATTTTTATAAAATGGAAATTCTATATGGCTCAGTGAAGGGGGTGGCAAAGGAGTAAGTCCAAAGGTGAGCCATGGTTGTGAAGGAGCATGTCTGAGGTGGTAGGGAATGGCACTATGAGAAATGAATACAGAAGTGTATTGGGTTAATTATGTGCAAACAGAGGGCTTAGAAATGGCTAACCCTTGGACTGATAGGAATTGCTAGAATGATACTCTTTATTTTATACCTCCAAAGCTTGATTCATACAGTTCCCTCTGCCTGGAATATTTTACTTCACCCCCACTCCCCCAGCCTTATCTAATTCTTATTTCAGATTTTAAACTCAGGTGTTTATATTTCATTCCTGCAAACCATCTTTGCCACTCCTTTCTCACATCTTCCCTAAGCTCCGACTGCTCGGTAGTGTTTGCTTAGGACCCACCAGTTACACATCCTCATCTTAGAATTTACCGTTTAATGTTTTTTTCATATTTTTAATTTATATATATTTCACATCATTGTTCATTTTTAAACAATGTTTGCTCCCCCCGCCCCCCTGGTGCAGTCCCATAGAATATCCTTCACCAGTTCACCCGAGCACCATCACCACAGTCCCCTCTGCTCCTCCCTCCCTCCCTTTGATCCCTCTCCCACCTCCTCGCCTGCAGGATTTGTCTCTGGCTTATAATTGTCTGTTTGTTATTGTTTTGTTTTGTTGTGCTTTGTATTGTTATTATTTTTCCCCCCTGATGTCTTATTTGGTTCCCCTATGTTCCTCCTTTAAGTGAAACCATCTGATATTTTTCATTTTCCTTCTGACTTATTTCACTGAGCATCATTCCTTCTAGCTCTATCCATGTTGCTGCAAATGGCATTAGTTTCTCTTACCATTTAAAATAAAAGCATTTTAAGTCTGCCTATAAGATACTGTTATCCCTTAGATCAGATTTCATGTTTTGTTTTTGCCTCAGGCAGCAGCACAGAGCCTTGCGCTGTGTTAGTGTCAACAACTACCTGTCAACGGAACAGAGAAGTTGGGCCATTACGTGTGTTTTGGTTGTATAGGTGTGCCAGGCCCCTGGACTTTCTCCTTTCTCCAGGGGTCACTGGGACTATAAGCCTTTGAATTGTTTTGTGACTGGTTCAGATATGCTTAGGGAAAAGCCACACTCAGTCACCAGCCAGTGGGTCAGGCTGTTAAGGAGGTTGATGACACAGCACATAACCTTTATTCTCAGTGTCTCTTTTGTTTCTAGAATGCAGAGGCAGGTTTTTGGCGAAAGATGAATGGCAAGGGAACACTTTCTGACATTTACATTTGCTATTCGAGTGATCACCGCACAGAGTATTTATCCCACTGCATTCCTGTCACTTGTCTTTGCAGAAAATCTTGATGATGAATAGATTTAAAGGATTTATGTTACTTGGCTCATGAACTAAATTCTCCTCAAGACCCAGGTGTGTTTTATTGAGTCTGTTTCTTGGCAGTTTCTCTGCACAAATTATCCCATTAACCTTCCCAGAGACATCTTAAAACGTCTAACGGCAATCTTTCAATTTTGTGTTAGCTCATTCATCATAATTTAACTTTCTTTGACTGCTTAAACAATTCCCTCTGCTTTCTCTGTCATTGAAATTGAACTTTAAACACTACCATTCTTTTCTTTTGATCTATATCCTCCTATTTCTTTTTTTTTTTTTTTTTAAATATTAAATTTTATTTTTATATTCCCCCATACAATTGCAAACGCCCCATTCTGACCCCAATCCTTCCCCTCCCGCCCCCCACCCCCAAAAAGTGTCTCTGGTTCATAGTTTTTTGTTGATTTTGATTTTCACTTTCTTATATTCATTTTCCTGGTCCCTTATTTAAGTTTTCTAGATTCCTGCTATGAGTGAGACCATCCGGTATTTTTCTTTTTTTTTGGCTTATTTCGCTGAGCATGATCCCTTCCAGTGCCATCCATGTTGCTGCAAATTGCATGTGTTTATCTTTTTTGAATGCTGAGTAATATTCCATGGTATATATGTACCACATCTTCTTGATCCAGTCATCTATTTTTGGGCATTTGGGTTGTTTCCAAAGCTTAGCTATTGTAAACAGTGCTGCTATAAACATAGGAGTGCAGGTGCTCTTTGGAATTGATGTTTCTGTGTCCTTTGGGTAAATACCTAGGAGTGGAATTGCTGGATCATATGGAAGCCCTATGTTTAGTAGGTCCAGAAATCTCCACACAGCTCTCCATAGTGGTTGGACCAGTTTGCACTCCCACCAACAGTGCACAAGAGTTCCTTTTTCTCCACATCCTCGCCAACATTTGTTGTTGCTAGTTTTTTTAATATGTGCCATTCTCACTGGTGTGAGATGGTATCTCATGGTAGTTTTGATTTGCATTTCCCTGATTACAAGTGATGTTGAACATTTTTTCATATGTCTGTTGGCCATTTGCATTTCCTCTTCAGAGAAGTTTCTTTTTAGCTCTTCTGCCCATTTTTTGACTGGATTATTTTCTTTGTTGTTGCTGAGTCTCATCAGCTCTTTGCAGATTTTTGTGATCAGTCCTTTATCATTAGTGTTGGGTGCAAAAATGTTCTCCCAGTTGTGGGGTTTCTCTTTGTTTTTGTTATTGTCTCTTTTGCTGTGCAGAAGCTCTTTAATTTGATGTAGTCCCAGCTGTTTATCTTTCTCTTCACTATCACTGCTTTGGGTGATGTGTCTTTAAAGATGTCTTTGATGTGCAAATCCCGTAGTGTTTCGCCTATATTTCCTTCTATGTATTTTATGGTTTCAGGTCTTATGTCTAGTTCTTTAATCCATTTTGAGTTGATTTTTGTGTATGGTGTGAGGTAGTGGTCAAGCTTCATTCTTTTGCATGTAGCGACCCAGTTTTCCCAGCACCATTTATTGAACAAACTTTCTTTGCTCCAATGCATAGTCTTTGCTCCTTTGTCAAAGATTAGTTGACCATAAATCTGTGGGTTTATTTCTGGATTTTCTATTCGATTCCATTGGTCTGTATGTCTGTTCTTGTTCCAATACCATGCAGTTTTGATGATTATGGCTTTGTAGTATAGTTTGAAGTCTGGGAGTGTGATGCCTCCATTTCCTTCTTTTTTTTTCAGTAGAGCTTTGGCTATTCGGGGTTTTTGGTGATTCCATATGAATTTCATCAATAATTGTTCTATTTCTTTGAAGAATGACATTGAGATTTTGATTGGAATAGCATTGAATCTGTATATTGCTTTTGGTAGGATGGCCATTTTAATAATGTTTATTCTTCCAATCCATGAGCAGGGGATGTCTTTCCATTTCTTTGTGTCTTCTTCTATTTCTTTTAACAGTGTTTTATAGTTTTCTTTGTATAGGTCCTTTACCTCTTTTGTTAGATTTATTCCCAAATATTTGATTTTTTTTGTTTCGATAATAAAAGGGGTGGTTTTTTTGATTTCTTCTTCTTCAGATTTATTGTTTGTGTATAGGAAGGCTACTGACTTTTGCGTGTTGATTTTGTATCCTGCCACTTTACTGAATTGATTGATGAGTTGAATTAGTTTTTCTGTGGAGATTTTGGGGTTCTCTATGTATATTATCATATCGTCTGCAAATAGTGATAGTTTGACTTCTTCTTTTCCTATTTGGATTCCTTGGATGTCTTTCTCCTGTCTTATTGCTCTGGCTAGGACTTCCAGTATTATATTGAAAAGCAGTGGTGAGAGTGGACATCCTTGTCTTGTTCCAGATCTTAATGGAATTGCTTTCAGCTTTTCACCATTGAGAATGATACTGGCTGTTGGCTTGTCATAGATGGCCTTTATGATGTTGAGGTATGTTCCTTGTATCCCAAGAATTTCAAGGGCTTTTATCATGAATGGGTGTTGCACTTTGTCGAAAGCTTTCTCAGCATCTATTGATATTATCATATGGTTTTTATATTTCTTTTTGTTGATGTGTTGGATAACGTTGATTGATTTTCGGATGTTAAACCATCCTTGTACCCCTGGAATGAATCCAACTTGGTCGTGGTGAATTATCTTATGGATACATTGTTGGATTCTGATAGCTAAAATTTTATTGAGGATTTTTGCATCAGTGTTCATTAGGGAGATTGGCCTATAGTTTTCCTTTTTTGTGTTGTCCTTATTCGGTTTTGGTATTAGTGTAATATTGGCTTCATAGAACGTGTTTGGTATTGTCCCTTCCTTCTCAATTTTTTGGAAGAGTTTGTGAAGGATAGGCACTAATTCGTCTCTGAATGTTTGGTAGAATTCATTTGTAAATCCATCAGGTCCTGGGCTTTTGTTTTTGGGGAGGTTTTTAATTACCATTTCAATTTCGCTGCTTGTAATTGGTCTGTTTAGGTGTTCTATTTCTTCTTTATCTAGCTTTGGGTGATTGTAGAGTTGTAGGAATTTGTCCATCTCCTCTAGATTGTTGAACTTGTTTCCATATAACTGTTCATAGTAGTTACTGATTATTCTTTTGATTTCTGCTGTGTCCGTTGTGATTTCTCCTCTTTCATTTATGATTCTGTGTATTTGTGCTTTCTCCCTTTTTTCCTTTGTGAGCCTGGCTAGGGGTTTGTCTATTTTATTTATTTTTTCAAAGAACCAGCTCTTGGTTTCATTGATCTTTTGGATTGTTTTTTTAGTTTCAATTTCATTTATTTCTGCTTTGGTTTTTATTATTTCTTTTCTTCTACTGGTTCTGGGTTTTTTTGTTGTTCTTTTTCTAGATCTTTGAGCTTCGAGATTAGGTTGTTTCTTTGAGTTCTTTCTTGTTTTTTGATGTGAGCTTCTATTGCTATATATTTTCCTCTTATTACTGCTTTTGCTGCATCCCATACATTTAGGATATTGGTGTCCTCCTTGTCATACAATTCAAAGAATTTTTAATTTCTTCTTTGATCTCCTCGTTAGTCCAGTGGTCTTCCAGTAGTGTGGCTTTTAGTCTCCATGAGGTAGGATAGTTCCTTGCCTTCTTTTTATGATTTATTTCTAGTTTGATGCCTTCGTGGTCAGAAAAGATGGTTGGTATGATTTCAATCTTGGTGTATCTGTTGATGTTTGTCTTGTGCCCCAGTATGTGATCGATCCTGGAGAATGATCCGTGTGCGCTTGAGAAAAATGTGTACTCCGTTTTTTTTGGTTTTAGTGTTCTATAGATGTCTGTTAAGCCCAAATGCTCTAGGTCCTTATTTAGAGCTTTAGTTTCTTTACTTATTTTTTGTCTTGTTGATCTATCCATTGTTGATAGTGGTGTGTTGAAGTCTCCCACTACATATGTGTTTTCTCTGATGTCTGTTTTCAGAGAGGACAACAGTTGTCTGATATATTTTGGTGCTCTTTCGTTTGGTGAGTATATGTTAATGAGTGTTATTTCTTCTTGAAGTATTGTCCCCTTAATCATAATGTAGTGACCATTGGGGTCTCTTTTTATTTTTTTGAGTTTGAAGTCTGTTTTATCTGATATAAGTATAGCTGTTCCTGCTTTCTTTTTTGGCCCATTTGCTTGTAGGATTGTTTTCCATCCTTTGACTTTGAGCCTATTTTTATCTTTTGTAGCTAAATGTGTTTCCTGGAGACAGCAAAAGGTTGGGTTTTGTTTCTTAATCCAGGCTGCAACTCTGTGTCTTTTTATTGAAGAGTTTAGTCCATTTACATTTAGAGTTAATATTGATATGTTAGCATCTGTATTTGCCATTATGTTTGTCTTTCCTTTGATTTTATTTATTTATTCTTTTAATAACTTTTTTTTTTTTCGGTCTTCTTTCGTTGTTATTCGTCCCTCTGAGGTTCTGGCTTTAGGATTCCTTGTAGTATTTTTTGGAGTGGGGGTTTAGTCGCAATGAAATTCCGGAGTTTCTCTTTGTCTGGGAAGGTCCATATTCTTTCTTCATGGAGGAAAGAGAGCTTTGCGGGATAGAGTATTCTTGGTTGGCATCTGTTTTCTTGGAGTCTGTTGACTATGTCCCTCCACTCTCTCCTTGCCCGTAGTGTTTCTTCAGAGAAGTCTGATGTCAGCCTGATTGGTTTTCCTTTGAATGTTATCTGTTTCTTCCCTCTTGTCAGCTTCATTATTTTTTCCTTGTCCTGGATTCTTGGGAGCTTTACTATTATGTGTCTTGCTGTGTTTTTCCTTTCGTCGTGGAAGTTTGGTGTTCTTCTTGCTTCTTGTATATCAATTTTCAGCTCCTTCTTCTCATTTGGGAAGTTCTCTTCAATTATATCCATGAATATTTTCTCTGTTCCTACATCTCTCTCCTCTCCTTCTGGAATTCCTATAACTCTTATATTTCCTTTCCTCATGGAGTCAGATAGTTCCCGAAGTCTTTCTTCATTCTTTTTCCTTCGTACTTCTCTTTCCTTTTCTGTTTTGGTTCTTTTTATTTCTGTGTCTTCAAGATTACTTATTCGTTCTTCCATTTCATCTATTCTGCTTTCATTGCTTTTCCCAGAGTTCTTTAGTTCCTCCATTAATTCTTTGATCTCCTGCATTTCTCTTACTTCCCTCTTTAGGGACTCAATTTCCTTCTTCTGATCTATCACTTTTTTAATCATGGCAATTTTAAATTCTCTTTCTGGAAGGCTCAGAAGTTCTTCCAAGTTGCTGTCGTTGCAATCTGGGGAGTGGTTTTCTTTTTGTGGTGTGCTTCTTTCCTGAGGAGTTGTTAGGTTGCGTGTGGTTCTTCTACTCCCTACTGTCTGTTTTCTAATTTGTCGTATGCGTTGGGACACTGTGTTGCTCGGACTGACTGACATCTTGGGTGAACTTCTCCGCTCCCTCTGGCTCTTCCAGGAGCCATCTCTGTCTTCTGGGGGAGCTTTCTGCTGGTTTTAGGCAGTTTTTACTGAAGAAATGTCCCTGTTCTCAAATGGCGAAGCGGGATGCAGTCCCTGCGCCTCCGGTTTCAGGCACACTCTTCTGCGCACCCGGTCTGCCCCGGACGTGGGTGCCTGCTCCCTCTGTGGGCTCAGACTGCTGGTCGGAAGGGGCCTGGCGTGGAATAACTTCCCGGCTGGCCACTGGGTCCTCCAGAAACCTTCTGCCCTTTTCAAGCAGTCTTAAGAAATGTCCTGTTTTATAGGGTGTTAGTGACTTTTTTTTCCTGGTCGCTAGGTGGCGCCAGAGATCTCTCCTATTGGCCTTGGGGGGCTGTTTTTCGCCTCCCCCCACCCCATGGGACAGAGAACAGAGCGGGAATGGTAGGGTACACCTCAACAGCTTTGGGGTGCTGTGTCTGCCTTGTGCCCCACCGTCGTGGAGAAACCACGCCCTGAATTTTCGTGCCCCGGGTCTCAGTTCAAAGCCCTCAGTTCCAGGACGCGGGCTGTAGCCCAGTTCAGTGGCGCGGGAATGGCGCCTTTGGCGCAGCTCCCGTGCCTGGGCGCCTGGTTCCTGCTCACTCAGGGAGGGACCTTCACCTCAGTGAGGACCTCCGCGCGTCTCCCCGCAAGCCTAGGTCGTCTCCCCGCAAGCCTAGGTGGCAGGCGCGGGGACCTGGGCAGCCGCGATCCAGGTCTGCACTTGCTTTTCAAGCGCGCCGAGCACGCCGCGTTTCCGCGCCAGCTTACCGGCAGCCCGGGCTGTGTGCGCGTCTCCCGGGGTCTTTGTTCTTCTCTAATGGCGCCCGGAGCCGTTCGCTCACCTCCGCGGCGGATCCTGCAGGGTTCGCCTCAGCTCCCGTTCACGGGGTGTGGTGGCTGCAATAGTTCCTTTCCACTCCCAGTCCCGCTTGCTGCATCGTTTGTTCTTGTGGGCCGTTTTGGTTTGTTGTTTCCTCCTCTCTGCTGGTCGGAGAGTGCCGCCTCTGTGGGCGGGGGAGGGGAGCAGGGTTCTGCGCTTCCCTCCCTTCTCGTCCTCTTTTATGGCCACTTTCTTCTTCGGGCAGTTAGCTGGCGTCACCCGTTTATCTTCCGTGTCCCGGTTCTCACTGGGACCTGCCGCTTTTCCTCCCTATTCACTTTTTTTAATGGGAGATCTTACTCGCAGCGTCTCCTCGCCGCCATGTTGCTCCGCCCCCTCCTCCTATATCCTCCTATTTCTTCTCTGTTTTGCTTTAGTCTTGATTTTACTTTTTATTCCACCATTAGGCCTTTCAGAGAAGTAGAGAGCCTTTTAAGAGAAAAACAGAACTCATAGGAATGTGATGTAAAGGAAAATTAAAGTGACTGCGTTTTCATCTTTGTGTTCAACCAGCTTTTCACCTTTTCACCTCCACTTCCGCACGGTAGAATAGAGCCATGTTTTTCTCACACAATTCTGCTTTTATAAGATCGCTCACAATCTAGTAGAGAAGCCAACATGCAAATAAGGTGCCAACTAAAAATAAGGTGCTAAATCATCCTTTTATATGTCAGGCCATTAGGTGTTCATTCCTAGGCATAGTAGACTAGTGTACTATATGTGCAAGTACTATGCTAATTAATCCATAAAAGATGAATATGACAGTTGATGCCTTTGAGGATTGCATAATCTAATCAGGATGATGGGCTGAAAGTTGTAAACACTTCCTCTAAGCTACAGCTTTTTTTTTTTAATTTTATTTAATTTTATAATTTTTTTTAATTTCCAAAGTAGGATAACTTGCTTTCCTAACAGAGTTCTATCATCTCAGAGCTTCTCTGTGTGGTGAACATAGCATAGCTTCTAGTGTGCAGTAAAGTATTCAGTATTGGTGCTTTTATACTGATGGATTATACAGAGTAAATAGAAACATGAAGAAGGAAGTAGATATGACATCTCTTATCTTTACCCAAGAAGCTTTCACAAAGAGAGTATTACTGGGGGAAACTGAACATATGCAGAGGCATTAGGGGTGAATATAAGCTACATTTAGAGCCCTAAGTAATTAGTATATGTAGAATGGGGACAGGATTTGGTGGGGGGGGAGAGGGAACACGGTGAGAGGAGAGATTTCTGAGATAGGCTGTATTTGATTTATAAGGTCTATAAGGAATGGGAACCATTAGTGTGTATTAAGCAGGGAGTCTTAAAATAAATGAATGGTAAGAAAATTTCTGATATATTACATGTCTCTTTTAGGTCTCACTTGCCCTGGAGCCTCTGTCAGAAACTTATGATACCTACAGTCCTCTTCCTACCACTGACGTGACAGAAAATGTGCTTTTATCTGAGCAGGGATTCAGAGAAAATACTGAACCCAGCAATATCCAGTTTCTGGTTCCATCAAGGCCTCATAGGGTACTTAGCACCAAAACTGATGGAAAAGAGTTAGCAGCCAACAGTAGTAGATCAACCACTCCAAGGTAATTATTACACCTGGTACCAGTCAATCTGGTATTCACTAACTCTCACTGGACTTACAGTTTCTGTCTTTCATTTGTGCTTGAGTAAAAGACTAAAGGCAGTTACTCATTTGGCACATAAGTTTTAAGTACATACTATGGTCCCAGTCCAGACCAGGTGCTGGGCATATAAATTAATAAGACACAATTCTGCTTTTATAAGATCGCTCACAATCTAGTAGAGAAGCCAACATGCAAATATATCGCTGTGACTAAATTATATATAGATGCCATAATAGATGTCTGTGAAGGAAAAGGCAGTATTTTATGAAACACAATGGAGTAATTGAAATAGATTTTACTTTAAAATTTTTGTTTATGAAGCACTTGCTTTGTGTTAGGCTCAATGCTGAGCTTTTTATTTCATGGCCTCCCTTCACAACCACACAACCATAGATAAAGCATCTATTTTTCATTTCACCTGGAAATGAAAAACAAACTTACAAAACACCTAAGTTACACTGCTATCAACCACTAATCCACTTTCTGTCTCTTACAAGGTAGATGTTTCTCTAATGGCTAATATACTGCTGAAGTTCTCCCTTGTTTTTAAACAGGGGGAAGGACCACTTGTACTTTGCAGAGAACTCTGATGCAATAAAGAACTCTTTCTTTGGACTACAGCACCATCTTAATTCAGGACAGAGTTTAGAGTCTATGACTATGAAAGGCAAAGCTCCACAAAAGCAGATGTCTCTTCTCAACAGTTCTGAATTCCAATCTCAAATCAGGACAGTTGCCAAGAGTCAAAGTGATTCATGCATTCTTTCTTCAAACAACCCCCCCACCAAGGACCTTCTTTCAGGTATGTATATATTTGTAAATGGAGGCTATGCTGTGTTTACTGGGATTACCCTGCTCATTTGCCAGCCTCAAAGAGAAGCAAAACTTCTGTTTGAACTAAATAGCCAAATAAAACTGGATAATCTTACTAGAGTTCAGAATCTCCCACCAATAAAAGACAACTCTATTAAACTACCTAGTCACTTGTAAAAAATTAGTGGGTGCTTATAATTATAGGTTTAGGGAAGAAAGCATTCAAAATGAACCTGGATATGGAGAGAAAACCTTTACCATAGATAGCTTTTAGTCCTAAGTTTTTCCCAAAGATTTAAGACAAATAAGGTTTTTGTCTCATCATTTATCTTATAAATAAATAGCATTTACTTATATCACTCTGCAGAGGCTAATACCAGATCTATTTCCCATTCTGAAAACTATTGATCTCAGTAGGAACATTCACTACAATAGCAACTACTGATCTTACTCCTGGGAATTAAATATTACTTGCAGCCAAAGAGAAATAGAAAGGAGTTGGCTTACCTATGTAAGTAAGGACTTAGATAAAAAAGCAAATAGGAATTGAACTCCCTCACTCATGTTATGGAGTGATACTATAAAAACAACTGAGGTATAATCCCCATAAAATTACCAACAAGACACCCGTGAACTGTCACTTCAGTCCCTTGTGTTCTTCCCTCCCATTTTGATCCCTCTCCCTCTACCTTCCCTGCTGAATGTCTCTGATTTATAATTTGCCTGCTAGTTTTGTCTTTTTATTCCCTGATCCCCTGTTTGTTTCCCCTATATCCCTCCTATGAGTGAGACCATCCAGGATTATTTCTTTTTCCTGCTGATTTACTTCACTGAGCATCATCCCTTCTAGCTCCATCCATGTTGCTGCAAATGGCAGGATTTTATCTAAAAAAGTCTTTTAAATAACTATTCAGCTGCATAATTTACATGAGTAAGGATTTTTTTACTATTGAGGTATCACTGGTTTACATCATTGCTGTGTTTTACAAGTGTGGGATCTCCCCCTTCAAGTGTTGTCACCACACTACGTACACTACCAAAATCCCCATAGTCTGCCACCTTAGTCCCACCCCACTTTGTTCTCAGGATAGTTTTTTATGAAGAAATTCGTGCTATTAATATTTTTTCAAGTAAATAGCTTATGATCCCTATTTTACAAAATATACTCTCATAAGATTATAATCTATTAATTTTAGTCTTTAATGCAACCTTAAGCTATGTTGACAAGAAAGAAAATTGTCCTACAGTGCACACCACTTGTCAGCCCACACCTGGAATATTTTGTGTAAACCTGGGCACCAGACATTGAGAAACATTTGTTCTCCATTAAGCAATTATCCAATACCTACCAAATGTCTGGCACTTTTCTAGGTGTCAGGGATACAGCCATTTAAATTTTTTTAAAAAGATACAAACTCTTGCCTTATGGATCTTATAATGTATATAGAAAGACCAGCAATAAGCTAGATAAATTAAGTATGTAGTGTTAGGTATGTGAGAGGAGGGAATGTCAGTTTTCCTTAGGGGTAGCGAAAGAAGGCCTCATTTAGAAGGTAACTTTAAAGTTAGAAAGAAGATGGGATCCTTCTAAGGAAAGTAACTAGACTAGTGAAGGAACCACCAGGAGGTTTTAGCGTGAAGAAGACACTACCAGGCCTCCCCGGTGGTGCAGCGGTTGAGCGCTGGGCTGCGAAGCTGCCCGCAGCCTCTGTAGCACCAGTTCATCCCCGGCTGCTCCCCGGCCACCGGAGGAGGGTCCCACATGGCGCGCAGACCTCTCCTGCCGCCCGCTGCTCCCCTCAGCAGTGTACTTCGGTCCTTCTGCCTGCTCTGCTCCCCACTCTGGATCTGGTGAATTCTCTCACCCTCCTGTGCTTCTGACTGTACCCAGTGATTGTATGTATAAATAAATAAATAAATCTTAAAAAAAAAAAAGAAAGACACTACCATCTATTGAGCATTCATTAGGTTCTAGCTACTTTGCCAAGTATCTTATATACATAAGTCTTAATAAAAAGTCATTTAAAATTGACACAATCTCAGAGTTAAGGAGCTCCTGCCCTGTCAAAGAGGGCAGCTTCAGCTCAGCTCTTGTTCATGATTATCTTAGACTCTAAGGCAAAACCACTGCCTCATCCTGCTATAGGTTTGTGGTTTACCTAGCCCTGTGCTGGCCAGCTGTTCAAACAAAATATGCCAGGTATAACCCATGAACTATCAGTGTGCAGTGCCTTCCGTAAGCATTACTAAGATAAAAACATTACCGCTCTAGAACACTAAAAAATTTACTAGGATCAGTAAGATTAAAGATAAAACAAAGCAGATTGTAGCTCAGCCTGAGTTAATAGTTTGACCTGTGCAAAAATGGCAAAAGACTGTGTTGGGGGTAGAGAATTCTATCACTAGAAATGATCAAATATGGACTGGTAACCGAGTGATGAACCTCTTACAGATTGGATTAAATTATCAAGTAGATGGCTGGATATGATCATGAAAGATCTCTTCCAACCACAATAATCTGGTCTAGAACACATTAATAGGTCTAAAACTGAGGTCATGGGAGGGATATAACATACACAAAAATCTAATTATCTTTTTGATCTTTACTGTCCTGACATTGTACCAGAAAAGGGGTACAGAAATGAATCAGCCAACCCACTAGTGTTAATGAAACACTACTTATGCATCCTACTAATAAAACTTGGGGTTTAGAATAGATAACAGGGAGTTAAAACAAAAACCAGAGTCTATGAGCCTCCCTATGTTTAGCGGGGACTGTGCCCACTAAATGCAGAAAGGGAAAATTTTGTGCTGGACCTACCTGAGTGCCCTTTGGGTATGTTTAGGAAATAATTATGAAGTTGAGGTGCCATGACATCTCTCTTCTAGAGTAGGAATTGCCTTCTTGAAAAGGGAAGGTAAGGCATTCTTGTTGCCATGCTTTAGACTTAAGAGAAGCTTTTCCAAACCATGGCTATTTCAGTGAGAGGCCATTCAGTGGAGCATCTATAGTTAGATTTGTCCTACTTGTCTTTCTTTTTTAAAACCCACTTGTGGTACCCATTCCCATTCAGGTGTAAATTACTTATAAAATATTACCATTCCCAAGGAATTTGTCTTTAACAGAGATGAAAACTTTAAACTCATTCTATTCAACAAGTCTCTTTTTTGCACCTATTTTGTGTCAGTCATTGTTTTTAGTATTGGGATTACAATGATAAATAACATATGATCCTTAACCTTAAGAAATTCAATCTAGTCTAAGAAACAGAGTTTAAAGCAGATATATTACAGTTACATATGATATATACAACATGGAGGTTATTAAAATATTTATCAAATATCTGATGCTATCTCAGCCACCAAGGACACAAAGACCAACAAGAATTAACCCCATGACTCAAGTTGATCAGATGATACAGACAATTACAGAGTTAAATTCCTGGAATTTAAAGTTTTGAAAATAACTGGATATGGTTAGATCATAAGGTACAAGTGTATTACCGCTCTAGAAATATTTTTCTAGAGAGGTATCAGCAGAAAAACTATTTTTTACATGCTCTGGAATCAAGTCAAATTTATTATCAACACTTCTCACCATTAACTAAAAGGAGGCGGGTTTCTTGTCACAAATCAAGCTTCTTTAGCCAAATTTCTACAGCTAGAAGGCAATGTTTTCCTCACCCATTCTCAATGAATAAACAAGACAGCCATTCTATTCTGTGGCTGAATCCCAAAGATTTTTTTTTTTTTTACTAAAGCAAAAGTAATTTAATGAATTCTAAATGGAATGCTGTGCAGACATTATTTACATAGAAAAATGCATATTGTTAAATGAAAAAGCACTTGCAAAAACAGTATATATATGGTGCCATTTTTCCAAAAGAAAATAAACATATGTATGTATGTTTGTATATAAAGTATATATATATATATATATATATATATATAAAATTCTGTTAGGAATATATCAAAACGTAAACAATCAGTATTCCTACGTAGTGACATTAATGGATAGGTTAATTTTCTATTGCTACATGGCAAATTACCACAACCTTAGTTGATTGTCTGTTGACAAGACTCCAATTCCTTGTGGTTATAGCTGAAGTCCCATTTCCTTGTTGGCTGTCAGCCAAGGTCCACACTGAGTTTCTTGCCATGTGGTCCCTCCATCTTCAAAAGAGCAAGATTTGAAGCAAATAGCCAGAGAAGTCTCTGGTTTTTAACCTATCTTAAGGTTGACTGACTTTGAACCATAATTACATCTGCAAAATTTCTTCACAGTAATACCTAGATGAGTGTTTGAGTCACCGGAAGAAGATAGGTATATGCACCAAGTCAGAATTCTTGGGGGACCTGTCTTAAATTCTGCCTATTAAAAATCAATGATCTTTAGTTTCTTTTAATTTAATTGTATTCTCATATAAAACATTGAACGTGATTATTTCCCGGGTGTTTTTAAGCTGTATTTTGAACTCTTTGTATTAACAAGCGTTAGGTGTTTGTCTGTTTGGCTTCCTTTACCCCCCACCCCTGGCTTGCCTCTCATATGTTTATTTTTAGAAGCAATAAAACTCTAGACTAGAAGACAGGCCCTGGGTGTGTAGTCTCACTTATACCTAAGCATGTGTAGAGCCTCAAGAACTCTAAGAACTTAAGTGAGGTGATATATAGTATAGTTGAAATCGTAAGATGTGAAGTTGTACTGATTGTGTAAGTAATGCATGCATAAATTGGGGAAGTTACTTATCCTCCAGGCCTCACTATTTGTATCTGGAAAATGAAGGTAATAGTAGTGCCTATGTCAGAGGATCACTGGGAAGATAAAATGAGTTAATAATTACTCTTTAGAGTAGTGCCCAGCACATGGTAAAGCTTTAATGTTACCTGCTTATGTAATTGTTATTGTTACATAAGGATGAAGTAAATTTTACCTATCAGAAAGTCTAAAAACTTCTTCATGACTTTTCCATTAACCTGCTGAATGAGCTTAGACAAATCATGGAGCTTAGACACACCCATTTATAGGCATTTTTTCCTTTCATCCATAAAAATATAAATTTGGAATAGATTTTCACTGTGGCTCTTGTTAGTGTTTCTTGGTTAAGAATAGCATTAAGCTGGGCCTCCCGGGTGGCACAGCGGTTGAGCTCTGAGCTGCGGAGCTGCCCACAGCCTCTGCAGCACCGGTTCTATCCCCGGCCGCCGGGCGAGGGTCCCACATGGCGCGCAGACCTCTCCTGCTGCACCCACTGCTCCCCTCAGCAGTGTACTTTGGTCTTCCTGCCTGTTCTGCTCCCCGCTCTGGTTCTGGTGAATTCTCTCACCCTCCCGCACTTCTGACTGTACCCAGTGCTTGTATAAATAAATAAATAAATACATACATACATCTTTAAAATGAATAAATAAATAAATAAATAAATACATCTTTAAAAAAAAGAATAGCGTTAAACCTATTTGAAATAGTAAGATAATTCAATAAGTTATCTAGAAACAAACAAAAAAATATGTAGACAACAGTTGGAAGAGTCAGTGTGTGCTTATAACTCCCACAAGGAGGTGAGCGACTTCATTCATTGCTGTGTAATGCCTATATCTTAACCAGTAAACATTGTTATAAAGTGAGTATATTAAAAAAATTCTCAGGCTAGTGGGGAAGGCAGACAATTAAGCCATCATAGTCCACTGTGGCAAGTCCTATGATCAAGACAAGGTATAAAATATTGCAAGTATTTCTGTTGGAGTTTAAATTTTTCATGTTTTGCTTTTGCCCTCTTCAGCTCTATTAGAACAAGGCAATAAACTGCGTAATGCCATGTTGATTTCTGCAATGAAATCAAGCCCAGATGCTAGCATGGTTTTGGATGAAGTTCGTCCTTCTATGAAGGAAGATTTTCTTAAAGCATCACCAGAGTAAGTTATAGGATAAGCATGAACCCTGATAGTTCATTATTTAATAGTTGTTAACTTTTTTTTTTCAAGTTAGGGACTAAATAATCTTGGAAGTGTTGGGCAAATGGTTTTTTGAGGTATAATTAACATATAACATTATCTCAGGTGCACACATAACAATTTGGTATTTGTATATATTATAAATTTACCACCACAGGAGTCTAGTTAATATTCATCACCGTACAAAGTTACAATAATTCTTAATATGGTGGAAAAGAAGCCTAAATTAGAAGTGAAGATACTCAAAATCTCATCTTAGCACTCGTATTTGCTAAGTAGTTAAATGACTAGATTCATTACTCTCTCTGAACCAGCATGTTCATATATATATAATGAGGCTATTTTCTCTCTTCTCTTTCACAGAAATGTAATGAGATTCTAATATAGTAAAGGACTTTATAAATTATGGAATTTTATATATATATATTAATATAGCTAATTCTAAAGTTTGTTAAATTTTCCACGTTGAACCGTCTCCATATACCGTCTCTTAGCTCAATTACCATTTACATTTTTCCATATGTTAGCCACTTAGAAAGTATTTTTCCACTTTAGAATCAAAGCCTTGCCAAGGAATCAATTTAAAGACCATGTTGAAGACCACTTCCTCCTTCCAACTGAGAATACATTTTGTAAACATGATATAAAAGCTGATGCCAAAGCCATACAGCTGTTATTAGGCAGGTAAGAGTTTTTGACTAGCTTTCTTCCTTTTCAATTCTTTCTCCAATTTATTGTTAACAGCTTCTTCCTGAAGCAATACTTTCTTAAAATAATCAAGTTATTATAGAACAAATCTTGACATAATTAATCCTAAATATATTTTTGATTAATGGAAGAAGGCAAATTTATGAATTAGTCTTCTTCGCAAAAATCAACATATAACATTTACATCATTCAATTATTGTTTACCTTTTTTTCTTCACTGCTAAACCATAAGCAGCATAAGGACAAATTTATCTAAGCCATCTCTAAATCATCTAGGGCCTAACAACACGTCTGGCACATAATAGGTAACTCAGTAAAATGTTTGTTGAGTTAATACATGAGATCACAATCATTGTCAGCAGTGTATTTTTTTGTTTTTAAATAACTTGGTATTTCAGAGGAGGGGAATATAATTTGAAAATATTTATTATTATTCTTCTGTTTAATGTGTCTTTGGTTTAACATAGCTTCCTCCATGTTTAGAAAGTTTTCATTAATGAAAGAATAGCTTAGCTGAAACTTCCGTTAAAGTCCTTGTTTTTGTTGTTGTCTTTATCTTTGCAGTGCTGAATTATCTCAGGGTCATTACTGGGATGGACTAGGCTCTCCTCCAGATTCCCCATCTCCTGGGAGTGATGTGTATTGTAGCAGTGAGCCAAATGACCCTCAGTATGACCAGAGTCTCCTGGAGAACCTTTTTTACACAGCACCTGTAAGTCATTGAATATGAAGCTTTAGAAATTAGAAAACAAAAGTATTAGTATTAGTAGGTACAGGTATGTTACCATTTGCCAGACAGAAAGCTATCCATTTTTACATACACCTTGTCTCCTTTATTCACAATAACAATCTGAAGGAAAGTATTACCCCCACTCATTTTACAGATGAAGAGACAGGCTTAGTAAGTTAAGTGTTTGTCCACGGACACACAGCAAGTCTTAGAGCCAGGATTCAAATTCAAGTTTACTTGACTCGAAGACCCCGGAAGCACCCTTGACTGGTATCTTTTCAAAATATTCCAGAAACATTTCTATTCACAAGTGAGAAATACCTCTACTGACCGTGAAGTCAGGACATTCTCTTTTCAGGGAGTTCTATCTTTTTCAAATATTGAATTGTATGTTTCATTCATTGCTTTCGCCTCTTCTAGTTTGGAAATAAGTCCAGTGTTCCACGAGTAATCATTTGTATTTATGAAGATTGCTGTCATACTCCAGATTTTCCTTTTTTCTGGTGCAGAAAAGATAACTGAAATACAAGGTAGTTTATACTAACTCCGTAGTAAGACAATGAGCTGTACCAGGGTTCGGAAGAAGAAAGAGAACTTTTACATGAGATTTGTCAGGAAAGAACATGAGAAATAAAGGGTTTTAAGTGAAACTTTAAAGATAGTGTTTACAGAGACAGAGAAAGAATATAAATTGTGTGTAAAAAGAACTTATCTGTCTGGAGAAGGAATTTGTACACTGCAAGGTATCTAATTAGGAAGATATTTCTTATAGAAAAGAAGTCGACAAGGCAGGCTGACATATTGCAGGCAGTCTGTAAAAGGCTTTCAATGTTAGATAAGGAGGAAATGATATGATTAAAATAGTGTTTTAGGAATGTTGATATGGCAGTGATGAAGAGGGACGATTGAGAGAAGAGTAATTGGAAGCAGATAGAAAACCACTGGGTTATTGGAAGTGTGAGAGAGCCTGACTGAGAATGACAGCAATGGGACTGGAAAGGAGATGCATTTGAAAGAGATTATGAATTGTTCGGCTTACCTTGCTCCTTACCTTCGTCATCACTGATACTTGATTAAAAGGAAAAGGAATTTACCTTTACTCTACATTTTCTGTGTGACAAAAAACTTACATGTTGATCTATTATTTCTACTGAGTATTTTTTAATTCACTATTTCGTTTAATGTTTTTGCTAATCCCATGAGATAGTGTTTTCTGTTTTACATATAGAATAGCAGCTTAAAGATGTTATTGTGTAAATCAGTGGCAGAACTAGAATCCTTACTCTAGCCTATCTGGAAAAAAGCTGTTTTTTTCCACTTGACCACACCATCTCATAAACTCTAAGCATGGAATTAGAATCTGACCATAACTTACCTCCCTAACCTTATTTCCCACTTTGACCTTTTAATTGCTTGAAACTCCTGGTTGTCTCACCACTGCTCAAACATTCTAGCTCTTGTTTTATTTTCATATGTTTTGCTCATGCTGATCCTTCTACTTTGAATGTTGAAATGCCCCTATACATTTGGTAAACTTCTTTTCATTTTTTAAAAATAAATTCATTGCCTCTATGAAGAAACCATCTGGGCTCCACCAACCAGAATTTGCTGCTGGGATGCCTGCTGTATCTAGCACATCACTCTATTATAGCCCTTACCTTATTTTATGACATAGTTCCTCTTAAATAGAGCTTGTCTTCATGATCTTTTTATTACCAGTACAGCAAAGACCTGTGAGATACTAAGTACTCAGTAAATACTTAATGCATAAAGAGATGAATGTGTAAATAGCACTAAATAATCCCCAATATTATTTGAACAAAATAAATTTAGCAAATGTTGACTAAAAGAAGTAGCCAGTTGACCGTGAGGCAGTGGAAAGACCAAGAAGTTAATATACTCCTTCTCTGGGGTTAGTGTTTGATGTTATTAATAGTAAATAACATCCATGGCTTAGAAATTCTGCATTATTACCTTGTTTTTCTGATTTCTGAATTTTTTAGCTTTTGAACACCTAGTTTACTTTTACTCTAATTTCCTTCAGGTTATGAACCCGCCTAGATTCTGATTGCCTTGTCAATAACTAATTTTCAAAGCTGCTACTTGATAAAGAAAAATCTGTGGCAAAGTCTTTATAATTTTACCTTGAGAAAACTATAGCTAGAAGGACATTATAATCAAGTTTATTTAACTTTGGGTTTGTTACCATTAGCACTGACCAACATATTATGTACCCTGAGAAACTAAAAAGGGGAAATTGGAAATGATAAACATAAAATGAATTTGTAATACTAGGGTGTGTGTTTGTTTGCTTGTTCTTAATTTGTAACCAACTAACTATATCACTTTCTTTGTATTTTGCATTTTGTGAAATAAGAGGTTGATCAGTACATTATGGTAGCCACTTTGTCTCTAAATAAAAATAAAATTACCATACAAATTTCAAGGCATAAATAAGTCATGGGGCTATAATGTACAGTATGGTAACTACAATATAATTGATAGTACTGTACTCTACATTTGAAAGTTGTTAAGTGGGTAAATTTTAAAAGTTCTCGTCACAAGAAAAATAAATTATAACTGTGTGGGGATGGTTGTTAGCTAAATTTGTTGTTAGTCGTGTTCAATGTATACATTTATAATTATTATGTTGTACACCTAAAATTGATACCATGTTGTATTTTAATTATATCTTGGTTTTCTAAAAAATGAATTTCAGGGGCCTTAGTCACTGGTTCCTCCATTAAGGAGATTTGTGAAATGTAATAAACTGTTAATTTTAGCAAGATTAAAAGAAGAATTGAATCATTAATAGTATAGAATGGTGTAAAAAGCAGCGTCTTAGCATCCATGTAGTTAGGTGACATTGTACTAGTTATGTGGTAGAAAAACAGGCTTAGGGACCCCTGGAGATCAAATTCTGTCTTTACTACTTATAGCTGTGAATCATATACAACTTCTCTCAGCATTCATTTTCTCACTTGTAAAAATTGTCATAAAGACATTGTACAGGAACGCGGCATTATACACACACATTGAGCACTTAGCATAGTACCACATACATAGCAGGCTATTGTTGTTAGTGAGAATTTAAAAGAAGGATCTATTTTCATTTTTTTTTTAACTGAACTTGTAGCTTATTTTTTCTGAACTTTAAAGTATTTTTGTATGACAAAGAGAATCATGGGATTATCTCCCTAGTGTCAGTTACCTCTTTAAGAGAATCATTTATGTGCAGAGCAGACTCTGATTACTTTTAGAGAAATGTTTCATTATCATTACCCCAAAGAATTATCTTTTGGTTCCTTTCTTTCCTTTTCTTCCCCCACAGAAATCTAATACCAGCTTCAGTGATTTCTTCAGTGAAAATGATGATAATGTCCCTTCTAAAAAAATGAGCCAGTCAAAATCTCTTTCCAAATCTCCTAAGGTTCCGGACTCAAGTGATCATAAGCTAAAGAAGATGGCAGTAGGCAAGAAAAATAGGTGAGCCTCTTTATGAGTGTTTATTTAGAGGCAAAAGCAAAGGAAAATTGTTTCTTCAAGATCCCCTAAAGTGAAATGATCTGTATTTGTTCAACTTGATCAGCCTGCTTAAGTGAGTTATAGTAACTCATTAAGTATTACAATCCTTAAAATTTTAATAGCATGAAAAGATAAAATGGACATGATATAATGATTCAGGGAAAAGGCAGATTTCTGGATTGTGTGTGTTCTGTGATTGCACGCTTATATAGAAAATATGCATAAAGAAAGCAAATTAAAAAGAATATACAAAAGTGACAATTATAGTGAATAACTAGTGTAAAATCGGTATCCCTTGTAAAAGACCTAGTTGTGTAACATCAGTTTCTATGCTTGTAGGTAGTTAGGCCTTTAGATTATAAGCATGTTTTCACATTTCTTGAGATCTTTTTAGCTATAGGTTAGGGGGCCAGACTTCTAATAATTAAAGCACTTCTCAATCCTTGACAGTTTGTGAATTAAGATGCTTGCTGCCCTATCTCTTTCCTCTTCTTGTTCATGCAAAGTAGATTATCCATGTTGGGCCTCTGACCAGTCGCTTCACTATCTATGAAATTCTTTCAGAAATTTGGTTGAACCACAGATGCCATCAGAAACACTGGAAGATGCCCAAGTGATGACACTGAGTGTGGATAAACTGTCCCTCCTGGGAAGAGCGCAGTCAGTCAGAATCATCATTGAAACAATGGGAGTACCTCCAGATAGTCCTCAGGTTACCCTTGGCAATAAAAGCTTTCCTGGGCGACCACCTAAGCTGACACCAACAAAAAAGCGGTATGTCTCTAACATGAGAACGCTAAATCTGACATTTCTAGAAAGTGTGTCTAATAATAAATAAGTGTTTAACACTTTATGATTTGTAAAGTGTTTTCATATGTATCATTCAGCCAATTGATATCTACTGAATCCCCCTATCGGTCCTATGTACTATACCAAGTAAGTGTGAAAATAAAATTAAGACTTAGATTGTTCTTGCATACTTTACAGTCAGCAGGAGAAAATATTTTAGTGACTATTGATAATATAGGCCTTTAGGAGCCAAAAGAGATGGTTTATATTAAAATTGCTGTGGGTTAACATGGCAGGGAGTCTTTAATTCTGCCCAATAGGATTGGTGAAGATTTGAAAAAGGAGGTAAGTCCTCTGAGAATCTGAGATACAGTGAAAATAGGACCTTGCATGACTTGTAGGATTGTCAGACAGGAAATAGGATTATTATTTGGCTTGTTTTTAAATAACTTTTTTGTCTTGATTTTTAGCACCTTCTTTGTAGAATATCACTTTCCTGTGGGCTTTTCTGAAAGTGGAGTGGGAAAGACAACTTTGATCACAGAAGTCGTTCGACTCGCCTCCAGTAAAATTATAGATGGAAGTAAGCAAGAGACTGCCTTTCTGCACCTTAGACACTTTGAATCCCCAATCACGCCTCTGACTTTTATATGATCATAGAATCTTAGAGCTAGAAAGACTTTTGAAGTGAGTTTACTCCAAGTCCTTTATTTTGTGAGGAAATTTGCTCAGAAGTGTTATGATTATCCTGACGTGAGTCAGTAACAGCCGATACTAGAACTCAGAACTCCTAACACTTAGATCATGTACTTTCAACTATTGCCATTTTTCTTCTTGTTTTTAAAAGCATCTTTTTAAAATTCATTTACCAGTTAATTACATATTTGAAGTTAACAATTAAGTAGTTTTTAGTATATTCACAGTGTTGTGCCACCATCACCACAGTCTAATTTTAGTATATTTTAATCCCACCTGAAAGAAATCCCAAACACATTTATCACTCACCACGCCTCATTTTCTTCTTCACTCCATTCTGGACATTTTTATAAATGGAATCATACAATATGTGATTTTTGTGATTGACTTTTTTGACTTACTATAATATTTCCATCCATGTGGTGGTTTGTATAATACCCCATCAGGTGATGGGCACTGGAGTTATTTCCACTTTCAAGCAATTATGGAAAATGTGTATATAATTTCATACAGATATATGCTGTCCTTTACTTTGGTTATGTACTAATATGGAATTACTGAATCATATGGTAACTGTGTATTTTAATTTTTTGTGCTGGACTGTTTCAAACAGCTACTCCACCATTTTATATTCTCACCAGACTCTCTTATCTCTTCATCAACACTTTTTATTTTCCATTTTTTTTTAATTCTAGCCATCCTAGTGGGTGTCAAATGGTATCTCATTGTGATTTTGATCATCTTTTCGTGTGCTCACTGTCTACTTGTATATCTTAGAAAAATGTTTAAATCCTTTACCCTTTTTAAAATTATTATTAAGATCAAAGTGTTCTTTATATATTCTGGATACAGAACCTTATTAGAATTTTGATTTGCAAGTATTTTCTCCCATTGTATGGATTGTCCTTTAATATTCTAAATAGTATCATTTACAGCACAAAAGTTTTAGATTTTGATGTCACTCATATATCTTTTTTTCTTTTGTTGCTGGTGCTTTTTTTTGTTTTAAATATTTCTAATACAGATAAGTAAATGTGTAATATAATAACCATTCATGTTTCTGACATTCAAAATTATCACTACTTTTCTAACAGATTTTGAGAATATCTTTGCCTGGTTCTCCAGTTTGATCCATGAACGGTCCTATCAGTGTTCATTTTCCTCTCTGGGAATATTTGAGAAGTAAAAACAGGGGTCCTAACTCTCTTTTACACTTGCTATGCACCATAGTTACATTGGGTTTTTAGATTTTGTTTGGTTTGGTTTTTTAACAAGTCATCATCCATTCATGTGGCTCAGAATTTCAAGATCCCCTCTCTATGAACTCTTCTGTAAATTTTGTATTTTTCCTAAGATTTTATATATGTTTAAGCCAATATGCTTATTTTTTGCCCTCTTCCCATTTTTATCCAAATATTAGTGTACCATATACACTGTTCTGCACCTTGTTTCGATAGTATGTCATAGGAATTTTTTCAAGGACATAGATAACTTCCTCAGTCCCTTATTGACTATATAGTATCTCACTGTGTGGTAATATCATAATTTAAACACCACCCCCACTGCTCAGTAGGTCAATATTTAAGCTGTTTTCAATTGTTAAAAATGGTACTTAAGTGAGTAATCTTGTACCAACACTGTTTCTTGCTTAAGTATAACCAGCATAAACATTAAAAGTAAATGCTTGCCCTTAAAAAGAGCACCTAATGCTATTTAATATTCTATTTTACTAGATTCATTGTTTCACTTATCATCTTAAGGAAGAATTAGGGTTTTAAATTTTTTTTCTTATGCTTACTGGCTGTGTGTTTTAATTATTGATAGCAACAGAAGCTAGTCTGGGAAAATGTATAATTGATCTTGTTGGCTAAAATATGGTTGAGGAACTTTTATGTAGTTAAACTGTTTTTATCTTTTAAAAATAGTAAGTCATATAACCCTACACCCAGTGAAATGTATGTCTCTGTACAGCCCAGGCTCATATGCTTAACATTCATTTTTCAGCGCAAAGCAGAGCAGCATAGAGCTGTTCATCTTCCATGTACTATACCTAGAGTTTTCTCTTTATCTCTGTTCCTTCAGTCTTCCAAGCCTAACACTTTCTATGAAATTCACTGACTACAACCCTAAAGAGATTTTAGGTAGATGTGAAAGGGAGGTGGGCAGTCTCAGAGGTGAATTGATGCTAACTGGGGTGGCTTAATATGTGCTTATGTGTCTGGTTCTCCTTCCAGTGGTGAAATTCCAGCAACGATTTGTGTTTCCAGTACACTTTGGTGGCCCAATGATAGAACACTGGTGGAATTCCAACCTCACCTTCCAAATTTACACAAAGAAAACCCCACAAAAAAAGGTACTTAAGGTGATTTTTACCTTTGTCTTATCACTTACACCAGGCAGTTAGAGCATACTTAAAATCATATTCTTACCTAAACTTGGAATTTCTCTAGGGTCAAACAACATTAATGCTTATGATTATTTTTTCTTAAAATTTTGAATTTCTGTTTGTTATAGGCCAGATATTATGCCAAAGGCTATACACAAACATACTATCTTTTTTTTTTCTTGGTGGGACCCTCGCGGGCAGCCGGGGAACGAACCGGCGCTGCAGAGGCTGTGGGCAGCCTCAACCCCTGCGCCACCAGGGGAGGCTCCATACTATCAAATTTAATCATTGCTAGAACTCTGTGAATTAAGTACATTATTGTCTTCATTTTATAGATGAAGAAACTAAGATTTAGTAAAGTTAAGTAACTTGTTGAGGATCATCCAAGCTAATAACAGACAAAATACAGGACTCACCACAAGTCTTCTGACTTCAGCTCCTAAGGTCTTAACCTCTTTGCTGTGCTTCCTACTAGGGAGAGTATGTTAGTTTTAATTTGAGATTCTCCTTCCTGTTTTCAGGCAGAATATGTAGGTTTCCAGTGTCCATCCAGCTAATTCCAAGTTTGTAAAATCCATTTGCAACAATACAACTCTGTCATAAGCAGTTTTTAACTCCTTCAATAACAGAGTACTCTTTATAATCTTTGACCTCCTCTTTGGTATATACAACGTAGTGTATGCATCTTATTTACTTTTTATATGTTTTTCCAGAGACTATGAATAATACAAGTTCTTCTTGGAAAATACAGCAAAATAGGGAGGGGGGTAAACCATTATTCCACAATGAAATAAGCCTATCTCATGACAGGCTTAAGATATTTCAGTATATTTACATTAAATTATCTAGTTAATGTCTTTTTTTTAACTATGAAAGAATTGTGCATGATTTTATCAAAAACTTCAAAAATATTTTTAAAAAACAAAAAGTGCCTGTAATCTTTTACCAAGGAGTAACTTGTTAATATTTATCTCTCCTTTGCCTTTTTTCAAATAAATTAAATGTATGTATGTAAATTTTGACAGTAACATTTGATAGTAAGATAATTGTGCGTGCAAGTTTTACCCTGCTTTTTAAAATTTAGTATTGTCTTAAAGGTTTTATTCTTTTTTTTTCCAAAAATACGTATTTAATCTTTTCCACATAATTTTATAATAAATGAAGGTTTACTATATATAATTTAATGCCCCATTTTTACCAACCATTTTAACAAACATTGTTCATATTATTTCAGACTTTCATTCTGTTACAGGAATGTGCTATAATTAGCTTAGAATTCCTGAGTATTGGAATCTAGTTATTAGTAATTGTTACCTTTAAAATATACATGTTTTTATGTAAGCTTTGTGTTATTTATTGTTTCTTTAATGTAAAACACCCAGAAATGGAATTACTAGACAAAAAATATGAATATTTAAGCCTTTTTATACTTAGTGCTGAATTTAATGTCCAAAAAGTATGTTGCCTATTCATATTCCTAACATCACACATATGACAGCTCTTTGTAGCCTTGATATCATCAGGTATATTAAGTTTTGTAATTTGACTAGCTTTAATGGCAAAAATTTATATCTAAGTTTTTTTTAATTTTTAAGAGAGAAGTTGAACATTTTTTATGAAGAACTAACTCCTAAAAAATATAAATAGATCATCTCCCAACCTCTTTGTGACTCATGAAACCTTGTATAATATATGTAGTCCAGAGAGAAGTAGTAAAACAAGAAGGGGCACCAAATATGGGAGAATTTGGCTCCCACTTAAGAGCTGTCTCAGGGCCTCCCCGGTGGCGCAGTGGTTGAGTGCTGGGTTGTGAAGCTGCCCGCAGCCTCTGCAGCGCCGGTTCAATCCCCAGCCACTGGGCGAGGGTCCCACATGGCGCGCAGACCTTTCCTGCCGCCCGCTGCTCCCCTCAGCAGTGTACTTCGTCAGTCTGCCTGCTCTGCTCCCTGCTCTGGCTCTGGTGAATTCTCTCACCCTCCCGCACTTCTGACTGTACCCAGTGCTTGTATAAATAAATAAATAAATCTTTAAAAAAAAAAAAGAGTTGTCTCAGTCAGTCAAATAATTAAACTATTTAATTCATCAAGCATTTTTTCCTTTACAAGTCATATGTTGTCACTTCTGTTAGAGCTGTGACTACTCTTTAATTTGACCTAAACCTTTTCTTTCCTACTCTCAGCCACAGGTGACTGGATCTGCATCACTGCCTTTGCGAGCTGTCATTCAGTCTGAGCTGCTTTCTTTCAGTGACCCGCTTCCAGTGCAGCAGGAAAATGGTCAGGCTCCTCTTGGCCCCCTCAAGGTACCTTGATATACATTCAGGTAGTAGAACACTTATTGGGCCCACTTTACTGACAGGTGCTAAGAATACCGTAGTAAACAAAACCAGGATCTCTGCTCTTATAGTTTATATTAAAATAGGGCAACAGATATGCTGTGCTGTGAAGGAAGTAAATGGTACAATGTGATAGTGAATACCTGGGAGGATATAGAAGATGAGGATCAAGGAGGGTCTCCCTAGGAGACCTCCCAAGGAGGTGACGTTTAAGGTAGGAGTTGAATAATGAGAGGAAGAGCCCACCCAGTAAAAAAATAGCACAAGGAAGATCATTCCAGACAATAAGAATAACACACACTAAGGCCCTAAAGTCAGAATGAGTACAGCATGTTCAAGGGACAGAACATTACCACAGTTTAGTGAGCCAAGAGGAGAATGATGAAAAGTAAGATTGGACCAGCAGCCAGGAACATATCATTCAGAACTTTGTAGGTGAGAGTAAAGGGTATACATTTTATCCTCAGAGCCAGGTAAGGACATTGAAATACAGGAGTTACATCTGATTTATATTTTTTAAAGATTACTTTGTAGAGGCTAGATTATAGGAGGGAAGAGGGAAAACAGTTCATTGAAAGAGGATTTCTTCCTTGTATTCAGAAACATCGGCATGTGGCCGAATGTGAATGTATGGCTTCAGTATAGCTTTGACTTGTCTTGGTGAGCTTTTAGAATTACCACAGCCAAATCTAAAACATTACCTTAACTCCCCTTGGCCCAAAGAATAAAAATACAGGGCTTACCATATGACCCTCGCCTACAACTGAAGCTTCTCTCTTGCAGCTTCCTTATCAACAGCCAAGTCAAACAGTATAAACAGTTGTTAAGCTACATGTTGGTTCATGCCTCTGTGCTTTTGTTCTTGATTTTCATGCTACTGTTTGTTCTTGAAAGCTCTTTCTTTGCTCGCTCCCCTCTTAGTCTTTTAGTAATAAATACCATTTAGTTTTAAAGGCTTGCATGATTATCACTGCAAAGAAAATATCACATTACTTTTTGCTAGTAATGTTTTTTGTTTGTTGGCTTTGCTTGCCTAGTTATCTGGACTGCAAAGTTTCAAATCAGAAAGGAGTAATAAGTACAATTGATGGACTAGAAATTGTTTCTGTCTTGAGTCTGTTAAGAGAAGTACTACTCTAGACAGATTGTTGTCTATATTCAGTAGAGCAAAGGAACTTTGATGTGTTTTTTTTTTTTGTTTTTTTTTTTTTAAGATTTATTTATTTATTTATTTATTTATACAAGCACTGGGTACAGTCGGAAGCACAGGAGGGTGAGAGAATTCACCAGAGCCAGAGCGGGGAGCAGAACAGGCAGAAGGACCGAAGTACACTGCTGAGGGGAGCAGCGGGCGGCAGGAGAGGTCTGCGCGCCATGTGGGACCCTCCTCCGGTGGCCGGGGAGCAGCCGGGGATCGAACCGGCGCTGCAGAGGCTGCGGGCAGCTTCGCAACCCAGCGCTCAACCGCTGCGCCACCGGGGAGGCCCTGATGTGTGTTTTAAATAAAAGTACAAGTCCCCTTTATCCTCAGTAATTCAGTCTCAGCAGTGACTGTTTTCATTCTTGAATCCTTTTTAACTTTTTACTTTATAATATTTTTAAACTTTTAAAAATAACTTCAAGCTTCCAGAAAAATTACAAAAGTAGGACAAAGAGCTCACATACTTTTTACCTAGGCTCACCAATATTTTTTTTTGTTTTTTAAAGATTTATTTATTTATGCATACAAGAACTGGGGTGTAGGCCAGAGGTGCAGGGGGGTGAGAGGATTCACCAGCAACAGAGTGGGGAGCACAACAGGCAGATTGACTGAAATACACTGCTGAGGGGAACAGCGAGTGAGACAGGAAAGGTCTGCTGTGCCATAAGTGGGTCAGCTCCCTGGCCGGGGATCAAACTCATGCTGCAGTGGCTGCAGATAGCTTGATAGCACTATGGCTTTAACCCCCATGCCACAGGGAGGCCTTAGACTCACCATTATTAACATTTGTCACATTTGCTTTATAATTGTCTACTTCTTCCCTTTGTCTTTCTCCTTTCTCCCTCTCTGTTTCTCTTAGCCCCTCTACATACACACACACACACACACACACACACATACTTTTTCCTGAACTATTAGAGAATGTTACAGATATTGTCTCTTTCCCCCTAAATTCTTGTGTGTATTCCCTAGGCCATAACTCTGTACAGTTATGAAAATCAAATTAACATTGATACTATATTCTATTTATAATGCATACTCAGATTTCACCAGTTGTGCCCAGATTTCACCAATCCCTAGAGCCCTCAGGATAAAGTTCAAATCCTTAGTTTGGACTCTATGATCCTCTGAGAACTGTTTGTCTGTACTTCTCCAATCTCAACTCCTGTCACTCTTCCCTTCACACAAAATAATCCAGCTATATTCCTCTACTAAAGAGTTTCCTGAATATCATTTTTTCCTACCTCTGTGTCTTTAGTTGTGCTGTTCCTGCTGCCTTGTATTTCCTCTCAGCCTTCATGACTCCTGTTAGGCAGAGATTTTTGCACTAGTTAACTCTTGCTTAACTTTAAGAAACAGAGTTATTTCATCCTAGAAGCTCTCTCTGAAATTTCCTTATTTGTAGGTTAGGATGTTGTGTTAGTTTTATCCTTTTTGGTTTCAGTGAGCAGGAATGTGCTCAGGTTACCTTACGATTGGAGTTTCTTAAATGGATACAACCCTGTTCCACTTCTCTGCCCTTCTGATATCTTGCTGTGGTCATGGCTTCTATCAGTACATCCCTTTATATCAATTTTTTGCAGTTCAAGATCATCCATGCTTTTAATTGTCACCTCTCTAATCCCCTTTAGTTTAAAATAGTTCTGCAGGGCCTCCCCTGGTGGCACAGTGGTTGAGCGCTGGGCTGTGAAGCTGCCCACAGCCTCTGCAGCGCTGGTTCTATCCCCGGCCGCTGGCAAGGGTCCCACATGGCTCGACAGACCTCTCCTGTCTGGCCTGCTGCTCCCCTCAGCAGTGTATTTCATCAGTCCGCCTGTTCTGTTCCCCGCTCTGGCTCTGGTGAGTTCTCTCACCCTCCCACGCTTCTGACTGTACCCAGTGCTTGTATAAATCAATAAATAAATCTTTAAAAAAAAAAAAAGTTCTGCAGCCCTTCTTTGTCTTCCAGCCTGCTGCTGTTTTTGAAATATAAAGCCAGATCGTTCATAGAATGTCCTTTATGGGGATTTTCCTGCAGTATTCACCAAGTCCAATAGATGCTAAAAGCTTCCTTATATCTGGGATAAATCTTCTTATCTTCATTCCACTGATTCATTACCGTGTTCTATGTAAGGTGATGATTTTCTAACTCCTCCATGCCCTGCGCAATATTACCTGGCATTCTACTGTACTGAAGAGTTGCCCCTTCTCCCATATTTATATTGATGCAGACTTTAGATTCTTACATTATTCAATAGATTATAATCCATTACTGTTTTACTCTTTTTGAGGCTCAAATTGTCTTAAATTTGGCCAGTGGGAAGCCCTCCAACTAGATTCTGTGTGCTTTCAATATGTCTCCATCCTTTTTTGAGTATTTCCTTATTTTTTGGCACAAATGTGGCAATAATACAAGCTCATCTTTTATTATTGATAAATCGTCTGCTTAGCTTTTCTTAATCCTGGTAAGGTAATGTATATGCAGTCTATTAGTGTTCTCACTATTACAGTATTTGAGGATGTGTTAATTTATTTCCTATCTGATACTGCTCCTAGCTGCAAAATTCTGATTCTGATTCTAGAAGACATTCTTACTAGCTATCTTCTTTTGTGTTTTATAGGTAACTGTGGAGCTTGTTCTGGATAACAAAGATTTCAGTGGCTTCAATTCTAAGTTAAGTAGCAGTGCCAGACATACCCCACTTTGTGCTCTATCAGAACCTGGTCAACCTGTTACCAGTATCAAAAATCCACAGATACTAAATCAAATTCATGAAGAAACTGTAAAGAAAGCAGAGAATTTGATACTCCCTACCCCAAAGTCATCAAGCCCTGTTGTGCCAGACCCTTCGCCCTTCATGGATGTGCCAGCTTCCCACAATTTAGTACATCACACAACTGCGTCAACAAAAGAAAGTACTTTGTTGTTGCATGTGCTGTTGATGGTGCCAGATGGGAAAGATTTCATTACTGGAGACTCTGAGAAACAACTGCCATGCAATATCTATTTTAATTGCAAACTCTTCAGCACTGAGGAAGTAACCAGATCTGTCATTGCGTGGGGCACAACACAACCAGTCTTTAACTTCTCTCAGGTAACTTTTTAAATGTCTTAACATTCTGTTTCTATTTGGGATATCTGGGGGTGGGAGGCAATATGTTTCCCAAATTGCAATTTCATTGTAAACGAAATCTAGAATGTTCAGGCTGAGAGAGGCCTTTGTAATTATCTGGTATATAGAGCCAGTCCTACTATTAGATGAGAAGAGGAAAAGGTATGCCAACATTTTATATCTTTTTGTGTGCATTTTCTTCTGTCCCATCTCAGTTGATATGATTTCCCACTCTCTTTTGCCTGAGTTCCAAGTTCTATTCCTTTCTGCTTCCTCTAGGACCTTCATCTCCCCCCCACCCCCTTGCTTTTCTGTATCTCCAGTCTTTATTTTTTATTTTTCTCTCATTTATTCCTCTGCTTATTTTAATGTTCATCATATTTGATTTCTCTGTAGAAGTTAATGCTATTGTTTAAATGATTTTTCTTCTGAGTTTTTATAACTCACTTCTATTACTTTCCTCCTGACTGGACAACTGTTCATTTCTGGTCATTGACCACAAAAGAAAAGCAGAGTGGTGACCCCAACACTTCTCCCTTTCTCTTGCCTTTAAGTATCGTGCTTCTCTTGATTACTCTATCCTCAACAGTTCCAAACCAACCCTCTTTTCCCCATGGCTAACCAAATCTATTCCCATAGCTTCAGCTATCATTTTTATGAAGATAACTTCTAAATCACACTTACATACACCAGACATTTCCCTCAAGTTTCAGATCTCTTTGTTTAGCTGCCTGCTGATTGTCACCACCTGGATGTCTCAAAAGCATGTTACACTTGGCACCTAACACAATGCCTGACATATTACACATACTCAATAAAGATTTGTAAATAAAAAAAGGAAATCAAATTTGTTGACATCTGAATTATTATTCCTTCCAAATCTTTTCTTCCTCCTCCTGTCCACCCTAAGTCAAAATTACTCAGAAACCCAAGCAGAACCTGAAAGTTGTCCTTGAGTCTTTCTTACATAATTATTTACCAAGTCTGATAGATGCTGGAAACTTAATTACCCCAAGAATTATACTCTTACCTCCACCTCACTGACACTGCTTTTATTCAGGCCCTCCCTCTCATTCCAAATAGCCTTCAGACTGTTCAGGTAGAGACTTTCCTCTGTGCAACAAGGAGAATGGTTTTCCCAAAATACTAACCTGATTGTTTTATTCCCCTACTTAGTATAACATTTCTGTGAATCCTTGGAACCTTCAGTATAGAGTTTAAATCCTTAGTGTGGACTCTAGGATCCTTTGAGAACTGACTGTACTTCTCTCATCTCAATTCCTGTGACTCTTCCCTTCACACGAGATAATCTAGCTATATTTCACTACTTCGAGTTTCCTGAATATCCTCTTTTCCTACTTCTATGTCTTTATATATGCTGTTCCTGCTGCCTTGAATTTCCTCTCAGCCTTCATGACTCCTGTTAGGCAGAGATTTTTACACTAGTTAGCTCTTACTTAACTTTAAGAAACAGAGTTATACATGCTAGAAGCGATCTCTGAAATTTCCCTGTTTGTATGTTAGGATGTTGTGTTAGTTTTTTCCTTTTTGCTTTCACTGAGCAGAAATGTGTTCAGGTTACTTTATATGATTGAAGTTTCTTAAATGATACAAAGTAATCCTGTTCCCGTTCCCTGTTATTCTGATATCTTACTGTCGTCATGGCTTCAATCATTTCTAGTTTCACCCTTTTTGCCTCTCACTTTCTATGGGTTTCATCAGTGGGTTTCTCTCTCCTCTGCTGTTGCAGTTGTACTAGCGCTTGGGTTCCTTCACATTGGTGGGCCCTTGATTCTTGATTTTACTGCTAATTTGACTGAACTGGTTTTGGTTCTTGATCTCTGGTTGTCTGTGACTTTTCTCCTTCAACTGCCATCTGGTTAGTCAATTCTGGAGTAATTTTACCCTAGAAATCCAGATGAATACTTGACTTTGTTATTTGCCGTGCCACTTATTGGACAGAGCTTTTCACGCTAGGCCATACCACCCAACCAATGAGTCGGATGCCCTTTGTCTAAGTGCTCCTTTGTCTGTGCAGTAGCCATCTTTGTTTCAAAACTATCTGTCCTAGCAAGGGTTTACAAATGAGATACTTTGTCCTAGAAGGAGTCAGATGAGCTTAGTAGACACCATCACTAGCATGTCTGCAACCTTTTCTCTGTGTCCCCAAAGCCCCATCTGTATGAGCTTTGTCATCAGAGAACTCATACCACTTTATATTTGGTCCTATATGTCAGTCTCTAATGCCAGCCTGTTGTTTCAGACTGAAGATACAGAATGAGTTTTATTTTAATGTCTTCAGCTTCTAGAATTGTGCATAACATGCTACAGACTTACAGTAAATGCTTGTTGATTAAAAGTTAATCTACTGTCTTAGGTGTCTTGTTTTGTTTTGGTTATTCCTATCCCTAGGTGATTCCTGTCTCTCTGTCTTCCAAATGCCTGGAAAGGCTTAAGAACAACGTGATGATAATTGAAACATGGAACAAGGTGCGGAGCCCAGGACAGGACAAGCTGCTCGGGCTGGTGAAACTCCCTCTCCATCAGTTTTACATGTCATTCAAGTAAATGATCTTTTGGAGTATTCTTTATTTTACATCTTTAACTTTGTATGGACTGAAGAAGAATTGTTTTGGTTTGCAAACATGACTTGCTCAATAATTCCTTGGAAGACATTTCTCAGTTTCACCATGGTTACTGTTTTTTTCCCCTATGTTAAAACAGTCTTACAAATACTGCTTACCATGTTTGGGTCCTGTGCTAAGAACCTTACATACATCAAGTCCTTTAATTCTCAGAGCAGCCCGCTAAGTCAGGTAAATTATATTCCCCTATTTTATAGATTAGTTATCAGAGCACAGGAAATTTAGATAGCTTGCCACATTCATTGTAAGTAGTAGAATCAGGCTTAGAAAGCAGAGAGTCTCACTCTAGAGTCCACTCTCCTCACCAAAAGCTCTACTGCCAGAGGTTATCAGCCTAACAGAACTAACAGTTTATTGCTCTGTCACAGAATTTTAGTATGTTCACATCATCTGTTTATAAGAATTCTATAACGAATATTGTCTTTTGACCTTCAGATTTGATTGCTAAATCTCACTTATCACTATCCAACACCTAGATGGGGTTTTGGCTTATCTGAAGCCCATTTCTATACTCAGTACAGACTGTTGTTTTGTTTTGTTTTGTTTAAGTTCAAGGTGCTAATATTTAACTATTTTAACACAGACTTCTTTCCTAACAACCTTCTCATGATTCTCTCTTAAATGCTATGTTTTACATTTTGCAAGGAACACTTTGTGGACACTATCTCATGTGAGATAATCCCATGAAGTATTATCATCACCTCTATTTTACAAGTAAGGAAACTTGTCCTTTGAAGGACCTCTGTGACTTAACCTCTCCTACTTTCTTTTCACCATCTGTGAAATAAGGGTTCCCTGGTAAAACATGTGAGGATCTAGTGAGAAAGTAAATGAATAAGCCTTCTGTGAGCAGTTAAATACTTACAGTGCACATTGGAAAGCATGGTCAGGCTAGAGTACTGCTGGGATCACAGATGCCTTTGGCAGCTTTTGCCTTTTCCTCCTTTTTTTAAGTTGTGATCTCAGTCTGGTCCAGTGTTCTCTTTCTGTTCTTATTCCATTTTACCTCATTCTTTGCTGAGAAAGCATAAAACAGTGGTAGCTACCAATACTAAGCACTTACCATCTACTTACCATCTTAGTTGCTATTTTATATTTATATCAGTTTAGTCCTAACAACAGCCCTTTGATGAAAGTTGAGTACCTAGATTTTACAAATGAGGAAATAGACTTAGAAAGGTTAAATTGATTATTTAGAGTCACACAGCAAGTAAGTGGCAGAGCTAAGATTCAACATGGTATAATGAAAAGCATTGGGGCTTGTTCTCATCTGTTAACAGTGGCTAATATTAACCTTTGCAGTGATGGAAAGATTATAGAATTTCTAAAAGTGCCTGTCATATAGTAAATGCTCAGTAGGTAGCAAATGTTACTGGTAATATTATCCAATTTTTATATGCCAGACTCTAAAAT
The DNA here is from genome assembly GCF_014898055.3 of Talpa occidentalis. Taxonomy (NCBI): domain Eukaryota; kingdom Metazoa; phylum Chordata; class Mammalia; order Eulipotyphla; family Talpidae; genus Talpa; species Talpa occidentalis. The sequence goes on along the minus strand of NW_023603184.1, from coordinate 39,292,837 downwards.
CCATACTTTTTCTAGTTGACCACATACTGCCTAGCTATAAAATAATGCAATTCAGCAGGCTTCTACTGAGATACTCTCAATCTCAGACACTAGGCTTGGGTCCTTGATGATAAAGAGATAAATCAGATACATTCCTTGCTCTCAGATGCCTCATGACTGTATTGCTTGGTAATTTGTATTTGATGGATTATGGGTAAAATGTTTTTTTTTCTTCAAGCCACAATTACTTTCCTAGTTGTAGATCTTTCTTTAACAAACTGAGAAAATAAACTAAGTAATAAACAAAGCAACTCTATGACATGACATGATTGATGATTTTTATTTGCTCATCCACAATTTCTCTCCCTCTAGAGATCCCAAGATTTCTCGCCTGCTGCTTGATGCACAGTACCCCATTGTTGCTGTTGACAGCTACATGCCTGTGATTGATGTGTTCTCAGGCCACCAGAATGGGAGTCTACGAGTCTTTTTAGCCATGGGTTCTTTGAATCAGATAATGGCACTACAAAGATTAAAAAATGAAGAGGGAACTCTTCCTTCCTTCAGCCCGAGACCAGCTCATTTCTTGGACCAGCCATCTACAGCATCTGTCACTATGGTAGTGACTAAATACTTGATTGTATATAAAAACCATAATCTCATTTTAAAATTATACAGTGTTATGTTTTGGTAGATTTATATGTTGTGTAATGGTACCAGAATCAGGCTTAAAATATCCATCACTTCACCACCACTTCGTTTTTATTTATTTTTTTGTGGTGAGAACACTTATGAACTTAAGATCTCCTCTCAGCAAATTTTAGGTATCATGAATCTTACTTTATCTTGTATGTTTTAATGAAACCATTACCCCAAATCCTTACTGTAGTAGTGAAAAACTCAACAAAAGAACATGCTCGCTATAGATCAAATATAGAACAATGCTTACTGTAGATCAGAAGAATCATTGATGTTTTTCTTTCATGGTTAAATCATATCCATGTCCCTCTGAGCTCCTTGAATTATAAAGAAAATCTAATTTGACAACTAAATCTTAATCCTCTAATTTACTAACTTAATTGCTTTAACCTAAAAGTGCTCTTAAATAGTCTGAATTAAAAAATAATAATAATCTGGAGGAGAAGTAAGGGGTGGGAGAAGAGTGATCCCCAAATATAAGCAAGCAAAATCTTGCTCTGTTTCTTAACTAGGTAATGTTATAAAGTTTCTGTGAGGTTCCTTGCTCTTCTTCTAATAACTTAAAGGTGAGTTTTGTACAGTGCTGTACAGTTGAGAAAGAACATTGGCATGTTTATTTCCTAAGACTACAAGAGATAAGTCATTGTCATTCCCTTTTTCAGGTAACAAAACAGAATCAAAGAGGTTGTTTTATTTGTCCAGAATCACAGAGCTAAGAATGAGAAAATTCGGATTCAGACATAGACCTTCTGACTCTGAATCTACTATATGATGTCCTACTGCAGCTCACACTGGTCTCAACTAGTATAGCCAAATTTTAATCTCCACACCATTTAATTTTTTTATTTAATCAGTTTCTTAATCTGAATCTGAATAACAAACTTAAAGTCTCTAGCAGAGAAAGAACTGTTAGGAAAATATCAATTAGTAGATTGTTATTTATTATGAACTCTAAACTTCATTGTTTCTATTAGATGTTAGTATCTATCAATAGATAATAGGGTTTTAAGTTTTAAAATTACATAGACACACAAATAAAAAAAGTCATTTATAATATTCCCAAGTCTTTTTAGGTGTTATGTGTCCCTCACATTGCAGTGTAGACTCAGGTTATGTTCAGTTCCATCCTAAAAGTTAAAAAATGTTACTATAGGCACAGAAGAAGTCCTTGAAAGGTTAAGCAGATATAGTTGTTTTTCCTCCTACACTCATGTCCCTCATCCAGTTCAGCATCTACAAAACTGAATTATTAAATTACTATGATACTGTATGACCAAATTAAGTAACTGCTGTGATTTGGAGAAGGTTTTTTTTTTCCCCTTTGTTTTTGACTATATTTTTCTTCTCTAGAGAATCAAATTGCAAGTTTCTTTTGTCCTAAGGAAGGTTTTTGAGCAGGTATCACTGAATATATTTTTAGATTGCAAAGGAAAGAACTAATGTAATCTCTGTTACAAATTTATTCTTAAAATGTTAAACATGTATAAATCATACAGTCTTACCCTTATCTGAATCCTGAATTCCCCCTTTGAAAATTCCCAGTAATTTTTTTGTCTGGTGTCTGCTAAGACTGTACAGAATAGAGGCAAACGACATTGGCTCTGGAGTCAGACTACCTGAGTTCAAACCATGGTAGCCGTGCATGTTATTAGCCATGCATGTTAAATTAGCTAATATAGTGAAAGGCTTACTACAGCGCTTGTTTCATAGTGAATAAGTATATTATTGTAATTAGTAAAAGTGTCATCAGTAACAGTATATTGATTACCTCCCCTGGTAGCCCTTACCATTAATGAACAGTCTCAGTGTTACTCTCAAGTTCATTAAAAGTAAAAAAGTAAATACCTGTTCCCTTCAAATATATGTTATCCTACTAAAGAAAAAGCCTCTTACTCGTGGTATACTTAGAATCAGGAACAGATTTTGAATTTTATCAAAGGCATTTTTAGCATTTGAGAAAGTCTTTTTTTTTCCCTTTGTTCCATTATTGTACTGAATTACATTTATGAATTTTCAAGTACTGACCCTCCCTGTCTCACGGTCTAGAGCAAATCCAGCTTGGTCTGATTATAGTGAGCAATTGTGAGATTTATACATGTTGAAACTTGGGTGTCTGTTTTTTTATCAAGTATTTATGTTTATTTCTTCATCTGTACTTAACACTTCATAGAAAAGCATAAATTTTCTAAGCTTTAAAGCTCAGCAGTGCCTCTGTTTCATTTACTAGGTGGAGGACCAAGGAAATGCGTTGATGGAACACCACTTTGAGGTTCTTGTAGAGAAAGTTAAAGGACTAGCCCCTCTTCAGGCAACTGTCTGGGGAGAAGCAGATTGCTATGTTCAATACTACTTTCCAGTTCAAGACTCACAATCCAATGTGCTCAAAGGACCTGAGTTCCTAGAAAATGGTAGGTTGGGTGAGTAGGCCATGTCATTCTTGTTTGGATCTTTTTTTGGATATACTGAGGAATTTTCTTTTCCCTGAGTCAGTTTTGTATTCCTGAATATTTCTAATCTTACCTGGGAAGTACAGGAGATAGCTAAGTTTTTATTTTTCTTTTCTTGTACTGTTTTTTGTTTTGCAATGATTTCAAATTTATGGGAAAAAAAATCACAAAAATTAGACAAAGAACATCTCTATACCCTTTGCCTAAATCCACAGATTATTTACATTTGGCCCCATTTTACTTTATTGCATGCCTGTTCTCATCATTAGGACACATGCAGTTGATTCTCATAGTTATGTTCTATGACGTTTTTGAGTATACTGAATTAGGGAATACGGAACCATTGCTCCTAGGGGAAATATGTACATATATATATATATATCTCACGTAGATCATAATCTTAAATCCTAAAGGCAACTTAATCCTGGTAGATTCTATTTTATTTTTTTTATTTTAGAAAAGAGAAAATGAGGTTCCGAGTGTTAAGGGACTGAGCCACCCCTCTCCCACCTCCAATAAGTAAGGCTCATCCAGCTGGCCCCAGAACCAGAGCTTCTTGCACTACCTTGCGCTGCTCCCTAATGTCTTCATCTTGTGGTCATCTGTGAGTGTTAAAACAAGAAAGCAGTATGTCTTCTACTGGAAATGAGAAAGAGAGATGAACTCAATTTTTACCATTCGGAGCATGCCTACAAATAACTGCAGAAGCGCTGCCAGTATTGATTGGGGGTTCAAGTAAAGGTCTTGTTTCCATAATATATAAAAAATCCTTACAATCATTATTAAAGAGACAACCCAATTAAATAATAGAATCTGAACAGAAATTTCTCCAAAGATATGTAAATGGTTAGTCAGTAAGCATATAAAAAGGTGCTCAACATCATTAGTCATTTAAGGAATGAAGAACAAAACTCCCAGAAGATACCACTTCATATCCAGTAAGAAGGCAGTATTTCTTAAACTAGCAAACAAAAACCAGAGACTTAACAAGTGTTAACAAGGATATAGAAAATTTGAAACCCTTTTTCATTTTCTACCAACAAAGCTATCTCTGCATCATCGTGGGATCTTAGGGAACAATAGCTGCTGAGGAAATGGATGTTGGTAGGAGTAACATAGTCAGAAGATATAGGTCCTGGCTCCAGATCTGTGACCTCCTGTCTCTTATAAGGTGTCCACATCCCATCTGGAGACTAGGAGTAATAATATCTGCTTTGTTTTCTTCACAAGAGGGTTTTGTGAAAATAAAATTGAATAATACCAGAATCAGCATACTGGTTTACTACATAAAAAAAATACTAAATGATGTCTTGGACTATTCTGTATTGCTTTTGTTTTCAAAGGAATCACTCTGAAGCCCTTCAGATCTACAACTACACTCTGTGTTCCAGATCCCATCTTTAATAGTGAGCACCATCACTCTCTCCTGTTGCCAGCTGAAATTCCAGTGCAAAGACTCCTACTCAGTGCCTTCTCTGCACAGGGACTTGTCCCTGGTGGCGGAGTCCAGTTTGAAATCTGGTGCAGGTACTGTGTGGAGAACCCTATCCTTTGCCTAGGAATGAAGTATAAAATTATAGAGCATCTGTCCCTTAACCAGCCTAGGTTGAATTTAAGAAAGCTAAACAGCCCCTTTGATCCTGTTTTTGTATTTGAGCTTGATAGTGACTTCTGTCCAGATTTTAATATTAAACTCTGTTCAGTTGTTAGGCTCTTGGGAGCAATTCTGTCTTACAGTTTTAACCACTATTTACATGTGGAAATGAAGTTCCTATCAGTTTTACTTCTGTCTCTTAAATGATTCAGTCACCTTTTTTCTGCTTCTTTTAGTTCAGGTTCTCATCATATCATGCCTAAATTACTGTGATAGCTTCCTACATGGTCTATCCATGTCCAGAGCTATTTTTCATGTGATCTGTTTTTCCCACCACCAAAGGAATAACTTTTGTGAAAGTGAAACAGGTCTCAGAATTTGGCAAATTTCTAGGAAAGATAGTGAAATTAGATACTTGTTCATCCTCCCCGTTTGCATCCCATCCCTAAGGAACCAACTAAAATGACTCAGAGTGTATAAAAATAAAAGGAAAAAAAACAGCATCAAGAACAGAACTAAATGCAGCTCACCTGCCTGCCTGTGACTATGCAGGTGACTCTCTTTTTTTCCTTCTTTTTCTAATAAACCTGTCCTTCTAAAATGTAAAGGAAAAAAAAAAAAAAAGAACTAAGCAAGAGTTCCAGCCATTTTCCAGAAACTTTTCCTAAATACAATCAAGTGGAAGTTAGTTTGATTTACTGCTTTGTGATCTAAGAATGGAATGTTCTGACATGAGAAGAAAATAGAGTAACTACTAATAGATTCATTATCCCTCCAGATTTGAGGGGCTTAAACCTGAAGCCACAGAAGAGATTAGAACTTCTCCACTTAGAACCACTTTTGCTACTGCGGATGGATGCTCTCAGAAGTGACAACTACCAGAGGCCCAAGCCATATGTAGATTCTTAAAACAGAAAATCTGTGGGAAGCTGGGCTTTGTGCTGAACATTGGTTATAATTTATGGGTTCCTCCGTGTAACAAGCAGTCAATCCAGCCAGACATGGCCAGAGCTGTATACCACAAATATAAAACAGCCACAAAGATAACGAGATGCTGAAAGGGGATCCCTGGGACAGACTGAATCATTCATCCACCTAATTCATCAAACTGACAGCTTGTGCTTTTGTGGCTTACAGATACTATTATCCTAAAGTGAGAGACCAGATGGTCGCCAAAGGAACCTTGCCATTATCAAGGATCTGTGCCATGGTCACCACGCAGCACCGTGAGGATTTCGGAATACAGACCTTTAATCTTCCTTTAACCCCCAGGCTTGAGAACAGGAAAGAACTGAGGAACCAATCATCAGGTAATTGAAGACTGGTTTGTCTTTCCTTTTCAAGTCAGTATACATAAATATGCCTTTTTTTCTAAATTAGTAATTTTTTTAAAAGATTTACTCTTTATTTATGCATACAAGAGCTGGGGTGTAGGCCAGAGGTGCAGGGAGGTAAGAGGATTCACCAGAGACAGTGGGAAGCAGAACAGGTGGATCTACTGAAATACACTGCTGTGGGGAGCAGCGGGCGAGACAGGAGAGGTCTGCTGCACCATGTGGGTTAGCTTCCTGGCTGGGGATCGATCTTGTGCTGCAGTGGCTTCCAATAGCTTCATAGTGCTGAGACTTAACCCCTTGGGCCACCAGGAAGGCCCTCTAAGTTAGTAATTTTTCACATTTTGTGGTACTTAACCTTTTAAGAATCTGGTGAAAACTGTGAACTACCTTCTCTTAGAAAAATGAGCATAAACTGTGTATTGCAAATTTTGCATACAATTTTAGAAAATTCATAGTTCCATAGGCTATATAAACATTGGCTTGCCTCATTTCAACTTTAACTTGAGCAAGCCTTTAATAAGTCCTCAAGGCATAAAACCTAAATATTATGAAGATATACTCAGAGAATCTTATTTCCAGGCAATATAAGCAAATGTGGGATTGGCAAAATATAGGTATTATGAACTCGGAATTCACTGTAGAGGAGGAGGAACATGGGAGGTTTGGTGAAGCATGTACACATATGGAAGCGTACAAGTGTAACCCCCAAAGTTATATAGACATGTAAATGACTGGCAAATTACATTTAAAAATACATTTCTAAAAAAGGTATCTGAAAATTTATTTTTTATGGCTTTAAATGCTTTTTTTTTTTTTTGAGGTAACAGTATTTATGTTGTATTTATTGGTTTACAGCACTGTATATGATTGAAATGTATAGGATCACACACTTTTAGACATATGTTAACACACCATCCAAAACCATTTAAGAGTTTAAAAAAGAAGAGTGGCTAGAGTTCATCTCAATTCTCTAAAAATAACTGGGATTTTAGAAAATCTTGGGTTAAGTGAGAATAGTAATTTCTGTTCCACCTTTACCAATCTAAATAATATTTAGTGATTCAACAATAATATAAAGTGATTCTGACCATGAACAGATCCCCTTACTGTTCATTAGGTTTGTAATGTTTATCCTTTTCCTTCCTTCCTGATTTGGGATTTCTTTGGAATTTGGTCGAACAGAAATTCTTCCAACCATCCTTTTTCTCTTTTTTCCTTTTGTTCTCATTCTTCAGGTTTACTGGATGTGGGCCTAAGGTACAGGCGTACTCCAAGGACTGCAGAGGGAGTACTTGCTGCCAGAACTGTCTCTATCTCAGTCCAGATCATCAGAGCCTGTGGTCTGCAGGCTGCAGCCAAGTAAGTCCACGCTGGAAAAGCAATTCGCAAACCTTTTTCCATTGCAATCCACATGCTCTGTGATACTCAGGCAACACTTTCTTGTTCCAGCTCATTAGCCACAACTCTACTTTTTTCTTCTTCTCTTAAGGAAGCGTGTAAGAATATAAGTGAGTAAATCATTTGCAAGCTTTGTATTTTAACGATTAGCACTTAGTTCCTTGTCCTTGTCCAAAAATTTTATCCTCTACCCTACTTAACCACTTATTCCCATAGCCATATGCTATACCCTCAAATCATGTAATGATCAATCATTACAACTCCTGCGTAATCTCATATTCAGTCTCTGTGTTTTTCTACCTTTTTCCCCTTCAGTCTGGCCTCAATAAATCCAGTGATCCTATAAAAAGTTAAGTCAGAGCTTGACACACGTCTCCTTAAAACCTACCAGTGACTTTCCATCTTATTCAAAGTAAAGGCAGACTCCTGAAAATAGCTATAATGCTCTACATGATCTAACCCCGTGTTATCATTACGACCTCATGTCCTCTTGCTAGTCTCCTCTCTCCAGCCACTTGCCTTCTTATTTGCTTTTGAACATACCAAGCTCATTTCCCCCTCAGGGCTTTTGTCTTGCTGTTTCTTCTGTCTGGGACACTTCCTATGTGTAATCAGCCTGGTCCTTTCTTACCTCCTTCAGATCTTTGCTCATATTTCTCTCTTCTTTGAAAGCTCTTCCTTTTATCTACCAAACAAATTCCTTTTTTTTTTTTTTTTCAAATTCCTATTTTCATTCACGACTTGCACCTTCTTTGAAACCTTCCATTATCTCTTCCTTTATATCGACAGATTCGGTGCTTATTCCGTTTTCTATTAATAACTTGGTAACAGAACATATCACTCTGTTTTCAGTTGTTTGCATATGTGAGTTTTTGTCCACTAGACTATGAGTTCCTCTGGTCACTGAACGCCTTCTGCCCCCCCAGTGCATAGCATAGCTCTAGCACAAAGCAGGTGCCTAGTAAGAAAGAGAGCTTTTGACCCGTTCCTGCTGTCGACTAGTTCAGTTTAGACCTGAGTTCAAGAATGAAGCAGGCAGAGTGGCTTCTTAATGTTTTCCCTTGTTGTAACTTAAAGTGAGTTTGTTTGTCTTCTCTGAATACCTATGTTCACAGTCTCTGAATGACTAATTGAATCATTGCCTGTGTGAGAATTGATACTAAAGCAACTTGGAAAATATTCAGTCTAGTTATTTTTCCTCACTAAATTCTCCAAATAGACTTTCAATTACTGCCAAGAAGATCTTAATGTTATTGATTACCAGTGATACCTAGGCAATTTTTTAATCATGTCACTCTTCACTTTAAAACTTTTGGTGGTTTCCCATTATTATAGCTGTTGTCTCCTAAGTTTAATTGTACATCTGAATTAACAGGAAAAAACATTTTTTAGCATACGCTCCAAATGTGTGTATATACTCATTCATGTATGAATCATTTTCATGTACGACTACACTAATATATTAAATATATTATTAAAAAGTGATAGAGTAGTAGGGCCTCCCTGGTGGCTCAGCGGTTGAGCGCTGGGTTGCGAAGCTGCGCACAGCTTCTGCTGAGCCGGTTCAATCCCCGGCTGCTCCCCGGCCACCGGAGGAGGGTCCCGCATGGTGCGCTTGGACCTCTCCTGCCACCCACTTCTCCCCTCAGCAGTGTACTTTGGTCCTTCTGCCTGCTCTGCTCCCCACTCTGGCTCTGGTGAATTCTCTCACTCTCCCATGCTTCTGACTGTACCCAGTGCTTGTATAAATAAATAAACAAATAAATCTTTAAAAAAAAAAAAAGTGATAGAGCAGTAAGACTTTAATATGTGAAGTAACCAATACAGACGCTTTAATATTTTCTTCCTATGCCCAAAGAATTTAACCTGTGAACTCCTTAGGTTGTACACACTCTAGGAACTACTGGTCCTCGAAGATAAGTTCCAACCCATTCAACTTAATATTCAAGGCCCTTCAGAATATCTTCTTAATCTGAGTCTTAAAAGAAGAGTAGGAGCTATCAAAGTGCTCAAGAAAGCAGAAAATTAGTCCAGTCAAAAAGAACATGTGCAAAGGCAGGGAAGCGTGAAACGTGTGTATTTGGGACATCTGTTCTATATTAGATCCAGCCACAGTCAAAATGCTGAAATATGGTGTTAAATTAACTATTATTAATTGGCAGAGAAGTATTTGGAATTTAGATACCAAGTAGATCTCAAGAGACACTGAAGAATAGATAAGAAACTCTGGGAATTCATGGGGAAAGTCAGATTGGGTAGCACTTTGTTATACATGGCATTTGATCTGAATTACCATTTCAAGAAGGAAGGGCAAAAAGCCAGGCCAATTCTAACACTATCTTTATCTAGAAGGTGAAAGGGGTTCCGCAGGTCATGAGATGAATCATAACATAATGGAAACAGAACTACTAGAAATTGGACCCCTTGACTTCTGGACTCACTCCCATCTCTCACTAGATGTATGTGATCTTGAGCTGGTTTCTTTGCCTCTTGAGGTCTTAGTTTCTTCATCTGAAAAATAGAAATTATAAACACCTCTTCTTATTTTATAAGGATCAGTATAAAAATTAACAAGAAGTCAGTCCATACACTAATAACTATTGTGCAAATGTACATATTTTTTTTTTTGATTTATTTATTTATTTTATTTATTTATTTGTACAAGCACTGGGTACAGTCAGAAGCGCGGGAGGGTGAGAGAATTCACCAGAGCCAGAGCAGGGAGCAGAGCAGGCAGAAGGACCAAGTACACTGCTGAGGGGAGCAGCGGGCGGCAGGAGAGGTCTGCGTGCCATGCGGGACCCTCCTCCGGTGGCCGGGGAGCAGCCGGGGATCAAACCGGCGCTGCAGAGGCTGCGGTCAGCTTCGCAACCCAGCGCTCAACCGCTGCGCCACCGGGGAGGCCCACAAATGTACATATTTTTATGATTACTTCCATGTTACATATTTTTATGATTACTACCTTTATTAACCAGTAGAATATAGTAAATTCAGGAATAAGTTTTATATTGCCTCTCATTGAAGAAAGGAATTCTTGGGGTTCTAAACTCACTCCTCCTCTAAATCCTCATTTTGGCATCCAGTTAGTAGCAGGTGCTCTGAATTCAGCCTTCTCTCATCAAGAGATATCAACCCTCATCTTAATGTGCCAGGGGCCTTTCTGAAAATACATTTTCAGTGTCTATGTAAAGAAGACCCTTCTTTCTTATTCACTGTATCTTCTAACTCACCTGATTTTGTAATTGTGAGTGAGTGGAAACTTCCTTGGACACAGCCAGTAGTTTTTAAGTTCCATGAAGGTAAGAAATTATAGCTATTTTACTGCTATTTAAGTAGCTCTTAGTCCACTGCACAGCACACGGAGCAGATGTTCAGAAATAATTACTGAATGAATGAATGAATTCAGATCAGCTTAGAGCACAAACTTTTGTCATATTGCCATGTCTGAAATTCCCAATTGGTTCTTTCACTGCCATTCGTAGGTTCTCTACTTTGTATATATAATCTAATATAATCTTTATTACATCAATAAATGCTCACATAAAATACTGAGTATTTTGTCCTTATTTTTTTAGCCACTAACATTTATTTCCATTTCATTTCTAGTGTTTGGTCATTTGACTATTAATCATCATTTTAGATTAATTCATTTGAAATGAAATTGCCACAAGCATCCATGTTTACGTACTGCTTTAGTATTTGTTATATCTTTATGCTTTCCTCATTTAGCAAGGAGGAAACTGAAACTTAGAAGAGGCTAAATAATTTTTCCAAAGTCACACAGTTAAGTAAATGGTGGTTCCAGGATTCAAACCCAGGTCTTTATAAATCCAAATTACTAACTTCTGCTGATATATACCAAGTATAGTGAGCATCTTAGAAGAAAGAACCCCTAAGTATACTTTGGGACTATTAGGAAATCCTACAAAAAGAAGTGACCTCTTTGTCTAAACGTTAGTTTTATACCTGAGGGAATTTCAGATAAGGGAGTTTATCTCATACTATACCCACACACAAGATGACTACTCATTTATGAATTATGAGTTAAAGATGGATAGATTCTATCTTTACATTGTGAAATATCTGATAAAACAGCAACCCCTGACATCTGGGAACTGACCTGATGCTCATAGCCAGGCTGTGGTGTTTTTCTGTGGAATAGAAACAATTGCACAGAACATGGCATCAGACAAGGCCACTATGACCATGATCAAATGAGACAGAAATAAGACTACTCTATAACTTTATCTAAGCACAAACCATAACAAGGTCATTCTGAAAACCACAAAAATATCCAACACACCCCCATCCTGGCTAAAATGACTCCTTCAGCTTTGCCATTTAAGTTTTATTCTTTAGTCTTCCCTCCTCCTTAATAAGATTCATTGAGAACGTGAATCCAGGGTAAAGCTCTTCTTCCTTGAGCATTCCTACAAATCAGCTAACCTGAGTCCAATGCTATAAATCCTTTCTGGAGAAGGGATGCATCTCTAGATGTATCAAATGAGACATCACTAAGATGCCCCATAATTCCTCATGGTGTGGGTTCTCCTTCATTGCAATGAGCAGTAAACAAAACATAATCATTTACAGTTGATTCCTGACAGTCTTTGACTGAGGAACATTAACAATACATTCAGTGTCCTTGGAATGTCACTCTACTATGCAGATGACTGTTGTCTTCTCCCACCCCCACACACATATACTGTTATTTCTAGATTACGAAGAAAACACATTTGTCACTGCCAAAAGCATTGATAGGAAGTAGTAGAGATGTATCTTTGTAGTCAAGCTTATTTCTGATATTACCACCTTCTCATTCCTACCTTTCTCTCTCTCTTACCCCCAGGACTTTGGCTGAACAGGAACCTGCTCTAAAGTTTAGTGCTGCAGTTGGGGTCAATGCCTTTGTTACCATTCATCTCTCCTTCCTACCCAAGGGAGAACAGCGCAGAACCCACCCTGTGGCCTGTTCTTTCTGCCCTGAGTTCTCCCATCACATTGAGTTCCCATGTAACTTGGTAACTCAGCACTGCAGTGGGGAGACCTGTTTCCTGGCAGAGCTGTTGGAGTTTGCAGAGTTTACTTTTGCTGTTTATCATGAGGATACTAAGTCAGGTGAGCACCAAATGACTTATCACAATCAGAATTAAATGGGGCTATGTTTCAAATGGAAACAGATACTAGGATATACACACAGATGTGGTTAGGGATCATAATCTCTGAACTTACTTCTAAAGTGTATAGCAAAAAATAAATCTATTTTATGTGTGTATGTATGTGTATGTGAGAGAATGTAGAGAGGAATAAAGCAAATGTAATTAAATATTAATGGGTAAATCTAGGTGACAGGTATTAGGAGTTCATTGTAATATTCTTGCAGCTTTTCTGTATGTCTGATTTTTTTCCCTCCTTTTTTTTGTGTGTATGTAGAAGAACTGGAGTGTAGTGTAGAGGTGTGGGAGGTGACCTGACTGGGGATTGGACTCTGACTGTAGCAGTGATAGCACTGAGACTTATCCCCTAGGGCACCAGAGTGCCCACTGATTTTTTTAATAAAATGATTTACATACATACACACACATGACTAATGATACAATTAAAAATTATTCAGAGGGCATTTGCACTTTGGAGAAAGATGCTCTCTAAAGCAACTTCAGAAACTGAGATTTATTGAGTGTAAGTGGAGTGTTATGTGAATACTGTAAACACAAGCTCTTTGGTCAGTGGAGCAAATAATTTTTCTTTTTTGCTTTATTTAACAGTAAGTGATATAACCAATATACAGTCATTGAAAGAGTATCTGCTTGGAGTTGTAAAAATTCCAACCAAAGAGCTGCTGGTGAAGAGATCTGGTAAGGATCCTGGATTGTTATTTTTTTTTTTTTAAAGATTTATTCATTTATTTATACAAGCACTAGGTACAGTCAGAAGCGCAGGAGTGTGAGAGAACTCACCAGAGCCAGAGCGGGGAGCAGAGCAGGCAGAAGGACCGATGTACACGGCTGAGGGGAGCAGTGGGCAGCAGGAGAAGTCTGCGCGCCATGTGGGACCCTCCTCTGGTGGCCTGGGAGCAGCCGGGGATCGAACCAGCTCTGCAGAGGCTGCGGGCAGCTTCGCAACCCAGTGCTCAACCGCTGCTCCACCAGGGAGGCCCAGATTGTCATTTTCTAATCCTACTCTTTCCTGTTCACTTCCCTGCAAGAGATCATCTGTTATGGTGCCCTTGCAAGATATGCAAAAAAAAAAAAAAAAATGACTCCCATAGGACGTGCTCCTGAATTCTCCCAGATACCTTAAAAGTTTTCTATTAAAGGAAAGAAGCTCAAAGCATTGTATTGTCATCTTATATCAGGAAAAATGATGATGATACTACTAGTAATAAATACGGCAGCACCAATTACATTATATAGCACTTTGTAAAATATTTCCTAATATCTTATTTAATCACATGGTACCCTACCTGTGTGAGGATACAGAATCTTTTTATTTTCATTTGGCAGATGAGAAAACTTAAATACACAGAAACTGAGTGATATACAAAAACTACACAGCTAGTGAATAGTGGAAATCAAATCCAAGTTCATCCATTCTTTTTCATTATACTTTCCTCTCTCATTGAAGAAAGAATAAGAGTATGAGGTTAAGACCCAAAAGAAGATAAAACCACCAAGGCCGTCTGGAAATACTAGTCCCATGCTACCTATTCCTAACTTGGTGACCTTGACAAAGTGACCTTTAGCTCTCTGAGCCGTTTTTTAGCAAGTGGATGGAGATAGTAAATCCTGACAAGTCTGAAAGTAGGAATTGACAAAATGAGATATATATAAAATGCCCATAGGGCCTCCCTGGTGGTGCAGTGGTTGAGCACTGGATTGCAAATCTGCCCGCAGCTTCTGCAATGCCGGCCACCGGGTGAGGGTCCTATATGGCGTGCAGACCCCTCCTGCCGGTCGCTGCTCCCCTCAGCAGTGTACTTTGTCAGTCTGCCTGCTCTGCTCTCCGCTCTGCCTCTGGTGAATTCTCTCACCCTCCTGTGCTTCTGACTGTATCCAGAGCTTGTATAAATAAATAAAAAAATTAAAATAAATAAAATAAATAAAATACCCATAGTAGGCACTCAGTAAATGTTCAATTGGAATTTGAACATTGCTTTAATAAACATTTGCTATGTGCCTGTCAGAGAAAAATCTGTAAAACAGGGTTCAAATCTTGATCTAGAACAAGTCACTTCATTTCTCAAATCCATTTCCTCATCTGTATAAAATAGTAAGGTCTACTTTACAAGACTAGTGATGCATTCATGAAATTACATGTGAAAAACCTTGGGACAAGGCTGGATATATAGCACACCTTAGTTTTCTGCCTTCTAAAATTCACTAGAGAATTTATCAGGGATCAAAGACCACCTGGGATTTTCTGTCTCTATGAATTAAATTTGATGCCTTGGAAATAAACCTTTTAGAAAGTTTGGGATATGTCATATATCTCTGTGTTCAGAGTTATTCTAAAGTGACCATTCTGTTTTGTTTCCTCCAGCTATATCTGAATTATAGGATCATAGAACAAAAGGACCCATCTAATCTAGCAGTTCGTAAATGCTGAAATTTTATGAAATTTTGTGTGTATATGCATTTGTGCTTTTTTCTGGACATATTAGCTTCCATTAGAGCCGAAGGGCTCTGTGACCAAGAATGTTAAGAACTGCTGGGATATGGAACAATACCTAGTTATGAAAAGTTACTAAAATTAAGACTTTAGGTTCTTAGACTGACTCCTACTAGAGAAACTTATTTAGCTTCCTCATTTTATACATAAAAACTTAGAAGGCCTTGAAAAATTAAATGCCTTTTCCAAACGTCTTAAAATTTTAAATGACCTTTGGCAAGTTAATCTCAATAAATTTAAATCTTTTTGTCTGTAAAGCCTAATTAATACAGTTTTTCTCAGAAAATTGCTGTGGACATATTTATACCAATCCACAATCCCTTTTTACATAAGTCTGAAACCCAGAAAATCAGGTTACAACTCATTAAGCAGCCAGATCTGGTTTCATCTGACATAAGACTGTTTAGTCTTTATTTTCTGACTTAGGCCACAGGCTTTTTTTTTTTTTTTCCCCCTCAGTTTTTAGTATCTTTTTTTTTTAATTAATTTATTTATTTATACAAGCATTGGGTACAGTCAGAAGCGCGGGAGGGTGAGAGAATTCACCAAAGCCAGAGCGGGGAGCAGAGCAGGCAGAAGGACCGAAGTACACTGCTGAGGGGAGCAGCGGGCAGCAGGAGAGGTCTGCGCGCCATGTGGGACCCTCCTCCGGAGGCCGGGGAGCAGCCGGGGATCGAACCAGCGCTGCAGAGGCTGCGGGCAGCTTCGCAACCCAGCGCTCAACCGCTGTACCGCAGGGGAGACCCAGGACACAGGCTTTTTAAATCAAGTTTCATTGGAACACATCCTGTCCATTGCATTTATATATTGTCTATGGCTACTTTCTCTCCACAACAGCACAACTCAGTTGTTGGAAAAGAGTTTGTATAGTCTAAAAAGACTGAAATTTGCTATCTGGCCTTTATAAAATAAGTTTACCAACCTCTGACTTGTGATCACTGACTATTACAGTAAGTTCAGTTTATATGTTATATTAAAGAACCTAAAATCTTCTAAAATCTGAGAAGTTCTAAATTCAGAAATCTGGTCCTAAGGATTTCAGATAAGATGTTATAAACTTATACTAGGTGAACTATGCACTTTGGAGCCAGATAGACTTAGATTCAAATCCTATCTCTACCTCTTGGTAGCTATAATAATTTGCAAAGGTCTCTGAATTTTCATTTTCTCATCTAAAATAGGGATTACTAGCCCATTTAAACCTCAGAATTTACAGCTTTATTATAAGAATTAAATAAAACAATACATATAAAGCACTAGCAAAATTTCTGACACATAGTAGTTGTTACTGTTTGAAAACCGGTGACTGGTCCTTATTTTGTGTTCACTAAGTGTCATTTCTCTCAGTGGGAGACATGACATCTTTTCTCATACCTTTTGTACTTACAGCACCACACTATTATTTCACATTTTTTACTGCACTACTTGTTCAAAGCTCTCTCAAAATCATTATCTGATCAGTATAACTTTGTCTGATAGGCTAATTCGGCATTACTTTTCCCATTAGTCAGGTAAGGAAACCAAAACTGAGAGAAGTTAATGGCCTCCCCAGCCTGAACCACAAATTTGGGACCAAGCCATGGAGAGAATTCAGGTCTTCCAGCTATTGGCCTTTGTTCTTCCATCTGATCTCATTGCCTTTCAGTGGTCGGATGAAACAAATATCAGGGCCCTGTGGCTCTGATTTCTGTTTTCCTTTGGACTAGGGTGAAGGTGGCTCTAGAGCAATAAGTGAGTAAGATTTTAACTTTAAAGACAATAATTGAAAATCTTTTTTTCTCCCTTAAGGGATCACAGGATGGTATCCTATCATTGTGCCAGAAGATGGGGCCCTGCCTCATGGTTTGGAGCTCATGCAGAAGATTGTAGGTGGTCTTGAACTTTCTGTTTCCTTCACCCATCCTGGAGACAGAGAGCGGGTGCTGGAGGCCGCAAAGCTATTGGGCTGGAGCTTTGAGAATAACCTGAAGGATTTTGTGAAGATAGATGAAAAGGAACCAGCCACTGTCACCATTTCTACCCCAAGGCTCTGGCTGCCCATCCATTGTGTGCTGCTTGCCGGCCAGAGGCATATTCATAAGAGCACATACTGCTATCTCCGCTACAAGCTGTATGATCGTGAAGGCTTTTGGACTCCTCTCAAGAAGCCTAAGGAATGTACAAACAAAAAGCAGGTCATGGTTACTTTCAAGGCATCCAAAAGAGCAGAAGTCACTAGAGGCCCATCACTACTTTGGTACTTCAGGGAGGAAAGATTAGAGATCCAAGTGTGGCGGGCTTATGGCAATGACAGTGTGGAGAGGCCCCACCAGACAGACACCTGGATTGGCTCAGCCTATGTGGACCTGTCCAGACTTGGGGAGACATCAACAAAGACACTAACTGTCAGTGGTAAGTGAGGAAACAGGAGTAGAAGTAGTTTCAGAACTTGCTCATTGCCAAGTACTATGTGAGACATCCTTTCAGACATTATTTTATTTGCTTCTGCCAAAATCCTATGAGATAGATATCATAGGATTTCATTTTATAGTTATGAAAATGGAGGCTCAGAAAGGTTTGTAACTACCCAGAATCACAAGCTAATAAGTATTATTTCCATCGTTGCATGCTGAATGATTAATAATAATAATTCAGTAATGTTTCTTGTAGCTAAATTTAGAAATTTCAGAAAGAAGGGCCCACTGGCTACTTCAAAAAGTCATTTTCTAGTACCAGCATACGCTGTTGGTATTACCACCAAACTGGCTCCGAACTTTATAACTTGGAGTGCATCCAAATTCATCAGATTTTGTACCTGACATAGTGTTAGAACATCATAAGCCCTGTTAATATGTGTGAACTAAGAATGAATAAATTTAAGGACCTGTATGAGCCTATTGATAATCTAGAATGCTAGCGAGTCTTTTAGATACACTGAAAGACATACCAGCTAATGAGACTAGGATATCCTTTCTCTGGGGTCAGCACATTTTGGAATCATAAAGAAAATCAAAATCTATATGGTAATAAATAGGAAGAAATATAGTAATACAAGGAAGAAAAAAAAGAAGGTAACATTTTCAAGTGTCTTTATATGTTAGGTGCTTTTTTTTGTTTAGTACTTGATATATGTACTTGACCCTAGGAATTCAGAGATGAGTAAGAGATAGTCCCTGACCTCCTGAGTGTTTATTGTATGGGAGAATAAGAGTCGTAAATAATTACAATGACGTTTAAGAACTATGAAAAAGGTATTATCAGTGGCACAGTAGGGACACAGGGATGCAAAATCTCTTTGGTTCAAGAGCAATATCTCAGGGAAAGTAACATTTAACCTGAGTTTCAGAGGATTTTGAAAGAAGCCAAGAAAGGGAAAAAGACAGGTATTCTAAAATGGAAACAGCATGTGTGAAGGCACAGAGGGGTGAAACAGTCTGATACATTTTAGGCACTAATTTGATTTTGCTGGGTCTTAGGATACATAGCTTGGGAAATGCTGAGAGATGAAACTAGAAAGGTGGACAAGAGTACTATGTTGAAGGCATTCTAGAAGCAGAATTTAGACTTCTTTCTGAGCACTATGGAAAGCTGTTATACTGGATTCTGAATAGAAGAGTGACATAGCTTTGCATTTTAGAAAAATGAGTGTAGCAACTATGATGCAGAGAATAAATTGGAGATGGACAGACTAAATTGATGACAAACCTGGTATTTATTTATCTTGACATTCCTGCAATGTTGTTTCCACACTGTACACTAGACGGCCCTAGTGCTCTAACCCTGTTGTTGAGCAGGCAGTTCCAAGCTAAAGCAGAATTAAGTGTGCCTGGGATCTTTCCAGATTGTCTGGTTCCCTCCATACCAAACAGGTATGATTCTGGCTCTGTTGAACGTTTCGTCAAATGCCATGTGCCTTATTTTATCTGGGCTGGTCTAGAGTCACATGAAAGAGACTACAGAAAAAAGTTCTTGAAGCGAACAAAGCTCACTAGAACTACAGTTCATAAAGACAGGCTTTTAACTTCACACTGCTCAAGAGCAGAAAGTCAGTTTTGGAAACTGAATCGATTTAAGATTATGGACACTGAATCTACTGAGTGATACCAAAGGCGGTATTTTACTTCTCAGATGGTCCACTTCCCTCATACTTCACTTCCTACCAGTCTAAGTTTTTCATCCTCTTGTAAAAGTGCCCTGTACTAGGCATAGCATTTGATGTGTTTGTTGAATGAGTCTGTCGATCTATCCAATCAGCCATCCAACCACTGTTAAATTTCTTGAAGATAAAGATTTTACTATGTTGCTTTTGGATATTTTCCTCACTATAACTTAACCTTATTTTTTGCTTGTAATAACATAATAATTTACACATTGCATTAAGAAGAAAATAGGTTACTCCAAAACAGAAAAAGAAAGTAAAAAGTTCTATCTCACTGCCATCTGTGAATCAATTAATTCCATTTTCCTGAATTAAAATAAGTGTAATAAAGTAACCTTTGAGATTCTAAAAAAACTATTAGTGCCTCCTCCTTTATAAATAAAATCTCATTTAACATCCAGCAAACCAGTAAAACTCATTTCCCTGGGTTTTAATCTGCTGCTTATTGGAAGATTTTTCTTGGCAGTTTACTTAACCTCTCTAAGATTCTGGCACATGAAAAACACTCAAAAGATATTACTTCTCTTACTTTTCTTTCTTTTCTCCTTCTGCCACCACCTCCTCCTTCCCTTTTAAATGGTCTTCAGTGCTACTGCCGGGATGTATTTAGCTGGTGCAACAGGCTAAATTGAGCATCAGCTTCCTGATGACCAAAAGATCTAAGAAGAGAACCCAGTAGGATATGTGGAAGAGAAGACAGGCCTCTCTGATTTAATCACATCTTGGGCTTTTCAGAGGCTTCACAAATCATTTAAGTCTAGTTGCCTTGCAACACATGAACCACTTCCGCAGTAACTCGGCCTGATAGTCGTTTGGCTTTGGCTTCCAAACAGACTTTCGATGTTTCCCATTCTTAGAAATAGTAGTGTGTGTGGCAAGGGGAGAGGAGACAGATTCGCACACTATATACTGACTTCATAGTTTCTTTTGTAAGTTGATGTACGGAGACCTGTCGACCTGCCCAAAGAAAGAACCACAAGCATCCTCAGTTAATACCCCCTCCAAGATGACAGGTTGTTCCTGGTTCCTTGACACCAGGCTTATTCTCCTCCATCCTCTTGCAGGTGTGTACCCCCTGTTTGGACGAAACGCTTCCAACCTCTCAGGAGCTGCCCTGCGAGTTCATGTGGTTCTTTCCTCTCTTTCCCCACATCTGGGACCCACTCATGAGCTGGACTCCATGGACTACAGCAGCCACAGTGAGTCAGAGCAGCTCCCCAGAAGAACTGATGAGATACTGCTGCCTGCACCGCATGGCCACCAGAAGTCTGCCTCCACCCAGGTCCCCTGCAGCAGCTCCACGACAGAAGTCTGCCCAGCCCCGGAGGGCCCTGCTGAGGATGGAACTTTTGCAGTCAGTATCCTGGTAGAAAGAGCGATGCACCTGAGCTTGAAAGGTATGCTCTGCTCACTTATCCAGGAGCATGTGACTCCTCAGGATATAGTCCAGTCTTCAAAAGTCTCTCAAATTATGCAGGATCTGCAGGAACTGGTAATAATACTAATCACTGTTTCTCATATTTCCCAAGGAAAAGTTTTTCTGAACTTAAGTACACCTTGTCAGTTATCCTAATTCTGGATATCATCAATTCCCTAGCCTGGAAATCGCATATCAATTTAGAGTCCTCTTTTCCTTACCCATTATCAAATCATCAGATCTATTAAATTGCTCTATTCTTACCTTTCTCTCAAATCTCCTCCTTCATTCCTACCGAATCGAGTCCTTCTTCATTATATGCCTAGGGCCAGGAGTTCTTAACAATGAATTCATAAACCCCTAAGAGACTTTAGGGTGAAAATCAGAATTGGTGAACTTGGAGAGGAAAATATTACATCTTTATTTTTATTAACTTCCAACTAGAATTTAACATTTCCTCTAAATGTGAATACAGGCAATGGGCCCTAATAATATTAACAGAACCTGTGATGTTGTCAACAATAGAAGTCATAGGTATTTTCATATCACATTGTAGTTATTGCAGATATCTTGGAATATCATTTATACTTATTAATTTGCTACTGCAAGTTAGTAAACATACAATTAGATTTTATTATTTATTAATAAAGCACATATATTACTGTATCACAAAGTTTTTTAGAGTTTTGATAATTATGCAAGTATAATTTGATTTGTTATTCCATGCATTGTACATTATGCATTTAAAAAAAAAAAACAGTGTTGGGGCCTCCCTGGTGGCACAAGGGGTTAAGCACCACACTATGAAGCAATCCACAGCCTCTGCAGCACGAGTTTGATCTGCAGCCGGCCAGGGGGAAACCCACATGGCATGGCAGACCTCTCCTGTCTCACCCGCTGCTCCCCTCAGCAGTGTATTCCAGTCAGTCTGCCTGTTCTGTTCCCTACTCTGTCTCTGGTGAGTCCTCTCACCCCCCTCATCTCTGGCCTATACCCTAGCTCTTGTATGCATAAATAAATAAATCTTTTAAAAAAAAAAACACTGTTAAAGGAAGAGGCCTGTAGACCTCACCAGACAACAGGAGTCCCTGTTCTACTTTTATTCTGCCTTGTAATCTCTCCTAAAGATTTCTCTTCCCTATCATCTTTCTCTTTTGCCTGGCTGACTCCCTCTTCTCTCTTAAGACACAACTTAAGCATCACCGTTTACCAGAGAGTTTCCTGACATGAAGGCCCCCTCCTGTTTGCTTTCCTAGCACTTTGCCCTCTTTATTACAGCATATATCACAAGGTACTGAAATGTTTCTTTTATTTTTCACTAGATAGGAGGTTTTTAAGTACAGACATCATATCTCATTTGTCATTCATTCACATTCATTCATTCAGCAGCAAAAATTATATGCTATTTATTATGTGCAAGCATTGTCCTGGTTGCTGGAGATAAAGCAAAGAACAAATTAGACAAAAATAGTGTCCCTGTGGAACTTACATTCTAGTAGGAATATATTCAGTCCTGGTATTCCTGAGCAGTAAGTTGTGTGTGTAACTTTGAGCAAGTCGTTCTCTCTGTTTCTGTTTTGAAGGGCTGGGGTTAACAGTTCCGAGATGTATGCTAGTTAATTAGAGCCTGACAACTGTAGCTTTGTGAGTTCAGCAGGTTTCACTATATGTCTTTTGGTTTGGCCTTCCCTCTTGGCTCTTATTATCTCTCTGTTATCTTCCTTCAGCTTTTGTCAGGCATCCTTAGTGCCATATATTCATGCTCATAGTAGCTTTTTTTTTTTTTTCATAGTTATCCTTCCTTCCTACTTCTCCCCGCCATACAGTACCAATAGACATGACTCCCAGATTATAAACCTCTGTAGTGACCCCCGAAGTTCTTATTCTCTTTATAACCTTTGTGTCTCAGAAACCTTGAGATGTTTTATCTCAGGACAAAGTCTTCTTCAAGTGCAGTATTGCTTTATAGTGTTAGAGATACTGAGATTCCATATGAATCACAAAATTGGGAAACATTTTTTGCTTTTTTACTGTCCCACTAAAGCCACCCATTTTTGACAATTCTGATACATATAACTGAATTTTTTAAAGAGAAAAATCAGTAGATGAATGAATTAGGGGAAGTACCAAAAAAAATATTTTAAGAATTTGGAGGGTTTTATTATGTTGAAGATAAAATTTAATATGCAAAATTGTGGTTTATAGTCCATTTTAGGGGGTGTTCCCATTTTGCAAAAAAGCAACATACTTGTAACTTTGCAACTATACAGCAAGTAATATGTTTTAAATATCCCTTGGCAAGGTATTGTGACAAAAATTTTTTGACCATCTTCTGTACCAAGTTCTGCATTCATTTTTGTACATTCAGTATCTCGTTTAATCCTTACCACAAGCAGGATTATGGAGTGAGTACATTACATGCTCTGTCTTACAGATGAGGAAACTGAAGCTCAAAAAGATAAAATGACCTGTATTATACAATAAACTCTGCAAAGCCAGAATTTAAATCCGGCTATGACTGGATCTAAAGCCCCTGCTCTTTGCTCTCTACCATCCTCCTGCCTCTCAGATGTCTGTGTTTGCCAGTTAGCCCTCTAAACTATGTTTACTATCAGTCAAGCTAAGAGTAGATATATATTTATTACATGACCAATCCTGTGCTTACATTGCAAGGATGGTAATTCCTTCCAGCAAGTAGAAAGTCTATGCCAAACCAGTACCAGGTAGAGTACAGAGCAAATCACCCATAGTTACTAACCCCCAACAGCTAAAAACCCAATGAAGGGTATTTGCACCTGTGCAGTAACTCTGAAGACCAAAAAGGTAATTCAATATTTAGTGTTTGTTGTGTAGAAACAGAGAAGTGAGATTATGTCTAAGAAGTCAGGTGAACTTTTTAGAATGAATAGGATTTTTTCAAAGTGAGAATAAAATTCCAAAATAATTGAAGTGAGAAAGTGTACTTTTGGGCTTCCTTGCAGTGAGTGAGGTGGTGGGGAGCGGTTGTGATAGCAGTCCATCCTCTTTGGCTATAACTCACCGTCATTGCAAGGAAACGAGAGGGAATAATGAAGAGATAAGCAGGAAACTTGTCGAACAGCAGCAAGGGCTTGCCTAATGAATAAAGTTTTAGAAGAGCTCTGGACAGCACCATGTGACTTTTCTCCAGCCACACTTGGCTTTTCCTTCCCACCGTAACAAATGACAAGCAATTCCCTGGACTGTTTCGCTCTTGCACTTTCTTAGCCTGGATTTCTTTCTCCTTTGCTCAACTTCCAAACCTCACCTGACATCCTGCTCTTTCCCTCTTTCAACCTCTTCCAGCCACACTAGTCCCTCTTTACTTTTTCTTGAATGTAAAGGCAGACTCTTGCCTCATGATCTAATGTTCTGATGTTCCTCTACCTAGAAGATTCTTCACTTCTGGCATGTCTACTGAAATCTTGTCTCAACAAGGCCTCCCTTGACCATGCATCTAAAATTGCAGCTCCTCCCTAACATTTCTTGTCCATCTTTATGACTTATTTTGGTCTGTAGCCTTTCATGTGTATTTTTATTTTCTGTCATTTCCTTGAAGAATGTAAGTCTTACAAAGACGGGGAATGGGGTTGTTCATTTGTTTTATTTATTTATTTATATATAGACTTCATTTTATTTATTTAGATATAGACTAGAACTATGTCTAAAATGTAATAAGCAGTAAATTTTGTTAAATGAGGAAGTGGATGAATCTGAAGCCTTGTCAAATGCCTTCTCCTTAGTACCTTCTCTGATTTCCTCTTTTGCCTCTTCAACAGGAAAGTTGCTTACAGGAAATTTAACAGAGAATAAATCCCAGGGAATTCATGGGCCCATTCAACAAAAACTAAGTTCCCACTGTGTCTAAGAGTGTAGGATTAGGATCGTGGCCTCCTACACAGAAAGTTTCTCTTACCTTTTCTCCGTTCTCACTGCCATATTCCTTGTTTAGGCTTAGAAATTTTAATGAATCAGAGAGCCATATCCATGTCTGCTATTTCCAATATTCTCTTTCAATTTTCATTCTGCCAACGAAGTTTTATGGCGAATGGACAAATATGAGCTCTCTCCACTTAAAATACTTCATTTGTCATACCACCTGCAGTGTCATGTCATAGCATTCAGTGCCACCTGTGTCACTTAATCAGTCTTTCAGCTTCGTCTCAGCTGTTTCTTATATTCAATAACTTGATTTTTGCCAATGCCCCAGTCTCTCTCATATTACATAGTCTTTGTATTATTACTTCTACGAAGAATACATTTTTTTCCTCTCTTAATCCAGCAAATTTGCTCCTGATCCTTAAAAATAGACTCAAATGACAGCAATACTTTGACCTACTGACCACCCACTAGCAGAAGACCCCCCTCAGTGTTTCCAGAAGCCCCTTATACTGCCACCCTCACAGTTTTCCTTCTCCATATCTTTTATTACTCTCTACTGAAAAACATCTATTGGTGTGTGTCTCTGTTCCTGGGGGACAGTGACTGTGTTGTTTGTTTCTGTATCCCAGCACCCAGATCTTTACACATAGCTAAGCAAATGCCCTCTTGTTTGTGAATGTGATACTTAATAACTGTTATATTTCTGACATGAGTTACAAATCAATTACTTTTTATTTGGCCTTTTTCTGTTTAGCCAGGTCCCAGTAAGGATCATGGTGGACACCTGACTTTCAGAGGTCTCTCTTCTTTCCTTATTCCCATTGTGCAGTGATAAGCTCATGTAGTTCTTTCCCCTACGAAGTCTGTATTCTTAGGGCATACTGTGTTTGACCCTGAGCGTACAAACTAACCCTCATCTTTCTGGAATAAGAGTCAAAAAATTGGTTCTGCTCCTGACAGAGCCATTAGTTTGCTTTGTGACTTTGGGCAAACCCAGATCTCTTTTCCTCAGCTGCAAAATGTATCATCATACAAGATCATCTCTATGCTTCTCCTCAGTTCTCATATTCCAAGAATATGTTGCTAAGGCTAGCATATGCCAAAACTCTGTCAGTTACTACTTGCCAACCTTTTGTGAGAGTCAGATGCTTCCTTAATTTCCACATTGACTTCTTCCTGCCATCATCAGTGTCCTGGATGTTACTGTTCCTCTCGTCCCTTGGAAGTCTCTTTCTTGAGAAAGGAATGATTCCTTAATGCTTAAAGCTGCATGCAGAGGAATCACAGACAGCTCCGAATTATGAACTTTGCCCTCAGCAAAGTTTAAACACAAGATAGCATAGAACACACAGTGGTCCTGGTTCTGAAAAGAAGAGAACTCCCTGGATCTTTTTTGTTAGAAAAAGCTCTGCTGAATCTTTTCTAAAAATCAGCTTCAAAAAAAAAAAAAATCAGCTTCATTAACCTCAAGATTTGTGCACTGACTCTAGACATGACAGGTGACTCTAGCCTTGTTTTGCATATGTGGCAGCTGAGGATAAAGAGTAGTTTGAGGTAAATTACATAAGTGGTACTCAGTAAAAACCAAAATCATCTTTGGTGTCATCAACCTTTAAAGGTTCTCTTTACCTACCCAGGCTGGGTTAAGGGCCCCTTTGCATTCTCACGGCCCACTGCTTTTAGTATAGTCATTATTTTATTGTGTTATAATTATATGTAATTAATTATCTGTTTGTATCTATCTCCCCAGATCAAGAATCAAATCTAATTCATCTGTGCATGTGTGACACACAGCGGAGGTGTCAGTCAATGTTAGCTTCTTAGAACTGGACTAAATTTTTATTAGCACACAGAGTTGGCTTTTGCTTGAGGGGGAAGTTTCTAGGCACTCTTTCCATTCAGAGGGACTCTTTTAACCAGAAAAAGTTAATTAAAATGATTATAATGAAAAAAACCAGGAGAAGGAGTCAGAAAATCTGGCTGGCTCTTCCAATGCCAGGTAACCATGTGTGTGACGAGCAAGCCCCTTTACCTCTCCGTTCCTTGTTGCTTAATGTAAAATAGGCAGAGAGACTCCTATCTCCTGGGATTTTCAGAGATATTATCAGCACATATTTAGTGTGTATACAAAACAGTTTGTAATCTATAAGGTATTATCCAAATATAAGGAGTTGTTATTTTATCTCATTGAAACAATTATACTCTTCTTGATGCATAAAAATTTTTTTCATATGCATGTAAAACACGGGAGATTCAGCATTCTTAAAACAGAAAGTAAAGCTGGTTTACCTCTTTTTAACTGCTCTCAATATGTATCCCAACCCTGTGGGAGACATAACAGCTTTCTTCTGGACTGCCTCCGAAAGTATTTCAGAACTTGACCTTTTCCTAAAATGTAAACAGGCCCAACTGAATTTCCACCAATGGGGGAGAGCAGGGAAACCTGATAGACTGCTCTCCCAAGCCAATTTCTTTATCACCTGCCTGTTTGTCTGAAAGTAGTATTTCTGCTTAAGACTGGGTAGGGAACAGTTTTCAAAGTCAAAATCGTATTGTTTCAAAGCCTTTAGCAAATAGCAACTTCAGAAATAACAAACCTCGAAATGGGTGGGGATGGGGAGAGAATAGGGGACACCAGGAGAGTAGTAGGAGAGATCTGAGCAATATTGGTATATATCCAGAATCTTTTGTGGGAAGTGATATGAGAGCACATGAGAAAATTGATGCCCAGAGATCCAGAGTGAAGGATCCAACAGGTCACACTAGATTAGCGGTAGAATACAGGAGAACCATGGGGTCCTTTCTGCTGTTCTTTCTCTAAGCTTCCCTATTGCTGTACTCTGCTAGTGTATACTGCAAGCAGAGAAGCCAAGTTCTCTCTCTTCGCCAACCCTGGCAACCATCTGTAGACAAAGGTCAGTGGGGAATCTGCAAACCTTTAGTAAGGGCTTTATTCTTATTCTGTACATTTAAGAAACTCAGTTTAGTGAAGGAAACACAGACACAGATTTCTATAGAATACTGTGGAGCTTCCAGCATAAGGGCAAATTATTTCTCCCTAGCTGTGAGAATGTATGACATTTTAAAGAAATCAGTTATGAGCACCCCCCTAGTGGCCCCGGGGTTAAGACTCAGCGCTACTCTGCTACAGCCTGAGTTCAATACCAATCCCCAGCCAGGTAGCTAACCCAGATAGGGCACAACAGACCTCTCCTGTCTCGCCCGCTGCTCCCCTTAGCAATGGCATGCCATGTTATTTAATTTCATGGCTTCTAGAATGCCAGAGCACACAACCAGGCCAGATGGCATCAACTTTAGTTCTTTTTACTGGTAATAATTAATAATAATAAAAAAAAACTGGTGATAAGAAAAGGGAGTGGAGATTATGCAAGAAGGTCTTAGAAAACAGGACTAAAGAGGAGGAAGAGAAATGCTAGCCTTACAAGTAGGATCTGGTGATTGCTGTGAGGAAGGAGGGAGTTGAGGCATGTGCAAAAATTTTCAACAAAGTAGGATCTGCAGAAAGGCTATATCAGGAGGCAGGAAAGCTTTAGAATCTGAAAAGCCCTAAAGATTACAGATACCAATTGTATACAAGGAACAAAATGAAACAAACCATTGGTTATGACATGGCAAAGCCAGTTTACTAAGCATCATCTTGAAAGAGCAAAACAAAATGATTCCAATAAAATGGCAGTTCATGAAAATTAATAATGTAATACCCTATCATCATTAAGGTAAAATGTATAGACCAGAATCAATAGCACCTTTACCTAGTAAGCTATCTTTAAAAGTTTTATTTTAGTGAAATTACATAGTATTTATGTGGACTGAATAATATTATATTTCTTTAATATAGAGATTTAAATGTCAACAGCTACATTCCCAGACTCTCTTGCAGCTAAAGCAAGGATACAAACTGGCCTCTATAATTATATGCCATCACAATATAACTAAAGACAGATGTGAGGCGGAGGACATTTGCCTTTCACACTGAGTTTTCTGCTCCAAAGTTTGGTCTCTGGGTACACAGAAGTCCTATGATAATGTTGGTAAGATATCTGACCAATGGACTACAGATTTGGCATTGTATTCTGAACAGAAAAGATCTAATAGTTCACTCCTGAAAGCTTAGCCTAGAGCCCACTCCTTTAGCCCTTCCAAAGGCTTGAAGTACCTCTGTATTTAACTCCTCTCTGCTTAAAATGATTGGAGCGAGTTTCCAAAACCGGACTCTCCCCCGACACAGCTTTCATTTTCTTTCAATCTTAACTCTCTTACTCTTTCTCCACTTTCCTTACTAGGTCTCAAATTTCTCAACTGATTTTTTTTTTATTTTATTTATTTTGGCATGGAAGAACTAGGAGGTAGGTCAGAGGTGCAGGGCAGGGAGGGGTGAGAAGGGTAGGGAGGAGGGTATGGCGAGAAGATTCACCAAAGACACAGTGAGGAGCAGAACAGGCAGATCTGAAAGCAGTGGGCCCAACAGGAGAGGTCTGCTATGCCATGTGCATTGGCTCCCTAGCCGGGGATTGAACTCATGTCACAGTGGCTGGCGATAGCTTAATAGCACTGTCTTTCACCCCTGCGGCACCAGGGAGGCCCCCCAAAATTTTTTCTTCTTAAACAAACAAGGCTGTGTTAGAGAAAGTAATATAAAATCCTTATGAATTTTGAGATAAACTACATGCAGAAACCTCCATAGTCTAGAGTTCATTGTTTATTTTTTTCTGCATGATTGTCACTCTGGTGCTAACATTAAAAAGAATTGATCTACTCTAACAGGAATCCTTTTAGTTGAAGAAAACAAAGCCAAAAATGGTCAGGCTAGAGAGGTTTAAGTGGGGATATAGTTCAGTGATTCTTCCTAAAGACTCAAAAGAGGCTTCTCAGAGTAGATGGGGCTAGAATCTACTCGTAAAGGCTATTTGTTAAATGTTACATTGCGTATGGAAAGAAGTAAGATCAGTGGTTCCTGAGTATGAATTTGCGTATCAGATTGTTTTCTGTCCATAGGGACAACCTGAGGTGTTTGGAGTAGTCATTACTAAAAGAAGCAGCCAGATAGAAAAAGTGCAGGGTGAAGCCTTAAAGATTAAGTTCACTGATAAGTTGGAGTGGGACTGTGGATTTCGAGAAACCTTGAACTATACAGTTGGAAAGAGGATAGTTAAAAATCCACATACAGAATTTGTGCCTCTGTATCATATAAGTTATATTTAAGACATAGTTGTTTCCTTATATTCTTTTCTCTTTCCTTCATCTATAACCCTGAGATTCATAACACCTTAGAGCTGAAAGGGATCTTATGGGATACATAGAGTCAATTTTTATAGTCTCTGTTTCACAGCACTGTCTAAAAGAGCTTTGTACTATGATGGAAATGTTCTGATTCTTCACTGTCCAGTATAGTAGCCATTAATGTGCCTGTTGAGTACTTGAAATGTATCTAATGCCACTGACGAACTGAATTTTTTTAATCTTACTTAATGTTCATTAATTGAAAGTCAAGCAGCCACATGTAGTTATCTTGTTAGACAGTTCAGTCTATCCACTGTTGTCACCCAAAATTTTGCATTGAAGAGAGAACAAATGACTTAACTGAGTTTTTTCCACATTATAAAAATTAACATCAATGCAGTACTTTGTGTCTTCCTTTCATTGGCTTGGTAGTAGAGACAATATAGGAGATGCCGAGCTTGGTTTTAGCCCTGGAATGCTCGGATTTGACTCTCAGTTAATAATTGTGTGTATAAGCTCTCTGTACCCCAGTTTTTTCCAACTATATAATGAATGGGAATAATAAAACCTTGTAGGGTTTGGTAAGGATTAAATGAGCTAATACATGTATATTACTTAGAATAGTGGCACACAATAAGTAATATGTAACTGTTACCTACTGTTATTTCTTTCTGATCCTTATAATATCTTAGGAGATATCAAGTATCATATGCCCTATTTGAAGAAACTATAACCTGGATAGTCTTTGCCTAGGTCCTACAGAACGTTTATGGCAGAATTGATACTTGATCATCTGACTCCCTAAGTCAGAGCACTTTGCAGTTTTGTCTTTTGCCTCTCATCTAGTATTTCCCATCATCCCACAAAGTACAAGGAAATTTGAGAAGTCATTTCTCACTGGGTGATATTTATGAAGTAAATCTTTAAAAGGACAGTGTCAGTAGCAGAGAAGACACTGGAAACATTTCAGATACAGAGAAAGTCTCGAGCAGAGATCCAAAAGTGGGAGAGAACTAGGAATGATCTGGTTTATACCTGTATAATGGGAGGCTTCCAACACACTCTCTTTGGTATCCTAAAGTACAGTCACTCCCATTCTGTTCTATTTCAGGGAGCCCCTTGACAGAGCGGAAAGTACCGGTACCCAGTTGTTGTGTATCCTTTGCAACAGCTGATGAGTCATCTCATGTCTACACCAAAGTGATTGAAAATACAGATTCTCCCATCTGGAATTTCCAACAGCAAACAAGGTTTGTATTTTTTATGATTTCCAACAGCCTTCCAAAATCTCCTCCTTTTTTTGTGAGACAAACCCAGAGCAAGGAAGAGACCATACAATAATATTAACCAAACCTGGAAAATACTTTTCTTATGAAGCAGTTATATAATCCTAGTGGTTAGGAATTCACAGTGATTTAAAAGCTATGTCATGGGGTTTTTGTTAAACTCTGCTCAGTATAGCTCAAAACTATAGTTCAGTGAAGGCCTTTTATATGCTGTGCTCTGTTTTAAGCACTGGAAATTAAAGATCATTAAGACAGTTCCTACAATTGTGGAGTTCATGGTCTACTTGGGAAAAAATACACATGAAAAATTACAGTAGAATATGTAGTGTTACAGTAATGTTACATGAGAAGTAAAAAGGTTGCTGGTGGAGCTCAGAAAGATAATTTAGCCAACTTGAACATTAGGCAAGTCTTTATAAATAAGACACCTCAGCTAATTCAAACAATGTATACAAGTTATCTAGGTGAAATGTATACAATGCATACAATTTTATCTATGGCCATCTCAGGATAGGCCATAGATTATGCATCCTTGGAAAATTTTTTTGGTGCAATAGAAAGTTTGGACCTAGAGAGATTTGGCCTCCACAAATGCCATCTCTTGTCATTTACTAGTTAGTTGTGTGAACAAGTTATATTACACCTCTAAGCCTTGGATTCCAAGTGGGGATAATTTTACAGGGTTATTACATATAAAGTTGCAGTTAAATGACTTAGGAAAATCACCTCAAACATAGTAGGTACACAACAACCATTGGATCTCCTTTGGAAGATCCAAAAAAAAAAACCAAAACAGAGATGGAATCCTGCCAATCATGCTGAAGTATGGCTTATAGATGGGAGCAAGGATAGAGGCTCGCTACTGGGTATAGAGCTTGCCCTTCCTTTTCTTCCATTGCCTGTTTTATCATTAAAAATTATCTATTACTAATTACTGTTATATTATCTTTACATTGCATCACTTTTCATGAAATTTAATTCTTGTCCACCAACACTAGCTTACCACATGGTGTCAGATCTGCAATTTTCTCATAATGTTTACATACTAGATGAGTCTCAGCAGTTGCTCACATGTTCACAGATTCGAAATTTGAGAGAGAACTCAGTTCTAGCTGTGGTAAGCTACTGGAAATCATACAAAGTCTGGCCACAGTAACAAGGTACTTTATTTAAAATATAAAATAAGCCTTAAAAGACCGGCATCCAGAGACCTGAGCTGAGTAAAGGTGATTTGTTCACTCAGAACCTAACTTTATGAACTTGATGAAGCAACCTTAAGAGTTTCCCAATTTTAGCCTCTCATTTTATAATCAAGGATTCTATCATCCAGGAAGGTTACACAGTCTGTTGATAGCAGAGGCAATGTTAAAAGAAAAATGAGTAACGGTGCTGTTTATAACTCTTATCACAAAATTATTTTTATTTGATCCTCCCGGCAACTCTGTAGGTAGATATTATCTTATTTAACAGGTAAGAAAACTGGTACTCAAAGAAGCTGAGTTCTCAGGATCACTTAGGTAATATAGCAGAGCTAGAATTAGAGGCAGGTATTTTTTTGTTTTTTCCCTAGAGGCAGGTATTTTGACTCCCAGCTGGGATTCAAATCTCTGACATGGTTTTGCTTCACTTTAGCATAGAGCCTCTCATTGGTCTTGAAGTAGGCGCTCTTCAGTTCCCCAATTGCCTGGGGAAGGAAATTGAGTCTCTTGGTTTTCTTTAGTTCTTTATCTTGCCTACCTGGAGCAATGGTACCTGGTTTGGAACTTCCCAAATCTTTGTAACACAAAACTAGGTAATTCACTTGATGTGTTTTAGAAGTACTCAGTGAATTCCTCATCAACTTCTTTATATGGTATTTAAGTTGAGCACTTTTATCATTTTGGTGTCTTGCCTCTTCAGTGTAGGTTTGGTAGGTCAAAACAAGGTTCAGATCCCACACCCGTCACTTAATGACTCTTAAGTGACCTTGAACAAAGCACTTCACCTCTCTGCGTCTTGCTTCATCATCTGTGAAACAGGAGGAACAATGCCCGTGTCATAATGTTTGTGCAGGTTACATATCTATGAAATATTTGGCACCATGCCTGATCATGGTAGTATTCGATCAATATTTTTTTATCCTTTTTCTCCCTTCTCACCATTCTGTCATTCCCATGACATCAGAAGAATACTTAATAGCTCTAGTAAAGCTGTTCCATTACTTACTGACACACTCTGTTCCACAATCTCTCACTTTTCTTGAGAAACAAGAATTGGAATGGCAGCTACCATGAGGGGTGTGGGCAGTGGCTAGGGAGTACTGCATTAGGGGAATCTATTTTCAGCACTTGGCAAATTATTTCCCCTCTCTCAGCTTCTATCCCCTAATTTTAACTGTGAAAATAAAAGTATCTCGTAGTGACTGACCTTGAAGATGAAAGGAAAGTGAAGCAAAGTGCTTTGCAAACTACAAGGTATTCTTTAAATCTAAGTTTCATACAATACAAACTTCCTATACAGTTAATTCATGATTGTTTTTCTTAATAGGCTATCAAAAGAGCTTCTACTGGACTCACAACAAACTCTGGTCTTCAAAGTTTGGCATAAAGGAGGTATGAACTCTGTTCTGTGAATATTTGTGTGATTATAAAAATAAGTTCACATCCTGTTGACAATTTGAGAATTCTTTTATTAACCAAGTGATACCATAGTACTGATGCTGAAAATGCATTTATGTTAGAGGGAATCCCACAGAATGCCTGGTCATTCTGTGTAACTTAAATGCTTAGAAGTCCAGCCATTTTGTTTGACTGCACTACCTGCCTAGTGCAGAAATCCAAGTACATCTAAATCTTTCCAATTGTAGCACCACAATCATAATGTATAATCTGCTAAGCACAAGTGATTGTTCTTCCTTCTGTTGATGTTGGCTTATTAACCAAGACCCCAGCATTTTCAGGTCTTACACAAGACTAGAGTCTGACAACTTGTCCTTCCTTGTTTTAAAAAACTCCCCAGTGCTGAGATGCTGACTTCATGGTCCCTGAGCTTAGTTTAATCAGCTACCATTTACTAAGAGGCATAATACAACAAAATTAAAAGCAGAGACTCTGAAATCATACTTTTTAGATTCAAATACCACTTTTGCCCTTTATAAGGTAGCATGACCATGGGTGAATGACTTGACTTTATAAAATAGGGATGATGATAATAATACCTACTTCATAGGGGTTCAGGAGAATTAAATGAGTGATTCTTAGTGAACTGATATTTTGTTAACACCATCTCAGTTTTTGTTAGTGAGTGGCAGTGTGCTAGGAGCTTTACAAATATCTCTAATCCTGTAAGGTAAAGATATAATTAGTTCAGTTTTATAGATGTAAAAGCTGAAGCCCAAGACAAGTGACTTGACTGAGGTTGTATATCTATTAATTGATGGATCCCGTTTTGGGGCCCTATTCTAACTGGCTCTTATAGTCTTCACCGTTTGCACTTTGCCATCCTGGTAAAATTGTGTAACTCAGAAAAATGAGGTGATAAGGACATACATCTATCTCACAGTTCCTGCACTTAGAAAATTTTATCTCACTAAATCCTCCTGTAAATCTGGTTCTTTTAAAATTACTGCTATGGGTTTCCAAACCTTTGGGTGTTTGGGGTCATCTACAGCACCAGTTTTTGTCAGGGGTTAAGTTTCAGAGCCAACCCCAACACCTAATAAAGACGTGAGAGTAGTCAAGGTGTAAAGGAAATGACTTACCTGTGCTCCATTTGGGAATAATGCTAGGGATCTGGTCTTGATGACTTCACTCATGCTGCTGCCTTGGATCACTTACTGTATGCCCCACTCCTGCCCAGTCTCAAACGAAGCAGGAGCTGATCCTAAATCCCTTTTCTCTGAACCAACACAAGGACTTCATGCAGTATTTAGCCTGGCTTCCCATTCCTCTCTTGCTTTC
Organism: Talpa occidentalis; assembly: GCF_014898055.3. NCBI lineage: Eukaryota > Metazoa > Chordata > Mammalia > Eulipotyphla > Talpidae > Talpa > Talpa occidentalis. The sequence continues at coordinate 39,257,795 of NW_023603184.1, read as the reverse complement.
TAGTCTTTTCTCTAAAGAACTTCAAAGATGGCCATGCAGACCAGGGTTGCCTCAGATCAAAATCCACCTTAACAGGAAAAAAAATAATAAACATTGGTCTGATTCAGACCTGGATTAAAACCTTGACTCTGCCATTTATAAATTATGTGACATGAGGTAAAAATCATCTTACCTCCTTGAACCTTTGTTTTCTTATTTATAAAATTAAGATAACGATACCTGCCCTACAGGCATTTTGTGAATCAGAAATAATAAATGTAAATAGGAAGTCTTTGGCACATAATTGGTGCTCAATAAATAGGACTTTATTTATTTATATATTTTTTAAGTCATTTTTCATTTTTAAGCAATGGTTGCTTTTTTTTCCTCAGGTGTCGTGCCCATAGAATTTCCTCCACCTTCTCTCACCCTCCCACGCTTCTGACTGTACCCAATGCTTGTAAAATAAATAAATAAATCTTTAAAAAAAAAATAATAATTTCCTCCACCAATGCACCCGTGCACCATCACCTCAGTCCCCTGTGCTCCTCCCTCCTCCCTTTAATCCCTCTCCCTCCTCCTCCCCTGCAGGATATCTCTGGTTTATAATTGTCCGTTTGTTTTTGTTTTTGTTTTGTTATGTTTTGTATTGTTATTATTTTTTCCCCTGATGTCTTATTGGGTTCCCCTATATTCCTCCTATAAGTGAAACCATTCAATATTTTTCTTTTTCCTTTTGACTTATTTCACTGAGCATCATTCCTTCTAGCTCCATCCATGTTGCTGCGAATGGCATGAGTTTATCTATTTTGATTACTGAATAGTATTCCATTGTGTGTATATACCACATCTTCTTGATCCAGTCATCTATTTTTGGGCATTTGGGTAGTTTGCAGGTTTTATATATTATAAATAGTGCTGCAGTAAACATCGGGGTACAGGTGTTCTTTTGAATCAATGTTTTTGTGTATTTTTATTATACCTACCTACAATGTGTGTATTATGCCTAGTATGTGTCATATCCTGTTGTAAATGGAAATGAGGAAAATACCTAGACCAAGCTATTCATCTTGCTCTATCTCCATACATATAGATACCTCTTTCCCTACAACCCTATCCTTTCCATGTAGACTTAATGAACCTATTACAAAAATTATTCAAACCAAACCAAGCTGTATTTGATAAATATTTTAGTTCCTCGTGCCAGGCACTATTCTAAGTGCTAAGAATGCAAAGGTAAAATAAGGCAGACATGTCTCTGACTTTATGGAGTTTATTTTCTGGTGGGGGACACAATTACAGAGAGTATGATCAGGCAAAAACAGAGTGCTCTGGTAGGGGAAATCTAGCCCAGACTTAGGTTGTCACAAAAGATTTTCTGGAACATACCTCAGTATAGTATAGTGGCACAGGACTCTCCTGTCCCTCTCTACTTCAGCCAGTTCACTGGTTGCTTTCGGTAATGTTTATCAAGTTCCTCGTGATGGAACAAGCTATTGTTACAGGTATGGTGTAGAGAGTATAGGGAACGTAAAAGTTATGTCTTGCCTGGTCTCAGCTTTCCAGTAGGTCTCAGTCTAAAGAAAAGCAAGCTTTGTAAACAAAGTATGTAAACATACTGTCAGTATGTAAACATACTGTCCAACGACAGTATGTGAGAAGTTCACTCTCACCAGCAGCATGCACAAAAAATTAAGAGAAATGCATGACCACTCCTCTTTAAAAATTGCATTCCTTAATTAATTTAGCAAATTGAAAGCTGAGAATTATGTCACTGTTTGGTAGATTCAGCCTTTGATATTTAGTGCAGGAAATGGAGCCTATTCAAAATTGGAATTTGGAGTAACAGAGGCCTGCCTGTCTCCAGATACTTTCATGCCAGAAATAAGAACAAGAAGTAACAAGACTGTCAACAAAGGTCATTGCTTGGTAGCTTGTCCAACCCAGAAGGGCCTTCTCAGTCAATAAGGGCAACCCTCTTTCCATATATAGGAGAACCTGAGGACAGGATCATTTTCTGATCCCTATTGGTTTTCCAGGTGCTTATTAGACTTTCTTTTGTAATTTGTGTCACTTCTGTCCTTTTTTTTTTTTTTTTTAACATTTTAAAAGGACAGGTTCAACAGGAAAGGAGAGAGAAAAAGAGAGACACCTGCATAGACACAGATGGGCAGTCTTCGGCAGAGAACTGCCTCACCTTTGTTTTTAAATATAATACATGTATATGTTATAGAAAATTTGGAAAATACAGACAAGTATAAACGAGAAAATGAAAATCCCTTGTAATTACAAGGGTGAAGGTCTTTCAGTTTTTTAAGGTTAATCAGGTTAATCAAAATGGCTCCACCAGTGTACATTCCTACCAATAGTGTTCCTTTTTCTCCCCATCCTCTCCAGCGCTTATTGTTGGGGATCTTTTCAATATGCATCATTCCCATGGGTGTGAGATGATATCTTATTGTGATAGTGACCTGCAATCTCCCTTATAAAAAGTGATGATAAACATTTTTCCATGTATCAATTGGCCTTCTAGATAATTCTTTTTGCTGAATTGTCCACATCTGCTGCCCATTTATTAACTGGGTTGTTTATTTACTGTTACATTGAGTAAGTTTTTTATGTTTCTTGAATATTAACTCTGTGCCAGTTTCATTATGTGTTAACATTTTCTCGCATTCAGGAGAATGCTTTTTTATTTGCTTATATTTTCTTTGACTGTATTGTTAATACTGCATTGTTTCTTTCACTGCTTGTTAATTTGAAGTTATCCCACTTATTTGTCTTTGCTTTTATTTCCTCATTGTAGGGGTCGAGTCACCAAAAGTATCTTTATCATTGATGTCTTCAAACATACAGCCATTTTTTATATATACTTTACTGTTTAGGTCTTGTAGCTACGTCTTAAATTCATTTAGAATTTATGTGCCCAGCCACATTGCCCAGCTCTTCTCTTTTCCCCACAGATGAGGAGAGGGTAATTGGCTTTGCGTCAGTAGACCTCTCCCCACTTCTCTCTGGCTTCCAGTTTGTTTGTGGTTGGTACAACATCACAGACTTCAGTGGAGAATGTCAAGGACAGATAAAAGTTGCTATTTCCCCTTTGGAAAGTTTGATGCACTTCAAAGAAGAAAGGCAAGCAAGACGTGGCTTGGATACCCCCGGATCACTGGTATGTATCCTGAGTCAATCCCCTAATCAGTCGGGTTCTACTGAGGAAAACCTTTGTAGCTTGTAGCAAGATCCTTTATATGTGTTTGATACTTCCCAACTTACAAAACGCATGTATTTATGATCTCCTACTCTCCCATGACCTTTCTGTTCATGGGAGAAAAATGGTGTGGAATTACATAGTGCACAACTCTGAATATACCAAAAACCATGGAAATGAACACTTTCCAAGTGTGAATTTTGTAATACATAAATTTAATTTATGTATTACATAATGTATTACATAATTTATATAAGACTATTGATTGAAATTTTTTTCATTCTCTTACATTTAAATTTTTCTTTTTTTTAAATTTTTTTCTTTTATTATTTTATCTTTTAGAAAATGAAGCGAGATGGGATGGGGGGAATTGACAATATAATATATATGGACAACTCTTACAAGTAGTTTAACTCCAAAGGAAAGAAGAATCTTTTAGACTGCCCAAGAGAGGGAAGATCTGTCAAGACAAAAATTATGTTATTCCTTTCTTTATATCACATGCCTGCCTCAAGGCCTGCTAGCATGAGCATCAAGAAATACTGAATGTGGCCTCTCTGGTGGCACAGCAGGTTGAGCGCTGCGCTGTGAAGCTGTCTGCAGCCTCTGCAGCTCGGGTTCGATTCCTGGCCGACCAGGGAGAAACCCACATGGCACAGCAGACCTCTCCTGCCTCGCCTGCTGCTCCTCTCAGCAGTATCTTCAGTCTGTCTCTCTGTTCTGCTCCTTGCTCTCTCTGATGAATTCTCTCACCCTCCCGTGCCTCTCACATGTACCCCAGTTCTTATATAAATAAGTAAATCTTTAAAAAGAAAATTAAACAAACAAAAAAAAATACTGAAAGAACAAATGCAAGAGAAAATGACAAAAAGTTAAATGGCCCCTGTATGAAAAGGTCTTTTCCATCAATTCAATCCTGGTAGTCAGGAGAAAGGAGGTATCACAACCAAATTATCCTCATATGTAAATGTAAGATGATGTCTAACCAGGAATTAAGAAACTAACTAGATGGAGCCTCCCTGATGGCACAGCAGGTTGAGTGCCGTGCTGTGAAGCTATCTGCAGCCTCTGCAGCATGGGTTCAATTCCCAGCCAGTCAGGGAGAAACCCACATGGCGCAGCAGACCTCCCCTGCCTTGCCCGCTGCTCCCCTCAGCAGTGTCTTCAGTCCGTCTGCCTGTTCTGCTCCCCGCTCTGTCTCTGGTGAATTCTCTCACCCTCCCACACCTCTGACCTGTACCGGAGTTCTTGTGTGTATAAATAAATAAACAAACAAACTAACTAACTAACTAACTAACCAGAGGTGCAAGAGTGTAAGTATAGAGACAGCAACTAAAAAGCAATCTAATATTATATAGTCTGTAAAATGGGTCTAATAGTCCTATCTCATAAGGTAATTGTGAAGTTTCAATAAGAAAATAACATGTAAATTTCTCGGTACAGTGTTGAATACGTAGAAAATATTCAATGAATTGTGTTTATACACATACATACAATGAATATACTGCAAATTTATTGATGCTCTGCTCTGTTCAAAAGGACTCATGATGACAAGTATACAATTTTTCTCACTACTTCTACAGATCCCGATATACAATCCCTTTTCCTTCCCAGCCTCTGATGTATATGCAGCAATCCCCAGTTGTATTGCAAGACAAACCCCAGAAAAACTTGTCCACACCTCTTCAAAGGAGCTGGATTTCTCCTCTCCTGGGAGGTGAGTGATTTCATGATGAGGGGGAGAAATGGAATCAAAGAATGGAAATGTACAAACTGACTAGTCATTTCTCTTTTCTTTATTAGAAAAAGATACTAGACACAGGAAAGAACTTGTTAATCTTCTGTCACAACCTTTAGGAACTACAGGATCTTCAGTAAACAATTTTTTATAAGATAAGAACTAGAGCTTTCATTGCTATCAAAAGGATGGCTTTAGTGTAAGAAACACTCTTGTCCTCAAAGGCCTTTAATCTTTATCCCTAAAATCAGTCATCAGCTATGTGACAAGCATAAGATCTTTCATCTCCCAAACCATTTTACCAGGTTATTTTGTGCAAAGCAACTGGCCCAACCTTTTCTCCAAACCACGCATATGTTCATATGTGGACATGCATGTGGATATTAGGTTATTGCTGTGGAAGAGCATGATCTAAGAACAAGAAAGCTTCTTTCCACCTGAATCCCTTCCAGACCCCAGGTCCATATGATCTCCACAAGTCTTTCATGTCTTTCTCTCCTCCTCAGGGAAAACAGATGGGATCTTTCCTATCAGCAGGCACTTCTACAGCAGCAGTTACTGAGTAGTCCTTTTATTCCAAGAAAAACACTCTCTAATGCTACTTAGCCTGTTTCAGTGCCATATAGCTTTCTACACCAAGAGATCCTCTATCCTCTACAGAAAGGGAGCCTATGTTTCTGTCAAATCCTATCTCCCAGTTTAGATAATTTCTCAGTTTCTTTGATTATAGTCAATAAGTGAACCATAGAAAGAAGATGAAAGTACTGATGTAAGGATAGAAATATACTGTTTAGTAATTGTTAAAGTTAAAAGTTTAGTACCTTTTTTTTAATCCACATAGATATGTGCCTGTTCCCACTACAAAAGAGGCTCATGAAAATGTCATATTCTAATCCAGACAAAGCTAACCAAATTGTTTATTAATATAATGGAATACTACTCAAAAATAAAAAGAAATGAAGTATTGATATACCACAAAGTGAATAATTGTACGAAGAGAAGTTGGACAAAGAAAAGTATATTATTTGTATAAAATTACTAATCTATAATGACAGAAAAAAATCAATGTCTGCCTAGGCTCAAGGCATGATGAATAAAGATGGAAGGAAGAAGGAATTACAAAGAATAGGAGGAAACTTGGGGATAATGGGTGTGTGTTCATTATCTTGATGTTGTGGTAATGGTTTCCTTAGATGGACAATAAGCACATGAATAGATACCTATTATTCATCAGGAAAATGTAAATGAAAACCATGAGATATCACTTCACACCCACTAGGATTGGGATGTGGAGAAACTGGAACACTCAGATATGGCTGGTGGGATTGTAAAATGTTACTGTTGTTTCAGCAGACAGTCTGACAGTTTCTTAAAAGGTTAACCAGATAATCCAGCAATTCTACTCTTAGGTATATACCTGAGAACTGAAAACATGTCCACACAAAAACTTATATATTAATGTTTGTCACTGTATTGTTGTAGAGCAGCCCCGATATTAAACGGGTTCCTGGCTGTGGGTCCTCACCCACGCGCTTAAAAGGGACTTATGAATACTCCACTACAGGCACACACAATAGGTTAATAAAAGGTTTATTTACAAGGGAAAAGGAAATAAGGAAAATGTACAACTCAGGGAGAAAATAGGGAAATAAAGTCTTTAATGCGTCCTACCCGATCCGACGACCAGAGCTGGCCGGACGGCTGCGAGCTGGCGGAGAGCCAAAATGGGGATCCCCCAAAGCCCACATGTCTGCCTTTTATCTCATCCTGGCTGCTTAACCCCACCCTCAGGTCCCAGCCACCTTCCCTTTGGTGGTGATGGGATTTGGAGTTCCCAGTGTCTTTGGCTTTGGCCTGGGGTGGGGGTGGAGTCCACAAAGCCTGTATGGAATTAGCTTTAGGACATCCTTTTCCCCCTAACAGTATCACTCCTAATAATCAAAAAATACAAACAACGCAAATACCCATCAGCTGATCTGTGGATTTAAAAAAATGGAATATTACTCAGGCATAAAAAGAGTGAAGTACTGAAACATGCTACAACATGGATGAAGTATTTGAAAACATTAGGCTAAATGGAAGAAGCCAGTCAAAAACACCACATTGTATAACTTCATTTATGTGACATATCCAAATTAGATAAACTTACAGAGACAAAATAGATTAGTGATTGCCTAGGAGTGGGAGATTTGAGTGGGCACTGAGAAGGAAGTGGAGTGATTGCTAATGGGTGTGGGGTGGGTTTTGTTTTTTTTTTTTTTTTTTTTTTTTTTTCAGTTAATGACAGTGTTCTAAAAGTGTGGTGATGGCTGCACAACTCTGAATATACTAAAAAAAAATGACTTGTACACTTTTAAATGAATGAATGATGATATGTGAATTAACTCTGACTTATTTTTTTAAAAAGTCAGAATATTGGTGGAGTCAAGTTCTTGAATACCAAGGTAAGGAATTTGAGATTTGTTCAATAGATTCACAAAGGAGCCAAAACTATAAAGGAATGACGCTGAATAAATAGGTTAGTACACGTTGAATGCTTACAACATTGCTTGGCACATAGTCAGGACTCCATAAATACTGCTATTGTTGTTTTTGTTATTTCAGATCTGTGTTTTTAAAAAATCACTCAAGGCTATATATGTATCAAATTTATTAAAAGGCAATGAGTAAGACTGAAGGCAAGATTATTGGGAGACAGTTGTAATTCAAGCAAAGTCAATGAAGCCAGAACTGTGGTAGTGAAAATCAATTTACAGTACCATTTCAGGAGGGTGATTTGTGATTATTGGGAATTTATTTTGCTCCCATTTACTCCTGACAGAAGCACTGCTGCAAGAAGCCAGGCATCACGCCATGAAGAACATGTGCAGAATATCCGTCGATTTCATGAATCCCTGCAACAGGGAGAGGCAGTCTTGCTAAGTGAGGACAAACTGACCCCATCACCTTTGTCTTCCCAGACTTCCATTCTGACTTCGCTCAGGTAAGGCTCTCTGCTGAGAAAAGACACAGGAAATCATAGTGGAGCACAGGGGAATGGACAATGGCAATGTGCAATACTGCTTTCCCATCAGCTGCCAACACTCTGGGAGGTTTAGTGTAGGGAATTCTGTGCATTTTAGGATCAAATTGGACCCTATAGTCTTGTAGGATTCTTCATAGATGAATGATGTCTTGGGGTCTCCCCTACCCTCAGGGATCCCTATTACTAATCCACCTATAAATACAAGTGGATTTATTATTTTTTTTTTTTATAGAGGCATTTTTTTTGTTTTGTTTTGTTTTGTTTTTTATTTGTTTGCTTTGTTTATACATGCACTGGGTAGTCAGAAGCACGGGAGGGTGAGAGAATTCACCAGAGCCAGAGCGGGGAACAGAGCAGGCAGAAGGACCGAAGTACACTGCTAAGGGGAGCAGCGGGCGACAGGAGAGGTCTGCACGCCATGTGGGACCCTCCTCAGGTGGCCGGGGAGCAGCCGGGGATCGAACCTGTGCCGCATAGGCTGCAGGCAGCTTTGCAACCCAGCGCTCAACCTTTGCGCCACCGGGGAGGCCCTAAATACAAGTGGATTTAGAATGCTCACCAAATATAATAATAATCACCATCACATCTACTCAACCTCACATCTGCTTTACAATTTACAAAACTTTATCTTGTTCACCATCTTTATCCTCGAAATTACTGGGATTCTTCCAGACCTGCATCTATCCTATTAGTGCTTCCCTGTCCTTTTCTTAGATTAGTTAGCATCTGAACCACAAGAGTATTGTGACACTTGAAAGGGTCATTATAGACCATTTAGCTCAGCCCTGGATTATCTCGTAGGAGGTTGTGGTACAGAGAAAAGAACTTGGCTTCAGAATCAGGATGGGGCCTGAGAATTTCCATCTCTAACAAAGTTCTCAGGTGACCCTGATGATTTCACTCCTAAAACTAAGTTTTAAGAATTGTTGCCCTAGAGGAATTTTCTATCATATGAAGATAAAACAAGATAATGCCAATTTTACATTACTTCCTTGGTTTCCAGAGCCATAAAATAGTGTTTTATTTTAGGTCACAATAATCCTGTGAGGATTGCAGATAAGAAAATTGTAATTAGTAGGTTCTACATCCAGGGCCACTGATATGCCAGAAGGGTCTGCATATTTTTCAAAGCTGCAAGTTTATACTTGTTTTCATATTCCTACTACAGGTGTTTATTGATGCAGCACAAGCTCTAACATCTTACATAAATACATTGTGACTTGATAAGCACCATGACTTCTAGTGGTGGAATAAGGTTCAGCATTGTCCTTTTATTTAATTTGGATTTATCCATAGGACACATAGCCTGTCCCTAAGAAAAGGATAGAAAGACTTTCAGTTCACTTCACAGGTACTTACTGTCTGTTTTATGCCAGTTGTTCCAGGCACATTGAGTGTACCAGAGAAGTGGAGACATTTGAGATATTATTTTCTAATAGTACCAGATGCTCATAGCCTAATTAGGAAAACTAAACTAACACATAATGAGAAAATAAAGGGACAGTCTAACACAGAGTTGATGGGCATGCGGAAAGTGAAGGAATTTAAAGGAGAGTTCGGCCAATGATTTGAGGTGATGGACTTGGAAAAGGAGAAATATGAGCTGCACCTTTTAAGTCGCATAGAATAGGGATGGAGCAGGGAGTAGTTTGAACTCAGGTTCCAAAATGCAAAAGTGAGGCAGGAATGAGCCCAGTTGGGACAGAGCCCACCTGTTATCCTGAAAAAAGAGTTGGAGTCCCAAATCCTGGATAGCACATACTCACTCTTACCACCTACTACTGCTTACCCTGAACAGAATTTAAATCCTCTGGCCTTCACATGCCTGATTTGTAAAACATTAATTACTGATCTCATCTGGTTGACTGGGAATTAAAAAAGCATGAAATGTAAAATCCTATGCAAATGAAGATGGTAGTGGTTGGTGTGATTTCTAATTGGAGAGTGTTAAGAATGATGGTGGCTCCATTAAAGGATTTTTTTAACAGATTTTTTTTTTTAAAGTCATTTGTTCATGTCTGTTAAGCATTCACATTCATTTATTTTGTATCAAGCTCTATCTTGGGTGCAGTAGATATGAAGGAATTAGCACAGAGCTCACAGTACATCAAGGGAAAGCAGTATGAAACAAACAAGTGATGTGATTGAAGAATACAGAAACAACTTCAGTGCTCAGAGAAGGAAGCCTTAACCAGGGTCAGAGAAGGCTTGCTAAAGAGGGCACTTGTTTGAAGGATTAGGAACAGTTATGAGGTAGCCATGGTCAGTGTTAGGCCAGGGGAATCACATTAGCCAGACAGAAGCAGGGGAAAGATGTCCCCACCAGTGGGATTATAGTCAGAGAGGTAAAGGGATGAATCGGTGGGTTGGAGTGGGGCCCTTAGTATTAACAGACCAAGTGAAAAATATGTCAGGGGAATATAAAAAATGTTTCTAGGGTCTCCCCTGGTGGTGCAGGCGGTTGAGCGCCGCACTGTGAAGCTGTCCGCAGCCTCTGCAGCGCCGGTTAGATCCCGGCCGGCCAGCAAGGGTCCCACATGGCGCAGCAGACCTCTCCTGTCTTGCCCACTGCTCCCCTCAGCAGTGTATTTCATCAGTCTGCCTGTTCTGTTCCCCGCTCTGTCTCTGGTGAATCCTCTCACCCTCCCACGCATTTGGCCTATACCCCGGTTCTTGTATAAATAAATCTTTTAAAAAAAAAAAAAAAAGTTTCTAATCCCAGTGAATAACCTTTGTGTCCTCTTCTTTTTTTACAGGAGGAATCTGAATGAGCTAGACCAGATGCAGCGGTACTTCAGCCAGAAACTCACCAAGCCTTTACTTCCCTTCAGTCCTCAGACTCACACCTCCATCTTGCAAAGCCACGAGAGCCATAAGGATCATCTGGGGCCAGGAGTCAGCAGCCTAGACCCTGAAAGTCAGTGCATCCTGGAGAAATCCAGTAACCTAGTATTGCAAGTCAGCTCTTTAATCTCAGGTATGGCTCAAGGCCCCTCTGGTTGAGGAGTTATGATTTCTGGGTACCCGTTCAAAAAGCTTTGAATGTCTGCCCTCAGACAAACTCCACTGACAAATAGAAACCAACAGCTTCCCCATCTTCCTTATTTTTTCTTTCACTTCTTCCTTTTTTTCTTTCTCTATTATCTTCCTTATGAAAGAAAAGATGTAGAAGCAAAGCATAGAGATCCAGGCAGTGGGAAGAGTGTTGGACTGAGAGGCAGGAGACCTGGTTAGGTCTTTGAGTGGGTTTCTGACATGGGCTTACTGTTTGACTCTGTGCATACTTAGTTCTTCAGTACTTCAGTACTTCCTCAGTACTTACTTCTTCAGTAGCAGTTCTTGAACTTGTGCCACTCTATTTTCAGAAAAAAATAATCAACTACAAACATAATGAACAACTAATTCTCAGAGCCCAGAAGTGTGCATTTGTAGCAAGCACCCCAGATGATTCTGGATGTTGGTGGTCCATAATCCATCCCTTGAAAAAAACCTTAAAGATGATGGTTCTCATTTGGCTGGATTTTAGAATCATTGAAGGAGCTTTTAAAAATCCATATACCATACTTTGTTGCATCAGGATTCAGGCATCAGTATTTTTCATGACTGTCCAGGTAATTCTATTAGGTAGCCCTGAGACCACTCTAGAACAGATATTTTCCAAACTTACCTGAGCACAAAAATCACTTGGGGTACTTATTTTGAAATACAGATTCTTGGGTTCTATTCCATCCTATTGGGTTCTATTCCATCCAGGATTCAGATCTGGCCATCTCTATCAGACACACAGTGAAGAATACTGAGAAATCAACTCGATCTGCACCCTCACTTGGTATCATTTTTGCTCAGGTTAAATGTGTAGCTTCTATACAGGGATGACTAAGTTTAGTTGTCTCTCTTTAAAGGGTCAAAAGCCATGACTGATAATAGGTACAAACCTTCTTTCTACCTTCTTCTGGAAGGTTACCAACAGGGCTCCAGAGGTATACTATGTATTTGGCTTCCACTACCTTAAAACTAGTCCATCAGCTATTTATTGAGTACCAACTATGCCAGGCGCTATTCTGTTACTAGTTCCAGGGGCATAGAGTGGTGGACAAGACAGGCATTGTCTCTGCTTTCATCAAGACAGGCATTGTCTCTGCTTTCATCAGACATACAGTCTGTAGTCAACGGAAGAAACTGGTCCTCAGAAAGAAAATGTAGGATCAAAACAAAGGGAGGTTTATTTGGAGTAGAGGTGAGAGAAAATAGGGGATCTTTTTAAAGGGGAATATTAAAAGAGGAGAGAGAATAGAATGGAGGGATTGAAGTTGGTGGGCCTTGAAGCCAAGCTTAGGAGTTCAGTCTTTATCCAGAAAAAACAATGACAATGAAAATTGATTTTCACAAGGAGAGCATAGATTTTGAAAGGGAAAGACGAAACTAGTTTCTAAAAGCTCTCCCCCCATCATGTCTCAGTCATTTTTGAAGAAGCCATTTACACAAGTGAAGCTTGAAAATGAATCACTGAGTATAGGGTTTCATTTATGCCACATCTATGTACCGGGTCATTTGCTGAAAATGCAACATGAGTAGACATAAGGTCCCTGCCTTTGAGAAGGTCACAATCTGGTAAGAGAAACAGACAGACTGACAGTTATACATAGCATGTTCTTAAGTGCTTCCTGGTAGACAAAGCCATATAGCCATCCATGCAGCTGGTACATCTGGGAAGACCTCCTGGAGGAGATGCATTAGAACGGGGTCTTAAAGGATGGACTGGCTAGTTTGTATAAAGCAGAAAGACTTCTCTAAGAACAGTAGTTCAGGTCAAAGAAGCAATATTGAGTCAGTCTGCTTCCTGATCCCCGTCCCTCTTTGGAGGTAGGGATGTTCCATTTTCATGCATCTACTCGCTTCCCCTTTGAGACCTAAAAATATTAGAGTATTAAACTCCACCACACCTTCCAGTAGGCTGAGCACTCCGTTAGGTGCTGTGAGGAAGATGTGGCCCCTAGCTCCCAGAAACCAAATTTACCTCCTAACTTCAAACTTCATCCTCTCCTAATGCAAACATATATCATTCTCTAGGCCTATTTATGAATTTATTCTCTCCCTTTTCACCCCCAAAACAATTTGAGGCTAGTGGCTTCCGTTTATTAAATGCTTATATACGTGCCACACTATGTATGCTTGATTATCTATGAATTCTTTAACATAACCCTGTAGAACAGTGGTGGTAGTCATTTTTTGAAAGATAAACAGACTAAGAGGGGATAGTTTGCTGATGACCACAAAGTGACTGCAGAGATTTGAACCCAAGACCGGACAGCTCCAAAGCCTCTGCTCTAACACACCACTGCTTCTATTTTCTCTGTAAGCTTTCCCTGCCTTATCATTCGGGGTGATAGATATTCCCTTGCTTTTATTTTCTAAGTAAAATAGATAGTACTAATAACTGTGATCAAATAGGTAAATAAGTGGATTCTCATTTTGGTTTTTAATATAGGTAATTTCTGAAGTAAATGGAAGCATGAACATGCCCGCCAGGACTCCCAGCTCCCAAGGATTCCTGAGCAAGAGCAGATAGTCTCTGAAAACATTTCCACAGATGTAACCTCAACTATGACTAGATTAGATTTTGGTCCTCTGATATTAGAATAAAGTGCTAGAAATTATACTGTGTTGATTATAGTTTTACTGATTCTTGGGAGTGACTAACTATCTTTTAAGATCATTGTTCAAAGTCTGATTGCAAGAATACATCTGAAACTAGAGGTTAGTGTGGGAAAGTTGAGTGGTCTATGGCCCTACGTTGTAGTAATATCTGTTGCTGATATCTGTTGCTGTTCAGATCTGCAGACTGTCACCAGGAATTCTCAAGCATCTTTGAATTCTCACCGAGCCAGGAATAGAAGCAGAAAAGTCACTACCCTCCCAGATGCTCAGGACACAGAAGCCATGCAAGAACCAAGCACAGCTCCAGACCTGCCATTGGCAAGAGCTCCAGATAAGAGCACAAGCTCCCCACCTCCCCCTACTCTTGAGGAAACTGCAGATGAAAGAGCAATGCTCCATGAGGCCCTGGAGCACACAGTACCCATTGCAAGGGTGCAGAGCAGTGAGGACCCCGAGGCAGGGCCAGCCTACAGTGATGAGGACTATGAAGAAGCCATCATAGAGCCTAGGACCCTCAACGAGATCACCACTGTGACAGACAAAACTAGCCCTTGGTCCAGTTTTGTGTCAGACACAAGTGAGATCATCAACCTTCAGCCTAATGAGGTTCAGCGGGAAGGCACCTCTTGTCCTCCAGAGTCTTGCCCCAGACAGGAACATGAGGTCAGAAGTAGCTTTCTGTCCAGCTTAGAAAGGGCTGCTAACACCTACCTGCATGGTCAGGATTCTGCTAGCCAAAGTCTTGTTCCTTGTGCAGTTGAAGCCGCTAAGGCCAGGGTTAGAGATTCTGCCTCAGCAGACCCTCAGCAAATTCCACCCCTGACACCCCCAGGGACCCAACAGAGCAACACCTTTGTTGAGTGGATCTCACCAAATGCAGATCAGGACAAGGAACCGGAGCCAGAGGCTCAGACTGAAAATGAAGCTGTCTCCAGTGAGCTGAGTGACTCTGCTGATAGCTTCAAGAATTTTCCTCTACGCTTAGGCTCTCAGAGCAGACAGGAAAACCATATGGAGTCACCCATCAGCTCCCCTGACATGAAGCAGAAGCAGGTGACGTCTGGATCTCAGGTGCCTACAAGGCAGAGCTTCCTTCTGTATCCTTTGGTGTTTCCCACAGTAGCACTTTAAGCCATCACTAGGCATTTTGGATTCTGGTGCTTAGGCCAGCATGGGTAAGTGTGAGCATGAGCAATTGCTACCCTCATGGAATTCACTGAGTAGCACAAGAAGACCCTTATTTCTAAAGACTTGTCTGCACTTACCAGGTTCTATGAATCTACTTTTTATCCAGCCTTCTGAAGCATAATGCTTTACACTGGTTTGAGGCACTGGTAGCACATTCATCAGCCTAGCTTAAACTGATTTATCTGATTAATCTATCAGATATTTTACACCTGGAGACAAGGCTCTGGGTGTAATGTTGAGCCCATTATCTCAGTCGAAATAGAAGTGGAAGGTGTAGAAGGGGGTGGGGGGAAGAAGATAACTAGCACTGATTTCCAGTGCATTGATTATTCATTGATTACTAAGCATTTACAGTATGTCAGGCACTTTACATACATTTTTCATTTAATCATCACAAGCCTGTATGGTCAGTATCATCGTTTCTATTTTGCATGTAAAGAAACTAAAGCTCAGAGTTAGAGCGACTTGTTTTTGTATTTTCTTAAAGGCAACTGATGTTGCCAAGGGGAGGGAAAGCAGGCACCACTGAAATGATCTGTAGGTAGCAGTTCACTGTGTTTAGAGCCAGGGCTAGGTAGGAGGGTGAGAGGTAAGACCAGGCCTGATCTTAAAGGCTTTTTATGCCTGGCTAAGGTGCTTGGCCTCCACACTGTAGGCAAATTACAGTTCAGCTTCCTGATCTTTAAAATGAAGATAATGATGGTACAACGCTTACTGGGTTATTGTGAAAATTAAATTAATTATATAAACTCCCTGGCATGGTGCATAATACATAGCATTCAGTAAATTCTAGCTAGTAAGCAAGAGTGAAATGGTCAGACTTACACATTAGAAAGATCTAACAGTACCTTGTTAAAGGTGTTAAGAGGAGACCAGTGTAGGGGCAGGACAGGCCACAGAGCAGGTTTTCTATGATCCAGCAGACCAGGTAAAGGAGGAGTCCTGGAGCCCTCGGTGGCTTTTGCAGGTCTTTTATTTAGATTTACCAGGCATATGGCAGGCAGGGGTGCTGGGGGGCCGGGAGGCTGGCAGGCCTCCCAGCTCCCAGCAAGTCTTCACTCTAGCTGGGCTCTCCGGCATTTTCTTGTGGCCTTGCTTCTCTGCTCTCTCATGGTTCTGCTTCTGCTTCTCAGCTTCTGTTCGTTCTTGGCTTCCGCCCTTCTAAACTCAGTCACTCAGCCCAGGTGTACCCACTTCAGGTGCCCACACCCTGTTCCAGGTGTCTGCCATCAGGCATACATTCAGGGTTCTGTCAGGATTCCGTCATCTATCCTAATGGCAGGAGGGCAGAAAAGCCTGATACTTTTTACCTTACCCTACAACCAGGTAGAAAACTTGCATTAAAAATAAAAGATGATCAAAGTCTCACCTGAAGCTTCGACTGTTATGTGATGAAGAGGAAGGGGGTAGATTTGAGAGAATTAGAGAAGGCAGAGCAGGGAACAGAAAAGGAAGTAGATGTAAGTTACTAGGTGTATGATGTCATTTACTACATAAGGAGCAGCATATAAAGCTGGTCTGGGTGGAAGGCCCAGCTTTCCAGTTTGGACACATGCCCGTAAGACACCCAGGATGAATCTGCTCTAAAGGCAGGTGTCTGGAAATAGATAAGGGCAGCAGGGAGAGCATGGGAAGGAGAACCCTGCATCCAAGAGGGAGCTCTGCGCGATGGTACACAAGCAGTACAAGAGACTCACAAGGAACCAGAGAGGGTTGGGTGGGGAGGGGAGAGCTGGAAAGAGGTGGTGTGGTGTGGGAGCTGAGAGCCAGGGAGTGCTGGTCAGTGCTCTGACACCAAGACAGGTCCAGTAGAAAATGGGCTGGTGTGTGTTCACTAACTATAGCTTTAGGACTGTGCAGACGTGGGAATAGAAGGCAAAGTTATGCATGAGGGCAGCAAAAACAGGCAATAGAAGGCAAACTTATGCATGAGGGCAGCAAAAATAGGCAACTTTTTCCCATTAAGCAGGGAGGCAAGGCTAGCTGGCATTCATGAGTACACATCGTGTGCCAGGCACTGTTCTGAGCGCTGGCATAATAAGCTCATTAAGCCTCCAAAGGTACTATTATATGTGGTTTACAGGTGAAGAAACAGGCTCAAGAAAATGAACTTTGCTGAAGTATCCATCTAATGAGTGATGAGGTTTAGGTTGGAGCAAGCAGCACTCTTAGAATGGCAGGAGGTGACAGACTGAGAAGGGGAGCTTCGTTGCTTCAGACACAGCAACGCCTCACAGCATCAACTGACTGGCTGGCAGAGCAATGGTCAGAGCAGCAACAAAAGTAGGCCCTACCTACTGGGGTCTCTGAGGAAGGCTTACAGCAAAGCAGTTCTCTCCTTCAGTATCTCCAATTCCATGCCCACTTCTCTATAGGAAATTCAGAGAAGTGATGCCTTCCATTCATTCAGTAGGCATCTGTTGAGCACCTACCCAGGTCCTAGGCCAGGTGACAGGAATATGGCTATGAAAAAGAAATTACCTCTGCCCTCTTGGAGTTCAAAGTCTGGCATGGAAAAACATTGATATACCTATTTGTCATCTTTAGAATAATACTGAGCTTATTGAACTGAAACAGAAAACTGCAATATCAAATTAGTCCAACCTCCCACCCCCCTTGTCTCCCCTCCCCTCCCACTTCCCCAAACTGAATCATTGTTTTGATTGAACAAAGATTATGGAACATGATGTTCTCAAGGTACTACTGGGTACCTCCAGAGGATATAGGAAACCACAAGATACAGTACCTGTCTTCTGGGGGACTTGCATCCAGACAGATGGCCTCCCTCTGCCCCCCATGAACAGCCCCTCATCAGACCCCACTTAATCCTGGATGTGAGCAGAGAACAATCAGGAAGACAAGCCTACCTTCAATGCAGGTATCTCCCTCCTGCCTAAAAAATCTCCCTCAAGCCTGAACTGGAGCGACCCACCTTCCACCCCACCCTGTCAGACTTCTAAAGGATCAGTCTTTGGCCAGCAGGCCCTTAGCATGTACCACTATCAAGACCTGCTACCTGCCAGCCTTGTACACAGTAGTAGGAAGTAGCGATGTAACTGAAAGAGGCTATCCTTTTTCTGTGTTTGAGAAACTTAGGGAATATTGAGGGAAATAAGTTGAGAATCTTATCAGACTAATTAATCAAGCATTAACCAATCTTGCAGACTGCTCTGGACTATGAGGAAGGGAGACCACAGTGGGCCAAGATTAGGAAAAGGCCCCCTAGAGGAGGTGGGATTTGAATTGACTGTAGAGACTGATTCCTTAGGAGTGGGCAGCACCTTCCAGGCAGAAGGACCCACTTGAGAAGAGGAATCCTGGGCAGGAATAAATTGGAGGGGGGGACAAATGGAGGTGACTAAGGTTGGTGGAGATGCTGGTGTTGGAGATGAGGGCAGACTTCAAGGCATTTGTGTCCCTTAACTAACATTACAGCCCAGAGCCCATTGTGGTGCCCAACTTCTTTTTGCCTCCCCAGCAGTTGGAGGCCTCCATGCGGATACTCTCACTCTCTACAGCTTTGCCGCCACCGGTCACAACAGATCAGGTAAGAACAGCTGACCAACCTCCCATCCTCATCTCCTCCATGACAAAGATACAGAGCCACAGTGTCTCCTCTGTCTTCCTGGGCAGGCAGCAGCAGTGATCACTCCACTCCACTCTTACACTGAGCATATTCTAGGGGCCCCCCCAGAGGGCCCTCAGCGGGCAGCAGTGTGTGGAGGGCTCAGGAAAAGAGCAGGGCATCATCAGCTAAGACAATGTGGAGGAAAGAGTGCAGAATCATAAAAAGTAGGATTTCTTGGCTAAGAAATGTGCACCGAGTGCTGTGGGAGCTCCAACCACGCAGAGGTGGGTACGAGCAGAGGAAGCTTCAAACAGGAGGTCCAGCCTCGGGAGACCGTGTCACATGACAGGGTTTGGCTAAAGGGAATAATATCAATGGAACACCTGTCTGTTGAAACTCTGATACAGACCCCAGCTTTCCTCTTTCCCACCGTAGCACAGGACCTGACCTTTTAGCAACTACTTGCCCAGTCATTCAGCGTGTATTTATTCAGTTCCTACCTTCAATTTTAGGTATTGTGTTAGGTACTGATTTTTCAATAGTAAATGAGACAAATTCCTTGTCTTTGTGAAGCACAAATAGTAAACAAAATTAGAACACTTACAGGTTACAATGTCTACTAGGTGCTGATAAAGAGCAGGGTCTCTCTGAAGAGGCAATGTTTAAAGTGAGAGGATGATCATGATGCTTGCCCGGTACCAGGTGCTGTTCAAAGCTCTTTATATTAACTCATTTACTTCAGCAGCTTGATAAAGTACATTTTATCCTTATTTTAAGGCCAGGAAACTGAGGTACAAAGAGGTTAAATACCTTGCCTCACACAGGTAGGTTGGTGAAGCCAGAATTGGAACCCACACAGTTTCAACAGTCGGTGTTCCTGGCTAACATACTCTGCTGAGAAGAACCAGCCATGTAAGGAGCTTGGAGGATTGCTTCAGGCAGAGAGAAGAGCCAACACAGAGACCTGAGGCTGAAAGAGCTTGGCTTGATCTGGAAACTGACAGGAGCTTGGAATTTGAGATAATGAAGTCGAAAGGCCCAGATCATAGGATGTATAAACCATGGGAAAGAGTTTAGATTTTACTTTACATGCAGCAATCTCCATTGAAGTCTGTTAAGCAGGGGCGTGAGATCTGATTTAAATTTTAAAGGTTTCACCCATGTTGCTGGGTGGCAAATGGGTTTTCTCTCAGATTTGGCAACATAATGGCCCTCGGCGATCTTGAGAGAACAATCACAGTGAGGGATGCAGTGGAGAAGGGAGCCACAGAGTACTGCTGTGTGCTGGGCACTGATCTGGGTCTTGGGAGAACTGGGCACAAAGCTCCTGCCTCATGGAACTTTTTAAAAAAGTAAGAAAATTTTAGAGAATGATACATACTATGAACAAAATGTATAAATTTGTTTGTTATTAATTATAATAACTAGCCCCTATGTAAGGTTTTCTATGCCCTACACATAATTTTAAGCACTTTTCATATATGAATTCATTTATTCTTCCAACAACCCAATGAGGTACTATTATCCCCATTTAATAAGTAAGGAAACTGAGACTCAGAGCTTCCCGTACAGACCTAAAAGGGATTATTATTTATATTTTATCTGGAAACTGCATAAAGTTTAAGTTACTTGCCCCAGTGTGTTTCAACCACTAAGTGACCTAGACTATGACTCCAAAGTTATGCTTGGCTTTAGACTTCTTTAAAATCATGACACATGACTTATAGGATGTTTCTCTAACCAGAATGCCTTTTAAATAGGTTTAAAGATTTTGTATGCTTTTCCAGAGCCTACTTTGAAGACAGATGGGGTCAGTCCAGTGTCGTGAGAAGCCCTCAGGTGTCTGATCCTCTTCCTAGTTTTATTTCTCCTCTCTAGCAGTATTTTCAGACGCTCTTATTTATTTTGGCTCATGGATCAATCTAAGTTTCCACACATCTCTCAGTTTTTATTGAATGTGCAAATGCTCTCCTAGAGCAGTCCCCTCCAGGAGCTCTGCATTTTTGTGGCTTTATTTCTGTTGTGGTTGGTGGTTGCCAGCTCCTTTCTCTGCATCTTCCCTTGCATGTCGCAGGCATACCCACCGGCATTTATCTAGGGTCTCGGGACGGTGTCCAGGCACTCAGCACAAGCTTTTGAATGAGATATCTTGGAGATGACATACTCATTCTGCTACAAAAGTAGTTAAGTGATCTTGGGCAAGTGACTTGACCTTTCTGAATCTCAGTTTCCTTATAAATAACATCAGGCTAATCTAATTCTTACTCAATTAGATGATGACAAGAATTACCCGAGAGGAAAAATGTAGACACTGTTGATTCCCATTCCCTCCTCCCCTCCTAGCCAAGTGGGTGAAATGTCAGCAAGTCGAGCCCATAGGAAGGAAGTCTGTGAAGCACTGGTCTGAGCTGTCAGTTCTCACTTGCCAAACAGGACTGCTATTCCTGCATTTGTATTGCTGCCTTCATGATGTGCCAGCTCCCCGAGGGACACAGTGTCTTTGATCTACTTTGTATGTATATACAAGGTGTGGAAGAGGAGGGAGAAAGAAGAATGTTCACTTCAATGAAAGGACAAGTCTAGTGTTGCGGTGATAACAAACCTCATACACTTTCATGCGTTTTTTTTTCTTTCTTATCCACAGCAAATCACTCTCTGGGCCATCCCTCTCCTCAGGACCTCATTCTTAGTCCTAGTGAGGGAAACCACTTGTCTAGTTCACCTGAACTGTCCCCTTTTCAACAATGAAAGTCCCATGGCCCAGAAAACCTCAGAAGTTGGTCGTCCAGTGAGGGGCCTCTCTGACTACGCGATGCATTTGCAGTGGCATATTTTCTGAGTCTTGGCTAGCTGCCATCCAGTGCTGGATAACATATACCCTTAAGGCACTAGCAAATAGAGGCACCAAAATGTAAAATATTTTTATAGTTACATATTTTTTTAAAAGCATGGGAGGGTCAGAATTAATTGCCATGGGTTGGTCAGAACTTTGATTAACTTCCATATGGTTTTAGATTTAAATTTGAATTCTCCTTGGGCAGAGGCACCATAATCTCATGTTGGGGCCTCTGTAGGTTTTAAAAGTGGCCTCACTTTGTAGAATTTAAGACAAAAGATAAGCATTTCTATCTCCCCACATATATACGGTTGCTGTTGTTCCTCATCCCTTTCTTCATATCCTTGTTTTGGTCTAAAGCCACTTCCCTTCAGCCTGAAGAGCTTCCATTAGAATTTCATATAGTGCAGAACTGCTGGTAACCGATGCTCTCAGCTTCAGTTGTCTGAAAATATTTTTATTTTGCCTTCGTTTTTGAAAGATTTTTCCCCACTGGAGATATAATTCTAACTCAAATTTTGTTTGTGCAGTTTAAAACTGATTCCATTCTTACTCCCATTGTTCTGATGAGCACTGGCTCTCGGCCTAATTGTTGTTGCCCTAGATGTAATATGACCCTTATTCTCCTGATGCTTTTAAGGTTTTCTTTTCAGCCTTCAAATTTGACTGTCAGTGATGTTCTCAGTTGTGGAGGCAGGAGCTGGGCTAGAAGAAGAAGAGCTCATAGTTCCTGGGTTGGGTTAACATGTTCATTTTTAAGAATGGTAACAAAACAGAGACACCAATGTCTTCCACTGATTTATTGTGAAAATGGTCCAGAGAATTAGGATAATGGTTAAAAAAACATTAGGAATGGTTTTTTGCTTTGTGTTTTTAATGTGGGAACAGCTACCAATTTCTGTGTCCTAGCACAACTATAGAGCAGAGAAAGGGAGAAGGGGAAGCTGCAGAAGAGGAAGAACAGAACAGTCCCTGGGTCAGAGAGAACTTGGGATCTAGAGCACATGTGGAGCCATTAGCCTTATGAGAAGGAAAAGAAAACTTACCCTGTAGCATGAACGAAGACCTGCCAAAGCAGGGAGGGTTAAAGATTGCATGGGAGAATTGCCTATTGGATGGAAGCCTCTGTTTTTGCAATGTTTGAGGCACAGTCAGTAGTGCAAAGTGAGAGGTAGTGTGGGGAGAGAGCAGGTGCCCTGGCCTGTACCCTCATTTGAGGATTCCATCTGCTCCTAAGGTCAGCCTTCGTCCTGAAGACTGGAGAGGAGCAATTTGAGAGGCTTCCGGGCTTTTCAACCAGTGTCCTGGGACTGCTGTGCTATAGCTGCCCTGCTTCAGGCCCCTCCTTGGAAAAGGAGAGAGCTTGTAAACGTCAGGTCACTTGGTCATTTCACCACAAAATCTAAGGGAAGGCCTTGTCCTGTACTCTACATTGAAATGATGCACCCGCGCTCAGAAACCTCCCAGTCTCTATCTTAAGCATTTGAGAGACAAGTTTTGGGTTTTTTCCTCCTTCCTCCCCCACCATATAGTGGATACCAGTCTCTGTGATGTTGGTCAAGTCTTCTGATCTTTCTGAGTCTGGCTCCTCTTCTGGCAGATGGGTCATAGGGGCACTTGTACTATGGAATACCAGGTGCCACACAGATAGGTATAGCCCTCCTTCCTTCCTCGTGACTTTTATCTTTCAGTCTTTGCCTCTTCAAGAAAAGGTTTAGCGGGAATACTAGAATACTGCGTAGCCAGCAGCACTGTTTAATGAAATTAATTGTGAATCAGTGAAGTTCTGCTGCCTCTGTTTTCTCTTCCTCCTTGTGATGGAGTAACCATTCTGTTTTAACATTTAAATAAAATAAAGCAAAGAGAATGACACTAGGGAAGGGAAGGCAATGCCACATGGGGTGACTTGAGTAAAGTGAGAGGTGAGAGGAAAGGAAAGGTTTTGTGGCCTGTGGATCTGGGAGAAAGGAATCTTTCAGAGATTCAGCAAAATTTGGCAACTGGGAGATTCAAAGCAGATGAACTAGATTGTTGAGAGATGGAGCTAGACCAACTTGGGTCACAACAGGTTAGAAGAGGAATCAGAAGCAAAGAACAAGAAGCAACCTGTCATCTGATCCTGATTTCTCTGCCCACCTACGTGGCAGTTCCTTATCATGAGATGGGCCCCGTCTTGTTCTGTGCCTTCCTGCTTTGTGGCCAGGCACTGCCCACTCCATGAACAAGCCCCTGTATTAACCACAGGCATTGGGCCAGACACCGTAGTTTCTGAAGAGTGAGTAGGAGGCAAGAAGTGAAGACAAGGCCAGGACTGAGTGTACCTTTGAAAGCCTTCAGTTGTCCCTCCCGCCCAAGCGTTTTCACTTAGTGAAACACTTGATGAAACCACAGCTTTTCAGACGTCACTGGGGATTGAGGTGCTCCAAGCCTGCTGGGGAGCTGAGGGTCCTGGTTTCTTGCCCTGGCTCTGTTGCTGGCCTCCTGTGGTCCTGAGCGGGATCTCACTCATCTCTGGAGCAGCAGCAGCAGCACAGACTTGATTTGTGACTGTACTTCCCCCTTCCTCCTACCAGGCAGTTTTGTATAATGTTGGAAACATGGCCTCTGAGTCCCCACGACCTATGTTTAAAGTTCAGCTTTGCCACTTACTAGTCATGTAATCCGGGCCAAGCTAACCTATCTTTTATATTTCCTTCCTTAAGTCCTTTATTTGAAAATAGGGCATTATATTACCTGCCTCCTGGGTTCATTTATAATTTACTGAGATAAGTAAAATACATAATATTGGCACAAAACATGGAACTATGTGAGCAGTAGCTAGTGTTGTTTTTATCATAATTGTAGAGACATCTTCCCTCTTGTGCTGTTAACATGGGGACGGGGGTGGGAGTGGGGGGCTGGTAGGAAAGAAATGCTAAGAGGTGGGAACATGATGAAAATCTTCATGCCAGGAGTGGGCTGGGAGTGGGCTCAGCCCCACAAAGCCAACCCCAGAAGTGTGGAGAGCAGTTCTCAAGGCAATAGCACTGACTGTGCCTCAGTTCAGACCTTTGGTTAGAGACCTAGGATAACACAGCACCCATCTAAGGGTGATGGAGCCCTAGCCTCGGCGCTTCATGACCTGTGTGTCCATGAGTCTTAAGGCTTTATTACGGCTACTGTTTTTCCAAAGAACTTTTCTGTCCCTTGATTTCCCTTCCTCAAGTCTAGAAGCTGCTAAGAGATGCACAGTTCTCATTGCGGAACCAAGCTTCCATAGAATTACCAAATCAGATCAAGAGGGCTCCAGGGGGACTTCTGAAACCATTGTCCTCTCTTCTCAGCCTGTGGTCTAGGCCTGATGGCTGAGCTGGCCTTCTGCAGAGCCCCAAGAAGAAAGAGATCCAAAGGTCAACAGCTTCTGATAAAAGCCACACATAGCTTTGGAGAGGAAATGAGCTTTGTGACCAAGGATACACAGAAGTCAGGGGAAGAAACAGTCAGGGTTGGCTGGTGCCCATGCTGGCCCACAGGACAGTTTGGGAAAGCACCCCTGGGCGGGTGCTTAGCTCAGATTGCCTCAGCCTCTCTGAGGCCAGTCTAGAAGGAGCCAGGAACTCTTACAGTAGTGTATCTTTAACCCGTCCCTCTCCAGAATCTGGACTTTTATATATATATATATAATTGTTACATCATTTTTCATTTTTGCACAATATATGCATTTTCATTTTGGTTATATTCCCTGTACAATACCCACCCCCCTTATTTTGGCCCCAATCCCTCCTCTCCTCACCCACCCCCCTAATCCCCACCGCCACCCCCCCCCACCCCCGTTAGTGTGTCTCTGGTTTATAGTTGCTTGTTGATTTTGATTTTTTCTTTATTATAATTAGTCTTTTTCCTGGCCCCTTATTTAGGTTTTCTAAATTCCTGCTATGAGTGAGACCATCCAATATTTTTCTTTTTCTTTCTGCCTTACTTCGCTGAGCCTGATCCCTTCCAGTTCCATCCATGTTGCTGCAAATATTACTCAGCAATCAAAAAAGAATCTGGACTTTTTAAGCCCTCTCACAGCTGGCAGGGCATGAGTTCAAGAACGAGTTTGAATCTAGTTAGGCCTCTTCGTTTTATAGATGGAAAGATTGAGGCCTGGAGTAAGAGAGTGACCCTAGGCCCTTTGGAGTGGGCCTGTTGTCTGTCAGGAAAGGCTTCTCAGATGAGGGACAGGGAAGCAGCAGGGGGTGTGGTGAGGAATAGAGGGACCCTGGGGATGACGAGAACCGCATGAACAGAGCTCCAGTGCAGGAACAGAAGGTGAGCTCGGCCCGGACCCCAGCCATGATCCGACTGGGCTGATGGTCAGATCAGGGTTTGCCTCCCATAACTGGGCCCCACCTGAGTGTCTTGTCCCCACTTAGCCTCTGCTCCTAGCTGAAGCTGCTGAGTTTGCTGCTCTCCTTAGCACAAGGAATTCCTAGCCCCTGCCTTAAGAGAGGATTCTGGGAGCCGCCCCAGGGGAAGGCAGCCAGCCAAGTAGGTGAAAGTTGAGCAAGGCAGGCAGCTGTACTGAGCCCTCACTCATCACAGAAGCAGAAGTCCCTTGGCAGACCCACCTCACCCTCCAGAGCCAGGCAGCTGCTTGCTTACAGTTTTCAGCTCTTTGGGAAATTTTGCTTCCAGCCTCCAGCGTCAGCATTTATGTCATTTAAAGAGCTGCTGTGAACAGGAACAAAACTTTAGTCCTGATTCTAGGCCCAGAGACTCACTGAACAGGGGCAAGGGAGTGGGAGTGCCTTGGGGAGATACTGTCGCTCACCTCTGCTCTGCCGGGGGCGCTCTTCGTCTTGCTCTCTGCAGCTGGCATTGGCCTTGCTCCAATTCAAACTCTCTGTTTGATGAGATATAGCACTGACCAGAGCTTTGGTCACTTTCGAACTTTGAACTTCATAGTATGCCTTGGGGTGAGAAGACCAAATAAATGTTCTTAGCTCTGTTTAGCAGTGAAGATACTAAGACCCAGAGAGAGACAGTGTCTTTTTTTTTAAGGGTATTTTTTTTAATGATTTATTTATTTATGCATACAAGAGCTGGGTACGGGCCAGAGATGTGCGGGGGGTGAGAGGATTCACCAGAGACAGAGTGGGGAGCAGAACAGACAGATTGACCGGAACACACTGCTGAGGGGAGCAGCGAGCGAGACAGGAGAGGTCTGCCTTGCCATGTGGGTTGCTCCGTGGCCGACCGGGGAGCGAACTCATGCTGCAAAGGCTGCAGATTGCTTCATGGTGTGGTGCTTAACCCCTTGCACCACTAGGGAGACCCAAGAGACAGTGTCTTGGCCTCAAGTGAGCGCAACAATTGGGCTAGGCCACAGGCAAGTGTTCTTCATCTCTATCCCACTGCCTCCCTTGGAAAAAATCCTTGGGACACTATGAAGCAGGGATTAGTAGGGGCATCTGACCCTGCTCCCTCCTGGGAACACGGCCTGGTCAGGCAGACTCACCTAAGGGCCGGTGTGGAAGGAACCCAGAACAAAGGCTTGGATGGGATCATATTTTAGACCAAAGAAATGGGCTGGACCCTCCTGACAGGGAAGACAGCCTCATCACAGGGCCTGGCTGGAGAGGCGGTCACTGGCCAGGATAAGTGCTTGAATTATAGAGCTCATCCTCCTGTGATTCCTGCTCACCGTGATCCATTTTCAGGTGAGGAAACCAATGCCCAGAGAGCAGTGACTTTCCAAAAGGCAGTGGGCTAAGAAGTAGTAGGGCCAGGACTAGAACCAACTCCCCTGCCAGGGTCAGTCTCTTGATTTTAGGATCCCCAGGAAGCCCCTAATTTTCCTTCCACCACCACTTCTTCCCACAATTCTTTGCTTTCACCCCAGCAGAGTTCTACTTTTGTCACTGAAGGCTCCTTTGAGACACATTTGTTTCAAGTAATAGGCCAGAGAAACACATTTATATTCAGGGCTTGGGTGTCCAGGAGCCCAGAAAAAAGTTGGCCTCCATATTTGAAAATGGAAGAATTTAATGGCACAGCTGAGTAGATTGCAAGGGGGTGGTCTGAGAACCCTAGCTTTCTGTCACGCTTGACACCCAGACCACAGTAATATCAGTGTGTTCTTCAGCGAGGACAGTGATGAGCCCCCGATCTGCAGATCCCTGTTCACTGGGACAGAAGGATAATTCCTCCCCCAGACATTCAGGACCTTCCCTCAGCAAGCATCAACTCCTTTTTCTATGTTCATCTTCCGTTTTTCGTATCTACAGTTCAGCCAGGCTTATCCCCAATGCTTTCCCAGCCAAAAAAAAAAAAAAAAAAATATTCCTTCTTTACACCTTTGCTCAAGCTGAACCTCCACCTGAAATACCCTGTTGTCTTCCCTGTTCAAATTCAGCTTCCTTGTTGGTTCAAGTCCACTTCCTCTAGGAACCCTTCCCGGGGTATCACCCCATGGATGACACCCACTGCCCACATTCCACAGGTCCTGCAGCCCCTCAGTCTGATGATTCTGCTTTCACAACAGGTGAAAATGCAAATGACAGGTCCTGCAAATGACAGGCTGTGGTGACAGTTTTCTTGTGCCCCTCAAGCATTTCAGAGGAGCAGTTAGTACATGTGGGGATGTCCCTGCTCTGGGCAGTTTAACCTCTGCCCAACACTCCAAGGTTGTTTTAGGGTATCAACTCTGATGAGGAAAGAACCTTTACTAGTAGTCAAGATGTTTTTTAAACCCTGTTGAAGTCAACAAAAACCAAATGTTGCTGATCGTGTGTTCTCTGACCTTCCACACCCCTGCCCTGCCCTGTACACAGAGCCAAGCCCTGTCCTGCTTCCTGGGCCTGAGCTATGCTGATAAGGCCCCCTAGATCGCTGGGGTTTATGTGGGTGCGGGGAGTTTGGCTGAACCAGCCACATTTATTTCAGTTCCCAAACTGATGGATGCTGTCCCAGGAACAGGTGCAGGCCTGTGCTCAGGCTGTTTCTTGCAGAGGCATGCCCTCACCCCACCCCCAGCTCTGTTGAAACCCTGGCCATCTCTGAGCCCACCTCTGTGAGCACCTCCTTTGCCCAGCTGGGAAGGCCCAGCTTAGTTATTAACTATTCTTTTCTCCATGCCCACAAGCTCTAGGTCTCACCTCTGTGATTGTTGGGCAGATCTGCATCTGTCTCCCTTCCAGCAGCCCTTGAGGACAGGAACCGTGGAGACCTAATGTCCTTAAGAATTGATCATGTTTAAAAATTTTTTTTAATTTAAAATAATAATAATAGGGCCTCCCCGGTGGCGCAGCGGTTGAGCACTGAGTTGCGAAGCTGCCCGCGGCCTCTGCAGCGCCGGTTCGATCCCCGGCTGCTCCCCGGCCACCGGAGGAGGGTCCCACATGGCGCACAGACCTCTCCTAACCCCCGCTGCTCCCCTCAGCAGTGTACCTCGGTCCTTCTGCCTCCTCTGCTCCCTGCTCTGGCTCTGGTGAATTCTCTCACCCTCCCGCGCTTCTGACTGTACCCAGTGCTTGTATAAACAAAAAAAAAAAAACAAACAAACAAATAAATAAATAAATAAAAACATGCCTCTATAAAAAAAAATTTTTTTAAATAAATAAATAAAATAAAATAATAATAATAAAATTAAATTTAAAAATTAAAATTTGTAAATAAAAATAAACTATTTAAAATTAAATAATGAAATTTAAAAATTAAATAAAATTTTAAAATTAAAAGAATTGCTCAGGTTCAGTAGATGTTAGGTTCCTGAAAGATGTTATGAATCCCCAATAAAGGTCTTTTGATTGTCACTTCTTCCATTGAGGTTCTAGTCCTAGAGCACAAGACCCATCTCAACCTCTCCAAAGCAGAGAATACTTCTCTTCTGACAGATGAGGACAGAGCGACAGGCTTTATAATTTGAAATAGAGGACCATGCTCTTTAGCCTGTTTTTCCACCCAACTTATGGAACACGTATCCCTTTTACTGTAGCAGAGCGATAAATGGAAAGATACAGCCGGTCACCCAGTGCAGCCAAGGCACGGGAATGGGGGTTGGTGTCACCTCTGTATTCTGAGCAGCACAGGAGCCAAGTCTTGGATCTTGGGAGTAGAAGTGGGTGTAGGGAGGCTTAAAGTACTATGGAGGCTTTGACTTAACTGAAGTCTTGGCACATGAGAGGTCAACAACCACAGGTTCCAGAATGAATGAATGAGATGTTTCTCATAAGAGAAGGTCTTACCCCCACCCAATTTAAACCTCTGATCTCCACCTTGTCTTACCCTTTCACTGGTCTGGAGCTACCGAGTTCCTGTCTTGGACCTGGTCTTAAAGTCACAAGCATCAAGCCCAATCCATGGGTACCCAGTCTGGAGGAGGCCAACAGGCAGCAGCACTCTGCCTCCCCTGGCCTGAGGCATTATGGGGTACAGCAGCTCCCATATTTTGGAAGGATGCAAAAGGATAGGCTTCCTTTCACCCTTTTATCCTAGGCCTAACTAGAAAACAGAGAGCTGTATCTTCTAGTCGCTTTCACTTGGTTCTCAGGAAACCATGCCTGAAGACTTCGGGGCTGAGAGCTTGCTCAGGTTGTCGACACTCCCTTGGCATGCAGAAATCCAAGTGGGGCCCTCAAGGTTGCCCAACTCCCATGACCCTTAGCACATTCCAGCTGTTACTCTAATTCTATTTCCCCAGCTTAACTCAGAGCTACAGGGGTTCAAGAACTGAGTTCTGTTCATTTCTATGTCCTCTCACACTAGAATTACAAGGTTAAAGAAACAAAGGGAAGACAGGGCTACTGACTGTTACCAACCCCAGAAGCATCTCTTGCTGCACATGTTTCCCATTAGCAGAATTGCAAGGGGCAAGGAGATAGCCTCACTCTCAGGGTCTCACCCAGCTGGCTCTTGGTGCCTGGGGAGTGGTGCCATGTACACTCTGTGCCCATCAGCTGGTGCACAAGGGGCTCAGGGAGAAGAAAGGGACTCATCCACAGAGCAGGCTGCGGCTCTGAGGTCAGCCAGTTTGCCCATGATAGCAGTTCCTACTTTCTTTCAGCATTGCCTTTTCCCTGAGCTTCCCCAGGCCTTATTCTCAGCCAGCTGCAAGGGTGACTTTCCTGTATAGCCTTGAATTTCTTCGGGGCAAGAACCTGGCCTGTAGGTACACACACACACACACACACACACACACACACACACACACTGGAATGAGTCATAGAAGAGCCAGAGTACTATGATGCCATAACCCAAATGCAAGCGCCGTAAGGGTGGGATTAATGATACCCCGTCGGCCTGAGAAAAGGAGGTGTTTGGTAGCAGGGCCACAGGTATGTGTTCCATGTCACCTGGCTGCTCCAGGAACTCCCACAGGCCGTGCAGAGAATATATTATTCACCATCATCTCCCCAGCAGTTGGCGCAAACACGGGATGGTCACAGCTCAGAGGATAAAGGCCTCGTATAGACTCATCCAGCCAGAGAAGGGATGAGGCTTCAGACCTGTCCTGGAGGTGACTGCCTCGCCTCTCCAGAGGCACAGAGAGAGTCTGAGCTGGCGTTCACATCTGAGTGCAGCTGCCCAAATAGTGGGAACTTGTTTTTATTGAACTTGAACTGTGGTCCCTCATCCGTGACATGATGTACCCACCTCTGGGGCCAAGGTTAATGTTAAACAAGACTGGACATGTGAAGTGCTTGGTAAACCAGTCAGCTGAACAATGTTAGCCAAAGGATCAAAAAATGAGGGGAATCAAGTCCTCTTTTGGAGGTGCAGTATCCACAGTGCTAACCAAGCTTGCTTCTCCATCTCTAGGACAAGAACGAGACCACCAAGGGAGCCCCGTCCCGAAGGCCTTATCGTCCCAGACCTATCTCGCTGCCTCCCAACCTGCCCGAGGAAGAAACTCGTAGGATCGCACGGATATTTTCTTCCCAGTACTCTCAGAAAGACTAACGCAGCCCGAGAGACTGGGGTAGGATACACCTGTCCATCTCCCTCTGCCTTGTTTGACTCACAGGAAGCACCAGCTCTGCTTCCCTCAGGGCTGCCAGAGCCCTGAAACCACCAGCAGCCTAAAGTGTCTCCTGACACTTGAGACCCAAACCAGCCCAGGGTCCACCTGCCAGCACCGCCCTTCCTTCTGTGATGAGGCAAAGGCTAGAAAAAACATGATTCCAGCGCCCAGGTGACCCACCCATCTTTGGACCAAGGGAAGTAAGCGGGCATCTTTCTACTGAAAAATTTCTCCCAATGTCCTTGACAGCACCGCCTTCTGCCCACCGTCCATTTGAATGATGGGCCATTTTTGCATTAAGGTTTAGGGGAGGGTGGGGAGTGGTAGAGGCATGAAGATTGTGTGCATTGTACATACACAAGGAAATCTTCAGGCCACCTCCAGTACATTTGCTTAGGAATAAGGTATTTTATAGATATAAATTATTTTTATGCTGTGTTGAAGTAATCAGTAGGAGAGAAGGGGAAATCACCTCCTTCAAACATTTTATCTGATTGTCTGAAAATTCTAACCATGCTTTTAATTTATTGTTTTTACCCAGCTCTGAAGGTCATTGCTTCTGCCTGTGTTTGAATAAAGTCATATTGGTTTTTGTATTCTGTGCACAAGTGTTTCCTGGGTTGGCCAGAACTGGAGTATTGGGAATTCTTTTGTGCTCTAGCAGCCAGAGAGAAAGTTTGACAACTATACAGTCCCTGAGAGAAACACATCTGGAACAGCAGGCTAAGTCACCAGGAGACTTCTGAGACCAAAGATCGGGTTGGTCCAGATGAGGATAGAACAGTATTTTCTTTGCTGGCACCTCAAATCTGTCAGCAAAGTAGGTCCACTAAGGATCCCATATCTCACTAGGTCAAGAAACTCTGGCTTAGACTGACAGACTCCAAATATTTGAGCAGCTAAAGTAGTCAAGAGCCTGTGGCCAAAGATGTACAGAGGCAAAGATGTACAGAGTGACTGGGGGAGAAGGTTGGAAGGGAACTAACATGTTGTGCCCTGCTTTCCGCCCCAAGCCCAAGTCATCTCACTGAGACCTACATACATGTCATTACTCCCATCTGGTAGTTCAGTTGAAGCTCAACGGTGTTAATTCTGTTGATACAGCTTGGAAGTGAATCCCCAGAGATGTCACAAGGTTTCTATGCTCAGGATGCAACCAGTAAGTGCTCTGAATTTGGGAAACTCGTGAGGAAAGGCTTAGGCTGGGGCAGTCAGGGAAGGCTTCCTAGAAGAGATGAGTCTAGAAGTAAGCACAGAAAGCACCAGGAAGGCACTTGGACCACATGCAGCTAAGCAGGGCAGAGAAGAGACCTGTAAGACTGCCATTTCCCTGGTAGGTCCCCTCCAGCCTCAGCCTCCATAGCCTCATCAGTCAAGTAGATAATAACCCCAGTTTCATAGAGTTGCCATAAAGATTAAAAGAGATGACACTTATGAAAGTGTTTCGCCTGCATTTGGCACATAGTGGAAGCCGTGGAAATGTCAGCCCCACCCACTCCTTCGCCACTATCCTGGAGCGAATCAGGTGATGGGCAAGCACACCAGTAACTGCGAGGTGGGCAGGGCATGCCCTCCAAGGGTACGTGCAGAGTAACGCAGGAATCCAGGAGGGACGGGGCTCTCCTCTGGTGAAGTGCATGCTCAGCCCCCTAACCTTCAACCTGCCAGTTCACCCTCTC
Source organism: Talpa occidentalis (assembly GCF_014898055.3). Classification (NCBI taxonomy): domain Eukaryota; kingdom Metazoa; phylum Chordata; class Mammalia; order Eulipotyphla; family Talpidae; genus Talpa; species Talpa occidentalis. The sequence goes on along the minus strand of NW_023603184.1, from coordinate 39,224,931 downwards.
CTCAGAGACTGCCTCTCAGGTCACCAGCCAGGAACTTCCAAGGCCTGGGGCCTCGCCTTTCTTGAGGCCACAGAGAATTTACTGAGGGGGCAGTTAAGGGCCTAGCCAGAAGGGTTAGGCCTCAAGTGAAGAATATTCCTTGCAAATCCTGCCCTAGCTCCTGTAAATAACCTCATCGAAGTCAGGTTAGGGTAAGGCCACGAGCAGTCCCCCTAACCAAAGGCTCCCTGGGCATCTGAAACCCACCATCTGCACTTACAGTGTTGGTTATTTAACTTTACTCTGGAAATTGGATCTTTTTCCAAACAGTAGCGCAGAAGTGAAATGCCTTGCAGAGCATGGGCTAAGGCATGAGGTCCTTGTTCCTACCACCACCTCTAACGAGCCAGTGTCTCCCCCACTTCCTTCTGAGCACTCCTTCCATGAAGTTGTGAAAATGGGCGTGTCTGATGACCCAGACGCTGGTTGATCCCCACCCATAGCGCCTACCTTGGAATTTCTAGCATAGGCTGGACTCAGGACAGGGAACCAAAGCAGATGTGTGTACCTGGCCGTGCCTCAAGAAGCTCCAAGTCCAGTGTAAGCTGACGCTGTCATTAAGTGTCTCCAGGGGCTGCTATCCCCTTGTTTGAGTTCCCGCTGTTTATCAGGAGCCCCCCCTAACCTCAGCAGCCAGAGCAGCCTCTTCTTTCATAACTCTAAATGTGACTACCTGTTCTGCTGACGCTAGGGCTGGGCATGGTCCAAGACAGAGGCTAGGACCGTCCAGGCCTGCCCTTGAGTGTCTGCTCTTCCTGACCACCTGTCCCACAGCCATGGTTCTATGCCCAAGTCCAGAAATGGCCACTGCCTGTTCCTCTGCCCCACCCAGTTCATTCCCTTCCCACTTCTCTAACATCTCCAACCCACCCCTACTTCCCTCTTCTTTTCTCTGTCATCTGGATCCCAGTTCTAGAAGGGCCCAGCCCTTATCCTCAGTGCCTACTGCTGGACCCCACAGTAGCTGCTGCAGAAGAACCCTTCCAGCGCCTCCCTCCATAACCTCCCCTGCTCACTTTGGCTCCAGCGATGCCCATGCTGAAGCCTCCAATGTCCTGTCATCTGGAATAGGTCACGGCAGATAGGCCCAAAGTACACTACAGTTCACGGGCCAGAGGTGGGGCCCTGCCACGCATTAGCTGTATGACCTGAGTAAGCCACTGTCATTGTCCCTCCCTCAGTGCCAGGATCTTCAGCCCTGAAAAGGAATGAAGCACTGATCCATGGTACAACATGGATGAACCTTGAAAACTACACTAAGGGAGATAAAAGCCTGTCACCAAAGGCCACATATTACATAAGGACTTAGAGGAAATTTCCAGAACAAGCAAATCTATAGTCAGAAAGTAGATTATGATTACTAGAACTGGGGCTGGCAGTGGGGCCTGGAGCTGGGACTGGGCTGGGGCTAGGGGCTGCAGGGGGTGACTATGGATGTGTATGGGGAGTTTTTGCAGGGAAGGAGTAATGAAAATATTCTAAAATTGATTGTGATGATCCATGGCTGCATAGCAGCGAGTACGCTAGGAACCACTGAATTGTACCCTTTAAGTAGGTGCATTGTATGGTATGTGAGTTACAGCTCAATAATAAAGCTGTTACTTAAAAAGCCTTGGGATCCTAATAGTACATACCACCTAGCTGTGAAAAATAAAAATGCTGTATGAATGTAAAGTATCTAGCATGCAGTAGGCAACCAAAAATGAGTGATTGTTGTTGTTATTATGAAGAGGAGAGCCCTACCCAACCTATCACAGAGACCTTGACCCTTGGACTCTCAAAGGTGACAAACCCGCCCCCCCGCCCCCCCCCCCCCGCCCCTTATCATCAGAGGTAGCCCTTTCAGCACCTGGAAAGAGCTATTTTAAAGAACCCTAAGTCAAAGGAACTGAACCAGATCTGGAACTCTGACCTTCCCCCTCGTCTCCCTGCCCCTCACCAGCCACCTCTTGTCAAGTCATGCTGTCAACTAGCTTCTCTAGGGTAAAGTTTCAGGTCAGCTGGACTGTATAAAAGATAGGTGCCAAGCCCGAGGCAGCAGATAAAACAGCGAATGGCAAAGAGGCAATCAGATCCCTGCTTCCACCTCCTGGAATGGAACCCTAAGGATCCTTAAGGAGCCCCTGTGCTTCCCCTTCCCTGGCTGGCCTCACGGGTAAGACCCCATTCTCCACCCCCTTTTTCTCCTCCCCTTCACGGCAGCTTACAGAGAGCAGCAGGAACCGTCAGGGATCACTAGTATGACAGGGGCTGCTAGAGTGTTACTTTAGCCCTCACCTGGGCCACAAGAGGGAAACGCATCCCTGATGAGAACACTGATGGGACTGGGACTCTCCCCAACATCTACTTCTCTCCCCCAGACTCCCTTGCTTGATCTGCTAGCAGCTTCTGCTGGGATTTTGCAAATATCTAATTAAGAAGTGACTTTCTCCTTAGTCTATCCCAGAATCCAGCCTTCTTCAAAATCATAAATTCCTCCTCCATCATCGCCATGAGGGGCCCAGAGACCCCTTTCCTAAGTGGGGATTATAGTGCACCTCTGATCTGAGACCTGGCCCAAGCCCTTGCTGAGAGGTTTACAGAGCTTGCAGAACTCTCCACCTGGGTGTCCTCAGGGGGGTTGCTGAGGGGGCTTTGCCTGGAGGCTGGAGGTGGCGGGGCACATTATGGCATCAGGCATCATTTCTCAAAATAGGGTCCTCCGATCCCTGCTTCAGAGCTACCACCGGGAATTTGTGTGTAGTGCAGCTTCCCAGGTCTAGCCCAGCCCTATATCAGAATCTCCTGGGATGAGGGCCAAGAATCCACTTTATTCAAGCAGCTCTGGGGATCCTGAGCTCTCCCTGAAGTCTCAGACACTGGGCGGGGGAACAGGCACGGGAGTCAGACAGCCCTGGGCTCCGGTGCATCGCCTTTTCTTCAGCCTTATCACTGGCTGCAGCCCTCAAAGCCTCAGGTCCTGGTTTACGAAGTTGGAATAATCATAACTTCTACACTGTAGTCTATAAAGTATTAAATAAGTTAATGCCTAAGAAGTCCTCAGCAAGGTGCCTGCTTCAGGAGGCACTCAGCAAGTGGTAATGGGGCACCACTCCCCCCTCCTCCCCTAGAACATTCCTTCTCTCAAGTGCTCCCACAGGGCTAAAGGATGAGAGTCTGCTCTCATCCTCTTCCTCCACGGGTCAGTAGCAGAGGTCTACAACCGCTAGGATTCCTCAAGTTGCAATTCTGGAGGCTGGAGTAAAGGAGGAAGGAGGTGGGGGAGTACCAGTCTCAGAGCAGCCCCTACCTGTACCCACCATTGTGGCCTCTGCCCCAACTTGACCCATGAACACTCTAGAGTCCTGCCCCCAAGGTGCAGCTTTTGACCATATCCATACCCATTCACTCTGACTCCCGTGGGTGACTCAGGACTGCCAATGGCATGGGCTCCAGCTTCACCCCAGGCTGCTGCTCTTAACCAAGTTCAGGCGTCAACACCTCTTACTGCACCATCCCAACCACCTCCTCACAGGTCTCTGAGCATCCCATCTCTCCCTTCCAGCCGGTCCTTGACACCTGCACCAGCATGCTCTCGACACAGATCTGTCACTCCCTACCCAAAAACCACAACTGCTCCCAGGGTCAGCTAGATTAGGTATAGCCTTGGCACTCAAGGCCCCCACCAGATGTGTCTGAGCTCTCATTTCCCGTTTCTCAGCTTGAGTAAGTGCGGCTCCTTGGTCAACTGGCCCTCTCTGGCCCCCTCCAGCTCTGGGCCATGCCTGTAGCAAGTTGCAGAGAGAAGCAGAGAAATAGAGCCTGTCCCTGTCTTTGGGGCTTCCCATCCAGAGGGGAAACCACTGCAGTTAGTGAGCTAATTCTACAAAATGGTGTGGGACCAGAACTGGGAACAAAGGCAGTTCAGAAGGGGAGCTCTGCTTTATGTTCAGCCACCTGGTCAAGTGAAAACAGGCTCCACCAGAGAGAGGCCCAGCCCATGAGCCTACAAAGTGCTCCCTGCAGAACCCAGCAGAGCACACAAAAATGCAGAGAATGGAAGTGCACAGCCCTGAAGGGCCCCCAGCTCACTGTGTGACCTCGGACAGCTCATCCCACCCAAATGGGGCTCAGTTTTTCACCCTGAGAGTGGACTAAAAAAAATCTAATTTGTAGCTTCTTCTATTAGAATCTGGGTGACCAGTAAGTCTTTGAATAGGGGACATTCCTACAACCAGTACGAGTAACTAGAGATCATAATCCCCAAGGACCTCCCCAACTCTATGGGTCAGGAGTTTGCCCAGCTTGTGCCAGCGGAGGCAAAGGGCAAGGGAAATGCCAGGGCTTGGGGAAACGTGGCTAACAGGATATGGGCACTGGGAGAGGCAACTGCATGCGAGACACACACACACACACACACACACACACACCAGCCACTCCAGCCTCCTGCTGGGACAGAGGCTGCCCTGGCAGCAGCTGTCTTCTGTAGGGCAAAGGGAAGTGGAAGTGGAGGCAGGAGGAGGATGTTATTTCCCCAAACATGCCTGTAGTGCCCTCGCCTCCGGCGGGCCCAGCTACATGGGCCTAACACCGCCCTCCCAAGGAACCAGATCCTCTTGGACCCCTCATGGAGGCCCAGGCTGTAGGAGGAGCACTCCAGAGGGATCCTGATACCTGACTGGGAGGTGCCAAGCCTTAGCCTCTCTGGGCTCATTTCCTTCATCTGCCAACCTGGGCAGTGATGCCTACCTGGCCTTCACACCAGCTGTTGCCCCGTGGGCCTAGCCACTGGATTCCCCGGAGACAAGGTTTGCACATAATTTAGTAACTGCAAAGGGCTTGGATGCTCCATACAAAGGCAAGATGGTGGCTGTCCCCCGGGGCCCTTGAGTAGAAGGGTGACAGGAAGATTTTTACCCCCTGAAGAAAATGGCTGGAGTTCAGTGCCACAGTCTGTCTCTTCCTGTCTTTCAGTGTCTGTTTTCCCATTTGTAAAATGGATTTAAGGCTGCCCTGTCTGCTTTCCAGGGCTGTTTCGAGTCTGGTATAGCAGAGTGAGCCAGACTCTGACACTAGTGGCTGAGCAAGCTAATGTCTCTGAGCCTCAGTTTGCTTATCCAGCAGCAGGGGACGAGGCAGGAGAAGTCTATGAGATGGTGTGCCAGGCTCCGCTGCAAGGCCCAGTGGTCGTTTCCTCCTCCTACCCTCAGCTGTGCCCCAGACTCACACCAGCTCAGCCCTTTCCCAAGGCTCCAGCTGCTGAAACCCTGGCCACCACTCAGGGCTTAACTCACATGGCCTTTCTTCCGCCTTGTACCTTGAAATTGCTCTTATTCCACCTCATGAAAAAAAAAGAAGTCTCTCCCGCCCTGGGTCCTTCCTGGACATTAGTCTCGTCTACTGCACAGCAGTGATCTGTGGGTGTGTCTGTGTCCCCACAGACTCCTTGGGAATTTCCTGTGGGCCAGGCACTCGAGTGTTTTTATTCGTCTCTGGGCTTCCCTGAGTGCCAAGTAAAGAACCTAGGGTGGGGTGGGTCCTAACGAGGGCACACAGGCCCTGGGAAAGACTGTCAAGAGTAATAGAAGGGTGGGGGGAGCTGGACAGCTTTACAATAGAGGAACTGCCTGCTCTATTTACATATGTTTGGATGCAGGTAGGTCTCTGTCCAAAAACCTCCTCCTACATCTACTAGGCAGGCCTAGCATTCCAGAATTGGCACATAATTCCCTTTATATAGCTCGGTGATCACTAAAATGCACACAATCATTTATTTGGGACAAAAGGCCTCAAGTAATGAGACTCAGAAGGCTGTCCACGCACCTCAAGGAGGCCTTTCCCAGGAAAGCAGCCTGATCGCGGGGGAGGAGAACAAAATTTTAGAGTGGAGACAGAACCAAGACTGGCCCCTGACTGAGCCTCAGTTTCCTTCAATACAAGCCTATTTCACCCAACTAAATGATCATTTCTGAAACAACCCCCAATCCCTCACCTTTACCCTCCCTCCACCCCCACCCCTGCTGAGGGAGCCTGGAGGGAGACCCCAATGGCACAGATTCCATCTGACTCCTACAGCCTCCTCCCTGCACTGAAGTCAGGGCTGCAGGGCAGCCTCTCTTCGGACCTCCCCTGAGCCCCTGAGGGATCAGGCAGAACCTTCTGGAACCATGGTTGGACTGAAGCCTTCGGAGGTGCCTCCCACAACAGCTGTGAAGTTCCTGGGGGCAGGCACAGCAGCCTGTTTTGCAGACCTCCTCACCTTTCCACTGGACACAGCCAAGGTCCGCCTGCAGGTAAGTGCCCTTTGGCCAAGCGTTGTTGTTGCCAACAAGGAAGGGCTGAGTTCTCCACCACAGCAGCAGCCGCTCTTCTTCACACATGCTGCTGTTTAAGACGCTTGCCTGCCTCCGCCCCATCGCCATCACCCAAGACAAAAAATCATAATTCCTTGGCAGGCCTTGAAGGGGTGTTCATGGCCTACTTTGTGAATCATAAGATGTGAAGCAAAGGAAGTGTGACCGCAGGGGAGCCACTGACCATTTGCAGTGGGAGAACAATCTGCCCTCCCTTTGCTCTTAAAATCAAATGCCACATGTTGTACAGCAGCCTGTGAGCTGTAAGCTGCTACCCAAACCTCAGTTTTTCTTACTGGGGTTCGCCAGCTGCCATGATGCTCTCTCCCAAGGCCTGCCCCAGACAAGTCCCTCTGCGTGCAGCCCCACCCACACCACACCAAGTTCCTAACACCTCTGTGGGGGTGTCCCTCAGATCCAGGGGGAGAACCAGGCAGCCCGGAGCACCCAGTACCGTGGCGTGCTGGGCACCATCCTGACCATGGTGCGCACCGAGGGCCCCCTCAGCCCCTACAATGGGCTGGTCGCCGGCCTGCAGCGCCAGATGGGCTTCGCCTCCATCCGCATTGGCCTATACGACTCTGTCAAGCAGTTCTACACCCCCAAAGGATCCGACCGTGAGTCCCCAAGACCCTGAGGACACCAAGGGGTGGAAGGAAGCAGAATCTTGGTCTGAGTGTCAGGAAACCAGGGTGGGGCAGCCTGGAAAGCTGGTAATAGACCTATGAGAAGACTCTGAGCCACTGTCAAGGAAGCTCTAAAACCCCAACTCAGAAGAAGAGGCAGGCACGGGGCAGGGAGAACTGCATCAGGTCTAGAGAGGCGTTGGGTGTGGGTGGGGCACCACCCCATTCTCTCTCTCCTGCTTCTTTGCAGACTCCAGCATCACTACCCGGATACTGGCAGGCTGCACCACAGGGGCCATGGCGGTCATGTGTGCCCAGCCCACTGATGTGGTGAAGGTGCGATTTCAGGCCAGCATACACCTTGGATCTGGGAGCAACAGGAAATACAGAGGAACAATGGACGCATACAGGACCATTGCCAGGGAGGAAGGGGTCAGGGGTTTGTGGAAAGGTAGGTTTGGGCTCCAGGCTCAGGGGGCTTCAGACAGAGCTTCCCCTACCCTAGGAACAGGACAGGGAATTGAGCAAGGAAGGAAATCCCAGTGATTCTGAAAGAAACTCTCAACCAAAAATCTCTCACTGACCTTCCACAGCGCCCCAAATTCAGTTCAACTTGCCAACCCTTCACAGTGTGCAGGCTGCCTTGAGGGAGACAGACACCAACAAAAGATACTTCCAACGCCTCTCAGCTCTCACAAACAAAAGAGATGACTTAGGCCAAGGAGTAGCTCTTCCACCATGCAGAATGCGCTAGATTCACAGAGACATACAGGTCCAGTGGCAGGAGAAACCAAGGCTGCTCTAGAGGGAAAGTGATTCAGGAAGGGCTTCCCCAGCCACAGCCTGAGAGGGGCAGCTACAGAACATGGAGCAGAAACAGCGGCTGTTGGAGGAGGCAGCCACGAGGGCTGGGCAGCAGGTAAGCACAATGAGGAGGGAGCTTCTTTGCCAGCAAGACTTTATGGCTCCCTCCATGTCTAAATGGCAGCCACCTGGACAAACATTGGAGTCTCTCCCACCTGTGGCCAGAAGTGGCAATCCTTGTAGAAGAAAGAGTGACTCCGTGAAGGTTAAGGGCAGACCTCAGTCACATCCTGCCCAGGAGTTGCTGTGTGCCCCCCCAGAGCCCAGCCCTCATTTGTAAAACAAGGGGTTTGGTCTTGATGCTCTGATGCCACCAGTGCCACATCCCACCACTGCTCCGAGAGACCCACCTCCCTCCTGCAAAGAAAGACTTCCCAGCTCCAGCTAGGCCTCAGGGAGATATTTTAATATGCGTGGATAGTGCAGATTACCCTCCAAAATGCGGACTAAATAAATGCAAATGGACCTCTCTGTTTTCTGACTCTAAGGTGGACAGTGATAATCTGAAGTTGTTGACTCTGGAGAGGAAGTGTGGAATGTGGGTTCTTCTGAAACCACCAGAATTAGGCACTATGCCCCCCTTAGTGGAGCCTAAGGCCTTGTAGCCAGGGCATTCACGGTTCCTAGTCCACACTTATCACCTCACCCCCTTCCTAACAGGAACTGTGCCTAACATCACAAGGAATGCCATCGTCAACTGCGCAGAGATGGTAACGTACGACATCATCAAGGAGAAGCTGCTAGAGTATCACCTGCTCACCGGTGAGGCCCTGGGCTCCAGGCAGATGTCCTGCCCCCGCAGGGAGGGAACCTGATCTCTGCAGAGTGGGCATCACCCAGAGGCAATCGGGATGTGGAAGGAGCAGGAGAGAGAAGCAGCGCCCAGTTAAAAAGTGCCCACCACATCACCATAACAAATAGGAGAGCAAATAGGAGAGCAGGTGGGGAAGGCAGAGATCTGGCTGCCAGCAGCGCCTACTTCAAGGGAGGGTCTCTCACCTTCTCTGACTTCAGTTTCCTCAAACCAGGTGGTTGGAGGGGATAACCTTCCAGCTCTGGGGTGGCCACTTCCATCTCGCCCGTACTGACCAAGAGCTCTGCCCTGGGCAATGGAGATGTGGAAATTACCGTCCTGCTCAGTTCAGGGTAGTGGGGGACAAGGATGAATTCGGGTAGAACAGAGGGCGAGGGCACCCCATCTCACAGCCCAGTATTTGCTCTTCGCTTCCCTGCTACAGACAACTTCCCCTGCCACTTTGTCTCTGCCTTTGGGGCTGGCTTCTGCGCCACCGTGGTGGCGTCCCCTGTGGATGTGGTCAAGACCCGGTATATGAACTCGCCCCCAGGCCAGTACCGCAGCCCCCTGGACTGTATGATGAAGATGGTGGCCCAGGAGGGCCCCACAGCCTTCTATAAGGGGTGAGTCTCTGCCTCCTCGATCTCCTTCCTCCCTCTCTCCCTCTCTCCTCCCTCTCTCCCTCCCTCCTCCTTGCGCTGATAACATGCCTACCTGCTGTGACTAGCACAAATATAAATGCCGCAGAGGGAAGTATAAAGAATTAAGGATTTTTTTTTTTTTTTAAATTGTGGGCCAAATCTGATTTGGAGGTTAAGGAAGGCTTACCCGAAAACCCAGATTCTAGGTAGAGGTAAAGGTACAGTCAATCCCCAAATGTTTTGGGTAGAGGAGGAAAAGACCGTTGGTAAGGCTGCAACTTCTCTGAACGCTGCCAGGACCGAGGAGCACCACTGAGGCAACAGAAATGCCCAGCATTTTCTCGCTTCTGCATCTTGACAGTTACCATTCCCTCCGCATGGAACGCCATACCTACTACACACCCTGCATTCTGGCCTTCCTTCAAGACTCATTCAAATGTCTCCTCCTCCCTAACACCTCAGGGCTCAATTTTCTTTCCACCCTGTGAACTTCAGCCATATATCCTAATACCATTTTTGTGGATCTACCATACCCTGTTTTGTATTATGGTGTTTGTAAATTCAAATTACCCCCTTGCTAGAGAGCAAACTCCTTGAAGCCAAGGACTCGTGGTGATGTATGTATCTTTCACGGCCCAGAGTCCCTAGCACAAAGTCAGCACTCCATAACATAGATTATAAACAATCATTATGATTGATCAATCACTAAGCATCAGGCCTTATACTAAGCACTTTACATATATTATCTCAACAACCCCCTGAGCCAGGCAGTATCCACCTTTGCTGAGGAAGAAGCTGATTCTCAGAATGGCCAAGTAACTTGTCCAGGATCACAAAGTTAAAATGGCAGAGCCCCAGCTCATCCCCGGACCCCCACCTAGACCCCCAGGCACTACCCAATATGTTGTCATCCATCCCACTACTAGGCACTTTGCTCCGTCTCCTCACCTCCCACTACGTTGTCTTCCACAGAGAGTTTCCTGGTGCCCAGTGTTAGACTGGGCCCAACAAGCAGCCAGGGTCTCAACCCTGGGAATGACATCCTATAACAATTGCATATGACAGGCTGTTCTTTTCCTACCATCTTCAGCTTTATCCATTTATTCTTTCACTTGGTAAACACATATTAAGCATCTAGCATAACCAAGCTGTGCCATGCTCCCCTCAAAGAGCAGCAGATGAATAGGTGATATTTATTAGCATTTACAGATGCCAGGTCCCATGCTGTGTGCAGTACATTAACCTCTTTAATCCTCATGACGACACAATAAGACACTGTTTTTTTTTTACCTCATGATATAGAGGAAACTGAGCCTCAGAAAAATGAAGTAACTTGTTCAAGGTCATTCATAAAACTAGAAAATGGTGGAGCTGGGATTTGAACCCAGGTCTGACACCAGAGTTCACATTCATTGCCCCAATACTGCACTCTCTGTGAAGCGTCTTGGCAGAGGATGCAAGGGAGAATTGTCAAGAGACTGTGGTGCCCAAACTGAGTCTTGCAAAGCCCAGAGCAGTCAGCCAGGCAAGGAGGAGAGAAGATCCAAGCAGAAGGAACAACATGGGCAAAGGCATGGAATAAGAGTAGCAGGGGCAGAGGGGACAGGAGGGGTTAGCAGAAAGAGAGGCTCAAGAGGAGGGCCGGGCCAGGCATGGAAGCCTCCTGAGTCTGTGAGGTGCAGCTGAGGTGGGGATTCTTGGGCAATTAGCTAAGCTGGTGTTACACTGTCTCTGCCCCTGTGGCGCACCAGCTCCTCTGGGCCCTGGCCTCCTCAGAGGTGGCCCCTCGGGATGTAAATGAGCCCTGGGACACCAGGAGCAGGTCAGACGGCTCATCTGAATCCCATATCTGACACTGGCTCACTGTGGCAGCCTGAGTTTCTGAAACAGAAACCTGGCAACCATCGCAGTTACCTCGTGGAGGCGTGACAATTAACCACCTGCCGCAGTGACCTGGCTCAGATGGTTAATTTTCTCTCCTTCCTGACTCCAACTTCCACCTACATTTCTGCGGCAGAGAAGGAAAAACCCGAACAAATCTCAAAAAAGTGCTGGTTTCTACCAGAGGTCTATGTCCTTTGGCTCCGACCCCCAAAAAGGGGGGGCGCAGTAGAACTGTCTGGGACTCTGGGTCCGTGCCGCCTGAAGTTTGGTTGTTTTTCTCATCAGGTTCACACCTTCCTTTTTGCGTTTGGGAGCCTGGAACGTGCTGATGTTCGTGACCTATGAGCAGTTGAAACGGGCTTTGATGAAAGTCCAGCTGTTAAGGGAATCTCCGTTTGAGTAAGACAAGACCACTTGATTCCAACTGAAGCAAAGCCCGTTAAGAATGGAATCAAACAGTGGCCCACGCACACAAGGACACAAGCCCCACGTGTGTTTACAGGAATGTTTACTCGCTACTAGTTCAAGAAATAGAAGAGGAAGGATTCTGTTCTTCAGTGCTTTGTCTTAAGAGTACCTTGGCTTTGCACTGACAAGACGGAAAATAAATTATATTAATTTTTGAAACCCGTCAGGTTGGATGCCTAACATTTAGGCAAGAGAAAATCACCCAAAACAGACCCATTTGGATAAAATGGAAGCTTCCACGTTGATGTCCCCTTAAAAATCTGATGAGAAGATGAATTATGAACCGGAAAGACGGCAAGCGAGGGGCAGGAGTGGCGCAGGACACACTGGAAACCAGCTAAGGAGGGACACTGCCAAGGCAACGCAAAGCTGTGACTGCAGCCTGCAATTAATCAGGACTCTCAGCCCTGAGTGTAAAGTGTCTGCCACTTAGAATCCACAGGGATTCTAGGAAATGTGAGAGAGGGGAAAAAAGAGAAAACTTAGAACCTGTGCCCTAACAGCACTCCGGGGGCATGTGAGATGTCTGCTGACGACACTGGAGAATCCAGAAGGCAGCCTCAACCCCCTTTCCTGTGAATGAGAATAATCACACCCCCACCCCGCCCCCACGCCACCCCACCCCGCTCCTTACCTCACCAGCAGAGTTACAAGGATTAAGTGAGAGGCTGGATGTAAAAGCACTCACAAAAGCAAAACCCTGTACAAATATAAATATAAGGACACTTCCTTGGACAAGGCAGTAAGGAACTGCCAGAAAACATTCTTTTGAAAGACAGTTGTCTAGAGGTGAATCCCAAGGAACCGGAGCTGGGAGTGACAGAGGGTGACCTATGGGAGCCCTACTCCCAGGCAGCCCCGCTCCCCAAGTGGACTCTGAGGTGCCTTGGAGGGCATGGGGCTTGGTGGGGAGAAGGAGGTAAATGCCAGGCTGAAAGTCTAAAGTGGCCGGACTCAGAATTTTGGGAAAATTATTATGACTCAATAAAGGAATCTACACTTGGGTGTGGGACTGAGAACTTGCCAATTCTCTGCCCGCTCCTTCTTGGGCAGAACTTTCCTTCCTCACTTCAGGCTTCCTTTCGTCATGACTGGGCCACATCTGCCCCCCCCCCCACCCCACCCCCAGGAACTCACACGGCCTTCTGCCTGCTCTGCCTTGAAAGGCTGCTCCACCATCTGTCAGAGGCAGCTGGAACCGATGACCTCCTTCTGGGCAGAAGCTTGGACATCTCTCTGGTTGATAATGAGGACCCAGAATACAGTGCTTTTTTCTGCTTCTTGGCAGCCAGGGTGGCTCTAATGACAGAACCAGGTTTGAAGCTTACCCCTCACCCACCCACCTGATTAACAACTTAATTCACTGGGAATCCTCACACCTCAATGTCTTACAAGAGATGTGAAATATCCCACCTCACAGGACTTGTCCAGCAGTGTCTCCTCTCCATCCTGACTCCTCATACCCAGAAAAGAGTGAATATCTACTCACCCTCAGCACGTTCCTAAATTTAAATTATAATTTGAGATCATCTACATATGCAAACCGGAAAATCCAAATTAAAGCAAAACCAAAAATTGGTGTGAGGGTTTTCAAATAAAATCCATATTTAAAAGTTTCTTTTGATTTGACTGGCTTGGGCAAATTATTTTGAAATGCCTGATTCTACAAATAGAACTATTTGATCAAATAGAACTACAAGGTAAGGTTGCTCACAACACTATAAGTGTCCATAAAGCATTGCAAATATTAAGGAACAGCAAGGGCTTGTGGGGATGTTTGTGTATATGTCCCCATGTTATACTCTCCTAGACAACTTGCAAAGAGAAAATTCAGTGATGCTTCTGAACAAATGAAAGTACAGAATTATTTAAAGTGGTTGTTGAGGAAGCAACTACAGAATCAACATCAAAACATAAATCATGTTGCCACAACAGGAGCTGACTGGTTTCCTCTTCAATTGCACTTTGAAATTCTGAATAAAATGAGAAAGTTTGTAGGGAAACTGCTACATACAACCTTTGCAGAAAAGAAGCCTTCAAAAACTCTGGGTTTCTAGCAGAAAACTCTGTCTACATGCTCTTAACTTTATTCACCCATTCTAGGAAAGTTTCAACACTAAATATTCACTCAGAGACCAGTTTTTCAAGTTTACCATCTTATACTGATATGAGAGCTCCAATTCCTGCAAATAATACAATATTTATAGAGTAAATATTTTGAATGGAGTAATCAGCCCTACCTTTCTCACTTCTCACTATTAGTTTTCACCAGCAATAATTTGGTTATACCATTTGTTATTACTACTTGGTGTCTTTTTTCTTTCCAAATGTTAGCTTTACAGTCATTAAAAAACTTGCTGCTGGTGGAGTATAACTTAAATAATCTTAAAAGTGTGTGGTGTTGTAGTTTGGGAAACATTTAATAGTGACTGGAATTTGCTCATTAGAGCCTATCCCGATGCAGCAAAGAGCCGCCTAAAAAAAAATATTGGCCACTAGGTTACTTCTTTTTTTTTTAACAGTTGTTTTTTTTTAAGCAATCAGCACTATTTTTATCTTGAGTTGATCTGCATAAAGATTTGCTTATACATACAAGAACTGGGGTACAGACCAGAGGTGTGGGGGGTGAGAGGATTCACCAGAGACAGAGTGGGGAGCAGAACAGGTGGATTGACTGAAATACACTGCTGAGGGGAAGTCAGCTGTGCCATGTGGTTCACCTCCTGCGCCACCAGGGAGGCCCTGCATTTCATTTTATATATCTAAGAATAAACATTACAAGTTTTATGCTGACTGTTAGTCATGTGATTTTATGTGTTAGTCTAGTATGTATCTTGTTTCTTTTATATTGATATTTTGTTACCTATATTTTAGAGGTTAATGGAAAGAGATTTAACTCATCCTATGAAAAGACTTGATATTTAGAGTAGAAAGATATAAAACAATAAACATGTAGTATTAAGAAGTGCTATATTAAGAATTCCTGTAGATATCTATAAAATACGTATATCCGTTGACTTTGCTGAAGGTATGTAAATCAGCATAATTATGACATTTAATCTACTATGTATGAATTCAGACTATAAAGATTCACTGACATCTCATATATCTCATGAGAAGTTTTGGAATAAATTTAGAATTTATTCAAAGTCTTAGGGGGAAATGATGTCCTGAGTTAATCCCATACAGGCTTTGTGGACCCCACCCCCACTCCAGACTAAAGCCATCAAGACATTGGGAAAGACAAATCCCATCACCACCAAAGGGAGGGTGGCTGGGACCTGAGGGTGGAGTTGGGCAGCCAGGTTGGATATAAAAACCAAAACACGTGGGCCTTGGGCTCTCTCTGGCTCGCGATCACTCGCCTCCTGGCTTCACCGCTCCTGGCTGGCGGCGAACTCTGAGAGCGCCATTTTGGAATTCCTGATCGGCGGATCGGGCAGGACTCATTTAAAACTTTGTCTCCCACTTTTCTCCCAGAGCTGTACATTTCCTCATTTCCCCTTCCCTTGTAAATAAACCTTTTATTAACCTTTCGCGTGTGCCTGCAGTAGAGCATTGATAAGTCCTTTTAAGCGCGCGGGTGAGGACCCACAGTCAGGCACCCCGTTTTGTATCGGGGTTGCTCTACAACAAAAGTACCAGGAGCAGTCCTTGAAAGGATGTTAACATGGTCTGGTTTGCATTGTTGTTGTTCTTGTTTTGGTAGCTCATTTATTGAAATTTAATTCACATACCACACAATTCAACCATTTAAGAGTAAAGAAAGTCAGTGGCTTTTAGTTTATCAATTTTAGAAGATTATCATCACCGCCCAAACAACCACCCACTTCTACACTTTAGCTGTCACACCCGATTCCCCACCACCCCCAACCTTACTTTCTATTTCTATAAGAGTTTCCTACTCTGGACATTCCGTGTAAATGGAAACATACAATTTATAGCATTTTGTCACTGGCTTCTTTCACTTAGCATAATGTTTTCAAGGTTCATTCATGTGATAAATGTATTTCATTCCTTTTTATGGTTGAGTGAAGAAGGATCTTTCAACTCTAATGGTGTTGTTCTGATTCAACATTTAAAATACAGGATTTGCTACTTACCAACAAAAATCCATTTAAAACTTCTAATCTGATTTTGTTGTTACAAATGATTAAAATATTTCTGACTTTGTTGCCATTCTTACAATCCCCACCCCCCCTTTTTATAAACCAAGAGAGAGAATAACATCAAAAGACATAAAAGTTTCAAAATGTATGGTTCAATTCATACCTCACGTGGGTTTAAAGCACTTCAACCTTACATCATCTTTAAAACTATATGTTCTGGGGGCCTCCCTGGTGGCGCAGGGAGTTAAGCACCGCACCGTGAAGCAATCTGCAGCCTCTGCAGCACGAATTTGATCCCCAAGTTCAATCCCTGGAGGTCCAGAGAGCAACCCACATGGCGCAGCAGACCTCTCCTGACTCACCCGCTGCTCCCCTCCACAGTATATTTCAGTCAGTCTGCCTGTTCTGCTCCCCACTCTGTCTCTGGTGAATCCTCTCAACCCCTGCATCTTTGGCCCGTACCCCAGCTCTTGTATGCATAAATAACTGAATCTTGAAAAGTTCTATAGAAAAACTATTATATTCATTAAATTTCCTTGAGTTCTTTTAAGAGTTCAACTTTTTATTAAATGTTAAAATCAAAAAACCTTTTTTTCACTTTCTTCTCAGCTAGGGCAGCCCTGGTGGAGGGACAGGACCTCCTGCTGGGATCCACACCAGCTTTGGCAGGCCCACGGTGCCTACATTGCAGATGAAACTGCCTTGGCCAGGGCCTTTTCAAACAAACCACAAATTTCAACATTTACTCTGGCTACTTTAACGAGGGCACTGATCTTATCATCTGTGTCATCACCTCATCTAGCGCAAAACAAGGGCTCAGTAGATAAGGCAAGCTACCAGACTGCAGCCACGGTCCGCTGCTGGTCACAGTGCCAGCCATCCCGTGAAGTGAGGCCTCACTCAACTGCAGCCTAAGCCTGCTCAGAAAGGTCTAGCGCCAAATGAAAATGCAACCAGATAATTTTGTGTTTGCATGGGGTGGGGAAGAGTCATTAATACATCCAACCTACTTCATATTTTAGCAGAAATAACCAGACATTTGAAGTGTTTTTTTTCCTCATATTTGTTTTTATTACCTGATGTTTCCCTTTTTTTTTTTTCTGGCATTCTTGTATGTTTTTCATTGTTTCAAACACAATTTTATTTAAAACTTTTAAGTTCCAAAACTGTTAATACAATTGTTTACTGGTATGATATTAACAAACTCTTATCAATTTGATTGCTGACATATATTTACAAATAACTGAAATACAGCTATATATTTTTCCGATGAAATTGATGTGAAACAACCTTTTAAAATGTACTTATCTGGGGCCTCCCTTGGTGGCACAGCGGTTGAGTGCTGGGCTGCGAAGCTGTCTGCAGCCTCTGCAGCGCCGGTTCCATCCCCGCAGTCCTCGGCGAGGGTCCCACATGGCGCGACAGACCTCTCCTGCCGCCTGCTGCTCCCCTTGGCAGTGTATTTCATCATCTGCCTGTTCTGCTCCCCACTCTGGCTCTGGTGAATTCTCTCACCCTCCTGCGCTTCTGACTGTGTCCAGTGCTTGTATAAATAAATAAATAAAATCTTAAAAAAAAGAATAGAAAATTAAAAAAAAAAAATAAAAAAAAAAAATAAAATGTACTTATCTGAACCCATACATTCTCTAATTTGTCCAAAGGACATCTTAGAACTTGGACCAGCTGCTTGCTAGAAATCCAGAGGTACAATAATTGATCTGCCTGGTTCCTTCCAAAAGAAAGGCTTTTTGTTTGCTTTTCTTTGTTTTTAAACCCTGTGTCAAGAGAATTTAAAGTGATTTCTTCTTTTTTTAATTTATTTATGCATACAAGAGCTGGGGTAGAGGCCAGAGGTGTGTGAGGGGTGGGGAATGAGAGGATTCACCAGAGACAGAGCGAGGAACAGAACAGGCAGATTGACTGAAATACACTGCTGAGGGAGCAGCAGGTGAGACAGGAGAGGTCTGTTGGACCACATGGCTTGCTCCATGGCCAGCTGGGGAATCGAACTCACGTTGCAGGGGCTGCTGCGGAGGCTGCAGACAGATTCATAGGTTGTGTCTTAACCTCTTGCGCCACCAGGGAGGCCCTAAAGCTTCATAGTTTGCGTCTTAACCACTGTGCCACCAGGGAAACCCTAAAGAGATTTCTTCTTAGAGGAAATCTCTCCTTTCTAAGTGACACACATCATCCTTTTAATATACCCTTGAATTTTACCAGGACTGAGCAAAAACTCATGGGTATAAGAGTCTTTGGAATTCAGATACTTCCATTTGGCAGTCAGGTGAAACTAATTCCAGGCTGCTAGCTCCATTCTGTTCTTTATATCTCCTCAAAGATCCCTGGCAATTTCAGCAGCCTCACCACTAACTGCCTGCGCATCCCAGGAATCAGTTCATCACAACCAGAGACAGACCCTGCAAAAGCTAGGCAGGATAGTGAACAAGAACCTCCACTGGGGAAACTTCTGCCAGGACTATATGCTCAGTTTGTTTTTCTTTACTGTTGTAATTTTGTAAACTCCTCAGCTGACAAGTCCTTCCCCTTGTGGGCTGTACAGAAAAAACAGGCATGGAGCCTGACTGACCAGGGTTGAAGTTATTGCTCACCCTTCTTGATTGTTGACAGTAAGCAGGTGCGTTAACCACTTTGGGCTGTTTCCTTGTCTATAAAGTGAAGGTTAATACCAGCCTCACAAGGTGAGGTGAAGCACCCATACTGAAGTGAACTGAAGGATTCCACCTGCCAAATGTTCATCTTCCCCTTTCTCCCGCCACTTTTTTATTTATTTAATTTTTTTATAGAGGCATGTTTTACTTATTTATTTGTTTGTTCTGTTTTTTGTTTATACACGCACTGGGTACAGTCAGAAGCGCGGGAGGGTGAGAGAATTCCCCAGAGCCAGAGCGGGGAGCAGAGCAGGCAGACTGAAGTACACTGCTGAGGGGAGCAGCGGGCGGCAGGAGAGGTCTGCGCGCCATGGAGGACCCTCCTCTGGTGGCCGGTGGCCGGGGAGCAGGCGGGATGCCGGGGAGCAGTCGGGATCGAACCGGCATCGCAGAGGCCGCGGGCAGCTTTGCTGGTCCCCCGCCACTTTTTAAGGCGCTGGCAACAGCAGCCCAGACTGCACGCTTTGAGCCTCTACACGCATCTGCCCTTCCAGAGCCGAGACAGTGTGTAGGAGCTAGCTTCCTACTCTGGAGGGGCTTACAGAGTCGAGTCAGGGAGGCAGTTTCCTTACACAGTCCTGGGAGCCCTATCAGGGTGAAAACAAGAGGTCGGGGGTACACAAAGCGAGAGAACAGGGCCTCCCCGGTGGCGCAGCGGTTGAGCGCTGGGTTGCGAAGCTGCCCGCGGCCTCTGCAGCGCCGGTTCGATCCCCAGCTGCTCCCCGGCCACCAGAGGAGGGTCCCACATGGCGCGCAGACCTCTCTTGCCGCCCGCTGCTCCCCTCAGCAGTGTACTTCGGTCTTTCTGCCTGCTCTGCTCCCCGCTCTGGCTCTGGTGAATTCTCTCACCCTCCCGTGCTTCTGACTGTACCCAGTGCTTGTATAAATAAATAGATAAATAAATAAATAAATAAAAACAACAAAGCGAGGGAACAGAGTGCACGGGCGAACAGAGACCCAGCTCCTCCTGCTCCCCAGGCGCAGGCGTGTGTCTCGCCCCCAGGGCCCAGCTGCCCCTGGTGCTGCACGCCTGTCACCCCCACAAGACCGCTGGCACCCTGAGTCCCTTCTCAGTTTAAGGGCGGGAGCGTCAGGTTTGGCGGCCCCCACCCGCCGGCCAGAGCTCCCGGGGCCCCCAACCGCAAGGCCGGCCTGCAGCGGCAGATGGCGGGAAGGGGCCGCGCCCAGCGGTTGGCGGCTGCGGCACCTGCCGCTGCAGGGTGGGCCCCTCCCGGGGTTCGCGGCGCCGCCCGCCGGTTGCCAGCGAGGGGGTCGGGAGCCCGGTCCGCGGCAGCCGGGGTGGGTCTCGGAGGGCGGGGCCCCCGCCGGGCCGGGAATGGAGGGTGTGCCCGGCCCCCTGGCGGGCTGCCAGAAAGGGCCTGGCTGGGGCGGAAGCGGGGGGCCCAGGGCGGCCTCTGCTGCTCTCGGGCGAGCCTGGCTAATCTCACAGTGAGGTTGGGGGGCGGAGAGGCGCAGGGGGGACCCTCGGGGTAGGGAGAGAGGCCCAGGGGTCCTCGCAGGAAAAGGGAGTGGGGGGAGGCGTTCCCAGAAGCCGGAGCGCGGGTTCCGCTGAAAAGGGGCGGTGCGCAGCAGCCTCACCCCTAGAACGCCCCCGGTCCCGCGATCCCGCAGGCCCCGCCCCCCGGCCCCGCCCCCCGGCCCCGCCCCCGCAGGCCCGGCCCCGCCCCCTGCCCCAGCCGCGCCTCCGCTCCTGCACACCCCACTGAAAGCCCGCGGCCCGCGCCTTGGCTAGAGGACCGCGCTCCCCCTCGACTCGACGTGCCCTCCGCGATCCCCCAGAGCCGCCGGCACCTGGTGTTCTCCCTGCGGCCCGGTGAGCCCGGCCTCCCTCTGCTCAAGCTAGTTTGCATTTTGCCTCGCTACCCTCTTTTTCATCTCTCTTCTTTGGTGCTTGGAGCTGCTTCTGGGGGGAAGAGGCTTTGGGCTGCTCTGTCCAGTCTGCAACGCCCGTCCCCAGCCCGGCTCTGACTCTAGACTCTTTTTTTTTTAAAGATTTATTTATTTATTTATTTATACAAGCACTGGGTACAGTCAGAAGCGCGGGAGGGTGAGAGAATTCACCAGAGCCAGAGCGAGGAGCAGAGCAGGCAGAAGGACCGAAGTACACTGCTGAGGGGAGCAGCGGGCGGCAGGAGAGGTCTGCGCGCCATGTGGGACCCTCCTCTGGTGGCCGGGGAGCAGCCGGGGATCGAACCTGTGCCGCAGAGGCCGCGGGCAGCTTTGCAAGCCAGCGCTCAACCGCTGCGCCACCAGGGAGGCCCTGACTCTAGCTTCTTAGCGCGTCTCTGACCTACCACGACCGCCTCCTCATGGCGCTCCCACTCACCAGAGTCTGCTGACTGTTGGGGGTGCCTCTCTGAGGACTGAGTGCCCCTAAAGCAGAAGTCAGACTAAGAGCCAGTGTGTGATAGAGAGCAAAGAGGAGTCGGGGACTTCTGGGTTCATTTCCCTCTCCCGTGTGTACTTGGTGAGCCCCTGGCTGCCCTGGGGGACGTGGAGCCTCTTGCCGAGTGTGTGTTGGTGGCCCTTTTCTTTTCAGGGTGTGGTGCTTTAATGTAGTTTTCCCTTTCTAAACTCTCCTTTGCCTTCCTCCTCAGGACACATAGTATGACCGTTAGGTGCTTCGTCTCCCAGCCATTTTTTATGGAAAACCAAAGAGATCAGGCCATGTTAACCGCTGACCGCTTTGAAGAATGGGATGCCTTTAGAGAAGCTTGATCTTGGTGGCCTTGGCGTGAGTCCTTACAAAGCCAGGTAAGAGTCCAGTCTAAGGGCGGGTCTCCTGCTGCCTCCTAGCCCTATGGCCAGGGCAGGTTTCAGCAAGACATTAACAAAAATAACTACCACCACCACCTCAGTCAAGTTGCTCTTCAGTGTTCACAAGCACTTTCATACATCCCTGGTCTCATTCTGGCCCATAAGCTGACCTTGACATGCCACGGATGATGCGCCTCATTTTACAACGGGGGAAACTGAGGCTTTGGTGAGCTAGTGATTGACCCCTGGTCACCAGAGATAAGCAGCAGAGCTGGAACAGTTGCTGATTGTTCTAACTACCTATTGTTGACTCCAGCTTTGATTAGCTCCAAGATCCAAGACTGAGATTAGTAATTAGATGTCTTTCTTTGTGCTCAGAACTGGTTTTTTTTGCAGGTGACTGTAAGCTATGATTAACTCTTTCTAGGTCTGAGTTTTACTTGCTCTTCTTAGTAGGGTGTTCAGCACAGGTGACCTTTGCTCCCCTACCCACACCTCTGAAGGCCCCAACTTATGGCACTTGTCTTTGAGGTGGTGGGGGCTGGGTTTTCTCCAACCTTCACAACACCCTGCAACCCAGCTCAGGTTGGGACCTGGAAGACGTGTGTTATCATGTCTCTGGAGGGACACCATATGCCTGAATCATCTCAGAATTGTCACATTGCACCAGAGAACTTGGGTATTTAGGTGGACTCCTTGTGAAAGGCTCTTCTTTTTTGTTTGTTTGTTTTAAATTTTATTTTTTTAAAGATTTATTTATTTATGCATATAAGAGCTGGGGTATAGGCCAGAGGGGTGGGGGTGGTGGTGAGAGGATTCACCAGAGACAGAGTGGGGAACAGAACAGATAGACTGACTGAAATACACCGCTGAGGGGAGCAGTGGGTGAGTCAGGAGAGGTCTGCTGTGCCATGTGGGTTGCTCCCTGGCCGGCCGGGGGGATCGAACTCGTGCTGCAGTGGCTGCGGTCATCTTCATAGGTTGCGTCTTAACCCCTTGCACCACCAGGGAGACCCAAAAGGCTCTTGTTTGGATGAGAAAACAGCAGGGGAGAAATGTTCTGGGCACCAGTGCAAAGCGAATAGCATAAGCTTTGGAGCCTGTAGACACAACTTTTACTACATTCTCTCATGGAATTAGGGCAGGGAAGTAAGGGCACCTGCCTCACAGGGCTGCCTTAGGGAGTGCCTCAGGCTAAGGTGCGGGGAAAGGTCTGGAGCCCTCCTGGAAGATGGAATGGGGGATGTTAGAGCAGGGAAGCTGCATAGTCTGAAGCACCTTCACCAGCCCAATCTGACAATTGAACCCCAATCTTCACTGAGCATGGGCCATGCTCCAGAGAAACACAAGTTAAGGCCAGGCCCCACCCTACAGGAGCCCCCAACACAATTAATTAGTGAGTAGCCTCTTGATTTCCTTGTGTCCCAGCTGCCTGGGGTGAGAAGCCCAGGAGGAAAGAGCTGGGTGAGCTGTTTACTTGAATCTCTTTGTTCACAACAGACTCATGCTCTATCCTCCCTCTGCTTCAGCTCTTTCCCCCTGGCCCCAGCAACAGGACAGCCAATCAGGCTCAGCACAGAGCAGCTGCCCCTGTGAAGTCAGAGAAATGTGCTCAGGAGAGAGCAAAGCACGTTGCCCTCCCCCACTGGGTGCTGGGCTCACTTCCTCCTGAGGCTGCGGAGGAGGGTGAGGGAGGGCCAGCGTTGTTCCAACTCTCAGAACAAAATAGAGCTTTTGATTTCCTGTGTTACTCTTCATTGCTCTGACCTCCACCTTCCCAGTCTCTTCTCTCTGCAGTAAAGATGTGGATCCCCATATATCAGGAGGAGAGGAAATTGGCCAGAGAGGGAGACATTTTCCCTGTGTAATTTAGATGACCAGTGGGGAGAGGGTCTTGTTATAGGGCAGCCCCGATACAAATTAGCGCAGGACATCCTTTCCCCCTAACAGGTCTAGCACCCAGATGCTGACTCTCTAAGAATGGCCCAGACTCATTCAGCTAATGGCACCTTTTCTGAGTCTGTTTGATTATGCACGCTTCCTTACCTCTCTTCCCATGGAAACAGTTGTTTCCTCCTCTGCATTTTGAGAGTATGTCCTGCAAGCTCCAAAAGCAGTTTGAAGTACCTGCCCGCCCCCTCTGCCAGACAATAGCTCCCACCCAAGGGTAGATACTGTCTCCTGCATCTCTGTGAAGCAGCAGGGAGCCGTATTGTTGAAAGAATGACTCCAGAGGACAAAGGCCACATGGGGGCTGGGAAGAGAGAGCGCAGTGGACTTGGGAGGGGTTGAATTGGTCATCTTGTGCATTCCTTTTCTTCTAAACTTCGATAATTCTAGACTGATAGGAACCTCTCCTACTTAAGAAATCCAGGCCATAGATCCGGGGGTTGTGTGTATTAGGTCTTGATCTGATTAAAACCTTTTTCCCACCCCTGTCTGCCCTCCAGACAGATCTGCAAGAGCAGATTTCATCAGTGAAATCTCTGCACCACAGACAAAGGCCTGGGCCAGCGCCTGTGTGTGAGGCAGCAGTGGGATAGCTGGGATCCAGACAGGCTCCCTGTAGTGAAAGGGAGAGGGCTCTTTACAAAATATGTCTTCCTCTGCTGGGAATTGCTTCTCCAGCCCCCGTTTTCACTCACAGGGCTCTTGGAGTCCTTGCTTAGGGAGGTTATCAGGGAAGTTGGGGGAGGGGTGGTGAGCAGGGTGGCCCTGGGAATACTGCTAATAAAGGTTTCTCTCCTTGGCTTAGACTCTGGCAGAGTTCCTCTATCTCGTCTTGTTGCTGATTGAAGGTGCCCCCTTCTCCAATTGTTCTCCATCTCCTGAGAGGTAACAGGAAGTCAGCATCATGGTTGGGTTCAAAGCTACAGATGTACCCCCAACTGCCACTGTGAAGTTCCTGGGGGCTGGCACAGCTGCCTGCATTGCAGATCTCATCACCTTTCCCCTGGATACTGCTAAAGTCCGGCTGCAGGTGAGGGGGTGAAACCTGGGGTCCAGGTGGTATCTAGTCTGTTTCCAACCCAAGACAGACTCTTCTAGGGCCAGAGGGGTGTTTGGGTCTGTAAGCTTGAGAGCATAGGAATGGAAGGAGATGTTTGCCCCTATAACCACCATCATGGTCTTACAGATCCAAGGAGAAAGTCAGGGAGCAGTGAAGGCTGTGACCAGTGCCCAGTACCGTGGCGTGCTGGGCACCATCCTGACCATGGTGCGCACTGAGGGCCCCGGCAGCCTCTACAATGGGCTGGTCGCTGGCCTGCAGCGCCAGATGAGTTTTGCCTCTGTCCGCATTGGCCTCTACGATTCCGTCAAGCAGTTCTACACCAAGGGCTCTGAGAGTAAGTGTGGAACTGGGCCAGAGGCCCCTTGACATTTTCTTCGCGGTGATGACTGATCCTAGTTCGTATTACTGAAGAGCTCATTTAGACCCCAAGATCCCTAGGGGTGAGAGTTACAGAGAACTAAAGGGGCCCCGATTCTCCTAACGACTCCCGAGCAGCTGGGCCATGTCAGGCTCTGAGCAGCACGTCACCCGTGACAGCCTCCCAGGAGAGAAGACACCAGGACTTCTGCCAGACTCTTCCACCTCAGATCCTCAGCAGACCATGCCCACCCTCCATTTTACACACATGGAAACTGAAAATCCAGATCACAAAGTTAACTTTTCCCAAGACCACAAGGCAGGGAGAAGGAAATCTGAGGTGAGATCCCAAGCCTAGGAGTTCCCGGTCCTTGGGAAAGCCACTTCTAAGTCTTGATTTTCTCATTTGTCAGACAGAAAGGATTATGGTTTCTCAGGACTGTTGAACAGGTGGAATGAAGTAAATGGAAATGTTTCATGAAAGAAATTGAGTCTCATTTTATCATACTCCTTGCTGTGTCCCAGTCCCTATAAAGTAGACACAGCAATATTTTGTTTGATGCCAGGACTTCTTAGAGCAAGAGGTGATCTGCATCAGTGAGCTGTCTAGTCCCAAAAGGCAAACATACAGTGCTGTGATTTGGGGGAGGAGAGATGGACCCTCACACTGACCCCCATGGTTCTCCCACAGATGCCGGCATCGGGAGCCGCCTCCTGGCAGGCAGCACCACGGGAGCCTTAGCTGTAGCTGTGGCCCAGCCCACGGATGTGGTAAAGGTCCGCTTCCAAGCTCAGGTCCGCGCCGGAGGAGGCCGGAGATACCAAAGCACTGTGGAGGCCTATAAGACCATAGCACGAGAAGAAGGGTTCCGGGGCCTCTGGAAAGGTACGTAACAGGTATTTCTCTTTCCCATATTCCTCCTTCCTTCTTTCCTGGTCTCATTCAGGCACCCCATCCTCCTATAGGGACTTCTCCCAATGTTGCTCGTAATGCCATTGTCAACTGTGCCGAGCTGGTGACCTACGACCTCATCAAGGATGCCCTCCTGAAAGCCAACCTCATGACAGGTGAGTGAGGCTAATGGTGCTGGGTCTCACCCTTCCCCCAACACAGAAGTGGGCGTGGGAGTTAGGTTGACAGAAGACATCTTTTCATCCTGTTTCCTCTTTGCTTCTGGAGTGAGTTTGTCTCTCATTTGCCATATTGAAACCAAGTGGGAAGAAGCTCCTACTTGGCACATTGAAGCACTGAGGCTAAATTGGCAAAATGGCTCTTTGAGGACCTCAGGAGGGCTCCCAGATGGGATCTCTGTGTCTCTAAAACCACAGGGCCCCTGGCTTCTTAAATAGTTCTGTTCCTTCTGGAATGATGGGGTGAAAGTCCTGACTGCCTCGCCCTCTCCTCCTCCTTGGCAGATGACCTCCCCTGCCACTTCACGTCCGCCTTTGGGGCAGGCTTTTGCACCACCATCATCGCCTCCCCTGTGGATGTGGTCAAGACGAGATATATGAACTCTGCCCTGGGCCAGTACAGCAGCGCTGGCCACTGTGCCCTTACCATGCTCCAGAAGGAGGGTCCTAGAGCCTTCTACAAAGGGTAAGCCTCTGATCCACCCCACCTAATGCCAGGCCTCCTGGCCACCCATTCCTGTCAGCTGGTAGAGAATCACCTGGAACTGAGGAGCAACCAAATGTCAATTTCTGGTCCTAATCTGGGTGTTTTATTGGCACATCTTCGCTCCCTCCTCCCCCTCCCAGAGGTGCTTCCATCCCGATTCGATGGTGTTAAATGGAGACTCGCAGGAGATTCTTGCTCACAGCCACACAGCTGTCAGGGTGTGTTCTCCTTGCTCTCCCAACCTGCTTTGGGGCAGAGTACTGGGTTTGATTGGATGCCAGGGGTCAGGGGGGTGAGCATGCCTCAGGGGTTAGCAGGGAGCCCGCTGTGACCTATGTTTTGTCCCCTAGGTTCATGCCCTCCTTTCTCCGCCTGGGTTCCTGGAACGTGGTGATGTTCGTCACCTATGAGCAGCTGAAACGGGCCCTCATGGCTGCCTGCACTTCCCAGGAGGCTCACCTTTGAGTCCTTTCTGCTGCTGACCTGACCAGCTCTGGCTTTGATTTTGGCTCCAGCCAGGCCCTGCTTTCCTTTCCCCGCTTCCCCTCCTCTTCCCCCCACCCTTTCCCATAGCCTCACCCCTCCCCCACTTCATCTCCCCACACCTCTCAGTCCTGGTGAAGTTGGTCCCAGTCAACACTGGGAAGCCTGGCACTAGCCAGGATCCCAAGACCTTTGTCCCTTGAAAAGTGCAACCTGAATTTTCATCCCAGCCCAAGCCCAGCCCAGCCAGCACGCCATCATATAAAGCAAGTGCAACCTTGATGTCTCCTCCCGCTCTTACCCTTTGTAGCTGTTTTCAGGGGTCTTGGTCTAATGGGCCCTTTTGATACCTGGCAGGCAGGGGAGGAGCCACCTTGGAAAGGGGGGTTTTGACCCACCTTTTTTAGCTTTTTTTTTTTTTTTTTTTTTTTTTTTTTATAGAGGCATGTTTATTTATTTATTTATTTGTTTGTTTGTTCTGTTTACACATGCACTGGGTACAGTCAGAAGCGCGGGAGGGTGAGAGAATTCACCAGAGCCAGAGCGGGGAGCAGAGCAGGCAGAAGGACCGAAGTACACTGCTGAGGGGAGCAGCGGGCGGCAGGAGAGGTCTGCGCGCCATGTGGGACCCTCCTCCGGTGGCCGGGGAGCAGCCGGGGATCGAACCGGCACTGCAGAGGCTGAGGGCAGCTTCGCAACCCAGCGCTCAACCGCTGCGCCACCGGGGAGGCCCTTGACCCACCTTTTACCTCCAGCATCCAGTCTGGGGTTCATAGAGGTCATCTAGTCTGTTTCTCTTTCCAGAACAGACATGGCCCCACCAGGCCTCACATGAAAGCAGGGGGTGGGGCTACGTCTGCTTCGAGGAGTAGGGGACTTTTTGAGATCCCACACTCCCAAGGCATGTCATGCAGGCGTAGATCTTGTAACTAAGTCATTCAGGCCCACTTTATAGAAGTCTGAAGAAGCAGAAGGCTAAGACTGGTCATGCAGGCAAGGTTACTCAGTGCCTGGTTCTCCAGCACTTGCATCTGCAACCCTTCGCTGGCCCCAGGCCTATTTGGCTGCAAAAAGACAGTGCCCATCTGCCCTGCTTCTCCTGTGCTGGGACATTTAGAGAAATGTGGGAATCTTAGACGCTGTGGGCTTATTTTATTCCATTTGACAGATGGGAAACCCATATCCCCAAAGTCCCAGAGCCAGTGTGGGCGAGTCTAACAGCTTCCTTTACAGACCTCCATAGTCACAGCCCTGAAGGCAGCATTAGGGTGAGGGGAGACAGGCTGCTGGGGAAATACCATTCTCTTCTGCGGATCCTTCCTTATTTGGAGTCTGAGTATGGCCCTGGGCTAGAGCTCCAAGGAGGCAGACAAGCCAGGGCTTAAGCTGCATGGGGTATGATCCCCCTGTCTCTCTTCCTAACACCTGTCCTCAGAGACATGAAAGCAGGTGACAGGGCTACGTCTGCTTTGAGGAGTAGAGGACTTGGTGAGATCTCAGAATCCCAAGGCTGTCATGCACGTGTAGACCTTGGAACTAAGTCACTCAGGCCCACTTAATAGAAGTCTGAAGAAGCAGAGGGCAGAGACCAGTCATGCAGGCAAGGTCACACAAGGAGTCAGCAGCTGAACTGGGACTAGGACCCAAGACTCCTCCCTCCCAGGAACCAGTCCTGCAGGCGCCTGTGGCAGCTGCAGGGCAGGCCCAGAGAGCATGGCTTCCCTCCTCAGGTGCAGAGCTGCAAGCCTCACTGCCCCTCCTCACTGGTCAGAGCAGGAGAGCAGCCCCTCAGGGCTTGGGGAGGGCACCAAGATATTAGACAGGATCCTGGAGAAGAAAAGAGGGCCTGGATTCTTCAGCTTACTTCCTAGCTTCTGACATACTAAGCTGAGGCCTCAGTCCCCAAGAGGGATGCAGCTGGGTGCCATGAGTGGAGCCAGGGTTGAAGGTGGCGGGCAGCCCAGCGGGGTTGCAGGAGTTGGCACAAATGGAGGACCTGGTCAATGTGCCTTGTGCACCTTCATCCTCACATTAACCCTGTGAGGCAGGCTCACCCCTGCTTTGCACCAGAGGAAACTGAGGAGCATTTTGTTGCCCTAGTCAAGTTTGTCAGCTGTTCATTTGCTGGCCTTGTGTACCAGACACTGGAAGGGACAAGAAGCCACCACGCCTGGTGGTTCTGAGCATGACCCTGGGTGAATGAACTGGGAAAAGGGGCAGGAATCACTAGACGGTGGACCAGCAGGCCTCAGTAACTGTGATTACCGGCAAGTCACTCCTCTCTGGGCTTCAGTCCTGAACGCCTATAATAAACAGGCCTATGCTACGCCTGCTCTCCGTGACTCATGAGGTAGCACTGAGGATCACTGAAGTCACAGAAATCACATAAGGCCTCACCTCTCTCTCCTTAGAGCCTCGCCATGAGGCGAGGTTGGGAGCAGTCTTTCTTGCTGCCCTGGAGGAGCCGTGGAGTGCTAGTGGTTCACAACCCAGGCCCCACGCTCCCTACCCACGCCTCTCAGAACAGGGCCCCTATCACCTTCCTCCCTACCTCTGCCTCAGGGCAGAGTTGGCTTCACTCATTATCTGTTTTCCATAGGACTTGCCAGATAAGAGTTGTAATCTGTGCTTTAAGAAAAGAGCTCAGAAAGGTGAAGTGATTTGCTGAAGGGCACACAGCCAGACAGTAGCACACCTGAGGTGTGGCTGACTCCAGCCACTGCAGAGGCTAGTCCTAGAGGCCTAGTCCAGATTCTGCATCTCCAGCTCCACTATCACTGCTTTCTTCGGGTGGCTTAAAAATGGTGGACAAGTGCTACGAGACCCCACTTAAGATAAAGATCTTAAGTGAATATATGGCTCTCAATGGTGGAATCCAAGCAATATGGATAATACTGGGACCTTCTCTGGCACCTAAGAAGTCATTCCACAGAGTGGACCTAACTTAGCCAAAACTCAGATTCCAGCAAGGGCAACAAAATGCTCCTCAGTTTCCCCTGGCACTGAAGGGGTGCATAGTGCACTGGAACTGGAGGCAGGCAGATGGAGGAGGCAGGGATGATCTGCACGGGCCCTACTGTACCTGCCTGGGATTCCCAAAGGCAGCATTGGCAGCAGTGCTGTGACCCTGAAATCTCAGCAGCAAGTTCACCAAGCACTTTCACACCCTTGACTCAGTCCTCCCCAGGAACCTGAGGGGCCTATGAACTCTGTGTGGTCTGGGAGTCAGTGGAGGGCTAGGAGCAGAGCCCAAAACTGCCTTGAGTTAGTCCAGGACCCAGTGCACAGACAAAGCAGTTGGGGCTGGAGAGGTAGAAACCAAAGCCACCCCTAGCGCTTACGTCCTTTGTGCTGCCCCCGTCTAAGCTCTGTGAGCCTGTGGGACGTGGCTGTCAAGGTTCTGGTGACAGCTGTGACACTGAGCCCTGTGTGATCTGGGACAAGATTTTCTTCTCTGTGCTTCACCTGTCCTCTCTCTACAGAGTGACCAGATCATACGCTACAGACTGTCTCTGCTAAAGATCAGGTGTCACTAGAAATCACACAAGAGCCGGGGACCCTCAGAAGCCACACAGCCCTGCCCCACAGCCCTGTCCCACTCTATCAAGGTGGGAACGTGGAGGTTCAGAGCCCACAAAACCAGGACAGGGTGCTCAGCTTCTTGGGCCCCG
Organism: Talpa occidentalis; assembly: GCF_014898055.3. Taxonomy (NCBI): domain Eukaryota; kingdom Metazoa; phylum Chordata; class Mammalia; order Eulipotyphla; family Talpidae; genus Talpa; species Talpa occidentalis. The sequence goes on along the minus strand of NW_023603184.1, from coordinate 39,194,583 downwards.
CCCTTCCCTTTGCTCCACAAGAAGTGTTATCTGAAGCTCCTCTCCTTCCAACACAAATGCTGGGTGTAGCTGGAAGATAGGGAATAAATCTTTATTGTGTCAGTTTAAAAGCCCCATGCCACCCCATCCGCAGTCTGGCCTGCACACGCTGCGGGAGCGAGGGCGGGGCAGTGGGGTAAGACCGGCTGGCTTCCTCCGCCCCCTACTCCAGCCCACCTGTTATGTCAGCAGTGCCTGGCGTAGCATCTGCTTCTTCTGGGGTGTGAGGCGGGTGGGGAACTGGATGTCGAAGAAGATGAAGAGGTCCCCCTTCTTGGTGGGGTCCTCAGGCAATGGCATCCCTTCACCTGGCACCTTCTTGAAGTACTTGGGACTGAGACGGGGAGGATGAAAGAAGCAAACTCAGATGGCATTTTGGACAGAGCCCAGCTGCCTGGGGGCCACTCCAGCTTCCAAGAGCCAGAGCCGGTGGGAAGGGAGGGGAGGGGAGGCTGGCTTCTTCCAGACAGTTTGCTTCCTGAAAACGCATTTATGCTGAGTCTCTGACAGAGGATTCCAGGAATCATGTTTTATATGTGGGAACTGCAACCAAGGAGGAAGGTGAGCCGATCCTGGGTTGGGGGAGGGAAATGCTAGACTCTGAGCAGTTTCCCAAGCAGAAGGCCTCTCTTGAATACTTAGGCAACAATTCAGAGCTCTAATCTAGGTTTTAAAGCCTGAAGGCAACAAGGAATGCCCAACACTGGGCTCTCTAGCCCCTTTAGTGACTTCACAGAAATTAGGAAAAGGTGCTCTTCGCCAGGTGAATGCAGCCCACAGCTGGAGTGGGGTGGAGGCTGAGTTTCAGGCCTTTCCCCACTTGTACTGAGCGCAACCTGCACAACTGTGCCAGGCCAACCAGTCCGACCCCAGCCCAGGCCAGCCCCCCTCCTGCCTGCCAGGAACAAGCAGATGGACTCACTGGACAATGTCATTGATGGGAATGTTGAGCAGACGGTCATCTAGGGTCTTTACCTCCACAGTGCAGCCGGTCAGAGCCTAGGGGACATGAGGGCCAAAGATGGGAGAGGGGAAGTCCCCAGGGCCATTCCATTTAGGAGGCACTTCAGGAGCTGCTTCAGTGCCAGGCCCTGAGCTGGGCCTCCAGGAGACAAAAGGATATTCAAGGACTCAGAGGTGAGTGAAGCCTGGATCATCTGTCCTCAGGGAGCTCACAGTCTGGTAGTAAGGTTGATGTGCATACATGTTATGTATGATAGGGGGGAGTAAAAGAGTGCATGGGAGCCCAGGAGAGGCCCCCAAACCATTCTGGGGTGAGGCAGGAGGGCTTCATGGTGGTGGTGGCAGCTGATAAACACCTCAAAGGATAGGGAAGAGCTTTTGCTAGCTAGACAAGGAGGCAGACAACGTTCCAGTTTCAGGCAAGTGCCCAGAGTAAGCAAGAGAAAGGAGGCTTGATAAGCACCAGGTGGGTGGAGCTCTCAGTGGGGCAGTGGCTGGCCTGCAGAGGGTGAGATCAGCAGGGCCTGGAAGGTCATGCAAAGATGTTTAAAAGCAGCGTGGCAGGGTCAGAGAGTGTGGAGGCCCCTGAGATTCCCTGGAGGAGGTGAGAAGGGAAGCAGGAGGACTGTGAAGGGGGCTGCTGCAGATCCAGAAGGTGATGAGCAGAAGAGGACCAGGTGGAGGGAGATTGGGAGGTGGGACTGAGGACTCTGTGACTGATGGCAGGTTGGGGGAGGGACCAGGGCAAAGTCTAGGCTGGTGCATTTCTTGCTTGAGTTGTGAGGGCATGACGGGCTCACTCACACTTAGTAGTGAGTACAGCCATATTTCCCTGTGCAGCACCAGCATGGTCTGAAGGCTTACACCCCCACTGTGCGGAGTGGAATGTGCCACTTGCTTGCCTGCCCCATGGGGCTGGGGCAGGACAGGCACTCTGATCCACCCATCCATGTTCACTCACCTTCCCCAAGGGGATGGAGTTCACAAAAAAGAGGTTGTCATTCTCCCTGCGGAAGCGAGGGTGTAGCTTCTCCTTTACAATGAAGATGATGTCAGCTGGGATGATATTAGGCCCCTGGGAAGAGGAGGCAAAGGGGTGACAAGGATTAATTGGCTGTGAGACCTTGGGCAAGTTCCTGTGTCTACTGTCTCCATGTCTTCATCTGAACAATGAGATTAGACCAGATTTCCTAGAAGGGTCTTTCCAGCTTGACTCCATGGCTCCTGCTGTGATAAACCTTCCACCCACATGAGCCAGGGTTTGACCCTTGTAGCATCCCTCCCTCTCACCTGGTCCCCCTCCTTCTCAAAGGTGATCCGTGTACACTGCCTCCAACCAGGCTTCACGTCAATGGTGAGGATCTTGTCCTTGATGGTTGAGGAGTACCCGTCCTCATTCAGCACCTGCAGGGACATGGTGGAGGGCCTTTGCTCAGGATTTCCCAGCTGCCCGCCCCACCTGTGAAAGATACTCTGTGGGATCTGTACGTGGGCTCCCAGGATTAGGGAGAACGCCTTGAGCCATTCCCGCTCCCGTCCTATTGGAATCGGATGTGGTGGTGCTGGGGCCTGAGATGCCAAGCAGTCAACATGAGTTGATCAAGCCCTTAATTTGTGTTCTGGAAATCATGTAGCCCTGGCCATTAACACACACACACACGCACACACATACACACACACAAAGAAAACATATATTCAGTTCCTTCCTCCCACCCCCATGCCCTGTACCCTCCACCCACTCCCTCAATTTACTTCTTTACTGAGCATGCCAGTACATGCTCTCAGCTGCCCAGGATATGGCTTCCCACTGGCAGGTGGGACACTGAGCTGAGTATCAGACAACCTCGCTCTAGTTAATATAGCTGAGCTCTACCCAGAGCATTCCCCTATTATGCCATTCATCCATTCCCCATGCCAACAGGGATGGCATTCCCCATGCATGGTCACACGTTGGCATCTCCCCCACTGAGCAAAGATGTGAGGGGTCGTGCTCTTGTGCCTGTCACATGGCTGTGCCTTGGGACTGAGGGGCTTCCTCAACCAGTCTTCTCAGGGACTGTCTCCCAGCCCGCCCTCCATACTCCACTGTTCCTCTTACTCAGGAGACACGCATCCTGAGGCAACCCTGGGGGAATGCTCTGTCAGTGCCCAGAGGATAGAATCCACCAGAGACTCCTCCTACTAGAGCCAGAACTCCCCACAGGGATGCGGCAGAAATGACAGGAAAGGTCATTGTGGTTAGGAGTGTGGCAGAGGGGATTCCTGGGCTAGGAATGAACCAGACCAATACCTTCAATTGTCCCTTCCAAATTAAGATTCTAGAATTCTACGATGAGTCTAAGATTCCATGATTCTATCAGATACCATACTTGGGGTTTCCAGTTAGGGAGGAAGTGACCGGTAGGATGAGAGGGGATAGATGGTGGCTCCCAGTAGGAGCAAAGCAAGTAACTCACCCTCCGGGAGATCTTAATTTTCTTGGTACAGCCAAAGAATAAGTCTTCCAAGGATAGGTAGAGATCGCGTTCAATGGAGGGGTCCTGTTTCTTGACCCCTCGGCCCCGGAGTCCCCCGAAGTTCAAATCTACCTCATGTCCTTCTGCATCATAAAACTCTGCGGGAAGTGGGAAGTGCAGAGTAAGAAATAAGAAATATAGTATCCAAGGACTCCCCTGGTGGCCCAGCGATTGAGTGTTGGGTTGCGAGGCTGCCCGCAGCCTCTGCAGAACCAGTTCAATCCCCGGCCGCTGGCGAGGGTCCCACAAAAAAAAAAAAAGAAAAGAAATATAGTATCCAGAGACTGGACACCCACCCCCTCTTCAGATATCTACCAGCATCCACTCGTTCCCACTGGTGTTTGGCCAGGTCAACAAGATGTCCTCCATTGTAGACTCAATGATCATCATTTTCTGCCACTCTCTATTATTTCATCTCCACTTCCCTGACACCCCCACAACACACACACACACACACACACACACTCACACACCCCCTTGGAAAAGTACCCCTCAGTATTGCCTCTGGAGAGATTGAGTGCCCTCTGGTGGCAGCACCTGGTAGTACTACAAATGGCTTGCCTTTAGGTTTTTGGGGGAAAATCATAGTTGGTCATTCCTCCCTCTTCCCCTCACTGTCCAGCCCAGCCCAAGACCATTAAAGACTCAAGTTTCTACGAAATCAGAAGTTGAGATGGAGAGGCGAGGATGACCCTTAACAAATCTGAGAGGTCACCAGCATATTCCCAAATTCATTTTTGCCCCTGCCCAACGCAACACCCAACTCCTCTTGTTGCCCTGCCCCTTCATTCTGGTGCAAAAAGAGCCATGGCCTTTGATGCGATGTGCAGCCGCTCGGGCTTCAGTTCACCCATGGGAATGAATCATCTGCGGGATGAGGTAATTATGTCTGACCCGCTTTCCACCATTAGGATTAGATAACACCATGATGATGATGATGATGATGATGAAGACCTAAAAACTAGAGCTTCTGCAGTGGGCACTGTCTTTCAGCTCTTCACATTATTATCTCATTGTCCCAGAGAGGCAAGCAAATCGCTCACGATCCCACATCCAGTTAGTAGTAGAGTTGGGATCTCAGCCCAGGACCATTTGACTACAGATCCTGTGCCCTGGACCACTTGGTTTATTGGCAGAAGTGAAGCCCTTTGTAAACTGTAGAGGCAGGGGTCGCTGTCATGATGAAGATTTTCTGTGCCCTGCGTCTTGTGTTTAGTGCTGTGGAGTGAACTTCACAGGCTGAAATGGTGCAGTCACCTCAACCTGGAGAGGGTGAGGCTGTCCTTGTGAGTTTAGAGTTGATGTTCTCAGAGGAATTGCTAAGGCCTCTCATGCAGGCCTTCCAGTGATGTTTTCAGGTATCTAAGTGCCTGCATTACACCTTTGTATTAATCCACTCTGCCTCCCTGTATTAATCCACTCTCCCCCTGCTATTTGTTTCCACAATTGATCCCTGACCAACACACACCTGTACAATTAAATCTTACAGTCACTAATTGAATAAAGAAGATCTAATGTAAGACATTCTTCATGATGTAGTAAATGAAAAAAAAATCAATGTGTACAACATGATCCTTTTCCTCAGCAAAATAAAAGACATATAAAAATAAATACATGCTCATATAATCATTAAAAATTTCTGGAAGGATACATAAACTGTGAATAGTGAGTGGGGAAGAAAATGGAAGACTAGAATTTATTTCTGTTTTCAATAAATTGTTTCTTTGGGGCCTCCCTGGTGGTACAGGGGTTAAAGTCTCCGTGCCATCAAGCTATCTCCAGCAACTGCAACATGCATTCCATCCCCAGCCAGGGAGCTACCCACATGGCACAGCAGACCTCTCCTGTCTCACCCGCTGCTCCCCTCAGCAGTGTATTTCAGTAGATTCACCTGTTCTGTTCCCCACTCTGTCTCTGGTGAATCCTCTCACCACCACCCCCAACCCTACCCTGCACCTTTGGCCTATACACCAGTTCTTGTATGCATAATAAAAACAAATCTTTAAATAAATCATTTCTTTTTTATCATGTACTATATATACCTATCTGTATATGTAAGATATTGTGTGTATATATATATTTTAAAGTTAAAAAAATCATTTATAGCTATGTCCTTTCCCAGTCAGGCACAGGGGTAGGTAGAACCTCTTACCACTGAAAGGGTTGTCTCCGCCAAAGAACTCATGGAAAACCTTGTCAGGGTTGCCGTGGAAGACGTACCCCGTAGTCCATGGGGTCTGGGATCCAAACTCCAGGGGAATCCCGCCCTTCAGGCCCTCCTCTCCGAACTTGTCATAGATGCTTCTCTTCACAGCTGTGGATATGTGTGACCTTGAGGAGGAACTCAGCCTCAAGGCTGAGACAGATGGAGCGCTGGGAAGCAGGAAGATATGGGGAAGAGAGAGTAGCAAACAGCCTTATTTCGAAAGTGCCTGCTGTCTGACGCCTTTGGAGGGGGATTCTAGAAGTTGAAGGCTTACTTTCATTCTGAGTGGGCCTCGGTCTGCCCCCCTAGTCCAGAAAGGAGATGGCAAAGACTGGGACTCGGTGGGGGCAGGGGGGTTGGAGGAGGAACTGAGAGACTAAGAGCGAGGTTGTCCTGGTTATGTCATCGTAGCTATATTTACATAGGGCTGAACAGAATTTTAGAAGCTTGAAATTTTAGAGTCTCAGAAATCTCCCAAACTCTAATTCTTTGAAATCCTAGAATTTAAGAACTCTAAAGTCCTAGAAATTTGGGGCTGGAGAAACCTTGGTGATTTTCTGGCCATTCTCCCACACAGTATCCATGATTACAGTCTCCAGGACACATGAGGCAAAGAAGTACTGATTTCCAGGCAGAGAGCTTTCCTTACTAGCCTCTCTCTGCCCTTTACTCATCCACGGTCCTGGGAGAGATGGAGACCTAGCGACTCAGTAAAGCTGTTAAGAATAACTGAACATCCCTGCCCCAGCCTCGGCCTTAGGCCCTTGGCAGTAAGCCAATCCTGGAACTCTCCTGGGACACCTCATCCACGCCCTGAGCTTGTGTTTACTGAGGAAGACAATTCTTTGTTCTGTTTTCCTCCTCAGTTTTTTTAGATTCTAGACAGGAAAGAGGAATGCTTAATCACCAGTGAACCCCCTTGGAGAGTCCTACATTCTAGAGACAAGGGAATGGTTTTAATGGAGACATGGGGACAAGATGTTCTGGGGTAAATTCAGCCCTGATCACTCACGGTCGCTCAGCACATCATAGGCCTCTGCTATCTGCTTGAACGTCTCTGTTGAGGACGGGTCCAAGGACTTCAGCGGGTGGTTCTTAAGGGCTAGTTTCCGATACCTGCAGGAAGGAAAGCAGCTGACGTGTTCCTGAGTGACAGCTCTGGTGGCCACTCAGAGCTTTGATGTTCCCAGTTATAAATCACAGCTGTGACAGCTGAGGAGATGCTTTGTTCAGGTGACCTTGAAGAGAAGCTGTAGGGAACTTGGTTGACTGAGAGCTCAAGTAGCTGCACCGCGCCCCCACCCCCAACCCAGCATTCATGCTGCAGCCACACTTCCCCAGAGCTGCTCCATCCACTGCCTTAGCATGGTGGAGCCCTGCGTGCCTGCAGGACACAGAACTCCTTCAGCAAGCAACCATCACCCTGGCAGAGATTTCTCAGGAACCCCTGCAGCACTCCTTACCCCAACTTCCCTATCTCCTTTCAGAGGGCTCAGACTGCACTGTGGTCAGAAGGCTCTCCCCACACACTCCTGCTCCCTCCTGCAGGCTCACAGCTGTTTCCTAATACATCTCTTGCACATCTAACCCCATCTCCGTGTCTGAACTGATACTCAGACTTCTTGGAAGGACCAGATATAGTCAGGTGCCAAAGGGCCAGAAACAGAGCGGCCCTTGGTACATGTTAGGGCCTTTTGCTGCCTCCTGCCCCTGTGCTCATTCCTTCCTCACACTGGTATCTGCCTAATGCCACCACTCAGGGGCTCGTCTTCTGTAGCATTAGTGGATCTGGATCCTCGGTGTGTCTCACCAGGAGGAAAGAGATGGCTTGGATGGGGTGCTCTGTGGGAGTTTAATAAGAGACTCCCCAAAGCAGGAGAAACCATGAGGGACGGCACAGTATCCTGAAGTGGGGAGCCCAGAGCTGACTGAACCACCTCTGAGCTTACAGCAGAAAGGGGAGGGCGGGAGGGAGTATGCAGCCAGGCCCTCAGCTGTGATCTTCAGGTAAGGGGTTAGGCCAACCTGAAGAGATCTCATAGAAAGGGAGCTGAGAACAAATACCCCACTCTCCTCCCTCCCAGCCCTCTACCTGTGCTTCCTTACATCAGATGCGCTAGGGGGTCTGAGGGCCAGGAGGTCTATGGATGCAGTTCATGCATACATTCATTCTGCCTTGCGGGGCGTGCGCGCACATCATTTATTCACTGCTGCTCAGTGCTAGGCACTGTGGACACAGAACTGGAAAAGCAACTCGAGGAACTCAGCCTGGTGGAAAAGACAGGCCAGTCATTCATTAACAAATAGCAGGCTTTGGTGTTACACCTTAAGGCCTTAAAGTCAAAAGCTTTATCCTTTTTCAGTGATAGCTTTTTTTAAAAAATATCTTGTTGGTTTATCATTGAGCTATAAGACTGCATAAAATACACCTCTATTTTTAGGGGCCAGCCTACCACCCCCTGAAAGCAGAGTAAGGAAGGTGGGGGCGAGTATGGAAGGTGGGGGTGGGTCCTAAGTAGCTTGGTACAAATGTGACCTCACAGCCTCCTCTGCCTTCACACTTTCCACACTGGTGGGAGGGGGGTCTCTGCTGCCTCTCTTCCCCCCGTTTGTGCTCCACAGGCAAGTCCATCTTTTCCACAGCCCTGACCACCACCTACCCTCTGAAGACTCCCACATCTCTACCTCAGGTCATGCCACTTCCCTAACTCTAGGCTTCTGCATCCAGCTGTCTGCTTGGCGTCTCCTCGCCAAGGTCCCACCCCACAAAACCAGTGAGCACAAAGGCAAACTACGTTTTCACTTCCCGACTTTCCCTCTCCTGCCCAGGCGCTGCCTCCAAAATCTGAGCAGCGTCTTCAGCGCCACTTCTCTTGAATCCTCCCTCTACCCACATTCTACCAGCCCCCAAGGCAAGTCAGTGTTTCCTTCTAAATAATGTTCCGTTCCTGCCTTTTCATTCCCTGGCTGTTGCCAAGCCTGCCTCCCTGCTTCCAGTTTTCCCTCCCCTCAATCTATGCCGTGTGCTCCAACTGGGTCATCAAATTTTGTAAATTTGATGCTTCTAAAATATTCCCTGACAGGGCCTCCCCGGTGGCGCAGCGGTTGAGCGCTGGGTTGCGAAGCTCCCCGCGACCTCCACGGTGCTGGTTCAATCCCTGGCTGCTCCCCGGACACCGGAGGAGGGTCCCACATGGCGCGCAGACCTCTCCTGCCGCCCGGACTGTGCTCAGTGCATGTATAAACAAACAAACAAATAAATAAATAAAATACGTGCCTCTTTTAAAAAAATAAATAAATAAATAAATAAAATATTCCCTGACAAGTCACTCTCCTGCCTAAATCCTTCACTGGCTCCCCATTAATCTTCAGCATGAAATCCAGTGACTCACCCCACTTCTCTCTCTTGCCTTTTTACTGTCTGGCCCACAACTTCTCCTGCCCTTCTTGTCATGCCCTAAACTCCCCACAATGCATTGCCCATGCCTTTGACCTTCTGCCCCTTTACCTGCAACACTCACCCCTTGCCAGACCCTCCCATGTCCTTCTGGCAAGAGTTCATTCATTCTTCAACTTTCAGCTCAGGGGTAACTCCTCCAGGACGCTGTCTCTGACTGCAGCCTCCATTCTAGTTAGACACTCCCCTCGCAGCACCCAGCACCTCTGATCCCAGCACTTAGTGCACTGTGCTCCTGTTGGTTGCTGACTGGCCATTCTCTCCCCCACTAGACTGTGAGTTCCTTGAGACGCTGTATCTAGTTGTCTGTTCGCAGTGTCTAGCTCGGAGCAGTGAATGATGTGAGCTCACCGTCACTCAAGGCAGTCTTCACCGTGGGCCACTCTAACTTTTATGCAACGCTTCCTCTTACTGAGCTGGGTCTTCTGACTTGTGACTCTTCCTCCATCCATGAGAATCCTGGCTCTGCCCTTAGGGGGTCTTACAGACAGAATCTGCTCTACTTCAGACTTGAAAGCAATTGTCATGACCTCCCTTAGACTTCTACACCAGTTCTTCTCAATGACAAAGTTCAAAATCAGTTATGAGAATTGCAAGCAAAACATAACAACCCTTATTTTGCAGGGGTAGGGGTAGGAAGGAGGGGGAACAAGGCTCAGAGGGGTTAAGTGATTTCCCCTGTCACACAGCAAGCAGGTAAGAAAGCCTCAATTCAGGCCTGGATCCTTCCGGTGCTTAAATTTGTCTTTTATTTCTGCATTCCACTGACCTTTCTCTACTCGGGGCCTGCTGGTCGATGAGACGCCCTAAAAAGTGAGCAACATCACACATTGTCCTGACTTGTTCTCTAGTTGTTTCCTGAGTTTGTATGTTTTTCTCCAACCACACCGTAGATTGTCTCCACTTTCCCACTCTGCTCCCTCGAGCTGACGCATGGTGGGCAACTGCAGTAGGCACGGAGTTTGAATATTGGTTCTGCCACTTACCCCGTGTATGGTTTTGGGATAATTATGGGATCTATATCTCAGTGTTGTTGTGAAGATTAAACGACATAATGATGGGAGGTTTTCAGAACAGACTCTGCACAACTCAATAAATGTACAGTACATGTACATACACCCTTGCTTGAACAGTTTGAACTGCATGGGTCTACTTACAGACAAATTTTCTTATAAATATAATGTAAACTCACAGTATCAATAAATATAGTACAGTACTATAAATGTGTTTTCCCATATGATTTTTAAAAACATTTTCATTTCTCTGTATTACTTTTTTGTAAGAATACAGTATGTAACATACACCAAATATGTTAATATACTGCTTATGCTATCAGCAAGGCTTTCAGTTAACAGCAGGGCATTAGTAAAGTTTGGGGGAGTCAAAAGTTATATATAGACTTTCAGCCACATGGAATTCAGCAGACCAATTCCCTGCGTTGTTCTCAGGTCAATTAATTGACTGAATTATCCTAATTCTTCCCTTTTTCTCACCTGCAATGATCCAATTAATTTCCAAGTCTATTCTCTCCCCTATCCAGCCCACTGCCTTACTTCAAGGATCCTCTTTGCCTTGACCATCATGACTGCCTTTGAAGGACTCTCTTTCTATCATCCCTTCCGCAGCACCCTGTATCTCCCTTTATAACACTCGTCATAATTGTTGAGACTTAGTCAACATCTGTATTCGCCAACATTAAGCAGCGTGTCTGATTCACAATTATATCCCAATTAAGTTCTACCACTGCACCTAATCCATATGGGTAGGCTTAATAAACATTTGTCAAAATTTTTTTTCTTTCAGAAAAATGTGCTCACCCCTGTCCTACATATTTTTAGAAATGGACCATAAAGTCCCAACACTTGATGGAAGTATTCAGAGATGCTATATATTCAATGTCAAAAACCCAAATTTGTAACACATCCATCCGGCCTGATCACTCTCCTGTTTCCAATCTTTTGGTTTTCCATAATATTCAGGATAACGTTCAAATGTCTCCGTTATCTTCATTTCATTGTTAGGAAAAACAGAGCATCCAGGAGAGGGGACAGGGTATGGAGGGTAGAGGATAATGGATTAGGAATCCTGGCTCAGCCCAAAGTCAGGATACAGGTGTGCAGGGTGCAAGAAAAAGTACAGGGTTTACCTTGCCTACCCTAAATGCTGCAGGAAAACTCAGTTTGAAAGAGAAGGTGGAGCCTGCCCAATACACCCCAAAAGCCTCAGTCTTGCTCCAACTTACGCCTTCTTGATCTGGGCATCCTCTGCATTGCGAGTGATCTGGAGCACAGAATAGTAATCCTGGCCCATGGCTGGCAGTCAGAGAGTCCTATCTCCAGCAGGGCTGTTAGTCTGCATTCCTTGGTTGCTCCTGACAACAGCACAGGGGCACCCTGGGAGCTGTAGTCCTTTCCGCCTAAGTAAACCCCCTTCAGCTCTGTCTCAGAGGAGAGAACTGGAACTGATTGTGTGACCCTGATAAAGGTCACTCACTCAGAAACCAGAAAGTTTTTAAGGATAGCAGCAATCAGTTTTAATTAAAAGTTTTCACAACAAATAATGGCTTTTCAGTCAGAGAAAGAGGCACATCTCACAAAAGTCACAAGGGGGCATCTGGAAGCCAAGAAATAAGGTACAGCACAGAGCTGCATCAGGCCTGTAATTACTATGAATGGGGATTTGTTCAACCTTCCTCACCCGGGATGCACTCCTCAGTCCTAAGGGAAAAAAAGCTTTGTCTGTGTTAACTGGAAATTGTTCCATTCACAACAGACAAGGCTGCAAGGCACCTGAGAGCTAGCCCCTGCTCTTTCCTGTTGGGTCTGGATTTCAGAGTGGCTGTCAAGGGTGACTTCCTCACAACCAGGGTATCAACTCCAGGGACTTACTCAGTAAACACCCAGTAAGCTTCTCAATGATTTGCAGTGTTTTATTTTCATAATTTAGTTTAGGCATCAGCAACAGGAAATGGTATAAAAAGGGGCTCATGACTATGATGCCAATGGAGAGTACTGAGTCCTGGAATGAGGGATAGATATTTCCATGCTCTGTGTATCATCCTGTTTTTTTCATCTGGTTTCTTAGATGCTCCCCCTCTGAGCTTCTTAGAAGTCAGTGTTTCTGACCTCTGGAGTATCTCACTTCTGGTCTACCAAACCCTATCACAAATCACTCCTTAAATGAAACTGCTCTATTCCCAGAGGTCTTATGACCACATGGTATAATGAAAGGAGCACAGGCCATGGACACACTAGGCAAGGCCAAATCATGCGTCAGGCACTGAATTTCTTGAGATACTAAATGTCTTGAGACTCACTTTCCTTATCTGTAAGACAGGAATAATGCTTTACACTTTTTAAGAGTGTTATAGGATAAAATATATAGACTCAATGGAGGCTATATAAATATAGACTTAACAAATTATAGCTAAAATTTTACTTTCACAATTTGGTTTAGGCACAAGCAATGGGGAATGATAGGGAAAAAACGAGATTTTAAGTTAAGATAAACTATGTTCGAGTTCTTGTCCTCTATTATCCTTGGCAAATCGCTTGAGTGGGCAAACTGTAGGTCACAGTGTAGCTGTAATAATTGCATGAGAATATACTTTTCCCTTAAATAAACCCGAATCTTTGTCTACGTAGGCCAGTCTGCGTGTTACTTCTTCCAAGAAACTTCCCTATAATAATCTCTAAAATGTAAACAATATAGTGTTCATACTCCTTTTCTTAAAATTTAAACTATTCACAATTCTAGCTTTTATTTATTTATTTATTTATTTATTTATTTATTTATTTATACAAGAACTGGGGTACAGGCCAGATGTGTGGGAGGATGAGAGGATTCGCTAGAGACAGAGTTGGGAACAGAAAAGGCAGACTGATGAAATACACTGCTGAGGGGAGCAGAGGGCGAGACAGGAGAGGTCTGTCACACCATGTGGGTATCTCTGCGGCTGGCAGAAATTGAACCGGCACTACAGAGGCTACGGACAGCTTCATAGCACTGCGTTCAACCACCTGCACCACCAGGGAGGCACCAGTGTTCAATATTCTAAAAATTGTTAAAAGGAATTAAGAAGGTCTACATGTACTAAGATGAAAAGAACTGAGCCACTACCTGAAATCACGGGATACATAAATTATGTGTATGTCAAGAAAAGATGACCATGTCATTCTCCCTTGCTTAAGTCCCTTCCATAGCTTCTCTCTGCCAACCAAGCTAAGTTCAAGCTCCTAACCTGGCATTTGAGCCCCTTCACTATTTGAGCTTGCCATCCTCACCAGCCTTGCCATCCTAGGGGCCTTGGGCCCCAGTTATGAATAAAGTACCTTTGCCATCTCTTCTTCTAGGTCTTGAACTTTAGTGTGCCTTAGAATTACCTGAAGAGTGGGCCTCCCCCATGGAGAAGCGGGTTGAGCTCAGCGCTGTGAAGCTGTCTGCCTCTGCAGCGTGGGTTCGTTTCCTGGCCAGCCAGGAAGATTCCCACATGGTGCAGCAGACCTCTCCTGTTGTGCCTGCTACTCCCCTCAACATTGTATTTCGGTCATCTGCCTGTTCTGCTCCCCACTCTGTCTCTGGTGAATCCTCTCACCTTCCTGTGCCTCTGGCCTGTACCCCAGCTCTTGTATAAAAATAAATAAATCTTTAAAAAAAAAAAATTACCTGAAGAGTTTGTTAAAATACACACTGCTGGCCACAACCACAGAATTCTGATTCAAGTTTGGGGTAGGGCCCAAGAATTTCTACTAAGTTCTCAGGTGACACTGATATGGTTGCTTCAGGGACCACATTAGGATAGCCACTGCCTTTATAATGACTGTGATTCAACTTCATCACTAGGATAGAGGCTGACCAGCCATGTCAATTTGCCTCAGGTTGTTCTGGTCTTGGCAATGGAAATTCCATGTCGGAGAAAACCTCTTAGTCTAAAGAAGACCAAGACAATTGATTATTCTACCTATGTACAAATATTTTCTATGTTGCTGCTTATGGGTTATTTACTGCTATTGCCAAGCTCTCTGTTCTCTGTGAGCAGGCTAATAGGAAGTGCCCAAGAAAGGAGTTCCATTAGCTTGATGGGCTTTTTTCTGGAGTAGGAGTAACAAATTCTTTTAAATTCAGACTCCTCCAAACATATTCTCTTTATTTGCTTCGAAGAACAGGTTTTAGTCCTCTGACACTTGTAAACATTTAACACAACTGATATGAGATCAAACTACAAGCATCCATATCCTTGCCTTGTGTTGCAGGAATGAGTTTAAAGAAGTTGAGGCAAATGCAGTGAGCACAAGTAATCTTCTTACTTAGTCCAGAGAAGGTCTTGTCATGGAATGATAGGTCCACATGTAGCTGACTTTTGGAGACTTCCAAAAGATGCCCATGACAATAAAAGGCCATGGTCCTCAGGAAGGACTGATGATATATCTGTTCACTGGCTAGCAGGGTCCATATTTCTTATTATCTGGGGACTCCTCTTTCCAAGGGATCAGAGATCTGAGAGCTGATAGCGTCGTACAAGACCATCTCGACAGCATGTGTAGATTTGCTTCTCCCATGTGGCTACCTGGAACACAAACAAGAGTTCAGAGCTCAAAGGAAGTCTGGCACTCTCATACTAAAAAAAGACAGAGCCTTGTCACTGACTCCCATTAGTACAGTGGAGTTTGAGAAGTTTTACTGATTCCAAAGGGATGAGAAGAATTATATCCATGATATATATTTTTAAAATGGCTGGCCGAGGTCAAGGGCACTTATGACTACAAAGTAGAGAAACTAACTGGCCTAAGTGGAGAGCAAACCCATTAGTGATAGTCATGGTTTAGTGCAGAGGGTATGACCCTGGGGAGGAGATGGTCATAGATGGGCTTAGATTTGGATATCCTTGAACTTCATAAAATTGTATGCAAAGAAGTCTTTAAATATGTGTCTTTTCTTCTTCTGAGGATTTAATCAAAGAAGCTGGAGACTAAGAGAAGGTTAAGAACTATTAATTTAGCAGAAATACCATGAGTTCTGGTTAATCTCAGGTTTGCTAAGATGTAGCTGCATGACCTATGGCAACCTTGTCAACCAATCAGGGCCCAGTTTACTCACTTATAAAATGGAAGTAATATGTTAGTTCACACTGTAGAACACAATACAGGAATTTTTTTTTAATGAAGAGGATTATACGCATCTGTCTGAAAAGAGTTCTAAGATGTTAAATAAAAAAAGCATAGGATAATACATACAGAATTGTCCCAATTATGTACAAAGATGAAATTATATTATCTACATAAATGCATAAGCACAGAAATAAGTGCACATTCTCCAAAAATTGTCTTGAAAGATATATGCCAAGCTGTTAATATTAGTTACTCCTGGAAAGAAAAATGGAACTAACAAGGTCTAAAAGGAGACTTTTAAGTCTATAAGACATTATTTGAATATTTATAAATATGCATTAATTGTAATACTTTATAAAAATAGAAATAATAATATCTACACCTCAAGGAATGTTAACATGATTAAGTGAGATAATATATGTAAAACATACAGCACTGGTCAATAAATATTATTTCCTCTTTCATTTTTCTCTTTCTACTCTGATCAAATGAGACAATCAGTCTTGAATTTTTAAATAAAGATAACAACAATCATGATGATAGCTAATATTTACAGAACATTTTAAATTTATAAAGAGCTTTCATATGCATTATTTCACTATTATCCCCATTTTACTGATGAATTGACAGATTGGGGAGGTGAAGTGATTTTTCCAGTATCTAACATATGCCATTTCTTTCAAATAAATACTTATTGGCATGTGTTTATCTTTTTTGATTCCGGGTACCCTGTAGTGGTGATACCTGATAGGGAGAATACTAAGGTTATCACAATTAAAAAATTAAATTTTAAATTATTTTTAAAAATGCTTACTGAGCAAAAACAAAATGTTGAATTAGTTTACTAGAAAATCCAAACATGTTTAATATAAACAAAATAGTAGGACCTCAGAGCAAAACTGGTATAGTGACCTATAAGAATTTCCTCAAATAAGTAAGTCATTTGTGATTCAAAATTCTGACTTCTTTGACAGCACCCCTAAGTTTTTAATCACCACTAACGACCACAAAAAGACTGAATTCAGTCATGTCAGCTATAGATCCCAGGTGAGAATCACCCAGGCCTGGTCCCTGCTCCGGCCTTATACCTTGTAAACAGGGTCACAGTCCGCCCCAGTGAGCTCAATAACATAGTCTAAGTCTTGCTGGACAATGAAACAGCTTCCATCACCTAAAAGGCAGAAAGAAAATTTAAATAACTTAAGAGAAAACTGCATACAAAGGAGTTGTTTTTATTTTTTAATTATTTTTAAAAATTTTTATACATATTTCACATCAATCATTCCTTTTTGTACAATGTGTGCTTTCTTCTCTCAAGTGTAGGCCCTATAAAATTCCTACCACCAATTCACCTGTGCACCATCACCATAGTCCCTTGTGCTCTTGCCTCCCATTTTGATCCCTCTCCTTCACCCTCCCCTGCAGAGTATCTCTGATTTATAGTTGCCTGTTAATTTTGTTCTTTATTATAATTTTTTTTCCTGATCCCTTATTTGGTTTACCTACATTCCTCCTATAAGTGAAACCATCCGGTATTTTTCTTTTTCTTTCTGACTTATTTCACTGAGTATGATCCCTTCCAGCTCCATCCATGTTGCTGCAAATTGCATGAGTTTATCTTTTTTGATTGCTGAGTAATAGTCCATTGTGTATATGTACCGCATCTTCTTAATCCAGTCATCTATTTTGGAGCATTTGGGTTGTTTTCGTATCTTATCTATTGTAAATAGTGCTGCTATAATCATAGGGGTGCAGGTATCCTTTTGAATTAATGTTTTTGTGTCCACAAAGGAGTTGTTTTTAAAAAATTTCAATATTTTGATTCATCTCTGGACATCACTAACCTTTTATAAATAAGACTGTCCTAAGATGCAGAATGGCAAACAGGTCTCATTATTTGAGCCAAATAAGATGACCTATAAAGGTTACCATGAATGCTGACTTGGAGAGAATTTGTTTTTTATTTTAAAGATTTATTTATTTATGCATACAAGAGCTGGGTACAGGCCAGAGGTGCAGGGGGTGAGAGGACTCACCAGACAGAGTGGGGAACAGAACAGGCAGACTGACTGAAGTACACTGCTGAGTGGAGCAGCAGATGAGACAGGAGAGGTCTGCTGTGTCATGTGGGTAGCTCCTTGGCTGGGGATCAAACTCAGATAGTGGCTGCAGATAGCTTCATAGGTTGCGTTTTTTTTTTTTTTAGAGGCATGTTTTTATTTATTTATTTGTTTGTTTGTTTGTTTTGTTTATACATGCACTGGGTACAGTCAGAGAATTCACCAGAGCCAGAGCGGGGAGCAGAGCAGGCAGAAGGACCAAAGTACACTGCTGAGGGGAGCAGCGGGCGGCAGGAGAGGTCTGCGCGCCATGCGGGACCCTCCTCTGGTGGCTGGGGAGCAGCTGGGGATCGAACCGGCACCTCAGAGGCCGCGGGCAGCTTTGCAACCCAGTGCTCAACCGCTGCGCCTCCGGGGAGGCCCCCATAGGTTGCGTTTTAACCACTTGAGCCACCAGGGAGGCCCTGACTTGGAGAGAATTTGAACATCAAGTATAAGAAGCTCAGTAGAAAGAAGGGTTGTTCTGGTTAGGAATACCTGCCAAGGACACAGAGCAAGCAACTGCAGTCTCATATTATTTGCAAACTTACCCTATTTGCAAACATTTTTAACAGCTAATTTGCCTATATATTTTCTTTAAGAAAATCTATGCTCCCCAATTATTCTTGAATCTATAAATTTGAGCACATACATTAGGAAAAGGAAAGTTATACCAAAAAAATAAAAGTATATCTAATTTTCAAATTTAGTTACTCTCAAAAGGGCATTGACAGGACCTTCCTGGTGGCGCAAGGGGTTAAGATGCAACCTATGAAGCTATCCGCAGCCTCTGCAGCAAGAGGTTGATCCCCCGGCCGGCCAGGGAGTTACCCACATGGTGCAGCAGACCTCTCCTGATGCACCCGCTGCTCCCCTCAGCAGTGTACTTCGGCCAATCTGCCTATTCTGTTCCCCACTCTGTCTCTGGTGAATCCTCTCACCCTCCACACCTCTAGCCTGTACTCCAGTTCTTGCATAAATAAATAAATCTTTTAAAAAAAAAATTTCTCTCAAATGGGCCCTGGACCTACCTTGGTTAGCAATGAATCCATCTCTGAAACTTAGCAAGGACAGAACTGGAGCTCCTGATCTGTGGATGACTTGTACTGGAACCCTAGGATTTAGAGTAAAAAGTGAAATTTCATGTTTTTCTTCAACAGCAATATTTGATTATATTCAACATGTAATATTTACTAGATAAAAGCAAACAGGACAAATGTGGACAGAGATAAACAAACATATGTATTATTTTTTTTCCAGGCAAGATCTTTAACTGGCAGACAAAGAAAATCCATTCAAAACCACCATGGAGTGAATCTAAACACGTAATTGAGCCTAGAAAACCAAGTCACCACCAATATCTTCAGTTTTTTAGGGGAGGCCTAACAAGAGTTTAAAATATCAATGTTAATAACATATTATTTTTTACTTATAGACAAAATTATGACTGGTTATGAAATATTAAAACTGTCAGGATTCTGTAAAATGAAAGAGAAAGGTGAATGAGAAGCAATTTAAATACGTATGTAGGGCCTCCCTGGTGGTGCAGCGGTTGAGTGCTGGGTTGCGAGGCTGCCCGCGGCCTCTGCAGCGCCAGTTCAATCCCCGGCTGCTCCCCAGCCACCAGAGGAGGGTCCCGCATGGCGCGCAGACCTCTCCTGCCGCCCGCTGCTCCCCTCAGCAGTATACTTCGGTCCTTCTGCCTGCTCTGCTCCCCGCTCTGGCTCTGGTGAATTCTCTCACCCTCCTGTGCTTCTGACTATGACCAGTGCTTGTATAAATAAATAAAAATAAAGTTATTTATTTTTTTTTTTTTTAAGATTTATTTATTTATTTATTTATGCAAGCACTGGGTACAGTCAGAAGCGCCAGAGGGTGAGAGAATTCACCAGAGCCAAAGCAGGGAGCAGAGCAGGCAGAAGGACCAAGGTCAGACCTCACTGAGCAAGCATCTGTCTTCCTGTCTGACATTAGTTTTCACCACTGCCCCACCTACAATGTACATGTCATATTAAACTACATGAGAGGGGCCTCCCCTGGTGGCGCAGTGGTTGAGCGCTGGGCTGTGAAGCTGCCCGCAGCCTCTGCAGCGCTGGCTCCATCCCTGGGCACCGGCGAGGGTCCCACACAGTGCGGTGCGCAGACCTCTCCTGCCACGCCAGCTGCTCCCCTCAGCAGTGTACTTAGTCGCTCTGCCTGTTCTCTTCTCCGCTCTGCCTCTGAATTCTCTTACCCTCCCGCACTTCTGACTGTACCCAGTGCTTGTATAAATAAATAAATAAATCTATTTAAAAAAAATTTAAAAAATAAAAATAAAAATAAAATAAACTACATGAGAGACTCCTGGAAGTGCCACACTTTTACATGCTTTCATGCTTCCACAGAGTCTAGTCTACCAAGTGCAGGTGCTTCTCAGCTTTAACTGCTACCATCCTACTAAATAAGACCAGCCCTGGAGAAGTAGTCTCACCTTTTCCCTCCCCCTCAGTGCTTCCTCAAATTCCAGTTATAGCCACAGCAGACTACTGATCACACTGAATGACAATTACTTGTCCATCTTATTAAGAGACTCCAAGTGTCTCACAGGCAGAGTATGTATCTTTTAATCTTGTTTTTCAGTGCTCTGCATAAAGCTTGGTCCCCAAAGTCATTCAATAAACATCAGTTGAACAAAGGAAGGAAAAGGATAGTAGAAATTGCTAAACCCTGGGAGAAAAAGGTTATGTGATTATCTCTGGATGGCTTTAGGAGCAGGACAAGACCAGTTTTTAAATAGGGTGTGATCAAATTAATAAACAGAGTTGACTTACTTGAAGCAAAAGCAATCAATCTTAGACCAGAGAAAAAAATTACTGAACTCCATAAAATTAAAGGCACTACACAATATTTTAAGTAATATTTAGTTCATTACTTAAGCTTAATTTCCAAAGCAATCATTACAACAGGGCACTTATGACAGTAAAGATCGAATAACCTTTAATACGATTCTAGGAATAATAAGAATTCACACTGGAAAATCTTTACAAACGGAAAAGTACACCCTTGAGTCAATCAACAGTTATCTATACGTTAGGCTAAATTAATGTTACAGCCTACAAAAATTTCCACTTTGTAGAAGACCTACATCAAGCAACTGAATGGTGACTCACCTTGGACTCCTCACATCCAGCTGATAAATGTTTCCATCCTGTGTCCCGGCCAATAGCAAGAAGCCAGAAAGAAAAGTGCAGCAGTTGAAGGCATCTGAGCCAACAAAGTGGAACACCTGGGAACAAGCAGGAACCAAAACTGCTGTTTAAAGATTCATTTGTATCCAGAAATTATAAATAGACACCAAGAAAAAGGAAATTATACAATATTTCTACAGATATTTTCTTTCTTCCTCTTTTAAGGACTTTCTTTTTTTTTTATTTTTATATTTATTTATTTATTTATTTATTTATTTATTTATTTATTTATTTATTTTTCTTTTAAGGACTTTCAATCAAAACTAAAACTTCACCAATAACTGAGGAGGAAGCACTTGAGGAAACTGAGACTAGCTGAGGACTTATACAAAGTTTACATAATACCATACTCTGAGACAACAGTTTTCAAAATAATACTCCCCAAACATTGACTGTTGGGCCTCCCCTGGTGGCGCGGGTGGTTGAGCGCCACGCTGTGAAGCTGTCCGCAGCCTCTGCAGCAGCGGTTCCATCCTGGCCAGCCAGTGAGGGTCCCACATGGCACGGCAGACCCCTCCTCTCTCGCCTGCTGCCCCCCTCAGCAATGTATTTGTCAGTCTGCCTGTTCTGTTCCCCTTTCGGTCTCTGGTGAATCCTCTCACCCTCCCGTGGATCTGGCCTGTACCCCAGTTCTTGCATAAATAAATCAATCTTTAAAAAAATAAAAATGACTGTTGATTGTCCCATTTTTCATTACAACCCTTCACTTGAGAAACATTTGCAATTCACACACTTAAGTTTTGCTTCATAACACTTCTGCTAACCTTTTGAAGGTAGGTACTTTGTAGGAAAAGATACAAGCTTAAATAAAGTAAGGTTAAATAAAGTACTTGTAGCGGCAGAAGGGCCACAGCAGGATCTCTATGATCCGAGCAGACGGGTGAAGGAGTGCTGGAGCCTTCAGTGACTTTCACAGGCTTTTATTGGGATTTTACTGGGTACACAGCAGGTGGGGGTGGGCGGGGGGCGGGAGGCTGGCAGGCCTCCTAGCCCCCAGGGAGTCTTCACTCTTTCTGGGCTCTCTAGCTTGTTCTGGCCTCTCTCACTCTGCTGTTTTGCTCTCTGCTTACATCCCCGTGATGCCACCCTTATAAGCCCAGTCTCTCAGCCCAGGTGTTCCCACTTATTTATGCCCATACCCTACTCCGGATGCCGGTCATCAGACATGCATTCAGGACTGCAGGGATCCATCATCAATCCTGATGGTGGGAGGGCAGAAAAGCCTGATACTTTACTTACCCTACAGTACTACAATTTAAAGAACTACAATTCTCCCCAGGTACCCAAAAAAAGAAATTATCAGATTTTTATTTAGTGCTGTAGCTCAAACTGATCAGCTCTCTCTCAAATGTTCCCAAAAAGGAAAGAAAAACAAACAGCTTTCCTCCCTAGACTGCCCACCTGTGTCTATGCAGGTATCTCTTGCGTAAACCTTCCAAAGGCAGCTCTCCTGCCCATCCGTGACTATGCAGATGTTTCTTTTCACCAACCTTTTCCCTTTGCAAAGCAGCAGCAGCAGCAGTTCTAGACTGCCCACCTGTGTCTATGTAAGCGCATCTTTTAAGAAACTTGTCCCTTTTAGAGGCAGCTTTCCTGCCCATTTGTGTCTGTGAAAGCATCTTCTTCTCCTTTCCTTTTTTTTTTTTTTTTTAATTATTTATTTGTTTGTTTGTTTGTTTATACATGCACTGGGTACAGTCAGAAGCGCGGGAGGGTGAGAGAATTCACCAGAGCCAGAGCAGGGAGCAGACCAGGCAGAAGGTCCGAAGCACACTGCTGAGGGGAGCAGTGGGCAGCAGGAGAGGTCTGCGCGCCATGTGGGACCCTCCTCCGGTGGCTGGGGAGCAGCCGGGGATCGAACCGGCGCTGCAGAGGCTGCAGGCAGCTTCGCAACCCAGCGCTCAACCGCTGCGCCACCGGGGAGGCCCTCCTTTCCTTTTTTAATATAATAAACCTGCCCTTTTGGATATTAAAAAAAAGGAAATAAAACAAAAACTCCTGATTTCCTTTTGGAAGTAAAAGTTAGTATGGAGACATAGAGAGCATACACAATATTATAAAAAATAGTGATGTTCCTGGAACAAATTTTGAAAATGGAGACATCACCAACATAAGGAAGTAACAAGATGAAATGAAAATACAAAGCCTGTGGGCAAATCAAATCATGAAAGTTGTCTGGATGATGATGACAGGAGCCTGAAAGAAATTTAAAAATCTAATCCAAGAAAGTCAGAGTTTAATTAAGAGCATAGTCTGCTATGAAGGATGAAGGAAGAAAATTCAACTAATTCTTCTACAAAAGATGTTCTAGTTCATGAATTGAGAGCCCTGAGTGTGAGTGTCCTTTACTCAGAATTTCTTTGTTACTTTAGAGGTAGAAAGAAATCTATACAACCTCATCAATTTACATATAGCACAGTAAGGCCTAGAGGAAAAGTCACTTAACAAAGGTCACAAAGCAGTAAAGGATTTAATCCTCTCACATAATCCTACAAGGTAGGTCCCACTATGACCATTTTAGTGATAAGGAAACTGTGGCTCAAAGATGTTAAATAACTTGTCCAATGTCACAGCCATTAAGTGGAAGAGCTGGGATTTAAATGTTGCCCTCACTCTCAATCCAAACCATTACACTGTACCACCTTCATTTATGCAACGTCCTAAAATGGTGAACACTGAGAGCAAGTAGAAATGTTTCAAAAACAATTTTCAAAGAATCAGAGTGACTCAGGTTAACCCCAAAGTTCAAAGGAACCACTTAAAGCAATCACTTACTGGCTGTCTACTCTGTAGTCCTAAGCACTGAAGCGTCTTATCTTCCCGGGCCAACAGCAGCATTTTTGACTCTGTTCCAACCTCCCGTTCACCTGCAGAACAGAAGAACTTTGTTAATAACAGGTGAGGCTAATATGCTAGCAGTACCAGAAAGCAGACACTGATGGTGATTGACTGACTATAATTTGTTAATAATTCACTTACAAAAAACATCTATTGTGTTTTATATCTTGACAGTGGTATTGTTTATATGACTATACACTTGTCAAAATTCACAGAACTGCACAATTAGAAATGATAACTTTTACTATGTAGGAGACTGACATGATTTGATTTATGATTTTAAATGACCACAATGGCTGCTCTGAGGAGAATGGATTACAGGAGAATAGTGCATGCAATGATGTCAGATTGGGCCAGGGTGCTGACAGGAGAAAAATGAGATTAGGAAGGAGAGGGAGAAGTGGAAAAAGAATACAAGTTGCCTTATTAGGACCTTTATCATCCTGACTCACCAGAGCTATTCAATTTATTTCCCAAGAGCACTACTCTTTCTCCAACCGCTGACCTAGAAGCATTATCTTTTCCCCCAACATTCAATTTCACTTCCAAGCTGTACAATGCAAACTATCACTATCCTTACCCCGCTACCCTATTTCTCATCTATAATAAGCTACAACCCCATTTTCTTGCAAAAAACAATTATATTTGCATTAAGAATCACTATGCAATCTCAGCCCAAATTTTACTATTCTCTGTTTTATGTGCATTAATCTCTTCACTAAGTTATATTATACTGGGAGATCCCATACTTCCCAAAACTAACAATGATGTAAACCAATAGGACTTCAATAAAAATTAAAAAAAAAAAAAGTTTTCTCCCCACTAAGTAAATATTATATTTACTAAAATGTGACTTCTGTGATGCTGATGTAAACTTAATTTGCAGATTCCAAAGCAACAGAAACAGTAGGCATGAAATAAATACTAACCTTAATGGTGAAAACAGAAATACTAGCTACAGAGCAGGAAAGGATAAGAAAGAAAAGGAGAAACTAAGGCAAACACTGAAGGGGCCTAAGAAAACAAGTCCACTATTGTTACCAACTTACTGGGCACATGCTCGGGTGAGCCGAGGTTTATGGAGTTGTCAGCAGCACCTACAGCCACTCCATTGACGGAAGAGCCACAGTCTGCAAGCACTCCCAGGCAGGCTGAGCGCCCACAATCCCAAAGTCGTGCTGTTCCATCTCGAGAACCAGATACTACATTCCTCCCCCGATCAACAATGGCTGTATCCAGGATACCTGGCAAGAAGCGGGGGAAAAAGACCCTAAGATGGAGTGCATAGTAGAGGAACTACAAGGGCAGAGAAGATGGAAGTGCATAAATTACTCCATTCCTTCCCAGACACATACTATAAATATGTGCTATTGGCTGGGTATGTTCACAAGCTAGAAAAAAAAGAAATCGGTAGAAGAGAGTCCCTACTTCCCAACAGTTCTAAGACTAACTGTGAGAGACAGCTATGGAAAAGCAGCAATGGATTTATTTTTTAGTGGAGTGTTCCAGAGCAGTCATTTTCAAGTTTTTGAAATGGCTTTAAATCTTATTCTTTTTTTAAGATTTATTTTTATTTAGTTATGCATATAAGAACTGATGTACAGGCCAGAGGTGTGGGGGTGGGGGGGTGAGAGGATTCACCAGAGACAGAGAGTGGGGAGCAGAACAGGCAGACTGACTGAAATACACTGCGGAGGGAAGCAGCGGGCAAGACAGGAGAGGTCTGCTGCGCCATGTGGGCCACCTCCCTGGCTGGGGATTGAACTCGTGCTGCAGTGGTTGCAGATAGCTTCATAGTGCTGCATCTTAACCCCTTGCACCATCAGGGAGACCCTGTTAATGTATTTAATGCCACTGGTTAGGAAGATGTCAATGGTATTAACTGTGCACAAATTTCAAGTAATACTCAGCAAAGAGTGGCCATCTAGAATGTTTTTCTTTTTTATAAAAGTATAATCACCCTCTCTCTAAGAAAATATTACTTGCAATATAGAGGTATCTGGTCTGGGTCTCTACACTCTTAGATCACAATACAAGGAAAGAGGAGTCCTATAGGAGAAGGAACTTATGAGAAATTACTTTAGAAAGAAGCTTTAAAAGTAGCAAGAATATCTTTGTAAAACAGTAGCTAAGCCAGATGCCACAAAGGCTTTAGATATCTAACCAAACAGATTCAAGTCAGCAACATGTAAACCATCATGTAAAAGCATTTGCCGGGCCTCCCCGGTGGCGCAGCGGTTGAGTGCTGGGTTGCGAAGCTGCCCGCAGCCTCTGCAGCGCCGGTTCGATCCCCGGCTGCTCCCCGGCCACTGGAGGAGGATCCCACATGGCGCGCAGACCCCTCCTGCCGCCCGAAGACCTCTCCTGCCGCCCGCTGCTCCCCTCAGCAGTGTACCTCAGTCCTTCTGCCTGCTCTGCTCCCCGCTCTGGCTCTGGTGAATTCTCTCATCCTCCTGCGTTTCTGACTGTACCCAGTGCTTGTATAAATAAATAAATAGGGCCTCCCCTCGCCCGCTGCTCCCCTCAGCAGTGTACTTCAGTCCTTCTGCCTGCTCTGCTCCCCGCTCTGGCTCTGGTGAATTCTCTCACCCTCCCGCGCTTCTGACTGTACCCAGCGCATGTATAAACAAAAACAAACAAACAAATAAATAAATAAATAAATAAACATGCCTCTATAAAAAAAAAAATTAAAAATAAATAAATAAATAAATCTTTAAAAAAAAAAAAAAAAAGAATCTTAAAAAAAAAAAAATAAATGGTCTCACTCATAGCAGGAATCTAGAAAACTTAAATAAGGGACCAGGAAAATGAATATAAGAAAGTGAAAATCAAAATCAACAAAAAACTATGAACCAGAGACACTTTTTGGGGGGTGGAGGGCGGGAGGGGAAGGATTGGGGTCAGAATGGGGCATTTGCAATTGTATGGGGGAATATAAAAATAAAATTTAATATTTAAAAAAAATAAATAAATAAATAAATAAAAAAATAAAAGCATTTGCCTTCAAGAAAAGATTCAGCCTCACTGGCTGACAATAGCTTGATAGTGCTGTGTCTTTAATCCCTGCGCCACTTTCTATCTTTTTTATCTAGCGTATGAGTAGATTTTTGTCACCTTAGCAATTGTGAAAAAAACTATTTGTGTAAGGCAATTAGCTAGCTTTAGATGGCAATAACAAGAGAGATTAGCAAAGAAATATCCAGTCCTTGTGCAAATAGTAGGTCATCTAAATGACTAGTTAAGATGAATTATTTATGTTCTGGTAGATAACTAGCTTCCATATCTTTTTGGTTATTCATCTCTGAGGATCATTAGAGAAGAATTTTGGAGAAATCACCCTTTGTACCTCCTTTGTGACCCTTGAAGTTCACCACGCAGTTAGCATCTTCAGCTGACCAGATCTTCAGCTGGGCATCCATTCCCCCACTCAGAACCACAAGGCCTGATGGGAAAAACCTGCAACAATTCACATCAAACACATGTCCTTCCAATACTCTCTGGGGAAAAAAAAAAAAAAATTCCATGCTGGTTCTCTTGTCCATCCTTTGATGTTATCTTACCTCCCCATATTGTTGGTCCCACATATGAGATATCTACATGCTACACCTACATGCTGGGTATTAAAAGTAAGGAGATCCAAAAGATCTCCTTAGCTCATTTGTCTACCAGGCAGTGTTCTAAGAGTGTTAAACACCCTCTCCTGGACTTTGGCTACAGATGTGGATATAAACTTTATGGCTCTCCCAGCCATCCCAATGTCTAGTTCTATGTCTAAGAAGCGAAGGAGATTTGACTCTTTCACTCACCTCTTCTTAAAACCCTCTGTATACATGTTGGAGGGCTTAGCCATATATTCACTGTAATCGCTTAGCTACTGTGTTTTAGAAACCAATCACTAAAGGCAGTTCATACCATCTTCTCACAGGGGGCCCACTCACTTAGACAGCTCCCCCACTGTTCACCTCCAATTTGTTCTAGCAAATAACCAAGCTCAAGGGTGGACCTCAGATGAACAAATGGGGGAAGAAAGATCAAGTACAATGGGCCTGTATTTTTAGAATGGGCCAATCTTCCTTTGATGATAAAGTGCAAGGTTTCTCAGGCCATCCTTTATGTATAAGACCCTAAAGTAGATCCAAATACTTTACTCTGAGTTCTCCATTGGAAGCCTGCCAGATCTTCATGCTTCCATCAGTACTAGAAGATACACCAAGGCCTCCTCCACTGGAAATATCCAGGCATGTAATCTGTTTAAAAGACAAAATAACCAGTATTACAAATAATGAAATGCTTGTATTCTCCTGAGATATGTTATAAATTTCCCTCATTTCACCCTCCACCAAGACTTCTTTAAGCTGTGCTTCTCAGAACAAAGGACATGTTTCATTTGGAGGATGAGTTATCATTAATAATCTCCCAACAAGGCTAGAACCAATACCTTTTATGTCACCAAACAAATAAAACTTTCTTGTAATCTATAATCTCCTGCTTCAGCTAAAAGTTTTCCCTATCGTTTCCATCTTTTGCTCTTTTATTTTAAAATTAAGATATCTCCACCAAGTCTTAGGAAATCACTTACACAAAAGATGCACCAAAAGGATTCAAGGAAAAGCAAAGATGCTTCCAACTGATTACTTTACATTCCCTCTGTAAAATCCTAATTGTATGTGTGTGTATTTCAAAATAAATAACAATTTTTACTTTATTATAATTAGTCTTTTTCCTGGTCCCTTATTTAGGTTTTCTGAATTCCTGCTATGAGTGAGACCATCCAGTATTTTTCTTTTTCTTTCTGGCTTATTTCACTGAGCATGATCCTTTCCAGCTTCATCCACGTTGCTGCAAATTGCATGAGTTTATCTTTTTTGATTGCTGAGTGGAAATCAAAATCAACAAGTAACTATAAACCAGAGACACACTACGGGGGGTGGGAGGGTAGAAGGGAATAGGATCAAAACAAGGGTGTTGGGAATTGTATGGGGACTATAACCAAGATGAAAATGTATACACTGTGCAAAAATGAAAAATGTAAAAAATATATAAAATTAAAAAAAAATTAATAACAATTCTCAGATTCACTTACACAGTTCCAGCATTAACAATTATTTCAAGTGTAACCCATGATCAAAATATCGTATCTTTCAGACACATACATATATACCCATTTTATTAAAAAACATCCACTTGTTGGGCCTCCCCTGGTGGCATAGGCAGTTAAGCGCAGTGCTGTGAAGCAGTCCGCAGCCTCTGCAGCACCAGTTTGATCCCGGCCAGCAGGTGAGGGTCCCACATGCTGTGCCAGACCTCTCCTGATTCGCCCACTGCTCCCCTCAGCAGTATATTTCGTCAGTCTGCCTGTTCTATTCCCCATTCTGTCTCTGGTGAATCCTCTCACTCCCAGCGCATCTGGCCTGTACCCTGGTTCTTGTATAAATAAATAAATAAAAATCCACTTACAAATATTTCAGAAAGTAGGACTTAAATATATAATCCCAGACATATTCCAATCCACAATTAATCCCATATAACCTAAATTATTAAGGAAAAAAGAAAGAACTTTGGCTTTAATTATTCAACCTTCTTTTGCTTTGTTCTATGCTAAGCCACAATGAGTAGGTTTGGCAGGAACTAAAGAAGACACTTTCCTCAGTATTTTGATTCCTCAGAATAAAAGGACTGTTAACTTAATTGTGAATCTTTCAATTTTAAATATTATAACAAATAACATTTACATCACGCTTTATCATTTATAAAACATTTCAGGTACATTCTATCATTTGATTCTCATAATAATTCTGTTCCTAGTTTCCCTTTTCTGGGTGCTGGGGACACAAAGATAAATCCCACAAGTCTGTGTCTCTAGTCTGCTCTTACCTATTATGCTGTGTAATTATAAGTGAATATAAATAAAATCATGGCCTATCCTAAGCAGACTCCAAGGGCAATTACCGTAAAGTAGTAAATTAACAGTTTTTATTACAAAGAAATAGTAAATATGCCAAAGGATATAAAAAACAAACTTAACTATATAAACAATTAGCTAGAAAAAACTATGTATACAGCAAAGAGTCAATACCTTTAATGTTAGAAGAGTTCTTATGAATAAAAACAATTCATACCTAAAAAGGGCAAATGACATAAAGAATGGCCAACAAATACACAAAAAAGGGGATCAATTCATGCATAATAAAATAAAATACCATCTCTCAATTAATAAGATGCAACAAATTAAAAAAATTCTAATATCCAGTACTGGCAGAACATGTCAAGTCAGATTGGTACAAAAGCAATAGAATAAAGCATCTATCACTCGATAGGATCTAATAATAGGTCAGTTAATCAAAAAATTCACTTAAATTACATCACAAAATATATACTAATTTTACAAATATTTTTATGATGAAATCCATCAATATTTACATTTTTTTTTATTTTTTAAAAGGTACCACACAATAAGTGGAAGGTTTTATTATAATCAGTTTATCTACCTATTTCCCACTTCTTAAAAATTCATGGTACTTGAAAGGGCTTTATCATAAACACCTTTGAAACTATTCCTCTAAATGCTGAATTTGGAACAGACATATGGACAGTGGCATACTATGCAAACACCAGCTACTATTATCATTGTTCAAAAGTAGGTAGATAGCTCAGCTAAAGCATACACAAGGAAATTTTATACAATTCCTTTAAGTTTATCAGTGAGTGGATTTGTACACATACACTGTGAATCCAAGTACCAGTTTTGCCAAACATACACACTTCATCAGCTGTTTTACAATCCAAAGTAAATGAAAGACACATTAATTATCAGTGTTTATAGCAGTAAATAGGCAGATAAAAGGAAAAAGCAACCTACCATTAAATTTTCTCCTAATTTTATCAAAATACTTACACTCTTTGTATGAATTCTGGAAAAAGTAGTGTATGGTGCCAAAAACTTCGAAGATGCATTTTCCTTTGGACATAAAATATGAATGCTTTTCTAAACAGAGAGGAAAAGATGAAATCCATCAGTAAAGCCCTTCCAAGGGAGTCAAAACCTCTTTAGGACAACAGAAAATTCACATTTTGAAAATAGCCTTTTCTAATCTTCCTCCTCCAGCCCACAAAACTATCACTCCCTACAGAACAGCAGTGCTTTTACTGTAAGAGGGCTGCAATGTAATTTGGTGTCACTGAGATGCCATTTTCTTTTTATGCTGAAGTAAAAGTAAACTTAATTGTCCCATAGGAGACAAACCAACAATAAGATACAACTTAAAAAAAAAAAAAAAAAAAAAAGAGGGGCCTCCCTGGTGGCCTACGGGTTAAAGACTCAGCACTATGAAGCTATGGCCAGCCACTGAAGCACAAGGTCGATTCCCAGCCAGGGAGCTAACCCACATGGAGCAGCCGATCTCTCCTGTCTTGCCTGCTGCTTCCCTCAGCAGTGTAATTCAGTACATTTGCCTGTTCTGCTCCCCACTCTGTCTCTGGTGAATCCTCTCATACACACCCCTGCACCTCTGGCCTACATCCCAGTTCTTGTGTGCATAAATAAATACATCTTAAAAAAAAAAAAAAGAGCATTACTTTCTAGAAGAAAATCTAATACTGATATTCTCAATCAGCAAAACAGACAAGGAACAGGATCAACACATTAGTCCCTAAGAGATGTGAGGAAATAGCACCAGCCCCTCTGCCTAAGAACTAGAGACTAGTCTAAAAGTAAATTTGCTGCCTAATAGAACTTTCAGGAAAAAATGTTATTGACATGACATCTACAGTTACCAGAGAAAACTAGTAAAAGTATGTTATGATATACTCACATAGTGCACAGGCCTTGTTCAGGTGCCCATTCCCACAATCTAAACTGAGTGTATGTGTTCATAGACTGGTCATCATCACATAGCTGTATTATGTTTCCCCATGTGTTCTGCCTATTCACTACAACATGTCTTTCAGCTACTACAGCAAGATAACACTTGTGACATAGTAGGCTAAAGGTAGCCTTTGTAACCATTTAAAGTAAGTATGATAGTGTTTCAAGTTAGCATGTGCAGAGATATAAAAGGCTTGGTAATCCTGAAGGATTCTTGCACAATGACAGTATTCTAACTGGCCCAATAGCAACTACCACCACCTATGCATATATCTCCTATACACACAGGAGCTATACTCACCAAATAGCCCCTAACCTGTTATCTCGCCTGCAACAATATTTCAATGTTTCTGGAAATTCTACAGAACAATGAAAATGCCTTCAATAGTCAAGATTTTCTGACCCTTTTTATAAGGCTATTCTATGGACAAAAAACAGGTCCTCACAGTTCATTAAAAAAAGGGTTTTTTTAATATTGCGTTCATTATTGTAACAATATCTTATCACTGAAAAAAAAATCTATATAGTCTTATTACAGGTCTTCTACTCCTTCAAAAAGACAATTAGAATAGCTGTACAAACAGTATTTTCTTAGCCAGCACATCCATGCCTCACTGTCTGTAGTTTTTCATGAATGAGTTTGCTTCTGACCACATGACAAAGCCCATATAAATATAAGAAAGTTGACCTGGATTTGAAACTGCCTCCTGTACCCAAAACAAAAGCATCAGCTAAATTCTCCTGGCTAAACATTCATACCAGGAAGGATACAAGAAGCTCTGAGGGCTTAGTGCTCATACCTCTATAAGAACTGGGTTTGCTCTCAGAAAACTTAATGTCTTTGGGACTAATTTTGTGAAAGATTTCAAGAGTCAGTGGTTTTCTCCTGTTTGTCAATCCTACTAAATCAATTTTAAATCCATAAATATAGTATGGAGGAAGAAAAATATTGAACTACCTCCCAATGTCAGCAACAGAGGATCCCACTATTAATGAAAACAGTTTAAAGAAAAGCTGCAAAAGATATCAAAACAGACAAAATTCAGGGGGGTAAGTATAGAATTTCACATTAAGATAAAATTTAATGTGAAATTTATTTTACCCTCCAGGGTTAGTAATTTAAGCATAATGACATATCTACTCTTTAACAGAACAAGGTAGCAACAACAAATAGCAAAGTGACTCACTGCAGTCAGGAAACAAATGAATACTCAACCATAAGCATTTACTGTCTGACCCAGCAGGTACACAGCAGCAATTTGCAATGATGTTGGAAGATATAAGGATTATATCAGGGTCTGAGAACAAAGGAAGAAAGGAAGTCAGCACCCAGGCTGGATGGATATACTGGTGAAATACCTGGGGAAAATGTATGCTTGCAAGGTGATGTTATACTTGAATAGAAGTGGAGTACACAGTCTAACTAGCCCTGATTTTTAGAGTTAATTGACCTCTCTAGTCTGTTTGCTTATCTGTAAAATACAAGTTTAAAATGTCAATCTCACAGGATTGTTATGATAAATAACAATAACTCACTTTTGTAACATTTCACAGTTTGATTCATATGCAGACCCATTCCCCACTAACTGGCCTGTGAGGCAGAATATTACCTCTGCTTGACACAGAACGAAACTGAGGCTTAAGGAAATTTGTCAAAAAAGCATTTCACAAAATTCATTTACTTAAAAAGCCTCAACAAAGAAAGCATAGAGGAAATATGCATCAACATAATAAAGGTCATATATGACAAACCCAAAATAAAGGTCATATATGCCATATATGACATAATACTCAAACGTGAAAAGCTAAATGCTTTCTCTCTAGGATCAGGAAGAAGACAAGGATGCCTATTCTTATCAATTTTATTCAACATAATATGGATGTCTCCTGGTCCAGGATCGAACTCATTCTGCAGTAGCTGGTGATCACTTGATAGCACTGAGATTTTAACCCTTGCAACACCAGGGAGGCCCCCTGAATCAGTATCTTATACCACACACAAAAATCAACTCCAACTGGATTAGAGACTTGCAAATAAGACTTGAAATTGTAACAGGGTAGTCCCCAGAAAAGGGGGTGGTTCCAGGTTTCCTGCCCCACCCAAATGGAGGGTGGAGCTGAGCAGGAAGAGAAGCTGCAGAGGAAACTGAGGGAGGAAGCAGGATGGAGCCAGAAGGAGACCTGGAGGAGGCACATGGAGCCTAGAGACACGTGAAGAAACTGCGCTTGTCTTTTGGTCGTGGCCTGGGTGACACAGATGTGGGTGAGACCCGTGGGGAGGTGACAATGGCAGCTTTTATCTTGATTTTGATTTTGCTCTTTTCCTTCCGGGCTTGTCCGGTTGTTTCTGACCCTTTTCTGTGGGTCCCCACTGGAAGATGCTTTAGACTTATGGCAGGCTTTGGGGCCTTGCTCTGGGCCAATCCCACATGGATGGACTTTTACCCATGAGGGGACAGGTAACTTTGGGTACTTAATTTAGAAACTAGATTCTTTGCCTTTCCTGTATTGTTTCTTAGTTTTATTAAAGTTCCTTCCCATTAAAGTCTCCTATGTTTTTGTGTTGATCCGGCAGATGGCAGAACCCATTTAGAATAGGCAGTTTTGCAGGGTTTGGGGTGCCCCTCTCCCTGTCCTGTAACAGATTCATAAAACTCCTAGGAGAAAATACAGACTGTTCCTCACATGAGTCTTGGCTATGACTTTTTTAAATCCAACACCAAAAGCAAAGGCAACAAAAGCAAAAATAAGTGAGAGGGACTATATCAAATTAAAGTTTATGTACACAGTGGAGAAATAAATATATGGTGCCTTGATGGTGGGAGAGATACAGTGACCACACTTGAAGGAAGAAATGCTACACTGTAAAAAAAAAATAACAAGGATGTAAAATAATGGTACTTCATTAAAAAGTTTCTGCACAGAAACAAAGTGACCTAGTGAGTGGGAAAAAAAATATTTGTAAATCATATATCTGAAAAGGTTTTCATATCGAAAATATACATTATACAACACAGTAACAAAAAATCCAATTTAAAAATGAATAGGTTTGGGGCCTCCCTGGTGGTGAGGGGTTAAATCTCACCACTACAAGCTATTGGCAAACACTGCAGCACCAATTCAATCCCCAGCAGGTGAGATAACCCACATGGCGGCAGCAGACCTCTCCTAACTGGCCCACTGCTCCCCTCAGCAGTTTATTTCAGTCAGTCTGCCTGTTCTGCTCCCCACTCTGTCTCTGGTGAATCCTCTCAACCCGCCCCCACCCCCACATCTCTGGCCTGTACCCCAGCTCTTGTATGCATAAATAAATAAATCTTTAGAAATAAAAATAAAAAAAATGAACAGGTCTGAATAGACATTTTCCAAAAAAATACAAATGGCCAAAAGGTACATGAAAAAGATGCTCAACATCATTAACTAGGGAAATGCAAATCAAAATCACAATGAGTAATCACCTCACACCAACTAGAATGGCTATTATCATAAAGACAAAAAATAACAAATGTTGGCAAGGATGTGGAGAAAAGCGGAATCCTGGTGCTCTGTTGGTGGGACTGTAAATTTGTATAGCCATTACAGAAAACAGTATGGAGGTTCTTCAAAGAATTAAAAATAGAACTACCATATGATCCAGCACTTTCACTTCTGGTTACTTATCCAAAGAAAACAAAAAACACTGGGGCCTCAGTGGTGGTACAAGGGGTTCTCAGCATTGGGCCTCCCTGGTGGCACAAGGGGTTAAGATGCAACCTATGAAGCTATCTGCAGCCACTGCAGCACGAGTTCGATCCATGGTTAGGGAGCTACCTACATGGTGCAGCAGACCTCTCCTGACTTGCCCACTGATCCCCTCAGCAGTGTATTTCAGTCAGTCTGCCTGTTCTGTTCCCCTCTGTCTCTGGTGAATCCTCTAACCCCCCCGCACCTCTGGCCTGTACCCCAGTTCTTGTATGTATACATAAATCTTTAAAAAAAAAAGGGGGGCGGTTCTCAGCATTATGAAGCTATCACCAGCCACTGCAGCATAAGTTCGATCCCTGGCAAGGGAGCTGACCCACATGACGCAGTAGATCTCAACTGTTTAGCCCAATGCTCCCCCTCAGCAGTGTATTTCAGTCGATCTGCCTGATCTGCTTCCTACTCTGTCTCTGATGAATCCTCACCCCCTTCCCATCCCCACACCTCTGGCCTACACCCCAGTTCTTGTATGCATAAATAAATAAAATTAAAAAAAAAGAAAACAAAAAACACTAACTAACTTGAAAATACATATACATCACCAAGCTCAATGCAGTATTATTTATAATAGCCAAGATATGGAAACAACCTAAGTTGGGGATTGATGGCTAAAGAAATTGTGGATATATATGGAATGATTACTCAGTTATAAAAAGGAATGAGAAGTGCGCATCTGTGACAACATGGATGGACTTCAAGGGCATAAAGCTAAGTAAAATAAGTCAGACAGAGAAAAACAAAATACTGTATGATTTCTTTTATAAGTGGAATCTAAAAATACACAAAGCTTATAGATATGCAGAATAGATTGGTGGTTGCCAAAGGTTGAGGTGGGAGGTAGAAGAAATGGGTGAAGGGTTTCAAAAGGTAAAAAAACAATCAAAAACCAACCACAGTGGGAGATGGGAAGAAAAAAATAACAACCCAGGCCTGCATGAGTACAATGTACCCATTCCACTTTTCTGTACTACTTATAATGCAACACAAGGGATGTGGGGCACACACAGGCTAACTCAACTACCAACATTCACTAAACAGTCACTGAGCACATATTAGATGAACAATCAATAGCTCCCACCCTCAAGAGGATTCTAAGACCTCCCAGATACACAGAATGGGAAGTATGAATTTAAATGTGCTAATTTAACCTGATTAAAAAGACATCCCCACATACATACATGTGTCACATGCACAAATACACACACCCCCCCACAGCAGATAGGCACACTTCTTTTCAAGAGATGAAAATTAGGGGCCTCCATGGTGGTTCAAGGGTTAAAGTCTCAGTGCTATCAAGCTATCACCAGCCACGTCAACTTGATTTCAATCCCCAGCCAGGGAGCCAACCCACATGGCACAGTAGACTGTCCTGTCTCACCTGCTGCTCCCCTCAACAGTGTATTTCAGGAAATCCACCTGTTCTGCTCCCCACTCTGTCTCTGGTGAATCCTTTCAGCCCCCTACTTTCCACCCCACCCCCCATACCTCTGGCCTAGAGCCCGTTCTTATATGCATAAAGAAATAAAAATAAACCTTTTTTTTTAAAAAAAAAAAAGAGATGAAATTAGTAAGAACAGAACAGGGATGTAGGCAAAAAGGAGAAAGGTATGAAGAATTTACCCCAAATTTGTGAAAGGGTTCTATTTTTATTTGCAATGTTTTTTAAAAAAAGAAGTATTAGTGTGAGCACCGCATCCACTGACTTTCAGAGAACCATGATAGCCTGATGGTGAAAGAGATGCAGAGCAATGTGGACAGAATATGACCAAGTTTCCTTAAAAACAAACTTAAAAATCCCAACTTATGTGAGTGCCTGTGCCTGTACAGACAGACAGACAGATACACACACACACACACACACACACACACACACAACACACACACATATGGAGAGAAAGGGAGATCTGAGCTAGGAAAATGTATCAAAGGATAACGGGGGGGGGGTTAAAATGGAAAAAAACGTAACAAAAAATAAAGTATTCTCTATTCTTATCAGTAAAATGAAGAAGAAAAAAAGAATGAGAAAAGAAGCCAGATCATGGGTTCTGTGACATTTAGTTTGGCCATTTATTCATCTCAAACACTAATGAGAAAAACTACTAAGTACTACTTTTGTAGGTGTTCACCAAGGCCTAGCCAGACACATAACAAAGCTCTGCTGTCCAGTACGCTAGGTGCTAGCCACATTAGGCTACAGAGTCCTGGAAGTATGACAAAGGTAAATGAGGAACTAAATGTTTGTTTTATTTAACTTAAAGTTTATTTTAAAAAGTGACACTTGATTCAAAAAATTAAAATATAACCAATAAAAGCTGATATTTGATTTAATTATGGGAAACTTTTTTTTTTAAGATTTATTTGTTTATTTATTTATACAAGCACTGGGTACAGTCAGAAGCGCAGGAGGGTGAGAGAATTCTCTAGAGCCAGAGCGGGGAGCAGAGCAGGCAGAAGGACCGAAGTACACTGCTGAGGGGAGCAGCGGGCGGCAGGAGAGGTCTGCGCGCCACGCGGGACCCTCCTCCGGTGGCCGGGGAGCAGCCGGGGATCGAACCGGCGCTGCAGAGGCTGCGGGCAGCTTCGCAACCCAGCACTCAACCGCTGCGCCACCAGGGAGGCCCATGGGAAACATTTTTTAAGTATGCTTGGAACTACTTGGGACTTGGGTATATGAATCTATATTCTCTATTATAAATCTTATAGAACCTAAATATATATCAAGTATTTCTAATAAAAAATTAAAGACTGAATTGAGACGTACTGTAGTGATACACAAGATCTCTAAAACTTAAGTTGTAAATTATTCAGCATATAACAGTGAATAGCTGCAAATTCAGTAAATGGGTATAAAATGTCTCTAACAATTATTTAATATTAATTATAGGTTGAAAAAATATTTTAGACATATTGGATTAAATAAAATACATTATTAAATTAGATTTATCTGTTTATTCTTACCTGTTTTAGGTAACTATCAGAAATTTTTAAATTGTATATGTGGCTCATATCTACTGGACAGTGGTATAAGGGGAAAAGTTTGACTGCATCTAAAAGTATCTGTAACTAAAAAAGAATAAGAAAACTCTTGACATCCAATGACAGTAAGACCTATGACTATTATACAAATGAAAGGAAAATGACACTGACAGACAGATAATACATAAATATTTATAGCAGATATAGGTACTACCATAGTTTTGGACAAGATGCCATTAAAAACCTACCTTGTTTATTTCATTCACAATGAATCCTTCCGAAGCTATAACCTCTGGGATGCCATCTAGACCAATTCCTTGACAAGTTAGGCTGCCATACAAAGTTGGTTTCCCTATATAGCACAAAAGAAGTACGTCTCAAAAATAATAAAAATTCAACATTTTTCTTCTTAAAGATCCAATTCAGGGATCTGTAGAGATGGCAGAAAATTGACTCATGTAAGAGAAGCAAGTGTTTATATTAAATGTGAGATGAAATGGAAAAAGCACTAGCCTAAGTGAAACTAATTTGGGAGGAAATCTATTCAAAAGCTAAAAGCCAAGAACAAAGATTTAGGAATATAATACAGTACTTGGATACTATAGTGAAAGCTATGAGAGTGATCTTAACCTCAGTTTTAATGTCTGTGAGATGAAATTCTTCCAGGATGAAAAGATGAATATCAACATGTATATATGCATTTATCCACAATACATACAAATAAACAGCAAAGACGGAAGGTTACATAATCTGGAAAATTTGGTTAAACAGAACACTGCTTTTGTAGTATTATGGGCTAAAAAAGATACTATCTACATACATAGAGGGACAGTAGTTTAAAATGTTCTGTTCTTCTGTACCTTATATATACACTTCTGTAACAACCCATAACATACTACATTTCTGACCTCCTCTCTAGACTGTGAAGTCCTTGAATTCAGAAACTAGCAAGGTGCTACAAATTATTCATTAATAACTACTACACAAAACAAATTCTAGGAATAAGCGTGAAGCAGGAGTCATCATGGATTCTCTAGGAAGTTCCTAGAGAGGATGGGGTTGAATAGGACTGTGAAAAGGTAAGAACCAGCTAAGTAGAACTTAAGGGAAATTCCCTTAATAATTACAACTCAGGGCCTCCCTGGTGGTGCAAGGGGTTAAGTGTCAGCACTATCAACGATCCAGCCTCTGCAGCATGAGTTCCATCCCTGGCCGACCAGGGAGCTACCCACATGGCACAGCAGACCATTCCTGTCTGGACTGCTGCTCCCCTCAGCAGTGCATTTCAGTCAGTCTCAGTTAGTCTGCCTGTTCTGTTCCCCACTCTGTCTCTAGTGAATCCTCTCGCCCCCCGCACCTCTGGCCTATACCCCAGTTCTTGTATGCATAAATAAATAAAATCTTATTTAAAAAAAAAGAAAGAAAAAGTAGTTGAAGGATATTAATATGGGAATTCACAGGTGGGGCAGAAGTTTGAATGACAGAAGATGTAGCAAAGAAGCTTTAAACAAGGAAGTAGGGGCCTCCCCGGTGGCGCAGTGGTTGAGCGCTGGGTTGCAAGGCTGCCCGCAGCCTCTGCAGCACCTGTTCGATCCCCGGCTGCTCCCGGACCACTGGAGGAGGGTCCTACATGGCGCGCAGACCTCTCCTGCCGCCCGCTGCTCCCCTCAGCAGTGTACTTCAGTCCTTCTGCCTGCTCTGCTCCCCGCTCTGGCTCTGGTGAATTCTCTCACCTTCCCGCGCTTCTGACTGTACCCAGTGCTTGCATAAATAAATTAATTAATTAAAAAAAATACTAACATTAAAAAAAAACCCTCAAAATGACCTCTCTACACTGTAATCCCTGAAACAATTTCAATTTTTTTTTGGGTTTATATGATAGAACTGGGATTAATCCAAACACTCTCTATGTTCCTATATACAGGCTAATAAGGGCTGCTATAGAAAGGGACAAAATATGCATATTGGCACCACTACAATTCATGTTTCCAAACAGTACAGTTATACAGTCATTTGCCCCTCTGTCCCCCACAGCAGACAACTCTCATGATATATCTACTCTGTCACTGAAACCTTCTTCCTTCATAACAGCCAAAAAGTGGAAACAACACAAATGTCCATCAATTATTGACTGGATAAAAAAAAAAAAAAAAAAGGTGGTGTATCCACATAAAAGAATATTACTTGGAGACAAAAGGGAATGAAGTACTGGTAATTGGTATAAAATGGATGAAGCATGAGAATATTATGTAAAATGAAAGAAGTGAGACAGACTCCAAAGATCATGAATGAGTCCATTTATATGAAATTAAAAGAACAGGCAAATTCATACAGACAGAAGTTGATTGGTGGTTGCTGGGGGCTAAAAGGAGGGAAGAGGGGTGAGAAAAAAATAAAAGGGGAGGGAAATGGCAAGTGACAACCAAGGGGTGATGAAAATGTTCTGGAATTAGATAGTGCGGACAGGTGCACAACTCTAAATATATTAAAATCTACTGAATTGTGTACACTTGAATTTTTAATTTTTTTAAAAGATTTATTTATACATACAAGAACTGGGGTACAGGCCAGAGGTGCAGGGGGTGAGAGGATTCACCACAGACAGAGTGGGGAACAGAACGGCAGACTGAAATACTCTGCTGAGGGGAGCAGCAGAAGAGTCAGGAGAGGTCTGCTGCCCCATGTGAGTTTCTCCCCCTCCGGCTGGGGATCAAACTCGTGCTGTAGTGGCTGTGGACAGCCTCATAGGTTGCGTTTTAACCCCTTGCGCCACCAGGGAGGACGAATAACACATATTTTATTTTAATAAAACTTAAAAAAAAAAAATTCTTCCTTAAGAATTGACTCCAACATCATGGAGAAAACTGAAGTTATAAGACACTCTCAAATTTCCATGTCCATATCTACAATAATTTATCTACAGCTGTATTTTTCCTTACCTTCTTTCATCTTAGTCTTTTAGACTTAATTCAATCACCTTTTCTCTCCTCTTCTTTAAGATGATGGTTTTTCCATTAATCCTTCTCTCCTCTACCGACAAGGCTGTATTTTAATTGCACTCCAATAAGTTCTTGTCTTTAAAAATAAAAAAAACTGGGCCTCTCAGGTGGCGCAGGGGTTGAAACGAAACCTATGAAGCTATGCCTGGCAACTGCAGCACGAGTTCGATTCCCGGGTGGCCAGGGAGCAACCCACATGGCGCAGCAGACCTCTCCTGAGTCACCCCACGGCTCCACTGCAGTGTACTTTGGTCGATCTGCCTGTTCTGTTCTGTCTCTGGTGAATCCTCTCACCCCCCCACACCTCTGGCCTGTACCCCAGCTCTTGTATGCTTAAATAAATCTTTTTTTAAAAATTCATAAAAATAGAACATACTAATATTAATACATCAAAAGATACTAATAAACCAAATACATGAAATGAAAAATAGTAAAGCAAAACTTTCTCACAAATTTAGAAGAAAATTTGATTTTTAAAAAAAAATAGTACCTGATAACTACAAACAAATGGATGGGAATAACACAAAGTACCATTCAAAGGAAAAATGATAGGGCCTCCCCAGTGGCACAGCGGTTGAGCGCTGTGTTGCAAAGCTACCGGCGGCCTCTACAGCACCAGTTCGATCCCCAGCCGCCCAGTGAGGGTCCCACATGGTGTGCAGACCTCTCCTGCTGCCCGCTGCTCCCCTCAGCAGTGTACTTCGTCACTCTGTTCTACCCTCCACTCTGGCTCTGGTGAATTCTCTCACAATCCTGTGTCTCTGACTGTACCCAGTGCTTGTATAAATAAATAAATCTTTAAAAAAAAAAAAGAAGAACAAAGGAAAAATGATAGGGTTTGGGAGCTATCATTTGGATATGGAAGAGTGAAGTGACTAGGGACAGTGATACTCAGAATGATAGTAACTTTTAAAATGAGAAAATCAAGACAGGGAATCTGGCAACAGAAGTGCTCAGTTTGGTTTTGGATTTGATAAAAATCAAGGTATCAGTGAGTGTTTCAAGTAGAAATGCCTAGCAAACAACTGTTCAATCTCTGCTTGAACGTA
This sequence comes from Talpa occidentalis, assembly GCF_014898055.3. NCBI lineage: Eukaryota > Metazoa > Chordata > Mammalia > Eulipotyphla > Talpidae > Talpa > Talpa occidentalis. The sequence goes on along the minus strand of NW_023603184.1, from coordinate 39,152,502 downwards.
GAGAAATCGGGCTGAAGTTATAGATACAGAAATTATCAGAGAGGCTACAACTGATATTACAGAACTGCTTAAAATACAATATGTGGCTAAGGGACTGATTAAGATACATCAGCAAGATCTCCATGAATGCATCTGTGGTTTCCAACTAGAAAACCAAGTTGAAGGCCTTCCCTTGGAATGAAGGAATCAGGTGACCTCAGCACAATATAGATAGGAGAACATACGAAGATGTTTAGCATCTGCCAGTAGTCTGAACCAGAAAATGTAGGAATCGCTCTTCTAGGGGTAGTAAATCCTCCTTCTCTTGTAGGAAGACATATAGATTTATGGACATTACCTGGGGGATGACAGCTCAGCCAGGCCTCCCCTTCATCCTTCCTATAAAGAGACACAAAAGCCTAATTAGAGTCATTCAGTGCTGAAAAGGATGCCACTGGGGCCAGGGGAGAAGATCATAAAATTTCCAGATTGGCCATAGATATGATCCAGTGTAATATGGCACGCAGGCATACATTATTTTGACAAACTTTAATGAAGAAATATTTGTAGATTAAGTGTTTAATGCATAGGTATTTGTTAAATACCTATGAGTGTTCAAATATTTTGCCAGTAGGGAACTTCACTTACTCATTTATTGCTGCACAACTCTGAAAAATCAAGATTTTAAATTTAGGTATTTATTGGAATTATTGTAAGACAGGCCCTGTATTAGGCACTTTGCATATAACATCATTAATTCTCACAATTTAACGAGATCTTTTATTATCCCTGTTAAAGACAAGCAAGCTCAGAGAGAAATGACTTGTCCAGTCACCTATGGAGCAGAAATTGTGACTATTCTACCACCTCACACTGACTTTCTTACATTTTAGAGTTTATGTCAGCAAATATCCAAATCCATCTTTTAAAAAAAACTTGTAGAGAAAGATCTATCATTTATTAGCTGGATGATCTTGGGCAAGTTACTTTCTCTGATTCGGATTCTGCGTTATTTCACAGGCACCAAGTGGGCCTCAATAAATGTTAGAGTTCTTCCTTTATTATTTATCATACATTCTGTGTTATACTAAGTAATGTGTGTTTTATTTTAGCCTTCCTATGAAGGTGTAAGTTTCTTAAATGCAGGAGGTTGTTTTATTCATCTTCACCATTATTTTAATTTGAAAAACCCTTATTAATAGGGCCTCCCCGGTGGCGCAGCGGTTGAGCGCTGGGTTGCGAAGCTGCCCGCAGCCCCTGCAGCGCCGGTTCGATCCCCGGCTGCTCCCCGACCACCAGAGGAGGGTCCCACATGGCGCGCAGACCTCTCCTGCCGCCCGCTGCTCCCCTCAGCAGTGTACTTCGGTCCTTCTGCCTGCTCTGCTCCCCGCTCTGGCTCTGGTGAATTCTCTCACCCTCCCGCGCTTCTGACTGTACTCAGTGCATGTATAAACAAAACAAACAAATAAATAAATAAACATGCCTATATTAAAAAAAAAATTAAAAAAAAAAGAAAAACCCTTTTTAATAACAGTTGCCATGCATAGTATTACAGGGTCCACCCTGTTACAATAGCACTGCTGTGCTCAACCTGGTGTCCACAGTAATAATTTGCACAGTATATGAATATATGTCAAATGAATAAATGGTTTGCTGTGTATTTCCAATTAAGCTGACAGCCTCTTGAGGGTAGGAACCGCCTCTTAACTTTAGAGTACACATTTTAATTCCATGTATCTGAGAGCCTGAATATGGTACCGTTTCTTGAATAGAACTGTCCAATATGACAATAATGTAGCAGTAAGGGTCAAGAAGGACCTAAGATTTCATTACACACTCAAAAACAATGTGGTGATGGTGAGTACTGGGACTTTTGCAAACAGCTAACAACTAAATAATATTTACTAAGTGACTGTGACTGCTCAGTCAAGAGTAGAACCTTGTCTCCTAATTTTCTTTTCTCCAACTTATTGATCCTAGTTCTGACGCTAAGATCACACAATGGATAGGCGCTCCCTAGACCTTCAGGATAGCTCCTCTGGGAAGAAAAACAATGTCCACGTGAGTTTGAGACTTCTTTTCCAGACCCGTGCTCCCTCGACAATCGATGACGAGACCCTGATGACTAGCCTGGACTGGGCAAGGCTCTCCTTAGCGCAAAGGTAATATCCGCTACCCGCCTCCTCCGTCCCAGTTCTGGGATTGGTTTCACCTGAGAGCTTGTGCCCAGTCGCTCTGTATCCTCAAAGGCGCCGCCATCTTGCCCCGCCTCCACAGGAAGTAGGTTGTGCTGAGAAGCTGCGTGGCGACACGGAGGGCGGGATCTATAGAGCGGCCACCAATGAAAATGCGCGGTGGGTTCCTTGCTTCCGCTTCCGCGCCCCCCGCAAGAGGCTGGTTCCCGGCTGGAGGAGCAGGAGATCTTCAGCTGCTTGCAGCTCCCCGCGTTCGGGTCCTCTTCTGTTCGGTGAGCTCCGCACGCCACGTCCTTGCGCGGTGAGGTGTAGCGAGCACCGTGGCGATGGACCCCGCAGCCCACGCACGCCTGGGCCCTGTTCTTAAGATAGAAGAAGAATCTTGATGACTTAGCCATCTGGGTTTCTGTTTTTCCATCCCTTCCAATTCTTCCTAGTTCAGGCCAGCCTCCGCTGCTCAGCTGCCGCCATCCAGCTTACTCAGCTCTCTCTTTTTATTCCAGAGGAGAAACTGAGGCCAGGATGTGGTGGAGAGAGAGTAGGGTGGCAGTTACTGAGCCCTGTGGTGGCCTACGCAGGTTTAATTCGTTATATTAATGCATATGTTAATTTTGTAATGAATCCTTACATTTATTATTGAGGAAGAAACAAAAAAGATTGCATGGTTAACCTTACTGTTTGAACCTGTATGTTTTGGTTAGTATTCAAGGCATTTTTCTGTCTGTTACAGGGCAGCCCCGATACAAAACGGGGTCCGCCTGACTGTGGGTCTTCACCCGCGTGCTTAAAAGGACTTATCAGTGCTCTACTGCAGGCACACAAGAAAGGTTAATAAAAGGTTTATTTACAAGAAAAGGACAAATGAGGAAATGTACAGCTCAGGGAGAAAAATGGGAGACAAAGTTTTAAATGCGTCCTACCCGATCCGCTGATCTGGAATCCCGAGGGAGAACCCCAAGGCCCACGTGTTTGGTTTTTTATACCCAACCTGGCTGCTTAACTCCACCCTCAGGTCCCAGCCACCTTCCCTTTGGTGGTGAAGGGATTTGTCTTTCCTAATGTCTTGATGACTTTGGTCTGGAGTGGGGGGTGGGGTCCACAAAGCCTGTATGGAATTAGCTCAAAACATCCTTTCCTCCTAACATGTGTCCACAGTATTTGCTCTAAGAGGTGTCCCCTGTGCCTTTAAAGAGCTTCCAGGGTATTTAGGGTGAGGAGACTTACAATGACTGGAGATAATGTTAGGGGAAAAGGATTCCTAAAGCTAATTCCATACAGGCTTTGTGGACTCCACCCCCACCCCAGGCCAAAGCCAAAGACACTGGGAACTCCAAATTCCATCACCACCAAAGGGAAGGTGGCTGGGACCTGAGGGTGGGGTTAAGCAGCCAGGTTGGTATAAAGCCAGACACAGACACGTGGGCTTTGGAGGGGTCCCCCATTTTGGCTCTCTGCCAGCTAGCAGCATCCGGCCAGCTGTGAGAGTGACTTTGGGTTTCCAGGTCGGCGGATCGGGTAGGACGCATTAAAGACTTTATTTCCCTATTTTCTCCCTGAGTTGTACATTTTCCTTATTTCCTTTTTCCCTTGTAAATAAATCTTTTATTAACCTTTTGTGTGTGCCTGTAGTGGAGTATTAATAAGTCCCTTTTAAGCGCGTGGGTGAGGACCCACAGCCAGGCAACCCGTTCAATATTGGGGCTGTCCTATAACAGCAACACTTAACTCTTTGGACATGCGAGGCTCTTTACGTGCATTATCTCATTTTGTCTTACCCTGTGAGATAGATATTATCTCCACATTTCGTGAGAGATGATGAAGTGATTTGCCTAAAATCACCCAATGAGTCGAAGACAAAGCTTTATTTCCAATCCAAGCCTATTTTCAAAACCCCTTTCCCCCTTCCTCCTTTAGGTTATACTGCCCCCAAAGTAAATGAAATTTGTACTGTGAAGTGCTTAGATCCCCACTGCCCTCTAAAGTTAACATGTCTAACAAGTCTTTCTAAGATCAGATACTTTCTCACCAGTTTCACTTGTCCTGTAGACTCCAGAACTTTCAATTTTAATTTTGTCAATTTCTGTCAGGATTCCCCCACCCAGCTCTTCATTGACCAGGAATATTCTTCCTCCTCATCTGTGGTGAACTCCTACTCATTCCTCAAGTCTTGGAATCACTTCCTCCAGGAAACTTTCCCTGCCTGTTCTGGCCCTTCTCTAGATTAGTTACCCCTTTATTATGTTCCCAACTTTTTTTTTTTCAAGATTTATTATTTATGCATACAAGAATTGGAATGCAGACTGGATGTGAGGGGTGAGAGGATTCACAAGCGACAGAGTAGGGAACAGAACAGGCCTATCCACGGAAATACCCTGCTGAGGGGAGCAGCCAGCAAGTCAGGAGAGGTCCCCTGTGCCATGTGGGTTAGCTCCCTGGCGGGCTGGGCCCGGGATCTAACTCTGGGAATGGAAGTTGTGCTGCAGTGGCTGGCGACAGCTTGATAAGGTGCTGTGTCTTTAACCCCTGCACCCCCAGAAAGACCCTTATGTTTCCAACTTTAGATACCTATACAGATTATATAATAAACTGCCTGTTTACTTGTCTAAATTATAAATGCTGTGAAGGTAGATGCTGTGTATGTCTTGGTCACTCCTCTTTCCTCAACTTTAGCATAGTACACGATATGTGGTAAGTTCTTTAATGAGCATTTGTAGAATGAATTAGACACATAGAAAAGACATTAAGGAGCCCAGCTCTTTATTCCCTGTCATGATAAAATTTGCACAAAGGCTGAGTTCATTTCTCTCAAATTTTTCATGAGTTCCTTCTAGACTACCTTCAACTGGGTACCGAAACAAATGATCTTGGAAATAGTTTAATATATTACATTAAGTACTTTGACTTAGCACACAGATTCATCTTTTGCCCTAGCCCGGTACTTTCTCTGCTACAGCCACATCAAACTCTCTCTGTTCCTTATGACAAACCCTCTTGTTTAGTTACAGAGTAAGACCAGTAGGAGAAAAGAGAGATTCTCTTGGGTAAATCAGAGATAGCTTCTCCAGAAAAGTGACATTTCATCTAACTCAAATTCCATTAGCAGAATTGGCTTATTTAGTGCTGTGCTAAGCATTTCCACATATTTTATCTTATTCTGTTCACTTCAAATCATTTTGCTCTCTGCCAGGCCTAATGTTGGGGCACCAAGGTGAATAAGCCCAGTATCTGTCCTCAAATAGCTTACTTGCTCCTAGTGGAGACACATAATAAGCTATAAGACTGTCATTTATAAAAGAGGAACTTCATGTTTCATCATATCCCTGTTCTAACCTTTTCTCCATCAATGTTCTAGATTTTCCCCAAGATGTCAACTCAAGGCCATACCTGGACCCGACAGGAAAAGAAGGGAGGTGAGGAAGAGGACCCCCTAGATCAGCTGATCTCCCGCTCTGGCTGTGCTGCTTCCCACTATGCAGTGCAGGAGTGCATGGCTCAGCACCAGGACTGGCGACAGTGCCAACCACAGGTGCAAGCCTTCAAGGACTGCATGAGTGAGCAGCAAGCAAGGCGGCGGGAGGATCTGCAAAGGAGGAAAGGGCAAACCAATGCCCAGCACTGAGACCCCAAACCTCCTAGCCCCAGAGAACAGCCCTACAAACACAAGCACCAGAGAGATCATAGGAAGAACAAGTCCTAAGCTGTGGAACTAGGAACCAGCATGTAAAACTTGAGGACAGTCTTGGCAAGCCAGGCTGCCATGGATTTAGACATGACTACCATAAAGAACTGTCGTGTTTTCATGGTGAGATCTCACACATCTTCATCCATCTTGTCCTACGGTATTCAATATTAACGATTTTTCCCATGTGAAACAGAGTAGGGTTAGGGATGCTCTCCTACTCTGCATCTTGGGTCAGTGTGCCAAATACAGAACTCATTGTTTGTGTGTTTAATTTTTGTTTAGTATTTATTTTATTTATGCATACAAGAACTGGGGATGTAGGCCAGAGATGTGGGGGCAAGGTGGGGCGGGTAAGAGGATTCACCAGAGACAGAGCGGGGAGCAGAACAGGTGGATCTACTGAAATACACTGCTGAGGGGAGCAGCAGGAGAGACAGGAGAGGCTGCTGTGCCACGTGGGTTAGCTCCCTGGCTGGGGATTGACCTCATGCCTCAGTGGCTGGTAATAGCTTGATAGCACTGAGACTTTAACACTTGCGCCACCAGGGAGGCCCCTTGGATGTTTAATTTAAAAGTAAACTCACAATCAAGAGGTAAATTGCTTACCTAATTAGGTCTTTATTTATTTAGCTACTGGTTCAACGACAAGAAGTTTTCTGAGACCTTCCCAAGTGCCAGGCCCTGTGTTGGAAACTGATGAAAAATATGATCGCTGCTTTAATGTCATTTGGTATAGTTTGAAAAATAAAGCAACACTGGAACAACTAATTTCGTGACAATGATATAAGTACCTTTCATTAGTTCTGGATGTTTTCATTCTGCCTAATAGAAGGAAGGAAGTAAATGAGAAGACAAACTGAGTGCCTCTATATGCCAGACTCTGTTGTATTAACATAGTTTTTTGGTCTCAGTGTTTTCCCAGCTCAACAAACATAATATTGGCCTGACGGTCAAAAAGTAAACAGTATATTCACACTATGAAAAACTATCTAGCCATCAGGAAAGATGAAAGGTTGGCCTTTACAGCAAAATGGAAGGAGTTGGAACTATGTGTAGAAAAGCAAGTGAGAATTACAGACAAATACTGCACATTTATACAGTAGATGATTCATCAAAGCAAATGACATAGAAGAAAGGGTAGGAGCATGGAGAACAGGGAGGGCTGGATGTTTTGGTGTTGGGAGAGCGATGGTAACCACACCTGAGGGGGGAAATCCTATACTGTGAAAATATTAATGAGGATGTAAAACAATAAAAGGATGCTTTGAGGAAGACAATATGGAGTCATTCACATTTCTTCAATGGTACCTTAAAGAAGCAGGAGAAAGATCTTTCTAGTAAAACAAAATCCAGATAGTTATTTTTAAAAATATATATAAAAACTAGCAATCACTAACAAATGAAGTGAGGTTTCTAAGGCTAAGGGGTGGGAGTGGGGGGGTGAAGAATAGGGTTATAAATGATGGTGAGGGAGGAAAACTACTTCTTTAAATCATGCCACTAGTGGTCCACTGCGCCCATCTTCATCTTAAAGGGCAGAGTGAAAAGCAAATTCTAGCAGTTTTCTGAGGCCAAATAGAGGATGATTTTTTTTTTAATTTTTAACTAAATTAAAAGGTCTTAGATTCCTTTAAATTCTACTTTAAATAATCAGGTAATAGGCCTCCCTGGTGGCGCAAGGGGTTAAGACGCAACCTATGAAGCTATCCTGTGAAGCTGTCTGCAGCCACTGCAGCATGAGTTCGATCCCCAGTGGCCAGGAAGCTATCCACATGACGCAGCAGACCTCTCTTGACTCACCCGCTGCTCCCCTCAGCAGTATATTTCAGTCAATCTGTTCTGTTCCCCAATCTGTCTCTGGTGGATCCTCTCACCCCCTGCATCTCTGGCCTGTACCCCAGCTCTTGTATGCATAAATAAATATTTTTTTTAAAGAAAGAAAAGTATGTCCTCAAACAGGAAAATGTAAATGGATTCTACATCACTGATAACCAGAGAAATGAAGATTTTAAGATTTATTTATTTATGCATACAAGAACTGGGGTATAGGCCAGAGAGGAGGGAGGTGAGGGGATTCACCAGAGACGGAACAAGGAACAGAATAGGTGGATTTACTGAAATGCACTGCTGAGGGGAGCAGTGGGCACATTATGTGGGTTGGCTCCCTAGCTAGATGATAGCCCTGAGACTTAACCCCCGACACCACCAGGGAGGCCCATGAGAAACAAAGATTTTAAAAACACAGTATCTTGGGGCCTCCCTGGTGGTGCAAGGGGTATAGACGCAGTACTATGAAGCAATCCACAGCCACTGCAGCACGAGTTCAATCCCCGGCCAGGGAGCTGACCCACATGGCACAGAAGCCTGGTGTGTGACAGCAGATGCCCGAGTGGTTCCCCTCCCTCGTATGAGTGGTGCCTTCAGCAGCAGAAGTTGTGGGTCATCTTCTGGTGCCAATAATCTTGTCTTTTGCCACTAGGTTGGTGCCCTGCCTGGACTTAGTTGTGTTCTGTTGTATTTTATTATATTGTGATGTACTTCATTTGCTTTTTGTGGGCCACTGCTGCAGTGTTTTATTGCCAAGAGAAACGTGCATATAGACTGTATGGTGGAAAACCCTTGAGGGGGTGGATTGTGGGGTAAGTAGGAGGGAAAAGCTTCAGGCTTTTCCGCCCTCCCACTGAGCATGCGCACTCGGCCAAATGGCGTGGCGTGCATGCGTGGTGTGCGTGGCGTGGCGTGGCGTGGCGTGGCGCGGCGCGGCGTGGCACAGCAGAGTGCAGTGTGGTGTGGTGCCCAGGACAGAGGAGTGCAGCAGAGTACGGCGAAGACGAACAGCAGAGAGCATGAAGACTCCAACAGGGCTGCTAGAACCGGTAATGAACCTACCTGGTATGGGTTGGTTGCCCTACAGAGGGCAAGTTGCTAGAATCTAAATACTTAAATAGCAGTTCCTATTTTTCAGGAATCCTCTTAGGTATATTTTTACAAGATTTATAAATTAATTGTGTCTATTATGACATTGTTTATAATAGTGAATCAGTGGTCATAATGTATTTTTCTATCAATAAGTACAAACCTTTGACAACAGGAATGAATCTATGTATTAATTTGTGTAAATAAAATGGAAACATTAACCATGAAGATAGGCAGAGTTTAGCAAAGAGGAGGTTTAACTGTAGGAGTGACTTCCAAACCCTCCAACTGGAGGAAAGCAAGTTTTGGAGGGTGTTAGCTACAAGGAGCTAACAGAATGTATTAGAGCAAAGAGGGTTCTATTGCCATTCAGTCAGTTTGCTTAAGTAAATGCAGATAATGCTTATTTAATAGTCATACTGTGAATTAAATGAGGGACAAAAATCAGTAACTAATAAAAATGTTAGTGCTATTTGAAGTATTTTAACTGAGAAGTATAGCACTTTTAGCCCAGGCTGACTGGTTTTAGAGTCTGGATTCACAGTTCCTGTCACATACTGCCTTTTAATCCTACTTATGCCGCTTAACTAGCTGTGTGATGTTTGGCAAATTAACATCTCAGAATGGTTTGGTTTTGTTTTTTCTGTGAAAGTGCAATTATAGGTCCTTATAGGTCTCAGATCTAATAAATATTGACCCTCCTCTTAGGGTTCTTGAAAGAATGTTAAGTAATATTGGTAAAGAGCTTTCAAAGAGTGGCTGGCACATAATAAATATTCAGTAAAATTAGCTATTATCATCACTATTGTATGCTAGTCACTGTCCTGAGTTACATTATTTCATTCAATCCCAACACTCCGGTAACTTCCCTTTACAGCAGAAATACGGTCAGATAGGGGATCAGACTGCAAGTGTGTCTTATTCTAAAGTCTGTGCTGTTCTCTGGTTTGTGCTCTCACAGCAGCCAGTGCCTAGAATGGTGCTTAACATATAGTGAGTATATTTATTGTGTAAATATTAATTTAGTGTTTTTCTTTAGCTCTTCACAAAAAGGAAATTAACGAGCAAGTAGCCACAGTGACCAGGGTTGGTGCTCTTTTCTTTAGTCTCTGGGCTTAGCAGGCCACAACCATGGAGCTAGAATTTAAGGTGGTCCAAGCTACCCCTATGCATGCAGAGAGGCTTGGTTCCAGGGGTGAGTGGAGAGAGTGCTTGGCTAGATGTTCCTCTTGGCTAGGCCTAGAAGACTCATATTTGGCTCTTCCCTGCAAGGTCCTTGGATGGGCATTTGGCCTATGCTCAGTACAAAGGTGCATTGTAATGTGTTTTACTAGATGAGTAATAAGATACTCCTCTCACTCACCCACAGGTAAAATGGCCAGCCTAAGTCCTTGGACTGCTGATATTAGAAATCCAAAGAACTGGAGCAAGTCCAAGTTGAAACCTTATACTTTCCTGCTGTACAGAATGCTAGGGCTCACTGCTCTTCTGCAGCAGTGACTTAAAGCAGGCAGAGGAAGCAGGCATGCTTCCCTTCCCTAGTAGCTATCGTCTGAAGTTTTCTTCAGAGCCTGGGCATTTTGTCTAAATGGGAACTAAGTTCCTAAGCCAGAAATGTCTACAAATAAAAGTTGGTCCAGGAGGATTATAAGAACTAAATGAGTCATTTCAGATTCTCCAGGGAGATGAGACATTTGAAGACAAAAACAGAATGCAGATGAAACAAACAGAATGCACATTGGCCACCTCTGTACCTTTCTAGCAGGTCTAGTTCTAGACATGCCCAAAGCATGCTCAGAAAACTTTCCCTCATTAAGTACATTTACATCCTAGAAACAGTGAGAACCGGGGTTCTCTGAGCATTAGTAGCATTGGAATGGGCAAGATACTCAGGTTTCATTTTTTCTTTGCAATGTGCCTTTTCAGAATCTGCAAATGTTAATTTCTGGGCTTCCAGGGTAGAGGAATCCTTGGCATCCTTAGTCAGAGGAAAGGGGCTAAAACTTGAAGCTGGGGTGTCTCTGCTGGCCTTAAATAGGAAAATTACCCATAGATCCTGCATTTGGTCCTTCTGAAAAGTTAATGATCTACACAAAAATCCATTTCTTTTTTTTTTTTTTTTTTTAATTTTATTTATTTATTTTTTTGTGGGACCCTCGCTGGCGGCCAGGGACCAAACTGGTGCTGCAGAGGCTACGGGCAGCCTTGCAACCCAGCACTCAACCGCTGCGCCACCAGGAGAGGCCCACAAAAGTCCATTTCTAAAAACCTCAGTAATAAAGACTGAACCAGCAATTGAGTGACCTGAAACCATCCTGAGTTATATCTGGTTCTGTCACTGGCTAATTGGGCAAATTTGGACAACTCTCTTTCCCTCTTGGGCCAAATAACTCATCTTTAAAGTGAACATTGGGGGGCCTCCCCGGTGGTGCAGTGGTTGAGCACTGGGCTGCGTAGCTGCCTACAACCTCTGTAGTGCTGGTTCGATCCCTGGCCACTGGCAAGGGTCCCACATGGTGCACAGACCTCTCCTGCTGCGCCCACGTCTCCCCTCAGCAGTGTATTTCGTCAGTCTGTCTGTTCTGCTCCGTGCTCTGACTCTGGTGAATTCTCTCACCCTTCTGCACTTCTGACTGTACCCAGTGCTTGTATAAATAAATAAATCTTAAAAAAAAAAAATGAACGTTGGGCCTCCCTAGTAGCTCAAGGGGTTAAGTCTTAGTACTATGAAACTATCGCGAGCCTCTGCAGCATGAGTTCAGTCCAGGCCAGGGAGCTAAACCACATGGTGCAGCAGACCTCTCCTATCTCTCCCACTACTCCCCTCAGCAGTGTATTTCAGTAGATCTACCTGTTCTGCTCCCCATTCTGTCTCTGGTGATTCCTCTCACCCCCACACCTCTGGCTTACACTCCAGTTCTTGTATGCATAAATAAAATGAAGATTAATCCAAAGGTGATAATATTGATATTGCCAAAACTATTCTGATTCCCAATCAATTGACCTTCTTTCTCATTTCTCCTGCCTATCACCTGTGTTTCTACAACAGTATTCGGCATTGTTTAATCTTAACTGGAACATTCAAAACTAAAAGTATGCAAAAAGATTGAAATACCAATACAAGAAACTTGAATAAAATATCAGGAAAAATAAATGAACTCAGACACAAAAGGGTACCTATTGTATGACTATAAAAGAAGGTAAGTAGACTTTCTGGGGTGGTGAAAATGTTCTTTATCTTGATAGAAGTGTAGGTTTCATAGGTGACTTCATTTTTAAAACTGATCAAATATACAATTAAGATCAGTATGTTTTACTACACATAATCTATACCTCAATGAATAAAAATATTTTTTTAATAATTATGAAGTTTGAAAAGGAAGGTAATGTAACATTTGCTGAAGACTTGCCAGTCCATCATATACATTATCTCCAGCTCAAACTCCTAAGAAAGGATTATTCCCATTTTACAGATCAGAAAATTGTTTAATGAAGTTTAAATAACTCACCTGAAGTCTCAAACTAATAAATGTAGAAACTAGCACTAGCCCAGGTTTGACTGCCTCTTTATGATAGATTGTCTCAAGGAGAGGGAAAGGTATTTTCACTCTAGAGCTGGGAGACTTGTGTTCTGTTTGACTTCACTGTCATGTGATACTAGGAAAATCCATTTCCCTCTGGGCTTCACTCCAATGTCGTATGAAACTCATAATTGTTTGGTAACTGAAGTTCTAGCAATCAGATTTTCTCCAGTCCTCTTATCAAAATAGCCATTATGAATGCTCTCCATTTGTGTCAGGGTAGACCATGAGCAACAAAAGTCCTTTGACTTTGGTGAAAGGATAAATCCTCAACTAGGTCAGTGACATAAGCGCTCCAAAGTGGCAAAACTCAGTTGCTTTCTGTTTAAGAGATAAACCTGACTCATCCTTCAGTGATGTAATGGAAAGGGATGGACTGAGAATCAAGAGATCTGAATCCTGCCCCCAGCTCTGCCAGTGAAGTGCCCTGTGACCTTGGGTAAACCATTGCCTCTCCCTAGCAAGCTGCTTAGCCTGCACTTGCTGAAACAGAGGATTAGGTTGGCTGGGTCCTAAGGTCCTTCATCTCTAAGTTTGTCAATTTATGAAATCCAGGGGCCTCCCTGGTGGCACAAGGGTTAAGTCTCAGCACTATCAAGCTATCCAGCCACTGCAGCATGAGTTTGATCCCCAGCCAGGGAGCTAACCCACATGGCACAACAGACCTCTTCTGCCTCACCCACTGTTCTTCTCAGCAGTGTATTTCAGTAGATCTGCCTGTTCTGCTCCCCACTCTGTCTCTGGTGAATCCTCTTAACCCCTGCACCTCTAGTCCAGTTCTTATATGTATAACTAAATAAACCTTAAAAAAATTATGAAATCCTGTGCCCTGATTTTCATGAATTGATGAGAAAGAAAAGTGAACATCAGGAGAAGATTGCTGTTTTCCAGGTCTCTAAAAGGAGAAACATTGTTCACTGCCCATTGAACAATGTGTGTATTTTTGTTAACTCTGGTGGGGAACAGAATAGGCAGATCTACTGAAATACACTGCTGAGGGGAGCAGCTGGCAAGACAGGAGACATCTTGCTGTGCCATATGTGGGTAGCTCCCTGGCTGGGATCGAACTCAAACCTGGCAGTGATAAGGCTGAGATTTAACCCCTATGCCACCAGCAAGGCCACCTTTTAACTGTTTATGCTTATGCCACTACCCATACCATGTTACAATCACCCATTATCTGCTGCTCTAATATTCCCTAAGGAAGACACAGCAATGAGCAGTTCTACAACCAAATCTGTCTTCACTGGAAAATTTTACTCACATGCCCATGGGCTTCACTTGGAAGTCTTGGCCTGTTGAGTCTTCAATTTGAATTGACAGAAATGTTTTTGAGGGTACCTGTTATCTTCACGGCCCTCCCTTAGTGTTAAACATTGGGAGGAAATCTAAGTTTCCTCTTGTCTTTGAAATCTAAGGCAAAGAAACCAAAATAACTGTAGGAGTGAAACTGATACACTTCAGAAAAGTACATGAAATGCTAAGAATGCTCTGAGTTCCCATAGACATCTATTTTAGGATACCCAGAGAAGCAGTGGGAGAAAGATATGCCATTTATTATCTGTGTGACCCTAGAAAATCACTTCATCTTTCCAAATCTGTTTCTCCATCTGTAAAACCAGGATACTACCACCAACCTCAAAGATAATCTGCATAAAGTACACAGCACATAAGGGTTCAGTAAATGTGAGATACACTCACATATATTTTCAAGCAATCACAATACCCACCTACATATACATCCACACTCATTATATACACCCTAAAAGACTAGTGTGAGGATTGAAGATACACAGTACCTAAAGCGGTATTCATTGAATAAATGATTATTACTTATAAAAGCATGAATGCTCAAAATAGGAAAAACATCAGAGGTAACTTAAATTAGTGGTTCTTAAAGAGGTAGCCCTTTAAAGAGGACCCCTTAAAGAGGACCAGGAGCATCAGTGTCTCCTGGGAACTTGAGATGCAAATTCAAGGTCCTCACTCAAGCAAGACCCACTAAATCAAAAAATCTAGGGGTGGAATATAGCAATTTGTTTTAAAAAGTCTTTGAGGGGATCCTGATCCTTTAGACTTAATGACTTCGATTAGGGTTTGACAAACTATGTTCATAAAGGCCCACAAAATCAGTGTTTTAGCATTGTAGTGTGAAAGCAGCCACAGACAATATGTAAGTGAATGAGCACGGTTCTGTTCTAATAAACCTTTATTTATAAACCCGGGATGCGATTTTGGAACCAAAAGGAGGTGGTAGTTGTGAGATAGCTTAGGTAAAAGAAATTTAGTACATGGGCCTCCCCTAGCGGCGCAGGCAGTTGAGCGCAGTGCTATGAAGCTGTACGCAGCCTTAGCAGTGCTGGTTTGGTCCCGGCCAGCAGGCGAGGGTCCCACGTGGTGCGCCAGACCTCTCCTGTCGTGCCCCCTGCTCCCTCAGCAGTGTTATTTCGTCAGTCTGCGTGTTCTGTTCTCCGCTCTGTCTCTGGTGAATCCTCTTACCCTCCCGTGCATCTGGCCGTACCCCGGTTCGTGTATAAATAAATATAAATAAATCTTTAAAAAGAAAAAAAAAAAGGAAATTTAGTACTATTTGAACAGATGAACTAAATCATGGACTCACGAGCCATGTCCAATTTTGGCCCACCACATTGAACATATGGTATTAAACTAGAAAAATGACTATCTCACAAGTTCCTAGTGGGAGAAGGCGGAGAACTGACATGCACAATTGGAGTCTAACTCCTGGCATAGCCCAACCCAGAACAAACAATGCTGCTCCCCTCCATTCTGTCTTGTGGATCTACCCTTTAAATATCTCCTAAATCCTGTTCAGGAGCCAGGCTAATTCTGCTTTCCTGCACTGGTTCCCTCATGCATGAGTCTCTAATAAATCCTTGCTTGATTCAACTACACCTAGAGCTCTCAGGTGAGTTCTTTCCCTAGAGGGCAAAGGATCCACTCCTTCCTTCGGGTAGGGACTTGTTATCAGTTGTACAACATTGTCAGTGTATTAAATACCACTGAATTTTTTGCTTTAAAATGCTTAATTTTGTTGTATGTGAATCTCAAAAATCAATAAATTTTAAAACACAAGGCATTTGGGATTTCGTTCACAGAGCTTCACTTATAAGGTCTTAAGAGTTGACTGTTAAAGGTGTCTCTTGTTATGTTAATGAAGGTAACTTTTGGAAAACACCAAAAGGAGGGAGGAGCTAGGGAAACCAAGGAAAGGAAGGTGGGATTTTCAATCCACTCTTTGATTTCCTGAGAGGAAACAGGGATTAGAGGTGTTCAATTACCTATGGCAAATGATTTAATCATTCATGCCTATGTAGTGAAGCCTCCATAAAAGCCCAGGAAAAAGAGGCTTCAAAGAGCTTTCAGGTTGCTGAACACATGAAGATGGCTTTTCCCCGACCTTGCCCTATGCATCTCTTACATCTTTAATTCGTATTTTTCAGTAACTAACCTTTGTAATAAATTTGGGATCTAATAAGTAAATGGGTTTCCTGAGTTCTGTGTCCATCTAGCAAATTAAGTGAACGTGAGGTGGATATCCTGGGACTCTTGTACAGCCGTTGGTCATAAGCACAGACAATAATCTGGGGCTTGAGACAGATACCTGAAGTCTGACACCTTGGCATTGTGGTGACCTCTGATCCATACCTGGTTGGTGGGTTGGAAGCAGGAGCTTGCATCAGACTCCTGTAGGGGCAGGCAGTCTTAGGAGACTGAGCCCTTAACTTGTGGACTCTGACACAATCTCCAGGTACAAAGTGTCAGAATTTGAGTTAAATTTCTCACACCCCCTGCTGGTATCTGCAGCTTGCTGGTTGGTGTGGTAAAAAGCCTCAGCACCCAAGACCCCTCTAGAAACAGCTGTAGGACACTATCAACTACACAATGACAGATCCTGATTTTATCTACACTTTCTTCTTAAATAAAGTAAATATCTCCACATACACCCTCATACCTTCTACCCATAGAATTTATTTATGTTATAATCCTCTGCTTCACTAAATGACTATGTACCAGATTGCTTTAATGGATGAGTTCACTGTACTTGGAGAAATATTGAGGAGGAAAAGTTTTCTGTGCTAAAGCACCAAGTAAAAAGAAAACACAATCTATTAGTTAAAGATACTCCACAGGACAGGTGGATTTCTCACAAACACACACCCCCATCATCTGTACATTTTTATTAGATGGATGATACCTACGGTTGGTTAAAAAGAATGTGGTGACAACTGGCAAGCACTCCTCCACAAAAGAGAGGAGTCATTCTAGAATGTGGGGATGAGTACTTAGGATAACTAAGGGTCAAGGTCTCCTGCTCAAATTTGACCAGCCAAGAAACTCCTCCCCTTGGCACTCAGTATCACCAGTACTGTCATGAAAAGATTTGCAATGAGCTAGTTCAACTTGGCCAACAGTTCCTCCAGTTCTGGCCGAGCTTTGAACCTTCCTTTGAAGTCTTCTTCGGTGTGCTAGGAAGAAGAAAACGAAAGTGGGAATTACAGTACGTACTATGCACAGCACCAACAGAGGATCCATCATGCAGTTCTTAGAAATGACTTAGATTCAAGTAACTTTTATTGAGTATCTACTATGTACCAGACTTAATTGAGTACTAGGGATTCAAAGTTGAATTGAACTTCCTCACTGTCTTAAATGAACTTATAGTCTGGTGAGAGAAGACAGATATATAAAGGCTTAATGTCAAAGTACTATAACTATCACAATAGAATCACTTTAAAAAAGAGAGAGAGAGAATAACAAAATTCTTCATTTATGATAAAGGAAACAGGGCCTGGAACACTTCATGCCAACATGACCAGCACATTTTCTCCCTGCACACAGACCTACCTGAAACCCAAGTAACAAGAAGAGATTTTCAACAAGCACAGCCTCAGAACAAAAGAGATGGATGAAACAAATGGCATCAGAAACCCTAATGTATCTATCATAATAAGGATCATCTTGGCAACTGGACCCAGATACTCAGTATTTAGGCTAAGGTTCTAATATTTTCCATGTCAAACTTCCTTCTGACTGGCATTCTTTACTGAAAATATTCAGTCAAGATATAGTTAAGACCCGAGTATCCAGGAATCTTCTCCCTAAATACATTTTTCTATTTGTGTTCTGATTAATTATACTGTATGTGATCCTAAATCATGTTCTTTCTGCTACACAACTGCCTGAAGGGCATTTGTGGATATAATAGGCTCATCTCCAACATCGGGATGCTATGATGAGATCAGTTCCTATAGTCCATAAAGCATCATCCTTGATGCCTGGGAAGTGTCAGAATAATTACCATGGCAATACCAGTTTGCATAAATTTCCTCATTATTATCTGGGCTAAATTATCCACATTTCTGTTTCAGAAGGCAGGTCGACTACATACTCATTCATATTTTCAGCACAGGTGGCCCACCAGGGGTCTCTTCTCAAACTAATACCTACCTCCTTCACTGACAATCTGACACCTTCAGGAAGATTATTTTGGATTATTTCCAAGAAAATCTCTGCAAACGTAGCACTCAAACCACTTATCTGCAAAAAGAAAGAAGATGCTCTATGAGAGGACACCGGAAGTGAGATAATTAGGTAGACATGACATGTGCTCAAATGTCACCTCCAGCAGTGCTAGAGAGCTCTTGAGTGGAATATTGATACTTAGACTTGGTTTCTGCACCCAGTTCTATAGGATTTCTCTTGCCAAGATCTCTGATGCTGGGTTGGCCATGCTCTGACAAACAATGGGTATACTAACTGGAGCAACAGTTATCAAGGCCAGGATGACTTTATTTTTTTTTTTTCTTAAAGATTTATTTATTTTTATACAAGAACCGGGGTACAGGCCAGATGCGTGGGAGGGTGAGAGGATTCACCAGAGACTGAGCAGGAAACAGAACAGGCAGACGGACTGAAATGCACTGTTGAGGTGAGCAGCGGGCGAGACAGGAGAGGTCTGCTTCGCCATGTGGGATTCTTGCTGGCCGGCCAGGATTGAACCCGCGCTGTAGAGGCTGCGGACAGCTTCACAGTGCGGCGCTCAACCACCTGCGCCACCAGGGAGGCCCCCAGGATGACTTTCTGATTGAACTCAGGTTTACCCACATAGACCAGGACTTGACTGCTCTCAGACCCTGTGCTGAGGATCCAGAAGTGGGGTAGAAGGGCACATGGATTGTGGGAAACTAAAAGAGAAAAATCTACCTAATCAGGGGAGGTCACAGAAAAGTTCCAGAAGAGTTAATATCTGGGTGAAGTCTTGAAGGAAAACAGGAGTAAACTGTTTTACAGTATTTTACAGAATTTAACAGTATTGTGAAGGAGAGGGGGTATAGGCTGGGACCACAGAGGGTTCAAGACAGAAGAAACAATACTCAGTAAGATGTGAAAGTAGGAAATAACATGATCCCATTGGTATGAGAGGAAGGCAAATGTATGAATATGAAAGATTTTTAGGGGTAAAAGCTACAAAATTTAATAAGTGGATATCAGATGGCAAAGAAAATCAAGTTTTAGGTTCAAAGGCAGGGAGGATTATAGAAAAAGAGGAACATCAGTATTAGTTTGTATGTGCTGAGTGTAGGGCACCTCTAGAACATCCCAGCAGAGACGTCTAGTAGATAACTGCATATCAAGATTGAAACCCAATCAAGAGATCAGAACTGGCAATAATATACCTGTGGGTTATCAGTATATAATGATGGTCAGTGAAGTCAGGGGAAGGAGACTGCACAGAGGGAAAGCATTACATTAGCAGAGATGAATGGATTGAGTACTGAACCCTGGAGAACATCATTTCTCAAGGGGCATGCAAGGAAGAGAAGGGCACCACAGAGAGAAGAACCAGTATAACATTTCAAGTTTCTCTCAAGAGTTTGTACCTGAATCACTCGCTCATGGGTGGTAAGAACTGAGTCCAGGAACATTTTGTTGCCTTGGTCCGGCAGTCTTAACACCTCCATGGTTTTCGTGGGCATAGCATAACTGCGGAAAGGATCAATCAGTTATTTGAGGGTACCCTTAAGTAAGCCACACCACTTCACCCAGCATAGGCCCTGTGTACAGCCACTACTGCATGCAGTCGTTCCTGAAATCCAGGGCTCTTTACATCCAGGAGCAAAGTAACCAGATCCTCTTAAACATCCTCTAGAAATCTCTAAAGGCCCTGAGGTGATATATCATGTCTAGTGTCTTTCACTATGCCCAATCATACCTAATATAACACTCAAAATAAAACTTCATGATTAATAAGTATTTGTTGCTATTGAAGAACAGCCACTTCTAAAAGAATCAAGTCTATTACAAGACACTTTGGAGGCCAACCTTGGGTATTTCACCTCTTCTGGAGAACTGAAGCATGAAACCCTGTTGTTCTAAGAGTATTTATCAATCTCAGCACTATTACATTTTAAGACCGGATAATTCTTCGTGGTGGTGATTGGCACATGATAACATCTTCCTAACACTTCCCAGATGCCAGCAGTATCCTCCAAATGGTGACAATCAGAATTATCTCCAGACCTCAACTCGAATGTCTCCAAGTTGAGAACTTTTATTGTATAGTCTATGCTTATAGTAATCAACTTCAGCAGAGCTACAAGATGTAGTGAAAAAATGTACTGAACTAGGGGTCAAGTCTTGGACCTCCCACTTACAAGCAATATTTACCAAGGCAAGTCATTCCTCCTTACCTCCTCCTGGTCTCAGTTTCTTCACACCTAAAAGGGATTACAATCTAAGCCTATATCACTAGACATATTGTAAGGATCAGGTGTGGTCCTGATGGCTACACAAAAATATGGTATTAGCACTGTATTTATCTTATCAAAAAATTCATCATAATGAAGGTAAATGGACTAATAACAATAGAATTACTGACTTTTCATGCTGCACAAAGTTTCATTAATTAATAGCAAAGAGTCTGGTTCTCCACAGATAGAGCTCTACAAAAGGAAATTTGGTATAATAGAAAATGGATTTAGAGACATGACAGTCAGTTCTGGATGTAAATGTTGGCTCTGTCACTTCCGACCTATCTGACCTTGGACAAATTGAGTCAGTTTTCTGAGTCTTGGTTTCCTCAGTTATAAAATGATGGTAACAATACCTAGTTTAGGGCCTTGTTGGTGGTGCAAGGGGTTAAGACGCGACCTATGAAGCAATCCGCAGTCACTACAGCACGAGTTTGATTCCCGGCCAGGGAGCAACCCACATGGCGCAGCAGACCTCTCCTGTCTCACCTGCTGCTCCCCTCAGCAGTGTACTTCGGTCAATCAGCCTGTTCTGTTCCCCACTCTGTCTGGTGAATCCTCTCACCCCCCCCCCGCACCTCTGGCCTTTACCCCAGCTCTTGTGCTTATAAATAAATCTTTAAAAAAAAAAAAAAGTAAAAAAAACCTCTAAAATGTTGTTTTTCCTTTCTGGCATTCTGTAGATAAGACTAATTAAAGCTGGAGTTACCCATTTCTGCCACTGAGCATGCACTTTATTCTTCAACAGTTACTTTCACAAGATTTCACTGATCTGGCCTGGGCACTTGAGGTCAATATGCAGTCTATGCTTTAAAGGAATTCACGAAGAGTATTTTAATAGACAAAAAGTACACAAACATCTGCACTACAGTAAGACAAAGGCAGTAGCAGGTATGTGCTGAATATTAAGGAGACGAGAGGGAGAGAAGGGGGGCACAGTGAGGTCTTCACAGGTGAGGTAGTGCTTTATTTATCAAGAGGGAAGGAATGAACATAAGTATTTGCCTAGAGGGCATTCCAAAAAAGTACAGCTATATGTACAAATGCAAGGAGGCATGAGAGGCTCTCAAACTGTCTCAGAAAAGTCAGACATAGTTTGATAAAGAATTACTGGGTACTCCGATCAATTTTTTTTTTTTAAGATTTATTTTTATTTATTTATTTATTTATACAAGCACTGGGTACAGTCAGAAGCGCGGGAGGGTGAGTGAATTCACCAGAGCCAGAGCGGGGAGCAGAGCAGGCAGAAGTGATAGGGGGAAAAGGATGTCCTAAAGCTAATTCCATACAGGCTTTGTGGACTCCACCCCCACCCCAGGCCAAAGCCAAAGACACTGGGAACTCCAAATCCCATCACCACCAAAGGGAAGGTGGCTGGGACCTGAGGGTGGGGTTAAGCAGCCAGGTTGGTATAAAGCCAGACACAGACATGTGGGCTTTGGAGGGGTCCCCCATTTTGGCTCTCCGCCAGCTCGCAGCATCCGGCCAGCTCTGAGAGTGACTTTGGGTTTCCAGGTCGGCGGATCGGGTAGGACGCATTAAAGACTTTATTTCCCTATTTTCTCCCTGAGTTGTACATTTTCCTTATTTCCTTTTCCCTTGTAAATAAACCTTTTATTAACCTTTTGCGTGTGCCTGTAGTAGAGCATTAATAAGTCCCTTTTAAGCGCGTGGGTGAGGACCCACAGCCAGGCAACCCTTTCAATATCGGGGCTGTCCTATAATAGAAGGACCGAAGTACACTGCTGAGGGGAGCAGCGGGCGGCAGGAGAGGTATGCACGCCATGTGGGACCCGCCTCTGGTGGCCGGGGAGCAGCCGGGGATGGAACCGGCGCTGCAGAGGCTGCAGGCAGCTTCGCAACCCAGCGCTCAACCGCTGCGCCACCGGGGAGGCCCTCCGGTCATTCTGAAGTAGAATAGGCCTCTGAATAGTAAAAGGATGTAGGTAATTTTTCTTTAGTATCTATACTTTGCTGTATTGTCCAAATTTTCTGCAAAACAAAACCAACATAACTTGGTTGATCAGATAGTAAAGATAAAAGGGGAAAATAGAGTCAACCTAACATAACAACCATTGGGGAGTATTGCCTGGGATGGGACAAAAAGGGGCCTTCTGGGATGCTGAGGAACTTAGAATCTGTGGGCGCTATCAGATATGTTATATTTTTACCTTTTAAATGTAAATGTATTTAAAAAAATAGGTAAGTATAACCTTACGGAGTGATCCTTTTACTCTCCACAGAGCACAAGGGCTGGGGTCAGCTTCAGTCTTGGAAGATGCTCCCAGAAGAGCAAGATTCCATCTCTCCAGGCAATTGCTCACTGAGGGATGCGGGCAAATTAAGGGACCAGCAGGAGAGGCCTCCTTTTCTCCTTTTTCATTGAGTTGCAGCTGCAGCAATGCAGACCATTTATAGAACAAAAGCTAGCCCAATTCCATCTCAAGGTCAGAGCCCTTCCTCCTCCCTCCCACTCCCAGGAGAAAATAGATCAAGATGAAATGAAAATCAGAAGAGAAGAAAATCATTTCATCTCTGAAAAGCTGGGCAGTGAGAATGCCTCATATGATAATCTGGAAACCTCAATCAATGTAGAGAAGAGAGTAGCTGAAAATGAGCATCTCTTTATATTCTGTGCTATTTGGCGCAAAGAGCAAGAAAAGAGACAAAAAGCAGCCTATCTCCCATTCTGTTGTTCTAGGAATCATGACCATGCTTATTGGAACTAATATTTATTCAGTGCCTACTATATGTCAGCGACTTGGCAAGGCTTTAGGGTGAGACTGCTGATGAAGACAGAAACAGTCCCGGCCTTACAGAAGCAAAACACTCCAGTAATTACAAGGGTAAAGAATAGGTGTTATCAAAAGAAAGCTATATACTCTTTACTTCTCCTAAATATATAACATAAGACCTAAATTAATGAGGTCCTCTGAAGAAGGTGCATTCAATTGAAACTAAGAAAAAAGTGGGGGTTAGTTAGGTGAAGGGGGAAGACAGTCTTTTTTTTTAAAGATTTATTTTATTTATTTATGCATACAAGAGCTGGGATGTAGGCCAGAGGTGGGGGGGTGAGGGGGTTCACCAGAGACAGAGACAATGGGGAGCAGAACAGGCACACCTACTGAAATACACTGCTGAGGAGAGCAGCAGGAGAGACAGGCGAGGTCTGCTGGGCGATGTGGGTCACCTCCCTGGCTAGGGATCGAACTCATTCTGAGCTTTAGAGAGTATATGCAAAAATCCGTAAGGTGGAGCAAAAAACAAAAAACAAAGCCAGTAACTGGAGGAAGAGGGAGAGGGAAAGAGAAGTGTGAGTTAAGGCAAAAGAGGTAAGCCCTGGCCATGAAGCACCCAGCAAGTTTGTGAGGAATTTTTATTTGGAATGTAAAGGAATGAGAAGACATGGAAGGACTTTAAACATGAGAGTGACATGATCTTATTTCCATGCTAGAAAAGCTTTGTGGAGAACCAGATGGAGGGTATTAAAACTTTGGGAGTTGGGGTGGCGGGGAGAGGAAGTTCAAATACAGACCTTCCATTTACAGATGTATGACCATAAGCAAGCTTCCACTGTATTAGTAATAATAATGGGAAATAATAGCAGCTAATAGTTGCTGGGCATAGTGGTGTTTTAAATACATTAACTCCCCCAATTTTTTCTATAGCTTTTTTAGGTGGGTACTTTTTATTAATCTTGTTTTACGGATGAGGAAGCCAAGATACAGACTAACTAAATTGCCAAATATCACACAGTAAGATTGCAGCAGGGGTAAGGTAAATACAGGCAGTCTGGTGGTAAGCATGATGCTTTGACCCACTATATGTGAGATGTTTGTTAGAACTAAGTAAAATAATATTTTAAAAAAGTACTTGGCAGATGGCTGGCTGACAGTAATTGTTCAACCAATGTTACTGCTTCGTTGCCATTACTTAAATGCAATCAGAGTTTTCTACAGTGGGGTTATAAAAACAGCATCCTTTTAAGTCTTTGTGAATTTAAAACACTATTCCAGGGACTTGATCCACAGTAGGTGTGATAACATTCTATAAAGATTTAATGCCTCTTTGCTACCACAACTTCTGAGACGCTTCTCCTAATCACTGCCAGCTGAAAAAAAGGTCATTATTAATAACAATAATAGTATTTACAAAGTGTTAACAGTGTGCCAGTCTCTCCGCTGTTATCATATACTATCTTATTTAATTTTCAGAACTCAAAGAAATATGAATATTATCATCCCCATTTTAATTTATTTTTTAAAAAAGATTTATTTATTTATGCATACAAGAGCTAGGGGCACAGGCCAGAGATGCAGGGTGTGAGAGGATCCACCTGAGACAGAGGGGGGAAAAGGCAGATTGACTGAAATACACTGCTCAGGGGAGCAGCAGGCAAGACAGGAGAGATCTGCCTCTCCATGTGGGTTTACCCCTGGCCAGCCGGGGATCGAACTTGTGCTGCAGAGGCTGTGGATTGCTTCACAGTGCAGTGCTTAACCTCTTGTGCCACCAGGAGGCCCTCATCCCATTTTATAGAGGAGGAAAGAGATTCAGGATTTCCCAAGTTCATGTTGCCAACAACTACTAGAACTGGAATTTGAAAGTAGACAGTGTGATTCCAGAATTTGTATGCTTAACTGCTTGTTACTCAGAGTGTGGTCCACAGACAAGTTGCTGGTGAGCAAAAATTACTAGTAAATGACAAGAAGTGTGCCACAGCTACTAAACACAACGTTTAATTCAGCCAACATTTTTCATTCAATAGCAAGACTTTCTTGATTAAGGAAGCAAAGCATTAGTGTACATTTTGGTATAAGTTCCTGATATCTTCACAGCCTGGTACTTTGAGAAACAGAGCTCTAATTTTCATTATACTACTCTACCTCCTTAAACTCTCTCTTTCACTTATCATCTTCCACATTATGTACATATACACACTCCCTAAATGCAGGGCCATTCACCTCAGTATCCTTCAGTCACAATATCTAGCATAATGCCTAGACCACACAGCAAAAAGAGAATCAATACTTTTTTTTAATTAGTCAGTGAAAAACGCTTTCATCAAATTTTAGGAAATGTACACTGCACAACTGGATTGTGTAGTCATTATCAAAACCTCTCATTCTTTCAATCATAGCTTAATGTCTCTCTTACAGCAGGCCTTCAGCTAGCTGCTAAAGAAATAAAGAACACAGAACACATCCAGGCCGGGGGGTGGGGAGCTTATATAAAACAGATCATTATGGTCCAAAGCACTAACTGGAATGACAGGGTATGTGTCAAGTGCTGAAAAAGCAACCAACTCTCTGGGGCATCAGAAAAAGATAAAGCACATCTTTAGGTCTGAAACATCTGAAGTATTATCAGCTGTGAGAGCTACAGTCATAGTTTATTATACAGTTTTTCTGGAGAGCATGTTTAGCACAATAATACTCTGTTATAAAGTTCAAGAGTTCAAATTTGGTTTAAAGATAAAATAAGGCCTGGTGCTTTTTATAACCGAAAATACTGCAGCAAGACAGAACTGGGTTAAACCCAGACAACTTACTGATTCTGTGACTTTTGGCCTTTCTCAGACTTAGTTTCTTCATCGGTAAAATGGTAATACTAATAGTAATATCTAATGAGTAAAAATACTAATTAGTAACACTAATATCTAATGAGTAAAAAAGTATAGTTTTCCCCACAGGACCATACTGTGCTGTGTATTACTTTGCTACAATAGCAAACCACTCAAACTATTATTTATTAAATATTTTTCTTTAAATCAACTCACTTTAAAAATTAATCTTAAAAAGAAACCTGAGATGTGGAGCAACTGGAATTCATATCACTGGTGAGAAAGTAAAATGATACAGTCACTTTGGAAAGCAATTTGGCAGTTTTTTATAAATTTAAATAAACACTTCTCTTAATATCTGACCCAGCGATCACACTCTTAGAGAAATGAAAACTTATGTTGTTCTCACAAAAACCAGTATATGTTTATAGTGTCTTTTTTCATAACTATTCCAAACAGGAAATAACACAATGTCCTTCAAGATGTGAAAGGATAAACAAACTGTGCTACATCCACTCAATGAGATGTTCCTCAGCAATGAAAAGGAAAAAAACTACCTGACATTGGCAATAATATAGATGAATCCCAAATACAATATCCTAACTGCAAAAAGTCAGTCTCAAAAGGAAAAATATTGCATGATTACATTTATAACATTCTAGAAAAGAGAAAAATTATAGGGATGAAAAATAGCTCAGTAGCTCCCAGGGACTGGAAGTGCAGGAGGAACAAACCATAAACATAGGAGAGGATATCCTGAGATGAAGGAAATATTCTCTAGCTTGACTCTCATAGTATTTTTTTTTTTAAAGATTTATTTATTCATGAATACAAGAACCGGGGTACAGGCCAGATGCGTGGCAGGGTGAGAGGACTCACCAGAGACAGAGCAGGGAACAGAACAGGCATACAACTGAAATACACTGCTGAGGGGAGCAGCGGGTGAGACAGGAGAGGTCTGCGTGCACCATGTGGGATTCTTGCCAGCCGGCAGGAATGGAACCGGCACTGCAGAGGCTGCGACAGCTTCACAGCGCTGCACTCAACAGCCTGCGCCACCAGGGGAGGCCCAGTATTTACTTTTGGATGATGATGGTATTTGTCAAAACTCATATAAAAACTGATTATTTAAAGGGTGAATTTTATTGACTATAAATTATACCTCAATATGCCTGACTTTATATTACTGCTATAAATAGAAAAGCAGTATTAGTTGCCATAAATAGAAGGTAAGTTAAAAATAAATAAAATGATCAAAAACATAAGTGGGTCAGGATGTTGACCCATAATAGAATGCTACTCAGTTATTAAAAAAAAAAACTCTTGACATTTGCCACATGAATGGAACTGGAGGGAATAGTGCTAAGTAAAGTAAGTCAGAAGGATAAGACAAATACCAGATGGTATCACTGATACATCAAATATAGAGATACAAAACAAAGGTCAGTTAAAACCAAACCAATAACAAACCCGAGAAATCTGACTGCAGAACTGAGACTATCAGAAAGGTAAGGAGGGGGTGAGAACAAAGCAGTGAGGGAGCACAATGGATTGTAGTGAGGATCATGGGTGCTTTAGTGGTGGGGTGGGGTGGTGACAACACCAGAAGGGGAGATCCTATACCTCTAAATCACAAACAATGTTGTAAACCAACGTTACCTCAATTAAAAAAAATAAAAATAAGAAATAAACACAGTGAAAACAAAATAATGTTATAAAATTCTGTTAGATACTACTGCTTGCCAAGGCTTTTGAACCTGAGGTCTCCTCTGTTATAAAAATAGGAAGTGCTAGAGTGTTGCTAAGGACATACCAGCACCACACCAAGAATTTCTTCTTGACATAATTAGGTTGAGAATTTAAAAGTAAGAAATTTCTCACCATGTGATTTAATGTTATTTAAGGCAAACCACAGGACTTCCCACACTTTTGGAAACACTGAGATAAGATATGTAAAGTGCCTGGCCTGGAGTAGTCAGCAAATGTTAGTTCTTCTCCCTTACAGTTTTCCAACAAATTCAAAGAGTAAATGAAAAGTAGAACAGGGCCTCCCCGGTGGCGCAGCGGTTGAGCGCTGGGTTGCGAAGCTGCGCGCGGCCTCTGCAGAGGAGGGTCCCACATGGCGCGCAAACCTCTCCTGCCGCCCGCTGCTCCCCTCAGCAGTGTGCTTCGGTCCTTCTGCCTGCTCTGCTCCCCGCTCTGGCTCTGGTGAATTCTCTCGCCCTCCCGCGCTTCTGACTGTACCCAGTGCATGTATAAACAAACAAACCAGCAAACAAATAAATAAAGCATGCCTCTATAAAAAAAAAAAAAAAAAAAAAAAAAAAAGTAGAACAGGCAAAGAATATCTAAATAAATAGGCAGATATACCATGTTAATGGATCAGAGGAAACAGAATAAGCAAGAAAATAAGCAACAAAATACTATCAGGCTCCTTTCTGATAAACTAATGGATAAATTAATCCTTGGACTTCTAAGGAAAACCAAAGGACCTAGAATAGCCAAATTATATTGAAAAAAAGAAGGAAGTTGTAGTTTTAATAACCAAATAACAACAATCAAGATTGTGTAGTACTGGTATAGCAGAATTATACAGATCAATGTAACAAAATACAGTTGAAAAATCAGATTACACATACATGGTCAATTGAGTTTCAACAAAGGCACTAAAACAATTCAATGTAGAAAGAAAATCTTTTGAAACAAATGGGGCTGGAATACTAAACATGCATAGGCAAAAAATATAATAATAACTTTGACCCATATTTTATATCATATACAAAAAAAAAAAAACAAACCTAGGGCCTCCCCAGTTGCGCAGCGGGTTGAGAGCAGCACTGTGGAGCTGTCCACAGCCTCTGCAGCACGGGTTCGATTCCCAGCCGGCCAGGGAGATACCCACATAGCCCGGCAGACCACTCCTGTCTCGCCTGCCACTCCCCTCAGCAGTGCTTTTGGTCTGTCTGCCTGTTCTGCTCCCCACTCTGTCTCTGGTGAATCCTCTCACCCTCCTGCACCTCTGGCCTGTACTCCAGCTATTGTATAAATAAAAATAAAAATCTTTAAAAAAAAAAAACCTACACATGATACATAAGAAAGTATGTGTAAAAAAAGAAAGTATCTTTGTGACTTTCAGTAAGGCAAAGATTTCTTAGCTGTGACACAAAAAAGCACAAACAATAAAAGAAGGAATTGATAAACTGAATTTCAACAAACTGAAAAACTATCTGTTCAAAATACATTGGTTAAAAAGATCAAAAGGTAAGACAGACTGGAGGAAAATGTTTGCAAAATACAAATTGAAAAAGAACTGGTATCCAAAAACAGACGATGAACTTTTCATAATTCAACAATAAGACAAACCAATATTAAAAATGGAACAGACATGCCATCAAAGAAAATATGTTCTGAAGAAGTTAAAATAACAGAAAATTGATCAGTGGTTGCCAGGGATTTGAGAGAATAGAGGAGACGGACGGGCACAAGGGAATTTTCTGGGTTAATGGAACTTTGGTTTTTTTTTTTTTTCATTTTCTTAAATTGTTGTTCATTTTTGTGCAATATTTGATTTCCCCCCTCAGGTGAAGTCCCCCAATTCTCCCACCCACACAGCACCTGTGAACCATCACCATAGTCCCTATGTTCTTTCCTCCCCTGTTTTGACCCCACTTCACCCCCCCCAGAATGCCTCAGATCTATGGTTTGCCTGCAAGTTGGTCTCCCCACTGCCACCCATTGTTCAGATTCCCTATATTCCACCTACAAGTGAAATTATTTTTGTGGCAACTACATACCTAAAAAGGGTGAATTTTGCTAAATGTAAATTATGTCTCAAAATCTCATTTAATAACAATAACAAAAAAGAAAGCATGCTACCCACACCAAAAACACGTACAAAAGCATCCTTCATACCTTTCCTCAACTTTAATGGAGAGACGGTTGCAGAGGTTGTGAACATACTGGGCATAACTCTCTGCCAAGGCCATATCATATGCAGTCAGGTGAACATTTAAAACCCCATATTCATAATCGGTCCCCAAATTAATGGGTCTCACTTCCACTTTTCCCCTCTTCTTCTTGGGCTAAATAGAAAACGAACAGAGAAATAAATCAAAGTATTATACAATAAATTCTAATAGTACCATTTTGTCAATAAACAGAAATCAGTCTTTCAAATAAATTTGTTCACCATTTTTCTCCCAGGTTACCCAACTACAAACTGACATTCTCCTGGGAAGGAATGGACAATTTCCCTTGCCAGTTTAGGCTTTAACATCTGCCAATGAAAGGAGAGGGAATATTGTTGGCATTAATTTAACATGAATACGTTTTATTTATTTATTTTTTTTAAGATTTATTTATACAAGAGCTGGGGTATAGGCCAGAGGTGCGGGAGGGTGAGAGGATTCACCAAAGACAGAGTGGGGAGCAGAACAGGCAGAGGGACCGAAGACACTGCTGAGAGGAGCAGTGGGCAAGACAGGAGAGGTCTGCCGTGCCATGTGGGTATCTCCCTGGCCGGCTGGGAATGGAACAGCAGGCGCTGCAGCGGCTACGGACAGCTTCACAGTGCTGTGCTCAACCCACTGAGCCACTGGGGAGGCCCAACACATGTTTTAAATTGATGAGGTTATATACATCACAGAATCTTAATCTAGAACCCACAGTAAATTTCAAAGGATCTTTCAACCCCAAACCCACAAGTAAAAATTTACATGTGTACACAATTTTCTGAGGAATGAGTCCTTAGAATATTAAAGGAATCAATTGCAAAGAAGTTCAGCATTAGTTTTCTTCCAACCCTCCTAACATTTACATTCTGCAATTCTTTATACTGTCTTCCTTTTAAGAACTGAATAGTAGAAAAATTATTTTAATCTTTCCCTTTCATATAAAGGGCATATCAATCTGTGTAAGCTGCTGTGTAAGCTGACAGCATTCAAAGATTCCTTCTTCTCCACACCCTCTCTAATACATGTAGTTTCTTCCTTTTTTTTCCAGATTTTTAAAAAATTTATTTATTTTTGCATTGAACTGGGGTGCAGGCCAGAAGTGCAGGGGGGAGAGGATTCACCAGAGACAGATTGGGGAGAGCAGGCAGATCTACTGAAATACACTGCTAAGGGGATCAGCAAGCAAAACAGGAGAGGTCTGCTGTGCCATGTGGGTTAGCTCCCTGGCCAGGATCAAACTCAGGCCACAGGGATGATAGATTTAACCCCTAGGTCACGAGGGAGGCCCCAACACTTTTAGTTTCTTATCTTTTTTTTTTTTAAACATTTATTCATTTATTTATACAAGCACTGGGCACAGTCGGAAGCGCGGGAGGGTGAGAGAATTCACCAGAGCCAGAGCGGGCAACAGAACTGGCAGAGTGACGATACACTGCTGAGGGGAGCAGCAGGCGGCAGGAGAGATCTGCGCGCCATGTGGGACCCTCGCCCTAAGGCCGGGGATCGAGCCGGCGCTGCAGAGGCTGCAGGCAGCCTCGCAACCCAGCGCCCAACCGCTGTGCCATCAGGGAGGCCCTTCTTATCTTTTTTGATAAGGGTTATCCTCATAGATCTTAGGTAGTATTTCATTATGGTTTTGGTTCACATATTCCTGATAGTGACAACAAGCATTTTTTCATGTGCCTGTTGGCCATCTGTATGTCTTCCACACAGAAGTATCTACTTAGCTGTTCTGTCCACTTTTTGATTGGGTTATTCAATTTTTTTGTTGAGTTGTATGAGTTCTTTGTAGAGTTTGGATATTAGCTTCTTGTCAGATGTATGATACGCAAATATCTTCTTCAGTTCAGTAGTGTATCTTTTTGCATTGATAGTTTCTTTGTGCAGAAGCTTTTTAATTTGATGTAGTCCTATTTTTTGACTTTTATTTCCCTTGCTGTTGTAAAGACACTCCTGAAGTCAGTGTGTTGTAGTGTTTCTACCTATGTTTTCTTCCAGGTATTTATGGTTTCAGGTCTTACATCTATGTCTCTGATCTATTTTGAATTCATTTTTGTTTATGATGTGAGATAGTAGTTTAGTTTTGTTCTTTTGCATGTGGCTGACCAATTTTCCCAACACTTCTTGTTGAAGAGACCTCTTTATCCAGGGTATGTTCTTGGTTCATTTGTAATATATTAACTATTCATATAAATGTGGGTTTGTTTCTGGGCTTTCAATTCTATTTCATGTGTCTATATGCCTATTTTTACTTGAATACCATACTGTTTTGATAACTATTGCGTTGTAGTATAGTTTGAAGTCAGGGAGTATAATACCTCCTTTCTTCTTGTCAGAATTGCTTTGGCTATTCAGGATCTTTCATGGTTCTACACAAATTTCAGTAATTTTTGCTCTATTTCTTAAAGAATTCTATTAGAACTTTGATAGAGATTGCATTGAATCTGTATATTGTTTTGGGTAAGATAGCCATATTAACTGTTAGTTCTTCCAACACATGAACACTGAAAATCTTTCCATTTCTTTGTGTCTTATTTCTTTTATAGTTTTTGTTGGATAGGATATTCACCTCCTTTGCTAATTTGTAGGTACTTAAATTTTTTAACATTTATTTATTTATGCATACAAGAACTGGGGTATAGGCCAGAGGAGGGGTGCTGAGAGGATTCACCAGAGACAGAGTGGGGAACAGAACAGGCAGATTGACTGAAATACACTGCTGAGGGGAGCAGCGGGCAAGTCAGGAAAGGTCTGCTGCACCATATGGGTAGCTTCCTGGCTGGGGATCGAACTTGTGCTACAGTGGCTGCTGATAGCTTCAGGTTGCAACTTAACCCTTTGAGCCACCAGGGAGGCCCCTTAATTTTTTTTTATGCAATTGTAAATGGGATTGTTTTCTTGTATTTATTGTCTAGTTTTTTCTTTGCATATAGGAACACTTTTGTATATTAATTTTGTTGCCTGCCACTTTACACACTAATTTATTGATTCTAATATTTTTTGGTGGAGCCTTTAGGATTTTCTGTGTATATTATGTCACCTATAAATAGTGATATTTTTATTTCTTTTCCAATTTGGATTCCTTTTATTTTTGAAGTTCTTATTTTTAATGTAGTCCAATGTAGTCCAATCTACTCATTCTTTCTTTTATGGCTTCTTTTATGATTCTGTTAAAGAAATCTTTGTAAGGGCCTCCGCGGTGGCGCAGCGGTTGAGCGCTGGGTTGCGAAGCTGCCCGCGCCCGCCGGTTCGATCCCCGGCTGCTCCCCGGCCACCGGAGGAGGGTCCCACATGGCGTGCAGACCTCTCCTGCCGCCCGCTGCTCCCCTCAGCAGTGTACTTCGGTCCTTCTGCCTGCTCTGCTCTCCGCTCTGGCTCTGGTGAATTCTCTCACCCTCCCGCGCTTCTGACTGTACCCAGTGCTTGTGTAAACAAACAAACAAATAAATAAATAAAGCATGCCTCTATTAAAAAAATAAATAAACTGTTTAAAAAAAAAAAAAGAAATCTTTGTAAGCCTTCAGATCATCATGATAGGGCCTCCCCGGTGGCGCAGCGGTTGAGTGCTGGGTTGCGAAGCTGCCCGCAGCCTCTGCAGCGCTGGTTCGATCCCAGGCTGCTCCCCGGCCACCGGAGGAGGGTCCCACATGGCGCGCAGACCTCTCCTGCCGCCCGCTGCTCCCCTCAGCAGTGTACTTTGTCAGTCTGCCCGTTCTGCTCCCTGCTCTGGCTCTGGTGAATTCTCTCACCCTCGCCGCGCTTCTGACTGTACCCAGTGCTTGTATAAATAAATAAATAAATAAATAAATAAATCTAAAAAAAAAAAAAGAAAAGTATAAAAAAAAAAAAGATCATCATGATATTCTCATATGTTATCCTATCATGGTTTAATTATTTCAATATTTGCATTAGATCTTCAATCCATTTTATTTTATTTTATTTATTTATTTATTTATTTATTTTGATTTATTTATTTATTTATTTATACAAGCACTGGGTACAGTCAGAAGCACGGGAGGGTGAGAGAATTCACCAGAGCCAGAGCGGGGAGCAGAGCAGGCAGAAGGACCGAAGTACACTGCTGAGGGGAGCAGCGGGCGGCAGGAGAGGTCTGCGCGCCATGCGGGACCCTCCTCCGGTGGCCGGGGAGCAGCCAGGGATCGAACCGGCACCACAGAGGTCGCGGGCAGCTTCGCAACCCAGCGCTCAACCGCTGCGCCACCAGGGAGGCCCTTCAATCCATTTTAGGTGATTATTTTTGTACAGTGTGAAATAGAAGTCCACAGTCTTTTTTTTTTTTTTTTTTTTTTTTTTTTTTAAGATTTCTTTATTTATTTATTCATATGAACACTGGGTACAGTTAGAAGCGCAGGAGGGTGAGAGAATTCACCAGAGCCAGAGCGGGGAGCAGAGCAGGCAGAAGGACCAAAGTACACCGCTGAGGGGAGCAGCGGGCGGCAGGAGAGGTCTGCACGCCGTGTGGGACCCTCCTCTGGTGGCCGGGGAGCAGCCGGGGATCGAACCAGCGCTGCGGAGGCTGCGGGCAGCTTCGCAACCCAGCGCTCAACCACTGCGCCGCCGGGGAGGCCCAGAAGTCCACAGTCTTTTATTTTTTCTTCACATGGTCATTCAATCCAATTGACCCAGCATCCCTGCATGGCATTGTCACCTTTGTTATATATTAAATGCCCATAGAGATGATTCTCTATGTTTCCGTACTCTATTCTGTTCCCTTGGGCTACTTGTCTATTCCTAAGTCAATAGCACACTGTCTTATTATTAGAGATTTATAATAAGATTTGTTACTTGGTAAAAAGTTGGGATTTATTTTTAGAAAATGGGAGAGGGCAAACTTATCTCCATTTACCTGTTTTAAGTCACCCCTGTCTAACAGCCAATAGCCTGTGGCTGCCACAGCAGTTATTTCTGGCAGAGCATCTGGAATGCTTCCCTCACATTGCTGCTATCCAAGTCAACCTAAGAAGGCAGGGACCCAATTCAGAGAAGTAGAGAGAGGACCAAGAATTGCTCCTTTCACAAGGTCACTACTATTTATCTCACAGCAATGTTCCAGGAAATGAAAACAATAGTGCATATAGAGTCTCCCTGGTGATGCAAGAGGTTAAACACCGCACTATGAAGCAATATGCAGCCTCTGCAGCACAAATTTGATCCCTGGCTGGCCAGGGAGCTACCCACATGGCGCAACAGACCTCTTCTGACTCACCCATTATTCCCCTCAGCAGTGTTTCAGTCAGTCTGCCTGTTCTGTTCCCCAGTCTTTCTCTGGTGAATCTTCTTCTCCCCCCCATCTCTGGCTTGTACCCCAGCTCTTGTATGCATAAATAAATAAATCTTTAAAAAAAATAGTGCATATAAAAAGTGAATGATACAATCTGTGGCACATAGACAATCAATGTTAATGTTCATTACTATTTTCATTTTTGTATTTCCCATATCAAGTACAGGTCCTGACAGAAAGAAAACATTCAATGAATCATTATCTTAGGATTTTAGAACAGGAAGGCATTTAGAGATGACTTTGTCCCAGTTCTTTATCTTTGCATGGGAATACTGTGAAGCTCAAAGAGATTAAATATGTCCTCCAAAGTCACAGAGCTAGACAGTACAGATCCTAGGAATTAAAATTTAGATCTTTTAACACCCAATACAGGGATTTTTCACCATAATCTCTGTATTACTGAAGTTCCTAACACTGGGGGCCATTTCAGGGTCATTCAGCTTTTAGAAATTAAACATCAAGGTACAGTGACTTCTCTCTTCTTCAGAGCCTACCACACCCATGACCAAATGCAGCAATCCACACTTCTCATCATGACAGCCCTGCAGTGAGCTGTAAAGAAGGCTAAAGTCAGAATGCAATAGGGAAAGGCTGAAACTTTTCAGTGAAGGTAGGAACTTCTCTGCAGCCTCCAGGAATCTTTTCTTAACCGAGTGTAACATAAGGGCTCTTTGAAAAGTGTTGCTCTAAGACAACAAAAAAAGAAAGCTGATTCAGAATCCCTCTTGGCATCTCACTTGCTTTTCCATGTCAGCCTAGATCTGTCTGGAGTGATCTGTACCATCAGGAGCTGACTGTGATATTATATTTCAGTTCTGAGCCAGGGTACAGCATAGCTAGCAAGAGCTGACTGCATAAAATATCAGATAGCAGTTCCTATAGTTTTACCTGCTCAGTCTTTCTTACATCCATTCCTTCCTTTTTATTCCTACTTTTTGAGTTCAGATCTCATAACTGCCATGGGGAACTATTAAAGAAGCCTGAGCAAGGAGCCAGGCAGGGAAGAAAGGGAGGCTAGGAGAAAGGTGGTAGGGAAGATGACTACTGTCCACCATCAAACTCTGGCACTCTTGACTGACCTGGACTCACTATGG
The DNA here is from genome assembly GCF_014898055.3 of Talpa occidentalis. Lineage (NCBI taxonomy): Eukaryota > Metazoa > Chordata > Mammalia > Eulipotyphla > Talpidae > Talpa > Talpa occidentalis. The sequence goes on along the minus strand of NW_023603184.1, from coordinate 39,116,465 downwards.
CAGGGCCCAAGATGGCTATTCTTAGGTCTCTGTAGGACTGCACTATGTTCCCCAACATGGCCATAGGATAAATTACTACACTTTTTTTATACAAAATGTTCACATTATCACCTCTATTTTACAGACTGGGGTTTTCTCAAGGTAAGTTACTTGCATAAGGTTATTGAGAAACTTTGCAATAGAAAAAGAAAAACTCTTTTCTTTGTAAAAGAAAAGAGCAGATTGGGCCTCCCTGGTGGCGCAAGGGGTTAAACATCACATTATGAAGCAATCTTCAGCCTCTGCAGCAATGAGTTCGATCCCTGGCCAGCCAGGGAGCAACCCACATGGTGCAGCAGACCTCTCCTGTCTCGCCCGCTGCTCCCCTCAGCAGTGTGTTTCAGTCAGTCAGCCTGTTCTGTTCCCCACTCTCTCTATGGTAAAACTTTCACCCCTGCATCTCTGGCCTGTGCCCCAGCTCTTGTATGCATAAAATAAATAAATCTTAAAAAAAAAAAAAAAAGAGCAGATGGAGAAAGGAATCAGATTAGAATAACAGGTTACAAATCCCAAAGGAATTTCAAAGATACTTTCATCTTTGCCTCCTTTTCTCTATAACTTTATACAAGGAGAATTTGAGACCCAGAAAGGAGGAGTAACTTGTTGAAGGTTACAAAAATATGACAAAGATAACCACTTTTTGTCTAGCCATGGCTGGACACTGGGTCTGTAATTCCAGCTCTAGGCTCACTCCTCTAGTTCCTGCAAAAGTATACAGGTATAGGGGCCTATACTGCTGGTGCAGGTGGTTGAGCACAGCGCTGTGAAGCTGTCCGCAGCCTCTGCAGTGCAGGTTCGATCCCAGCCAGCCGGCGAGATACCCACATGGTGCAGCAGACCTCTCCTGTCTCGCCTGCTGCTCCTTTCAGCAGTGTATTTCAGTCTACCTTTTCTGCTCCCCCGCTCTGTCTCTGGTGAATCCTCTTACCCTCCCGCACATCTGGCCTGTACCCCGGTTCTTGTATGCATGAATAAATAAATCTTTAAAAAAAAAAAGTATACAGGTATACAGGTAGTATACAGATAGCATTATCCAGGTGGGAAAGTTGGGAGGGAATTCTATCATTCTAATCTTCAGAGGAAAAGGTCGACTATGCCTGGGGCATATTCAGTTTCAAGAAATTCTGGTGATGGAAATAAAATTTATTGTTTTAAAAAAATTTTACTGGAAATAAAATTTACATCTGAGGACTTGGATGATCTGGTGATGGTACAATGAACAGTCAATAATAAGATGTGCATAAAGATCAAGTGATTATGTTGATAACTCAAAATGGCAAGCACAAGAGACATATGCTAGACAAAAGGCCTGGCCCTGACTGGAATGGCAAGAGGCATATATAGCCTGTTGCTGCATGAAGAGTACTAGACTTAGAAGGAAGTCAAAGAAAATCTAGAGTCAAATCTTCACTTTTTGCTTAGTAACTAAGCAAAATGAGTGACCTTTCTAGGCATCAATTCCTTCATCTGTAACACCTACGATTATTGTAAAGCTCAAAATAGTTTGAGTTTACATGAACTGGAAATAGCGTAGACTTTAGATAGGTTCTGACCATCCTCAGTTCAAAAATACTGGCTCTGGAAATTACTAGTGACTTGGTTAAGTGATTTATTCCGAGTCATAGATTCCTCAAAGAGAATCTTTAATAACCATGGATTAGACAAAATTGTAATTCTATAGTTATATTACTATGTCCTTTACTGCCCCAGTGTTTCCAGTTAACCTAACCACTGGGTGCTCGTAGAGGACTGTGAGCACTTTACATACTTAGTGCCAGGGTGCAGGTTCATAAATTTTTTTTTTTAAAGATATGTATGTATGTATGTATGTATGTATGTATGTATTCAAGCACTGGGTACAGTCAGAAGCGCGAGAGGGTGAGAGAATTCACCAGAGCCAGAGTGGGGAGCAGAGCAGGCAGAAGGACCAAAGTACACTGCTGAGGGGAGCAGTGGGCAGCAGGAGAGGTCTGCGTGCCATGTGGGACCCTCCTCCAGTGGCCGGGGAGCAGCTGGGGATCAAACCGGCGTTGTAGAGGCTACGGGCAGCTTCGCAACCCATTGCTCAACCGCTGTGCCACCGGGGAGGCCCTCATAAATGTTTTTTGAGATGAATTCCGTAACACCTGCACTGACCCTTTCAGGGATAACTGCTTCTTCATCTTTGTTCTCTTGATATTTAATTCATTCCTCTAGTAAAGCATTTAGCACATGTATTTAGTAACATTTTCAAGCACTATCTTTCCCAGCACATTGTACACTCACACTCTGTAGGAAGAGACTACCTGTGCTCAGCATGCCTGGCACATAGATGCTAGGCTGATGGTTTTTCTTTTCTTTTTTTTTTTTAGAGGCATGTTTTATTTATTTATTTATTTTGTTTGTTTGTTTGTTCTTTTGTTTATACATGCACTGGGTACAGTCAGAAGCACGGGAGGGTGAGAGAATTCACCAGAGCCAGAGCGGGGAGCAGAGCAGGCAGAAGGACCGAAGTACACTGCTGAGGGGAGCAGCGGGCGGCAGGAGAGGTCTGCGCGCCATGTGGGACCCTCCTCCGGTGGCCGGGGAGCAGCCGGAGATTGAACCGGTGCCGCAGAGGCCGCGGGCAGCTTCGCAACCCAGCGCTCAACTGCTGCGCCATCGGGGAGGCCCTGATAGCTTTTCTTTTCAATGAGTATAAGAGGTAGTCTTGAGAGAATACATGGATGTTACTTTAAAACAATTCTCTCTAAGCCAGTCTTAATCATCCATTTCTAGCCTTACCACAACTACATTGGCAAAAGCAATCTTTCTATTCCTAGGAAGCTAGGACTGTCACCATAAAGTAATTCTGATATGCTGTTTTTTCTGGGAATGATGCCACAATTTCCTCACAGACTTGTGGTTGAGAGAACTACTCTATCTATGGGTGCTACAACAAAATAAATAGGTGTCAGAACTGATAGACACCTCCTCTATGTCAACAGTAAAAACAGCAGGATGTTTCCAAGAGAAAGGTTATCATAATTCATGGCAGTCCTTCTATAAATAGGAAGTAAACTGTTTGAGTTAGAAATATATACCTTACTTTCTTGCCCCAGATCCTGGAAAACATAACATTTAACAATTATGAACTGATAGCAATTTATATTGTCTCCATTTCACTCTCCCACATCTTCCTCTAGGCAATTCTCTGATTCTTGGGCTGCTATTACCTCAAGATTGGAGGCTGGGCAACAGCTGAGGGTAAATAAGTGGTCTTGGGAGATATCACCTAGCACTATACAAGTGCGAAGGACTAAATTATTTTTATTTCTACAATAAAAATCACTCCAAACAATCCTAAGCCTTTTAAAGTTAACAGAATAATGCAGGACCTTGAGGGAATCAAGAGATCTATGCATTAAGACACTGTTAGCTACAGAGATATGCTGTGAAATGTGATCACTCACTGCCACAGTCAAGCTGGATCTCATAGGATGAGAGGGGAAAAAAAGAAAGGTATCATGTCACACAGGGGAAAGAGCATGTGCAAAGGCACAGAGGCATGAGTGTGTGTGGTGAGGAAATATACCTGCACAGGGTGCAGAGGGCAATCACTGAGAGGGAATCAGGGTCTGTGCTATAAGAGATCTGGGATCCCATGGTTTGCTCTCACCCCCCATGCTGCCACTCAAGAGGAAGCTTCCTTTGTCTCTCTCCTCTCTCACCAATTTCTCAGGGAAGCATGAAGCACAAAATCATAAGCATGGAGGGATGGGAACCAACCTAGAGTTATAAACCAGGATATGTAAGAAAGAGATAAAGGAAACCAAAAGATGATAAAGGGAGAAACCAGAATTAATAAGGGAAGTTGAGCTGAGGCATATACCCTTTTTCTTTCCAAGGCTCAGAAGTCATAAGACTGAATGTGGAGTCCTTGGAAGAAGAAATGAAGAAATTACACAAGCAGAAATTGTGCAAGGGCTTGGGACTTTATGCATAGAATTAAGTCTTGTTTCAGGGATGTGGGACTCAAGAGAATAGACACCCCACCCTGAGAGGGGGAAAAAATGGGAATCTGGCTACTTATTGATTTTTCTAGGTTTTAGGCTTAGGGAGAGGTAGGGGGTCAGAAGATGCCTTCGAGTGTATCCAGTCCAGCTCCCAGAGGAGCAAAACAGACAGGAACTTGGCACAGAATCTCTGTAAGCTTTCAGTTTCCTGCAGTACTGCATAGGAAGGGAGGCACCCACAGCAATCTCCACCACTACTCAGCACTATTGTGCCAGCCACCCCGGGACAATGAATCACATCAGAGAAAAGTCAACAGCTCTAACCAAGGCAGCATTACTCTCTTCAAGTAACCAAGCTCATCTGCAGCCAATTGTTGGCAGATAGTGGGTTACGTATTTACAAAAGCTTAGAAAAACTCCAATAACTACATTTCAGTTGAGCTCAATCAACTGTATCAACTGCGCTTTACTTGATGCCAAGTCCTCTGTTGAGCACTGAGGATACACAAAAAAATGAGACATGGCTTCTATCCTGAGGGAGCTCACAAGCTAGAGGTGAAGAGAGTCATCAAAACAGACAGTTAAGAAAGAGCAGTAAGTCTTAGGCGAGTGGAAACACAAGGAACTCTAGCAGCTCATGATAGGACAAGTAACCCAGTACAAGTAATTCAGGAAGGTTTCTCAGAAGGGGAGATGCATTTTTTTTTCTTTCAACATCCTGCTTCCTCACTGGGATTTAAAGGGTGAGGATGTATTAGTCAAGTGAAGAAGGAGAAAAGGTCTTCCTAGTGGAGAGAATAGCACTTGAGAGACCTTGAATAACAGTACGATGATGTGGATAAAAAGCAAGCGGCCCAATGCAGTTAAAGTACAGTATCCATAGATGGGAGAAGTTAGAAAGATAGAGACAGTTGGCATTAAACATGGCATTAAGTTTCTTTTTTTTAAAAGATTTATTTATTTATGCATACAAGAGCTGGGGCATAGGCCAAAGGTGTGGTGGGGGTGTGTGTGTGAGAGGATTCACCAAAGACAGAGTGGGGAGCAGAACAGGCAGATCTACTGAAATACACTGCTGAGGGGAGCAGCAGGTGAGACAGGAGAGGTCTGCTGTGCTATGTGGGTTGGCTCCCTGGTCGGGGATTGAACTTGTGCCACTGTGGCTGCAGATAGAGTCATAGGGCCAAGACTTAACCCCCTGCGCCACCTGGGAGGCCCAGCATTAAGCTGCTTTTTATATCAGCTAAGGAGCAGGTCACAGCAGAATATATGCAGGCAATTGTCTTTGAGGGAGGATCCCAATAAATTTTTTTTTTAAAGATTTATTTATTTATGCATACAAGAGCTGGGTACAGGCTAGAGATGCAGGGGGTAAGAGGATCCACTAGAGACAGAGTGGAGAAGAGAACAGGCAGATTGACTGAAATACACTGTTGAGGGGAGCAGCGGGCGAGACAGGAGAGGTCTGCTTCGCCATGTGGGTTTCGCTCTGGCCAGCCGGGGATCAAATTCGTGCTGCAGAGGCTGCAGATTGCTTCACAGTGCGGTGCTTAAACCCTTGCGCCACGAGGGAGGCCCCTGGATCCCAAGAAATTTTTATTTTTTTTTTTTTTAGAGGCATGTTTTATTTATTTATTTGTTTGTTTGTTTGTTTGGTTTATACATGCACTGGGTACAGTCAGAAGCGCGGGAGGGTGAGAGAATTCACCAGAGCCAGAGCGGGGAGCAGAGCAGGCAGAAGGACCGAAGTACACTGCTGAGGGGAGCAGTGGGCGGCAGGAGAGGTCTGCGCGCCATGTGGGACCCTCCTCCGGTGGCCGGGAGCAGCCGGGGATTGAACCGGCGCTGCAGAGGCTGCGGGCAGCTTCGCAACCCAGCGCTCAACCGCTGTGCCACCGGGGAGGCCCCTGGATCCCAAGAAATTTTTTAAAAAAAAAAGTACACACCCAAACAAAACTAATTTTATTTTCTGCTAATTTATGTGAGACTTTTAGAAGGGGGATGTCCCAAAATAAAACAATTCCAACAACGTACTCTGAAGGGTCGCAACTCAGAAAGGGTGTAAATCACTCCTGAATTTTTAATAGCACTTTGTATCTTCCTTTTAGCACTTGTCACTTTCTGCCTGGCACCATAATTATCTGTATCTCATCACTAATGGTGTACCAGCTTCCTCTGAGCATGAACCAGGTTGTATTCATTCATTCTGTAAAATGTTATTGCTACCCAGTCTGAACAGGCAAGGCACCCCTAATAGTGCCTAACACATAATAGATGTTTGATAAATATTTCATAACAGCATGGCTGAATGATTCTCAAAAATATTCTAATCCAGAGTTTCTCAACCTTTGTTAAGAGTTTGATAAAAGCAAAGCACTCTCTTCCCAGAAAAATACACACAGAAAAAACATTTTACATATACTATCAGGACGCACCAGGCCCTGAGGGGGAAGGTTAATTTACCCAAAGCCATGAAGCTATTAAGTGACAGAACCAAGCCCAGAACACAAACTTCCTGGCTTCCAATTCAGTACTCTTCCCACTGTAAAGTAACTGCTTTAATCCATCTGTTTCCTGCTGGGGGGCTGCCTGCCTCATCTAAGCCTCAGACATGGCCATATTCATGAAACCCTTGATATAAGGATGATGCTCAGGAAAAAATGGCAAGTGGAGTGACTTCTGCTGCCCAAACAGGTCTGGACTTCTAACAAGGGGAAAGCAGCAATGGGGTGTACATGGTCATGTGGGAGTATTAAAATAAGCCAAAGACCCAAAAGTAATGCTGAAATCTTCCAAAGTAGATAGTAAAATCTTCCTCCTAACAGTACCATTTTTTATTTATTTATTTATGCATATAAGAAGTGGAGTGTAGGCCAGAGGTGCAGGGTTGGGGAGCGGTAAGATGATTCACCAGAGACAGAATGGGGAGCTTCACAGGCAGATCTATGAAAATATACTGCTGAAATATACTGAAGTATACTGCGTCATGTGGGTTAGCTCCCTGGCAGGGGATTGAACTCATGCTGCAGTGGCTGCCAATAGCTTGATAGTGCTGAGACTTAACACCTTGCACCACCAGGGAGGCCCCTAGCTAATAGTGCGTTTATGGGAAGTGATAGAGTTGTGACTCCAAGCCAGACCTTCTGACTTTCAAGGCAGTGATGTATCCACATCACCACAAAATCCTCTGCATATGCACTGAAATCTAACCACCACACACGCACTCCTGAAACTGGGTCAGAGAAAGAGGTGCTTAGAACCAACTCCAAGTTACCTGTGATAACAAATCCAAGGAACACATATACATTTTAAATCTGCAAATACTATAAAAATCAGTACTTGCTGAAAATGTCAATCCACCTCTACTTGCCACAGACCATTCATTTAACTAAAGTGAATGTATCATTTCCACTGTGAGAGCTATATCTAACAAGAAGATGCTTTTATAAAGTATTTCAAGTAATAAACCAAAACATTTGCTAAATACCGTGATAACCTGGCCTAGGGAAAAGGTTGGGAGCTGGTAGAAACAATTCCAATCTGGATTATATCCCAACTAACCAGAGAGGAATGAGATGTGACCTCCATCCTTTCTAGCTCCACTATTATCCAGTCTACACATATCTGATCTCTGCATCTTTGCAAAAGCTGCACACCATCCTTTTCTAAAGGACTCCTGCCTCTTTACCTCTTGTTCCTTAATTAGGTGCTTGTATCTTCCAATGCCATGAGTGGGTTTTGACCTATATTGCCGACTGGTACTCAGTAGAATCCCACCTAAAAGAGAAAAATGAAAAAAACCTGTTTCAAAGCTCTCCACAGACAGACAGGTCATACGTAAGGAAACAAATTCTCCATTGCAAAACTGGTAATATCTGGAGTAGCAGAACTCTTGTGGTTTAAAGAGCCAGAGAGATTTTTTGATCCTAGGCTGACTTAGTTTACCCCCTTTTACTTTCCTTTTGGCCCCTGGACTTTATCCCAACCCCTCTACTTATCTTTCTTTGAGAAATTTTCTCCTGCTAGAGCCCATGGTGGTACAGCCATGACAGACAAATCTTTCTAACACAAATCTAATCATGTCCTTTTTCATTCATTCAACCATTTATTTACTGCACACAATTTTTTTAAGTACTTACTATATGCCAAGCACTATACCAGGTACTACAGAGACAACAATGAATGGGACAGGGAAGGTCTTTGCCACATTTCAAACTGTTTTAGTAGTGACCTACTCCTTAGGTAAGCATTTAAGAACCTTGATTTTAAATCTATTTCCAGCTACTTCATCTTCTGGTCCTCCCACTCCTCCAGGCCATTACACCTTGCTCCTCAGTCACAGAGCTACACTAGTCGTTGTATATAAGCCATGCTGTTTTCATGCCTGGGTGCCTTGCCAGGCTGTCTGTCCTGGTAAGACTACACCTCTCTTCCAGGCAAAATCCTACAAGCCTGTAGGGCCAATTCAAATGTCACGGTCTCCGTGAAACTCTTTTGCTGCCCTAAATAAAGATCATTAAGTTTACTTCACAGTTATAGTTCTCCCATGCCTCCATTCTAAGTAAAACATTGTGTGTAAATAAAAACAGAAAACTCAGATGCCAAGCACCAGTTTTAAACACACAGAAACTCAATCGCCCATCAGTGGTTTCAAAGAGCAGAACCAAAACTGCTCTTCAAGATGATGACACATCTTAGGTAAAAGTGCTGCGAATGCTTGCTCTGTCTTTGATCTACTGGAATTACTTGGCAAAAAGGCATTTTCAAATACAGTTTGGGGGCAATTCCTATAATTAAAGCAGCTGGTTAATTACCACGCTGGTTTAAAGCACTGTTAAATTAACCATTTTCCCCTTAAATGAGAGGTTTGGATCAAATTACCAAGGGTTAAACAGCTTAATAGGCAATTTCAATTATGAAGTTTACAAGTTTGAAAGCCTCTCATTTCCAATAAGTTCAACTGGATTTTTCCCCCTGTGTCATTAAGCTGGGTTTCCTGCTGTCACATTAACATTGCAGCTTCAGAAGAGAAAATACAACTCCTTTTCACTAAAGAAGACACAAAACTCCAGGATCTCAAAAGGAGACCTTGAAAATCTTCTAATTAGCACAATTATAGGATGTTTCATGCGTTGATTTCTCCCACACGACACCCCTCTCCTTCATATATGGCACAGTCAACAGTCCTTCAATGTCCTTGTTTACTAAACTGGGAACTAATACCATCAGTCCAGGACAGAAGAAAAACAACTTCATTTTAATTATTTCTCCTTCAGAACCGGAACTAGCATTTTTAGCAGGGCTATGCAGGAATTTTTAGCAGGGCCCCAGCCAAGAATCTAATTATAAGATATTCTCTCCATTCAATAGACTGTAAGTCCCTGAAGGGCAGATATTTCTCAGCACCTGGTTAGTAGTATGTTCTCAGTAAGTGTATATTTAAGAAGGAAAAGAAAAAGATCCTTAGGATAGTGTACCAAGACAATCTGAAATGATTTGGCCCTGGCAGTTACCTACTTTTTTCAAAATTTCTTTTCAAACTTTGTTCTTATTACACTGAATTACTTGGACTTGAATGTACCAAGTTTCTCTGACTCTATCATTTTTCTCAGCTATAATAACAAGATTCAGCATTCCCTTCATTTAAAACCTTTAGGTTTTCATACACAAGATACATACTATGTACTTATTTATTTATTTACTTATTTCTACCTTTCCATGTATGTTTAAACCGTAAGAAAAACACAGCCATTACAATCAGGTCCTTCCTTGGAAAGAGCAGCTGGGAATGCACCCTGAGCTCACACAGAGTATGACTGGTAGAGTGAGGAATGGCGCACCACTCCCAAATCTTCTTTTTTGAACATCTGTATAATCCAAATTTGAAATTTCTGATTTTAAAGATACCTGAAAGAACTCATGAAAAATGCCTTTCAAGTAGAACTACCTTGGTGTGCTGATGCTGTAAATTGTCCTGTGCCTTGCAGCCTTCTAGGCACTGGGATTCCCTGAACACAAATGAAAAATGGACAAAGAAAAGGATAAATGGCCAGTAAATGCATGAAAAATGCCTAACTAACTAGAAATAAAAAACATGCAAATTGGGCCTCCCTGGTGGTGCAAGGGGTAAGTCTCAGCACTATGACGCTTTGGACAAACAGAGCAGCACGAGTTTGATCCCCGGCCAGGAAGCTAACCCACATGGCGCAGCAGACCTCTCCTCTCACCAGCTGCTCCCCTCAGCAGTGTATTTCACTAGATCTGCCTGTTCTGCTCCTCACTGTCCCCGGTGAATCCTCTCACCCCACCTCTCCCAGCCCTCCCCGCACTTCTGGCCTATGCCTCAGTTCTTGTATGCAGAAATAAATAAAGTTTACAAAAAAAAAAAAAAAATCACAAAAACAATAGCATTTTAAAATGTATAATATTAGCAAATATTTAAAAATAATACACTAATTACCAATAAGCATGTAAAAAGGGCTTCTCAAAAACCAAATAAGTATGAAATGGTATAATTCTTCTCAAGAGCAATTTGGTAATATGCATCAATAGCTTTAAAAATGTGTATTTCCTTTGACCCACCAGTTTGACATTTACAAATATATCCTAAGTAAATAATCAGACAAGGGCACAAATAATAGTGTACAGGGATGTTTATTATAGTATTGTTTATATCCAAAATCTCAGAGACATCTTAAGTTTCTCCAAACAGAAAACTGAGTAAATTATGTTATTTATTATCCACACCATTCTTTTCTTTTGGGTATGGAGATGCTCAACTTTTTTCTCATATAAATTAATAGTAACTATTATCCCCAGACCCAAAAAATAACCTACCAAATCATACAAAATAGCAAGTTCTTCTTTTGGATAGCGGGAAAACCTGTATTGTTCTTTAACAGAATGAAGAGAATGTACTTATTTCTAGAAATGCATGCTGAAGTATTCAGAAGTGAAATCGCATTAGATCTCATAAAGAAAGTTAACATGACAAGATGTCAACAACAGTTCAATCTAAGGGGTTGGTATAGAAGTGTTCATTGTATTATTCATGGAGGAAAAAAATCTTTCTTGCAATACTGTAAGCTCCTAAATGGCAAGGACTTAATTTTGTACCCTCCAGTACATAATACACCGCCTAATACAATAAATGTTTGTTTAATAAATAAAAAGAAAACCATTATTTGACATGTTGAACTTTGGGGCTGGTAGAAATGGTGATCTCTAAGCATTGCCACCATCTTCTAGAATAATGAACAAATGTAGAATTTCTTATACACTACCTAGCACATTTTAGGCATTCGATAAATTTTAGTTCCCTTCCTTACTTCCATTCCTTTGCCCCTGATACTCCAGTCAAAAGCTGGATGTCATGAAAATCCAATAACTGCTTTGAAATTTGTCACATGATAGACAAAGCCAAGAAATCAAGTAGCTGGGTTGAGAGAGAGGCTGATATTCATTGAGTTAACCAGATTGAGTGACATTCATTTTGTTTTTTTTTTTAAAGATTTATTATTTATGCATACAAGAGCTGGGGTACAGGCCAGAGGTGTGGGGGATGAAAGGACTCACCACAGACAGAGTGGGGAGCAGAACAGGCAGACTGACTGAAATACACTGCTGAGGGGAGCAGTGGGTGAGTCAGGAGTGGTCTGCTGTGCCACGTGGGTAGGTCCCTGGCCGGGGATCGGACTCATGCTGCAGTGTCTGTGGGTAGCTTCATAGGTTATATCTTAACCCCTTGTACCACCAGGGAGGCCTGAGTGACATTCACTTTGGATAAAATACTGTAAGAAAAGCCTAAGCCTACTACATGACAGCAATGGAAGACAGGTCTAAAATAGAGGCAGTAGTGAATAATAATAGGAATAATAGTAATAGCAAACTTTTTTTTTTAAAGATTTCTTTTTATTTATTTATGTATACAAGAGCTGGGGTATAGGCCAGAAGTGTGGGGTATGAGAGGATTCAACAGAGACAGTGTGGAGCAGAACAGGTGGATCTACTGAAATACACTGCTGAGGGGAGCAGCAGGCAAGACAGGAAAGGTCTGCTGCGCCATGTGGGTTAGCACACTGGCCAGGGATCAAACTCATGCTGCAGTGGCTGGCGATAGCTTGATAGCGCTCAGACTTTAACCCCTGCACTACCAGGGAGGCCCCCAATAGCAAACCTCTTTGAGCATATTATGTAATATATTTCATTAATCTTCAAATAACTCACAGTAATTTGTACTATAACTATCCCAATTTTTTAAGTACGGAAACTAAGTTATAGAGAAGTAGCCAAAGGTCACAGAAAAATATGCTCATGCTCTGAATTACTACTTCATGTTCTCACCCACTGTCCTAGTTCATGTGAGGGGTAGGATTTGGTCCTGGTCACTCTTCTCAAAGATATGTTAGGCATAATTCTACATAATATTATTACAGAGAATTAGATGATCACTTGAAGAAAAGAGACTACATCAGAAAATAACTGCTTACCTGCAGAACAGATGGGATTGTCTCCTGAAATTCTGGACCAAAAAAGAGGGAGAAAGTATGTTGAATACAATTAGATACCCAAATAAAATTTTCAGTTATCAAAACTTGTATGATTCTCACTAACAATATGTCAAAACTAGGTATTTTTTATTCATTCCTTCCCTTTGTTCCACAAACATTAAGTACACTATGTGCCAGACAATGTGCTAGGTCCTGAGGATTCAAAAGTAAGTAAAATGCCTGTACAGTCTAGCTGTGAGAGATACATGTAAACAAATACGTGCCACAGTATAGAACTGATCCAGAACAAAAGCTTACACAATTTGGTAGAACATGAAGAAAAGTGTGATCATTCCCAACAAAGAGGTCAAACTATATGATCTGACATTTTAAAAATGAAGAACTGCTCTCAACTACACATTCTTGGCAGAGATTTGAAAGTGGTATCCCGGGAAGAGCAAGCAGCTGAATGTGAATGGAACTTAAGTGGCAGGAAAAGGGGTGAGGGAATTTAGATAATCAGGGACCAGATCATAAAGGGCCTTGTATGCTGTGCTAAGGAGTTTGATCTTTACTCTATGTCTTGGCAGATTTTAAGCACAGGAGTGACATTATCATTTAAGTTTGGGGGAAAAAATCTTTTTAAAATTTTGGAAAATTAACCCTGACAGCAAAGCAAGTAATGACTGAGAAGAAGTGAAACTGAAACAAGAAAACCAGCGAGGTGGTTCTTACAATAACCCAGAGAAACAGGACAAGCCTTGTAATAACATGCTGAGGGAGGACAGAGAGGAAGGAACAGCAATGACAGCCAGACTGGACACAGAAGCCAGAGAATGAGAACACAAAGGAAAATATATGGCTTCATTTGGGTGACCACATAATATGAATATTTTACTTCAGTATCTTGAGAAGCTTTGAAACTAAATTGTAGACCAAGGTGGAAACAAACAGATCTGTGATTAAATGCTGACGCTACCATTTCCAAACTGCGACCTTAAGCAAGTTGTTTTATACCTTTGTAGTTCAATTACCTCATCTTTATTTTTTTTAAAGATTTATTTATTTATGCATACAAGAACTGGGGTACAGGCCAGAGGTATGGGGGGTGAGAAGATTCACCAGAGACAGAGTGGGGAACAGAACAGGCAGAAGGACCGAAGTACACGCTGAGGGGAGCAGCGGGTGGCAGGAGAGGTCTGTGCGCCATGTGGGACCCTCCTCCGGTGGCCGGGGAGCAGCAGGGGATCGAACCGGCGCTGCAGAGGCCACGGGCAGCTTCGCAACCCAGCGCTCAACCGCTGCGCCACAGCGAAGGCCCCTCAGAGAAAGTTATTATCCTCTCTAGATCTGTTATTTATGTATAAATAACTATTATACATAATAGTTACCTGTACCTACCAGATATTACCTGTATTATTACCTGTACCTACCAGATAACTCTGAGGATCATTCATTCATTAAATTATTATTTATTAAAATGCCTATTATGTTTTAGATACCATTCTAGGCCCTAGAGATATTGCAGTGAACAAAATTAACAAATTCCTTACCTACTTGATGCTTATATTCCAGTGAGTAGGGGGGCACAGAAAATATATTTTATATGTATATGTAAATGTGTCACATACATGTGTGTCATGCACACATATAACAAATGTATCAGGTGGTGACACCTGTTAACAAGAAAAATAATGCAAGATAAGAAGATAAAAACTGATAGTGGGTGGGGGTGGAGCTATTTTACCATTTTAGGGCAGTCAGGGAAGACATCTCTGGTGAGAAAATATTTGGGCACAAACCTGAATAAAGCAAGAGGGATATCTAATGCAACACTGTGCAAAATCTTGCAGTGGGAGAATGCTTAGATCAGCAAGGAATAGAAAGGGAACCTTTCCAAAGTGTGGCTAATGCTGACTAAGCATAGTATATGATGAGGGAACAGATTATGTAAAACCTTATAGGCCATGGTAAGAATTGCAAATTTTATTCTGAATTAGATGGGAATCCATCAGAGAGTTCTGGGACAAGTGTCATGAGCTAATTTTTTTTTAAAGGTTTATTTATTTATGCATACAAGAGCTGGGATACAGGCCAGAGATGTGGGGGGTGAGAGGATTCAGAAGAGACAGAGTGGGGAACAAAACAGGCAGGCTGACTGAAATACACTGCTGAGGGGAGCAGCGGAAGAGACAGGAGAGGTCTGCTGCACCATGTGGGTTGCTCCCTGGTAGACTGGGGATCCAACTCGTGCTGCAGAGGCTGCGGATTGCTTCATAGTGCGGTGCTTAACCCCTTGCACCACCAGGGAGGCCCTCATGAACTAATTTGATTGTAAAATAATCACTGATTTTAGGGCCTCCCCTGGCTGCGCAGCGGTTGAGCGCTGGGCTGCAAAGCTGCCTGCAGCCTCTGCAGCGCCAGTTTGATACCCGGATGCATGGCTCGCAGACCTCTCCTGCCACCTGCTGCTCCCCTCAACGGTATATTTCGTCAGTCTGCCTGTTCTCTTCCCCGCTCTGGCTCTGGTGAATTCTCTCACCCTCCTGCGCTTCTGACTGTACCCAGTGTTTGTATAAATAAATAAAGAAATCTTTAAAAAAAATAATAACTGATTTTAGTGTGAAGGATACAAGACAAAAGTAAAAATAAATCAGCTGGTTAGAAGGTAGAATGATGATAAAGAAGATGAGGAGAGGAGGAATTGGTCCCTAGCAGTTTAGCAAAATAGAAAGTATGAAAGCCAAAAGTGGACGTGATAGATGATTCAATTCTGTGTATATATCACAAGTAGAGAAGACAGCATTTATTAAAGAATTGGATGTGAGGGCCTCCCTGGTGGTGCAAGGGGTTGAGCACCACACTGTGAAGCAATCCACTGCCTTTGCAGTGCGAGTTCGATCCCCAGCCGGCCAGGGAGAAACCTACATGGCGCAGCAGACCTCTTCTGTCACCCGCTGCTCCCCTCAGCAGTGTATTTTGGTCAATCTGCCTGTTCTGTTCCCCCCTCTGTCTCTGGTGGATCCTCTCAATCCCCACATCTCTGGCTTATACCCCAGCTCTTATATGCATAAATAATCTTTAAAAAAAAAAAAAAAGAATTGGATGTGAGACAAATAACAATTTCAAGGGCAACTCTGACCTGAGCAACCAGAAGGATGGAGGTGTCAATTACTGAGAACAGGGAATGAGCAAGATGGCAGGGGAGTTAATGCTTGAGATGCTTATGAGACATACAAATAGAGATGAAAGAAAAATGTTGAGTGAACTATCTAGCAGAATGAAAATATTAGCTATATTTCATTATTGTTATTAATATTCTTACCTTAAGAGGGAAAAGGCTTGTTTTAAAATGGTATCATTCCGCAGATATAGCACCTACAGAGAAAACAGCCATGTTAGGGCAATCTTAAGCAATTACAGAATTCCATGCATCTCTTCACAAAGAAGCCAAATAACCACAAATGGTTTGTATAGTTGGCACACAAATCAAAAAAAGGACCCAAAGGCTCTATCTAGCAGGGTTGTCTTACTGCCAATATAAAAAATGCGGGTAAACCAAGGTTATCTTCTTTCCCACCCACTCCAGAAAATGCTAAAAAAACCCAGAAATCCCAGGGCCTCCCTGGTGGCGCAAGGGGTTAAGATGCATCACTATGAAGCTATTCCCAGCCACTGAAGCACCCGAGTTCGATCCCCGGCCAGGGAGGTTACCCACATGGCACAGCGTACCTCTCCTGTCATGCCCGCTGCTCCCCTTAGCAGTGTATTGCAGTAGATCTTCCTGTTCTGCTCCCCACTCTGTCTCTGGTGAATCCTCTCACCCCTTGCATCTCTGGGCTGCACCCCAGCTCTTGTATGCATAAATAAATAAATCTTTAAAAATAAGAAAATAGAAATCCCTCTTTCATGGTGCTTTTTCTTTTTTCAAGCTATCTCCCCTTTGGTAGTTTTTTCTAATATCAGTAAACAATTACTATGCACCTGTCAAACACAGGCACCAGGTGAGAGACTCTCTTTACCCTTCTCTAATTCTCAAAATTCACTGCACGCCAACTTTACAGATGAGGTAACTTAGGCCCAGAGAGGTTATATTCTAAGATATCATAGGTAGTAAGTGGCTAAGAAGACCGTTTTACTCCAAAGGCAATGCCTCTATTACAGCACACTGTCTCTCTCAATAATGATGATGATGATACCAACATCAACAACACAATAATGAAAGGGGTAAAAATGCAGAGGCAGTTTCCCTCCATAAACCTCCTTTTCCCCAGGTACTTAAATCTCACTCTGCTCTGCTAGCATCCAATCAAAAATCTGTTTAACATAGAATCTTTTCATAAAGTAACTAAATAATAAATATAAAATGTCCATAATGTACCATAATACAAATAGAAAATTCCCTCAACTATGCAACCATGGGCAACAATTTCAGTTCTTTCAACATGTATGTTTTTTTTTTTAATAGAGGCATGCTTTTTATTTATTTATTTGTTTGTTTGTTTCGTTTATACATGCACTGGGTACAGTCAGAAGCACTGGAGGGTGAGAGAATTCACCAGAGCCAGAGCAGGGAGCAGAGCAGGCAGAAGGACCGAAGTACACTGCTGAGGGGAGCAGCGGGCGGCAGGAGAGGTCTGCGCGCCATGTGGGACCCTCCTCCGGTGGCCGGGGAGCAGCCCGGGATCAAACCGGATCCCCAGCCACCGGTGAGGGTCCCACATGGCGCGCAGACCTCTCCTGCCGCCCGCTGCTCCCCCTAGCAGTGTATTTCATCAGTCTGCCTGCTCTGCTGCCCGCTCTGGCTCTGGTGAATTCTCTCACCCTCCCGCATTTCTGACTGTACCCCAGTGCTTGTATAAATTAATTAATTACTTAATTAAAATAAAAATAAATTTAAAAAAATGTAATGTGGTATCCTGAATGGGAACCTGGAATGGGAAAATGGCATAAAATAAAATAATAATAATAGTAATAAATATAAATAAAATATTAAATTTTATAAAAATGCATTATAGTAATATAATAATAAAAAAGCTGGCTATGGGCTATATAGGAATTCTCTATAGTATCTTTGCAACTTTGCTGTAATCTTAAAACTATTCTAAAATAAAACTTATTTTACTGTGTGAACATTAAAGGGAAGATAAAAATAAATTGTTATAATATGAATCTTGAAAACACTACACAAAATGAAAGAAAACAGTCACAAAGGATCAATTATTGTGATTCCATTTATATGAAATACCTAAAATAGACAAATCTATAGAGAAAGTAGATTAGTAGTTGCCTAGGGTTGGAGGATCTGGGGAGTTGGGGAATAACAGCTAAGGATATGAGATTTCTTTCTGGGGTGATGAAAATATTCTAAATTGGTAATGGTGATCTGTACAACTCTGAATATATTAAAAGCCATTGAATTGTATACTTTAAATCAGTGAATTGATGATATTTGAATTACATCTTATTAAAGCCATGTAAAAAATGTAAGCACAATCCGAACAGGAGTTTGGATGGTTGGAAATAGAAATCCAGGTGGATAAGGGCAAGATTTTTTAGCTTTTATAGTGTTATATCTGCTGATAAGAGTCTGTTCAAAGTCATGAATCTTCTCCACAGACAAATGAATATATCCACGGATATATAAAAGTTTTCATATTACTTCAAAAGTTTCACTTAACACCCTCAGACCACTAGATCAAAAGATATACAGGGGGCCTCCATGGTGGTGCAGGGGTTAAAGTCTCAGCAATATCAAGCTATTGCCAGCCACTGCAGCATGAGTTTGATCCCTGACCAGGGAGCTACCCACATGGCATAGCAGACCTCTCCTGTCTTGCCTGCTGCTCCCCTCAGCAGTGTATTTCAGTAGATTCATCTGTTCTGCTCCCCACTCTATCTCTGTTGAGTCCTCTCAACCCCCGCACTTCAGGCGTATACCCAAGTTCTTGTGTGCATAAATAAATAAAATAAATCTTTAAAAAAACAAATCTATAGGGGCATGGGTCATGTTGATTTCTTCTCAACCACTTGGTAAACAATCAATAAAAGTTTGTTTTAGTGAATAAACAAATAATTAGAAGTAAATAAGTGAATGAGTGATAATCATTCCTACCCCTTTATTAAGCATCAATTTTTTGAGCATCTACTATGTGTCTAAATCACAATATCCTTACAAAATAAACATATTATCCCATTTTACAGTTAAGAAACTGAGACTCAGTAAATTTATCTCACAAAGTTACTGTGAAAACTATCATTAGGTGTTATTTTTCTGACTCCAAAGCCATAATTTTCCTACTCTTTAGCACCTTCTCTCAGATAAATGAATGGGGGAAATGCTCAAATTTAGAAAAGGTTTCCAGCAGAATGTGAGGACATGAAGATTGGGAAGGAAATGAATAGATGGAAGGAAGAGCAAAGTATGTAGATAATCTTAAAAATTATACTTAAATCAGATAGTAAATGCTTTGTAAAGTATGTATGCAATATGTTTAACCAAATATTGGGTCAGCATAAAGAGGAAGGAATTGGGAGCCCCAGGAGAGAGGAGCTCTGATCAGCTCTCCCACCACTAGCCACCATACTGTAGCTAGTACTTCCTTCTTTGGACTTAGAGCAAATAACGCTAAGGACCCTTCAGGCTCAACCATGATGAACAGAACAGATACCATAGCAAACAGAATATATTCTTAAATGGGTCACTTCATACAGAAGAAGTACTGTATGGCAAGAAAGATCTAGATAAGACTGACTTTTCTTCGGTTTAATTGTTCAGATTTCTGAGTTTCTATAGCAGCTAAGGATTTAATTATCTAAAAGCCAGACTTAATGGCTAACAACTTTTTGGAAGGCATTCAAGCTGTGGTGTGACTTCTCCCTTTCAGCTCTGGCAGATGAAATGTGTGTCCTCTCCCCTGCAATGTTTGGCATTATTTATCAGGATAAAAGTAATCTATTTTGGGACTGTATCCACAAATACACCCTCCCCCACTCAGCAAATGAAAAGCAGCTCCCACTCTGAAGCTAAAGGAAGAAGACAGCAGTGGTGCTAGTGAATGAATGAATGAGGACATAGCTGCTGCAGTAAGTCACAAAAATAGTTGTCTCATGAGCTCAGGAGCCAGAAAGCAGAAAAGGCCTGCATAACTATCAAAGAAACAAAGTCATGGGAGAAAATCTAGAGTGTGTGAGTAGCTTCAGAAAGAATCCCAGAGTGGGTAGTCACAGCAGTGGGTCAGGGGCCCATGGGGTAAGCAACTGAGAGCTTTTTTAGTTATATTAACAGAATGTACTCTGTTACATACTAATGAATATTACTTAAGATTATTTAAAACAGCATTATTGAGTCATAACATAAGACAGTATTTTAAGTGATAGGTCACTATCACTTGCAGAGGACATCTTTCGTGTTAAGCATTTTACACATATTACTTCGAATAGTCTTTACACCAATTCTCCGGTAGAGGATAATTGAGATAATTGCCTCTGTTTTATAAAGGAAAAAACAGAGGCTTGGGTAAATGATCCAAAGTTTGATAAGAAATGTCAAGAATTCAAATTCAAATCTGACTGAATCCAAAGCCCATATTTTCCATTCTCCCACACTACCTCTTCAAGGTGTAATACCAATTTATGTTGATGAAATTTGTATACTATAAGAACATGAATAATAATACCATTTGTTGAGCACCTGCTACATACCAAATGTCATTTCCTTTAATCCTTACAATGATCCTGTGAGATTGCTATTTCTATCCCATTTTATTACGAAGAAATAAAGCCCAGAAAGATGAATAAATCAGGCCTCCCTGGTGGTGCAAGGGGTTCAGATGCAGCTTATGGCGCTATCTGGAGCCACTGCAGCATGAGTTGGATCCCCAGCCAGCCAGGAAGCTACCACATGGCATAGCAGACCTCTCCTGACTCGCCCGCTGCTCCCCTCAGCAGCGTATTTCAGTCAGTCTGCCTGTTCTGTTCCTCACTCTGTCTCTGGTGAATCCTCTTACACTACCCCCTGTCCCCCACATCTCTGGCCTGTGCCCCAGTTCTTGTATGCATAAATAAATGTTTTTAAAAAAAAAAAGGGGCCTCCCCGTGGCGCAGCGTTGAGCGCTGGTTCGAAGTGCCCGTGGCCTCTGCGGCGCCGGTTTGATCCCCGCTGCTTCCGGCACCGAGGAGGATCCCACATATGGCAGACCTCTCCTGCCGCCCGCTGCTCCCCCACAGTGACTTCGTCCTTCTGCCTGCTCTGCTCCCCACTCTGGCTCTGTGAATTCTCTCACCCTCCCGCGCTTCTGCTGTACCCAGTGCAGTATAAACAAAACAAACAAATAAATAAATAAATAAAACATGCCTCTTATAAAAAAAATTAAAAAAAAAAAATTAAAAAAAAAAAAATAAAATAAAAAAAAGAAAGAAAGATACATAAACCTAATACTTATAGCTAGTAAATGGTGTTCTAGCTCTTTTAAGTTTTTCAAGATTGCATTCGGGGGGGAAGGGTATTCTCTTCTGAATATGGTTACTATGTTGAACATCAAAATCTGTCTTTGCACTGAGTCTTTTTTTTTTTTTATTTTTTTTATAGAGGCATGTTTTATTTATTTATTTATTTGTTTGTTTGTTTGTTTTGTTTATACAAGCACTGGGTACAGTCAGAAGCGCGGGAGGGTGAGAGAATTCACCAGAGCCAGAGCGGGGAGCAGAGCAGGCAGAAGGACCGAAGTACACTGCTGAGGGAGCAGCGGGCGGCAGGAGAGGTCTGCGCGCCATGTGGACCCTCCTCTGGTGGCCGGGGAGCAGCCGGGGATCGAACTGGCGCCGCAGAGGCTGTGGGCAGCTTCGCAACCCAGCGCTCAACCGCTGCGCCACTGGGGAGGCCCCTGCACTGAGTCTTAATGGCAGTTAGGAGCACAGACAACAGATTTACCCAGACCTGGCTTAAATATCAGTCCTTTCATTTTACCAGCTGCACGATCTTTGGCAAATCACTTAAAAAATATCTGGCTTCATAAATGGTATGATTTCATTTATATGAAAAGACCAGAACAAACAATCCATAAAGACAAAAAGCAGACTAGCGGTTACAGGAGGGTTAGCAGAGCGGGGAATAAGGAGTGACTGCTTATAGATACAGGGTTTCTTTTGGGGGGTGATAAAAATGTTCTGGAGTCAGACTGTGGTGGTGGTTGCACAACTTTGTGAAAATACGAAAAACCACTGAGCTATTCATGTTAAAATAGTGAACATTATAATGTGTGAATTATATCTCAATTTTTTAAAAAGAAAAGAAATATCTGGTCTCATATAATAACTGCTAGATGGCACTTCTAGGCCACGGTTCTGTAACACCAATTCCCTAACTTCTCCAGGACTAAATTCAGTTTCAAAATACCTGTGGTCACCTCCTAAAATTTAAGTCCACTCCCCTACTCTCTCCCCATCTCTCATCCTCATGCTTCTCTGAATACTCTCCTTTGAACCAAACCCCATTTTGTCCTCTTCCTCTCAGTTTCCTCTGGGCCTTTTGGAACTCCAAGTATGTTGTTATTTTAGGATCTCTACATGTGCTCTTCCTGTCTAAATTCTTCTTTAAGTCTTAGTCATGAAACATCTCAAAAAATGTTCTGACTACTTAAATTGCTTGGATCCTGTTATATACCCAGAAATTTTCTTCTATGGCAGTTATCACCATTAGTTAGTTATCTGTTTAATTAGTCTGTCTCTTTTGCTAGGAATACATCCTCCAAGAAGACAGGAAATTGCTTATCCCAACATCTAGCGTAATTTCTGGCGCATAGCAGGTGCTCAACAGTTATTGTTGATCAAATTAATAAATCCCTCCAAATCACACCTCCTTATAAAAGTTTATACTGCATAGGGCCTCCCCGGTGGCGCAGCGGTTGAGCGCTGGGTTGCAAAGCTGCCCGCAGCCTCTGCAGTGCCAGTTCGATCCCCTGCTGCTCCCCGGCCACCGGAGGAGGGTCCCACATGGCGCGCAGACCTCTCCTGCCGCCCGCTGCTCCCCTCAGCAGTGTACTTCGGTCCTTCTGCCTGCTCTGCTCCCTGCTCTGGCTCTGGTGAATTCTCTCACCCTCCCGCGCTTCTGACTGTACCCAGTGCTTGTATAAATAAATAAATAAATAAATAAATAAATAAATAAATAAATATAAAAAAAGAAATCTTTAAAAAAAAAGTTTATACTGCTTAGAGTAGTTGAAAAGATTAGTCTATATTATATAATATGTGAAAGGGCTTAGTACAATATGTACAAGGCAATTATTAATGGTCAGATTGATAGCAGTGATGAGGATGATGATTGCTTAACTCATCATTAATTAAATTATTTGTAGCTTGGTATGTGACAGGTGCTGAAGATACAACCATGAACAAAATAAAAAGATCTCCCTGTCCTCTAGAACTTGTAGTCTAGTATCAACCAAGAAACAGCCAACTTCTTGACCATTTTCCCAAGCTTTTGGACTACTTGCCCTTTCAAACACTCTGAAATTTGTGTTCTCCTCTTTCGATACGACAGAGAAGAACACAATTCATGTCCATTGGTTTGTCATTTCCTTCAACCTTCCCTGTTACTTGTTCATATGAACTCTACACAATGTTGGTCTTCAATGTGGAGCCCTTGAAAACATTTCATTACCTATGAAATTGGCCCCCAAGATTTTTCCTTCTGGACTTAGCAAGACTCAACCTGGCACCTTCTCTAGCCATAGCCTTGTGGTACAAGGGAAATCCCTTAGAAAAGAATGGTAATCTCAGGGTGAATGACATCTACACCTGAGTTTGGATCCATCCAATTTCTGTGCAAAGTAATTCAGCAGGTGTGTCATTACCTATTCCCTGTTACATTCTGACTTCTATAGACACCACCCTGCCATAGTGATCAATTAATATGCTTTCTGGGGCTGATGAATATCTGCAATAGTGTCTTAATTGGATCCACCCTGCTCTATTACTTCTGCAGACCTAAAAAGATATGTGATTCCAACCAATCCGAACCCAGTAAATTTGGTCTTCTCACTTATCTAGAATTTTAGATGATTTGCAGTTAAAAATTTCTTAGAGTCATGGGCCTCCCCGGTGGCGCAGCGGTTGAGCGCTGGGTTGCGAGGCTGCGCGCGGCCTCTGTGGCGCCGGTTCGATCCCCGGCTGCTCCCCGGCCACCGGAGGAGGGTCCCACATGGCGCGCGGACCTCTCCTGCCGCCCGCTGCTCCCCTCAGCAGTGTACTTCGGTCCTTCTGCCTGCTCTGCTCCCCGCTCTGGCTCTGGTGAATTCTCTCACCCTCCCGCGCTTCTGACTGTACCCAGTGCATGTATAAACAAAACAAACAAAGAAACCAGCAAACAAATAAATAAAGCATGCCTCTATAAAAAAAAAAAAAAAAAAAATTTCTTAGAGTCCCAACTAAAGAGGATGGGGCTAAGAGTTTTGAAGCTTGAACCCCAGCTCGAGTACATTACAAGTAGTTACTATGTAATGTCAATGTTTGTTTATTCACATATTCATTCAATATCAGATACCTGCTTTAGGTCATGGTCAAGTGCACTGTAGGCTGGTTACATACAGACATGAAGAAAAAACAGTTGCTGACCCTAACATCTTTCTAGTGAGAAAATGTATAAAAACTATTTATATATTTTAATTATTTATTATATATAATACTTATATATAAATCATTTATTACATGGCAATGTAATAAATAATACTATACTGAAAACCGGAAAGTAAAAGTTTTTGTTCCTCATTTCACAGATGAGGAAAACCAAAATTATTATCAAATTAGAGAGATGTGAAATACTCAGATAAGGAAAGGCAGTGGGTATTAGGAGAGAGATGAAATCTCGGCTCCCCCAGTACTACCACTTTAGAGGCTGATGACTTATAAGAAAGCATTCATTCATTCAGGCATTCATTAAAATATTTGAAAACCTATTATGTCCCAGACACTATACAGGTAGTTTCCAGTTCCTCATTCATTGTGCCTATCAGGATAATCTTACAATGTTGTGAAGATCAAATGAGATTATACAAATGAAAGAAGTTTATTAACTGTAAAATAATATCAGTATTCCTATGTGTATAATTCTTCATACCTTACAAAGTACTTTTACGTA
Organism: Talpa occidentalis; assembly: GCF_014898055.3. Classification (NCBI taxonomy): domain Eukaryota; kingdom Metazoa; phylum Chordata; class Mammalia; order Eulipotyphla; family Talpidae; genus Talpa; species Talpa occidentalis. The sequence goes on along the minus strand of NW_023603184.1, from coordinate 39,091,827 downwards.
CATTATCTTCTATAATGTACCACCATTTCCATATATTGGGCATCACCATTCGCATTTTACAGATATGAAACTGAAGCAGTGAGAGGTCAAATAACCTAAAAAATTAACAGTCACTTTAGCAGAAGTGGTCAGAAAAGATTTATGAAAAAGATGAGACCTGAGCGGGGTCTTGAAGGATAGAGCATTTGGATATGTGATGAGAAGGGTGAGGGCACTCTGAGTAAGAAGGATACACAAGATCAAGGATCAGGAATTCAGCATTTATCAAATAAAGAAGAGGCTATGTGGCCAAAGCAGTATGGTAAACAGGAAGAGTAAGTGTGGAAGGGAACAATGACATCAGGCTTGGAGCAACCCTGTATATCCTGGCATCTTTATTTATTTATTTTTTTAATAGAGGCATGTTTTTATTTATTTATTTATTTGTTTGTTTGTTTTTGTTTTTTATACATGCACTGGGTATAGTCAGAAGTGCGGGAGGGTGAGAGAATTCACCAGAGCCAGAGCAGGGAGCAGAGCAGGCAGAAGGACCGAAGTGCACTGCTGAGGGGAGCAGCGGGCGGCAGGAGAGGTCTGCGCGCCATGTGGGACCCTCCTCCGGTGGCCGGGGAGCAGCCGGGGATCGAACCAGCGCCGCAGAGGCCCAGGGCAGCTTCGCAACCCAGCGCTCAACCGCTGCACCACCGGGGAGGCCCTATCCTGGCATCTTTAGATGACAGTTCTAATGACAGATTTCCATGGGCTCTCCAGGAGTACAGAATGGTTCAAAACAGTATACTCAGAAAAAACGATTCCTCCCTTTCAACATGCCTTAAATTCAAGGCAAACAGAGCAGGAGTGGGGAGTCACCAATTTGACCACCTTTAACAACGCAATTTTGAAAGTGATTTATATTCTATTATTCTTTCACCAAACCTACAACATTCTCACAATCCAACTAAGGAGAACAACAGTGAGTTATATATTTCACATCATAAATGATGAAATGAAACTTGGGCATTTAAAGAAACAAATATGGAGACATTCAGGAACTGCTCCCAAGCAGAACTATTTGCAAAAATGATCTTGCCGCTCTATGCGTGATGAAGATACAGTCTCTGCGATTAATGCCTAAAATAAAATTTTACTTATAAATTGCTAAAATAAGTAATAAATGTAAGCAGCATGATAGAGCTGAAAGAGGACACCTGTAATGTGTTAAGAGGACAGAGAACGGCAAAGGAATGTATTTATGGTGGTTTAAACAGTTTTACTACTGTCACTTCAATAAGGTTTTGTAAGTAACAGTGTAAATTACCCTTGTATAGCAGGGCTGCCTCACATCCCAATCGGGTCATCAAGTCAGTGAAAGGTCCATGCAGGAGGCCTGAATGCAGGAGCCAACCAAGAAGCCCACCTGGGGGGCAGGAATGGGGATACCTGCCTGGAGGACTCAGACAATGAGCCTCCCCCCTCCCCCTAGGAGTCTCATCTCAGACAAAGAACCTATACCTGCCCTACAAACTTTTCCCGCCGTTCGAGCCCAACTACCCACCTGACCTCTCCTCGCCCTATAAAACCCTGTTTCCCCCTAACAACGTGCGCGGCTTCACTGACCCCCGCCTTGGGTCTGTGAGGTCCGCCCTGGGCGCAATAAACTTTCCCTCCCTTTGAGAAATGTAGCCTGGCTCTCCTTTTCTTTACCGCGCCGAACCTTTCAGTCAGAAAGGTATTCTTTGAAAAAAAGATCTGGAAGTTGATGATTGCCCTTCTCAAGGTCATACAGATTATGGGGACCACATGCTGGAGTCCAGATTCCCAATACGGGGCCTTTCCCTTTCCAGGCAATGGGCGGTGTTAGCAGGAGCGGAGGGGGTGCGGCGCACGGGCTCCCGCGGCCAGTAGGCCGGGGCGGAGACAAACAAAGCACAGTCCTTGGGAGTAAAAGGGGTCGCACGTGCTGCCGGGAAGAGCCTCGTTTTCGCCAGTGTCTCATTACCCGGATGTGTTACACTCGCGGTGCTCCCCGGACAACTCCCACGTCCGCTCTCCCCGCCGCTTCCCCCGCCTTTGGTGCGCAGGGGACCTACATTACCTTTCCCAGAGCTCTGCTCATCTTGTGCTGCTCCCGCCTGCAATTTTGAAAGTCGAAGAACGCCCCGAGCAGCCGTTTACACCTTGGTGTCTGAAAACACTGACGGAACTTCCGATCTGGTCCAGTTCCAATATCTGACCGAGGTTCACTGGACTCCCGCAGGACCTTGGTTCCGGCAGCTTTTGCGATCACGGTCCAGCTGTTCCTCCAGACCCCGCCCTCGTTACAGCTCTGGTCACCACTACTGTTTTTCCGTTTTTCCAGGCAGAACTCAGTATTTTGTACAGAATTCTACTATTTCACTTGCCCGACTATTCATTGTTGCTGTCGCTTTCTCATGCTTATCGTGAATTCCTCAAGGACCGAGATCCTGTCTGATTAGTTCATTTCAGCTACTGGCACAGGATGCAGAGATCTGCCTTCTGACTGTGATTAAAGAGCTAACTGACAATCAGTGAAAATTAGTGAAACTTCACACATAATAATTGATAATAACTACTTTCTATTTAGTGAACTGAATAGTACGCACTATGTGCGTTGCATAATGTTCAAAGCATCAACATAATCTGTCCCCAGTTAGTGGGATGTTGCCACTTGATTTTACAAATAAGGATATTTCAAGAGGTTCAGGGACTGGTCTGGGGAAGACAATCTGAGGCAGAGGCAAGTTTCTTTTATTTTTTACTAAGGTAACATTGGTTTACAACACTCTTTATGATTCAGAGGTACAGGTTCACACTTCTTCAGATGTATGTAACCACACCACATCCACCACAAGCCTCACTCTGCTCTGTGCCAGCACTTTCAATCCTGGGAACACAGAGATGAATATTACAGTTTGTGCCCTTATGTGGTTCACTACATCAAGTGGAAAAGCTTCTGTACAGCAAAGGAAACAGCAGTGTGAAGAGACAACCTATGAAACGAAAGAAAATATTTGCAAAGTGTACATCTGATAAGGGGATTAATGTCCAAAATATATAAGAAACTCAAACAACTTAATACCAAGAAAACAAGTACACTGATTTAAAAATGAGCAAAGCACCTGAATAAAAAGTTACCAAAAGAAGATAAACAACTGGCCAATACGTATGTGAAAAGCTCACTTATCATCAGGTATGCAAATCAAAACTCCAGTGCACTATCACATCAACCTGTTAGCATGGCTATTATCAAAAAGACAAAAGGTGACAAGTGGTGTTGAGGATCTGGGGAAAGGGCGAACATAAATTTCCCCATTATGGAAAGCAGTATGGAGAGTCCACACAGAAAAAATTAAAAATAGAACTACTACTTCTGTAGTTGCTAAAAATAGGAATCAATCTTACTTCTCTGTGTATATCTGAAGAAAATAAAATCAGCATCTCAAAGAGGTAGTTGCACTCCCATTTTAATTACAGCATTATTCTCCGTAGTCCACATATGGAATCCATTTAAGTATTGATTCCTTAATGGAGGAATGACTGCATAAAAGATATGTATGTATGTGTGTGTGTGTGTGTGTGTGTATATATATAATGAAGAATATATATATTCACTTGGCCTTTTAAAGAAGGAAATCCTATCATTTCTGACAACATGGACAAATCTGGAGAACAATATGCTAAATTAAATAAGCCAATCAGGAAAATACAAGTACTCTGTGATCTCACTTATATGTGGAAACTAAAATAGTCAAATTCACAGAATTAAAGGATAAAATGGTGGTTACCTGGGATTGGGGAAATGGGGAAGAAGGGGACATGTTGGCCAAAAAGTACAAAGTTCTAGTTATGTGTGTGGTCTATCTAATGTATAGCATGATGACTGGAGTTGATTATACTGTATTGAATACTGGAAATAAGCTAAGGGAAATTTCAAGTGCTCTCATCACAAAAAAAAGGGTAACTTTGTGAGACAGGTTAACTAGCTTGGATAGTAATCATTTCACTATGTGTGTGTGTGTATATATATATATATATATATATATATATCAAATCATCAACTTGCACATCTTAAATATATACAACTTTTTTAAAGATTTATTTATTTGTTTATACAAGAAACGGGGTACAGGCCAGATGTGCGGGAGGGTGAGAGGATTCACTGGAGACAGAGAGGGGAATAGAACAGGCAAATTGATGAAATACACTCTGAGGGGAACAGGAGGCGTGACAGGAGAGGTCTGCCATGCCATGTGGGACCCTCGCCCACCGGCCTGGATCAAACCTGCGCTGCAGAGGCTGTGGACAGCTTCACAGCACTGTGCTCAACTGCCTGAGCCACCAGGGGAGGCCCTACAACTTTAATTTTTAAAAGTAGCTTATAAAGATTAGTAGGGAGGCACATCATATACAATAATAAAACATTGAGGAATTCTAATTACAGAGATATAAACTCTGTATATGAAAGGATTACATTGTCACATAAAGTCAGCATCAAATGAAAGAATAAATATGCAGTTATTTTTATTGTTCCTGCTGCTGCTGCTATGATTTTTGTTATCATTATTAGTGTTCTTAGCAAGGAAAAGATGTAAAATTTGTTAAATATGAATGGGGCTTCAATGATAGGGAGTTTGCTTTATTGTCAGAAACCTTTATCCTATTGTTTTATCACTCCTTCCTATGATGAAATTCTGAGGCAAAACAAAGACATATGTAGGTAAATCTATATCCCTCAACATGCCCCCTTTGGGGCAACGTTGCTAAGAGACCATCTATAGAGACAAATTCACAGTTAAATGATGCTCTGAGCATAATGCATTGTACAAAGTGGTCACTCAGTAAAAAGCAGTTATTATCAATTATTATGAGGCAGTTGAATGTAAGAAAGTTTCACTTATGGTCAATCAGCTCTTAAATGCAGATTAGCAGTCCTGTGCTAGATGCTGGAATGAAGTAATCAGTCCTCGAGGAACTCACAATAAAACATGGGAAAGCGATAGTAACAAATAAAACATAGTCTAGTAGGTAAAATGGCAGAATTCTATGTAAAGTATTAGCAACCCAGAGATAGCAATTAATTCAGCTTAGAGAAATAGAAGACAAGTCACACCTCTACCACAGTGACTGGTTATTGCCTGCATAGGTACCTAAAAGCTGTTGGGATTTTAGAAGTGAATTTGAGCCAGGTAAGATCTTTTCATTGTGTATCTTTCCCACTAGAGTTTGAGCATTTTAAAAGGAGTATACTTTTCTTCCCTTCAAAGATTAACTACAGATTTTTTTATTGTTTTGTACTTTTACATGAACCATATACAATTTTATGCAAGGTAGAATGTTAGGGATTATCACTTTGTAGATGACAAAATTGAAGGGAAGTAGTCTAGATAGATTGCCTAAGCTTAAATAATTGAACACCACAAAATCAGGGTAATAGCAATAGAATTTTAGCTCTGCAGAGCCCTTCTTCTAGTCGATGACACCAAAAATAAGCTAGACACTCTGAGATCTTCCCATTGCCAACTCTAAATCCCAAACCAACCTTGGGTGAATTGGCATTTACACAGCACATATGAATATGGGTCACAAGAAAATTTGTTGAAGAATAAATAATGAAGTCAGTTCTTTTCCAGATAATAAGGAAGACTAAATGCACTGAAGCACCAACTTTTTCCTCAGCAATGTAATATCTCTTCCCCATTCATACAGATGTCTCCCAAACTGTCCACTTCATCTGAACAGTTGGTGCTGTGCATACTCTCAGTCCTGTGCATACTCATACTCTTTGTATCCCTAGCATTTGGCACAGGTCACAGAACATAAAAAAAGCTTAAATAAATATTAAATGAAATAATAAATGAGTGAATATTAAAAAGTTCCTAGATGTGGTTGCGGATTTTAGATTTTTTTCAAGATTTTCCAGCACAAACAAACCATGGAGGAACTTGGCCTTTCAGGTTTTATTATTACAAGCCAGTCTTCTTCAAAAGCTTTTTTTTTTTAACTGTTCCAGTGCTCAGCGCAACCACATCAGAGAAAGCTTTTGGGAACAAAAGAAAATAAAGGGAGACCCTTTAGGAGAATGTGTTTGATCTTAGGTTAAACTTCTGTTAAAGTAATGATTCTCCGGTACCTATTATAAAAAGTTTCCCAAGGGTGCAGAATAGCTCTAATTTATGACTTAAGTGAAAGCATATATATTAGGCTACTTCAAATAGAAAAATATTTTAGCTCTATTTTTGGGTATGGTTTTGGCACAAAGAAAATCATACTTCAAAGAAAAAAAGATAAAAGGTCAGAAGTGGAACAGAGCTGGCTACCAAGGAAAAGTCAGAAAGGGATTGGTGCTCACTTTTCAATTTGTCCTTGATCAGGTGTTTTCTGCTTGTGCAGGCTGTGCAGAGTGAGTGGGGATTACCTAACCCTGGAGAGGGAGGAAGGATGATGAAAGAGGCTGCAAGAAGGAAGCTCAAGTAGTTAATGAGATCATAAAAGCAGGTAAGAAGGGAGGGAGAGGGTGCAAAGAGCCACACACCAGGCAGCAAGGCATGCAACCCATTGAGAATCTTTCTAGAAGCCCAGAACCTGTGTTCAGGTTGTTTCAGTGCAGGCTCCATCATAGGGATACTGGGAGAGTACCTGCTCACAAAGTCATTCCCCATAGGGATATTGGGAAACTTGGACACACCTGAGAGACTACTATTCGCCCCTCTCCCACCCCTTTCAGGTTGGCCTGCACTAAATCACCTTTATCTCAGCCAGGGAGCTAACCCATATATGGCACAGCAGACCTCTCCTGTTTCACTTGCTGCTCCCTTTATTTATTTCAGTAAATCCACCTGTTCTGCTCCCCACTTTGTCTCTGGTGAATCCTTTCACCCCCTGCACCTCTGTTCACCCCAGTTCTTCTATGCAAAAATAAATTTTTAAAAAAGAATCCCCCAGTTCTTGTATACATAAATAAATAAAAAAATTTTTTTTAAAGAATCCTTTGTGTTGCCATTGCTTAAGACCCAAATAGCATATGTGCACTGGAAAAGAAAAACAGAAAAAATGTAATTCCACTCTAGCAAACTACTCAGGGCTTCTAGTGTATTTCTCCTGACTGGTAGCCTAAGATCAGGAGATACAAGTGCAGATTTACAAAATCATGACATGCAGGCAGATTTTGAAATAAATTTCTCAGACTCTAGTAATACTTACTTGACCTACTGGGGTAGGAGCAGAAACACGGTGCCTTCCTTTTTCTAAAACATCTTCACAGACTTGTTCTCAATTGTTCTTCACCATAGTCTTGTGAAGCAAGTAAAAACAAATTTATATCCTCATCACAAGATGAGGAATTTTAGGCTTAGAGAATTGAATTGACTTGCTCAATATCACACAGAAAGTGGATCCTGGTGTTTTGTCTCCTGGTCCAGGGCTCTTTTCATTCAACTACCATCATTCAATATTATCACATTTAATAATTGTGAGTTGGAGATCCATATTTAGGTCAACCTATTATTATTATTACTGAGCCCCTGAGCAGTGAGTCAGTCCCTCTACCTCCACAGTCACATGAAAGGAAGGACTTCTACCCTCATGGTCACATGAAAGGACCAAAAGAGACCAAAAGTTATTTCTTTCATGTCAAAGAAAGAAGTGAATAAATCCACGGAAACACCTTCTTCCCTATCCCTATTCTAATGTCTAATTAGAATAGGCATTCAAGATAAAGAGCATTTGGATACCTAGCAAGGAAGAAGCTGGGAACTTTCTTTACCAGTGTGTGAAGAATTGTTTGAACCATTTCGACACAGGACACTGAGTGCAGATAGTGACTTTCTAAATGTAAAGGAGGCAATTTTTCAGAAGGCCTTGATTGTTCCATTGGTGAAAGTTTGGACTTATTTCTTCAGAGATCCTTACCATCCCCCAAGTATTATGATTCTAAGTTCTACAAGACTGTAATACTCTAGAACCCTAAGACTGTGAAATCTCTTGTAATTCTCGTGGGGCAACTTTATAAAGGGAAGATGAGGTTGTGAAACAGCCAGTTCTTAGCTGTCTCTCCTCTTCCACCTGCCCCACCTTCAATCAGTGACACCCTTTGAAGTTCTCAATGCTTAAATACCCACTGGGAAAATACGAAATTTATAACACATTCATCTCTGGAATACTTTCTACTATGCATATAATTAGAATGACCAAGAAAAAAATATTACAAACAATACATATATTATTGTACCAACTGTCAAAATAGATACAACCGAGTGGGAGCTCCAGGAGAAAGAAGGGATGAATGACAAAAGGTAATCAGAATTGTTTGTGGTTGGTGGGATAAACATTTTTAACATCACTATGCTTTTCCCAACTCCCCAACCTTCTAAATTATGCCTCTGTTTTTATAATCAGAAAACAATGTTTTATCTTCAAACGTGTCAGGACACTCGGGGCGCTGCCAATTTATCTGGAAGTTGGGAAGCAGATGTGTCCTCTCAAAGGAGAGGGAGCGGCCCGCTGGGCTTTGACGCCAGCTGGCTGTGAAAGGGAGGGGCGGGCACTTAAGTGGGGTGGGGACTGGTCTTGTCTGGTAGAGTTTAACCCGGAAGCGCTGACGGTGGCGGCCGAGCGGGCGAAATCCAGCCGAGAAACGGGGAATAACGTGGCAGCAGCAAAACGGCCGCAGCCAGTCAGGCCCCAGCCACCCGCACCGCACTCGGGCACGTCCCCCCCACCCCCCGCCCCGGGCTGGTTCCCGCCCCTTCTCTCTCCACATTGGTCCACTAACGCTCCGGACCCCCCACCTTGGGTGGGCCTGAGAAGTGGGGCGGTTCCCCCCGTTCCCCACCCGCTCTGGGCCCGGGGCAGCCATGCTGAGTGTGGCTGCGGTGCTCGCAGGGTGGGGCAGTTTGCTCGCTGGGCCTCGCTGTCCCCTCTCAGTAATTCTCCTGAGTCGCGGGCTGTGGGGACCCCGCGGAAAGAATGGTTAGCCCTTTGGGAACCGGGCGTTCGTGTGAAGCGCAGACATTTCCACTGCCTGGCGTGCTCCCGAGCCCGGTGGGGTTTAGTTTTCCAGAGATGATGTCATCATAAAACCTTCCCAGAGCTTAAGGCCGGTGGGTAGGGCCTCAGAGCTGCTGAAAAGCAGAGATCCTTAGAAAGAGAGTGACTATATAATTTATTCAAGTTGGGGCGGCTTTGAGAATGTAAGGGAATACTGTAGTAATGAGGATTGACCTAGCAGTCGTAAATGCAGACTGTTATGGAATTTATGGCCATCCTGCTTAGAAATCATTGGGTCGCAGGCCCAGCTCATTTTTAAAAATTGTGTTAAAGTGTATGTATACCACAGAATGTTCCGTTGTAGCCATTTTTTATTGTGCAATATAGTGGCATTACATTCACAATGTTGGGCAATAGTCATCTTTATTTTCAAAATTTATCATCATCCCTAAAGGAAATTCTTACCTGTTAAGCAGTAACTTCCATTGCTTTCTCCCACCACCCACTGGTTATCTATTATCTACTTTTTGTATCTTTGAATTTGTCTATTCCAGATAGTCATTCATGTAAGTGGAATCATGTGATCTTCCTCCTTTTGTGTCTGGCGTGTTTCATTTATCCTAATGTTTTCAAGGTTCATCCATGAGGTAGTAACTATCAGTTCTTCATTCCATTGTATGGCTGAATATTATTCCAGGGTCTTTGACAATTTTTTATCTGTTCATGAGTTGATGGAAATTTGAGTTGTTTCTAGCCGTTGGTGGTTGAGAATAATGCTACCATGAACATTCCCATAAAAGTATTTGTTTGATTCCCAGTTCAATTCTTTTGTGTGCATATACTTTAGAGTAGATTTGCTGGATCACATGTTGGATTCTATGTTCTCATATGTTGGACTCTATGTTGCAACTATTTGAATAATTGCTATACTGTTTTTCCCAGAAGCTGCACCATTTTATATTTCTATCAGCAGTGTATGATGGTTCCAAATTCTCCATATGCTCACCAACATATGTTATTTCTAGTTTTTGCTTTTTACAGCCATCTTAATCAGAGTAGGTGGGGGTCATTCATATATTATGTTGTGCTTTTAAAAACAGTAGGAAGCTTTTACTCTGGAAAGTGTTTAAAAAAAATTCTGTCCAGGGCCTCCCCAGTGGCGCAGCGGTTGAGCGCTGGGTTGTGAAGCTGCCCGCAGCCTTTGTAGCACCGGTTCGATCCCCAGCTGCTCCCTGGCTGCTCCCGGGCCACTGGAGGAGGGTCCCACATGGTGCACAGACCTCTCCTGCCGCCCGCTGCTCCCCTCAGCAATGTACTTCAGTCCTTCTGCCTGCTCTGCTCCCCACTCTGACTCTGGTAAATTCTCTCACCCTCCCGTGCTTCTGACTGTACCCAATGGTTGTATAAATAAATAAATAAATCTTAAAAAAAAAAATTCTGTCCAAAAGAGTAGCTGAGGGCCTCCCTGGTGGCACAGGGGGTTAAGCACTGCACTATGAAGCAATCCACAGGCTCTGCAGCATGAGTTCGATCCCCAACCGGCAAGGGAGAAACCCACGTGGCGTGGCAGACCTCTCCTGACTTGCCTGCTGCTCCCCTCGGCAGTGTATTTCAGTCAGTCTGCCTGTTCTGTACCCCACTCTGTCTCTGGTGGATCCTGTCACCCCCGCATCTCTGGCCTGTACCCCAGCTCTTGTATGCATAAATAAATAAATCTTAAAAAAAAAAAAAAAAGAGCAGCTGAATACACACAGCAATTGATTTTATAAATGTAAGTGGGAAAATTGCCAATTATGGTATCTACCTCTCAAATCTTTCCTCCAGCCTTCCTATCTCTTGAATAAGCTTTTATCAGAATTGGCTTTAAAAATAAACCTGAAAATAAAAAAAAAAAAACCCTGAAGGAAAAATGTATGTAAATATGTTTTTTGTACTCACAGAGAATCTCTCATTTCAGGAATATAAAAAAGGGAATAATATTATCTCCTATGCTCCTTACCAAGATTCCTAGAAGGAATTATAGTGAGTATTTTACTTTATCTTCCCTATGAGAGGCCATTCTAGTACATTTTCAAGCTCAATCTCTCTGTTGAGCATGTGAGATAACTTGGTTTTAAAGTCCTTTTCACACAAGGTCTGGCACATTCAGAGTGAAATGGCCACAGATTAAAGTATTTTTTCACATTAGGGGATTCTCACTGCTAAGGAGAGAAGTCTATAGCCTGTCTATGGAACTGAAAGATCTGATTTCTTACTAAAGGTTACTCATAATTATTGTTGCCAGATCTAACAAACAAAAATAACAAAAAATTCAGTTTGAGAAATCCATATGAGACATCAAAGATCACAGAATAGGAGTCTGGGGTTTAGGATAGAAATCTATAAATCTCTTGGAATCTATAAAAGGATGGCATCTAAAGGCATAGGTCCAATACCACTAAGAATGGAATACTTCTCAGCTATAAAAATAGCTGTATTTTATCTGCCAACCCAATCCAAAAAACAACAATCTAGGATATGCCAATCTAATACTTTCATTATTTCAATTAACATGTAATTACTGAACACCACTAGAGTAAAACATTGAGCTAAAGTTATAAGTGAAAGTGAAGGAAAAATTTATGTCCCCAAGGAATTTATAATTACTGGGAGATACAAGGCAGAATCTTGAAATTATTTGTAAGCAAACAAAAACTACATGTATAATATTACTACACAGAGCTAAGTATCTATTTTTGCATAGTTTACCTCTTTGAATTTTGAGTATTGGTCACTTCCAAGTATCGTCATGCATCTCACAATGAAGTTTTAGTAAATGATAGAACGCATTTACAAGAGTGGTCTCTATAAATTGCCTAGGTGTGTAGTTGGCTACACTATCTAGGTTGATAAGTATATTCTATGATGGTCACACAAAGATGAAATCACTTATGGTAACCCCATCATTAAGCGGCACATGACTGCATTTGCCTTTGTAAGAACAGAATCCTTCCTCTAGTAAAAATTTGTCTTGGAATCAACATGGCTTTTGCTTGTCCATTTCTACCAAAGTATAAAGATCTGGTATTGAATAGAGCAATCCAACATTTTCACTCTTGTTGACCTCAAACAAAAGCAATTAGTTATTAAGACAAACAACAGGGTTTATGCACAGAAAACAAAAGAGGGTAGATAAAGTGTGTTCATGGTGAGAGCCACCTACATTTTCCAGAACCTAAGACTAACAACCCCCCCCCCAATGTGTGATCTCTGGAGGACTACCCCTTTAATTCCACTGGAGGGGGATACAATGGGAGCTGCTGGACAAGTTGGAACTCCTAGTTTGCTGATTTACAAATGCATGGGCACTCTCTAACCTCCCGAACTTACTTAAGCTGAGTTCTGACTAATAATGTTCACACTCTACACAATAAAGTGGAAACTGAGAAAACTAGACACTTAAATGTTCTTTTTTCAACTTGCATTTTCTTTATTTGTGATTGATATTTTAATAATGGTTTGCCTGAACAAAGGGTTACAAAAATAAAAAGATAAAACTTGTGGGCAAACTATAGATCTGAGGCGTACTCAGGGGAGAGGAAGAGTCAGAACAGGGGAGGGAAGAGCACAAGGGACTGTGGTGATGGTTCACAGGTGATGTGGTGGTGGGAGATTTATGGGAACTACACCCAAGGGGAGAAATCAAGTATTGTACAAAAATGAACAACAATGTAAGAAAATATAAAAAAGTTTAATCAATGTAAAAAAAATAGTGGTTTGTTATACTCAGGCTTTTGTTTTTGCCTCTGTTAAGAATTTAATGAAATTTGGGGCCTCCCCTGGTGGCGCAGTGGTTGAGCGCTGGGCTGCTAAGCTGTCCACAGCCTCTGCAGCGCCGGTTCTATCCCCCCCGGCCACCAGTGAGGGTCCCACATGGCGCACAGACCTTTCCTGCCACCCGCTGCTCCCCTCAGCAGTGTACTTCGTCGCTCTGTTCTGCTCTCTGCTCTGGCTCTGGTGAATTCTCTCACCCTCCTGCACTTCTGACTATACCCAGTGGTTGTATAAATAAATAAATAAATCTTTAAAAAAAAAGAATTTAATGAAATTTGATAATCCCTAAACAAGCACTTGTAAAAATTATTATTATTATTTTCTGACATCATTGTTAATTTTACTTCTCCCTTTAGGTCCTGATGGCTTTAGTCTGGAATGGGGGTGGAGTCCACAAAGCCTGTATGGGATTAGCTCAGGACATCCTTTCCCCCTAACATCCATAGTTCTCCCACCACCATAGCCAGGTGATCCATCACCATAATCCCTTGTGTTCTTCCCTCCCCTGTTTTGACCCTATCCCATCTCCTTCCCTCCTGTATGCCTCAGCTCTGTGGTCAAGTTGCAAGTTTTGTCTTTTTCCTGACCCTTTGTTTGATTTCTCTATATTCTGCATGTAAGTGAAACCATCCGATATTTATCTTTTTCCTTCTGACTTATTTGCCTTAGTATAACCCCTTCCAGCTCCATCCATGTTGCTGCAAATGGCATGAGTTTACCTTTTTGATTGCTGGATAGTATTGCATTGTGTAGATATACATCTTCTTGATCCGTTCATGTGTTTGGGGGCATTTAGGTTGTTTCGGTATCTTGATTATTGTAAATAGTGCTGCAAAAAGCATAGGAGTGCAAGTTTCTTTTCTAATTGGTGTTTTTGTGTCCTTTGAGTAGATTCCTAGGAGTGGAATTGCTGGTAATTTGGTAGATTTCATTTTTAGTGCCCTGAACAAACTCTTTAAGAAGATGGTACTGTAGAGAAGAAAAAAAATTCCCTTACGCTCTTCTGGGTTCTTTGTTCTAATAATTAATGACATAAGACAGCTTAATAGGAGAAAAACAAAGTTAATTTCACAAAGACCAGGATCTCTCTTAAGATAAGTCAATTGGGGGCCTCCCTGGTGGCACAAGGGGTTAAGATGCAACCTATGAAGCTGTCCGGAGTAACCCACATAGCGCAGCAGACCTCTCCTGTCTCACCCGCTCCTCCCCTCAGCAGCGTATTTCACTCAGTCTGCCTGTTCTGTTCCCCACTCTATCTCTGGTGAATCCTCTCAACCCACTACACCTCTGGCCTACACCCCAGTTCTTGTATGCATAATAAAAAAAATAAATCTTTAAAAGAAAGCAGTTTACCAAAATACAATTTACATAAAAGTCATTCACATTAAATGATATTTTAGTATATTTACAGAATTGTATAATCACTACAATCCAGTTTTAGAACATTCCTATTGTCCCAAAGATTTCTGTACCCACTTGCAGTCACTCACCTGCTGAGAGTAGATTGAATGAACTATTTTCAGTCCTCATTTTAAGAAACTGCTCTGCTGTTTTTGTGACTGCTAACCACCTTTTCTTTTGAAACTTTTTCTTCCCAACTTTCTGGTCACCACTTTCTCTTGGTTTTCGCTCCTGATTTTCTGGACCTTCTTCACAGATTACTTTCTCTGATTGACTTTTAATTATTGCCATTTCAAAGAGTTCTGTCCTTGTCTCTTAGTCTATGCTCTGCTTTGGTGGCCACGTCACCTCCATGACTTCAGCTGCCACCTGTAAACTGATACCTGCAAAATCTCTACTTCCAGCTTAGATTTGTGCCTTGGACTCCTGACTGGTACGGGATAGTAGTAAAAATACTTATCATCAACAGTTGTTCTTATGCATTCTGGCTTTATTTTTATTTATTTATTTTTTTAATAGAGGCATGTTTTATTTATTTATTTATTTATTTGCTTGTTTTTTGCTTATACATGCACTGGGTACAATCAGAAGCACGGGAGGGTGAGAGAATTCACCAGAGCCAGAGCGGGGAGCGGAGCAGGCAGAAGGACCTAAGTACACTGCTGAGGGGAGCAGCAGGCGGCAGGAGAGGTCTGTGCGCCATGCGGGACCCTCCTCCAGTGGCCAGGGAGCAGCTGGGGATCGAACCGGCACTGCAGAGGCCACGGGGATCGAACTGGCATTGCAGAGGCCGCGGGCAGCTTCGCAACCCAGCACTCAACCGCTGCGCCACCGGGGAGGCCCCCATTCTGGCTTTAAAAAATGAAAATAGAAAAACTCATCAAATTAGAAAATAATTCTAGTTCTTGGAGGAGTTAAGATTCACCAGTAGCTTATTAAGTTTTAAAGTAGTGAAGTATGAAATATTATTTGCATGATCTTTAATGTCTGGAAACTTTAGCAGCTCTTTAGAGTTTTTTTTTTTTTTTTTTAAAGATTTATTTATTTATTTATTTATTTATACAAGCACTGGGTACAGTCAGAAGCGGGAGGATAAGAGAATTCACCAGAGCCAGAGCGGGGAGCAGAACAGGCAGAAGGACCGAAGTACACTGCTGAGGGGAGCAGCGGGCGCGGCAGGGGAGGTCTGCACGCCATGTGGGACCCTCCCCGGCAGCGGGGGATCGAACCGGCGCTGCGGGCAGCTTCGCAGCTCAACGCTCAACTGCTGCGCCACCGGGGAGGCCCAGCTCTTTAGAGTTTTAATATGCTTGTCTCTCTATTAGTTACTTCATTCTAATATAAATTTATATATTTTTACATATCTGTGTCACCAGGAGATTGATATAAATCAAGAGCAGGGACCAAATCTCTTTCTCTTTTGTCTTTTTAGTGAGAAAGCTTATTGCTAGATATATGGTAGGCAAAGATATTCTTAGGATGAATAAAAGAACGAATGATGTGTTAGTACAGTAAACATTGGTGGTAGGCTGCCCAATGTCATTTTCCATCTTTTTCTCCTTATAATACGATTAAATGTTATTTTAATAAGCCATCTTCTTCCAAACGGTCATTTATTTATTTGTTTTTTAAAGATTTTTTTTATTGATACAAGAACTGGGGTACAAGCCAGATGCGCGGGATGGTGAGACGATTCACCAGAGACAGAGCGGGGAACAGAACAGGCAGAAATACACTGCTGAGCGAAATAAGCCAGAAAGAAAAAGATAAATACCGGATGGTCTCACTCATAGCAGGAATCTAGAAAACTTAAATAAGGGACCAGGAAAATGAATAACTATAAGAAAGTGAAAATCAAAATCAACAAACAACTATGAACCAGAGATACTCTATGGGGGGTGAGGGACGGGGAGGGGAGGGATTGGGGTCAAAATAAGGGGGTCGCAATTGTATGGGGAATATAAAAATAAAATTTATAATTAAAAAATTAAAAAAATCAATTTGATAAATGTTCAAAGTAAAAAAAAAGAAATACACTGCTGAGGGGAGCAGCTGGGGAGTCAGGAGAGGTCTGCTCGCCATGTGGAATTCTCACCTACCAGGTGGGCTCGAACCCATGCTGTGGAGGCTGCGACAGCTTCACAGCGCAGCTCTCAACTGCCTGAGCCACCAGGGGAGGCCCCAAATGGTCATTTATTTTTATATTCTAGTCACAGTACTCTCATTTCTCTTGCAGTCGCAGATTTAGGATGGGCAGATGAAGCAATTCTGGCCAATGAGATGTAATGAGGAGTCTGTCTGGGGATTCTGGGAAAAGTTTTTCATTCCTATATAAAGATACATATAATCATATTTTTATTTCTTTGGTCTTTTTAATGTCTAGACATATCAACTGCAACTCTGATAGCTAGCTTGTGATTATTAGGAATCCTAGTATCAAAGTCACTATAATGAGGAAAGCAGAGCAGAAAGAGGAAAAACCTAATCCTTGTGTATATTGCTGTGTGGAATTAACCCTGAAACTGTTCTAGCTTAGGACTTCTTTAAGTTTTTTTAAGCTGTTTTTTTTTCCCCCAGCTTAAAGATTCCTGACTGATATTATTAGCAATGGACAATACAGCATGTGTCTTTTTTTGTTTTCTTCTCATCAGAATCAAACTATGGTGGAGTGTGGACAGAGGGCACAGGGCAACCCTGTTGTCATCTTTGTTGTCTATATTGGAGTACAGCCACGATGTAGTTGTTCTTGCAAGCCTCTTCTGGAAATACTATTTGCACAATAACCTTGATAGTCTCAGATCTGAGCAACCAAAACAATAGTTATATGTCAGATGAAGCCAGTACAACAGATTATAGGATCAATAATATGGAAATATCTTGCTTTTGCTGATTAAAACAATGAGGATTTTCAGCCTGACTCTAGCACCTAATGCTAGCATTTTCAGTGTAAGAGCAGAGTTCTACTAATAATTATTTTCAGGAGACTCAAAGACTTGACATTGATTCTTTGCAATTATGACAATATTTTTATAAATGTCTCAATACTTTTACCTTTTTTCCCTCCCCTTCCATCCACTTCAGGTGCCAAGAAGCACGTGAGAAGTCAGCCTTTCATAAACATAATGTATCATGAGTTAATCTCTCCTTTAACATCTTACAGTGGTAATTGTCTTCATAGTTTATTTGGCAATATGTCATGCAATACTTGTGAGATCTCTGTGTTTTGAAATGTTGTTCAGATCTTTATGATTTTTTTTTTTTTAAAGATTTATTTATTTATTTATTTATACAAGCACTGGGTACAGTCAGAAGCGCGGGAGGGTGAGAGAATTCACCAGAGCCAGAGCGGGGAGAAAAGCAGGCAGAAGGACCGAAGTACACTGCTGAGGGGAGCAGCGGGCGGCAGGAGAGGTCTGCGCCCCATGTGGGACCCTCCTCCGGTGGCCGGGGAGCAGCCGGGGATCGAACCGGCGCCGCAGAGGCTACGGGCAGCTTCGCAACCCAGCGCTTAACCGCTGCGCCATCAGGGGAAGCCCAGATCTTTATGATTTAACTTTTCACATGTCTTACTTCTTCAGCTACACTGCAAATTCTTCAATGGCAGAATAAATGTCAAGGTATCACCACACAAGCATCTCATCGATTATAAGTCATTGATTTTTTAAATTATCAAATAAATAACTATTTGCTTTTAAATACATTTTAAATACACAGTAACAAGGATGTATAGAGGAAGAAATATAGTATGAGGCAATTCTTATTAAAAATTCTCCTTTTAAACTTCTCTGAAGAGGAAATGCGAATGGCCAACAGGCATATGAAAAAATGTTCAACATCACTTGCAATCAGGGAAATGCAAATCAAAACTACCATGAGATACCATCTTACACCAGTGAGAATGGCACATATTAAAAAAACTAGCAACAACAAATGTTGGCGAGGGTGTGGAGAAAAAGGAACTCTTCTGCACTGTTGGTGGGAGTGCAAACTGGTCCAACCACTATGGAGAGCTGTGTGGAGATTTCTGGACCTACTAAACATAGAGCTTCCACAGGATCCAGCAATTCCACTCCTAGGTATTTACCCAAAGAACACAGAAACATCAATTCCAAAGAACACCTGCACCCCTATGTTTATAGCAGCACTGTTTACAATAGCTAAGCTTTGGAAACAGCCCAAATGCCCAAAAATAGATGACTGGATCAAGAAGATGTGGTACATATATACCATGGAATATTACTCAGCATTCAAAAAAGATAAACACATGCAATTTGCAGCAACATGGATGACGCTGGAAGGGATCATGCTCAGTGAAATAAGCCAAAAAGAAAAAGAAAAATACCGGATGGTCTCACTCATAGCAGGGATCTAGAAAACTTAAATAAGGGACCAGGAAAATGAATAACTATAAGAAAGTGAAAATCAAAATCAACAAAAACTATGAACCAGAGACACTTTTTGGGGGGTGGGGGGCGGGAGGGGAGGGATTGGGGTCAGAATGGGGGGATTGCAATTGTATGGGGAATATAAAAATAAAATTTATTAATTAAAAAAAAAAATTCTCCTTTTATTCTGTGGCTGAGTGCTAAACAGATTTTGAGAAAAAAATTAACAACAAAAGAAAAAATAACAACCCCTTCCCAAGACTTTGGGAATTGAAAAAATATCTTTACTTTATCCTAAAGTGTACTTCAGTGGTAATGGGTATGAGGAATCAAATAGGATAGGATTTGTTTAAGTGTCTATAGGAAGTTGACCCCCATATTTTTTCTCCTTAGCACAAAGCCTTGTGTTTCATTTCTCCATAATAAATTTTGAAACACATTATACAAAGACTAGATACTTTGGAATAGGTTCATGGGCATTTGTAATATTGATTTTTTTAAATTTACTTTTCTTGAGGTAATGTTGATTTACAATACTATGTATGTTTTAGGGGTATAGTTTTAGACCTCTTCAAGTGTATGTTACCACATCTATACTGTTATTTTTTTTTTCAATTGACTATTTTTTTTAAAGATTTATTTATGCAGGGGGTACATGCCAGAGGTGCAGGAGCTGAGAGGATTAACCAGAGACAGAGTGGGGAACAGAACAGGCAGACTGACTGAAACACACTGCTAAGGGGAGTAGCCAGTGAGTCTGCTGTGCCATGCGGGTAGCTTCCTGGCCAGGGATGGAACTTGTGCTGCAGTGGCTGCAGCTAGCTTCATAAGTTGCATCTTAATCCCTTGCGCCACCAGAGTGGCCCTCAATTGACTATTTTATAGAGCAATTTCAAGTTCATAGCAGAACTGTTAGTATTGATGAAACTACATTGACACATTATTGTTATTGGAAGACTATAGTTTGCACTAAGGCCAATCTTGATATTGTACATTTTATGGGTTTGAGCAAATGTATAATGATATGTATCTACTGTTATAGCATCACACAAAGTACTTTCATAGCTAAAAATCACTATTCGAGCTTCCCTTCCTTTGAACCCCTAGCAACCACTGATCCTATTGCTGTCTCCATAGTTTTGACTTTTCCAGAAACATTAACACTTAACATAAACATCTAGTTAACATCAATAATAAAACCTCTTATTTACTTTAACTTAAATTGGGATGAAAGGGAAAAAACTTACCTGTGACAGTGCTTGTACATAACATGAAGTATTAATTTTTTTGAGGTATAATTTGCAGATCATGGAATTTACCCCCTCTAAAATGTATAATTCAGTGGTTTTTAGTATATTCACAAAGTTGTGTAACCATCACTACTATCTAAATACACATCATTTCATTACCCTAAAAAGGAAAGGTTAATATGTGACCTCTTGCATCTGATTATTTTTTTTTTATAGAGGCATGTTTTTATTTATTTATTTGTTTGCTTGTTTTGTTTATACATGCACTGGGTACAGTCAGAAGCGCGGGAGGGTGAGAGAATTCACCAGAGCCAGAGCGGGGAGCAGAGCAGGCAGAAGGACCGAAGTACACTGCTGAGGGGAGCAGCGGGCGGCAGGAGAGGTCTGCGCGCCATGTGGGACCCTCCTCCGGTGGCCGGGGAGCAGCCGGGGATCGAACCGGCGCCGGCTGCGGGCAGGTTCGCAACCCAGCGCTCAATCGCTGCGCCACCGGGGAGGCCCGCATCTGATTTTTTAATATGATGCTTTCAAGTTTCATCCATGTTGTTTCATGTATTAGCATTTCACTCCTTTTTTTTTTTTTTATTTATACAAGAACCAGGGGTACAGGCCAGATTCGCAGGAGGGTGAGAGGATTCACCAGAGACAGAGCGGGGAACAGAACAGGCAGACTGACAAAATAAACTGCTGAGGGAGCAGTGGGCGCGACAGGAGAGGTCTGTGACACCATGTGGGACCCTCGCTAGCCAGCTGGGATGGAACTGGCATTGCAGAGGCTGTGGACAGCTTCACAGCATGGCACTCAACCACCTGTGCCACCAGGGGAGGCCCCGCTTCACTCCTTTTATGAATAATATTTCATTTTATTGATGTAAGAGATTTTGTTTACACATTCATTAGTTGGACATTTGGTTATTTCCACTTTGGGCTATTAGGAATAATGCTTCTGTGAACACTTGTGTACAGGTTTTGTGTGGATATATGTTTTCAATTCTCATAGATGTATACCCACAAAAGGAATGCTGAGTCATATGTTGACTGTATGTTTGCCATTGTGAGGCAGTGCCAAACTGATTTCCAAAGTGATTGCTCCATTTTATATTCCCAATGGCAATGTATGAAGGTTCAAATTTCTCCACATCCTCTCCAAACTTGATATTTTCTGTCTTTTTGATTCTAGCCATCCTAGGTGAGGTGAAGTGCTATCTCATTATGGTTTTGGTTTGCTTTTCCTAAATGACTCGTTATGTTGAGTGTTGTTTCATTTGCTTATTGACCATTTATATGTCTTCTTTGGAGAAATGTCTATTCAATCCTTTGCCCATTCTTCTTATTTTTTTAATATTTAGTTTATTTATTTATGCATACAAGAGCTGGGGCGTAGGCCGGTGGGGGTGGGGGCACTGTGAGAGGATTCACCCGAGACAGAGTGGGGAACAGAACAGGCAGATCTACTGAAATACATTGTTGAGAGGAGCAGCGGAAACAGGAGAGGTCTGCTGTGCCATGTGGGTCATCTCCCTGGCCAGGATCAAAGGCGTGCTGCAATGGCTGTTGATAGCTTCATAGTGTTGAGACTTAATCCGTTGTGCCACCTGGGAGGCCCTGCCCATTTTTATTTTATTTTATTTTATTTTTAAAGATTTATTTATTTATTTATACAAGCACTGGGTACAGTCAGAAGCACGGGAGGGTGAGAGAATTCACCAGAGCCAGAGCGGGGAGCAGAGCAGGCAGAAGGACCTAAGTACACTGCTGAGGGGAGCAGCGGGCGGCAGGAGAGGTCTGCGCGCCACGTGGGACCCTCCTCTGGTGGCCGGGGAGCAGCCGGGGATCGAACCGGCACTGCAGAGGCTGTGGGCAGCTTCGCAACCCAGCGCTCAACCGCTGTGCTACCGGGGAGGCCCCCTGCCCATTTTTAATTGGATTATTTGTCTTTTTATTGTTAAGCTATAAAAGTTTTGTGGTTTTTTTTTTTTTAAGATTTATTTATTTATTTATTTATTTATACAAGCACTGGGTACAGTCAGAAGCGCGGGAAGGTGAGAGGATTTACCAGAGCCAGAGCAGGGAACAGAACAGGCAGAGTGACGAAATACACTGCTGAGGGGAGCAGCGGGTGGCAGCAGGAGAGGTCTTGCGCGCCATGTGGGACCCTCGCTGGCGGCCGGGGATCGAACTGGCACCGTAGAGGCTGCGGGCAGCCTCGCAACCCCTTGTTCAACCGCTGCGCCATCAGGGGAGGCCCTATAAAAGTTCTTTATATAATTTGGATAGTAAACCTTTATTACAGTTTTTTTTTTTAAAGGATTTATTTATTCATGCATACAAGAACCAGGGTACAGGCCAGAGATGCAGGCGGGTGAGAGGATTCACCAGAGACAGTACCGGGAACAGAACAGGCAGACTGACTAAAATACACTGCTGAGGTGAGCAGTGGGTGAGACAGAAGAGGTCTGCCACACCATGTAGGATTCTTACTGCCGGCCGGGATCAAACCCGCACTGCAGAAGCTGTGGACAGCTTCACAGCACAGCGCTCAAACTAAACCTAAGCCTGTGCCACCAGGGGAGGCCCCTAAACCTTTATCATAGTTATAGTTTGTAAATAATTTCTCCCATTCTGAGTGTTGTATTTCTTTCTCATTTTGTATTTTTTTCTCACTTTATAGTATCCTCTGGTACACAAAAGTTTTATATTTTGGTGCAGTCCAGTTTATTTTTTTCTTCATTGTTCATGCTTTTGAATCATACTTAAGATACCATTGTCTAATTTAAGGTCACAAAGATTCAAACCTATGCCTTCTTCTAAGAGTTTTATAATTTTAGTGCTTATGGTCAGGCCTTGGAACAATTTTAAGTTAATTTTTGTGCATGGTATGAGGTAGGAAATTAAGATCATTTTTAGCATGGATATCTAGCGCCAATTATTGAAAAGTCTAGCACCAATTATTGAAAAGGCCATGATCTTTCCTTTTAAATTGTCTTAGCACCTTGTGGAAAATCAATTGACACACATAAGTAGGTTTATTTATTTATTTATTTAAAGATTTATTTATTTATGCATACAAAAGCTGTGTTACAGGCCAGAGATGCGAGAGGCGGGTGTGTGTGTGTGTGTGTGTGAGAGGATTCACCAGAGACAGAGTGGGGAACAGAACAGGCAGACTGACTGAAATACACTGCTGATGGGACCAGCGGGCGAGTCAGGAGAGGTCTGCTGCGCCATGTGGGTTGCTCCTTGGCCAGCGGCTGTGGATTGCTTCATAGTGCGATGCTTAACCCCTTGCGCCACCAGGGAGGCCCTTATTTATTTATTTTTAAAGAATTATTTATTTATGCATACAAGAACTGGGTGGGGGTGTAGGCCAGAGGTGCAGGGGGTGAGGTGATTCACCAGGGACAGAGTGGGGAGCAGAATAGGCAGATCTACTGAAATATACTGCTGAGGGGAGCAATGGGTGAGACAGTAGAGGTCTGCTGTGCCAAGTGGATTAGCTCCCCAGCCCAGGATCAAACTCATGCTGCAGTGGTTGCTAATAGTTTTATAGCTTGATAGCTTGATAGTGCTGAGACTTAACCCCTTGCGCCACCAGGGAGGCCCTAATTTTTTTTTTTTTAAATCATACGTATTTCCATCAAGTCAGATTTACTTATTTATTTGTGTAGAGTACTGGGGTGTAGGCCAGAGGTGCGAAGGGTAAGAGGATTCACTAGAGACAGAGTGGGGAGCAGAGCAGGCAGATTGACTGAAACACACTGGTAAGGGGAGCAGCAAACTAGACAGGAGAGGTCAGCTGTGCCATATGTGGGTTAGCTCGCTGGCCAGGATCAATTCAGGCTGCAGTGGTGATAGTGCTGAGACATAACTACTAGGCCACCACGGGCCCCTTAAAATATTTTGTACAATTTATCAGTGTAGTCATCAGATCTTGGAAAGTTTTTTAAAATTAATTTTTCTTTTACTGTTAAGATATATTCAGATTTTTTTCTTAATTTATAAACAAATATTTATTTAGCACCTAACATGAGCAAGAAAGATGCTTTCTTTTTTGACTCATGTAAAACTTCAAGGATATGTAGTTGAAAAAAAAAGGCAAGTTTAAAAACTACCACTAGGGCCTCCGTGGTGGCTCCTGGGATTAAGAACAGCACTATGAAGCAATCCGCAGGGAACAACCCACATGGTGCAGCAGACCTCTCCTGTCTCACCCGCTGCTCCCCTCAGCAGTGTATTTTAGTCAGTCTGCCTGTTCTGTACTCCACTCTGTCTCTGGTGAATCCTTTCACCCCCGACCCCCCACACTTCTGGTCTATACCCCAGCTCTTGTATGCATAAATAAATAAAGCGTTAAAAAAAAAAAAAGCTACCACTAAACAATTAGGCATCAAACATGGGGACTTAAAAAGGAAGAATTTCAGGCAGATCCTAGTAGAGAAAAAGAATAGGGTACTTGAGTTGGCTAGGCAGAAGTTCTAGGAGTCAAAGATGTTATTGTATGCTACAGTGATACTGAGTTTGGAACATCTGAATGTCTTCCTCTATTTCTCTGTCCCCTAAATGCTGAATTCTTTTGATCTCCTACACTTGACATAACCAATGGAAAGATTTCTTTTCTTGGTTGGGCTCTATTATAGCAACAGGTCAGCCATTGCTTTAGAGAGAAAAGAAGATTCTTGGTTCTTCAAGTCACCTTGTCTTACTTTAATTGCAGCCTCTTAAGCTCCACTATGGTGTATTGCTTCCAGCCTATCTCCCAGCATATAGGACACTCATAAATTGAACTTGAATTTCTTTTGACCCAGAGAATAATACATGCTGGACAAAACTTATGGTAGTGTTCAACACAGGAGAGGTCCGCTGTGCCATGTGAGTCAGCTCCCTGGCTGGGGATGGAACTCGTGCTGCAGAGGCTGTTGATAGCTTCATAGTGCTGAGACTTAATCCCTTGTGCCACCAGGGAGGCCCCTATATGCATAATTTTTAAAAGCTTAATAGTATTAAGTGCTATTTTTATTTACCTACTTTTTATTGGGCTTATTGATAATTTTTCCTTTACCCTGTAATTGTCTCTTAACTCCGTTTTCCATATGGTCAACTTTAACTGTCATCCTTCTACTCCATCTGGAGTAAACATTCTCAAAACCTGATGTATAATTTGTTGCCCTGTGATTTTTCTTTGCCTTTCTTAGGAATACCTTTTCGTTGTTTCCCATATAGTGCTTACTATTACTGGATGTCTAACTTCTTTTTCTTTGGTTTAGCTCCTTCTTTGGTAATCTCAATATCATTTTGAAAACTGTTGAATTTTTGAGGTCTTGGATATCTAGGAATAGAATTCTACATTGAAAATCCTTTTCACTGTGAAGATACTGCTTTATTGTTTCCCAATCTCCAATGTTATTATTGAGAAAGATGATACCATTCTGGTTTTTTTTTTTAAGATTTATTTTTTTATGTATACAAGAACTAGGGTACAGGCCAGAGGTGTAGGGGGTGAGAGGATTCACCAGAGACAGAGTGGAGAACAGAACAGGCAGATTGAAATACACTGCTGAGGGGAGCAGCAGGTGAGTCAGGGGAGGTCTGCGGCACCCTGCGAGTAGCTCCCTGGCCAGGGAGTGAAGTCGTGCTGCAGTGGCTGCAGATAGCTTCATAGGTTGTGTCTAACCCCTTGTGCCACCAGGGAGGCCCCAACCATTCTGGTTTTCAATACTTTTAATATGTCCTGTTTTAATTTCTGGGAACCTTTGGGATTTTCTTTTGTCATTGATGTTGTGGAATTTCATGATGATGTCATGAAATGTGGTCTTCTTTTATTCTTATTAGGCTTCTGACATACCCTTTCAATCTGGAAATTGTGTCTCCCAAGTATGGGAAATTTATTTACCTTGTTTCTTTTATTTGTCTCACTAAAGGTTTTTGTTGTTGTTTGTTTGGTACTCTATATTTGTATGCTGTGTCTCCTGGATAAATCCCAGATTCTTCTCAAATTATTTAATGTCTATCTCTCAGCTATTTGTTATGCTTTCTGGAACATCTCCTTAATGTTATTTTCCAATTATTTTATTTTACTTTCAAATTTTGACTATCATTTTAATTTCCACAAAAACTTGTTTTTGTTTCAGCATTCCTTTTAAAAAAATAGAATCTTGCTTTCTTCATAAATGCAATAGGTTTTCTCTTATTGACTTTCCTATATATGTTAATATTTCTTCATTTGTTTCATTTTTTAAAAATTTCATATTGGAGACTTTTCTCAAATATATGGTGACTCTTTATAATTTCCTCATATTTAAGAGAAGACATCAAACTAATTGGAACTTCAGTGTGAATGGGTGGCATTGATAGATTAGAAGAGTTCATTATAGCACGTTTATTGGTGAACTGGCTTCTTTTTCATTCAGGAGGTTTGTTGGGGAGTATACTAGGATTTATTTTTATTTATTTATGCATACAAGAACTGGGGTGTAGGCCAGAGGTGCAGGGGCTGAATAGCTTGAAAGCGCTGAGACTTTAACCACTGCGCCACCAGGGAGGCCCTGGGCAGTATACTAGGAAACCACACCTTTGAAGGAGGAAAGGAAGGGGCAGAAATGAACAGAGGGAGAAGGTGAACTGTGATGCAGATGCAACAGATTCCTCATCTGGCCCCAGGAGAATCTCTCGAGCTGGGACAGACCTTCACAGTTGTCAAAAATTGAGGCTCAAGGGCTAGACCTTTGAAATTCCTTACTGATCAGTCACCGGATGCAGACTGCCTAGATCACTAATTTATTATAAAAGGATATGATTCAGGAATAATCAGATGGAAAAGATGTATGGGGCAAGGCATGGGTTTCCATGAGTTTCCATGAGTTTCCATGTCCTCTCCAGGTGTGCCATTCTCCAAGCACATCCATGGGTTTCTTGGAAACTCTCATGAACTGGTTATTTATTTATTTATATTTTTAATTTTTTTTTTTTTTTTTGTGGGACCCTCGCCGGCGGCTGGGTCGCAGCCTAGCACTCAACTGCTGCACCACCAGGGGAGGCCCATGAACTGGTTTTTTAAATCAAACTTACTGCTATATTCAGAATTTATGGATCTTTTCTCTGGGATGTTTCCATCTAACTAGAAAAGGATCTTTCAGTCTCTTTTTTTGAATATAATGTTGGCTGCCACTGTTACGGAAGATGCTTGGGTAGAGAGTGTTGGTTATCAGTTCCCCTACCTTTCAGCAGCATCTTACCCTAGCACTCTACTATTGCCTACTTATCTCTGCCTAAATCTGTTGTGTTCAATTCTTCCATAGAGAGGGGTGGGTTTATAACTATGTTCATGCAGCCTTTGATACAGTTCTCTTGTTTTTGGCCCCTTCTCTTGCACCTACCTTCTATATCTGGTATTTCACATTCCTGAACCTTTTTGGGCTTAAGATTGACTGGTTCTCCCTCTTGCCACTTTCACTTTCAGTAAGCACTTTCTGTGATCTGTTTAATCAGTTACCATTGCTCTATCTTTGTCTTCCAATTTAAAACATTATGGCCCTGGGTTAAAGATGTCAAGTTTGCATTTTTTTAAAGATTAATTTTTATTTATTTATGCATACAAGAACTGAGGTATAGGCCAGAAGTGCAGGGAATAAGAGGATTCACCAGAGACAGAGTGGGGAGCATAACAGGCATATTTACTGAAATACATTGCTAAGGGGAGCAGCAGGTAAGACAGGAAAGGTCTGCTGTGCCATATGTGGGTTAAACGACTTGGGCAGGATCAAATTCAGGCCTCAGAGGCGATAGCGTGATAGCGCTGAGACGTCACCCCTAGGCCACCAAGGAAGCCCCATAATCTGCCATCCTTGACCTGGAAATATATCCATTTTTCCCAAATGATATTGTGTCTTATTATTATTATCTCACTGAATAGTTTCAACTACAAACTGCTGTGATGATTTTGATATCTTTTGACTTTTACATAAAGTCGTAATCATTTTGTGCTATTCAAAAATCTAAAGAAATGTTGACAAAAGGATAATTCTGTTGGCATTTAGGCAAGTTACAAGTTTGCTGTGCAGTCTGTTGGCATTTCAGTGTAAACAGTATTGGTCTCACTTTTATGTCTTGAGATGATCTGTTCTGTACATAAACAGCAGTGGAAGGAGTTGTTCTCTTCTACTCTGAGAATGATTATCTATTAGTAGCAGGTGGAGTGATTCATGTCCTGTACGTCTTAGAGAAAATTTTATTTTTTGTGGGTGATAAAGTGTGGGGAGAGGAGAGCTCTAGCAATGTGTCAGGTATTACACATTCTGAACTAGCAAGAAAAGAAGCAACTTCTCCCCTCACTGCAATTTCAAAGACTTGAGGAAATACCCCACATATAAGGCTCTGTGAAATCATATTATTCATAACATGGACCATGATTCACATGAAAGGAACAAAATAGAACTATCAAAAATAGATTCTGTAGATCTTACTTGCTTACTTTGTAGCAAAAATAACTTCTGACAACTTATAAATTGGCTGTAATTATGGGAATAAGCATTCCATTAAATTCTATCATCTTTTTTTCCATTTTGACTGAATAACTTTTATCTTTCCCCCATAGCACATCCCTTTATTTTTTTAATTTTTTTAAGATTTATTTATTTATACAAGCACTGGGTACAATCAGAAGCGCGGGAGGGTGAGAGAATTCACCAGAGCCAGAACGGGGAGCAGAGCAGGCAGAGGGACCGAAGTACACTGCTGAGGGGAGCAGCGGGCGGCAGGAGAGGTCTGCGCGCCATGTGGGACCCTCCTCTGGTGGCCGGGGAGCAGCCGGGGATCAAACCAGCGTTTTAGAGGCTGCGGGCAGCTTCACAATCCAGCGCTCAACCGCTGTACCACCGGGGAGGCCCAGTACATCCCTTTAGATCAAGAAATTCGGAAAACAAGTTTTGACTCTTTCCCCCCCTTATAGTCCTTTAACATTGAGATCTGCTTAAACATACTGGTGTTGATTGTGCTCATTTAATTGGTCACCTTGATTTACAGAACATTTGTCATTTTTATGCTTTGTATATTGACCCATTATTATTTTTAGTAGCAACGATTATAATAACTTGCAGAGTGAGTTAAAAGGACTTCATATTTGATGGATTTGAATTCCTGCCAGAGCTATTATTTGTTTCAAATATGAGCAATATGATTTCAGTCCTTTTACCTGGGCAGTGTTTCTCCTATTGATTTCCTGCCTCTCCAAGAGTAATAAATCCTTTTTAGGGAATAGTAAACAGAAAATGGCAATTCCAGTTTGGTACCTATTACTGTATTATATATTACACACACACACAAACACGCACACAGAGTATTGAGTGCTGAATGTTTAAGGAACTATGTGATATGTTGTAAGGGATCCTAAAGATAAGAATGTTAGATGTTTTCAGCTGCAAGTAACAATGACAGATATTTATATTATGAAGACATTATCAAATATAAAGACATTTATTATTTTGCTAAGAAGAAATTCATAGGAAGGCTAGTTCCAGGATTGATTAACACAATGGCTCAATGATGCTTTTTTAGCTTTCTGCTTAGTCATCATCAGTGGGATGGCTTTTTTCAGGATTATATATTAATTTCACACGATGTCTTAGCTCTAGATACCATGTCCTTATACAATTACATCCAATGTAAGAGAAATGACAGCTTTTCCTCATCTCTCTCTTTTCATCAGGGAACATTTATTTCAGAAATCTCTGGCACATTTCCTTCATTCCCCATTATCTCAGACCAACTTACCTGCCTATACCTTTGTTTAAAGGAAGTTAGAAAATTACCTGTCATTTCCAATTATATTGTGGAAGTATGTATGTGTTTGTGTATGTATTGTTGGATAGGCAATCAAAAGTGTTCACCACAAGGCCTAAGATGAAATCTCAGCCCTTC
Source organism: Talpa occidentalis (assembly GCF_014898055.3). Classification (NCBI taxonomy): domain Eukaryota; kingdom Metazoa; phylum Chordata; class Mammalia; order Eulipotyphla; family Talpidae; genus Talpa; species Talpa occidentalis. The sequence goes on along the minus strand of NW_023603184.1, from coordinate 39,062,081 downwards.
CTCGAGAATGTTTCTATTTCTGAGGATGGAAAGACAAGTTATAATTACAATTTTTGTGTGGTAGATCCTGGACACACTTATGAGCTTCAAATTAAACTTAAACTGGGGCCTCCCTGGTGGCACAAGGGGTTAAGACACAACCTATGAAGCTGTCCGCAACCACTGCAGCACAAGTTTGATCCCAGACCAGCCAGGTAGCTACCCACATGGCGCAGCAGACCTCTCCTGACTCTTCCGCTGCTCCCCTCAAAAGTGTATTTCGGGGGCCTCCCAGGTGGCGCAGCGGTTGAGCGCTGGGTTGAGAGGCTGCCCGCGGCCTCTGCGGCGCCGGTTCGATCCCCAGCTGCTCCCCGGCCACCAGAGGAGGGTCCCACATGGCGCGCGGACCTCTCCTGCCGCCCACTGCTCCCCTCAGCAGTGTACTTCGGTCCTTCTGCCTGCTCTGCTCCCCGCTCTGGCTCTGGTGAATTCTCTCGCCCTCCAGGCTTCTGACTGTACCCAGTGCATGTATAAACCAAACAAACAAACAAACAAACAAATAGATAAATAAGACATGCCTCTAGAAAATTAAAAAAAAAAAAAAAGTGTATTTCGGTCAGTCTGCCTGTTCTGTTCCCCACTCTGCCTCTGATGAATCCTCTCACCCCCACACCTCTGGCCTGAACCCCAGTTCTTGTATGCATAAATAAATAAATCTTAAAAAAATAAATTAAACTTAAACTGATCAAAGAAAATTGCCAGTTACTTCTGACTTGGAGTGGCCAAAAACCTCTTCCCTCATTGTCTCCCAATTTTAGTTATGAGATCTATTGAGCATCTTTTTCATATTATTAAGGAATGTTGTATTCAATGTATATATTTTTAAGTGACATTCTTTCTCCAAAATGTTCCTGCCCTATTATATGTGTTCCTGCCCATTCATCCTTTGAAGAACATTCTCATGTATTTAATTTATTCAGCAAATATCAGTTGCATGCTTTCTGTTCTTCAAGCTGGGGGCACCTCTGACTCCATGGAGTTCACGGTCAGCTGACAATAATAACAACTAAGTGATGAGAAAGAATAAAAATAGTGTATAGAATAGGAATAGGGTATAATGGGAAGACAGACAGGGGTAACTGGTGGGGGGAGCAGATAGAGAAGTCTTCTTAAAGATTTTTCAAAAGCTTTAATTTTAATTTCTAAAGGATAAGTGGAAATTGGGGAGAGGAAGGGAGGGGGAAATGCTTAAGGAAAAGAGAGTAATAGTGTGCAAGAAATAATGAAAGGGAAAGTACTGGTGAAGGCCTAGTCTTAAAATAGGCGGTGAGAGCACCGAATCTTAACCACTAGACCACCAGGGAAAGCCTATTCTTAAAATAGGCCTCTTTATTTCCTGTTTTCCCAAATAATTTCTCCATTTGTTGAACCCTATAGCACAATTTGTAGACCAAAGCAAATTGAAGGCAAAACAAAGGACTTACAGAGAGTACTAGGTAAATATGAATGCATCGTTAGAGGCTATATGTGTGCCAATGCAAAATGCTAACTTAAAACATTAAAACATCTGAGGAAAGAGGTGATTATACCCTCAGAATGATAGGGAATAGCATCACCTGTTTAAGTAATTACACAGACCAAGAGGCAGGGAGGAATTGATTAATAAAGTTCTGGAGGAAGTACGACAAACTAATTATAGTTCCAATCTTCAGATGTTACTTGAAAGGTCATTTCAGGAAACATAATGAAAACCAGGTACATATCACAAAGGAAAAAATAGCCAGTCAATATTGTTGGCAAGATTTTCTCTTTTTAAGTAGTCTCTTGGTATTGGCTGTACTTTGTGTGTGCCAGGGTTCTGGGTTACTGGTGCGAGGGCACTACCAGACCTACCAAGCTACGTTAAAAATCCAATATTGAAAAAGAAATCAAATGTCTATATCATGACTCAGGTTTTTACCATTTCATTTTAGATGCATGTTCCAAAATCTTTTGCATTTGGTTGAGAGGAATCAGAAGTTAGTAAATTTTGATCGAGAAGGTTTGGGGATATAGTTGTCTTCATAGGCCAGAATCCATGATATTTTAAGAATCTTTATTCCCCTTAGTTTATTCTATTATAGTTCGGCAATTTATCCCTAGGTTTGTGAAGACACTTCTTGATCCTACCATTTCTATAGCTAAGTAAGTAATAATCCCCAAATAATGAGAAGGTATATAAATCTTTGTGGAGGCTCTAATTTGGTGGTTCTTTTTTTTTTAAAGATTTATTTATCCATGCATACAAGACCTGGGGTACAGGCCAGCGGTATGGGGGGGTGAGAGGATTCACCAGAGACAGAGTGGGGAACAGAACAGGCAGATTGACTAAAGCACACGGCTGAGGGGAGCAGCAGGCGAGTCTGGAGAGGTCTACTGCGCCATTTGGGTTGCTCCCTGGCTGGCCGGGAATTGAACTCATGCTGCAGTGGCTGCAGGTTGCTTCATAGGTTGTGTCTTGACCCTTGTGCCACCAGGGAGGGCCCTAATTTGGTGGTTCTTAACCTTTTATCTTTTATTAATAGACTTTATTTTTTAAGTTATACATTTACAGAAAAATTGAGCAGACAGTACAGAAAGTCCCCATATTCTTCTCTTCCCTCGTTTCCTCTATTATTACCTGTCATTAGTATGATACATTTATTAGAATTGATGAACCAGTATTGACATTGTAGTTAACTACAGGCCTTATTTTATCCCGATTTCCTTGCCTAATGTCCCTTTTCTATTCCAGGATCACATTCAGCTTAAAATTGATCTTTAGTTGTCATGTTCCTTAACATGTCATGTTACCTGTTCACATTACATTTAATTGTCATTTCTCCTTAGGCTCCTCTTGGCTATGACTTGTTTTGGTATCATGAAATGGGTTGAAAATCGATGAAAGCTAGGGTTCCTCTCCACAGAAAAATGCAAATGCTTCTGACGTCTAATTTTGGAAGGATGATCCATAACAGCTTCAGAAGCCCCGATTTAGGGGCAAGGGGGTGATCTTTAAACTATCCCCTTCCCACATTTGGACACAATGTCAGGCTCTACCTCTAATAGGTTGTGTGATCTCTTTGCAAAACTGTTTTCCTATGTGGGTTTAAGTTTTATCATCTGGGAAATGAGGGGTTTGATTTACATGATGTCAATTCTTTTCGAGCACAGAAGGTAGGTGTCACCTAGAGTTGTGAACAAACACTGAAGGAACAAAGGCTGGTGAAGAAGACAAGCCAAGTCAGGCTTGGGAAGTGGGCAGGCTTATCAATAAGGAGGTTGCAGAAGTTCCACGGGGCGGGGCAGAAAACCCGGGTTCCACTTTACAGCTTTATGGATTTAAGTCATTTCCTTTCTCTGAGCTTCTGTTTCCTCATCTGCAAAAATGTGGAGCCTCTGCTTCTGGTAGTTATGAAACTCCTGGGAACAAGAGCATAAAAGGTACCTGGTGAGACGTCTCGTGAGGAATTACAAGAGGGAGCAGGGACGGTGCATGGGTGAGGACGGGTCTGAGGAATGCGAGGCACGTTTGAGAACTCCAGAGAGAGGCAGCCAGTACACACCTCAGGGTTCTCGGACCACACCCGCACATTGTTGGGGTCCTTCCCCCGCGCTCCGAGCCCCGCCTCCTCCCCACCTTCCCTCCGGCGTGGACGTGCCACACCTCGCATGGCCGCCGCCAGGCCCCGCTTTCCACCGCGCGGAGGCCGCGCGCGCTCTCGCGCCGCCACCTCACTCCCGTCCCCGCCCGCCCCGGCCTCTCCCGATTGGCTCGTCACGTAAGCGACGACGCGCTGCTCATCCCACCCCTTGCTGCCTCGGAGCTCAGCCCGCCTCCTCCTAGCTTCTCCCAGCGCCAGCCGAAATCCAACCTCTCCTCGTCCCCGCCGCGCGGGCGGGGCCGGAGCGCCGCCTACACCAGGGCGGCGCAGGCTGTGACGCGCACGCGCGCGCACGCACGCACGCACGCACGCACGCCGGAGGCCGGCAGGGCGGCAGGCTCGCGCCCGGGCTCGCCCCGCGCCGCGCCAGAGGCTCGCGCACTCGGCAGGTTGGGCTGCGGCGGCGGCGGCTGCGGGAGCGGGAGCCGAGGCGCTGCGCGTGAGAGGAAGCCGACGCGTCCAGCTCGGGCCCCGCCGCTCTCGTCCCCTCAGCCGGTGTCAGCGCCGGGCGCTGCGCGGGGAGCGGCGCCAGCCTCCGAGCCCCGAGCACACCCGGGCTGTGCTCCGACGCCACCCGCCTCGCCGCTCCGCCGCGGGCCTCGTCGGCGCCGGCCGCCCGGCTGAGGAGAGCCCGCCCTGCCGCTCGCTCCGCGCCGGGCCCTGCGGGGGCCGAGAGCGCGGCGCCCGCCCTTCCTCTCGCTTTCCTCGCCCGCCCGTTGGAGCAGCGTCGGGCCGGGAGGGCTCTGGGCTGAGGCGGCGGCAGCTCCTCCGGCTCCATCATGTCCGCGGGCGGAGACTTCGGGAACCCGCTGAGGAAATTCAAGCTGGTGTTCCTGGGGGAGCAGAGCGGTGAGTGCGCGGCGCCCCCGCCCCCGGCCGCGGCGGCCCCGCGCCCCCCCGGCGCGGCCCCCCGGTCCGCGGGGGCTCCCCGCCCGCCTCGCGTCCGCGCCCCGCTCCGGCCCGGCCCCGCCAACCGCCCCTCGCCGCCGGCTCCTCCCCGGCGGGACCCGCGGGTGGATTTTGACCCCTCGGTCCCCAGCCCGGCCGCGTCCTCTTCCGCAGCCCGGGCCTCCGGGGCGCACCCCGCCCAGCCCCGCTCCCGTCCAGTCCTTTCTCCCCGGCCTCGGCGCCCACCCGCCCCCCGCGCTCCCGGCCCCGCCCTGGCTCCGCGCCCCGGCCCGGGTCGTCGGCCCGCGGGGCCACCCCGGGAACGCCACTTTGGGGCCAGGCCCCTTTCAACCTTGGGCGAGGAGGGTGGGATTGGGGCGTTGTTCCCCCCAGAGGCTGGACCCTCCTTGGAAGTGCGGGTCTTGCGGGAGGTGGGAACTGCCTGTCGTAGAAGGTGCCTGGATGGATTTCTGGGTTGGAGAGGAAATATCTGTGGATCGGAGGCGACTTGAGACGGAGTGTTGGGGGGTGAGTGGGGTGGTGGCGGCAGTGCTGATTTTTGCCCCTTGGGTTGGCCTTGTGGCTTGTTGGAAAACCTCTCATTCCTCTCTTGACTTTCATCTCTCAGTTCTTTGGCAGTGGAAATGCTTCCCCGATCTCTGCCAGATGCTATGTCATGATGGTTTTACTTGGAATTTTTCACATCTCACCTCTCCTTTTTCTCGTTTCAACACGAAACAGTGTCTTAATCTCCTCATGGGGGTGCAAACAGGAATTACTGGGGACGTGTTAATTATTCTGTTTCTTCTTGAGTATTTTCCAATTATAGGTTTAGGATTCCTGTGAGAGAAGGTTTGAGAATAACGAAAATCTTTGTAGGATTTCTTTTGGGGTTAGAGAGTAATGGAGTAGAGTAAGAATAAATTCATCATCTAGTTATCTAAATTAGATTTAAATATGCAGTGTCATTTCAGCTAAATGACTCTTTTATGCTTAATAGTCCATACTGGCTGTTGAGTGAAATTGTGTCATTCACCTGGTCAGGCTTCTGTCCACGTACTTTGTATTAGATGTAAGATCCTGATTTTTTTGTGATGACTGTCTTTTAGTGTCAATTGGAATTGGTTAATTCCAATTTTTATGCCATATTATGTAAATTCGACACTCAATTTCCAGATTATCTCTCCTTTTTGTTTTTCTCACACTTTTCTTGGCCATCTTTAACATTCAGACATTGAGAGACCTGTTTCCCCCAAGTTATTAAGCACTGAATACTTACAACGTGTCTTAGTTTATAGAAAATAGTTTTGATCGTGAGGACGAAAATGTAAATTCATAGCTCTTATTGCTGCCTTGAACTGTTTATATTTGTATGGCATTAAAGTAGATTAATACAAGTTGCAAAATTGCTTGCATTTGGACTTGGGAAATAAATTTTTTTTTTTAGACAGAATCTTAATCTCTTCCTACTTACCAAGAAAAATAAACTCTCTTTGCTTACGAATTTTCCTGAAGTCTAAACTTATTTCTTTAGGTGAGTAACTTGGTAAAACCTATGGGGTTGATCCTGGTCCATTTTACGGACATTTTAGAATAGGGCTATACATATAATAGAACCTATTTCTCGTTATTGATAACTAGAATCTAAAGTGCTTATTGTGCACTCTAGGGATATTATTGCCTGTCTTATGTTGTGATGCAGAGCTATTTAGTTTGAATGAAAAATACATTAATCTTTGTCTCAGGGAGATTTTAGTATGAATATAGATCGTGATTTAAGTATCTGCAGGTTTCCTTTGAATTTCTTGAGTATGTTTTAATTCACATTACAGGGTTTTATGGTTTTTTCTTTTTCTTTAAGTGTTTACTAACTAGGAATTGCTAAAGCCATTTTTCAAATTTAATTTTTTAGAACAGTTTCAGATTTAGAGAAAAAATGATAGTGCCTTGGGTTCCCATAGAGCCCCACCCTGTATTCCCTATTATTAAATTTTACATTAACATGATACATTTGTTACAATTAATTAGCCAATGTTATTATTAGCCATAGTTTATTCAGATTTCCTTAGTTTTTTGTCTTTTCCAGATTCAGCATTCAAATAGATTACCTACCACATTGTATTTAGTTGCCTTATCTCCATAGACTTGTATTTTTTAGGATTGTGTTTACATGCTTTTTAATATTGCAACTGTGAGGTTAATTGTCTTTTGAGGCTACTATATTGCTAAGTAATGCCATCCCCTAGCTTTGACAATGAAAGATTGATCTCTGTTTTCATGGGCAGTGTCTGTAGTTTTCATATGCATTAGTAAAGATGTATAGAATCCATGTCATCTTGATGTAATTCTTCATGAATTATTTATTTGTAGGTTTTAATTCCACAATTCAGTTTTCAAAGACCAATCTGTTGCAAAAAGCCTTGTTTGTCCCCTTAATAGCATTTAGCATTGTAGCAATACCACATTTATAATTATCTTATTTTCTCTATGATTGTTTACCTATTTACCACAGCAGAATGCAAGTCCCATGAAAATTAAAAACCTATACAGTGTCATGAACTAAGGCTACCAAAGTTAAAAAGAATTGCAGATTGGTGCCTAGCATAGAGCCATGGTAGGCATTCAGAAGTATTGGTTAGTGAATAATGATTGACACTAATAGTTATCAAAGCTAATAGCCTTTGCTATGGTGAAGTCTACACTTTCCCTTATGTAATTAATAGTTGTATGCAGTGATATTCCAGCTGTACAAAGTGCCAGCAGCACACCCAGTAACTGAGGGCCCTAACCATTTCATTAAATAAATAAAACTGACCTGGATTTTGCACTTTTTTTTAGTTGAGCAAAATTAGTTTCACTTCGTTAAGCACATAAAAAGTATGTCAAATGTTATTAAAGATGTGTCCATGGAATGGATTTGAAGTTAGGCAGATTGTTTTATGTAGCTTATAAAAAATTTAGAGTTCTATGCTCTATAAAAAATATGAGTTGTTTCAGTACATGAAGCCTCAGATTGAGTTAATGACATCAGTCTTGGTAATCCTATAAATTCTTCTGATTATATTGCAGTAGTTACTTGGTTTAATAAAGGAATGTTGAAATACACAATTTGAATCTGAAGTATCAGAGGTACCTCTTGCATTGCTGTAGTCTTGAAAGGCAGAGGCACTGTTCGGAATGCCATTGAGAATGCCATTGATAGTTTACAGTAGATTTCACTGTAAATGTTACCGGTTATAAATTAAAAAATATAAGCCTAGGAAAATCACATACCTGCCCTAGTACTTCTCATCTTTCCCATTTCCCCATTACCTTTTTTACGTCAGCCTTTAGAATTACAATATGGTAGGCAGGGAAAATGTGCCTTACTGTCAGGGACCAGGAGTACCGGACAGTTTAGGCTAACTGGATCAATGATCTTGAATTTTTCTTCTTAGGATCTCATTATGCGCTTACAAATTGTGGAGGCCGCTAAAGAGTTCTGTTTATATCAGTGCTTACTGTAGTAAAAATTGAGAAATTTTAGAAAATATTTAATTCATTTAAAATAATTAGCTAAATCTGTTACATACAAATCATTTTTTTTAAAGATTTATTTTTATTTATGCATATGAGAACTGGGGTGTAGGCCAGAGGTGGGGGAAGGAGAGGGAAGTGAGAGGATTCACTAGAGACAGAGTGGGGAATGGAATAGGTGGATCTACTGAAATACACTGCTGAGGGGAGCCGCAGGCCAGACAGGAGAGGTCTGCTGAACTGGGGATTGAACTCTTGCCACAGTGCCTGGCAGTAGCTCAATAGTTCTGAGACTTTTACCCCTGTGCCACCAGGGAGGCCCCCAAAAATCATTTTTTGTGAAGAACTATTTTCCAAACAAAAATTTAGTGAGAGTGGCATTGTTTTACATATATGCAAATCTCTTCAATGTCTAACTTATTAGAAGACATCTGGATTCTCATACCTACTTGTAGTCAGTCTGTTCTAATAGCACATGCCATGTAAACTCTGGGAAACACCAGTGTACACTTATGAGAGAATGAGAGGGGGAGGAAAGCCAAATAATATTTTACTATTTTAAAAATGATTTTGATTCCCACCCAAGTAGTGAACCCCCTTGAAGTATCTTGGGGATCTTTTTGCTGCAAAGCACTTTGTACTTTGCAACTACATGTTGCAAATTAAAACAATAAAGGGGAATGTTTTCTGAATATATCATGTCCTGAAGCCTTTAAACAACAGAGAGCTAGTGATAAATAGCACAGATCCCAGGTTTCATATTTTAACAGTGGCCACTAGCCTTGGGCAAATTATTTTACCCCTCTCTCAATTTCCTTTTCTAAAAAATAAAGATTATAGTTTGTCAGAAAGTTATTATGAAAATAGTTAATGAATATAAAGATAATGCATTTAGAAGGGTACCTGACACATGGGAAGCCCTCAGTAAATATTATTTGAATTTAACAAATGTTTACTGAAAACTGCTCCTTGTCTAGTGGTTTGGTAGAACCTACTCTTAGGAACTTAACATTTCATGGGGGAGAAATATGTAATACCCAATACAATATATTGTGATGAGCGGAGAGAGACGTCGCCGGGGAGCGTCAAGGAAGGTCTGCTATAAATATGACTAATAGTTTAAGCATCTTGTAGTTGAAATTTTTGAAGAAGAGCATTCTAGAGTTGAAGGAGACTTTGAATACAGTCATCTGATGCACTTCTTTCAGGGCTTCAAACTGGACCAGCTCCCTGGCTGGGATCGATCTTGTGCTACAGACAGCTTCCTTGTGCTGCGACTTAACCCTTTGCCCATCAGGGAGGCCCCACATTATTGTTAATAGTTCATGCATCACATGTTCCATAAATTAAAATCACATAAAAAGATACAGTCTGAGAAAACTCCCAACTCCTCTGTTCAGCGACCCTGTGTCCCACCCTCCTTTTTGGGGTTTCTTCATGTAGGCACAAGCAGATATGAATGGAATTTCTTCTTCCTTCCATGTGATGTATCAGCTTTTATTCTGTACCCTGAACACTTAATAACTTTATGTGTTCATGTACTACTTATTCTACTTTTTATTTTCTCATTCTACTTTTTGTTTTTAAATAGCATTTTTTTAGATTTATAGAAAAATTGCAAATGTAAGACAGTTTCTCTGTAATTGCCATCTCACACATAAGTAATAGGCCGGTGTTGATACAATACTAACCGAAGTTCATATTTTATTTAGGTTTCTTTAGTTTTATGTAATACCTTTCTTCTCTTCCAGGATCCCATTCAGAATACCATGTTTGATTTAGTTTTTAGGTCTCCTGAGGTTCTTCTGACTGCGACAGATTTAATTCTACATCATTTCCTTAAAGTCTCAGTTTCCAAGCACCTGTTTACAGTGTTCAGCAAGGACTTAACTGCATTCTTGCATATTTTTTTGTTTTCCTTTGTGTCACTATATGACTTGCTTTTTTTCTTCCTTTAATATATGCATGTAATTAATTTATTCCCAAACTCTGCCAGTAGTATAAGTTATCTCCCAATGTATAAGAATGCATCAGATTTCCCCTTAGTTCTTGATAGTGATCCATCTCTCCCAGAACCACCTGACTTGTTCTGGTTTATTCTCATTACCCTCCATGATTGATGTGTAGCTGTCAACCTGAAATCTTTACCATCGTTTTGAGATTTTCCTTCTTTCTTGTATAGGAGGGATCCCTTGTCTCCCAGATTACATATTTTTTCCTTTGTTAGTTTACTTACTCATGTTGAACATATCCTTTGATAGGTATCATCCTTTTTTTTTTTTTTTAATTTTCTAGAGGCATGTCTAATTTATTTATTTATTATTTGTTTGTTTGTTTGGTTTATACATGCACTGGGTACAGTCAGAAGCGCGGGAGGGTGAGAGAATTCACCAGAGCCAGAGCGGGGAGCAGAGCAGGCAGAAGGACCGAAGGACACTGCTGAGGGGAGCAGCGGGAGGCAGGAGAGGTCTGCACGCCATGTGGGACCCTCCTCCGGTGGCCGGGGAGCAGCCGGGGATCGAACCGGCTGCAGAGGCTGCAGGTAGCTTCACAACCCAGCGCTCAACCGCTGCGCCACTGGGGAGGCCCTGATAGGTATCATCTTCATAAAGAAACAAGGGAGGAAATTTTTTGATTATCTTATGTATCTGAACATATTGTTTGTACTCCCCTTACACTGATAAATTGGATGTTGTTTAGAATTTTATGTTGCCTTTTAGATTCTTAGTGTTCCCACTTTGACTATTGGTCTTAATGTATGTGATAAGTAATAAGTGTAATAGTCCTTTCAAATTAGAAACTTATGTTCTTAAGTTTTAGGAAATTTTCTTTTTCTTTTTTTTTTTAAAGATTTATTTATTTATTTATTTATACACGTACTGGATACAGTCAGAAGCACGGGAGGGTGAGAGAATTCACCAGAGCCAGAATGGGGAACAGAACAGGCAGACTGATGAAATACACTGCTGAGGGGAGCAGCAGGCGCTGCAGGAGAGGTCTGTCATGCCATGTGGGACCCTTACCGGTGCCGCAGAGCCCAGCGCTCAAACGCTGCGCCACCAGGGGAAGCCCCAGTAAATTTTCTTGACCTGACTTATGTAATATCCTTTCTTCCATTTTCAGTTCTCTGAAATTCTTTTTTCTTTTTTAAGATTTATTTATTATACAAGAACCATGGTACAGGCCAGATGGGCAGGAGGGTGAGAGGATTCACCAGAGACAGAGTGGGGAACAGAACAGGCAGACTGACGAAATACACTGCTGAGGGGAGCAGTGGGCGCGACAGGAGAGATCTGGTGACAGGAGAGGTCTGGCGCGCCATGTGGGACCCTCACTGGCTGGCTGGCCTGGATCGAACCAACGCTGCAGAGACTAGGGACAGCTTCACAGTGCTGTGCTCAACTGCCTGCGCCACCAGGGGAGGCCCAGTTCTCTGGAATTCTTATTAGACCTCTTGGATTGATCCTCTAATTACATTTTGCCTCTCTTTCATCTGAAAGATTTTCTCAACTTTTTTTTTTCCATTTTATTAACCTCTCCTCTCCTCTACCTCACCTCTCCTCCCCTTTCCCCCTTCTCTCCCCCTCCTCTCCCCTTCCTCTCCTCTCTTCTCTCCATTTATATATTTATACATAGAAGAGCTGGGGTGTAGGCCAGCAGTGTGACAGGGGGTGGCGGTGGGGGGGGGGCGGTTTGGTGGTGAGAGGATTCACCAGAGACAGATTGGGAAGCAGAACAGGCAGACTGATTGAAATACACTGCTGAGGGGAACAGTGGGCCAGACTGGAGAGGTCTACTGTGCCATGTGGCTAAGTTAGCTCCCTGGCTGGGATCAAAGTCATGCTTGATAGCTCTGAGACTTTAACCCCTGCATCACCAGAGAGGCCCTTAAGTTTTATTTCTTTTTAAATTTTATTTTGATTTCAAAGAGCTCTTCTTTGTTGTCTGAATTTTGCTTTTCTGTGTCATCTTTTTTTTTTTTTTTTGGTAAAGATTTATTTATTTATGCATACGAGAGCTGGGGTACAGGCCAGAGATGTGGGGGGTGAACAGAACAGACAGACTGAAATACACTGCTGAGGAGAGCAGCAGGCGAGACAGGAGAGGTCTGCTGTGCCATGTGGCTTTCTCCCTGGCCAGCCGGGTATCAAATTTGTGCTGCAGAGGCTGCGGATTGCTTCATAGTGCTGTGCTTAACCTCTTGCGCCACCAGGGAGGCCCCTGTGTCATCTTTTTGATTCTGGTATCTTTTCTAGTTATTTTGAGGCTATTAATGAAATATATGGCTTTCTTCCTCCCAATACCTGTTTTTGGTTTTTACTAAATCATTTTCATCTCTTTTTATTTTAGTTTCTCTATTTGTTGTGGACTTTAGTAAACCAGTAATTCTTGCCTATCTGCTTCTGTCTAAGAGTTGGGTACTAAAAATTTTATTTTAAACTCTTGTGTGGGTGTGCAGAGTTTTTCTGTAGGACCATCTGACTGAGTTCTTTTGGTGGTTGTTTCTGATGTTAGGTCTTCTATTGATAAATTCTTTGCTAATCACATTTCCTAAAGAAAAATTTATACAGTGTCCTGCTGGAGAGAATAAGCTTGATTGCCAGCTTTCTTGGAGCTGAATGGAGAGAGGGTTTGAAGGTAACATATAGTAAGTGGATTTAATCTCCTGTTCTCATGTATTACTCTTTGTACTCTGGTCCGCATTTGTGCCTTGTATCCTCCCGTTCGAAAGTCCTATTTTCCTTTCAGGATCGCATGACCCTCTAATCTTCTAATGAGGTAAGGGGGTGGGAACTGACTTTGTGGAATAGAGGCATGTGAGAAATTTGTCAGTCTACCTTTTAAACAGATTTTCGTGCGTCCTTTTTATTTTACCACCACCTTCATCCTTGTTTCTAGATGTACTGGTGTTGGCAATTTCTGAGTCATTTGCGTATTTTCTGGCACAAATCATACTTCTCATCTTTCCCCATTGTCAATTTAAAATTGATCTTTATGGAATCTGTTAGGTCTATTACCACCTTTCCATTTGCTTACTTGCATGATTTAGATTTTTCTGAGGACCTAACTTACATTTAGACATTTAGAATTGCTTAGGGTTTTCAGTTTGTTTTTTATCTTTTTTAAAAGTATATTTTATAAATTAAAGCCGTTTTCACCTTGTTATAGCAGCATTATTCATAGTACCCAAGAGATAAAGTAACCCAAGTGCCCATGGATAAACAAAATGTGGTATATTATGCTAAGTTAAATAAGCCAGTCACAAGAGGATGTAAGGTGTATGATTTTTTTAAATCAATTGATAAGCATCACTGTGATCCTGTCCTGCTAATGTGAGATTGATAAAACCTTTCCCAAACACCCCACATACTTCTCTTTGAGATGAAGTCTAGACTCCTCTGCCCTTTCGTAGTCTTATTCTTACCTTATTCTTAGCACTCATCTTTATTGGTTATTGTAAGGAAAATTAAAAAAAAACAAAACACCAAATCACTAAGGTGTTACATATAGAATCATAGAATACTATATACAATCATAGAATCGGAGAGGTCATTTATTCATTTAATAGGTGCCCACTGCATATCAGCATTGAGCTGGGTCCTGGGGGATATAGTTATTAACTGATCAGATATTATCTCTGTTCTCTTTTTGCTTACAGTCTAGCAAGGGGCAGTAAGGTAGATTTAAATCTTTTATATTGCTCTATATATTTCAGTCTCTGTTTTTGGACCCCTTCCCTCCTGTCCATTTACTACATTGATGATAATCAGAGTGAACTTGATAAAAATCTAAATCAGAGCAACTTCCCTTACCTTCAAAACAAAAACATTGTGAATGTATTTATTTATTTTTTTTAAAGATTTATTTATTTATTCATTCAAGAGCTGGTGTGCAGGTCAGAGATGCAGGGGGTGAGAGGATTCACCAGAGACAGAGTGGGGAGCAGAACAGGCGGATCTACTGAAATACACTGCTGAGGGGAGCAATGGGCAAGATAGGAGAGGTCTCCTGTGCCGTGTGGGCCAGCTCCCTGGCCGGGAATTGAACTTGTGCTGCAGTGGTTGCGGATAGCTTCATAGTGCTGCGTCTAAACCCCTTGCACCATCAGGGAGACCCTGTAAATGTATTTAATGCCACTGAATTGTACATTTGAAAGTGGTTTATCACAATAAAATTAAGAAAACTTATTTAAACTGAAAAAAGCAAACTGTCCCATAGGTTTCTTTTTTCTTTTCTAGTATTCTTAGAATAAATTCTAAAATCTTCCCAAATGAGGAGTCTAGGCTCTCACTGCATAATATGGCTTCTCTCCATCTGTTTACTCTTACCTTGAACATGTCTCCCATCATTTCTCTGTTTTAGGCATATGGCTTTTTTCAGTTGTAACTTATTTCCATCTTGTTAATTACTCCCTCTTCTCCTGTGCTTGGTTAACTCTAGCTTATCCTTTAAATTGTAGCTTCTTGTCACTTCTTCAAAAAAGCCTACTGACCACCTTAGAGTAGTTTAGGTTCCCATTCTTTATAGTCAGCCATCGTGAGCCTTTAATATAGTTGTAATTATTGTCTACTCTTATTTTCTACTTGGTCTGTAAGTCCCACACAGCTTGTATTCATGAATTTCTTGTTCATTGCTCTGTTCTAAGCACATTGAAGTATTTGGCATGTAACAGGATTTTTGAATAGGTAAACTGATTTAAGATAATTATCCTACTTTGTTTCAGAAAGCCCTTGAGGTTTATATTAGTGAATACACACAAAAGAGGATTTATTAAAAGGAGATAGAGAAAAGAAAAAAAAAAACCTAACCTAAGTGGAGAAGGTCTTTGATATACCAAGTATCTGAAGTGAACCTGAAGAGCCAGTGGCTCAAGTTGAGTAAAATGGCAACTCAGAAAGTCTTCGGGCTTTTAAAGAGTTAATGAATGATTTTTTAAAAGGTTTTAGTAAGGTTTGGAGAGTCAGGAGGGAATAGGTATAAATAGTATATATCAAAAATGAATTTTTGATCTAGCCAGGTATGTTTCTGAATTCTTAAAATATAATTTAAACATTTATTATGGAAATTTTTATTTATTTTTGCATAGACGAACTGGGGTGTAGGTGGGAGATGCAGAAGGTGAGAGGCTTCACCAGAGAGAAGTGGGGAGCAGAACAGGTGGATCTACTGAAATATATTGCTAAGGGGAGCAACAGGCAAGACAGGAGAGGTGTGCTGTGCCATATGTGGGTTAACTCTGGCTAACGTGGTGATAATGCATAGACCACCAGGGAAGCCCTTATGGAAAATTTTATTCTTTTTTATTTATAAAGATTATTTATTTATACAAGCACTGGGTACAGTCAGAAGTGCGGGAGGGTGAGAGAATTCACCAAATCTAGAGCGGGGAACAGAACAGGCAGACTGATGAAGCACACTGCTGAGGGGAGCAGCGGGCGTGGCAGGAGAGGTCTGTGCGCCATGTGGACCCTCGCCCGGCAGCCAGGGAGGGAACTGGCTGCAGAGGCTGCAGGTAGCTTCGCAACCCAGCGCTCAGCCGCTGTGCCATCGGGGAGGCCCTATTTTATTATTTTTTAAAGATTTATTTATGCAAACGAGCTGGGGGTACAGGCCAGAGGTGTGGGGGGTGAGAGGATTCACCAGAGACAGTGGGGAGCAGAACAGGCAGATTGAAATACACTGCTGAGGGGAGCAGTGGATGAGTCATTCAAACTCATGCTGTAGAGGCTGCAGATAGCTTCATAGGTTGTGTCTTAACCCCTTGTGCCACCAGGGAGGCTCTGTTATGGAAAATTTTAAACATGTGAAAGTACAGAGAATAGCATCATCAACTCCCATAAACTGTTACTCAGCTTAATAACTATCAACTCATGACTTAATCTTTCATCTAAGCATATACACTCTCTCCCCTGTATCAGTGTGGTCTAAATAAATCCCATATAGCCTATCATTGCCAATACTTGGTTATGCCTATTAAGGATGAGGACCTTCCTTTTGACATATTCTTGATGTTCATAAATACAGTTGTTCACAGAGGTCTTCATTTTTGGGATACGTTCTATTACATTTCCACTTGACACTTTATATTTCAGGATCTCTAGATCATTGCTATTCAGTTGATCATTCTTCAATAGTGGAATTGTTCTACATTTGTGCTGTTTAACATGATGACAACTAGTGTGACTCGAGCTGATATCAGAATTTTTATTTCATTTTAATTTCAGTAGCCTCGTGTGGCTAATAAATCCTTCTCTTAAAACTGGAAGACACCTCTTCAAAAATTTATGGATGTACACTTTAGATTATCTACATAATGAAGGTGAATTAATTTGATTATAGGAGGGAAATAGAGAATGTTATGGCTCATAGATTTGGAGAAATTTCAGGCTACCTTTGGACTAAAGGTATTTTGATCTATATTACTTAAGGCTACATACCCTTGTGTAGTGCAGTGTTCTTTGTATAGATAACCATATAATGAGTTAATAAAATTATTTCAGATTTGTAGCCTCCAGAACAGTGAGAAAATAAATTTGTTGTCAGCCCCCTGGATTTGTGGCAGTTAGTTATTAGCGTAGCAAATGGATGTCCCTTTGCAATCAAATGTAAAACACCATGGAACATCTTTTGACAACCTTAATGGTTAATGTGTATTTCCTGCCAAACTAAATTTTTTGGAATAGTCAGACTATCTTAATTTTGTCAGTAAATCCGTGATTTCCTAACATTAGAATATGTGTTTGCATAATTGTAATAAAAGCAACTGACATTTGATTACTACATATCAGACCTTTGTTGTAAGTGCTTATACTTTTAACTAATTTATTTTTTTAAAGATTTTATTTATTTATTTATTTATACAAGCACTGGGTACAGTCAGAAGTGTTGGAGGGTGAGAGAACTCACCAGAACCAGAGCGGGGAACAGAACAGGCAGACCGACGAAACACACTGCTGAGGGGAGCAGCGGGCGTGGCAGGAGAGGTCTGTTGCACCATGTGCGACCCTCACTGGGCGGCCAGGAATGGAACCGGCGCTGCAGAGCTGTGGGCAGCTTCACAGCCCAGTGCTCAACCACTGCGCCACCAGGGGAGGCCCACTTTTAACTAATTTAATCCTTAAAACAAACCCTTTGTGCTTCTTGCAGAAGTGTTTGATTTCACGTCTGGGGCAGGGAAATATAGAATGAGCTTGTAGTCTCTTCTGGATGAAAGGGCACAGGAATCAGTGTGAAAAAGCACTTGGTAGGGAGAGTCACGGTAATTTGAGCAACAAAATAATGATTTTGGATAATCCCTCAAGTTAAGATATCCACACGCTAGTCAGTCAATCATCAATTCGAAAGGACAGCTCTTCCTTATAGAAGAATTTTAATACACGTAGATGGAATGAGGAAAATAGAAAATTACCATTAGAATACCATGGTTATAAATGCTGCGGGCAAGATCCACTTGATGAATGCTAAAAATTAGAGGGCAAAGGTTTGAGAAAATATAGGATATTTGTATAATCTCAACGCATCTCCCCTGAGATTTTTATATTTGCAGAGGAAGAACAGTAATTTTATGGTAGAGAAGCTAGTGATATCACCGTCACCAAGTGATCAGTTAGTATCATTAGATATAAGATATTAGGATAACATCATGTAAGCTCTGTTATAATGTACAAAGAAAGGCATACTAGTTCATGGTAATTTTCTCAAAATTGTATGACCTTACTAATGTGAAAATAATAGACAAATCTAAGTTGAGGGACATTATACAAATAACTGACCAATATTCTTCAAAAGTGTTAAGGTCATGAAATCAAGGAAATGCCACAGATGAGAGGAGATATAGGAGGTGTGACAGCTAAATGTAATGTTGACTCCTGGGTTTGATCTTGCAACAGGAAAAGGGCATTAGTGGAGAAACTATTGAAATCCAATAGTAAATTTTATAAGTTAGTTGACAGTATTTATTGTATCACTTAATTTCATAGTTCTGATATTGTATTATTATCACAGATATTGGATTTTGAGTGAAATGTACACTGGAATTCTCTGTATTGTTTTTATAACTTTTCTAAAGTTTAATTTTTTCAAGACTATTATTTCTAAATAAAAAGTTGAAACAGTTCTATTAGATAGTACTATCATTTCCATTTACCATGAGGAAATTGAGGCACGGGGAGGTTAAATAATTTGCCCCAACCATGCACAGTAAGTGGCCAAACTGAGATTTCACTTCGCCATTCTGGTTCTTGAGTCCTACTACTGAAATCACTAAGCTATACATTCTTTGATATACTTCATATTGGTGAAACATGTGCAGGAAGTACAAGATACTTAGGTGTTCCCAAGCTCTAACGATGAAAATACTAATCATCTCTGGAGAGTTGAGTTTTATAAACATATCTGTTAGAGAAGGTTAACTGTCTCAAGTATATTGCAGTACTGGACTTTTGTAATTTATATGACAAAATTCTCCTTTTTTAAAAAAGTACATAAATTTATTATACATGTGTTGTAAAATATTTTGCACATGTATTCTTGAAAATATGTGTGCACCCATGTGTGTACATTCTTGATTTTAAATTTTTTTCTTAGTTTATTTTTGTAAGGTATTTGATTTCTCCCCTCAAGTGTGGTCCCCATAATCTCCCATCATATCACTCGTGAACCATCACTTTAGTTCCTTGTGCTCTTTCCTCCCCCCCTTTTTTTTTTTTAAGATTGATTTATTTATTTACACAAGCACTGGGTACAGTCAGAAGTGCCTGAGGGTGAGAGAATTCACCAGAGCCAGAGTGGGGAGCAGAAAAGGCAGACTGACGAAGCACACTGCTGAGGGGAGCAGCGAACACTGCAGGAGAGGTCTGCCCGCCATGTGGGACCCTCACTGGTGAACCGGCGCTGCAGAGGCTGCGGGCAGCTTTGCAACCCAGCACTCAACCCCTGCGCCACCAGGGAGGCCCTTTCCTCTCCTGTTTTGACCCTTCTCCCTCCCTCTCCCCTGCTGTATGCCTCAGATATATAGTTTGCCTTCAAATTTGTTTATGACAGAATTCTTAATGCACATAACTTAGAGTAAGAGAGAAACAAATTAGATTCTAGTAAAGTTCAATGACTGATAAATTTTGCTGTATTAATGATTGTATTACTGACACTGAGTTATCAGAATCATTTCAAAATGTCTATACCTAAGGAAAAATAGTACGTCTATTTAATCATGGTATTGTTCAGATGAGAATTGCTTAGTGAGAAGGCAAAAGTACTACTGAAAAAAGTCTTTAGATTTGTAATGATGTATCATCTTAAAAAAAGATAATTGGGCGTACTTAGTGGCGCAAGGGGTTAAGATGCAGCCGGTGAAGCTATCCACAGCAGCCACTACAGCACGAGTTCGATCCCCAGCCAGGGAGCTACCCACATGGCACAGCAGACGTCTTCTGACTCGCCTACTGCTCCCCTCAGCAGTGTATTTCAGTCAGTTCTGTTCCTCACTCTGTCTCTGGTGAATCCTCTCACCCCCACACCTCTGGTCTGTACCCAGTTCTTATATGCATAAATAAATAAATCTTTTTTTTAAAAAAAGATGATAATTACTTTGCAATTCTAAGATCTGAATTAAAAGAGACAGGCATAAGCTGAGATAGAATGAATTTAAGTCAGAGGTAAGGAAGAAATTCCTAACTATAGAAATACTAGATTGGGTTATGAAATAACCTCTGTAGAGTATTTCCTTTTTCAAAAAGAAAAATAATTTCTTAAAAGAGTTAGAAGTGCTTAAACATCACTTAACACACTCTATTTTGGTCTTTATAGAACCTTTTTTTTTGATAATTAAATATTGTTTGCTAGGGTTAGTTGGTCTCACTTGCTTCAATTTAAACTTCCTTTTTGTCAGAACTTAGCTGATTCCATTTTTTCTGTATTATATAAATCAGTATATTACATGACATAGGGTAGGGGGAATTGGGATAGGGAGAAAAGTTTCCTATTTGACTGCCCCTACAAATGTTAAAATATTGAACAATAAATGAATAACCACAGTATTCCGTGTAATATCAGTTAGGCTCTGATTGAAATGATCATTTCAGCTGTCGTGTATAGGATATAATGAGAACACCTAGGAATTATGAAAATTCTTTTAGAGAGTAAGTTCATCTAATGAGCTTTGAATGAATATAGAAGAAATGTACATGTCCTGCTTTAAAATTAGATGTATCTAATCTTCGTGGAAAAAAAAAATCTTTCAGGAAGTCTTATAGTGATAAATGTTTGAAGAAGTTCTAACTGTATTTTAGGGCAACCTAAAGGAGCCACCGAAGAGAACTTTTCTCTCTTTCTCTGGAACTTCTTTAGGGTAACCTCACTGCAGAAAGGAGGCAACAACTTGGTTGCTGACCATATGAGACATTAAGATCTTGAAGTACCGTTTTTTGTTTGTTTTTTTTTTAATTTATTTTTCATTTATACAATAGCTGGGGTACAGGCCAGAGGCACAGGAGGGTGAGAGGATTCACCAGAGCCAGAGCAGGGAGCAGAGCAGGCAGACTGACGAAGTACACTGCTGAGGGGAGCAGCAGGCGGCAGGAGAGGTCTGTGCGCCATGCGGGACCCTCTCCCTGTGGCCAGGGATTGAACTGGCGCTGCAGAGGCTGCGGGCAGCTTCGCAACCCTGCGCCACCGGGGATGCCCTTAAACTGTTCTTTTTGCCTCCTTCAAAATGTGTCCTTAATCTCTATGAAGAAAAGTAGAAAGTGTGATGGTTTCTTTTTTTCTTGAACAGACCAATTAATGCTTACTTGATTGGTTTTTTCACTCTTAATTTTTGATTGATTTCTATGTTAATTGCGTTATGATCAGAGAATATATTTTCATTGTTTTTAATTTTCTTGAGACTTTCTAGTGGTCCATATGTCTGTCATTTTAAATATTCTATGTTTGCCTGGAAAAAAAATACATCTTGCAGTTATCTGTATGTATCTTGTAGAATTCTAAATAATATCACTAGGTCAGTTTTATTAATCATGTGGTTTAAATATTCTTTGTCCTTTCTATTCTGTTATTGAGAGGGGTATACTAAAATTTCCCAAGATATTTACCTTTGTAGTTTCCATTTTTATTTTATATATTTTTGATACTTTAATATTAGGTGTATTTGGAACTCTGTTATATGATCTTAGAGGACTGAACCTTTCATCAAGGGTTCCATTTTATTTATAGTAATGCTTTTTACCCTGATTACTTTGATGTTAGTATATGTATATACTATATAGTATATAGTATACGTATACCACATTTCTTTTGGCTAGTGTTTTTATGGTATTTATATTTTTCTTTTTACTTTTGATCTTTTTATATACTTAGATATGATATATGATCATCTAGTTAGGTTTTGTGTCTGTCCATTCTGAAAATCTGTTTTTAAAATGGAAGCATTAGAACATTTAAAGTTATTACTTATAAATTTGAATTTAAAATAAACCTACCATCTTATTAATGTGCATTCTTTTGTCCTCTATACATCTTTTTCTCTTCTTGTTATTTGAATTTAGTCTTTTTAAAAAAAATCATCAGGGCCTCCCCGGTGGCGCAGCGGTTGAGCGCTGGGTTGCGAAGCTGCCGGCGACCTCTGCGGCGCAGTGGTTCGATCCCCAGCTGCTCCCCGGCCACCGGAGGAGGGTCCCACATGGCGTGCAGACCTCTCCTGCCGCCCACTGCTCCCCTCAGCAGTGTACTTCGGTCCTTCTGCCTGCTCTGCTCCCCGCTCTGGCTCTGGTGAATTCTCTCGCCCTCCCGCGCTTCTGACTGTACCCAGTGCATGTATAAACAAAAAACAAACAAACAAACAAATAAATAAATAAAAACATGCCTCTATTAAAAAAAAAAATGTGTTAAAGAAATCATCGCATATTCTTTATTAGGAAGTTAAACATCCCCCTCACCCTCCAAACCCACTTTTTTCCCTCCAGTGATAATATAAGTTGTGGCATGCAGCTGTGAAACACAAAAGTCTACAGTTAATTGATTGCTTTATCCTTCTGGACAACACTGGGACTTTAGAACTCTTACTCTACTTACCACTCCTCCTGACTTAACTGTGTGTACTTTAAGAGAGAGAGAGAGAGTGTGTGTATGTGTATGAAATCCCTGAGCATGTTAATGATGTTACTGTTTTAAACAATAATTAGATTTTTTTAATAAGGAGAACTTTTATCAAAATATAATGTATACAAATTATAAATGTATAGCAATTTGGCACTCTGGGTTTAAAAGTTCATTTTCCTGAGCTTGATTATAAGTATGTCCCTATGAGCTATACCTACTATGATTTTTCCAAGAATGTAAGGCTGTTGTATGCCAGGTTTTGAACTGCCTTGGTATTAATCTTTTCATTGATTAATTCATTCATTGCTATGCAGGGACCAATATTTTAAGTACATCCATGAAACAAGGTATATGACGTTCCTGTTCTGCAGCTTACCCTTTATAGTTGAGAGGTTAACTAGAAGTAAATGCATGAGCAAGATAATTTGGTTTCTTATATTGTCAATTTCCTTTTCCCATAAGAAAAAGTGGCTTATACTTTTCCTTATATTAAGCTTCTACACTTAGACTTAAGTTTTTAAGTTAATGCTGATAACGTGAGTTTTATGCTAGTACTTATTTTGAACTTTCCAGTGGACTTTTGAGTGTACATATTATTTTCAGTTCATCTTTTTAATCCTTAAGATACATTCATAGGTGGATATTGACTGTTGTAGGAATAAAATAAAAGCCCTCTGCCATTTCAAATACTTGTGAAGTGTAATTTTAGGCTGAAAGTAATTTTGAAAGGTAATTTAGTTTTTCTTTCCTTCAGGCAGAACCATACCCGATATTAAATATGTAAGTTCTTACTGCAACCAAGATAGAAAACTCCTACGAAATTAGTTTACATGAACAAAATCTCAAAGGCTCCAGGGTACATGCTATGCTTGAAGTACAACTATTAGCCCATTGTCAGATGAAGTTTATGTTTGGCAAGCGTAGGAGATGAGATAGGTTAGGCTTATGTTTGATTTTAAAAGTCCTTGAATGGCTGCTGGAATGCTTTATAAATTGAAGAAAGCTATCTCTGGCAGGATACAGCTTTTGCATAGTATTTTCTTCTCTTGTTCACTCTCATATGGGTACATATTTGTCACTTTCAGTGGATTTGTAAACTCCTTTGAGGTCAGGACATTACTCTTAATTGTTTTCTGGTCTCATTCCTCAGTCTCCTTGTTCCCTAGCACTTTTGTTAAGAGTAAGGGGGGGGGGGTGGGGGGTGGGGGGGTGGTGTGTGTGCTCCCCAGGTGGCGCAGTGGTTGAGCGCTGGGTTGCCCACAGCCTCTGCAGCGCCGGTTCGATCCCCGGCCACCAAAAAAATTTTGGGGCCACAAATGTGAGATTACTTATTATGACAGATACTGTGTACAACCAAATTCATCCTCCTCAATTGTAGTTGTGGTTGTTGTTTTTTTTTAAACTTTAGGAAAAATAAAATCTTTATTCATCTCCAGTCTTCAGATAAATGCTGCTAGGTTTTTTAACTTATGTTGGCTATTTTAAAGTAGTGTTAGCTTGTTTTAATTGAATTTCTGTTTTGTTAGAGAATTGCATCACCTAGGTGAGACATCTTAGATATGATATTGCAGTGAGTTTTGCTTGTAGCTGAGTTTTTCTACTGTGGTCCCTAGGTACTTTTCTCAACTATCTTTATTACTATGATGGAAGAGTAACTACAGATAGTGTATGTCGCTGTTTTTGCTTAGTTCTGCTATTGAAACCATAGTATGTGATTTAAGCTACTATTATCCTAGCACAGTAAGTTTTATGGTGGCTTATTTTTGTAGGGAAAAGTTAGAAATTATAAAAACTATTTGCTCTGTTTCAATATCATCTGACCCATGTAACGGAGACTTACGAAGCAGTACTTACATTTTTATACATATATATGTTATAGAGTAATGGAAACCTTTTATGCAAACACAAGTCATGCTTTCCTTAAATCCTAAAATTCTTGAAAAGTATATTACATGAGGAATTACTTTACCACTTACAGAAATATCTCTTAAATTAGTATACCTTGATCTTTTAGAAGCCCAATAACTATCAGTAGCTTCTCTAATCTTTAATAGTAAATTTTTTTCCTAAAAGCTTTCTTTCAAGTTTTCTTTGGTGTTTCAATATTAGATTTTTTAATAAATCCCCCATAATTTTCGACAGTTTTTTAATGTAAAATATACCTAACAAAATGTACCAAAATGTACTGTTTCTAATTATATAGTTCAGTGGCATTAAATATATTACACATTGTTGTACAAACCATCACCACTAATATATTTTTATTATGGTGTTATTGAGATAAAATTGTGTGCCATAATTCACCCATATAAAGTATAATTTTTGGTTGATATGATTTTCTGCCTCAGAGTAGCTCTTTTTTCTGCCCTGGGCCTGAAGATTCACCACCATCATGAGTGACATAGTCATTGTCTGCAATGGGTAGTTTATTACTAATCAACTACTTTAGCAGAAACAAATGGTCATCGATGTCCTTTATCCTGGGAAGACATCAGAACCTAAGACGAAATTTGGGGCAAGTAGCTAAAATGTTCAAGACCATCTCAGATGACATCTTTACATTTGGATTCAGAACTCGTTTCGGTGGTGGTGAGACAACTGGCTCTGCCCTGATTTATGATTCCTTGGATGATGCAAAGGGAAATGAACCCAAACATAGACTTGCAAAATATGGCCTGTGTGAGAGAAAAGACCTCAAGAAAATAGTGAAAGGAACGCAAGAACAGAATGAAGGGGGACTGTAAAGACCAATGTTGGTACTGGCAAAAAGTAGTAATAAAGATTCAGCAGTGGCTTTATTTGTGATAACTGTGTAGATTTTTCATGAGAGGATTAACAAGTGAAAACTTTTTATGTGGAAAACAGTCGTTTTTAGTATATTCACAGTTATGTAGCCACCACTACAATCAATTTTATATATATATTTTTTAAAAGATTTATTTATTTATTTATACAAGCACTGGGTACAGTCATAAGCAGGAGGGTGAGAGAATTCACCAGAGCCAGAGCGGGGAGCAGAGCAGGCAGAAGGACCGAAGTACACTGCTGAGGGGAGCAGCGGGCGGCAGGAGAGGTCTGCACACCATGTGGGACCCTCCTCTGGTGGCCGGGGAGCAGCCGGGGATCGAACAGGCACTGCAGAGGCTGTGGGCAGCTTTGCAACCCAGCGCTCAACCGCTGCGCCACTGGGGAGGCCCAATTTTATGATTTTTTAAAAAGATTTATTTATTTATTTATACAAGCACTGGGTGCAGTCAGAAGCATGGGCGGGTGAGAGAATTCACCAGAGCCAGAGCAGGGAACAGAACAGGCAGACTGATGAAATACACTGCTGAGGGGAGCAGCGGGCGCAGCAGGAGAGGTCTGCGCGCCATGTGGGGATCGAACTGGTGCTGCAGAGGCCGCAGGCATCTTTGCAGCCCAGTGCTCAACCGCTTTGCCACTAGGGGAGGCCCCAATTTTGTAATAATTTTATCACCTCCAAAAGCATCTCCACACCCCTTAACCATCACTGCTCCCCTGTTCTTCCCCCACTCTTAGTCAGCTAATCTACTTTCTTTATATGTCACTATTCTTGACACTATTACATAAATGGAATCATGTGTTCTTTTGTGACTGGCTTCTTTCACTTAGCATAGTGTTTTCAAGGTTCATCCTTGAAAATCTTTCTTCAGTACTTTATTCCTTATTATGCCTAAAGAATATGCTAGTGTATGGATATGCCACTTTGTTTATTCATCAATTGATGGACTTGTTTCCACTTGGGGGCTGTTATGAATAGTGTATACTATATACTGTACTGTTTTCACTATTACTCAGTTCCCATTATTTTTAAATTTTCATTGTGATTTATTTGTGAACCCATGGGTTAGAATTGTATGGCTTTATTTCTAAATACTATTTTTAAAACATAATAATTTATTTGTTTTTAATGGAGGTAATATTTGGATATCCCCATTAGGTATTACCACCATACTATACCCACTACCAACTCACTCATATTCTACCACCGCAGACCATTGTGCTGCCTTCCTACTTGGTGCTTATCCCTCCTCCCACCTTGGTATTTGGGACTTCCTAGATATCTTTTAGTAATAAATTTCTTGTTCATTTTTACTGAGGGTAGAAAACATATTGAATGTGATTTCAAACCTTTGAAATTTGTTGAGGCTTTATGACTTCGCTTTTTTTTCCACTTATGGGATACCTAGATTCTAGGTGAATCTGGATTCATGTAGAATTACCTTCACTCTTCTGGTGAAATCTTAGATTGTTACAATGTCTTCTAAAATGCTTTCTAAAAATTGTTTATGTATTCAATCATTCAATCACTTTGTACTTTTATAGATGATACTGGGCCACAGAAAGATTAAATAAACTTATATAAGTATATAACTGGTAAAAAGTAGACTGAGGAATAGCCAATTTCATAGAGATAGAAAGTAAATTAATGGTTACTGGGGTGAGAATTAAGGGGAATGACTGCTAATGGATACAGGGTTTCATTTGATAGAGTGATGAAAATGCTCTGGATGTAGTGGTAATGTGGTTGTACAACTTTGTGAATATACTAAAAACCAACTAAACTTTACACTTGAGAAGAAGGAATTTTATAGTATGTGTATTGTATCTTAATTTTTAAAAAAAGACATAACTGGGATCCAATCCTGCCTCTCTAAATATTGCTATTTACTCACTAGACTTTTGAGGTTAGGATGGTTTCAATATTAGAAATAAACTCATCAGAGAGCCTGTAATTTTTAGTCAGTGTATGGCTTATTATAAATGTTCTTTTCTGATATGTTTTTGAAGAGTCAGGTACTCCCATATAAAAATGGAACACTGTATTTAAATTTCTATCTTTATTGCAGATAAGATTGTGTTTATTTTTTTGAATGCTGAGCAATATTCCATTGTGTATATGTACCACATCTTATTGATTCAGTCATCTATTTTTGGGCATTTGGGTTGTTTCCAAAGCTTAGCTATTGTAAATAGTGCTGCTATAAACATAGGGGTGCAGGTGCTCTTTGGAATTGATGTTTCTGTGTCCTTTGGTATACCCCAGCTTTAAAGTCATTTTTCTCTGGAAAGTTTTCCTTACCTTCCAGCCTTATGGAAGACTGCTCACACACTCAATATTCTGTGCATATTTCTATACTTTTTATCACACTGCAATATATTTTTTTCTGTCTCCCCCCCATTTAACCTGAACAGGGACTGTATTTTAATCGTTTTTGTATTCCTAGCATTCACATCAGTTTCTGGCCTTCAGTATCTTTTTATTAAAATGAAGAAATAGAAGTGAGTAGGATCTTTTTCTCTCTTATATTTGCCTTGGGTTATAAATGTTTTAAAGATATAACTACCATTTGGATTAGATTTCATATTTGAATTGTTTGCAAGTGTTTAATATAGTAAAATGGAGTAAGAATCCCTATCATTGTTATGCCTGGTCTTCACAGAATTGTAAGAGGTTATAAACAGATAATCTCATTTCAGAAATGTTATAAATGTTGGAAATAACTTAGAATTTTTATTTTGCTCCTGAAGGAGGCATTCAGGCACCATTGTGAGTGCCATTGTAATTTTTTTGAGATTATTTACAAAAATAAGCATCAGAATGGGTTACTTGGACATTTCATTGTAGCTTGCTAATTTAAAATAAGTTCTATAGAGTTATCTTTTGATAATTGAATGTATAGCAAAGAAAATTAAGTCCTTTTTGTAAAGTACTTAAGTAGCTATTAGTGTTGGCAATTGATTAACCAAAAGTCATATAATGTGTAATAATGAAAAATGATAAAGTTTTAACATTATACTATAACTTAAAACTTAAGGGGGGGGTGGCCTCCCTGGTGGTGCAAGGGGTTAAACAGCACTGTGAAGCTATCTGCAGCCTCTGTAGCACGAGTTCCATCCCTGGCTGGCCAGGGAGCTACCCACATGGCACAGCAGACCTCTCCTGTCTCGCCCCGCTGCTCCCCTCAGCAGTGTATTTCAGTCAGTCTGCTTGTTCTGTTCCTCTCTGTCTCTGGTGAATCCTCTCATCTCCCACCCCCCACCTCTGGTCTGTACCCCAGTTCTTGTATGCATAAATAAATAAATCTTCAAATAAAAAAACCTTAAGTGGGTATACACTTGCTAATCTGGTGTAGGGACAAAACTTTGTTTCTTCAGTGTGTGACTGCATTTCAGTCTTCAGTTGCATAAATCTTAACAATTTTGGTTTCTTTTAAGAAGAGTGCAGGGCCTCCCCAGTGGTGCAGCGGTTGAGCACTGGGTTGCGAAGCTGCCCGCAGCCTCTGCAGCGACAGTTTGATACCCGGCTGCTCCCTGGCCACTGGAGGAGGGTCCCACATGGCGCGCAGACCTCTCCTGCCGCCCGCTGCTCCCCTCAGCAGTGTACTTCGGTCCTTCTGCCTGCTCTGCTCCCCGCTCTGACTCTAGTGAATTCTCTCACCCTCCCACGCTCTGACTATACCCAGTGCTTGTATAAATAAATAAATAAATAAATAAATAAATAAATCTTTTTTTTTTTAAAAAAAAAAAAAGAGTGCAGATTTTAACTACCTTTTCTCCCAATATTTTGCTCTAAGAGGAATTGCTCCTTTAATTTTTTCCCCTTAGCTTTGAGATTTTTGCTATTAGAAAATGTTTTGCTCTTATAATTTTTAATCATAGATGTAATCTTTCTTGATGGTGGATGATGAATATATATTTTTGCACTACCAAAATGGGGCACTAAAATTATAGCCTTTTTTTACAGCTTGACTTTTACATTAAAAATATTTTTACTCATTTTCAAAACTGGACCACCACATGCAAAAGAATGAAACTAGACTACTCCCTCACAGCATGCACAAAAACCAACTCAAAATAAATGAAAGAATTGAACATAAGACCTGAAACCATAAAATATGTAGAAAGAAAATATAGGTAAAGCACTATATGACATACATCTCAGTAACATCTTTTAAGACTCATCCCCCAAAGCAAAGAAAGTGAAGGAAAAGATAAGGAGCTGGGATTACATCAAACTAAAAATCTCTGTACAGCAAAGGAGACATTAACCAAAACAAAGAGACACCCTACTGATTGGGAGAAAATTTTTCACTGCATACAACTGATAAGCCACTGATCACAAAGATCTACAAAGAGCTCACACAATTCAATAAAAGCGAAGTAAACAATCCAGTCAAAAAACAGGCAGAAGAGCTAAAACTACACTTCTCCCAAGAGGAAATGTAAATGGCCGTCAGGTATAAGAAATACTGTTCACCATCTCTTATAATCAGAGAAATGCAAATCAAAACCACGATGAGATTCCACCTTATACTGGTGAGAATGGCACATGTTTAAAAAATTAGCAACAACAAATGTTGGCAAGGATATGGAGAAAAAGGAACTCTCCTACACTGCTGTTGTGAATGCAAACTGGTCCATCCACTATGGAAAGCTGTGTGGAGGTTCCTCAAACTACTGAAAATGGAGCTACCATGTGACCCAGCAATTCCACTCCTAGGGATCTACCCAAAGGACACAAAAACATTAATTCAAAAGGACACCTGCACCCCTGTTTATTGCAGCACTATTTACAATAGGTAAGTATGGAAACAACCCAAATACCCAAAATAGATGACTGGATCAAGAAGATGTGGTACATATACACAATGGAATACTATTCAGTAATCATGCCATTCATAGCAACATGGATGGAGCTGGAAGGGATTATGTTCAGTGAAATAAGCCAGAAGGAAAAAGAAAAATATCAGATAGTTTCACTTGTAGGAGGGATGTAGGAATCAAATAAGGGATCAGGAAATTAATAATAATAATAAAATTAACAGGCAGCTATACATCAGAGACATCTACAGGGGAGGGGGAGGGCACAACACAGGGGAGGGAAAAGCACAAGGGACTATGGTGATCGTGCACGGGTGAATTGGTGGTGGGAATTTCATGAGGACTACACCTGAGAGGAGAAAGCAAATATTCTCAAAAATGAACAATGATGTAAAATATAAATAAAGCCAATTATATTAGAAAAAAATAAATGAAATAAAATGTGTCGCTTATCTACATTAGAATTTCTTCTAGCTGATGAAATTCTGAAAGCTTGTAATGAATTAAAGCCACATTTGCCTGAAGATGCCAGCAAAGTTAAGGGTTTGAAAACCATTATATGCATAATGAGAAGATGCCACTTTTGTTTCCACTAAGTCTTTGGTTCGTATGAGTAGCTGCATAACAGATTTCCACACACCTAAAACAACATAAAAGCATGGTACGGAAGATGGAAAATTTAATAGGGAATGTCCATGTTGATGTATATGGGATCACAGAAGCTCAGAAAATGAATGCCAAAAAAACTTACATTGTACAAAATGAACAATGGTGTAAAATGTATATATATAAATAAATTTAAAAATATATATTTTTACCCATTTGCTATGGCACTAAGATTTCTGTAGTAAAAATTTGAATAGATTTACAATATTGTGGACTTTATGAATGCATCATAATTTATATAACCATGGTCCTTATACTATTTGAAAGGTAGGCTGTTTCTAAATTTTACAATAATATAGTGAACAATTTTTTTTTTTTAAGATTTATTTATTGGGCCTCCCCGGTGGCGCAGCAGTTGAGCACTGGGTTGCGAAGCTGCCTGTAGCCTCTGCAGCGCTGGTTCGATTCCTGGCTGCTCCCCGGTCACCGGAGGCGGGTCCCACATGGTGTGCAGACCTCTCCTGCCGCCCGCTGCTCCCCTCAGCAGTGTACTTCGGTCCTTCTGCCTGCTCTGCTCCCCGCTCTGGCTCTGGTGAATTCTCTCACCCTCCTGTGCTTCTGACTGTACCCAGTGCTTGTATAAATAATAAATAAATCTAAAAAAAAAAAAAAACAAAACCTTAAAATAAAAAAAAAGATTTATTTATACAAGAACCGGGACATAGGCCAGATATGCAGGAGGATAAGAGGATTCACCAGAGATAGAGCGGTGAACAGAACAGGCAGACTGATGAAATACACTGCTGAGGGGAGCAGCAGGCGAGACAGGAGAGGTCTGCCACGCCATGTGGGAATCTCCCTGGCTGGCTGGGAATTGAACCTGCGCTGCAGAGGCTGCGCTTAACGGGCTGTGCCACCGGGGAGGCCCTCTTTCATTTTCTTAGACAAGAGTTTATTTAGTAGTAGAGTCATTGATAACACTAGAATGGTAAAGTCATGTTTTTGTAGACAGTAAGCCATGAGTATAATTGATTTCAATTTTCAATTCCCAAATGCCATCATAAGGCTTCAGTCAATAACATTTTGCCAGCTTTCTGTCTTTCTCCTGTTCCCTCCCTGCTAACCTGAAGTAGTTAACCAGCTATCTTTTCCTCAACCTTTCCTCTTTTGCTCTCTCTTTCTGCCATGCACATGCTCATTTATTAATCATTTACTCTCAAGCAGGCATAGGATAGTTCATGTAGTCTATGTAAGCATAATGAAACCCCTGCTTAGAGAACTTTTGGGGACCCCATACATATTGAATGAAAGATTTACCCAAGAAGATATGCGTATACTTCATAGGCAGGATACTGTTACTGGTGCCAGGTAACCAGAATCATCTGACTCAAGCTTTAAGGATGAAACTGTTAAGAAATCAAGCCACAGGTATAGCCAGGGTCTAGGCTTGTTAGATTTTTCTTTTAATTTAGGCATAATTCTGTGGGTATGTGCAGTAAGTGTACAAATCTTTTAACCTTTTTATTCAGGGATGAGATATATATATGCACGGACACACACACATATACATACACACTATATGTATACATATAAAATCCTACAGGTCCACACAAATGAACATAAGTAAATGTGTTTTACCTATGCTATTTTGGAATAATTTTTATTTTGGAATAATTTTAAATTTGTAGAAAAACTGCAAACTACAGAGCTCCCATGTACCCCTCACTTAGTTCACCTAACATTTTATAGTACCATGGTAGCTTTGTTTAAGCTGAGAAACTGACATTAGTACATATTAACAACCAAACTCCAGACTTTATTTGGATTTACTTGTCTTTTTCATTGATACCCTTTTTCTTTTCCAGGGATGCATTTCTGGGATAAATTGGATTTAGTTTTTATGTCTCCCCAGTCTCAGTATCTTTTTATGGTTTTCATGATCTTAATAATTCTAAAGCCAGAATGTCTCGCAGTTTGGGTTTGTCTGTTATTTTTCTTATTATTAAACTAGGTTACACTGTAACAGAGTTGAAGCTCTTTCTTGTTACATGACCTCCACTTAAACTATGTACTTTTTATTGGGAATTACATACATAAAATGAAGTGTTTTTTAACACTTTTTAAGACTCTACAGTGTAAGTCATTTTATACTTTTTAAAGATTTATTTATTTTTATACAAGAACCGGGTACAAGCCAGATGCACAGGAGGATGAGAAGATTCACTAGAGACAGAGCGGGGAACAGAACAGGCAGACTGACAAAATACATTGCTGAGGGGAGCAGCTGGCGAGACAGGAGAGGTCTGCTGCTCCATGTGGGATTCTCGCCAGCCAGAATCGAACCCGCTTTGCAGAGGTTGCGGACAGCTTCACAGTGCTGCGCTCAACCTGCTGCGCCACCAGGGAGGCCCCCGTTTTACACTTTTTACAAAACTGTAAAGGCCATAAAGTAGACAGATCTTAAGTGTATGATTTGTTGAAAAGTTTGCGGAGTTAATGTAGCTCAAGATACAGATCATTTCCAATACTTAGAAGTTTCCTTGGATCTCTTTTTCCAGGTAAAAACTCCTATTCACCATTGATTAATTTGCCAGTTTTGATGAACTACATATAAATGGAATAATACCATATATATTCTTTTGTGTCTGGTCCCTTTCTATGTAATGCTGAAATTTGTCCATGATGTTGCAAATAGACTATTTTATTTTTGCCCATGTATGACTATACACATTTTTCCATTCTCTTGTTAACATTGGATTGCTCGGTTCTTGGCCACTTTGAATAAAGCTGTTATGAACATTCTTTTACCTTTTTGGTATATTTTTTGTTTTTGGTTCAGATACCTCAGACTCGTTTCTCCTTGAGTTTCAGTATATTTTCTTGAATAAATATTTTGTCGTTTGCTTTATGTCTTTAGGACTGTTCCTGGAGATCTCAAATACTTCTTGTTTTATTCAAATTTTTGCCAGTTTTACTGAGAGAAGGGTGTATGGAGTGCTTTACAAATGTTAGGCTGGAAATATTTCCTTGTCATATATCTCCCAACTTGGATTTGCGCTTACCACTCTCTTGATGAACAGAAATTCCTAATTTTGATGAAGTTTAGTTTCTAAATTTTTTTATACTGCTTTTTGAAATCTGTTTAAGAAATTTTTACCTGTTCCAGGCCATGAAGATGCACTATCCTGTACTTTATTTTGAATCTTTAAAGTTTAGTTTTTCATAAAATACATAGAAGGAAATATAGGTGAAACACTACGTGATATGCACATCAAAGACATCTTTACAGACACATCACCCAAAACACTGATAGTGAAGGCAAAGATAAACAGCTGGGATTACATCAAATTAAAGAGCTTCTGCACAGCAAAAGAGACAATAACAAAAACAAAGAGAAACCCCACCGACTGGGAGAACATTTTTGCACACAACACTAATGATAAAGGACTGATCACAAAAATCTACAAAGAGCTGATGAGACTCAACAACAGCAAAGAAAATAATCCTGTCAAAAAATGGGCAGAAGAGCTGAAAAGAAACTTCTCTGAAGAGGAAATGCAAATGGCCAACAGGCATATGAAAAAATGCTCAACATCACTTGTAATCAGGGAAATGCAAATCAAAACTACCATGAGATACCATCTTACACCAGTGAGAATGGCACATATTAAAAAAAGTAGCAACAACAAATGTTGGCGAGGGTGTGGAGAAAAAGGAACTCTTCTGCACTGTTAGTGGGAGTGCAAACTGGTCCAACCACTATGGAGAGCTGTGTGGAGATTTCTGGACCTACTAAACATAGAGCTTCCATATGATCCAGCAATTGCACTCCTAGGTATTTACCCAAAGGACACAGAAACATCCATTCCAAAGAACACCTGCACCCCTATGTTTATAGCAGCACTGTTCACAATAGCTAAGCTTTGGAAACAGCCCAAATGCCCAAAAATAGATGACTGGATCAAGAAGATGTGGTGCATATACACCATGGAATATTACTCAGCATTCAAAAAAGATAAACACATGCAATTTGCAGCAACATGGATGGCGCTGGAAGGGATCATGCTCAGCGAAATAAGCCAGAAAGAAAAAGAAAAATACCGGATGGTCTCACTCATAGCAGGATCTAGAAAACTTAAATAAAGGACCAGGAAAATGAATAACTATAAGAAAGTGAAAATCAAAATCAACAAAA
This sequence comes from Talpa occidentalis, assembly GCF_014898055.3. Taxonomy (NCBI): domain Eukaryota; kingdom Metazoa; phylum Chordata; class Mammalia; order Eulipotyphla; family Talpidae; genus Talpa; species Talpa occidentalis. Next base: position 39,027,494 of record NW_023603184.1, on the reverse strand, counting down.
AAAAAAGAACCAGAGGCACTCTATGGGGGGTGGGGGGCAGGGAGGGGAGGGATTGGGGTCAAAATAAGGGGGTTGCAATTGTATGGGGAATATAAAAATAAAATTTATTAAAAAAATAGTTTTTACAATTAGGGTTGTAATCCATCTCAAATTGTGTGTAGTGTGACAGGGAGAGGTTAAGTTTCTTTTTTTTTTCTTACTCAGATGTCCAGTTATTTCTTCCCTGCTGAATTCCATTGGTGCCTTTGCCATAACTTAGTTGCCTATAAACATGGGGATCTGGTTCTGGAGTCTTTTGTTGGCCTGTGTATATATACATTAGTATCACATCGTCTTATGTACCGTAGCTTTGTAGTAAATCTTGAAATTTGGCAGTGTTCTTCTAGATTGTCTTGGCTGTGCTAAGTCTTTTGCTTTTCCAAATAAGTTTTGAATCAGTGAATAAAACAATTGGGAGAGACTGCATTTTCCATAGCAAGGCCTCGCTGGTGGCCCAAGGGGTTAAGATATAGCCTGTGAAGCTGTCCACAGCCTCTGCAGCATGAGTTCGATCCCTGGCCAGCCATGGAGAAACCCACATGGCACAGCAGACCTCTCCTGACTCATCCACTGCTCCCCTCAGCAGTGTACTTCGGTTGATCTGCCTGTTCTGTTCCCCACTCTGTCTCTGGTGAATCCTCTCACCCCCTCACACCTCTGGCCTGTACCCCAGCTCTCTTATGCATAAATAAATAAAACTTAAAAAAAAAAACCTTCAGTTTTTGTGTACTGGATTGAAATTTAATATGTATTTCTTACTGTGGTGTTAAGGTCAGCAAGGAGATGCTGCTCTACAGGTTGAAACTTTTAGGAGTTTAAACACTGAAAGGTTACTTAAATGAAACCTTATATTATTTGTTTTATTGAGACTGTCTTGTGACAGATTATTTTTCCTTGTCAGCATTATTGGGGAATAATTTATAAAGTCAGCTGCACCTATTTAAAGTGTATGATTCAGTGAATCTTAACAATGCAACCATTACCACAAATTAAAGAACTTTCCATCATCCCTAAAAAACTCCTCCCTTTGCCTTCTGACCCCAGGAAACCACTGATCTACCATTTTTGCTTGCTTGCTACTTTTGAAAGACTGTTGAGGACTTAGGTTGTTTCCATAGCTTGGCTATGGTAACTGCTACTGCAAAGAACATGGGAGTGCATGTTTCCTTTCATGCATTTTTTTTTTAAAGATTTATTTATTTATACAAGCACTGGGGTACGGGTCAGAGGCGCGCAGGAGGGTGAAAGATTCACCAGTGGCAGAGCAGGGAGCAGAACAGGCAGAAGGACTGAAGTACTCTGCTGAGGGGAGCAGCGGGCGAGACAGGAGAGGTCTGCTCCACCATGAGGGAATCTCCCTGGCCTTGCTGGAATCGAACTGGCGCTGCAGGGGCTGTGGACAGCTTCACAGCGCTGCGCTGAATCCCTACCTGTGCCAACCGGGAGGCCTCCTTTCATGCAGTAGATTCCTAGGAGAGAAATTGCCGTGTCGTATGGCCGATCCGTTTCTCATCTCTTGAGAAACCTCCATACTGTTTCCTATAGGAACTGATAAGATTATTAGTACATGCTGAATGGAATTGGTCAGACTGGACAGCCTTGCCTTTTCTAAATTCTTTGGAGGAAAGCTTTTGGAGTTTACCTTACATATAATGTTAACTGTAGCTTCTTTGTAGATGCTTTTTATCCAATTGATTCAGATTCCTTCTGTGGCTAGTTTGCTTAGAGTTTTCTTCATGAATCGGTGTTGAATTTTGTTATTTGCTTTATTTGTATATATATTTAAATAATCTTAAGAATTTTCTTCTTCTGTTATTTGGAATTAATTGATTTATTTTGTATGATTAATTTTATTCCTGGGATAATCCCTACCTGCTTACAAAATGTCTTTTTTTTGTATATAGGTGCATTTGATTTGCCAATATTGTGTTAAGGAATTTTTAATCTGTGTTGATGAGAGATACTGGTCCTTAGTTTCCCCTGTTTTAGTAATGTCTTTGTCAAGTCTTATAGAATTGATTATGCAGGTCACATGTCATGAGTTGGAAAGTATCCCTTTTATTCTAAAAGAGTTTATTTCTTTAAATGTTCAATTAAAATTCAGTAGTGAAACCATGTAGACCTGCACTTTTTTGTTGGGGGAGTTTTACGTCTTTGTGCTTTAGACTTTTTTGTTTCTTTGAATTTAAAGTGTGTCTCAAACCAAAACAAACCCATGGAATCCAGTTGCAGAACTGAGGTTGCTAGAGGATTGGGAGCATAGGATGGAAGAGGGTCCAATGAAATGTGGTGGGAGGTTTTTGGCATTTTGGTTGTGGGTGTGGTATGTTAACATAGCTTTGAAGAGGTATGAACCTGTATTCCTAAAGCATACACAGTGTTGTAAACCAGTGTTGCCTCCACAAAAATATTAATTTAAAAATATGAAGTTTGTCTCATACAGATAGCAAATACGTCTTTTCTTATCCAATCTGACGATCTTTGTCTTTTATTTTTTTTTAAAGATTATTTATGCATACAAGAGCTAGGGTGTAGGCCAGAGATGCGGGGTGGTGGGTGCGGGGTGGTGAGAGGATTCACCAGACACAGAGTGGGGAGCAGAACAGGCAGATCTACTGAAAGACACTGCTGAAGGGAGCAGCGGATGAGACAGGAGAGGCCTGCTGTGCCATATGTGTCACCTCCCTGGCCCGGGATTTGAACTTGTGCTGCAGTGGCTGCAGATAGCTTCATAGTGCTGCATCTTAACCCCTTGCACCACCAGGGAGGCCCCAATCTTTGTCTTTTAATTGAAGTTTTAAGTGTGCTTTTCAGATACTTATTGATATGCTTGGATTTGGGTTTGCCATTTGTCTTTTATTTGTCTCTCTTGATTTTTGCTCTTATTTTAATACTTCATTTTGATTCCCCTATTGGCTTTTAAATATTCATTTTTGCATATATTTTTAGTGGTTGCACTTGGGCTTATAATAGGCATCTTCTCACAGTCTATATTACATTGTTCGTATGAACAAGAGAAACTTTTCATTAGTGTATATATTTATCTCCTACCTTTATGCTATAGTTCTCACATATTGCATCTATATATGTTATAAATTCTGCAATACATTGTTGCAATTTTTACTTTGAACACATCTTTTTTATGGTAAAAAATTATATTTAGAATTAGCCAGCTGGACTAGATGGTTTAGATGACCCCAATTTTGTTGGAAACATCCAAAGCATCATAGTCAGGAGCCAGTGGAACATAGGCCTTCTTCTCCCCGTTAGGTTTTATCTCAGGGTATTGCTCTGGCCACATCAGTGTTGTAGAGCTTCTTCTCATTCTTCACAGCCTGTTTGGCCTGGTGCTTGTTGGCATTGACAACAACAGTGAACACAGTGTGTTGTCTTCTCTGTCATCTTCGTGGCTGACTCGGTGGCCCAGGGAATGTGATGTTGTGTGGTGGTCAAATTTGTTTTTCTTGGGAGCACCCTTGTGAGAATATTCGGGTTGCCTTTGGAGCAGGCAGTGTCTTGGGCCTCTGAAAGGTGGGTGACCAGTGGATCTTTTTCCCCCTGTGACTGTGGATGCCTTTTAGTACTGCTTTCTTGCGTTCAAAGCTTTTTTTGGCTTGGGCTTTGGGAGGGGCTGGGTCTTCCTCTTTACTTTCGGCACAATGTCTTTTAAGTAAGTTAAAAGAAAAATTTAATTTAAAAATGTACTTATGAAAAAAGTAAATACTGGCTGCTTCTCTGAATCTGCAAGTACAATTTGTTGTGATCAAAACAACAACAAATACATCTTTGTCTGCTAACTACATCATCTGGATCATTTGGGAGCCTGCTTTTTTACTTTTTTTCCTTGAGAGTTTTAATTATTATTTTCTTTTAATTGGATACTGGGTTTGATGAAGAATATATATAGAAATTGAATTTTGTTTTTCCTCCAAAGGGTGGTTGTTCTCTTAGAAGGCAATGTCTTGGCTGGATTCAAATTCTAAACCTTCTTGTGGTGAACAACAGCACCTCAATTCTTCTAACATCCAGCTGCTGCTTTTTTACTGGGAATCCTGAAAGTTCCTCATCACGTTCTAATAGGCAGTGAGGAGATCAGCCAAGGATTTGGACATGTTTTAAGTGGGGACTTTTCATTTCAGTTTCTTTGTTGCTTCTTCCTGGCCAGGACTTGCCTTTTCCCAACCTTTCTAACTTTCTGAGAGCCCTGAACTTTGTCCTCTGAGTCCTCAAATCAATTAGATTGTGGGTTTCTGTTTCTTTAAATAGTTTAGGTAGTGTTTAGGGCTAAAAGTTGCAGGCTAAATTTTTCTTTCAAGTATATATTCCCTTTCATTTTCTGTTTTCTTATAGTCTGTGTTCAGGTTCTTTAAGACCTGACAAAAAAGACTGGGTAGGTAGTACAATAGCTCTTCTGTCATTATGACCATGCCACTTTTTTTTTTTTTTTAAATAGCAAAGGAAAGCAGTATATTGAAAAGAACGTGATCATTGTTTATAAATGGAATGGAATCACTTTTTAGCAGAGAACTAATTGATTACTGGGACAATTACTAAACTTCTGAGTTTATCTTTTCTTGAAAATGGAAGTAAAATTGCCTGTTTTGTAGAGTTATCAAGATCATCATTGCCCTGTAAAACACCAGTATAGTATCTGAGGTAGACACTTAAAAAGTTAAATTATTTTTTGCATTATTGCACATCAAAACAAACCAATAACCATGGCCTTACAAGTGATAGACTTAACATGTAGTCCTTGCATTTAGCATGTGGTGCATCTATCTCTTTGAATTTGTGATTTCCTATTCTTTGGTTAGATAACCAGAAGTGGGATAGCTGGGTCATACGGTATTTCTAGTCTCAATTTTTAATCTCCATACCATTGGCCTTAATGGCCATACCAATTTATATTTCCATCAGCAGTGTGTGATGATTCCCTTTCCCCACATCCTTGACAACACTTGTCTTTTTGGTTATAGCCATTTTCGCAAGTGTGAGGTTTGTATATGTTCATATATATATGTTTTGGATATTAATCATTTGCAAACATCTTCTCCCATTCAGTAGGTTTTGTTTTTGTTTTAATGATAGTTTTTTTTTCCTGCACAGAGCTTTTTAGTTTGACACAGTTTCACTTGTTTATTTTTGCTTTTGTATTCCTTAGTATTCATTTCCTTTAAATTTTAACAAAATATTCTTTTATTTGTGCTCTTAATTTGAGAGATAAAACTTATCTCTTACTGGAAATAATGATTTCAACAAACTTGTTAGTGGAATCATTGCAGATATTTTCCATTGAATTTACCTGCAGTTCTCTGTAGAAGAATTACTTGAGACCCCAATGCAATGTGTTAACTGAGTGAATTTTTTTTCTTTATATTTCAGTTGGAAAGACATCTTTGATCACCAGATTCATGTATGACAGTTTTGACAACACCTACCAGGTATTTTGTTTTTGCCAACTTAGTACTAGTTGTCTCTATTTGTATTGCAAGTAATATTCAAGATCTTTTAAGATTTTTATTTACATGTAGTCATGGATGTTAAAACACTTTTTCTATAATCTGTAAAAAAAAAAAAAGTGCTATATAAGTGCAAAGTGTAACAGATTTTGCTGATAGTCCTCAACTTTTTCATTTGGTTTCCTTATTTCCTCTTCCAAAATCTTTAGAAAGGTTATCTGGTACACTGTGGGTGCTTTGATGGTGGGTGTGTTGTAGTCACAACACCTTCAAGGGACGATCCTATACCTCTGAAACAAACTGTGTAGTAATATAATGTTACTTTAAATACAAAAAAGGGAAAGATTATCATTAATACTATCTGAGATAGAAGTAGGAGTCCAGTAGATCAGTAGATGATTGCCATTGGAAGGATAGTTTGTTATACTACAGATCTTAAGAGGGGACATGCCATGTCAGAGAATGGGGGCACTTGGGGAAACACGGATTGGTCAGGAGTTGAGGTGGGATAAGGGTAGTGTAGACAAGATCCTTTATTGTGGTTTGTATGATAGGAGAGTGAGATCAGGTTACGCAAATTTAGGATTGCCTAGTTTGAATATTTCAGTGGCTCTGTAGGGTAGGGGCTGTACCTAATGATTAGGGCAGGGGGATTATGGTCCTAAGTGTGGTAGAGAAAGTGATTAGTTTACAAGCACTGACTGGGTCAATTTGCATACAAGGGTATTCTCACAGGCAAATTTTCTATCTCTATGCATTGGCTAACTATTGGCGGCCCAGATCCTCCAGTGGCAGCAAGGCTCCAAAAGTCAAAGTAGCAGAAATACAGAAAATAAAAAGACATGGTTAATTCAGAAGCTAATAACTATTTGAGTGGAAGTACATGAATGAGGGAATAGAAAAACTATAGAGAAATTCATTGAAACCAAAAGTGATTCCTACAGAGAGTCAACAATATTGACAAATCTTTAGCTAGACTTGTACGGAAAAAAAGAGAGAAGATTCAGATTACTAAAATCATGAACGAAAGAGGGACATTACTACCCAACATATTGAAACGAAAAGGATTGTAAAGGAATACAATGAACAATTTTATTTCAACAAATTCTGTAACCTAGATGAAACAGATAAATCACAAGAAAGATACAAATTACAGAAAGTAACTCAAGAAGAAATCAAAAATTTAAATATACCTATGATAAAGAGATTACATTAGTAATCAAAACCTCCCAACAAAGAAAATCTCAGGAATGGATGGCTTCACTGGTCTGTGCTATGAATCTTTTAAAGAAGAACAACACCAACACATAGCAAACTTCCAAAAATATAAAAGGAAGGAATGCTTCCCTAATCATTCTGTGACGTCAATATGTTTCTGATATCTAAACCAGACAAATACATCAAAATTTAAAACCATAGGTCAATCTTCTTTATGAATAGAGACAAACAGTCCTCAACAAAATGCTACCAAACTCAATCTGGCCATATGTAAAGAGGATTGTACACCATTTACTAAGTGGGATTAGTTAATTGGTACCAAGGTTACAAGATTGATTCAACATACAAAAACTGTATGAATAGATAAAGGATAAAATCGTATGACCATTTTAATAGACACAAAAAAGCTTTTGATAGAACACAGTAACCTTTTTAAAAGCATCCTTGTCATGTTGCTGGCAAAGACCTTGGAGCAGAACTGGCAGTTCCGCTATTTCCTAGTTCACAAGTGCCGTGTCTCCGGCATTATTTTCGATCAGTCATTTCTTCATAGAAACCTTGCTAAACCACTTGTTTACTCTCGAAGTGTTAGCACAGTTGACATGAGATCAAAAAAAAAAAGCATCCTTGTCTTGTTCCTGATCTAATGAGAAAGCATTTAGCCTTTCAGCAATAGGTGTGATGTCAAATTTGTGTTTCTCATAGATGTTCTTTAGCATGTTTTACAAAGTTACCTTGTATTGAGTGGTTTTATAAGCTCATATATATAAGCTCATATATATATATATAGATATATAAATAAAAGCATCCTTGTCTTGTTCCAAATAAATATATATAAGCTCATATATATGTCAAAGTTAAATATGTGTATGTATCTTAGTTTAAACTAGTTAATTATAAAACAAAAATTAAAGAGCAGAGCAAGCTAAAAAGAATTAGTAATCTTAAAAGTCAGGTACTTTCATTGAGTCCCAATAAGCACATTGTATTTTTTTATTAACCTTTTGAAATATTTTTGTTAAATTAGAAGAACCCCTTTAGTATCATTGTGCATTGGATTTACTGTGTATTTGCTATAAAAATTTTATTTTAATTTTTTCTTACAAATTTATCGGTTAATCTGATTAAAAGAAAGGTTAGTATCGATAGTTATTAACTGCTGTTGTCTCAGACCATTATTTGTCAAACCATTCTTGTTTTTGAAGCCTTTAGAATAGATTAAAAAAATCTGAATCTTACTCTTTTTTAGTGTTATTTTCCCCCATTTGAACTATTTGTTCCAGGAATGGCCCTTATTTAAACCCTTAAAAAACTGAAAAAACTTGGGCATTTCCTTTACAGGAATCCCATATAATGGAACTTTAGAGTTAAAAAACCTTTATTGACATCTTGGTTTTACCATTTTGTAATTGAATAGTTTTAGACAAATTGTATGATTTTTCAGTCTATAATTTTACATCTATAAAAGTGAGATTTATAATCTCTATGAAGGAACTAATTACTTTTTGGGAAAAACTATTCTTTTGTGATACTGCCATTTACCATTAGAAAAAACCCATCAGTTGTTTTTATTTACTTTATTTGAACAACTTAACTCTTATTTCTTACTATTTCTCTCCATCTTAATCTTTCAGCATTGTAGGCAATTATAAATGTTTCTATTGAAGATTCTGTACTTCTGAGTCATTGGCTATAAATTGGGGGTTCCCACAATCCCTTCCTTGGATTCAAATTTGCTAGAGTGATTTTATAAAACTCAGGGAGATACCTATATTTACTGCTTTATTATAAAGGATGCGGAGGTACATAGGACAAAATCTGGAAGGGTCTCAATTATAGGAACTTCAATCCCCATTGAGTTTGGGCTGCAGTACCCTCTGGCACACCAATCTGAACCCTTCAGTTAGGCTTTTTATGACGATAACATTGCATAGGTATGATTGATTAAATCATTGGCAATTGATGCTTTAGTTCATTCTCCAGACCCTTTCCCTTCCTGAGATGGGTGTGGTGGGATTTGGAAGTGGAAATAAAATAGAAAGTTTCAACCCTTTAATCACTTGGTTTGCTCCTCTAGTCTTAGGGACTTGCCAGAAGTGACCATATTAATATAAAATCAGATGTGGCTTAAAGAGCTATTTTGAGTAATAATAAGACTTTCCTTTCACCTTTATTGTTTTGTTCCAGGAACTGGGGATGGGAAACCCAGTATTAAACAAAAAAAAGCTTCATTCAATTTTATCACTTGAGAAATTGCAAGGGTCTGGGACTTTTGACCAGGAGATAGGCATGAAGATTAAAATGTTAGCGGGCAGAAGAGAAGTTTACCCCAGGATTCCCAGATTTGCTCTAAATGGGTTCTGCTATCCACCATATCGAGACAAAACATACTCTCTAGTGCATAAGACCTTAAGTAGAAAATAACTTTAATTCAATTGGTGTGCAATAAAGAGAAGAGAAAAAATATAGTTAAAACAGTTTTAACTATATCCCCTCATGAGTAAATGACCAACCAAGGAGGGTTGGCCCAAAGTGAGGCTCAACAACTTGTTATAAATCTAAAGCACCTTCTGATAGGGACCCATGGAAAGGGGCAGAAGGGGCCAGGCAAGTCTGGAAGGAAAAGAGCAGAATCAAAACTCAAGTCAAAATAAAGAGCGGCTACCATTGTCAGCCTCCCCATGGATCTCTCACCCCATCTCTGTCTCTTTCAAGTATCTCCTTCCATGTCTCCCAAGTCTCTGGTACAAGTCCAAGGCTGAAAAGCAAGTGGAGCTTCTTCACTTGTCTCTCTGCTCCATGAACCTCCTCCAGGTCTTGTTGATTTCCTTCCTTCTCCTAGACTTCCCTAATTTCTCCCTGCTTGGAACCTCCCCTTCCCCCGGGGATTACCCTGTTAACAAAAATATGTATTTGTTATTGTTAACAAAAATATGTATTTGTATATGTTATTGAAGTACATTATCACACAAGTGACCTCCTCACTGGTAAATGCTTTGGTCATATCCTAAACATGACTTATTCAAACTTGCTTTCACTTGGCTTCCAGAATGCTCATTTTTTTTCTTTTGGCTCATTTTTCTCCTATCTTTCTTTCTTTTCTCTTTTTATTTTGCTAGTTCTTTCTCAATCCCCAGCAGTGTTGTTGCAGAGCTCAGTATTAAGTCTGTACTCACTCTCTAGTGATGTTATATAAAGTCTCATGGCTTTAAATGCTAATGTGTATGCTAACATTTCCCAAATTTGTATATTTAACCTGGACCTCTCATCACTTGATCCCATATATTAAGTTGCTTACCTAATATCTCCTTTTGGCGCTTCAAAATCAACATTCAAAACTGAGTTGAATATTCAAAATTGGGTTCAATTTTCCTGTAATCTTTCCCATTTCAATTAACACCAGACTTTGAATAAGCTCACATTACCTTGGTGTCTTTGAATTTCTCTTTCTTTGTACTCTACTTCTGGGCTATCAGTAAATCCAATTGACTCTTCTTTTCTGAAATATATATCTGAATTTTTCTTTTCCCACCTCAACAAAAACTGCAGGTCACTAAGAGTCTTCTCTGCTTCCCTTTGCCCCACCACAAGTTTAATTTAAACAACATAGCCACGGCCTCCCCGGTGGTGCAGTGGTTGAGCGCTGGGTTGCGAAGCTGCCCACAGCTTCTGCAGCACCTGTTCGATCCCCGGCTGCTCCCTGGCCACCGGAGGAGGGTCCCACATGACATGCAGACCTCTCCTGCCTCCCGCTGCTCCCCTCAGCAGTGTACTTCGGTCCTTCTGCCTGCTCTGCTCCCTGCTCTGGCTCTGGTGAATTCTCTCACCCTCCCACGCTTCTGACTATAATCAATACTTGTATAAATAAATAAATAAAGCTTTTAAATAAATAAATAAATAAATAAACACAATAGCCAGAATGGCTCTCTTAAAAGGTAAAAAGTCAGTGGTGATAGTTGTATAATTCTGTAATTATAGTGAAAACCATTGTATTGTACACTTTAAATGGTTGAATTGTTAAAATGTGAAATTTAGCTCTTTTTTAAAACTATTTTTTAAAACCTAAGTTGTATCATTATATACAATGATACATTTTAGTACAACTAAAAGTTGTACTATTATACAACTGTGATATTGTTGTATCATTTTAGTACAACTAAAAGTTGTACTATTCTTCTGAATAGTCCATCTTATTCAAAGTAAAGCGTGACCATTTTAGTTTTTTCCCCCACTGTATTAAATGTATTTTACCACTGTGTACTATATTTTTATAAAATTAAATTTACACATGCAGAGAAATGAATCTAGGCACAGAGGCTACACCCTTCACAAAAACAACCCAAGATGGATCACAGGCCGAAATGCAAACTGCAAAACTGTAAAACTCTTAGCAGATAACATTGGAGAAAACCTAAATGAACTTGAATATGGCTAAGTGAACTAAAATGAACTTGAATAGATACATCACCAAAGTACAGTCCATAAAAGAAATGATTGATAAGCTTGACTTCATTAAAGTTAAAGCTACCTGTGTAAAAGGCAGTAATGAATGAGAAGATAAGCCACAAATGGGGATTAAAATATTTGCAAGGCACATATGACAAAGGACTGTTATCCAGTACATACAGTTATTCCCCTCCCCCACCCCCCACTAAGAGTTCTTGTAGTTAAGAATTATGTACCTATGTTATGATAAATTTTGTCAGATGTATACACCTATGAGTTACCTTCACAATCAAGATTAAGAACATTTCTGCTACTCCACAAGGAATTTGTTTTTAACTTTTAAAAGGCTTAGTTTTTAACCAAAGTCATAAAGATCCTGGAACAAAGATAACTAAAACAAAGATAACTAAAACTAACACTTAAGGAAATGAATGACATTTAAGCTAGTGAATATGTAATGTATATCATTATCATTCTTTTGATGATTTAACCACCTTAAGACATGTGAGAAAAGCAAATTTAGAAATAAAAAACAGTTCACTTAACAAGAGTTCTTCAGTTTCAACTGAAGATATCCCCATTTTCTATGTTCCAATTTTTTCACAGCTCTTTGGTTGTAGCTTTCACCTAGATCATCTTCTCTTGCATACAGTATTTTGATCCTGAGTAATAGTTCTGCCTCTCAGCAGAGGAGCCAGAAGTACTATTCTCAAGGTATTTTCTCTAATGAGCTATTCTCATTCAAGGACTGAAAAAGCGTCGGTGTCCTAGCCATGTGTTGCATATTCCCAAGATTGTAAGCTCTGATCTTTGGGAGAAGAACTAAATATCAGGTAAAAAACCTGAACTAAGATCAGAACTTTACACTAGAGAATTATGAGCCAGAATCTATGATAGCTATCTGGGTGCTTCTAAAGTATGTGTTGTACCCAGTTTCTCTGTGAAATTAAAGCGATCTTTCAGGCATACTTGAAAGTGCCTTTGCTATTTTTTCAAGTTATTGCTGACTGTTGCTGCTGTGCACTCAGACATACAAGAGCAGTAGTGTCAGCAGAGTGCGATTGTAGTGCGATTGTATAGAATTTGACAGTTAAGAAGCTTTGATTCTTTGTGGGAAAAGTTGTTGCTAGTGAAGCCAAAATACTGTACTTTGGTGTTGCAGCTAATTAACTATGTTAAGTCACAAGTTTTGGTAATAATTAGGTACAGTCCTAGATATTATCTTACTTTAGATCTATTAAGAAATTTTGAATAATATAGCGCCCTACATTCTTAGAGAAATCAACTTGACAGTATAGCAGGTATTTTCTTTGAATATAAAGAATTGACCATATGTAGTTAGCTGTTAACTTCTTTTTTTTTTTAACAATTGATTTATTTATGCATATAAGAGCTGAGGTGAAGGCCAGAGATGCGGGGATGAGAGGATTCACCAGACACAGAGTGGGGAGCAGAACAGGCAGATCTACTGAAATACAGTGCTGAGGGGAGCAGTGGACGAGGCAGGAGAGGTGTGTTGCGCCATGTGGGTTATCTCCTTGGCCAGGGATTGGGGATTGAACTCATGTTGCAGTGGCTGCTGATAGCTTTGCTGTGCTGCGTTTAACCCCTTGTGCCACCAGGGAGGCCCCAGCTGCCAACTTAGTTATCAGGTGAATAATCTTTTGACTTCCACATGCAACAAAAAGACTTCTAAAATGAATAATTAAAGAGCTAGTCTCTTTGTCAGAAATTTATTATTAGACTTAATGTGAGCCATATGTAATATGTATCTGAAACTTAGTTTTATTTTTAAAAAGATAAATTTTATTTAATTCATAATTCATACTCTGTATGAGTCCTATACACTGAATGAATTGACTTGAAAAGAGGAAATTGGTTAGCAGAAAAGTCCTTATTGACCAAATTTAGGTATTGTGTCAATGTAAAGCCAAAAAAAAAAAAAAAACAACTTGGGAAGTTGTTCTTTTTTAGCTAGAGTAAGGAAATAATTCTCTAAGTTGCTTTTCTTTTTTACCAGTTCTTTTTTGTAACTATAAACCCTCAGATTTTTTTAAGGTTTGAAGTATATATTTTGAATCATATTACATTGCTACTTTAATAATTCAAAAATAATAGAATATTGCTAATTTTATGTGGTTCAACTAAATATAAACTCAAGAAAGATCCCCACAGTTGGTATACAATCATTCTTTTATTTGAGGAAGATACGTTATTCAGAATAACCTTTGAGAATACTTTGAAGTTAGAGAATTATCCGAAAGGCTGTTTCAGATTGACAATAAATATAAGTTCAGACTACATAAATAAGGAAGAGTTTTAAGACAATTTAATGAACTTGTCCAGAAAGATGATGGTGATCTAGTACATTTTTAAATCAAAACTATAGATTGTTCTATACAAAATTCTAATTTGTTGCCAGTAGAAATAAAATTCCCACCTGGAGGAATTGCTTTTGACTTCTTCTTGTTTAATTTTCGATGACTCCTTTTCTGTTTTTTGCTCCTCCCAGAAGTATTGTCATTTTGTTTGGGGAATAGAGCATTGTTTTGATTGTTGGTGTTAACTCATGTCTTTTTATTAGCCAGTAACACAGATTATTTGTCTCTTGGTTTGTTGAAGCAGTAGCTCAGACAACATTTGCTACACTAATGTCTGTCAAAGTGACAAGCTGGAGTTCTTATCTCCAGCACTGCAATTATATGAAGAGTGCTTTCAACAAAAGGCAACTGATACTGCGATTCTTGTCCATCTAAAAAAGTACAGATCTGCTGTTAAGATAATTTTACAATATATTCAGAAGTCTAATTTAAGTGACTCAAAGTACTTACACCTTTAAATCACACAATACTGATAGTTTGTAATGCTTATATATAAGAGCATTCCAAAACCTCACCAGTAATTAACTATAGCAAAAGGTTCGGAAGTTTTAGGATATTTGTTCATTAAAAGTTCAGCCTTGTAAATGGTGGATGAACCAGGTCTGACTTCAAAATCAGACCCTCAGAAAACCCTTAGTTTTCAAACAGGAAAAAAAAAACACAAAATCTTACTAGACTTTCATTGGTGATCATAATGTAATATATACAGATACTGAAATAAAAAGTTGTACACTGAAGCTTAAAAAAAACCAAATGAACACACAAAAGCAGCGTTGAGGTAACATTGGATGATAACACTAGATAGCTTTTAGGTGTGCATTACTATAAATCAACATCTGTATATAGTACATTTTGTTTACAGCTGAAGGTCTAATTCTGTCCTTCACCATACAATTACCCCTCTTAGTAACCATTCATTCGGTCTAAAAGTCTAAAAGTTTGGTTTTGGTTTTTTTGGTTGATTCTTTTTTAGGTACCACATGAACATATGGTATTTCTCTTCTCCATCTGACTTCTGTCACTAAGTACAATATCCTCTATTTCCATCCATGTTGTTGCAAATGGCAAGATTTCATCTTTTTTTTTTTTAACATATATAGCTAAGTAGTATTTCATTATGTATAAATACCATGTCTTCTTTATCCATTCGTCTGTCAATGGGTACTTAGGTTGTTTCTAACTCTTGATTTTCATGAATAACCTGCAATGAACATAGGGTGCATATCTCTCTTAGAATTAGTATTTTCATGTTCTTCAGGTAAATGCCCAGAAGTGGGATAATTGTATGCCATGGAATTTCTATTTTTAATTTTTTGAGGCATATTCATATGGCTTCCCATAATGGCTACACCAGTTTACATTCCCAGACAGTGGATTTTCAAAATATCTCCAAGTCCAATCTATAGAATGGGAGGAGATATTTCAAAGTTACATATCTGATTAGGGTTTAGTATCTAGATATATTAAGAACTCCTACAAATCAGTAACAAACACAATTTAATTGTAAGTTCATCAGTTGTAGCAACTGTAATACTCTGGTGGGGAATGTTGATACTAAGGAGTAGTGAGTGCCCTGTGTATGTCAGAACAGTGGATAGATGTGATATCTCTGTACTTTCCTTTCAGTTTTACTCTGAACCCAAACTGCCATAGAAACGTTAGTCTTTTTAAGAAATGTGTAAGATGGTTAATTTATGTTATGTGTTAAGTGTCTAGAGAAAAACTGCAGATGTGTTAAAACAAGAACATACAAAGTACAAAGGAAAAAGTACAAAAAAGAAAGTACAAACAATATATCTATAAAAGCATATCAGTAGTGAAAATGGCTTTTTAAAAAAGTTATATTATTACTCCCAACTCCACAGCAAAGCTTTGTGTTCTTTTTAGACAAGTTATTTAACTTTTCTGAACTCCCCCCATATTGTTATCTATAAAATGAGAAAAATTGGATGATAGCAGCTGCCTCACAGGAATATGTAAAGATTAGAGATGATCACAGAAAGGGTGTAAAACAACCTGTAATACACAGCATGAGGTTTGGGTCATAATCCCAAAAGATACTACCAAGAACACCATATCACCAGATGTTGAAATCCTGGAAGATCAGAATCCCTAGTTGAAAAATCACAATCTGAAAAATCAACCCCCACACCCCCTCCTCAAAATACAATTCTGGAAATAATTTTTTAAATCTTTGAAAGTCATTTATTATATTTACTTTTTTTTTTTTAATTTATTTATTTATACAAGCACTGGGTACAGTCAGAAGCGCGGGAGGGTGAGAGGATTCGCCAGAGCCAGAGCGGGGAACAGAACAGGCAGGCTGATGAAATACACCCAGAGCGGGTGGCAGGTCTGCGCGCCATGTGGAACCCAGCGCTCAACTGCTGCGCCACCAGGGGAGGCCCTATATTTACATTTTTAAAAAGGGATTTATCTGAGAAATAAAAAACAACAGAACACTTCATAGACGATCTTTACACAATAAATTGACTATTGGGAGAAATTTATTTCTCACAGGTTGAAAAAAGGACAGACATCTCTTCAAGAGGATGTTTCAGTTTTTGCATTCACAACACAATAGAGTTGTGGTAATGTACTTCCATGGTGTCAAATTTGAAAAAAAAAATGCATAAAATGAATTAGAACTCTCAGTCTAGGGCCTCCCTGGTGTAGCAAGGGTTTAAGCACCACACTATGAAGCAATCTGTAGCCTCTGCAACACAAGGTCGATCCCCGGCTGCCCAGGGAGCAAGCCACGTGGTGCAGCAGACCTCTCCTGTCTCACCTGCTGCTCCCCTCAGCAGTGTCTTTCAGTCAGTCTGCCTGTTCTGTTCCCCACTCTGTCTCCTGTCAGTCTTCTCACCCCCCACATCTGTGGCCTATACCCCAGCTCTTGTATGCATAAATAAATCTTTAACAACAACAACAACAAAAAAAAAACTCTCAGTCTGTACACAATTTAGACTTCCAGTGTTGGAAATGATGTGTAGATGAAATACATAGCACAGTGAGTTGTAAAAAATACTACCCACAATTTTAAATAGTGGGGAAAATACCTTTCTAAAAAAAGAAACTAAAATTTGTCATGTGAAAAAGTGTATTACAGGGATAGATTATAGCAATTGCTTACATGTAGTCCATAAGAACTGGCTTTTACCATCATTAACTATATTTTGAGGTCCTTGCATCAAGAAGAACTGCATTTTTTCTTTTTGAGCATTCACTTTCTGAGCTTCTCTGTGATCCCATGTACATCAGCATGGACATTCCCTGTTAAATTTTCCATCTTCCATACCATGCTTTTGTGTTGTTTTGGGTGTGTGGAAATCTGTTATGCATCTACTCAGATGGACCAACGACTTAGTGGAAATAATAGTGGCGTCTTCTCATCATGTGTATAATGGTTTTCAAACCCTTCTTAACTTTGCTGGCATCTTGAGGCAAATGTGGCTTTAATTCATTACAAGTTTCCAGAATTGCATCACCTGGAAGAAATTCTAATGTAGATAAGCAATACATTTTATTTATTTTTTATAATAGAATTGGTTTTATTTATTTATATTTTACATCACTGTTCATCTTTGCACAATATTTGCTTTCTCTTCTCAGGTGTAGTCCTCATAAAATTCCCACCACCAATTCACCTATGCACCATCACCATAGTCCCTTGTGCTCTTCCCTCCCCTGTTTTGAGCCCGAATCCTCCCCTGCAGATATCTCTAATTTACAGTTGCTTGTTAATTTTGTTTATTTATTAATATTAATATTATTATTTCCTGATCCCTTATTTGGTTTCCCTACATTCTTCCTACAAATGAAACCATCTGATATTTTTCTTTTTCCTTCTGGCCTATTTCACTGAACGTAATCCCTTCCAGCTCCATCCATGTTGCCACAAATGGCATGAGTTTATCTTTTTTGATTGCTGAATAATATTCCATTGTGTATATATACCACATCTTCTTGATCCAGTCATCTATTCTTGGGCATTTGGGTTGTTTCCATAGCTTACCTATTGTAAATAGTGCTGCAATAAACACAGGGGTGCAGGTGTCCTTTTGAATTAATGTTTTTGTGTCCTTTGGGTAGATCCCTAGGAGTGGAATTGCTGGGTCACATGGTAGCTCCATTTTCAGTACCTCTAAGGTACCTCCATACAGCTTTCCATAGTGGATGGACCAGTTGGCATTCGCACCAGCAGTGCAGGAGAGTTCCTTTTTCTCCACATCTTTGCCAACATTTGTTGTTGGAAGTTTTTTTTAATATGTGCCATTCTCATTGGTTTAAGGTCGTATCTCATTGTGGTTTTGATTTGCATTTCCCTGATTATAAGTGATGTTGAACATTTTTTCATATTCCTGATAGCCATTTGCATTTCCTCTTTGGATAAGTGTCGTTTTAGCTCTTCTGCCCATTTTTGACTGGATTGTTTACTTTGTTTATATTGAATTGTGTGAGCTTTTTAAAAAAGATTTAATTTATTTATGCATATAAGAACTGGGGTGTTGGCCAGAGGTGTGGGGGGTGAGAGGATTCACCAAAGACAGAGTGGGGAGCAGAATGGTGGATCTACTGAAATACACTGCTGAGGTGAGCAGTAGGTAAGACAGGAGGCGTCTGCTGCGCCATGTGGATTAGTCCCTGGCTGGGGATTGAACTTGTGCTACAGTGGCTGGTGGGCTGTAGCTTGATAGTGCTAAGACTTCACCAGGGAGGCCCAAGCTCTTTGTTGATCTTTGTGATCAGTCCCTTATCGGTTGTATGGGGTGCAAAATTTTCTCCCAGTCAGTAGGGTGAAGAGACACAATTTTTATAAAGTGAACTTTTTGTCTTTGTTTTGGATTTTCTGCCAAATATGTTGAACTAAATGGTAACACCTTGAAATTCACTTTAGAAATCTTGTTGCACCTAAATCCAAATTCGTCATTATAGTTTGAGAATTCAGGTGAAATCCATTTTCTTCTGCAAATTTTCCCAAGTCTTTAAATGAGTGCTTTTAGATTGCTTCACTTTTTTAGTCATTATTACATAAACAGCCAGATAAGTTCTAGAGTATTCATCTCCATCAGGGCAATGAATTCTATGTAGTTGATAAGCACTAGTGGAGTCATTTTTGAAAAGTCCTTTATTCAATGTGAAACTAAGCTACGTTAGATTTAGCAGTAACACTTGAAGAATCTCTATCAGCAAGTATCTTTGGTTCAGAAGGTCAAATAACTTGTAAAATTCTTTTTATTGTGAGCATTTTTTTGAAGGTAAACATAGTGCTGCATATGAAGGAATAGAAGTTGTTGCTACACAACTGACTGATTTGGCAGGGAGTTTTCTGTATTCTATATTTTCACTTCCTTTCAACTTTCAGGATTTCAATATTAGGGTAGGATTTTAGATTTTTAGGAATTTTGATCTTCTAGAATTTCAATATTCAGATTTATGGTGTTTGTGATTGTGTTTTGATTGGCAACATATGGCAGTGTGCAATAAATGAAAGCTATTGTCACTAAAAATTTTGTTAAGTGTCTTGTCTATGATATGTTTATATGTTTATTCATTATTTCTTTCATAGTCCTAATTCCCATTTGAACCCTAACCTGCTTACCACCATTAAACCATTATTTTTTAACTTTTTTGTTTTGTTTTACAGGCAACAATTGGTATTGACTTTTTATCGAAAACTATGTACTTGGAGGATCGAACAGTGAGTAATGTTTTCTGTGTGTAATTTTCTGTAATACTTGATAGAAAACTATGGTCAAAGCTATCATCAATGTCACTAAAAGAACTAATTGGCAAAGTTAACAAAGTAGTTTACAAGCCTTGAGAAAAACTGTTATTACAGAATGAGTAGTTTGTATCTCCAGATGAAATCCAAAGGGCAGAGAAAGCAAACTTTTTGGAAAATCCTGTTGGCCTTAGGCTTGCTAAACACAATTTGTCATCTTGATTTGGGAAAATAGCAAGTAGCATTGAGATAATTAAAGGAGTATTTGCATGGAGTAATTAGAGCGGCTCTTGAGGCATTGAGAAAGGTTTTATTTAAATATTACACAGTTTGTGAACTTCAGGTTTTTACTTGTCAGAATATGACACAAACAGAAGTGACTATGCATGGATAGTTATTATGTATTTCCTTGTTGGATTTTTGTCTTCTTTAGAATGTTCCCTTTAAGTACAGTGTGAATTCTGTATTCTAGCTTACTATCCTTTGAAGAAATTTCCTGCCACCTAAACAGTGACTATCTTAAATGCATTATTTTAGGAGCTATACCCAAAAAACATTTCATTGCTAATGCTATTTCTTTATTAGTATCTGAGTTTTTTTTTTCCTTTGAGAATTTCTCTTTTGTTTTATTTTAACATAGCATGTTATTTCTTAAAATTTGGAAGCTTTGAAACTGCCTTATGATGGTCTAAGAAATTTTCATGTGGGGTTGCAAAGAAACATTTCTCCTTTTTGTTAGATTATAAACAGTGTTATAGGACAAAAATGTAAGAGAAAAATAAGCATTATAGTCAGAGACCCAATGTCAAAGAGTTCTAGACTCAATAAGAAAGATATACCTTTTAACTTAGATTTTCAGAATAGCTTTAATTTCTTTACTCTGATACATTAGTTCCTTTACTGTGATAACCTGGGCTGCTCATTGACACATGTCTCTTTCATTCTCAGTATTTGAATATCAACAGAGTCTGCTCTTTGCCATCCAGAAGGCATAGGATTCAAAGAGAGGTTTTTATAGGGAAGGAAAAAAGAAGTGTGTTTTTGAGTCTGTTAAACCTTCATCGACATTTTTAAGTCATGTATCTTTAGAGCAAGCATATTTTTAATATTACTTAGTAATCCCTTTTGGGAAAAGACAGTTTTGTGTTATTTTCATTCCTTACCTCTCTGCCACCTTTTGCATGAGTCTCCTTTTTATCTCCTTTCCACCTTCCCCCTTTTAAAAGCATTATTTCTTTTTTCTTTTTAGTATGAGTTTGGGGTTTTGTTTTTTTTTTTGTTTTTGTTTTTTTCTGGTTTTTTTTGTTTTGTTTTGTTTTGTTTTTTTTATTTATGTTTTCCCATCCCACAGATCAGGTTGCAGCTGTGGGATACTGCGGGTCAGGAACGTTTCCGTAGCCTCATTCCCAGTTACATCCGTGATTCTGCTGCAGCTGTAGTAGTTTACGATATCACAAGTAGGTATTTTGCAACGGGTTGACCTTTCTTATTTTTCTTGCTTGTTTGACTGATTTTGTTGTTAGGTACGATTGCAATTATGGGACACAGCAGGTCAAGAGCGGTTCAGGAGCTTGATTCCTAGCTACATTCGTGACTCCACTGTGGCAGTTGTTGTTTATGATATCACAAGTGAGTGGGGGGGGATTATGCATTTCTAATCTTCTTTCAACCTTTAGCTTAGCTGCATGCATGTTCTTGTCATGTGCTTGTTTTCCATACTGGCATGTAAAAATGAGTTTATCATAGCAAAACTTACACAGAACAACTAGGCCAACAATATATGCTTTGGAGTTTGTATCTTTATTTCTACTGTGCCAGCTTTTTTTTGCTTTGGAAATTTTCCTTTCGGTCCAAAGCTTTCTTAGGATCTTGATATCCATAAGGCACACCATAATTATGATTGGGAGAATATCTCCTTTTTCATTTAATTTGATCTTAGATTTCTCTAAAATAATATAGTCTGCATTTAAGCCTCCTGCCAAGTTTTGTAAGTCCTCTAGAGCTTTTGTTGAGGCTATTAAAAGCTTCTTCCAGCCAACTTTTTTCTGTTTTACCCTCCCAGCCATCCTTTCTTTACAGAGGAAGGGAGAGAAAACATAATGTGTAGTTTTCTCTTAATCATTTTTTATTTTTAAATAACTTCTGGATTCTGTGACTCACTCATGTTTTAGCTAACAAATTTTATTTTCATTTCTCTCCTAGAAAAAAATTTAAATGGGAGACTAAAGCAAGTAATATTCTTTCCTTTTGTTTTCCCAAAAGATTGAATAATGCCCTTTGGCATTTTAAGTGTCTATAAGTTTTCTGTGGAGCATTGGTAACTGACAGGAAAATGCTCTTTGATTAAAATTGTCTTTGTGAATTAGTTTATGATATATATTAGGCAGTAATAAGCATCATTCCATATAGCAATCCATAATTTATAAAAAACAGGATAGTGCAGCAACTTGGACTTCTTTAAAAACATTTTATATAAATAAACTGTTGATTTGATCAAGTAATATACAGTTACTATACATTTTTGCATATCTGTTCAACCAGTAGGTATATCTACTTTACAAGAATTATAAGTTAGAATTTGTACTGAGGGACTTTTTTTTTTCCTGGTAAGGTGCTGTATGCAGTCTATCTTCTTTTCAGACTTCACTTTGGGTTGCTACTTGTTTGAAAAATATGTGTTCATTATTGTGTGTTGACAGGTTTTGCAGCTTTAAAATGTTTGTGCTTACTTTAACCAAATCAAGTGAAACTTGATCTATTTTTCATTAAAAATTATGCACATGTGATTAAAATGTAGTAAAGTGTTTATTTAACCGCTATGAAAAACATTGAAATACTCAGAATTCAGCTCTAGAAAAGGTGGCTTTTGTTACAAGTGATTCTGTGCATTAAACTAATAAACTTCAAGTTAAAGTGATCACAAACTAAATAAGCAATGCAAACAGAGTGGTGTTTAGAGCTATTTAAAGGCTTTACAAATTTCCTGGTTATGTTGGGACTTACTGGCTGACATACTTTTGGAGATGCTTTCTTTGTCATGTTTGATGAAGTGTAAGTAATCAAAAAAGCATTGTGGCAATGTAGCACCATATTATCTGCCATAGCTGTCATACATTTTTAAAAGTTTTTTTCCAATTACATACAGTACATTGCACTCACTTGGGCATGTTCAAAAACTTTGAACTACTGTATAAAAGGAACCTTGAGGATTTTATTTTTGTGATTTGTCTAGATGACTGACAGTTGTACTCAGATAAAATGGAGTTATGTTGCAGGCACATTAAAAGTGGGTCCTAATGTGCCAGTCCTTTCAACTTCCAGGGCTTTCATTTTCTTGTCCGTCAATTGGGGAAACATTTGCAATAACACTAATCTCTCTATCCACCTTCCTACACCAGATGTTAACTCATTCCAGCAAACTACAAAATGGATTGATGATGTCAGAACAGAAAGAGGAAGCGATGTTATCATCATGTTAGTAGGAAATAAAACAGATCTTGCTGATAAGAGGTATGAAGTGATACTGTATGTGTATGGAATGTTTGATATCTTTGTTAAGCAGCCTGCTTGCTTTTGTTACTGAACAATTATTTTGAAAAGAGACATATTTAATTCTTAAGTTTATACTGTCCTTTTCTTTAGTGTGGGAACCTGAAATATAAACAAACATGGAACCCAGAGCTTAAAGGAGAGTTTTTTTCTTTTGTGTAAAGCCATATGTAAATAATTTGTGCAAGATTGTTACACATGAAGCTAGTAACTATTTTGCATATTTTAGGACTTACAAACATAAACAGAGTTTGATTAAAGAATAAAATGTTTTTTTAAAAAAACATCCTACCATTAAAAAATATGATGATGAAAAGCACTCTTTCAGTAATCTTATTAATATTCATTGTAGAAAAATATTCATTATAATTCAGTGTGTAGTTTTTCTTTCTTCTTTTTTAATTGTATGACTGAGCCAGACTGTGTAGTTGAACTGAATAGCTTGATTGTGGTACCTTAGTCAAATGAGCAAAGCCATATTCAAGTCACAGGATGCATAATGTTTTAACATTCACTGTAGGTCTCTTGGCTTGAATATCTGCTTTTAGCATTCCTAAGTGATCTGTTGGATATTCTTTCAGCTTTAAATAGTCTTGACTATTTTATTTAATAGTAGAAGGTTTTAGTGCTTATTATTTGTTTATTCATACATTAGAAGCTGAAATTTGGGTAATGAACTTGTACTGTTTTTTTTTTTTTTTTTTTTTTTAATAGAGGCATGCTTTATTTATTTGTTTGCTGGTTTGTTTGTTTGTTTTGTTTATACAAGCACTGGGTACAGTCAGAAGCGCGGGAGGGTGAGAGAATTCACCAGAGCCAGAGCAGGGAGCAGAGCAGGCAGAAGGACTGAAGTACACTGCTGAGGGGAGCAGCGGGCGGCAGGAGAGGTCTGCGCGCCATGTGGGACCCTCCTCTGGTGGCCGGGGAGCAGCCGGGGATCGAACCGGCGCCACAGAGGCCGCGGAGCAGCTTCGCAACCCAGCGCTCAACTGCTGCGCCACCGGGGAGGCCCTGAACTTGTACTGTTAATTAAAATGTTACAAAGAAATCCAATATGTTCAAAGATCTATGGAAATGTTTAACCCGTTCTGCTCATGGTACCCTAATTGGAATTGGCACTGCAGTGACAAAAGTCTTTCTTTTGTTGTTGTTAAAGATTTATTTACTTATTTATACAAACACTGGGTACAGTCTTTCTTAATTTAAAAGTAAATTCAAAGTATGAATTAATCTTTTTTTCATGAAATCACTTTTGAACATTAATTGCCATCATAAATTTTCGTATGTTATTTACTCCAGTATGAGAACTTGAAGATCATATATTTATTATTCTGGTAGAGCATCCCAAGAGACCTTCATTTTTACTTATTTTTGAGACCTTCATTTTTATTTTTATTTTTTTAATTTATTTATACAACATCCGGGGTACAGGCCAGATTCACAGGAGGGTGAGAGGATTCACCAGAGACAGAGTGGGGAACAGAACAGGTAGACTGACGAAATACACTGCTGAGGGGAGCAGCGGGCGAGACAGGAGAGGTCTGTCACGCCATGTGGGACCCTCGCTGGCCGGCCGGGATCAAACCGGTGCTGCAGAAGGTGCGGACAGCTTCACAATGCTGCGCTCAACCATCTGCCCCACTAGGGGAGGCCCAAGACCTTCATTTTTAAACAGAAAAATAATACATCTCATTTTTTCCCCCTTTGTAGTCAGAGTCTTCTAAAAGGATGCTTATAAGCATTTGTTCTTTTTTCATAGTATTTCAGCTGGGTACACAAATGTTAAAAACTTATCTAAATTATGTATGTAATAATTTTTCTCTAAGATAATATTTATTGCTTTGGAATTAACCTTTTTTCTCAATAATTTTCGCCAAACTACCACCCTCCTGCTATTCACATTAAAAGAATTAGAGTGTTGTACATTGTACTAAAATAATTTTAAAATGAATATACAACTTTTTTTTTAAGGTTTAAAAGAAAATCCGGTTGTGTGCGTGCCCTTTTATAAGCATGACATAAAACCCTGAAACCATTAAAGGAAAGACTGATAGGTTTGAATGCAAGATATAAAGATCATAGTCACCTATTAGATCATAATTATTTAGAAGATTGATAATGCACAGTATTGTCTAGAGGCTGAATAAACTAGAACCTCTCATATAGTAGAAATGTAACTAATAGAATTTTGGGAGGGAAATAATTTAACAATAACAGATCTTAAAATACTAACGCTGGTTCATATCCAGTAATTATTCCACAGAAATGTGAAAAATTAACATACAGAAATATTTATTACAACATAATTTCTAACACTAAAAATTTTTAATCAGTCTAAGTGTCCATCAGTAGCTATAGCATTTATAAATGTAATACTTTATGGCCACTGAAAAGAAGAGGAATTTATTGAAATCTAATCATCTTTAAAATGCACTTGATTGGTGTGTCTAGCATGATGTCCTTTCTGGTTTTTTTTTTTAAGTGTATATTTTGCTTAGAACAAATCTACGTAACACATACTTGGATTCATTATAGTTGTTTTGGGAAAGGAATGAGATTATGGAGGACTTTACTGTAATGATTCATCTTTTAAAATTTTGATTACTTTTCTGATTGGAAGTAAGTGTTTCAATAAAAACAATTCAAAGTTAGGGCCTCCCCAGGTGGCACATCGGTTGAGCACTGGGTTGCTAAGCTGCCTGCAGCAGCCTCTGCAGTGCCGGTTCGATCCCTGGCCGCCGGCAAGGGGTCCCACATGGTGCACAGACCTCTCCTGCTGCACCTGCTGCTCCCCTCAGCAGTGTATTTCGTCACTCTGCCTGTTCTCTTCCCCACTCTGGCTTTGTTGAATTCTCTCACCCTCCTGCGCTTCTGACTGTACCCAGTGCTTGCATAAATAAATAAATCAATCTTAAAAAAAAAAAAAAAAAATGAGGGCCTCCCCGGTGGTGCAGCGGTTGAGCGCTGGGTTGCGAAGCTGCCCGCGGCCTCTGCGGCACCGGCTCGATCCCCAGCTGCTCCCCAGCCACCAGAGGAGGGTCCTACATGGCGCGCAGACCTCTCCTGCCGCCCGCTGCTCCCCTCAGCAGTGTACTTCAGTCCTTCTGCCTGCTCTGCTCCCTGCTCTGGCTCTGGTGAATTCTCTCACCCTCCCATGCTTCTGACTGTACCCAGTGCATGTATAAGCAAAAAACAAACAAACAAATAAATAAAATAAAAACATGCCTCTATTAAAAAAAAAGTAAAAAAAAAAATCAAAGTTAAATGTCTATCACTTTGAGAATTCTTTTTTTTTTTTAATTTGGAAGAAAAACCAGAATGTATCTGTTTCAGTGTCTCAGTGTGAGCTCTTACATGCTGAGTACTTTTTCTATCTCCTGTTGTCAGTCATTCCCAGATGTTTCAGACCTGAGAATTGCTTTGGTAAATATCATTTGTTAGACCTCTTATGACTTTGATTATAATATTTCATGTTTCTTTTTAATTTGGGGAGTGTTTGATCCTACTTTGTAATTAAATTACTCTAGGTTGAGCACACTGAATCTATAAAGACTCTTCCTGAATTCTACAAAATCAGGCCACAGTGAAACCATTACTATAGCTAAACTTCAACCATTTATTCCAGTAAATACATTTAGGATTCTAATCCTTCACACATAGGGTTTATAGACTAATACTCATTCAGTCAAGAAATATTATTGAAGGCCTCCCTGGTGGCACAAGGGGTTAAGCTCTGCACTATGAGGCAGTCTGCAACCTCTGCGGTACGAGTTTGATCCCGGCTGGCCAGGGAGAAACCCACATGGCGAGGCAGACTTCTCATGTCTCACCTGCTCCCCTTGGCAGTGTATTTCAGTCAGTCTGCCCGTTCTGTTCCCCGCTCTGTCTCTGGTGAATCCTCTCACCCCCCTCCATCTCTGGCCTATACCCCAACTCTTGTATGCATAAATAAATCTTTAAAAAAAAAAAAAAAAAGGACTATTATTGAATGTCACTGAGGTTTCAGAGGATACCCCTGGAGGATAAAATAGGTAACAGAAGAGACAAGTTTCCAGGGGACTTTAATTTCAGAGAATGAACCTGACAGTAGGCAATAAAATACATAGTATGCTTGATAGTTAAGGGTGAAAAAATAAAGCACAGAAAGGGAATATGAAATGTCAAGGGTGAGTTTAAAATATTAGGATAGGGCCTCCTGGGTGGCACAAGGAGTTAAGACGCAACCTATGAAGCTATCAGCAGCCACTTCAGCATTAGTTCAATCCCCAGCCAGGGAGCTACCCACATGGCGCAGCAGACCTCTCCTGACTCACCCACAGCTCCCCTCAGCAATTATTTCAGTCAGTATGCCTGTTCTGTTCCCCTTTCTGTCTCCAGTAAATTCTCTCACCAACACCCCTCCCCACCTCTGGCCTGTACCCCAGTTCTTGTATGCATGAATAAATAAATCTTTTTTTTTTTTAAGATTTTTTTAATTTTATTTATTTGTTTGTTTATTTATACAAGCACTGGGTACAGCCAGAAGCGTGGGAGGGTGAGAGAACTCACCAGAGCCAGAGCGGGGAGCAGAGCAGGCAGAAGGACCGAAGTAAACTGCTGAGGGGAGCAGCGGGCGGCAGGAGATGTCTGCATGCCATGTGGGACCCTCCTCCCGTGGCCGGGGAGCAGCCGGGGATTGAACCGGTGCTGCAGAGGCGGCACGCAGCTTCGCAGCCCAGCGCTCAACCGCTGCGCCACCAGGGAGGCCCAATAAATAAATCTTTTAAAAAATATTAGGATAGTAGTGGAAGACTTTACTGAGGAGATGACTGGTAACTTGAGAAAGTAAGGGGGTTAACAATGCAGATATTTTAAGGAGGAAAAAGTCTTTGGTAAATGACTCAGAAAAAGTAAAATCCCTGAGTTTGAGTTAGGAATACCCTTGATTTATTTGAGGAATAGCAAGGAAGTCTATATTGCTGGTTAAGAGAATAATGGGAAGAGTAGTAGGCAGTTAAAAAAACATGGTAGGGCAAAGTAAAGACTATCTGAATGAGATTAGAGGGTTTCAGTAGAGGAGTAATTTTTCATAGATCTCTGCTCTGTTGAAAACACGTAAGGGTAGAAGGGAGGAGACTAGTGAAAAATTAATGCATACTGTAATCAAGCAAGAAAAAATGACTAGTACTAGAGTAGTGGTAGGTTGTATGGCAATCAGTGGTCAAATTTAGAAGATAGACCTGTCAGGATATACTGATACAGTGGAAGGAATACACACTAGCGAACAGAGTATGGGATGTGAAAAAACAAGGAATCAAAGATGACACCCAATTCTTGATCTGAGTAATTCATTAACTGAAATGGGAAAGACTGCATAATGAGCATGTTTGGGAAAGAATTGGTCCTTTTATGTTTAGATTGGCTACTTTTTTTTTTTAAGATTTATTTTTTAATTTATTTATGCATACAAGATATGGTGTGTAGACCAGAGGTGCAGGGGTGAGAGGATTCACCAGAGACAGAGTGGGGAGCAGGACAAGCAGATATACTGAAAGGCACTGCTGCAGATACACTGCTGAGGGGAGCAGCGGGTGAGACAGGAGAGGTCTCCTGCACCATATGTGGGTTAGCTCCCTGTCTAGGGAGCAAACTCGTGCTGAAATTCAAGCTGTAGCAGCTGGTGATAGGCTGGTGATAGCTTGATAGCGCTGAGACTTAACCCCTGCACTGCCAGGGAGGTCCATGTTAAATAGCTTAGTGAAGATGTCAGATACAAAACAGTGATCCAAGCTAGAGACAGGAATTTGGGAATCATTAACATACATAGTTTTTAAAACCACAAGACTGCATGGGTTCACCAGTGAGTGACTATAGCTAGACATCTAAAAGGAGTAATTTTCACGTCATCTAAAAGATTGTTTCTAGGAAATTCACACTGAATTTAGGGTTGAAGTATTTATTTAGGGTATTAAAGGTTTGCAGAGTGCCAGGTTACTTTCAAGTTTAAAAAAAAATGTGTACACACATACATACATAGAGAATGAAAAGATAAGAAAGCAAATGTAGTAAAATGTTATTGTCTGTTTTTAGAGAGTGGAGAATTTCTATAATAATTTCTTCTTGAAGACAAAAAGAGTGGAATCTAATATACATGGGTATAAGTTTTGGGAGTAAGGAGTAGAGATAGTTTATAAGGGCATACACACAGGTAGATTGGTGGATAGATGTGGTAAGAACTTATAGAAGTTCTCTTGCATTGCTTCAGTTTTTCTTTAATGGAGAAATCAGATTTTGATTGTCAAATGATAGTTTGATCTGTTTAATTACACTATTTGCGTATTTATTAAACACCTGTTTCCAGCTGGACTGTAGGAACACCAAGGTAAGTTAGATAATCTTGCACTTGAAGAGATCACAAATTGAGACACACTGCTAATTATGTAGCATCACAAAATGTTCTGTAAAAGAAGTATTGGAGTTATTAATACCATGTATCTAGAGGCTTTAACATGTATGTCTTTTCACTCCTTTATTTCACTTAATGGAAATTCACAAAATCTAATATAAGAAATGACTCACAATGTGCAAAATATTAAGAACAAATGTGTTTATGGTGTAAAATTTGACAACTTTTATTTTTGGCAATTTGAGAATGGTTACATATATTACAGTAGCTAATTGTTATATGAATTATAGTAGCTAATTGTCTAGCCATAAAAAAAATGCTTTACACAAAGCTTTTAATCAAAAGGCTTTAGTGCTTCCAGTGTAATATTAAGAGAAAATAACAGGCTATTAAGTTTTTAAAAATAAAAAAATTGCAGGATGTGCTCGACTAAGTTAAAGCAAATCATTAAAAGTGCCTTTTTAAAAATTGTGTGTTCAGGTATAACATATAGAAGTGCACAAATTTTGAATGTACTTCAGCTTGATGAAGTTTAAATTATTTTCACCTTTGGAACCAGCATATATATCAAGAAAAATTACTTTATGAACATTGTTTATAACCTTTATAATGTCACTTTTTGGGAAGGAAAATTTGTTTATCTTTTTAAATTTTTCTACAGGCAAGTTTCAATTGAGGAGGGAGAAAGGAAAGCCAAAGAGCTAAATGTTATGTTTATTGAAACTAGTGCAAAAGCAGGATATAATGTAAAGCAGGTAAGTGTTCTTTAAATATTGAAGAAATATTGTGAAATAGTTACGTAAATATTCTACAGTTTAAGATTTTCTTCCTTTTAGCAACAGTAGCCCTCTGCAGCAACCTATTACAGTGGAAAAAATACAATTTGGCATAGTTTTAAGAAAAAGAGAAAAGACTTGGCCAAACTTTTCAGATTGTGGCCAAGACAGCCACTTCATTACGATTGCAAGATTGTATGATTACACGGTTGTAAACTTAACATACTTACTCTACATGCCTACTGCATTGTTTCCAGGTAAATTGGCCTTATTTCAGAGTTTGATGTATAATTATAATAAAAGAAATCAAATACTTGTTGTCTGGAGTAATGTTTTACTTACTCTGATAGTACATTCTAGTGGGTTTGTTTTTTTTTTTAAATATATGTATTTTATGTCATTGTTTATTTTTGTACAATGATTGCTTTCTCTTCTCAGGTGTATTCCCCATAGAATTCCCATCACCAATTCACCTGTGCACCATTGCCATAGTCCCTTGTGCTCTTCCCTCCCGTTTTGAGCCCTCTCCCTTCCCCTTCCCTCTAGAATGTGTCTGATTTATAGTTGCCTGGTAATTTTGTTTTTTGTTGTTATTTTTAACTCTGATCCCTTATTTGGTTCCCCATTATTCCTCCTATAAGTGAAACCATCCGATATTTTTCTTTTTCCTTCTGACTTATTTCCCTTCTAGCTCCAATTATGTTGCTGTGAATAGCATGAGTTTATCTTTTTTGGTTGCTGAATAGTATTCCTTTAATAAACTGCTGGTGTTTTAACAGTATTTATCACTGGAATCTTTTAAGGGGCAGGGAAATAGGGGGAGACCATACTGTTAAACTGTTTTCTACAAGAGGGGTTTGCCCAAAAGTAACTCTTAAACTTTGTGAAAAATAGAGTGGTTACCAGAGGAGGGAGGGAAAAGGTTGTAGGAGGGTAGGTTAGAAGGTGTTCACCTGTTAGTGGGCACTAGAACTTGTTGGTAGGTGAATGAGGCTTATACACACACAGAAGTGAGTATTATATAGTTTTAAAATCAGTGGTCAATCAATAAAATTCTACTAAATTAAAAAAAAAGAAACATACAGATTGTAAAAATAAAAAAACAAAGTGGGTGGCCAAAAATGCAACTACTTTATTCTTCAGGGTTATGTGTCAGAGAGAGTCATGATCCCAGATTTATAGGATTTAGAGATCAATAATTTTTTTAAATTGTAGGCAGTCAAGAGAAAAGTAAAATCCATTAAACTGATGAAGTGGAACTTTATGAAGAATTCTCTTGTATTGTTTTCATTTTTGGCAATTTATCTCCCATCCTTATTTTGATACATATAAACTAAATAACTGATTTGTCAACTAATTCTTTCCTCATGACATACTGTTTTGTGGTTCCACGCTATTGTTTTCTTTGTTGAGAATTATTTTTTTCTTTCTTGACTGTTACCTCTTCTTTTTTTAAATTTCAGTTTAGATGTTAACTTTTCAGAGACATTTTCTCTGACATTCTCCACCATACCTCCAGGCTCTGAACAATGATTTAGTTCTGTGTTTTCTCAGATTTCTCACTCTGTGAAACCACTGTCATAGAACTTACCACATTGTATAGAAAATATCTGTTTCCCAGAATGTATGTGGAATTTTGTGATAAGCACCTGAACCCATAGAAACTACAAACAATTAAAGAATTTGAGTTAATAGAAGTTACATTATTATCACATTTAGTTGTTTTAAGACAAAGCAGTGACTGCCTTCATCTAGCTTTCTGTTGCTGACATTTTGATGAAAGTGTGACCTAGTTGCTTATATGTAAAAGTAGGGCCTCCAGGACATCATTCTGTTAAGGTTAATGTCTAAAGAAAGCCCTTCTCTGGCCCCCTGATTCTGACCTTAAGTAGTCTCACAGGTTTGGAAGTTCTGAAGTCATCAGCATGTAGTGTGGGTATTATTAGTTATAGCTAGTATCTTCATGATATTTGTTGCTTCCAATTTAGATAATTCCTAGCATGTTAAGAAGACAAAGGTGTGTCACTTATTTACTACTTTATGAGCACAAAATTTTTTTAACAGCTTATAATCTACATAACACAAAATTCACTTATTTTAAGTTTGTAACTCAGTTATTTTTAGTCAATTATAAGATTATGCAACCATTATCACAATCCAGTTTTAGAACATTTACATAAGTTTTTCCAAAAACCTGGCCCCTGCAGCAACAAATAGTTAAACAGTAATAGTGAAGAGGGATTTCTTTCATAAAACAATCTTTACGTGAATTAAAAACCCATTTGCTACTGTATTATTTTCTTCTTATTTGTGCACGTGATTTTGCTTAAGTTCCTGATTCTGTTAGGACTTGATTTTACTATATTTTAAACATAAATGTGACCAAAATTACTATTGAAATTTTTTATAGAATTGTCTTAAGTTTTTGGTAACTTCTCAACTCACAAATACCATCACTTTTCATTTTATGGGAAATACTTCAGATGACCAATGTATTAGTTAGGATTTTATTCAATACTCAGAGAGCCCTGCTTTGTCAAAGGATAAATTTAGTTAAGGAAGGGGAAAAAAAGTAACACCCTTACACCTGCCACCCCCAGGAATTGAGAGAATGAAACCAAAAAAGAATTAAAACTTTGTTAATAAGTTCATTTAAATCATAGGTTAAAATCTTCTCCTTTTAACTCTCAGTAATTGAAGTGAATCTATATGTGGCATGTAGAAAAATGACTGGCTGATTTTAAGTATTAACTAAGAAATAATGACATTTAAAAAAAATTTTTAAAGATACATTTATTTATGCATACAGAACTGGGGTACAGGCCAGAGGTGCGGGGGTGGGGGTGAGAGGATTCACCAAGACAGAGTGGGGAACAGAACAGGCAGACTGACTGAAATACACTGCTGAGGGGAGCAGCAGGCAAGACAGTAGAGGTCTGCTGTGCCATATGGGTAGCTCCCTGGCCAGCCAAAGATCAAACTAGTGCTGTAGAGGCTGCGAATAGCTTCATAGTGCTGTGCTTAATCCCTTGCACCACCAGGGAGGCCCTCATGTATCTCTCTCTCTCTCTCTTTTTTTTTTTAAAGATTTATTTATTTTTATACAAGAACCGGGGTATAGGCCAGAGATGCGGGGGGTGAGAGGATCCACCAGAGACAGAGCGGGGAACAGAACAGGCAGACTGACGAAGTACACTGCTGAGGGGAGCAGAAGGCCAGACAGAAGAGGTCTGCCTCACCATGTGGGACCCTTGCCGGCCGGCCGGTATCGAGCCCACACTGCAGAGGCTGCAGACAGCTTCACAGTGTGGCACTCAACCGCCTGCGCCACCAGGGAGGCCCCCCTTATGTCTCTTAATCCACAGGTATCAAGTTACCTACAATATGCAAGACCATTATAGGTGCCTTGAACATTATAAAGTTATGTAAGATTTGGTTCTTGACTTCAAGAAATTTATAGGTTGAAAAGCATCACATTCTCATGAAACAGTGCAATAGAGGGTAGGTGATACATAATAAATGCCTAGTGAGTGCTACAGACAGCAAGATCCATAGTTATTATTGAGAAGTAAAATGATTGTTGGTTCAAGGAACTATATTTGTATATTTAGAATGATCGAATAACGCTTTGTTTAAAAACACCACAACCTGGATTAAACTTTTGAGGACTGTATTTGGTTTGGATGAGTAAAAGACAGCATACTGTAAAGGAGAACACAAATTAGCATATAATGGAGGATCACGTAACTCACATTGTATAACTGCTATGACATAAATATTAGCTTTAAAACATATCTTTATTGCCTTCCTACAAAGCACTGCACAAAGTAATATATAAGTGCTTAGATATTTTGGTAATGTTGCTTTAATTTTACAGAGGAAATCTGAGGTATAGAAACAATATAACTTTCCCAGAATTACCTAAATATTATGAGTAAGAGTCCAGTGTTTATCTCAACTTAAAGTGTCCTTATGAAGTAGATGAATATGTTCATTTTGCTGAGAAGAAATCAGTTTTCAGACTAAATAATATGCTTATGATTATAACTTAAGCTAGAATTTGAGTTTAGTTCTATTTAGTTTCAAAATCTGTGCTCTTAATGCTGTACTATTCTGCCTCTTATATGTGAATTTACTCTTCAGTGCTTCATATTCCTGACACTGTAATACTTCACTGTCACTGAATATTTACGAATCCATACATCTAATGAATATAAATTATGATACTGCCCATGCTCTCTTCAGTCTACTCAACAGGTGTTTTTATCACCTCATGCATGTCCAATTCTGTGATGTTATTTACTGGCAGTCTAAATACAGTAGTGAGGAAAACAACTTATGTCCATACAATTTTGGAGTTTACATTCTAGTATGTAGAGTTAGGCAGTAAATGAAAATATAATGCTTAATGAGGTTATAAGTGCAGTGAAGGACAATGAAGTAATGTCAGAGAAATAAAGAGTACAAGTGAAGCAGCTATGATATTAAAAAGGATAGTTAAGCATTAATCCAAAAGGACACCTGCACCCCTGTGTTTATTGCAGCACTGTTTACCGTAAGTAAGCTATGGAAACAACCCAGATGCCCAAAAATAGATGACTGGATCAAGAAGATGTGGTATATATACACAATGGAATATTACTCAGCAATTAAAAAAGTTAAACTCATGCCATTTGCAGCAACATGGATGGAGCTGGAAGGGATCATGCTCAGTGCAATAAGCCAGAAAGAAAAAGAAAAATATCGGATGGTTTCACTCATAGGAGGACTGTAGAGGATCCAAATAAGGGATCAGGGAAAAAAAGTAATTATAATAAAGTAAAAATCAAAATCAACAGGCAGCTATACCAGAGACATTCTGCAGTGGGAAAGAAGGAAGTAGGATCAAAACGGGTGGGAAGAGCACAAGAGACCATGGTGATGGTTCATGGGTGAATGGGTGGTGCGAATTTCACTGAGATGAAAATGCATACATTGGGGGCCTCCCTGGTGGCACAAGGGGTTAAGATGAAGCACAGTGAAGCTATCCACAGCTACCGCAGCACTAGTTTAATTCCCCAGCTGGGCCAGAGGTGACCCACATGGCACAGCAGACCTCTCCTGATTCACCACTGCTCCCCTCAGCAGTGTATTTCAGTCAGTCTGCCTGTTCTGTTCCCCACTCTGTCTCTGGTTAATCCTCTCACCCCCTGCACCTCTGGCCTATACCCCAGTTCTTGTACGCATAAATAAACTTTTTTAAAAAAAGAAAATGCATAAATTCTACAAAAGTTATATAAAATATATATATAATAATAATAATAGAAATGATTTTTTAAAAAAGGATAGTTAGAGAAAACCTCTGTGATAAGATATTTAGGCAGAAATCTAACTCAAAGGTACTTGGCATGTTTAAGGAATAGTAAGGAGATCAGTAAAGTTTGAGAGAGGGGAGAAAGATTAGCACTTGAGCTCAAAGAGAGATAGTTCTGTGTTATAGAGGTCTAAATCCATGTAGTCTATAACAAAGATTTGGGGTTTTAACCCAAATAAGATAAAAATCTGTTGAAAAATTTTACTCAGAGGTTTTAGGTGATTGATTTAGGATTTAAAAGGAACCACTGGTTACTCTGTAAAAAATAGCCTATAGATGGTAAAGTTGAAGACCTATTAAGAATTAAGTATAGGGGCCTCCCTGATGGCACAGGGGTTAAAGACACAGCACTATCAAGCTACTGCCAGCCACTGCAGAATTTTTTTTTTTAAATTTATTTATTTATACAAGCATTGGGGATAGTCAGAGGCGCTGGAGGGTAAGAGAATTCACCAGAGCAGGGAATAGAACAGGCAGACTGACAAAATACACTGCTGAGGGAGCAGTGGGCACGGCAAGAGAGGTCTGCACGCCATGTGGTACCCTCGCCGGTGGCCAGGGATCTAA
The DNA here is from genome assembly GCF_014898055.3 of Talpa occidentalis. Classification (NCBI taxonomy): domain Eukaryota; kingdom Metazoa; phylum Chordata; class Mammalia; order Eulipotyphla; family Talpidae; genus Talpa; species Talpa occidentalis. The sequence goes on along the minus strand of NW_023603184.1, from coordinate 38,991,596 downwards.
CCAGTGCTGCAGAGGCTGCAGGCAGCTTCGCAACCCAGAGCTCAACCGCTGCGCCACTGGGGAGGCCCACACTGCAGCATGTTTGACCCCCTGCCAGGGAGCTAACCCACATGGTACAGCAGACCTCTCCTGTCTCACCTACTGCTCCCTTCAGCAGTATATTTCAGTACTGCCTATTCTGCTCCCTACTCTATCTCTGGTGAATCCTCTCACCTCCCACCCCCACCTCTGGCCTACACCCCCAGTTATTGTATGCACAAATAAATCTTTTAAAAGAAAAAGAAGTATAAAAACAGTTAATAAAATAATCATTGAAGAACTGCCAGACAACTAGAATTAAAATAGAGATTTAGCAAAACATCATATGAACACTTACTTGAGCTGGTATGAGAATTACCATGTTCATAAAACAACTTCCTACATTTATAAAGTTTATGTTCACAGTGGAAATTTTTCTGTAATTTGGTGAAACATTAGCTTAGCTTGCTCTTTGTAGGATGGAATTTCTTATAAAATACTTTGTTAATTTTAATTTTTCAATAAAATTTTACTAACATCACTGGTTACAAAACGATTTAAATTTCAGTATTACAGTTTCACACGTCAATATGTGTATATGTCTCACCATACCCATCATCAAAGTTCCATTCCCACTATCACAATGACTGACCCCCCTCTACCTTTTCCTCCCACCCTTTTCCCCTCTGGTAACCACTATATTTTTCAGAGTCTAAGAACTATTTTGCTGTTACTTTTTTTAGTTCATTTGCCTTGGTTATTTATATTTCACATAAGATAGACCATCAAGTCTTTCACTTTTTTGACTTATTTACTTATCATAATCACCTCAAGTTCCCTCCAGGTTGTTGCAAAAAGGCAAGATTTCATCCTTTTTAAATAGCTGAACAGTATTCCATTGAGTGTATATACCACAATTGTGTTATCCAGTTATCTGTCAGTAAGCATTTGGATTGTTTCCATGTCTTGTCTATTATGAATAATACTGCTGTAAACATGGGGCTGCACATATATTGGGTTGTCAGAAAAGTCATGACATATTTTTTCTGTTTTTCAAGCAAAAATGAGTCATGACTTTTCTGACAACCCAATATCTTTTCAAGTTAATGTTTCCTTATTCTTTGGCTATGAAATACCTAGAGTGGTATTGCCTGTCATATGACATTTCTATTTTTAGTTGTTTTTATTTTTTAAGATTTATTTATTTACTTATGCATACAAGTGCTGAGGTGAGATATGGGGGTGTGTGAAAAGATTTACTGGAGACAGAGTGGGGAGCAGAACAGGCAGATATACTGAAATACAATGCTAGGGGAGCAGTGGGCGAGACAGGAGAGATCTGCTGTGCTATGTGGGTTAGCTCCCTGGCCATGGTCAACCTATTTTTAGTTTTCTGAGGAATCTCCATGCTGTTTTCCATAGAAGCTGTACAAGTTTACAATTTTGGTAAATATATGAGAGTTTCCTTTTCTCTGTGCCCTCACAACATGTTGTTTCTGGTCTTTGCAATATCAATGTGAGGTAGTATCTCATTGTGGTTTTGATTTAATTTCTTTATTAATATGTCAAGTTGAACATTTTTTCATGTGCCTGTTAGCCATTGTCTTCGCAGAAGTGTTCTGCTCATTCTTATATTGGATTGTTTGGGGTTTTTTGTGGTTGTTGAGTTCTTCGTACATTTGGGATATTTAACTCCTCGTTAAATGCATAATATGCAGATATGATATGCAAGTTAATCACAGTAAAGATAAGAACGATAGGACTTCCTTGCCCCTCCCAAGCACAGCTTACTTGGGAGTACCTGGAGTTGGGAGTCCTTGCTTTCTTCCTTCAAATAATCTCTTGTGGCTCTCACTACAACTTAAATATGCCTATTTTCCCCTAGAAATTACAACTAAAATACCATGCACTTGGAGGTCAGTGTGAAATTAATACTGTTTTTCTAGGAAAAGAATATGTCTGACAAACATCCTGGGGAGAATGCCCCAGAATTTCTATAGAAAGTAGATTCTCAGTAAATGCAAGTATGATCTTTAAAAAAAGTATTACCAGTATGGCCCCATACTTACTCATCTTTGATAAGTAATCTAGCAGAAGCCTCTCTGCATATCATTGGCATTTAAGAAAGTGAATTTTCCTCTAATGATTATTTAAAACAACTTAAACCCCTAGGGTTTTTTCCTTCTCCTCATAACATTTCTGAAAGGATAAAGCTTGGCTTTTGTAAAGCATTTTCTTGACCCATTATGGGATATACTGAATTGGGTCTAGGTTAGTAACATTTCTTTTGATGTAATTGCAATATTTTGGAAGAGTACCGGATTTTTCAAGTACATTGGTTAAAACTGTAGATAAAGGGCCTCCCCGGTGGCGCAGCGGTTGAGCGCTGGGTTGCAAAGCTGCCCGCGGCCTCTGCGGCGCTGGTTCGATCTCTGGCTGCTCCCCGGCCACTGGAGGAGGGTCCCACATGGCGCGCAGACCTCTCCTGCCGCCCGCTGCTCCCCTCAGCAGTGCACTTCGGTCCTTCTGCCTGCTCTGCTCCCCGCTCTGGCTCTGGTAAATTCTCTCACCCTCCCGTGCTTCTGACTGTACCCAGTGCATGTATAAACAAAAAAAACAAAACAAACAAATAAAATAAAGAAATAAAACATGCCTCTATTAAAAAAAAAAACTGTAGATAAAAGTTTCTTGGTTTTGTTTTTTAACCCTTTGCACTCCGCTGTCCCCTCTCAGGGGACATTGGAATTCTAGCATATCACTCGGATGTCCCCTCTCAGGGGACATTGCGATTTATTAGTGATTACGGGGAATTGAGTTATTTCAACGCAACTTTTTGAGACATGCATGTTTCCCTGAAGTTTTATCTTGAAATGGCACAAGAAATTAAATCAAAATATCGTAAATTACTAAGATATATACAAGAAATGTCAGCGGGTTTTGTGTCGGACGAGAACGTGAGATGCGTGCTCACGACGGTCCGAGCACTTCGCGACGCCACTTGAAAAGAGCGATAAGGGGAGTTTGTAGAAGAAAGGTCGGTTTTAGAACATAGCGCGCACTGTATAGTGAGATATATAATTACAAATAAACAAGTCTACATCTGGAGGAAAAGATTTTCAAAGCTGAGCTCATTTTGGTTTGAAGCTTCGAGCAGTGCACATGGATCTAACGAGGAGAAAATTGGAAAAGTGATTCTTTTCTTAGTGAATAAATTGGTGAGAGCTATTTTGGTAAATATCATCTTGTCAGTAATAACAATTAGAAATTTTAAACCCATGCATTTATTCATATTTTTTATTAGAACAATGGCAAAGCATCCAACCACGAATGAGTCTCATGACACAAGTAGTAGTGAAGATGAGCTCCAGATAGACCTCTATACAGACATGTCAAACATGCACTAATCAGCCTGCAATGCATATTGGGGAGTGTTACAAAACCTTACCATATGTACAAAATTATAAACAATAAAATACTGGTTTTTTTTTTGCAAATGTACATTCCTCGATGTCACCCAATTCATTTAAGTCCAATATCATTATAATACGTTACTCGGTTCCAAAATTATACTAAATAATACGAGGGTCTGTAAATGCACGTTTCCGCCGCAAAGTAGCGTCGAGTACCTGGTAGCCAATGTCCAGAATGGTTCGGAGTGCAAAGGGTTAATTTTATTTGTTTATTTTTAATTTATTTTGGTATAGAAGAACTGGTGTATAGGCCAGAGGTTCAGGGGGTGAGACAGTGGGGAGCAGAACAGGCGGTTTACTGAAATACACTGCTCAAGGGTTCAGCTGGTGAGATGAGAGGTCTGCTGAACCAAGTGGGTTAGACTTAACCCCTTAGTCACCATGGAGCCCCCTTTTTTTAAGTTTTATTTTTATTCATACAAGAACTGGGGTATAGGCTAGAAAGGGGGCGGCTGGTGAGAGGAGTTACTAGAGACAGCATGGGAAGCAGAACAGGCAGATCTACTGAAATACACTGCTAAGGGGAGCAGCGGGTGAGACAGGAGAGGAGTGATGCGCCATGTGGGTCACCACCTGGCCAGCAATCCAATTCATGTTGCAGTAGCTGGTGATAGCTTGATAGTGCTCAGGCTTACCCCCTTGCACCACCAGGGAGCCCCTTTTTTGTTGTTGTTGTTGTTTTTAATTTTTTTTTCCCTTGTATTCATTTTTGTGCAATGTTTGATTTCTTCCCTCAGGTGTAGTCCCCATAAATCTTTTACCACCACATTACCTGTGAACCTTCATCATAGTCCCTTGTGCTCTTCCCTCCTCTGGTTTGAGCCCTTTCCTCCTTCCTTGCTGTATAACTCAGATCTATAGTTTGCCTGCAGATTTTGTCTTTTTTTTGACCCTTTGTTCAGTTTCCCTATATTTCTTCTATAAGTGAAACCATCTGATATTTTTCTTTTTCCTTCTGACTTTTTTTACTGAGTGTAATCCAGATAAAAGTTTCAAGTCAATAGAAAATTGTTAAGGTTTTATGTCTGTGCTTTATGTATAATAATGGTCTTTCACAAAGCAAATTCCTCTTGCCCAGGATTGTTTATCATTTCTTCATACAGCCTTTTCCACAGAAGTGCTTTCTATTTAGCAAGAACTTCCATTTATATTAGATGGCATAAGATAGTAAAAAGTAAGAACTTTGGAGCTGTAGCTTTATATTTATTCATTTGATCTATCTATGCTAAATATTCTTTTCAGTCTAAGATTTCTAGAAAGGATATTAATATTTCCCTCACATGTTAATATAAAGAAATGAGGAAACAAGTAAAGATTCTGGCAAAACACTCAGTATTGGCTTCTCCTTTGCTTTATACTCCTTACAAGTTATGGTTATAGCATTGGTCTTTAACCCTGGCTGCACCTTGGTGTTATCCAGAGATCTTTGAATGAAATACTAAAGGCCCAGGCCTACCTCAAATCAGTGGAATCTACCTTTGGGAATGGGAACCTAATAGCTGATATGTTACTTGTTTTTAAGTTTCTTGGGTAATTCTAATGCAGTTTAGGTATTGAAAACCACTGGTCTGGAGGGAAAGCATTCAAAATAGAACTTTACACAAAAGCTTTCCTGAAGTATTTCTTTATAATTGTTTTTGAATGTAAAAATAAGGGGATTTGTTCTTTGTGTTTAGTATATTTAACTTTGTAAAAAATGGAGACCTATTGTTTTCTTTAAATATGTATTTCTCTGATTGATGGATCTACCAGTTAATCTGATCTTTCTAGTTGTCATTGCCTGTAGTTACATTTGCTTGTGTTAATTGAATCCTTTCATATTTGATTGCAGACATCCAGTGGCATTTGTTTTCTCATCAAGTGGAAGTGTATCATATTTTTCTTCACTGCATGCATATAAATTTAAAATCCCTTTTAGCCTTCTTGTACTGCTGCAAGGAACTGAGTACATTGGTCTCTCATCCAAAGGGGGTTGTGGGGGAGGTGGTCAGGAAGACTGAGTGAGCATAAGGATTGCAAGCTTTCTCTTATATTATCTGCTAAATATTATTGTGGATAGTTATGCCTAATGGATTATCTGGAAATTCAGATCTAATGGACCCCACACACACACCAGAAAAGCTAGTAGATAAATGCACTAATCAACCATTTATATTATACTCTATGCCTTCTAATGTGTTTTCATATGTACTAGTCACTCTTTAAGCTAACATTTATAAAAATATCTACTGTATGTCAAGTACTAGGATAACAAAGACGAAATAAGAGCCTGGACCTCTCCAGAGGTTTTAAATCTAGAGGGAAAGGCAGGGAGGTAAATTGGCCATTACAATTAGTGTAATAAAAGCTCTGAGAGGAGAAGAAGAAAAGGATACTACTGGAGTATATGGAAATATTTTTTATTAGGTAGGGAATTATAGAAATCTGGGGCTAAGGAAATTTTCTAAGACATTATCAGGCAATCCATCCTTAAGCATGAGTTGCTAGGCAGATTTGATTAGGAGCAGAGGAGAATAATCTAAGGAGAAGCATCATATGTCCTTTATTCCCCCTTTTTTATTAGGAGTCTAAAGTATAGAGAAATTAATATTTGTGGGGTCATAAGCTGAAATAATGGGATAGTTAGTACTGGCGTTTCTTGGCTCATAGCTGAGCTCTGTGTTATATTATGAGAATGGATAGACAAACTGGAATATAATAATACCTGAAATACCTAATTGGTTATGTACTTTTTTTTAAAAAAAAGATTTATTTATTTTTATACAAGAACCAGGGTACAGGCCAGATGTGTGGGAGGGCTAGAGGATTCACCAGAGGCAGAGCGGGGAACAGAACAGGCATACTGATGAAATACACTGCTGAGGGGAGCAGCAGGCGCTGCAGGAGAGGTCTGTGCGCCATGTGGGACCCTCACTGGCAGCCGGGGATCTAACCAGCGTTGCAGAGGCTACAGCAGCTTTGCAGCCCAGCACTCAACCACTGCGCCACCAGGGGAAACCCAGAACCTATTTTAACTTTTTAAGAAGCCTCAAACTTGTAAACATCATTTTACTCCATTTTCATAGAAAGTAAATTTCCCCATGCATCTCCCACAAGAGAAAAATTTCTGTTTCTAAGCTAGTTATAATAAACTTTGATTATGGGAGCTGAAATGGTAAGCAGTTTAATAACTATTTTGTGTCAGAAGCAAACAATGAGTTTTTGGTGAAGATTTCTAGATTATTCTAAGTAAGAAAATTTTAGTTCTGCTTTAAGACTTGCAGAAAGTCTCTCTCAATACCCACACCTTTCCTACCAGTTTTAGATAGTAAATTCTTTTTTTTTTTTTTGCAATTTTAGATTTTTATTTGATAAATTTTTATTTGATGTGATCCAAACTACAGGTGGTCTCTCTAAGCAGTGATAGATAGTAAATTCTTAAAAATGAAGTGTGTACCTGTTGACATTTTGCGGTAGTCCCAGAATTCACTGCAGAATTTTTATAACATTTGGTAAAACTCATTGTTCCCCCAGCCACAGGATCATGAGTTATTGTGACTAGTCTCACGTAGAAATAGAACTACTGCTTATTAAAGACTTTACATAATAGCTTAGTCCTTAGCAATTTACATAATGATTTCTCTTAATTATCACAATAATCCAGTCAGTTAAGTATATTATGAATTCAAGTCCATTTTACAGAGAGAAACTGAGGAACCAAAAGACAACCTGTCATCTAATTTCCATAGAATGAATAAACATTAATGTTTTCTTGATGCTAAGATCTAAGTGAAGAATAACCCAGAACCATACCCTTTAACTCAACATCCTGTGGTATCCATATGCCTTTACTTAATACGATTTGCTAACTTTCCCTTCCCAATTACCACATTCTCTCTTTTTCACAGCTCTTTCGACGTGTTGCAGCAGCTTTGCCTGGAATGGAAAGCACACAGGACAGAAGCAGAGAAGACAGTATCCTTTTCATCAGAAAAATTTTTATTCTTAGCAATAGTCTTTAGAGACCGGTCTGGGTTGGTTATGGAATGCCATTGCCTTTTACAGCCAGGATTTGATGACCTATGGGCCTGTATGGAAGTGCCAAGGTTTTCTATGTCAAATGAGATCTGGTTACCCAAGTGCACCCTCTCCAGCCTTCGGCTCACTATGATTAATCAGTGAGAGTATTTTGCTTGCTTGTTTGCTTGCTTGCTTATTTGATTTTTAATGAGCTGGATCCCAGTCTTCTGCTTAATTTTGAGTCCCATTGGCTCGACACTTTTTCCCCACAGTATATGTATTTTCTTTCCCTACTTTTTCTAACATTCAAGCTTTCTACTTGGTACAAACAGGATAGAGTTCACTCTAGAGCTTTATTGTTGCTTCTGCTTTCAGAAATAAGACATAATGAAGCACATCTAATCTTAGCTATTTCAAAGGATTTTGAATTTTTATATTTTTATTGTTTGTTTTATATTTACCTTCTTTTGGTTTTCCATATGCAGGTGATTTTATTAAACCATAGAATTCATAGCATTTTGTATTCAGCTTTTTCCACTTCTGTTTTATGTTTTCTGTGCCTTATTACTTTTAATAGCATAACATTATGCTAGTCTACAGAGTTGAAGTCCCATCATTTATTAAATTCCTTCCTTGTTGTGAGAATGCTTATAGGATATCTTCAGATTTTTATTATTGATAACTCCATAAGGAATATCATCTTTATATGGTTTCTTGCTCCTATAGAATAAATTTCCTTAGGATGTATTCCCATGAATAGGACTTAACCTTATTCTGACTCTTGCTGCACATAATAGATAGAAGCAAGTCTGTTCTGTTTGAACACCTCATGTGGTGAGGATGCTATAAATTAAATAGTGGTTTTGTAAACTCTGAAGCCAAATAAAAATGGAAGGAACTTGAAAGAGATGTCTGTGTTCAGCAGAATTGAAATTCTGCTTTCCCAGTTGTGAATCCTTAACTTTTGTTTCAGTGATTGACATAAAACTGGAAAAGCCTCAGGAGCAGCCAGTCAGTGAAGGAGGCTGTTCCTGCTAATCCCCTATGGCATCTTCCACCTTGCTCCGGAAGCTCACTGCTTTGGCTCCCTTACTATTTCATTGACTGCAGTGTGAATATTGGCTTGAACCCTTCCCCTTCAGTAATAACGTATTGCAGTTCATCATTGCTGCCTGTCTCGTGGAGATGATCTATTAGCTTCACAAGCACAAAAAAAGTCAGTGTCTTCATTATTTATATTTTACAAAAAGCCAAAATACTCCAGCATATTCCAGTGATAACTTTAAAAATTAGATACATTTTCTTAACATTTTTTTCCTTTTTAATGTTATGGTAATGTACTTCAAAATGATGGAAATTTTTTCAATGTTTAGCTTGGTTAAAGAGCAGTTGTTCAGAGCAGCACCTGCCTACCTGCTGATCTCTCTGTCCCTGCTTTTCTCACCTCAACCTTAACCATTCCCTATTTTTTCCCTTCCTCAAAACAAACGAGGTGGCAAAGCAGTCAGACCAAGCCCATTGGGATTATCCTTCAATTATAATGATATCACTCTAGGCCGTTGAGCCAAGATATCCAAAATTATTCTTGCGCACTAATATAGATTATTTAAGCCTTATTTGAGGCCAAACTTCAGCTGTCATGGTAGGCAGTGCTTGAAAAAGAAAAGGGTTCTGGTGCATCTTCAAAGTGAGTCTTAATGAACATAAAATGTATTTCTGACCAAAACAAATGACCCTTTCATCTATGCTTTATAAGACTCTGGGAGAGAAAAACAAGCAAGTGTTTCGGAACAGGTTTTTAATTTTAATTCTTCATTGACCTTTCTCCCAAGATTTTAAAATTGTCAAGATAGAGTTTTTTATTTTTTTTTTATTTTTTATTTTTTTTTTTATTTTTCAAAAAACAAAAACAACTTATAAGCAATAGATTTCTCTTGGGTTTTCTTTCTTTATTAATGCTCTGCAGGGAAGACACTGTAGAAATCAAATTCCTTTAAGAACCAATGAAAGAATTTAAATTTTGCACCTTGATCAAAACTACTGAAACCAATAGAAACAATATCTAAAGCTTACCAACAAAAGAACCCTCAGCAAAATAACAGATACTTTGCTCAGGACATTTGAAATAAAATTGAAAACAGAAACAGTTTTCTTATAAGTCCCTAGAGGCAGATCTAGAAAAGCTTACATAGAAGAGGGAAAGGAAAGAATAGAAATAAAAACTCATTATTATGCAGATTTATGCCTTATTTTTTAGCATTTTTTAAATGTTGGTTCTTTCAGGCTGGTTTTGCTTTTTACTAGATCTGTATAGTTTGGTTAATTAACTAGTGATTTAGTTTTATATTTAAGCTACAATTAATCTTTTGTCTTTGGTGATATTTATTTCTTTGCCTTTTTTTAAAAAATTACTTTCAATTTTTAGATGTTTTGTTCAGTCTACTTAGAGCTTCATCACCATGGCAATATATATTTCCCTTAAAACACTGCAAACAAATATACTAGGAGTGCACCCTTTTAATCTTTACTAGTTATTGTGAGATTGCTGTGTAAGTTAATAAACACATTTGTAAATACATTGTTTGCAGGAAGAACATTTCCGAGTTACAGCTCAGGAAAAGCCTGCTGAATTTATGTTGTAAGCATTACTTAACACAGTATAAAGATGAAATGACAACGAAAATATCTTCATACTTCCTCATCCCCTCACTACAACTAAATCCTTAACCAGGAGAACTTTATACCCGTCTCTTTCCTCTTCCTCCTCCACTACTCACTCACTGTCACCTTCTAATATTCAGAGAGCACTTGGATTATGGGTCTGAACAGATAAATGCTTTCAGATAATCATTAGCCCACATACCAGTAACTTATTCTCAAAGATGAGATGGAGTTGTAAAGTGCTTTTATAATACAATATTATTGTTAAAGGCAAGGGTTGACTCTTTTGTTTTATTTTGACATGGCATGTCCTGAAATAAATATCAATTCAATATGGCAGATGGGTCATACTCTTTATTTAGAAGAAATTGTGATTTCTGACATGGGAGTGATTGTTTTCCTACACTGTAGTGTTTGATTCTTTTTCTGTATCTTTAAGACAGTAACCAGTTATGCTGCTTTTAATATTGATCTTTTTATTTGACCTGGGTTCTTCAACAGAAGCAGTAAAGTATGTTCAAGGTCCAGATTTTTTTTTAAATAAACACAATTTTGCTCCAAAAATATATAAAGAAAACAATTACTGACTTGGTTTCCCATTCCTGCCAAGATGGTGTATTAACATGTACTTCTTACCTCCTCCCTAGAACCACAAAGGGAAGGAACATGGATTCCAGAAAAGTAAACAACAAAAGTGAGAAGCCCCTGGAGAGTAAAACTCTTTTTAACTATTGGGGATAACAAGAGAATAGTTATAGCTTGAAGGACCAGGCATATGAGAGAGGCAATAGTAGGATGTATTTAGAAAAGTAATTTAAGTAACTTTTCTATAAATTTAAGTTTTTCTGGAATTCAGCCATACTTATTATACTACAAAGGCAGAGTTGAGTAGTTCTGATATACCTGCCGCGGACCAGCACAGCATTAGACGATGAGGCCGTCTCAGGGTTGAGAGACTGCGCAGGGTGGTCAGGGATTTGGTTAAAGAAATGACAAACAGACACACTACAAGAGAGAGTGTAAATCTGAGTGTTCTTTATTTTTGTTAGTGGTCAGTATATATATGTTTTTTCTAAAGGCATAGGATCGGTAAACATCAAAGAAATCAGTTTGCTCATAGGTTTAGCTTATCATTGACAGGGCAGTGATTTATGTCCACAATACATCTGGACCTAGCTGCATTTCTAAGTAGACAGGTTATTAACTCTTTCTATATTCTTGTACTAATTACTACTACTATTACCTACTTATGTTTACTCATAATTAATTGTCATAGGTAAATTTATATTACAATGTAGTTAATATCAAAGGTACTAAAGTTAAGCACATAATAGAAAGATTATTAAACTAACAATTCCATTATAACACAGTGTTTAGTAATGTTTCATTTGCATTAGCCTAATTATTAAATTACGTATGTTTTTTAATTAGCAATCAATGACCAGAAAAAGGAAAGATTTTAGAGAGACAGTTGTAGCAGAATAAAGTTTATGGGCCTTGAGAAAGCGAGATAAGGTTCCAGGTGGTCAGCATTTCTTTTAATCATCTTTGTGGCAGCTTCTGGTGGTCGTTATCTCTTGGCAGGCATTCGGCTTCTCTGCATCTTAGGGAGTTTGCTGTTCTCCCCCTGCGCGCATGGTTCCTTGCCCACGCCCAGCCATTAGCCCTGAGGGTCACTGCAGGGGGAGGTGCAGCAATACCTTATCCAAAAAAAAAAAAAATCAAAAATACTTTCTGGGGCCTCCACTGGTGGCGCAGTGGTTGAGTGCTGGGTTGCGAGGCTGCCCGCGGCCTCTGCAGCACCAGTTTGATCCCCAGCCACCGGCGAGGGTCCCACAAAAAAATAAAAAATAAATAAAAACACAAAATAACAAAAATACTTTCTGGCTCTGAACAGAATAAAGGACTAGGCCCTGCCTTGAGACAAACCATAGCTGTCCATCTTATTATAGAAATGAAGGTCACAGGCCATACTACTGGTGCATGTGTCCACAGGGATTATATCAGGGCAGTGTAAAATCCTTGAGAAGTGAGTCAATAAAAATTGGTGGGAAATGACCTACCTGCTTTAGACATTTCAATCACTGTCTACCCTTTCCCTTTGAAAATATCAGAGTTAGTAGACTGGAATCCGGGGAGACTGCCTCTTGAAAGAACTGCTTCTTATACACCAGGTTTAGAATAAAGACTCTGAAATAAGGTGTGACTGGGTGGAATGATACTGAATGGGAGCAATACAAGTGGTCTTACGATTCCTGGAATTTTCCATTGCAAGGTGTGTCCCCTTCCTTCTTAAACACAGGGCATTCTAGTCTTTGACTCTTGTTTAGTATACCTTCCCAAGCTTGTAGCCTATACTGCAGGAGTTTGGATTCGTAGACCTGAGTAGTTGGCTACCCAAAAACTGCCTCAAAGGAAAACGTGAATACCATCTGAAGCAGAATACTTGAAAGGGTAAGAAGTAACTTAAAGATAGCATGATGAATATTAAAGAGAGAAGATATTACCAAATACAGAACAAAAATCATAACCAAATATAACTTATGTGGAAATATATATAATAATTGAAAGAATGAACACCGATAAGATAAACGGTAGCTTGAATTCCATTGATTAAATTAGTAAGCTAGAAGACTAAACTGAGTATTCTTCCATTAGAAAGCAAAGAAACTGAAAAGTAAAGATTAGGAGGATACTATTATACATGTCAATATCCCATGGCAATTCAAGAAACAAAAAAAAAGGAATTCAAGTACTGAAAACAAGAATTTTGAAGATAGTGTTTATAAAAAATACCTGTGTAGAGACCTCTCTGGTGGCACAAGGGGTTAAGACGCAACCTAGGAAGCTATCCACAGTCACTGCAGCACGAGTTCGATCTCTGGCCAGGGAGCAACATACATGGCGACTCTCCTGATTCACCCACTGCTCCCCTCGGCAGTGTATTTCAGTCAATCTGCCTGTTCTGTTCCCCAGTCTGTCTCTGGTGAATCCTCTCACCCCCCACACCTCTGGCCTGTACCTCAGTTCTTGTATGCATAAATAAATAAATCTTTAAAAAAAAAGTTATCTGTATGTCTTCCAAATGCAGCTTCTAAAATGGTTTCTGATCCATGTCTCCTGGTATTAATGCACTTTTTTTTTTTAATTTTAATTTTTTTTTTATAGAGGCATGTTTTTATTTATTTATTTGTTTGTTTGTTTGTTTATACATGCACTGGGTACAGTCAGAAGCGTGGGAGGGTGAGAGAATTCACCAGAGCCAGAGCGGGGAGCAGAGCAGGCAGAAGGAAGTACACTGCTGAGGGGAGCAGTGGGCGGCAGGAGAGGTCTGCGCGCCATGTGGGACCCTCCTCTGGTGGCCGGGGAGCAGCCGGGGATCAAACTGGCGCTGCAGAGGCCGCGGGCAGCTTCGCAACCCAGCGCTCAACCGCTGCGCCACCGGGGAGGCCCGGTATTAATGCACTTGTGTGATCCTTTTCCCTTGAGTATAGACTAAGCCTGGTAACTTGCTTCTAAGTAATAGAGTGCTGCAAAAGTGATGTCACCTTGAAGATGAGATCATGAAAAACTTTTTGTCTAGCTCATACAAAAATACAGTCTTCTCTTACTTGACTTTGCAGCAATCTGCCATGTTGTGAGTTGCCAGTGGAAAGTCTCACATAATAAGGAGCGGAAGACAGCCTCAGCCAGCAACCAGTGAGGAACTCATCTTCTCAGTAAAACAGACTTCCAGAACCTGAATGAAAAATAGACTGAGAAAAATATTTGCAAATCATGTGCTTGATAAAGGGCCAGTATTCAGAATGTATATATTAGGTAGCTGATAATGTGATAGGGATACAATCCCAAAAGCTGTGACCAAGCACTTCACCAAAGAAGATAATAAATATGGCAAAAGTCTTCATTAATCATTTGGGAAATACAAATTAAAACCATTACACTCAGACTGCAATTTTTTTTTAAAGATTTATTTAGGCATATAAGAGCTAGTTTATAGGCCAGAGATATGGGGGGGGATGAGAGGATTCACCAGAGACAGAGTGGGGAACAGCAGGCAGACTGACAGAAGTACACTGCTGAGGGAAGCAGTGGGCAAGTCAGGAGAGGTCTGCTGCGCCATGTGGGTTGCTCCCTGGCAGGCTGGGGATCAAACTTGTGCTGCATAGGCTGAGGATTGTTCATAGTGCAGTGCTTAACCCCTTGCGCCACCAGGGAGGCCCTTTTTTTTTTTTTAAAGATTCATTTATTTATACACACAAAAGCTGGGGTGTAGGCCAGAGGTGCGGGGTGGGGGAGTGAGAGACAGAGTGGGGAGCAGAACAGGCAGACCAACTGAAATACACTGCTGAGGGGAGCAGCGGGAGAGACAGGAGAGGTCCGCTGCACAATGTGGGCATCTCCCTGGCTGGCCAGGGGTAGAACTCATGCTGCAGTGGCTGTGGGCAGCCTCACAATGCTGTGTCTCAGCCCCTTGTGCCACCAGGGAGGCCCTGTATATTCCTTTTAATATGCTACTGAATTTAGTTTGCTAGTAAATTGTTGACGATTTCACAATATTCATAAGGAATATTGGTCTATAGTTTTTATCATTTTCTTGTATTGTCTTTGTCAGGGTTTAGTATTAGTATGATGTTGTACTCTTAGAATGAGTTAGGAAGAATTCCATCATCATTTTTGGGACGGAATTTGAAGAGGATTGGTGTTAATTCTTTAAATATTTGGTAGAATTCACCACTGAAGTCATCTGGTGTTGGGTTTTATTTACTGTTTCAGCCTCCTTACTATTATAGGTATATTCAGATTCTCTATTTTTGTTTTGTTTTTTAAAGATTGTTTATACAAGAACTGGGGTACAGGCCAGAGGTGCGGGAGAATGAAAGGCTTCACCAGAGACAGAGCGGGAAGCAGAACAGGCAGATTGACTGAAATATACTGCTGAGGGGAGCAGGAGAGGTCTGCCCCGCCATGTGGCTATTTCCCAGGCCGGCTGGGAATTAAACCGGCGCTGCAGAGGCAGACAGCTTCACCCTGCTGTGCTCAACTCACTGTGACACCAGGGAATCCCAGATTCTCTGTTTTTGATTGAACTTTGGTAGGTTATGTGAAATTTGTCCATTTCCTCTTGGCCATCCAATTAGTTGACATACAATTGTTTATAACATTCTCTTGTAATCCTTTTTATTTCTGTATACTCAGTATGTAATGTCCTTTTACTTCTGATTATAGTAATTTGAGGGTTTTTTTTCTTCCTCTAATTTAAAGGTTTGCCAATTTTGTTGATCTTTTCAGAGAACCAGTTTTTGGCTTCATTGAATTTGTAGGTTTTTTTCTGTTCTCTATTTCATGTATTCCTGATCTTTCTTTCTACTAGCTTTGGGTTTAGTTTGCTCTTTTTTCTAATTCTTTAAAGTGGACAGTTGAGATCTTTCTTTTTTAATATATGCATTCCTCCCAAAAATCTCTCTAGTTGCACTGCTATCCCCTTCCTGGTGTACTGGCCCTTATCTTTTTGAAATGCTCCCCCCCCCTTTATTTCTGATATTAATTTTGTCTTGTTTTGTTTGATATTAAAATAGCCACTCCAGTTTTCTAATGCTTACTCTTTATATGGTTTATCTTTTTCTGCCCTACTTTCAACCTTTTTGGTATTTTAAAGTGTCTTGTATACAGCATATAGTTGGGGCTTGCTTGTAGGTTTATTCTGGAAATCTCTTACAATGTGCTTTTTGTCTAGTTAGAGTTGATGTAAATATTATATTTAGACTCGGGTCTGCTGTTTTGGTGTTTGTTTTCTATTTACCACATCTGTTTTTAAATTTCTCTGTTGGTTTTTTTAATTATTTTATTTTATATAATTCTTACATCATTTTTCATTTTTGCACAATGTATGCATTTTCATTTATATTCCCCATACAATTCCCACCCCCCCTTATTTTGACCCTAATCCCTCCTCTTCCCTCTCCCCACTCAGGTAGTGTGTCTCTGGTCTACAGTTGCTTGTTGATTTTTTATTTTTTCTTTATTATAATTAGTCTTTTTCATGGTCCCTTATTTAGGTTTTCTAAATTCCTGCTATGAGTGAGACCATCCGGTATTGTTCTTTTTCTTTCTGGCTTATTTTGCTGAGCATGATCCCTTCCAGCTCCATCCATGTTGCTGCAAATTGCGTGAGTTTATCTTTTTTGATTGCTGAGTAATATTCCATTGTGTATATGTACCACATCTTGATCCAGTCATCTATTTTTGGGCATTTGGGTTGTTTCCATAGCTTAGCTATTGTAAACAGTGCTGCTATAAACATAGGGGTACAGGTGCCCTTTTGAATTAATGTTTCTGTGTCCTTTGGGTAAATACCTAGGAGTGGAATTGCTGGATCATATGGAAGCTCCATCTTTACCAGGTTGAGGAATCTCCACACAGTTTTCCATAGTGGTTGGACCAGTTTGCACTCCCACCAGCAGTGCAGGAGAGTTCCTTTTTCTTCACATCCTCGCCAACATTTGTTATTGCTAGTTGTTTTTTAATATGTGCCATTCTCACTGGTGTAAGATGGTAATCTCATTGTAGTTTTGATTTGCATTTCCCTGATTACAAGTGATGTTGAACATTTTTTCATATGCCTATTGGCCATTTGCATTTTCTCTTTGGGGAAGTTTCTTTTTAGCTCTTCTGCCCATTTTTTGACTGGATTATTTACTTTGTTTTTATTGAGTCTCTTCAGCTCTTTGTAGATTTTTGTGATCAGTCCTTTAGCATTAGTGTTGTGTGCAAAAATTTTCTCCCAGTCGGTGGGGTTTCTCTTTGTTTTGGTTATTGTTTCTTTTACTCTACAGAAGCTTTTTAATTTGATGTCTTCCCAGCTGTTTATCTTTGCCCTCACTATCACTGCTTTGGGTGATATGTCTATAAAGATGTTTTTGAGGTGCATGTTATGTAGTGTTTCGCCTATATTTACTTCTATATATTTTATGGTTTCAAGTCTCATGTCTAGTTCTTTAATCCATTTTGAGTTGGCTTTTGTGCATGGTGTAAGGTAGTAGTCAAGCTTCATTCTTTTGCATGTAGTGACCCAGTTTTCCCAGCACCATTTGTTGAACAAACTTTCTTTGCTCCATTGCATATTCTTTGCTCCTTTGTCAAAGATTAGTTGACCATAAATCTGTGGGTTTATTTCTGGGTTTTCTATTCAGTTCCATTGGTCCATGTGTCTCTTCTTGTTCCAATACCATGCAGTTTTGGTTTTTTTTTTTTAATTTCAGGTTTTTTTTTTTTTTTAAAGATTTATTTATTTTTATTTTTTTTTATACAAGCACTGGGTACAGTCAGAAGCGCGGGAGGGTGAGAGAATTCACCAGAGCCAGAGCAGGGAGCAGAGCAGGCAGAAGGACCGAGGTACACTGCTGAGGGGAGTAGCGGGCAGCAGGAGAGGTCTGCGTGCCTTGTGGGACCCTCCTCCTGTGGCCGGGGAGCAGTCGGGGATTGAACCGGCGCTGCAGAGGCTGCGGGCAGCTTCATAACCCAGCGCTCAACCGCTGTGCCACTGGGGAGGCCCATGCAGTTTTGATTATTACGGCTTTGTAGCATTGTGTGAAGTCTGGGAGTGTGATGCCTCCATTCCCTTCTTTTTTTTTTTTTTTTCAGGAGATCTTTGGCTATTCAGGGTTTTTGGTGGTTCCATATGAATTTCATCAATATTTGTTCTACTTCTTTGAAGAATGTCATTGAAATTTTTATTGAAATAGTGAATCTGTAAATTGCTTTTGGTAGGATGGCCATTTTGGTAACATTAATTCTTCCAATCCATGAGCAGGGTACGTCTTTCCATATTTTTGTGTCTTCTTCTGTTTCTTCTAACAGTGTTTTTATAGTTTTCTTTATACCTCTTTTGTTAGGTTTATTCCCAAATAAAAGGAATTTTTTTTTTTTTTATTTCTTCTTCAGATTTACTGTTTGTGTATAGGAAGGCTACTGATTTTTGTGTGTTGATTTTGTATCCTGCCACTTTACTAAACTGATTGATTAGTTTAATTAGTTTTTCTGTGGAGTTTTTGGGGTTCTCTATGTATATTATATCATCTGCAAATAGTGATAGTTTGACTTCTTCCTTCCCTATTTGGATTCCTTGTATGTCTTTCTCTTGTCTTATTGCTCTGGCTAGGAATTCCAGTAATATATTGAAAAGCAGTGGTGAGAGTGGGCATCCTTGTCTTGTTCCAGATCTTAATGGAAATGCTTTCAGCTTTTCACCATTGAGAATGATATTGGCTATGGTCTTGTCATATATGGCCTGTATGATGTTGAGGTATGTTCCTTGTATCCCGAGGATTTCAAGGGCCTTTATCATAAATGGGTGTTGTACTTTGTCAAAAGCTTTCTCAGCATCTATTGATATGGTTGTCATATTTCTTTTTGTTGATGTGTTGAATTACATTGATTGGTTTTCAGATGTTGAACCATCCTTGTGTCCCTGGAATAAATCCTACTTGGTCGTGGTGAATTATCTTATGGATACATTGTTGGCTTCTGATAGCTAAAGTTTTTTTTTTTTTTTTTAATTTTTTTTTTTAATAGAGGCATGTTTTATTTATTTATTTGTTTGTTTGTTTGTTTATACAAGCACTGGGTACAGTCAGAAGCGCGGGGAGGGTGAGAGAATTCACCAGAGCCAGAGCAGGGAGCAGAGCAGGCAGAAGGACCAAAGTACACTGCTGAGGGGAGCAGCGGGCGGCAGGAGAGGTCTGCGCGCCATGTGGGACCCTCCTCTGGTGGCCGGGGAGCAGCCGGGGATCGAACCGGCGCGGCAGAGGCCGCGGGCAGCTTCGCAACCCAGCGCTCAACCGCTGCGCTACCGGGGAAGCCCGATAGCTAAAGTTTTATTGAGGATTTTTGCATCAGTGTTCATTAGAGAGATTGGCCTGTAGTTTTCTTTTTTTGTGTGTTGTCCTTGTTCGGTTTTGTTATTAGTGTAATGTTGGCTTCATAGAACGTTTGGTATTATCCCTTCCTTCTCAATTTTTTGAAAGAGTTTGTGAAAAATAGACACTAATTCATTTCTGAATGTTTGGTAGAATTCATTTGTAAATCCATCTGGTCCTGGGCTTTTATTTTGGGGAGGGTTTTGATTACCATTTCAATTTTACTGCTTGTAATTGGTCTGTTTAGGTGTTCTATTTTTTATTTAGCTTTGGGTGATTATAGAGTTGTAGGAATTTGTCCATCTCTTCTAGATTGTTTAGCTTGTTTGCATATAATTGTTCACAGTAGTTTCTGATTATTCTTTTGATTTCTGCTGTGTCTTGTGATTTCTCTTTCATTTGTGATCCTATTTATTTGTGCTTTCTCCCATTTTTCCTTTGTGAGCTTGGTTGGGGGTTTGTCTATTTTATTTTTTCAAAGAACCAACTTTTGGTTTCATTGATCTTTTGGATTGTTTTTTCAGTTTCAATTTCATTTATTTCTGCTTTGATTTTTATTCTACTTGTTTTGGAGTATTTTGGTCATTCTTTTTCTAGTTCTTTGAGCTGTGAGATTAGGTTGTTTCTTTGAATTCTTTCTTCTTTCTTGATATGAGCCTGTATTGCTGTATATTTTCCTCTTATTTCTGCTTTTGCTGCATCCCGTACATTTAGGAAATTTGTGTCCTCCTTGTCATTCAACTCAAAGTATTTTTTAATTTCTTCTTTGATCTCCTCATTAGTCCAGTGGTCTTCCAGTAGTGTGGGTTTCAATCTCCATGAGGTAGGAGAGTTCCTTGCCTTCTTTTTATGGTTTATTTCTAGTTTGATGCCTTCATGGTCAGAGAAGATGGTTGGTATGATTTTCAATCTTGGTGTATCTGTTGATGTTTGTCTTGTGTCCCACCCAGTATGTGATCGATCCTAGAGAATGATCTGTGTGCGCTTGAGAAAAATGTGTACTCAGATTTTTTTGGGTTTGGTGTTCTAATAGATGTCTGTTAAGCCCATGAGCTCTAGATCCTTATTTAGAGCTTTAGTGTCCTTACTTATTTTTTGTCTCGTTGATCTATCCATTGTTGATAGTGGTGTGTTGAATTCTCCTACTACATATGTGTTTTCTCTGATGTCTGTTTTCAGAGATGATAATAGTTGTCTGATATATTTTGGTGCTCCTTCATTTGGTGAGTATATGTTAATGAGTGTTATTCTTGAAGTATTGTCCCCTTGATCAAAATGTAGTGACCGTCGAGGTCTCTTTTTACCTTTTTGAGTTTGAAATCTGTTTTCTCTGATATAAGTATAGCTGTTCCTGCCTTCTTTTTTGGTCCATTTGCTTGTAGGATTATTTTCCATCCTTTTACTTTCAGTCTATTTTTATCTTTTGTAGTTAAATGTGTTTCCTGGAGACATTAAAAGGTTGGGTTTTGTTTCTTTTTTTTTTTAAGATTTATTTATTTATGCATACATGAGCTAGGGTAAAGGCCAGAGATGTAGGGCGGGGGAATGGGTGAGAGTATCCATTAGAGACAGAGTGGGAAACAGAACAGGCATATTGACCGAAATACACTGCTGAGGGGAGCAGCGGGCGATGCAGGAGAGGTCTGCCTCGCCATGTGGGTTTCTCCCTGGCTGGCTGGGGATTCAACTTGTGCTGCAGAGGCTTCGGATTGCTTCATAGCGCAGTGCTTAACCCCTTGTGCCACCAGGGAGGCCTTTGGGTTTTGTGTCTTAATCCAGCCTGCAACTCTGTGTCTTTTTATTAAAGAGTTTAGTCTGTTTACATTTGGAGTTAATATTGATATGTTAGGGCCCCCCTGGTGGCGCAGCGGTTGAGCGCTGGGTTGCGAAGCTGCCCGCAGCCTCTGCAGCTCCAGTTCAATCCCCGGCTGCTCCCCTGCCACCAGAGGAGGGTCCCACATGGCGCACAGACCTCTCCTGCCGCCCGCTGCTCCCCTCAGCAGTGTACTTCAGTCCTTCTGCCTGCTCTGGTCCCCACTCTGGCTCTGGTGAATTCTCTCACCCTCCCACGCTTCTGACTGTACCCAGTGCTTGTATCAATCAATCAATCAATCTTGTATAAATAATCTTTAAAAAAATATTGATATGTTAGCTCTGTATTTGCCATTTTGTTTGTCTTTTCTCTGGTTTTATTTATTTTTTTAATAAAATTTTTTTGGGGGTGTCTTGTTTCATTCTTATTCATCCTTCTGTTGGTTCTGGCTTTAGGACTTCTAGTATTTTTGGGAGGGGGAGTTTAGTCGTAATGAGATTCCGGAGTTTCTGTTTGTCTGGGAAGGTCCTTATTCTTTCTTCATAGAGGAGGAAACCTTTGTGGGATAGAGTATTCTGGGTTGGCATTTGTTGTCTTGGAGTCTGTTGACTATGTCCCTCCACTCTCTCCTTGCCCATAGTGTTTCTTTGGAGAAGTCTGATGTCAGCCTGATTGGTTTTCCTTTGTATGTTCTCTCTTTCTTCCCTCTTGTCATCTTCATTATTTTTTCCTTGTCTTGGATTCTTGGAAGCTTTACTATTATGGGTCTTGCTGTTTTTTTCCTTTCATTATGAAAGTTTGGTGGTGGTCTTGCTTCTTGTATGTCTATTTTCAGCTTCTCCTTCATGTTTGGGAAGTTCTCTTCAATTATTTCCTTGAATATTTGCTCTGCTCCTATGTCTCCTTTCCTTCTGGGATTCCTATAGCTCTTATATTTCCTTATTTTTTTTTTTTAAAGATTATTTATTTATACAAGCACTGGTACAGTCAGAAGCGTGGACGGGTGAGAGAATTCACCAAAGCCAGAGCGGGGAACAGCACAGGCAGACTGACGAAATACACTGCTGAGCGGAGCAGTGAGCGGGGCAGGAGAGGTCTGTGCACCATGTGGGACCCTCGCTGGTGGCTGGGGATCGAACCGGCGCTGCAGAGGCTGCTGGCAGCTTCACAGCCCAGAGCTCAACTGCTGTGCCATCGGGGAGGCTCATTCTTATATTTCCTTTCCTCATAGAATCAGATAGTTCCCGAAGTTTTTCTTCATTCTTTTTCGGTCGTACTTCTCTTTCCTTTTCTGTTTTGGTTCTTTTTACTTCTGTGTCTTCAAGAGTACTTATTCGTTCTTCCATTTCATCTGTTCTGCTTTCGCTGCTTTTCCCAGAGTTCTTTAACTCCTCCATTAATCCTTTGATCTCCTGCCTTTCTTTCACTTCCCTCTTTAGGGACTCAATTTCATTCTTCTGATTGTTGATAATTTTCCCCTTATCATTGTTTTTCTTTATGACTTCTGTCAGTTTTTTAATCATGGCAATTTTAAATTCTTTTTCTGAAAGGCTCAGAAGTTCTTCCAAGTCACTCTTGTTGCATTCTGGTTGGTAATTTTCTTTTTGTGGTGTGTCTTTTCCCTGAGGACTTGCTTGATTGCTTGTAGTTTTTCTTCTCCCAGCTGCTTGTTTTCTGATTTGTCTTATGCGTTGGGACACTGTGTCGCTGGTACTGGCTGGCATCTTTTTGGTGTGGTCTTTATGGGATGTCGGAAGCTGGTGGTCCAATCGAGTCAAAAACTGTTATGCCAGACTTCCAGTAGGGCAGTCGAACTATGAATATGTTAGTGGTCACTGTCACAGAGAATCTCCTCCTTCTGTATTTGTTTAATTCCAAGGTGGGTCTTGGGGTCACACAGACTGCCCTGCAGTGGCAGGATCGCCCGCTGGACTCCAAATCCCAGGATCCCCCTCTGGGCTCTGATCGGTGGCCAGACGGTGCCTGGCTTGTGGGGGCTTTTCAGCTCACCTCTGGCTATGGGGGCAGCTCTTTCCCAGCTCCACGCAGTCTAGGTGTGTTCCGGACTGACAGACACACAAAGGGTCCCTGATTTAAAATAGCGAGTCAAGAGGGCACTTCCCTGCACCCTTAGTCTGCCCCAGCGGTGACTGGATCACCCTCTGGGCACCAAAAGGTGCCCGCTACCCTGGCTAGTGGGCACTCTTCAGTTCACCTCTGGCTGTGGGGGCAGCCCTTTCCCAGCTCCACGCAGTCTAGGTGTGTTCCGGATGGACGGACACAGTAGGTCCCTGATCTAAAATGGCAAGTCGGGAGGGCACTTCCCTGCAGCTTGTTTTTTTTTTTTTTAACTTAACCTCTTTGCATTATATTTTCCGTGGCTGTCCTAGGAATTCCACTGTGCACCTTTGATTTATCAAAATATACTTAATACTGTAATACACATAAAGTACAAGAAACTTGTCATAGTATAACTCTACTTTCCTACCTACCTCTGCAAGCCCTGTGCTATTTTTTGTGATTCACCTATAATTTTGCATATACTTTTAGATAATTCTCATAGAATTCCATTTTGTTAATGGAATATGCCAGTGGATTTATCCTATTGTAGAATTTGAGGGTTTTTTTTTTTTTAAACGATTCTCTAGGATCATTTTGTGTCTGTTTTTTGGTAAACATATGTACACATTTTGTTGAGTGCACCCTAGCAGTAGAATTAGGTCATGAGGAATGTATATATTTGGCTTTCCTGATTAGCTTCCAAAATAACCATACCAATTTACACTCATTCCAGCAGTGTGTGAGATTTCCAGTTGCTCCACATCAGTATATAATGTTTTATCTTTATCTTTAACCATAGGTTAAAAAAAAAGAAAAAAAAAACCCCTATGCAATTATATTTTAGCTTAAAACGTTTTTGAAAGCATTGGGCTAATAAAATAATGTGGGGGCCAGAGGTGTTCTATAGGCTGCCTCCAGATTAGACTGTGTTTTCTATGAGAATTAATATTTGTCTTAATATGTATGTGACTGATTTAATAATTGTCTATTGGACAGCTGGAAAATAAAAAAAATTCATGCTGCAGTCCTACCAATGGAGAGATTTTACAGCAGACTGCATCCGGAGCATCCATTTGCATCCCTCTTGCTCTGTTCGGTGGGGTGAGTCACTGAGAACCAGTGCCATCAGGACTGTGGCCAACTGAGCCATGAGGTTATAGAAGCAGAGAAAAGAGCCCTTCACCCAGCTGAGGGAGGTTCTCTTAGTCTGGTCCCATTCACCCTCCCCTCACTTGCAACCTGATGTGACATCAGACTATTTCCTGAACTTCACGGTGCTTACAAGGTCAATGTGTTCTAAGGCCCTTGCTCATGCCATTTCTTCCATCTGTTCTATGAGGAAAGCTTCCCTCTCTTTACTTGGCAAACTCGTACTTCAAGGCTTATCCTACATTTCCACTCCCTGTCCCAAACCTTTCCCCAGTTCCTTTGGCATAGTTGGGTACCTCCTCAGAGCTCCCTCTTATCTCATTGAATGAATGAGAAACTCTTTGTTTATGTCCCTTTCTAACTTGTATATCTCTGGGAATATAGCAGAAGTGGAAACATCTGTTTCTGCCATTCAGCTCTCATCTATTCATCTTACTGGGAAAGTACCCTAAATTTCTTTTGGGACACTATGCCACTCCTGCTCTAAGCCCCTCTCTTTTAGGCCATCTTTTCTAGATCATTATAGATTCAGGGGTGGCCACAGGACCCAACTTGGCTAATGTTAGTCCTAAAACTTTTATTCACATTGCTGAGAGAAGCGCTTTTGGCTAGACATGAACCCAAGAGCGCGTTACTATGGAACTGTTAAATATGCAGCCTCTGAATGAGCCAGCCTGTAAAGATGGAAACAAAGTAAAATCTAAGTTACACTCTTTGAAAAGTCTGTGGACCACACAGTTCCTTGACTTGTCAGTTATGTGGCCCACTGTTTTCCCTTCTTTGGCTTAAATCAGTTTGAATAGAGGGGTTTTGTCACTTGAAGTTTCAAAAGACCTGATGCAAGGTGGTTGTATTCCTTCCCTGGCCACCTGGTCTCTATGAGAACAACTCATTTGATTCAACTTAAGGATGGGAACCTACTGGAAAATACCCCAATACCTTGGGCTCTCAGAAAGCAGGGCATAGCCCAGATTTCCCATCAGTTCAGATGATAGAGAAGCCTCTCAAGTCCTATGTTACGCCTAACTTCAACCTGCCACATTATGGGTGGAGAAGACAAGCTTCAGATAGGTTAAATGCCTTGCCCAAAATTGCTCAGCTAAAAAGCTGTCACCAGTTCCAGCTGACCTCATAATCCATGCTCTTGTCACTTTACCAGAGAAGGCAGTATTAGGTGCTGAGTCCAGAAATGTGAAAGGGAGACAGGGCCTCCTGGGGGAACAAACAAAACCAGAGCCAGGGCTTGAGCCAACCACACCTTTATTAGTCTCTGCAGCAAGGCCAATGAACCCCCCATCTACAAGGGAACTGTAGCAGGCTACTCTGGATACTGAGCAAGGATGTTAGCATTTTTGTTGGTGATAAGGACATAATGGGAGGGGAGCAGAAGGGGGTCAAGTGGGGAGACTGCTGGGCCACCTACAGGAAGAACACATGGTGTCTTCCAGACTGACACAAAGATCAGGCCACAGATATAAACAATGCCATCTCCCCCAGAGTGAAGGAAGAGACAAAGCCTGAGATAGTGACAACCACAGCTATGGACAGAGGGTCAAACTCCTGAGGACCAGAAATGTCTTTCTTAATGGAGGCACCATCCGAGTGCTGGAGGTCCCAAACAGCTTAGCTGTCCCCCTCTCCCGCCCAGCAAAGGGAACCACAGTTTCATCTCAATGACTGCCCCAGCCACCCTGATATGGAAAGAGGTACTTTCTAAGCACTGAGGGGACAGGGGATCCAGGAAACTGATAGTGGGAAGGATGGGGCTAAACTCGAGTGTTTTGGGTTTGTGTATGTGTCAATATTAATACAAGCAATATATTCATTATAGGTGCAATTATGAAATGCCCCTCCCAAAAAGCTCACATCTCCCCCTTCCCAGCTACCTCTTATCCTGGAGGTTCATCATGATCTGACACCTGTCCCCACCCAAGTCCAACTGAATTCCCCTTTAATTCATTGATGCCACATCCAGTGAATCAATAGTAACTACTCTCTGCTCCGCAGCCTTGCAACAACTATACTCCTAGCCCACCTTCCTCACTCTCTGCCCTCAAATGCTAAAAGACAAATAGCCTTGTCAAGATTTTTGTTTATTCCCTTCTGTAGGAGGAAAGAACCTGACTCATGTTTGTCCCCAGTGCTGGGTAACTTTAAGTCAAATGAGTTGTGTTTTCTGTGTCCTGCCTGGTGTGTTTTGGGAAAAAATATATATACATGTGTGTCCATAATGGATTTCTGGGGTGTTTGGTGGTGAATATGAGGGCTTTGAGCTGTTTGTGCCAGGGATGTTTTTTTACGTTTGCAGGCAGGGAAAGTGGAAGGGTTGGTCCTAACCCAGAAGGGGCTAGTGAAGAGAAAGGAGTCAAAGTGGGACCTGGGCTTAGATTGTGAAGGGTGGGTCTAAGAGGAAGAGGGATCTGTTGGTCTATGCACAGGGTCAAGCACAGAGTCCTGAGGCTCAGAACCAGCATGGAGACCACATGAGGGAGCCGAGCGCTGCACCGGTGGCAGCCCCAGCAAGCATGCCCATGGCCAGTGGGGCGCCAGAACTGTAGCAGGGATCCCCCCGCACTACCACGTGCGTCACGCCGCCAGGGCCTGCAGAGAGAGGTAATGAGGGTGCAACACTTCAGAGCACAGAGAAGAGAGATCATCATCCCAGTCCTCCCGTGTGATTCCAGCCCAACCCAAAGTAAGGTGCTGAGCCCACTCTTAAACTCCCCAACAGGAAAAACTAGGCTTTGAGGCAAGAAGTATGTGAGCAGTCACAATGACTTCTAGGCCTTGGATCTGCTTACAAATGTTTTGGGGCGAGGGGTGGTATGGTAAAGAAACCCCTGGATCTCTAAGCATCTTCAGCCACACCTTGGGTGGATATTCCCTATAGCCAGAATCTGCAAGTGGGAGGAAACGGTTCCTATATTAGCCACCAGGGGTCGCTACGAGCTCAAGAACGGCTGTTAGGCCACTGGACCAATAAACGTCCAGCTACAGAGATGAAGTCGGCTCTGCCATGAGGAAGGTGGCTGGTCCAAGAGCTATTCTGAATGTATGGATGGGGAGGGCCTTATAGAGGGCATGGGCGGGGCCTGATGGTGAATGAAGGTAAGGGTGGGGCGGTCCCGACACTTACCTGCATAGGGTGGTCCATAGTAGCTGCGAACATAAGTAGCCTCATGTGCGTTGGGGGGCACCACTTCATAGTAGTCCTGGTAGGGGCTGTAGACACGTACCTGGGGAGCCCTACCAGTCAGCCACCTGGGTTTTCCCTGACCCAGGTCTGGTCCCCTACCCTCACACTGATTCAAGCCCCCTTCCCCCCCAGTCACCTCCCCAAGTTTATAAATGGATTCCCAGGGACCAGAAGCTCCAGGAGAAAGGCCTTGCCTCCCCAGGACGTCCCTGATACTAGTCCTCCAAAATTTCAGACCCTACCTCCAGTCCCCATAATTGCCATTTTTTTCCTGAGCTGTCCTCCTACCCAGCACTGCCCTTATCAGAAATTCTCCATGGCTCCCAACTTACTTAATTGCTGTTGGTTTCTCCATGATCCCACTTGGAGAAACCCAATAGACTTCTCTACTCTCCTAGTCATGGAAGGAGGTCTTGGCCAAACCCCAGGCCCGGGAAATAAAAGAGGATTGAAAAGGAAGATAGGAAAAGAAAGGGTAGGGATGGGAAGTAACCAAAGCCATTATCGAGCATCTATCATGCACAGGTCTGGAGGGAGGCGTTCATCCTTACAGCTGGCATTATCTTCACAGAGCTGGGAAGGCAGGCTCAGAGAAAAATGGCCCATCCTCTCTGGAATACACTCCCTCTCCCCTTCCCCATTAGTTTTTTTACCAACCCCTCAAAGCTTGACTCAAAAGTCACCCACTATAGGAAGCTTCTAGTCTCAGAAAGAATCCTTTCTCCTGGGTTAACTATGGACTATGTGGCTCCTGTACCTATCCTTCCTCCTGACCTTTCCTGCCTGCATCCCAAATGTGAGCTATCTATCAGCAAGGACTCTGACTCATTTCTGTCACCAGTAGGGGCCACTGAATAGCAAGAACCAGTGAACATAATGCTGAATTAAATGGAAGCTCCTTATTCAAACACTTCATAGGGGAGCAGACCTGGAGAAGGGGCAAGATCCCCTTCTCCCCAGGATCCTTCTTCTTAGCCCCCTTCTACTCTATATCTCTAACTGAACTTGACAACTGAAAGTGTGAAATCCCCTTAAAAGTCCAAGTATCTTAAATTCTACCAATCTCAAAATAATTTTCT
The DNA here is from genome assembly GCF_014898055.3 of Talpa occidentalis. Lineage (NCBI taxonomy): Eukaryota > Metazoa > Chordata > Mammalia > Eulipotyphla > Talpidae > Talpa > Talpa occidentalis. The sequence continues at coordinate 38,963,232 of NW_023603184.1, read as the reverse complement.
CATTGTTCTGTTCCCCCCAAACCTGGTTCCTGTATATGCTTTTCTTTAAATGCCACCAGCGTGCTCTCAACCCAAGAAATCAAATTGATACCCTTGTCTTCACACACTCATCTTTCATATCACATCAGATACTACCAGTGCCAAGAAAATAAACCATTGGTTCTGGTAACTTGGAACTTGTGGGTGATCTTGATAAAACAATTTTCAGAGGAGTAGTTGAGAGAAGCAGCCAGACTACGTAGGGTTGAAGAATGGTTGAGAGGTAAGGGGTGGAGTCAACATATCATGTAGCTCTTTCAAGAACTTGGGCTATAAAGGGGAGTTTCTAAGCATGTCTTATGATTTCAGAGCTGCATGCCATTATCCTTTGATTGGGATGCCCGTTGTACCTTTTTTTTTTTCTTTTTCTTTTCTTTTTTTTTTTTTTTTTGGTGGGACCCTCGCCGGTGGCCGGGGATCGAACTGGCGCTGCAGAGGCTGCGGGGCAGCCTCGCAACCCAGCGCTCAACCGTTGCGCCACCAGGGGAGGCCCCACCATCGTACCTTTTTCCATTCAACTCTCTATAGCTTGTTTTTCAGGCTCAAGTATTATCACTCTCCTTGAACCTCAGGTTCTGTTGGGGTCCCATATATGTCCTGTAGTCTTTAGGCTTCCCTTATCACTCTGTCACATTATTGTTTATTACCTGTGTGTGTTTCTCGTATCAGACTTGGAGACAACTCCCCATCCTTTACCCCTGCTAAGATAGGGACTGATTAGGGTCTAATTAGACCTAACTGGACTATGTGAAGTGCCTAGTGTTCATTGAGTTTATCTCAAGAGGATCAAATACAGTGCCAGACTGAAACTAAGGTCACCCAACTCTGAATCCAGTTTCAAATCAGAAAGAATGAAGAATCTCAAAGCAATGCAGGAGGCTCAGATAGGCAGACAAGTGAATCCCTTCACTGTGCTCGTTCCCCAAGGGTGATCCAATAGGGCTTCGAGTGGGGTTGACCAGGATCCCGGCCCTTTCTTGAAGGGGCTGGGGAAATCCAAGCACTCGGATCCCTAGTTTTACTGATAGGGAAGTTGAGGTCCAGAGGCTACACCTGCCTTGCTGCTACACAGTGAGTCAGTACCCCTGTCAGGTTCTAATGAAGTTGAAAACATCTGATGTCCCTGTAGGGCAACTGTTTTTATCCTGCAGGCCTGGGAGGCCCAGAAGTAAACTCATGTGGATCACCTGGCAACAGAGCAGAAACCTCATGGGCAGAACCTAAAGGTTTGATCCCTGATCCTCTCCCTCTCTGCAGGCCCAGCCCCTTTTGTGGATGGGACTAGGCCAGCCACTCAGGAGGTCACATGTAAATGACTCTTTCTTTCAGAAAAGCTGTTGTATACTAGGTTTACAGACTTTTAAATCCTATTTTTAGGCAGCCCTACTTTAAACAAATTTGTATCTGAGTTTGGGCATGGGGGATGCCTCAGAATGCTGAGCTGGGAGAACTAACTCTGCCACTGATGAATTAAGTGACCCCAGTCAAGTTATGTAACCTCTCAGAGCTGCAGTTTTTTCTTATCTCTAAATGGACACAGTGTTTCCTGTACTGCCCACACTCCTGGGCACCGTGAGAATCAAGCAGAGCCAAGTCTGCTGTTGAGTGGGCCTGGCACTTCTGTGCTCAGTGGTTCTGCACCTAAGAATCACCAGGAGAAATTTTTTAAACCACAGATTGCCAAGGTCCCACCCTAGATCTGTAAATTTAGAGCATCCAGGTATAGGATCTGAAATTTTTTTTTTTAAGATTTATTTATACAAGCACTGGGTACAGTCAGAAGCACGGGAGGGTGAGATAATTCACCAGAGCCAGAGCGGGGAGCAGAGCAGGGAGAAGGACCGAAGTACACTGCTGAGGGGAGCAGCGGGCGGCAGGAGAGGTCTGTGCGCCATGCGGGACCCTCCTCTGGTGGCCGGGGAGCAGCAGGGGATTGAACTGGCGCTGCAGAGGCTGCGGGCAGCTTCGCAACCCAGCGCTCAACCGCTGCGCCACCGGGGAGGCCCAGGATCTGAATTTTATTTTTTTTAAGTTTTTAGAGATTCTAATGCACAGCCATAGTAAGCACCATTGTGCTAGAAAAGGAGTTCACAGTTGACTGTAAGACCATAGATACTCTAATGCAAGTCACCACTGCCCACATCCTGCTTTCCAGAAATTGGCAGGGGGAGAGGGGCACAGACACAGGCACAGACTATGCAGTGGTTCTGCCATAACAGGTTTTTCACTTCTTCCCTTCTTTCCTCTGAAACCAGGCAGAATGAGGACAGAACTAAGCCTTAGTGCGGAGTACTGTAGAAGGAAGTAACAATACCTGGAGGTCTGGGAAATCCTTCCTGAGGGGGTGGTAGCCTCTGAGGTGGGGCTTAGAGGATAAGCAGTTTGTCAGGTGAATCAGGAAACTAAGGGTCTTTAAAGCAGAGAGGATTATGTGCACAGGCTGGGGAGAGGGAAATTGTCTGGGTCAGATGGGAGCAGAGGGTACAGCAGAGCAGCTACAGTAGAGGGGACGAGGATGGGTGGCAGGTAAGACTGACCCAGGCCAGATGCCGTGGGCCTTGAAAGCAGGGCTGTGCTTGCTGTCCACTGGGTGATAGGGAGCCATGGAATAGTTGTGAGTAGGGAAGGGATGTGATAACACCCAGTTTTGGAGGCACATCCTGGTGGCCACATTGGAGGCAGGGAGGACTGAGCCAGCACTTACCCAGATCCGCCTCTCAACCTTACAGGGACTCCATGTTCGGGTCACACACCTGACCTTGGGGCAAACCCGGCGGCTCCTGGGCAGTACCGTGGCTCCAGCTGGGGCCTGCTCAAGCCACAGAAACCCAAGAAGGAAGAGGGAGTCAGAGGCCCTCTGCATCTGAAGACTCAGTTCTTAAAAGGTCCTACCAGAGCCCTCTACCAGCTTAGCTTGGGAAGAGAATGTCCTTTTCCTCTTCAGCCCATGGAAGAGGGAGGCGGCTCAGAGAGGAGTGGTGACTACGCCAGAGGTATTCAAAGAAGGAGGATGGGTAATGTTTCCAGAATTAGCCCACCTTCAGCTGTTTCAGGCAGCTGAGGCTCCCAGTCTCCAGGGAGGACAGAAGAACTCTGACCTACCCTCCTGTCCCCCTCCCCCTTTCACTGGCCTTCTCAGCTTTGCCCCTGACCAGGCTCACCACCACCGCCCTGTATTTCCTGGAATGGCAGGGGTCGGGGGCTTTTCCTGGAGCTTCCGCCCAGAGTAAGGTATAAGGCTGCAGAACGTGGAGGGACAAAGCCCAGGTCACTCCTATGTAGGCAGAGGCCAGAGAGAAGCCCACAGGCCCAGGTGTGAACACAGAAGTCGGCAGACATTGGTACAGAGACACAAACACTACACTTAGGCACGCCCTGGGGCCAGAAGGACATGATGTATATAGCAGTGCAGCTGGGCAGAAGGTAGGGGCAGACATGTGGAAAGCAGAGCAGCAGGAAGGACAGGCAGAGAAGGGACAAGGCAGCTTCATAGAGTCACAGAGTGCAGAACGGTCAGCCCTCACCTTCCTTCTGCGTCGATTTGGGGGGACTAATTTGCCCTGCACTGGGGGAATTTGGAGCTCAGAGCCAGGTTAGCTCAACCAGGGATCCCTTCACCCCTCTGACTGCTGCCCCAGCCTCCTCATTTCCAGCTTCCTGTAATCCAGCCTCCACCCCAAAATCTGACCACGGTTCTGCCTGCTTAATGGCCTTTATTGCTCCTACAACGCTCAGGATAAAGTTCAGTTCCTTCAACTGGACTTTAAAAATCCTTGTGACATGGCCCCTCAGAAGGCATTTCTTTCCCTCCATGTGTTAACCTCTAGTCAGGCCAGACTCCTGACCCTTAGAGGCACACTGTGCGCATACCACCCCCCAGCCTCTGCTCACGCAGTTCCTTCTGCAGATAATAGCCTTCCCTCAAAACCTCACTGATGTAGGTTCTTCCTCCGAACCTCAGTTTCCTTCTCTGTAAAATGGGACTAAAAATATCACTGCCCCCTTGTCAGGGTTGTTGGAAGATTAAACCATGTAAGCGATCCAGGTGCTCAGCGCAATGCTGAACTCTCAGCAGGTGGGTGTCCCAGGAGGTTTCTCACTGCATCCCAGTTTTCCCTGCTACTTCCCAGGAAACCTTCTAGATGAAAGGAGGGTCTCCTGCGCCACAGATAGGACCAATCACAGACTCTGGAGACAGACAGATGGGAACTGAGGCCAAGCTGGGGCACCCTCAAGCTGAGGGTTTTGGCAGCAACACAAACTTATACCTTCACCACTTACCACCTATAGTCTTACTCTCATCAGCTTGTCCCCAGTTCAGAACTCCAGCCTGTTGCCAGGACACCGTGTCAGCCTTCACCTGGTCTCCAGGTATTCACTCTTACCCACTACATTCCCTACCAGACAAACAGACTATCTTTTAAAAATACAAATCTGGTATGATCTGATCATGCTGTCCTGTTTTTAAAACTTCTAACAGTTTTGGGGCCTCCCTGGTGGTGCAAGGAGTTAAGATGCAGCACTATGAGGCTATCTGCAGCCACTGCAGCACGAGTTCGATCCCTGGCCAGGGAGGTGACCCACATGGCACAGCAGACCTTTCCTGTCTCGCCTGCTGCTCCCCTTCCCTCACCAGTGTATTTCAGTACATCTGCCTGTTCTGCTCCCCACTCTGTCTCTGGTGAATCCTCTCACCCCCACACCTCTGGCATGCACCCCTGCTCTTGTATGCATAAATAAATCTTTAAAAAAATAAAACTTTTAATGGTTTCCTAGCACCCTTAGCAGAAACCAACATCCTTAAACACAGCCAATGAGGCCTGGCCTGCCAACCCTCCTTCCCCATGTGCTCTCTCATGAGCTCCCAGCACTCCAACCTTCCATCTGTTCTTCAACTTGATAAAGTCTTACCCTCCCTCGGGGCCTTTATACATACAGTTCCCTCTTCCTGGGAATCTGCCTCCTTCACCCACACCACCCCTTTCACCCAGTCTATTTCTGTTTATCCTGCAGGTTTCATCTGAAATCTTGTCTGAACCCCCCACCTGTGTCCTCCCACCAAGGCAGTTGCACGCTGAATGCACACTGCGTGTCTCCACCATCCCAGCAGTCACCACCATTGCACCAGAAGCATTCATTATCTAAGTAATTGTTTCACATCTGGCTCTTCACTAGGCTGAGTCCAGGAGGGTGGAGCCCACATCTCCAAGCTCATCTGTGATCCTTGGTACTTGGCACAGTGTCTGGCACATAGTAGGAAATCAGTAAATATTTGTTGTGTAGATGAACAAAGATGTCTTATTATCTGCAGAGAGGGAACAATAATCCCAACCTCACAGGAATTGCACCTGCACCACACCTGGCACATAATAGTTGCTCGATAAAGGACATTTCCTTTCTCCCAGGTTCCATGCCACCCCCTGTAACAAGCCTTGCCCTCCTGTCTTCTGTCTTCTGTTCTTTTCTGCTTGGGCCTCAGGACATCTGAGTTTGCAGAGTATTCACTCACATACATGGGAAATGAGAACTGGCAGGTCGAGACCGAATCTGAGTCACCCATGATTCCATGGCAGGTAGGAGTGAGAAGGAGAGGGGGAGGGAATGGGGGGCTTACCGGGGTAGAGTTCACCTCCAGCAGCGCCTTCTTCCATGCTCTGCCAAGCAAATCACACCAGATCATGAGGAGGGAGTTTGGGAGAAGGGGATAGGGCCCCACATTTTAGACTTTCTACCCCAACCCACCTTTTTAGCCCCAGTCTCTCAGGGGAGAGCTCCTTGACTCCCTTGAGTAACACAGATGACTCCCACCCCTGCCCTAGTCACATGGTCAGAGCCCTCAGTTGAGCTGGGGCCTCCCATTTTTAGTCCAAAGTCTCTTCCCCTCTAGAAGTTCCAGTTTCTCCATCTATGCAATGGATAGATGGACTCGGTTGGTTTTGTAGAGGCCTTCACAGCCTTCCTAGCTATCTCCACATCCCAAACCTATAAACAGCTCCGGAGGCTCTGACCCCAGAGCCCCAGGAAGGCCCATTAGACACCAAACAATTGGGCCTTTGTTAGTTGCCATGGCACCTGGCTGGGGTGGACAAGGCGGCTCTGTGCTTTGTCTAGAGCTCAGCTTCCCCCCTTCCCATACGGCTCAGTCGCTCAGTGGTTTTCACTCTCCTACAGCTCACAGGCCAATTGACCCCCTGCCAGAGGGTAGGAAGGGAAAGAATGTGAGTGAGAAGAAGGCGCCCAAGGGAGACTAGCAGTGTGGGTGTGTATCTGACACTGGGCACATCTGGCTGCCTCTGTTAGGCAGGTCGGGGTCTACCCCTCAGAATCCCCCTACCAGGGCATCTTCTCAGAAGAGAGTGGAAGGAAGGCCCTTTGAGGGTATCACCAGGTTCTGTGTTACTTTGTATCACCCCCAAGCAACAGTGCATCTCAGCGGTTATTAAATACCTGAGTCTGAGTGACCAGGGACCACACTCCTTCCCCGACTGTCCTGAGTTCATCACAGACTGTAAGGGGCTTACTGGGTACCATACCATGCATCATGAGCCATTCATAGTCCCTCCGCCAGTCTCCTCTGAGACCACCAAGTTCACTGGTCTTTGTCCTCTCTTCCTACCTCCAGGGAATCAGAAGGCCCAATGAAGAGGAGGCACACATTCCCCAGGGTCCTACCCCAGCCTCTGCTGGGAGTGACTCACATGGCATCATCCTGCGTCTCCGCACACAGGTGCAGGCGGCCACCTTCCCGAAGGTTCACGGTCAGCAGGCCATCTCGGCTCCGCCCCTCTGGGGGCTGCACATCTACAGGCAAACACACATATATGGAGTTTCCACAAGGCTCAGCCCCCTAATCCCCTGGCAAACCAGGAACAAGAATAGGAATTGGCTTTTCTGGCTTCTGTTTTCTGGCCATTGCCAACCTCCTCTGAGTCCATACACTTTCTTTGGGATTCTTCTCTACTCTTTTAGACCTTTTTAAGTCCTTCCCCAATGCTCCCTCCCTAATTAGGTACATCTATCTCCCAATTACCCTGTTATAACTGTGGCCTAAGCCTTAGTGGAGATTTGCTGTGTGACCCTGGGTCAGGCACTTAACTTCTCTGAGCCTCATTTCCTTTTATCTTTATCCAGTTCCTATGCCCTAGAAGGCAAAGTAGAAAGAGTCTGACACTTTTCTGACCCCATCATAAGCCTCAGGCCTAGCACCAATTAGAAATTCAATAAGGAACTGATTTCTTAATCATGTTTCTCAAGAATCAGCTTCACGGGAACTGGGGTTGACAGAGGCCCAGAAGCAATGTCTGTAGAAACCGTCTGACAGCTACAAAGAGTCTTCCAGGGCAGGCGTTCTCACACAGAGACAGGGGAGGGCCATGCCTATAGTCACAGGAAAGACTTCTACTCACCACGGCACTCCTGGCCAATCTTTATGTCTCGGACATTGAAGTGGATGAGCACGCGGTCTTCCTCATCCAGGGCAGTCTCGTCGTGGTAGTAGCCCAGGGTTCCGTCCATCCACAGGGCAAACCAGTTCCGCTTCCAGCGGCGGAGGATGGAGCCTGTGTGATATTCCAGATGCGCCAGGCAGGCTGATGGCAGAGCCTGCCAAGGGGCAGGAGCCTTCATGGGCTCCAGAGTTCCCACACCCCGAACCCCTACTCCTTCCTTGTCTGTCCACCCCCTTGTCTTTTTGCTTATCCATTGCCTCCCATTGGGCCTAACACAGCAGATGCTTTGTAAAACTGCTGGGTAAAAGGTAAATGCAAGTGACCAGACCCAATGAAGCCCATAGGGGCTTCCAAGGCCAAGCCCTGGGTCTTTTCGAGGAGAAAGACTTCTCGCCACCCTGAGCCTCCATCTCATCTCTTATTTGTCTCTAACTCATGTGACAGTCCTTTGTGTAGTATCTGCTTCTTCTACCAGATTGGGGGTCTTCAGCTTCTCATGTGGGTCCTGGCACCCGGCAGGACCAGGCTCAGTGTTTGCTGAACTGAGCATGGGCTATAGAATAGCATGGGGCTTCCAGCCCAGAAATAATTCTTGTTTAGCTCATGACTGGTCAGGGCCAGTTCTGGAAATTAAGCCTGGTTTCAGACATTTTGTGACTGGAAATCTTAACAGGAAAGGGCAAGACATAGAGAGCTGCTTAGAACTTTATGGATTCCAAGCACAGAAGCACTTCTCATTTTGTTCTGAGCCTAGTTCTGTGTCCCTGTGTTTGACAAGCTCACAATCTGAGGCCGGTATACAGTGGGGGAGTGATAAGACCCACAAGTAAAGGTGTATTATAGGGTTATCAGTGCTAAAACACAGCATTGGGGAACTGAGAAGGGAGCCTCGAAACCAGCTTGTTGCTACAGGAGGGACTAGGGTGGGGTTTAGAGGTCAGAGAAGGCTCCTCACAGAAAGGGACATCTGAGCTGGGTAGGTAGTTCACCAAGCAGTCAGGAAGGGGAAGGACGACCCAGGTAGAGGGAGGTACATGGACAAAGGAGAATAAAAAGGTCCTGAGTTCTTGGGAGAAGAGTTCACTCCAGAAGACCTGACAAGCCGCTTCCCACACCCCTGCCCCAGACACCCCTGAAGATAGATAAGGGCTCAGCCCAGTGTCACTCACTCTGTCTCCACAGCCAGCCACCCTTCACCAGGGCCATTTCTTCAAAAGGACTCTCCAGGGTGGAGTCAGGCGGAACCTGTCAGAGGAGCCACAGGACACGCAGGCCTCATCAGCAGCTCCACAGCAGCTCCCCAGAGAGAAGCCCCCAGCCCTGTCCTCCCTGGGGGAGCCACCGAGGAACTGTTTAAGAGAACATAAGTAAACAAGGGCAGGCCTGCCTGTCTCCTCCCTGTTCTGTGGCAGAGAATGGGAGCACTGTCCCTGTGGGGGTCAACAGGGCAGCCACCCATTGTGCTGGGGCGGGGGTGGGGTGAGAAGCCTGGATTCCAGTCTCTGCGCCATAACCTTAGCCAAGTCCCTTCTCCCCGGCCTCCATTTTTAGATCTATAAAAGTGCGTATGGGACAGGTAGAAGCTGGAGTGAGAAACTCTTAAAATGTTAGAAGCCCTTGAACTCTGAAACACTGATAACACTGAATATTAGAATTCATAGCAGTGAACGTACTTTGAGGATAAGAAAAGCCTCCATCACAGTTGGACCCCTCTTGAACTGCTCACAAAAGTGAGTAAAATAATAGTTTACCCGCATCTTGACTGATTGAGCACTACATGCCTGGTATACTTCTCAGTGCTTTTATCTATTATTTCATAAGAGCCTCACAACAATCTTTGTTATTCCCCGCGAATCTAGGGCCTGGAGAGGTCCGGTCACTCATACACACCCACTTAATAGGAAGCTAGGATTTACACCCAGCAATGTGGGCTTTTATTACAGCAAAAAGAGCTTATAAAGTTCCCAACACCCAGGTCTTACCCCATAACAACTAAATCAGAGTATCTGGACAATCAGGGATAGTCTCTAAAGGTGCCCCGGTGATTCCAATGTGCAGCAAAGTTTAGGATCCACTCCACACACTCATCTACCTCACCTCCTCTCCGCTGTAACTCTGTCCGATGAATAGGACCTTTATTCCTATTTTGCAGATGGACAAACTGAGGGACAGCAAATCACTTATCCACACATGTGACAGAGCTTGGGCTGAAATCCAGGTGCTTCTGTTGCTGAGGGGATTTACCTTTGAGCAAGTGCCTCTGCCCTTCCCCCACCTGCTCACACCTGTTGCTGCGTAGCAAGGGCTGGCACACCTGGGTGGTAGGGCCCAGCCTCGTCCCTGTTTCTACCGTTCCCGCCCCACTCTCAGCCCTAATACAGATCAGACTAGAGGGCCTGGTGCAAACGCCCTCTCCAGCCCCCCCTTGATGCACCCACCTGTCTACACTTGTTGAGGATGCTGTTGCCAAAACGGCTGCTACTTGATGCTGCTGTCACCCAACCCGCTGCGCCTGCGCCTTGTGCGCCCCAGGGCGCCTGGGGCTTTCCACTCCCCAGGGGAGTCCTGGGCCCTCACTAGCCCTGGGCTCCGCCCTCTGGCCCCGCCCCCCAGGGAAGGGGCGCGGTATGGAGGGATGTGCTGACACAAGGCTTTCTGGGACTTGTAGTCTGCAGCCCCAGAACTGGTCAGTACTCCTGGGTGGTTGCATTGTGCTGACATCGAGCACAGAACAGTGGCTGCACCTGTGCTTTATTCAGTAGTAAGACACAGGGCAAGCTAGGAACTAGGCAGTTTTAGGGACACTGCTGGAGGGGACCTCGGAGAATTGAGGAAGGCTTCAGAGATAAGGGCTGCAAGAGGAGTGTAACCAATTCCACTAGGAAAAACAAACATCCCAGCACCAAGGACAACATTGTTAACGCTGGTCCTGGTTTCCTTTAGGTGGTAAAGAGAGGCAGAGATTGTAGAAATGGAGAGTGGTTTAATTTATGGACACATTAGAAGGGCAGCTGCTTAACTTCAATGCAGGAATGTCCATCCAGAGGACGGCCATAAAAATAAAGATGCAACAAATGGGGAAAGACAGACCTGTTAGATAAGGAATGTGAAGATCCCCCATTCAGTAGCAAATTAAGTGAGACAGCCGAGAACTAACCAATCACAAAGAGACTGGTGGAGCTTTAGAAAAATTAGGGAAAGAAGGTATATATTCCCTGAGACACGACTCCACTTTGGCTTCCTTGCCCCTCCCAGGCCTGGTTCCCTGGGAGTCCTGGGAGTCCTGGCCTGGGAGTCCCATTTTATTTCTGTTCTTTTTCTCCTCAATCAACTTTTTCTTTCTCTAAACAAACCTGCCTCTTCTCGCTTGCTTGCCTGAGCGTCTGGGAAGTTCCTGCTGCGGCTTCATGAGACACCAACCCATGGGGGTCTAGTGGCTGGGACTCAGCGCTGCCCCTGCAGCCTGGGATCCGTTCCTGGCTGGGAGACTAGGCCTGACAATTCCGGTATCAGTAGGACATTTGTTCATTCCTCTATCATGAAATAATTTCTCCTATGAATCTGGAACTCATTTTCTAGGGAAAAAATTAAGTTGCCAGAAGAAGCCAATTTCATCGTTTTGTCAGTTTTTTTTCAGTACTCAGTTTGTGCGCGACATTTTACTGGAAACTAGTGGAAGGCGCAAAGAAGCACCTGACAGGGCCTTCCTCTTTCCTGCACCAGGTTCCACTCAGGTGGGAGAGACTATACATAAACATACAATTAGAGCACAGGGCAACACTGAACAATGGAAGAGTCTGATTTTACCTAAGAGCCCTCCCGAGTAGCTGAAAGGGGTTTTGAAGGATAAATAAGAGTTTTCCCGGGGGGGGGGGTGTGGGGGAGGGCGGGGAACCTAGGTAACTCAGATGAGCAATTGTCAGGAAATTCAAATGAGTGTGGAGTATTTCAGTGTGTTTGGACAGTAGGGTGCAGTGGTAGGGAGGGCAAAGAAGAGGCAGATGATGAAGCAGTAGGGGGTGCAAGGATATAACCTGAAGGCTTTGGATAACAAGCTCAAGTTTGGACAATAGGACCGAAGCCTGAGGATGGGGAGTTTCATGATGAAGAGTTAGGTGGTCTGATTGTGTGTTGAAAAGGTTCCTTCAGGCCATAGTTAAAAATGGATGGGGGGGGCCCTCCCTGGTGGCACAGGGTTAGGACTCAACCTGTGAAGCTATCTGCAGCCACTGCCAGCCAGAGCTACCCACATGGTGCAGCAGACCTCTCCTGTCTCACCCGCTGCTCCCTTCCACAGTGTACTTCAGTAGCTCTGCCTGTTCTGCTCTCCACTCTGTCTCTGGTGAATCCTCTCATCCCACCCACCCCCGGGCCTCTGGTCTGTACCCCAGCTTTTGTATGCATAAATAAATCTTAAAAAAAAAGAAAAAAAGAATCGGAGGGAATCCAAGTGGAGAAAGAAGACGCCTTGTCTGTCACCTCAGTCTGCCCTTCCAGGATCTTTCCTTGAGCAGCTCAGCCCCACAAACCCCCACTACAAGAAGATCTAGATCATTCAGAGAACAGACCTAAAAGGCTCCTGGCCTCCTATCTCCTGTTTGAGATGGTCCCCACCCTGAGGGGACCCTTCCGCCTCTCCCAGAGATCTCTCCTTACCGGGGCTGCAGGGCTCATGGTTCTTGGGCGGCTAGGGCAGCATCTGGCAGAAGACACCTGCAGGGGGACTAGAGAGTGGGATTCCCTGAGCGCCTTAGAGGTAAGAGGATAAAGCAGGTGCTACCAAGTGGGAGCCTCAAGAGGGAGACAACTGGGAGGGGAGGGAGATGGACACACTTACAGTCCTAGAGGAAGTCTTCTCTCCAGTCCCCTCCCCAACCTCCATTATTCAGAGGTGGTCTTGGGCTAGCTTCACAGCCATGCCCGGGTGGGGCCGGTCCTCCCTCTGCAGGGGGCGGGATTAATATTTCTTGGGCGGTTTGGCGGTGGAGGTCACACCCGTTCTGATTTCTCAGCCTGGCCCTTTAAGCTTTCCTCTCTCACTACTGGGTCTTTGTAATCCTGATCTCCAGCCACTGTAGCGCTTTGGCCTTTCGTGCAGAGCGTGCCTTGCTGGGGCATTGGCCATGGCGGATCTTAATAGCGGCTGAGCTCAACCCCTCCTTGCGGCCCCAGGAACCAGCGCTCCTGGGGCCACGCTGTTTCCAACCCTGTGCTTTTCTGTCCATGGAACATCCCACCCCTACCTTCTTCTGGCTAAATTTACCGCCCTTTAACAGAAGGAAGGAAAGAAAAGAAAGAGGGATGATAGAGAGGACAGAAGGGAAATGGAAGTATAACAGTGTGGTCCCCAGGAAAGGGGGAGGCTCCAGGTTTCCTGCCCCACCCAAGGGAGGGTGGAGCTGAGCAGGAGAGAAGCTACCGCAGAGGAGACTGAGGAAGGAAGGAAGCAGGAAGGAGCCAGGAGACCTGGAGGAGGCGCACGGAGCTGAGAGACACGTGAAGGAACTGTATTTGCTTTGTGGTCATGAACTGGGTGACACAGATGTGGGTGAGACCCGTGGGGAGGTGACAATGGCGGGTTTTGTCTTGATTTTGATTTTGCTCTTTTCCTTCCAGACTTGTCTGGTTGTTTCTGACCCTTTTCTGTGGGTCCCCACTGGAAGATGCTTTAGACTTGGGGCAGGCTTTGGGGCCTTGCTCTGGGCCAATCCCATCTGGATGGAGTTTTACCCAAGAGGGGACGGGTAACTTTGGGTGCTTGATTTAGAAACTAGATTCTTTGCCTTTCCTGTATTGTTTCCCAATTGTATTAAAGTTCCTTCCCATTAAAGTCTCCTATGTTTTGTGTTGATGCGGCGGATGGCAGAACCTATTTAGAGCAGGCAGGTTTGCGTGATCTGGGGTGCCCCTCTCCCTGCCCTGTAACAGATTGAGAACCGGGAGCAGTGGAGCTGGCCCCTACATCGGAGGGGAACTGTGCAGACACCTAGATTACATTCTCTGGGTTTAGCAACCAGTTGAAAAGGGAAGATTCAGCAGGGGCAGTGTGAAATTCAGGGGGGAAAACTCCCCCTTCCCAAAAAAGGAGTGCTATGATGAGAAAAAGCTGCTGGACAAACCAAAACCACAGATATAGTGGAATCTAAATGCAGTCAGAACTGACATTTCTCTAAAATGTTGGTCAGTAATCTCTTTGAGAAGTAATAAAGGGCATAGACTTGGCCCAGGAAGAATGCACGCACACCTCACCTTTTGCATTTGATCTGGGGAGTCCGAAGACCCTGGAGGCCATAATGATTACTCCTCAGGTTGTTTTAAATCTTGGGAGTCTTGTAGACTGGTAGAAAGGGCAGGGATTGGCAAGTGAGAAGCACTGAGAGCATGACTGGAATTCTAGTCCCAGCAGTCCCAGCTTTGAGAAATTTGTTTATTGACTAAAACTTATTGAGACCACCAAACCAACAAGTAACTTTCCCATTTCCCTTGTAACTTTGGTACATAGAACACTATTGACAGAGAGAAGCATATGTTGCTATTTCAAATATCTCAGGTAGATGAACAGCTCATGAATAATATATTGTTTAAGAACTGTGGACTGACTCATTTAAGCTCTCTACTTACGCTTTCTAGAGAATACATTATCATGAGAATAATTTATATTATCTCAAATGACTAAAAATGCCTACATTACTAAAAAAAATCCTGAAATTTATATCAAGATGCAAATTTTGAGCAATTTGAGCAAAATTATGTTTTTAATACTTTCGGTGAGCATTAATATACATATCATAATATCCACTCAAAATATACAACTCAGTGTTCTGATACATTCACAATATTGTGCAACCATCACCACTATCTAATTGCAGAACATTTTGATCATTCCAAAAAGAAACCCTCTACCCTTTAGCAGTCACTCAGTCACTCCCTTTATCATTCCAGCCCCTGGAAACCACTATCTACTTCCTCTGTATGGACCTGCCCATTCTGGACATTTCACATTCATGCAATATGTAACCTTTTAAACTGGCTTCTTTTACTTAATGTGTTCAAGGTTCATCACTGTGTTGTAGTAACTATAGGACAGTTTTGGGTCTGGGCCTGTAACGCTTATTCCTTTTTATTGAAAAATAATAATGCATTGTATGGCTATACCATAGTTCATTTATTCCTTCATCACTTTAGGGTCATTGTTATAGTTCCCACTTTTTAACTATTATGAATAATGCTGTTGTGAATATGTGTGTACAATTTTTTTTGTATAATCATGCCGCCTTATTTCTCTTGGGTGTCATAGTGCTCTACGTTTAACGTTTTGTGGAACCATCAAACTATTTGCCAAAGTGGGTGTATCATTTTGCAATTCCAACAACGACCTATGGCAATTCCAGTTTGTCTGCATCCCTGAAACCCTGTGCCTGACCAGAAGGAACTTTGAGAAACAGCCTGTATTAGGTAAGGTTTTTGGTTGTACGTGTAAAAAGCTGAGTGTAGCTTAAGCAAAAAGTATGTTCTCTCTCTTCATCCCTGGCCTTTGTGTGTCTACTTTATTCTTTCCTATCTGGTTGGTTCCAGAAGGAAGGAAATTCCAAGGAAGGATTCTGATTGGCCCAGCTTCTGTCATGGACCCATTTAGGGCAGATTAAGTTTCTCAAAGAAGGGGGAAGAGGAGAGGAAGAGCTGTTAGAAAGACTAAAACAATAGCCAGTACAATAGCAAGGCTCCTAGGAGCAGAACATTATTCAGGAAGGAGTCACCTGCATGGCTTTCTTGGTTAGGTAAAAGTAGGGTAAATATATACCAGTGCATATATTTTGGGTCAGTGTATAACACATGACTCTGCTGTCTTGAAAAAGACATTCCCTCTTCACATCCCTCGATCTGGTCCCTGGGGAAGAAGTAGAAAAATGCACATTCCAGCCAAGGAGCCTCCTCAAAGCAGAGGTCACATTGTTCCGATATCACTGGTTTGTTGAGGTGACCCTAACTGAGCTCTGCAGCAGGAAAAGACCCTGAGACCTCAGGCCCCTCACCATAGGATGCTCAAGTAGAAAACACTGTTCTATCTCTGCTTGTGGTCAGTTGGACCGCTGTACCTCCATCTCTCCACACAGAATATATTTGTTTTTAGAACACTGTGAATGTGAGAAGGGAACCCAAAGAACTTAGTGTTCCTGCTATATTTGGAGTAACACCCAGCAGGAGGGCCTGACCTAGAAGGTCCCTGTGGCCTGTGTAGGAATCTGAATCAGCCTGAGTATTATGCCAGCCTGTCAGGGGGGCCCTGAACTTGGTGGAATTTGGAAGCAGGATCGTACTCTTTTTTTTTAAAGATTTATTTATTTATGCATAAGAGAGCTGGGGTCAGGCCAGAGATGCAGGGGGTGAGAGGATTCACCAGAGACGGAGTGGGGAACAGGACAGGCAGACTGATTGAAATACACTGCTGAGGGGAGCAGTGGGCAAGACAGGAGAGGTCTGGGCCTCCCCATTGGCGCAGCGGTTGAGCGCTGGGTTGCGAAGCTGCCCGCAGCCTCTGCGGCGCCAGTTTGATCCCCCCTGCTGCTCCCCGGCCACCGGAGGAGGGTCCCACATGGCGCGCAGACCGCTCCTGCCGCCTGCTGCTCCCCTCAGCAGTGTACTTTGGTCCTTCTGCCTGCTCTGCTCCCCGCTCTGGCTCTGGTGAATTCTCTCACCCTCCCGCGCTTCTGACTGTACCCAGTGCTTGTATAAATAAATAAATAAATCTTAAAAAAAAAAAAAAAAGACAGGAGAGGTCTGCCCCCTATGTGGGTCACTCCCTGGTGGGCTGGAATCGAACTCATGCTGCAGAGGCTTCGGATTGCCTCATAGTGCGGTGCTTAACCCCTTGCACCACCAGGGAGGCCGAGGCTCATACTCTTTGAATTGAATAATTTCAGGTAGTGACTGAATAATTGGTTCTTGGATGATTCTGGAGTTGAGAACCAAAAAGAAGTATGCTAAAAATCCTGCTAAGAAAGAGAGAGATGTCACCATTTTGATATCCAAACTAGAACATGTCAATTTATGTGGTGGCAGGATTCCAGAGTGAAAACTTCACTGTGAGTAATGAGTGTCATCTATTAAGGTATAATTTCTGTTTGTGATCATCAATTTTTATTTATTTATTTATTTTTTAAACTTTTTTTATAATAAATTTTATTTTTATATTCCCCATACAATCGCAACCCCCTTATTTTGACCCCAATCCCTCCCCTCCCACCCCCTACCCACCATAGAATGTCTCTGGTTCATAGTTTTTTGTTGATTTTGATTTTCACTTTGTTATAGTTATTCATTTTCCTGGTCCCTTATTTAAGTTTTCTAGATTCCTACTATGAGTGAGAACATCCAGTATTTTTCTTTTTCTTTCTGGCTTATTTTGCTGAGCATGATCCCTTCCAGCGCCATCCATGTTGCTGCAAATTGCATGTGTTTATCTTTTTTGAATGCTGAGTAATATTCCATGGTGTATATGTACCACATCTTCTTGATCCAGTCATCTATTTTTGGGCATTTGGGTTGTTTCCAAAGCTTAGCTATTGTAAATAGTGCTGCTATAAACATAGGGGTGCAGGTGCTCTTTGGAATGGATGTTTCTGTGTCCTTTGGGTAAATACCTAGGAGTGGAATTGCTGGATCATATGGAAGCTCTATGTTTAGTAGGTCCAGAAATTTCCACACAGCTCTCCATAGTGTTTGGACCAGTTTGCACTCCCACCAACAGTGCAGAAGAGTTCCTTTTTCTCCACACCCTCGCCAACATTTGTTGTTGCTAGCTTTTTTAATATGTGCCATTCACACTGGTGTAAGATGGTATCTCATGGTAGTTTTGATTTGCATTTCCCTGATTACAAGTGATGTTAAACATTTTTTCATATGCCTGTTGGCCATTTGCATTTCCTCTTCAGAGAAGTTTCTTTTTAGCTCTTCTGCCCATTTTTTGACAGGATTATTTTCTTTGTTGTTGTTGAGTCTCATCAGCTCTTTGCAGATTTTTGTGATCAGTTCTTTATCATTAGTGTTGTGTGCAAAAATGTTCTCCCAGTTGGTGGGGTTTCTCTTTGTTTTTGTTATTGTCTCTTTTGCTGTGCAGAAGCTCTTTAATTTGATGTAGTGCCAGCTGTTTATCTTTGCCTTCACTATCACTGCCTTGGGTGATGTGTCTGTAAAGATGTCTTTGATGTGAATATCACATAGTGTTTCGCCTATATTTCCTTCTATATATTTTATGGTTTCAGGCCTTATGTCTAGTTCTTTAATCCATTTTGAGTTGATTTTTGTGTATGGTGTGAGGTAGTGGTCAAGCTTCATTCTTTTGCATGTAGCGACCCACTTTTCCCAGCACCATTTATTGAACAAACTTTCTTTGCTCCAATGCATAGTCTTTGCTCCTTTGCCAAAGATTAGTTGACCATAAATCTGTGGGTTTATTTCTGGATTTTCTATTCGATTCCATTGGTCTGTATGTCTGTTCTTGTTCCAATACCATGCAGTTTTGATGATTATGGCTTTGCAGTATAGTTTGAAGTCTGGGAGTGTGATGCCTCCATTCCCTTCTTTTTTTTTTCAGGAGAGCTTTGGCTATTCGGGGTTTTTGGTGATTCCATATGAATTTCATCAATAATTGTTCTATTTCTTTGAAGAATGACATTGAAATTTTTATTGGAATAGCATTGAATCTGTATATTGCTTTCGGTAGGATGGCCATTTTAATAATGTTTATTCTTCCAATCCATGAGCAGGGAATGTCTTTCCATTTCTTTGTGTCTTCTTCTATTTCTTTTAAGTGTTTTATAGTTTTCTTTGTATAGGTCCTTTACCTCTTTTGTTAGATTTATTCCCAAGTATTTGTGTGATCATCAATTTTTGTAGGTTAATAACCACCCTTTGGTTATATATAAAAATGAGGCTATGGAGGGGCCTCCCTGGTAGCACAGTGGTTAAAGACAGCATTATCAAGCTATTGCCAGCCACTGCAGCATGAGTTCAATTCCTGGCCTGCCATGGAGGTGACCCATATGGCACAGCAGACCTCTCCTGTCTCGCCTGCTGCTCCCCTCAGCAGTGTATTTCAGTCAGTCTGCCTGTTCTGCTCCTCACTCTGTCTCTGGTGAATCCTCTCACCCTCCCCACCAAACACCTCTGGCCTACACCCCAGTTCTTGTATGCATAAATAGATGAATCTTTAAAAAAAATTTTTTAATGAGTCTATGGAATTGCAAGATCTTCCAAACTTATTTATTTATTGAGAACAGAAAAGGAGGGTTTATTGAAATACACTGCTGAGAGGAACAGCTGGTCAGACAGGAGGGGTCATCTGCCAAGATCTTCCAATTTTAGATCTTTGCTAGTCATCAGGAGACCCTGAGGGGCCACGCTTGTAGAACATGGGGTGCCACAGAGCACAAATACCACCATCCCCAGGGGTGATATGATAGCACTGAGATGACCAGGTTTCTTGCCAAAGCACTTGCATTTCTACTGCCTCCTTACTTTAGGACTATTTCTTGATGTACCCTTCACCAATAATAACAGTGATTTATTATATAACACTTACTAAACATGCCAGGCTCTTTTCTAATTGCTTAAGCCCTTCATGAGCCCTCTTGATCCTCACAACAGTTCTCTGAGGTAAATACCATTAATTAGTGTCATAGGGAAACTGAGGCACAGTAGGGCTAACTAACTTGTCCAGGGTCACACAGCCAATGAGTGGAAGATATGATCATTATTCCCGGGCAGGTGGGCTCCAGAGCAGGGATTCTCCATCTTTTCTCCACCAAGAACTTCTTATTGTCTGGGAAACCATCTGGACTCCTACCCAGAATAATGTTTTTGAGGACACAAATACATAGGATTAAAAGGAAACCTGAAATTTGATTATTGATATATCAAAAAATACATCTGAGATTCAGTAAAATACATTATTTTTTTTATAATTTTGTGTAGAAGACCTGGGTGTAGGCCAGAGGTGTGGGGGGGTGAGAGGATTCACCAGAGACAGAGTGGGGAGCAGAACAGGCAGACTGACTGAAATACAGTGCTGAAGGGAGCAGTGGGCGAGACAGGAGAGGTCTGCTGCGCCATGTTGGTTGCTCCCTGCTCAGGGATAGAACTCAGGTTGTAGTGGTGATAGTACTGAGACTTGACCCCTAGGCCACCAGGGAGGCCCTATGTGCTTCTTTATTAACATATTCAATGACAAGACCAAGAAGCAATTCTAATAACTTAATTTTGATGAGCATAAATGATATCTGTAACAACTGTAATGAGTATGAAAATACCCTGATTTCTGTTAGTGACAACAGTCCCACTTAACTACTAACACTACTGATTGCTTGCCTACATTCATAATTGAAGGAAATGCTAGATTTTATTAAGAACTCATGATAACAAAGATGTAATTTTTTACCCAACCAGACCTGACTTTACGGGTCTGTAGATCCCAGATTAAAATACCCTTTTCTAGGGCCTCCCTGGTAGCCTATAGGTTAAGTCTTGAGTGCTATCACCGCTACAACTGGAGTTCTATGCTCGACCAGGTAGCTAACCCACATATGGCACAGCAGACCTCTCCTGTCTTACCCACTGCTCCCCTCAGCAGTTTATTTCAGTAGATCCAACCTGTTCGGCTCCCCACTATGTCTCTGGTGGATCCTCTCACCCCCATATCTCTGATCTACACCCCAGTTCCTCTACGCAAAAATTATAAATAAATAAATAGATAAAATACCCGTTTCTAGAGTGGATGCTCATAAGTACTATGGCATCTACTCCCAATTAGAACAGTTCTCCTAGGTCGTTTGGCATCCCAACTCTCCAAGGACTACCATAGTCTGATCCATCCTTCTGAACATAGCTCAAAGACCACCAGCCCAGGAAGCTTTCCCTGAAACCCTCAGACTGAGCCTTGAGCTTCTGCTAGTATCCCGTACTCAAGGGTGTCCCTCTTTTATATACAGAGTAATGTCATGTCCAGGTTCTCTTAAATCTTCTTCATTCAGTCCATATATATTTATCAAACCCCTGTTAGGAACCAGACATTGTGCTCACTCTAGGGGATTCATCAATGAAAGGACAAAGTCATCACATTCTGGAAGAAAGAGCAAGGAAAAACAGAGAAAACTAATGCATAGGAAGATCAGATAAACACCAAAGGAAATGAACAGCTTGTTGTAATTATAAAGTATCGGTGTGGGTGGGAAGGGAAGGGCTGGTTACTGAAGTCCATCTAGAGGAAGTAATGTCTGAAGTATGATGTGAAGGAGGTAAAGGAGCCAAACCCCAAGAGGAAGAGCATTCTAGACTGAAGATATAATTGGCAAAAAGACCATAGAGCGTGAAGAACCTGGTTTATTTGAGAGCAAAGAGAGGGGCCTTAATGAATGAAGGGGAGACTCAGCAGTGTACTTCAGTCCTTCTGCCTGCTCTGCTCCCCGCTCTGGCTCTGGTGAATTCTCTCACCCTCCCGCGCCTCTGACTGTACCCAGTGCTTGTATAAATAAATAAATCAATCTTAAAAAAAAATGAATGAAGGGAAGAGATTGGTATGAGATTGTTCAGAAAATAAGATGTAAACAAACTGAATGGGAGCCCCTGGAACGGTTTCAACAAAGAAATGACATGATGCAATTTTTGTGTTTTTAAAAGCTCTCTATTCTTTGAGGTGAAGAGTGGCTTCAAGTGAGATAAGCGGAAGCAGAGAGATGACTTAGGAGACCATGACAGGCAGGAGATGGACATGATTTGACTGGCGCAGGTTGCAATAAAGATGGTGAGAAGTAAATTTTGCATTTTGATGATTTTATTTACTTGCTGATGGACTGAGTGTAGATCACGAGTGAAAAGAAGTGGAAGGAAGGGAAGGCACCCAGATTAAGAAACAACTTCAGCTTCCTTTGTGTCCTTCTTAATTATTACCCACAAAGAAAATGTGCTTGTGAGTTTGTAGTTATTTACATATTATTTATTAGCAGAAATGTAGTTTATTTCATCCCCATTAAATACATTCGAGCAAGTATTTAAAGAATGTCACATTGAAGGCACATCAGGTTCTTTGCCTTTACCAGGGCACCCACAGATCTCCATCTGGCCCTTCTGCTTTACTTGAGCAGAATGAAAACATCTTGAGCCTCCTGGTGGAGGGCAAACCTCTGCAATTGGGAAGGTGCATTACTGCCCTCGTGTGGCCATATTTGGTTTCTGCATCCAAGTCAGATAACAGAATTTTGCTTGAACCAAGGTGAAGCAGGTAAACAGGGCTCAGATCTAGGATGGCATTTTAGAGCAATGCTTCTAGCTGAGGTGATCTGACAGTCCCCAGCTTGGGTGGCAATTATAAAGTTATCCTGGTAGCTGGTCAAATAATTTCCAACAGCAGCTTGTCTTTCATGGGGAAGAGATGGGTTTGAATGTACAATGTATGGGTTTGAATGGGAGGACCTGCCAAAGGTCTCCTTGGAAGAACAACCAGCTGTTAGAGAGTGTAGCCTTGGCATTCTCAGAACACAGTACTTGGGCTTCCTGGCTCACGGCTTCTCCCACAACCATGCCAGATCCTTTGTCAGACCAAGAAGCCTCCCAGCTTGATCTCTTTCTGTTTATTGGAGCTAGGGGTACGGGAACATTGCTGCATCATCTGGCTTTGTTCAATCCAGATGTCAGTTGGGATAGAAAGAATAACCCAGAACCCTAGTACAAACTGGGTCCCAATGATCAATACAAATTCTATTCAGTGAATGTAGATGACAGCAAACTGAAGAAAGAAGGTCCAGACTTCTCAATGAAATATTTCACTATAAAGCTGCTTAAAACAAAGGTCTTCCAATAGCCATATGCACAACTTTCCACTTAACCAGGAAATATTTCCCCTCTAAATGCATAGAATCTTGTTGGGTTTACACTGCTTAATAAATATCTCAAACTTGAATTTAAAAATAACAATAGGGCCACCCTGGTGGCGCAAGGGGTTAAGACGCAGCACTGTGAAGCTGTCCTCAGCCACTGCAGCATAAGTTCAATCCCTGGCTAGGGAGCAACCCACATGGCACGGCAGACCTCTCCTGACTAGCCCGCTGCTCCCCTCAGCAGTGTACTTAGGTCAGTCTGCCTGTTCTGTTCCCCACTCTGTCTCTGGTGAATCCTCTCACACCCTGGACCTCTGGCCTGTACCGCAGTTCTTGTATGCATAAATAAATAAATCTAAAAAAAAAATAAAATAAAACAACAACAAAGTATTTGTAGGGGGCACCTTAGGCATGTTCACATGCCCAAGAAGAAGAAACCACACCTCTCTGGAACTTTTTCTTCCTCTCAGGTCCTGTGGGAGAGGCGTGGTGTGTGGGAAGTTTCAATAAACCCCAGGGGCATGGACGCAGATATCCTGGACCCCAGCCCCGTCACAGTCTCTGACCCACACTGAGAGCAAGTACAGAGAGGAAGATAGAGGAGACCCATACATGCACTAGAAAGTGATGAGAGCTTCCACGAAGAAATAACATGGTGTGATTTACATTTTTAAAGGCTCACTCTTCACCCCAAAGAAACCAATGATTTGTTACGATGAGACATGGCAGCAAAGGGTCATGGTAAACGGAGATGTTGAGGAGGGCTCCATGAGCAGATGGGGCTCCTGGGGCTACAGGCCTTGCCTCCCGCCTCTGACATCTGGACTTTACCTGCATGCAGCTCGACGAGCAGGTTGAGAGGACCGAACCAGTGCATTCAGTAGATACTGACATTGGTTGATTCTAGCTTATGAACATTCTGTTGCCCCTATTTTACAGTTTAACACCCCGTCATACAAAGAGCTCATGGGATACAAACACTTGGCCCCACTCAGTGGTGCAGATATAAAATTGAGTGTAATAGGGGGAGACATACAAGCAGAGAAATGGGGCACAAGCCATCCCGGGAACTCTCATTACCCCTCTGCACTGTGGCCAGACTCCTGGCAGAAAGCACCCTGTTCAAATAATGCTGAAAAGAAGAAACATCGTTTGCTGACATGAATGATAGAAAAGGCAACTTTTTTTTTTAGAGATTTATTTATTTACTTATACAAGCACTGGGTGCAATCAGAAGCGCGGGAGGGTGAGAGAACTCACCAGAGCCAAAGTGGAGGCAGACTGACGAAGTACACTGCTGAGGGGAGCAGCGGGCGGCAGGAGAGGTCTGCGCACCATGTTGGACCCTCGCCGGTGGCCGAGGATTGAACCGGCGTTGCAGAGGCTGCGGGCAGCTTCGCAACCCAGTGCTCAACCGCTGCGCCACCGGGGAGGCCCAGAAAAGGCAACTTTTAAGTCAAGTGGGTAGGTGGAATAGCTATATGACTATGTCACTTTGGAAGCACTACTGTGGAGGAAGCAGAAAGGGGGCATTAAAAAGGGGGACCCCAAGAACCCAATGATTGATACCACTGGATTTATTCAGACATGGAATGAGGCTCTAAGGTCACCCGGGTATGTCTCTCCTCACACTTAAAACATATTCTGGGGGCCTCCATGGTGGCACAAGGGGTTAAGATGTAACCTATGAAGCTATCTGCAGCCACCGCAACATGAGTTCGATCCCCAGCCAGGGAGCTACCCACAGCAGTGTGTTTCAATCAATCTGTCTGTTCTGTTCCCCACTCTGTCTCTGGTGAATCCTCTCACCCCCCACACCTCTGGCCTGCATCCCAGTTCTTGTATGCATAAATAGATAAATCTTTAAAAAAAAAAAAACATATTCTGGGACAAGTAAGACAGTTTTTGGCTGTAGCTGAGTTTTCTTAACTGGAAGTGATTCTGGTTATAGAAGTGTTACGATCTAGGTTTGCAGAAACAGCCATTGCCTGTTTAATCTGTTTATTCTTCACCCAGGACCTTGGCATCTCTCCCCACAGCTACGCTGCTTGACAGCATTTCCCTCTGCATTGCAAGATGCCTCCTGTAGATCCAAAGATCAAACCATCTTACATGACAAGGTCCAAGTCCTCAAAGCCCCCATTTTTTCTCTTTTCTTCTTTTTGTTATGAGGGAGGGAAATTTTTCTTATAATTCTGCACCTGCCTGCACCAGTAGACTCCCCCGTTCCTGTCACTGAGCAGAATCAGGGACCATAGATTCCACTAAACCTACTGCAGGGCCTGTCTGGCTTGGACCAGTTACAATTCATCCTACCAACAGGGAAGAAAGAAAGAAATCTTTTGGGAAATGGCCAACTGTGTCTGCCAGGACATTTTTTGTTCTTTTCTCTGATTACAAAAGTTGAATGTGTTTATTGTAGAAAATTTGGGAAATGCAGAGGATGGAGAAAATAAAACCTCCTAACATTCTACTGCCTAGGAACAACCACTGTCTGACCCATGTTGCTCTGGCTTTTTCTGTCTCTATACTTCATTCCTCCCAGACCCTTCTGTCCTCAATTTGCACCAGCCCTTTAAATCTGTGCATCCACTCAAGCACCTTCCATTCAGCACATGTTTATTGTAAGCATGCCCCCAAACTCCTCCTTCATGCTTTTTTTTTTTAACTATAAAAAATATCCCAAGTAATAGAGTATGATAATGGATGTATAAAGTTTAAAGAATAATGGTGTCAGGAACTCCCTGGTGGCATAGGGGGTTGTCTCAGCACTATGAAGCTATTCACAGCCACTGCAGCACCAGTTCGATCCCCAGCCAGTGAACTACCCAGTTGGCGCCACAGACCTCTCCTGTCTCTCCCACTGCTCCCCTCAGCAGTATATTTCAGTCAATCTGCCTGTTCTGTTCCCCACTCTGTCTCTGGTGAATCCTCTCACCCCCCCACACCTCTGGCCTATACCCCAGTTCTTGTATGCATAAATAAATACATCTTTAAAAAAAATAAAAGAGGGCCTCCCCGGTGGCGCAGCGGTTGAGCGCTGGGTTGTGGGGCTGCCCGCAGCCTCTGCAGCTCCAGTTCGATCCCCGGCTGCTTCCCGGACACCGGAGGAGGGTCCCGCATGGCGCGCAGACCTCTCCTGCAGCCCGCTGCTCCCCTCAGCAGTGTACTTCGGTCCTTCTGTCTGTTCTGCTCCCCACTCTGGCTCTTGTGAATTCTCTCACCCTCCCATTCTTCTGACTGTACCCAGTGCTTGTATAAATAAACAAACAAACAAACAAATAAATAAATAAATCTTAAAAAAAAAAAAAAAAGAAAGAATAGAGGGCATCCCTGGTGGCGCAGCGGTTGAGCGCTGGATTGCGAGGCTGCTCACAGCCTCTGCAGCGCTGGTTCAAAAAAATAGAGCTAAAAAATCATGGGATCATTTTAAGAGATGTAGAAAAATCATTTTCTACATTTTCTGATAAAAATCACCACCCATTTATAAAATTAGTTTCAGTATAAGAATAGAAGGGAACATCCTTTGTCAGAAAGGACATACACATCAATCCTATATCAAAACATCATATTTAGCAATGAAATATAAAAATTTTCTCCTTGAGATGGGAGTGAAGATAGGGTGCTCATTCTCACCACTTCTATTCAGTATTAAACTATGAGTCCTCCCTAGTGAAATAAAAATAGAAAGTGTAGGATTAGAAAAGAAGAGGTAACACTGTCATTATTTGGGAGCAGGGTTTGGCCTGATACTTCTTCCAGGGCTGCCACAAGTAGGACTGGTTGATAACTGCTGAACAGACAGCAAAAAATGAACAGAGAATATTAAATAGTGAAGTTCCAAGACAGGGGCCTTCACTATATGGGCACGAATCACCACCTAATTGACAAAATAAAACTTATAGGAGTAAAATTTCACTATGTGAAATTGATGAAAAATTGATGGAAGAAGCAAAGAACTCTCCTTGATACGATGCAGATCTGCAAGGCCTGGTCACTGCCTCCATTTCTTTTTCTCTCCAGAAGCTTTAGAACAGAGTCAGGATAATTAGTTCCCTGTTTTGATGCTAAGGATGTTTTTGTTTCGTGTTTACAAATACAGATTTTTATTTATTTATTCTTTTAAGATTTATTTATTTATGCATACAAGAACTGCAGTGTAAGCCAGAGGTGCGGGGGTGGGGTGAGAGGATTCACCAGAGAGATTGGGACGCAGAACAGGCAGATCTACTGAAATACACTGCTGAGGGGAGCAGCAGGCAAGAAAAGAGAGGTCTGTTGTGCCATGTGGGTTGCTCCCTGGCCGGCTGGGGATCAAACTCATGCTGCAGTGGCTCGTAATAGCTTGATAGCACTGTCTTTAACCCCTGTGCCAGCAGGGGGGCCCCCAATACAGATTTTTAGATGGAATTATGTCACATTGGTTATTTTTCACTGAGAAAATATTTCCCAGAACTAGCAGGTCAATTCAATACCTTTGATTTTTCTACACAGTCTATTAAATCTATTTCCAACTTACCCATTTTCAATAAATTGTGTTACGATTATCTTCATCTGAGAAATAATTTTTCTATATAAATTTATAATAATGATTTGCATTATCAATTTAAAAATCCATGCCACAGTTTATAATTACAGCTTCTGCTATTTTAAGTTATCTTTCATGGTCATTATTTCTATTTTTGATCAAATCCACTTTTCTTGGGACAAATTTTGCAGATCTACATTTTGTCAAGATTTATTTGATTTTTCCATCAATTTTTAGTGGATAATTTCATTGTGTGCAATTTAGCTGTTGTCAGGTTTTTTTTCCCCCTGAGGACTGTGTAGTGGATATGAATCCTGCTCCACAAACTTAGGAAAGCAAGAAATGACATGTCACTTTCTTTGCTCAGTTTAAATTAAATTAAGCCCAACTTGGAAATTACATCCTGATCATTATTTGGGCTCCTTCCTTGGCAAGGTATCAGGAGTCCTGGATGGAGAAATAGTTTTCCCAATGGCATAGCTTTTAAATGACTGAGCTGGAAGATGAACCTAGATCTGGCCTCCTTGTGTCTGTGCTACAAGGGTTCTTCATACCAATTAGAAGCATTAGCCATTCCAGGAGAGAGGGCAAGAAATAAGGGTGCAAAAAGCGTTAAAGAGGGCCTCCCCCGTGGTGCAGCAGTTGAGTGCTGGGTTGCGAAGCTGCCCGCAGCCTCTGCAGCACCGGTTCGATCCCCGGCCACCAGCAAGGGTCCCGCATGGCGCGCAGACCTCTCCTGCTGCCCGCTGCTCCCCTCAGCAGTGTACTTCGGTCCTTCTGCCTGCTCTGCTCCCCGCTCTGGCTCTGGTGAGTTCTCTCACCCTCCCGCACTTCTGACTGTACCCAGTGCTTGTATAAATAAATAAATAAATCTTAAAAAAAAAAAAAGGCATTAAAGAGAGAAAAGCACAAATTCAAAGACAATGGATGTTTTAACACCAATTTTTCATAGCTGCTGTTAGAGATGACAAATTAAATAGAACTGATAAACATTTCTCAAAATATACCTCTCTGAATCTATTTGGGGCACTTAAAATGTTGGCCATCATTTGATTAGTTTCCAGCCTAATTGGTGTATTAATTTCCTAGGGCTGCCTTAACAAATTACCACAAGCTGGGTGATTTAACACAACAGAAGTTTATTCCCTCACAGTTGAGAGGCCAGAAGTCTGAAATCAAGGAGTTGGCAGAGTTGGCCCTTCTGGAGGCTCTGTCAGAGAATACCCTCCATGCCTCTCTAGCTTCTGGAAGCTGCTGGCAACCCATGGCTTGGTGCTGCATGACTAATCTTTACTTGTATCTTCACATGGCCTTCCCCTTGCTTCTGTGTGTCTCAAATCTGCTCTCCTTTCTCTTACAATGTCAACATTCACTGGTTTTAGGACTCACCTAAATCCAGGATTGTTCTCATTCTGAGATTCTTAACTGCCAAGCCTGTGTTTCCAAACGACATTTATAGGTATGGGGATTAGGACTTGGACGTCTCTTTCATAGACACAATTAAACCCACTGATACTGGGCAAAACTGCAGAGACGCCCAGGGATCCCAAACTGTTAAGGAAAAAAAAACTATGTTGTCAGTTCTGAAGGTCTGTACCACCCACATGCACACATAAAGGAATTTTATCAGACTCTGGTGTGTTCAAAGATTTTTAATAGAGACAGAGAAGAGGAGTAGTCAAATTCAGACTCCTAATCAATCTCCAAAATCACCCAACCCCTCATGCTAAATGCTCAGCTCAACAGGCAGGCAAGGCCCAACAGCAAAGTCACCATGAGAACAAGTTCAAGGCACATACTGGCAGGAAGGTCAGGAGGGGCCCAAAAAACTGGGAGAGGAGAGACCTGAGATTCAAACTGTACCATCCAAGTTGGATAATTGTAGGGTAAGGTAAAAAGTATCAGGCTTTTCTGCCCTCCCGCCATTAGGATAGATGACAGAACCCTGCAGTCCTGAATGCATGCCTGATGTCAGGCACCTGGAATAGGGTATGGGCATAGGTAGTTGGGATTCACCTGGGCTCATGGGGATGCCAGCAGAAGCAGAGAACAAACAGAAGCAGAACCACAAGAGAAGCAGAGAACAAGGCCACGAGAAAATGCCGGAGAGCCCAGATAGAGTGAAGACTTGCTGGGGGCTGGGAGGCCTGCCAGCCTCCCGGCCCCCCAGCACCCCTGCCTGCTGTGTACCTGGTAAATCCCAATAAAAGCCTGAAAAGACACTGAGGACTCTCTAGGACTCGCTCCTCCTTTACCCCGGTCTGCTGGATCAGAAAACCTGCCCTGTGGCCTTCCTGCACCTACAATAATCCATGAAAAGGTCAAGAAGATGGCTGCCATTGTCCCTGAAGAGAGCTGGATCCAAAGCATAAAAGCTGCAAAGAGGCCTCCCTGGTGGCACAAGGGGTTAAGATGCAAACTATGAAGCTGTCCACAGCCACTGCAGCATGAGTTTGATCCCCTGCCAGAGAGCAACCCACGTGGTGCAGATCTCTCCAGACTTGCCCGCTGCTCCCCTCAGCAGTGTATTTCAGTCAGTCTGCCTGTTCTGCTCCCCGCTCTGTCTCTGGTGAATCCTTTCATACCCGCCCACACCTCTAGCCTGTACCCCAGCTCTTGTATGCATAAATAAATCTTAAAAAAAAAAAAGCTGCAAAGAGCAGAGACCAAGAGCAGCCTGCCTGCCATGTGTGTTCTGTTCTTCTCCCTGTTCCCCACACAATAGCCTCTTTCCCAGCAGCAGCCAGTTCAGAAGATGTGTTTCACGGCAAGCTGGGAATTGTGATGCAAGGCATCTGAGATGTGGGTGTTGGGTAAGTGATTATCAGGCTTTTCTGCCCTCCCGCCATTAGCATTGATGATGGATCTCTGGGGTTCTAGATGCATTCCTGATGGGGGTCACCTGGAATAGGGTGTGGGCATGCATAGGTGGGCTCCCCTGGGCTGAGACTGGGCTTTTAAGGGCGGTGTCACGGGAATGGAACCAGAAGGAGAGAATAAAAGAGTAGCAGCAGAGAAGCAGAGACAGTGGGGACACCACAAGAGAACATCAGAGACCCCAGAAAGAGTGAAGACTTGCGGAGGGGGGGGCCTGGGTGGCCTGTCAGCCTCTGCCCCCTACCCCCGCCCCGCAACCCCTGCACCCCCTGCCTGCTGAGTACCTGGTAAGAGTTCAATAAAAGCCTAAAACGCCACTGAGGGCTCCAGGATTCTGTTTTACCCATCCGCTTGCATCATGGAGATCCAGCTGTGCCTTCCTGCCACTACAGTGCGCTAGAGGAAATGGCGGTGGAGTCCAGAAAGCTCCACCTTCACTCCGTGTTGCCTTCCTGCTCTACCATCACTACAATTGGTGGTTTTGTTTTTTTTTTAAGTTTATGAATTTGATCAGCTTTATGTGAAGAGTCCTCCTACACCTAACTTCCCTCCAAATTCTCTTCTGGTTTTTGTCAGTAACAACTGTCACCCGTGTCAGTTCTTCATTGTATGATCTGGTATCTCTTTTATCTGCCCTGGGAGTTCTGCAAGGTCAGTCATTTTATGGAGGAAACAGGTACAGGAGGGAAATAACTTGACTGAGGACAGCAGCTAGGAAATGGCTGAAGCAGAATCTGAACCTAGGATGTCAGGGCTCTTTCCTTGTCCTGCTGCTCATGCAGGGAAAATTTTGTAGCTGTTATCAGTTTGCGCAGATTCATTTGTGATTGAGTTTTGCCCTTACTGTAATTTACTGTTTACTTTTCACTTGTCATTTAAAAGTTTCATTTTTGGGGGCCTCCTGGTGGCGCAGCAGTTGAGTGCTGGGTTGCGAAGCTGCCCTCAGCCTCTGCAGCGCTGGTTCGATCCCCGGCTGCTCCCCGGCCACCAGAGGAGGGTCCCACATGGCGCGCAGACCTCTCCTGCCGCCCGCTGCTCCCCTCAGCAGTGTACCTCGGTCCTTCTGCCTGTTCTGGTCCTCGCTCTGGCTCTGGTGAATTCTCTCACCCTCCCGCGCTTCTGACTGTACCCAGTGCATGTATAAACAAAACAAACAAACAAACAAATAAATAAATAAAACATGTCTCTATAAAATAAATAAGTAAAATAAAAGTTTCATTTTTTGACCTGGAAACAACCCAAATGCCCAAAAATTGATGACTGGATCAAGAAGATGTGGCATATATACATAATGGAATATTATTCAGCAATCAAAAAAGATAAACTCATGCCATTCGCAGCAATGTGGGTGAAACTAGAAGGAATTATGCTCAGTGAAATAAGCCAGAAGGAAAAAGAAAAATATCGGATGGTTTCACTTATAGCAGGAATATAGAGGAACCAAATAAGACATTGGTGTAAAAAATAATAACAATATAAAATACAACCAAGCAAAAACAGACAATTAGAAATCAGAGACATCCTGCAGGGGAAGAGGAGGGAGAGGGATCAGAGGGAGGGAGGGAGGAGCACAGGGGACTGAGGTGATGGTGCACGGGTGCACTGGTGAAAGAAATTCGACGGGGACTACAACTGGGGTGGGTAAGGGGAAGCAGATATTGTTTAAAAATGAACAATGATGTAAGAAAGAAAAAAAACTAAGAAATTCATTATGTATTATCTAACTTACTTGAAAATAAATGTACAGTTTTTAAAATAAAAAATCATTCCTGCATGTTCCACCTGAAATTATTTCATGCACCAGTAGGCAGTTTAGAGAAACACAGATTTGAACAATAAAATGGAAGAAAGTAAATCAGAAAACTGGTGGTCACAATCTAAATATTAAAGATGAAAAACTTTCTGACTCTGGTTTAAAAAAAGCTTCATTTTTTGAAAAAAGAACAAATCCACACTTTTATTTACTTTTTAAAAAAGATTTTATTATTTATGCAAGAACTGGGGTACAGGCCAGAGGTGCAGGGGGTGAGAGGATTCACCAGAGACAGAGCAGGGAACAGAACAGGCAGACTGACAAAATACACTGCTGAGGGGAGCAGTGGGCGAGACAGGAGAGGTCTGCTGTGCCGTGTGGATTAGCTACCTGGCCGGGGATCGAACTTGTGTTGCAGTGGCTGTGGATAGCTTCATAGTGCTGCGACTTAACCCCTTGTGCCACCAGGGGAGACCCTTACTTACTTTTCAATAAGCTTAATTCTTTGAGAGGTACAGCATCATACTGATTCTGTGTACAAAGGCCTTAGTGGAAGGTTGCTTTGGAGTTTGGCACAAACCACACCACTGTTATCATGGGCACCAGTTACCTTCCTCATGTATCTTTTGTTCAGTTTGCCACCAAGAATCACTGTGTTCTTTTTTTGCTTTGTACAAATAAGCACATTTCTTGCCTACACAGAATTGTTTCATCTTAAGCACAAACACCTTTAACTTTAAGAAGAGCTTTGTGCTCCTTCTGGTTCTGGAAACCTTGCTGCTAACCAAAACAGCCTTGGACCACAACCTGGCAGACACATTTGCTGTTTGTAGTGGCAAGCCTGTAGGCTGGCAAGGCAGGGGGCCCAGCAGACAGGCAGGCCACCAAGTCTTCCAGCTCCTCCACGAGTCTTTACTTTTTCTCTGGGCTGTCTCTGGCATTCTCTCCTAGTCTTGCCTTTTCTGTAAGTCATTCATCCTCTTGTAGTGATCCTCCCATAGCTGTCCTTTTAGCCGCTCCCTCCTAGGCGTAAGTGTGCACACCTACACGTGCGCACACACCCATGCTCAGGTGTCTATAATCAGATACGTGTGCCCCACCCCCACACGCCTTCTTAGTTAATGAGATCAAGGCTGCAGGTGATAGCCACAGAGGCCTATGTAAAAAGCCTAATTGACTTCATTTACCCTACACTGTTTTAGAAGTCCTGTTCCCTGAAGGCTTCCACAGGTTCCAAAATAGTGGAAAGAGCTTCAACTTTATTGAGTTATATATAGTCTATATACTTAATTGTTTGATTCATCAGAGAAGCTCTGGTCTGCATTGACTTGGGCCTCAGAGATGAACCAGATCACTGGTGTTTGGTCTTGAGGGCAGTAAATAGATAATGCACGTAGAGTGTAAACAGGCTGTGGGGGCCTAGTGTAGGCTCCTGTAGGGTAAGTGAAAATTATCAGGATTTTCTACCCTCCCACCATTAGCATTAACGATAGATCCCTGCGGTCCTACATGGATGCCTGATGGCAGATACCTGGAGTAAGGTGTAGGCATGCATAGGTGGGCACACCTGGGCTTATAAGGGCGGCATCCAGGGGACACCAGCAGTGGTAGAACAATAGCAACAGCAGTAGAAGCAGAAGCAGAGAAGAACCCACGAGACAACGCTAGAGAGCCCAGAAAGAGTGAAGATTTGCCGGGGGCTGTGAGGCCTGCCAGCCTCTGGGCTCCCTGTGCCCCCTGCCTGCCGTGTAACTGGTTGCTGCACTACATGTGGTATAAAAAGCACTCAATAAAAGCCTGAAATGCCACTGAGGGCTCTAGGACTCTCCTTTACCCGTCTGTCTGGATCATAGAGATCCTGCTCTGTGCCTTCCTGACACTACAGCTCCTTACTTAACTAGGGGTCAGGAGAGGCTTCCTGATGTCTGAATTAGGTTTTTTCTTTTAAGTTTTTTTTTAAATGTATTTATTATCCTCCCCTTTTCATTGCGTTGGCCAAGTTTTTTTTTTTAAAGATTTATTTATTTATTTATTTATTTATTTATTTATACATACAAGCACTGGGTACAGTCAGGAGCATGGGAAGGTGAGAGGATTCACCAGAGCCAGAGCGGGGAACAGAGCAGGCAGAGTGACAAAATACACTGCTAAGGGGAGCAGTGGGCGCAGCAGGAGGGGTCTGTCGTGCCATGTGGGACCCTCCCCTTTGGTCGGGGATCAAACTGGCGCTGCAGAGGCTGTGGGCAGCTTTGCAGCCAGGCGCTCAACTGCTGCGCCACCAGGGGAGGCCCAGGTTTTTTTCTTTCAAATAATACATACAAGAACTGGGGTCCAGGCCAGAGTTGTGGGGAGTGAGAGGATTCACCAGAGTCAGTGCGGAACAGAACAGGCAGATTGAAAGACAGTCAATCCCGCTGCTGAGGGGAGCAGCGGGTGAGTCAGGAGAAGTTTACTATACCATGTGGGTAGCTCTCTGCCCGGGGATTGAACTCATACTGCAGTGGCCGCATCAAGCTTCATAGGTTGCATCTTAACCCCCAGCGCCACCAGGGAGGCCCTGGCCCTGAGTTAGGTCTTAAGGATAGTCATGATGCAGTCTTATTCCTTTAATATTAACTATTAGAATTAAATGTTAGGATGGGCATTTGATGCCCATCCATTTAATGTTAATAGTGTGTTATTATTAATAGTTTTTAGTTATTATTGTTTTTAGTTATTATTATTTAGTTATTACTGTCCAGCCAGCATACCATGTTTATATAACAGCCTTCATCACAAATGGCAGTAACATTTGCCCAGTGTTGGGTCATTTTTTTTTTTTCAGTGTTGGGTCATTGATAAAACATTTCACACTCCTTGCTATCGCAAAAAGGTCTTTGAAAATGCTTTGCTTAAAATGTTGGCGAGGATGTGGAGAAAAACGAATTCTCCTGCACTGCTGGTGGGAGTGCAAAATGGTCCAACCACTATGGAGAGCTGTGTGGAGATTCCTCAATCTGCTAAAGATGGAGCTTTCATATGATCCAGCAATTCCACTCCTAGGTATTTACCCAAAGGACAAAGAAACATTAATTCAAAAGGGCACCTGCACCCCTATGTTTATAGCAGCACTATTTACAATAGCTAAGCTATGGAAACAACCCAAATGCCCAAAAATAGATGACTGGATCAAGATGTGGTACATATACACAATGGAATATTACTCAGCAATCAAAAAGATAAACTCATGCCATTTGCAGCAACTTGGATGGCGCTGGAAGGGATCAAGCTCAGCGAAATAAGCCAGAAAGAAAAAGAAAAATACTGGATGGTCTCACTCATAGCAGGAATTTAGAAACCCTAAATAAGGGACCAGGAAAAAGACTATAATAAAGTAAAAATCAAAATCAACAAGCAACTATAAACCAGAGACACACTATAGGGGTGGGAGGAGAAGGGAGTAGGATCAAAGCAAGGGGAGGGTAGGAATTGTATGGGGTCTATAACCAAGATGAAAATGCATACATTGTGCAAAAATGGAAAATGATGCAAGAAATATATAAAATAAAAAAGGAAATGCTTTGTTTATATTCACGTATTTCTCGCTTTATATCTTAGCTAAACTAAAAAATTATAATTTTATTTTCTAACAAGATGATTGCAAAGCTTAAAAATTAAATAACTTTGGAACTTACTCAAATTGCACTAACAGGGGCCTTCCTGGTGGCGCAAGGGGTTAAGACACAACCTATGAGGCTGTCCGCAGCCACTGCATCACGGGTTCGATCCTTGGCCAGGGAGCAACCCACATTGCACAGCAGACCTCTCCTGTCTCGCCTGCTGCTCCCCTCAGCAGTGTATTTCAGTCAGTCTGCCTGTTCTGTTCCCCACTCTGTCTCTGGTGAATCCTTTCACACACACACACACACACACACACACACACACACACACACACACTCTGGCCTGTACACCATTTCTTGTATACCTAAATAAATAAATCTTTAAAAAAAATTGCACTAACAGAGAATTATGCCAGGTCCTGGTTTCTGGTCCTATGTTGCCAATCTCTTCCTCTCTCTGGATCTCAACATCCTCTACTATAAAATGGGCACGTGCAGGAAGTTTAGGCTGGAAGAGTGGCATGGCATGTCTCTAATATCCATCTCCCTGCAATTCTATTTTTTATTTTATTTTATTTTATTTATTTATTTTGTGGGACCCTCGCCGGTGGCCCGGGAACAAACCGGCGCTGCAGAGGCTGCGGGCAGCCTCGAAGCCCAGCGCTCAACCGCTGCGCCACCAGTGGAGGCCCTCCCTGCAATTCTAAAGCAATTCTTAAAGACTCCAGCCCATGACTGTATGCCAAGGCTCCTAAAAAGATGATTTGGACAAAGAGCTCAAAGCAGGCTCATTAACATAGCTGGGACAAAATAATAGTCCAAGTTAATCAGGCAGTAAGGGGCAAAAGACAGCGTTCTGACATAGTCATTTTGACTCCGATTTTTTTTTGGTTGAGTTGCAGGAGAAAATTAGATGTGGTACAAATAATCAAGACAAGATAATACTGACAAGATTAAAACTACACATGAAAAAAAAACTTACACATGGTAAAATTTTACTATGGATGGAAAAGCAAATTGAATGATCCTATCTTTGTAAGTAGCATTGAACATTGCAAAGTTCACCCATGGGAAAATTCTACTTGGTAGGAATAATCAACACAAAATAAAACTGACAATGGCTCCAATTGCTCCCAGGAAAAGGTGGACTTGGTGGAAATAACTAGAAATTTCATAATGACTGAAGCAATATCAGTAAAAATCAATAAAGATAAAAGAGCCATTTGATGAATCAAATCTGTCTTGTAAAACTAATAGAGAAGGCTATACCTTGATGAAAATTCAATATAGAAAAAAAATCTAGAAAAGTTAGAAATAGTTTGACTGTGCTATCTGGAAAATTTATTGACTTAATATAGTTAATTTCTTTAAATACTTTAGTACATTCACTAATAATGATACAATTCTGAGTAAAAACTTACAGTCCAAAACTTGGCAGGGATCCCAAGAGAGAACTCTCAAAATAGATGAAGCATTTGGAATATATGGCACTTTATAGTCTTCAAAGTATTTTCATACCCCATTGTTTTCTTGGATTCTCCTAATAACCTTAAGGGGTGACAAGATAGGAATCATTCCTTCCATTTTACAGATGTAAACAATGAGGTTCATAAAAGGTAAGGGACACACTAAAGGTTACCCAAAATATACATGGTAAGGTCTAATTTAGGAACTGATTCCCAGATTCTTCCTCTAGTAAGCCCCCTCATACTACACACCTAACTCAGATAATGCCTTAGCCTGCCGGACAGACCAGATCCCTAAATTTGACCACCTAGGAGGGTGAGTGAAGCATGTGAACATGTGGAGGTATGAAAATGTAGCAAGTTTTTATATATAAGATTTTATATGTATTGATATATATTTATATATGTAAATGACTAACAAATTAACAAAAAAATAGAAATATTTGACCACCTATCTCCCTACTTTCCCCCAGTAGGATAAGTGGGGAAAAGGAGGAGGAGAAATATATAGGGTTTAGAAGAGGGGATGATGAATGCAGCACTTAGAGAGCAGAGGGGCTCGTCTGTCACACAGACAAGATGTCACAGGCATTTTTCTGTTTCTTTCATAGGTATTGTTCTTAGAAAAGATTGCAGAGGGAGTCACACTTTTTTTGGGGGGGTGATTGAGGGGGGTTGGGGTTTTAAAGTTGGGAGAATAGGATGAAAATCAAAATAGGGAGTTTGAAAAAGACAGTACCTGATGTATTTGAGCACTGTGAGTTCTAACGATTCAGCGTGTAAATACATTTGGGGTGAAGGTGAAGGGATTGATTGAAGCAGGACTGTGGATCAAATTAACCCTTCATCTAGGCAATGTGGGCTGGCTAGTGGGAGCTGGAATGGTCTGTTTTTAAAAGAATAATGGGAAATAATGACATGAAATTTAAAACACTGTAATTGAATATAGAATGAATGCTATATTAGAAATCATCTAATACCATGTTCCAAATGCTGGACACAAAATATGTGCCCAGGAGAGCTGAACTTGGAAGGACAAAAACAATTTTTAAGTGTTAGACTTCTTTATCCAAACTTTTAGACTACAAGACCAACTGGTGATTACCAGAAGGGAAGAGGGATATATAAATCCTGTAATAGGGATCAGTTGTCTGGTGAAAGATAGAAATGGACTTATAGTGGTAAACAATGAAGATAATGCACACCTGAAACTTGTATAATGTTATAATGCAGTCACTTCAATTAAAAAAAACACCTTATTTACTCAGCCTATAGACAATGTTTTGTGTAAGTAGAGCTTTGTAGACAATTTGCAATAACTTTTAACCCTCCTCATTTTCTCTCCCTATAGAGATTGCTGGCTTACAGATAAGAAACCGTTGCTTCAAGAATTCAGATACAAGGAAAATCTGTGTACCTAAAATATGATCTAGGGGAGGTAGGACTTTGATTTGAGTTTCAAGAATAAGTAGGAGAAAAGGAGGAAATGAATGTGGAAAGATCAGAAGGAACATTTAGAGAAAGGCAAAGAAAACTGAGAAAATCCTCCCAATTTACTATTTTTTTTTAGGAATTGTAAGTGACCAACAGTTTAATAGCAGAATTGTTGAGCTAACAGAAAAACCAGACCTTGTCCTGGACCACCACTGAGGGCAACAAGAAGCCATGGAATGCTTTTAGGTAGCAAAGAGAGGCTGATGGATTTGGAATATATGTACTTTTGAAAATAGTCTTATAGCCTAAGAAATATGTTCTCCTTTTAAACAACTCAGGCAAAATAAGAATAAAAGTTATTTGAAATCTGATATTCTTCTCTTCAAGATAATCAGTAATATTTTCGG
Organism: Talpa occidentalis; assembly: GCF_014898055.3. Classification (NCBI taxonomy): domain Eukaryota; kingdom Metazoa; phylum Chordata; class Mammalia; order Eulipotyphla; family Talpidae; genus Talpa; species Talpa occidentalis. The sequence goes on along the minus strand of NW_023603184.1, from coordinate 38,924,811 downwards.
AACCTATTTCCTGAAATCTCTCTATGCTTACTGAATATTATCTCAAATTTCACATAAATTGTACCATCCTAAACACGTTATTCTAGAATCAATCCCTCACTGCCCCCCGGGAACAAATGTTAGCTAGCGATTCACGTGAATAGAACTATATCATTATTGTAAATGGCTGCTTAGTACTGGAACGACTGTATATATAATTTATTTAACCAGACCCCTTTTGATGGATATTTACATTTCCCCCTGCAATCAACAACCTCCTATAACAACCTTGTGCATTCACCTTTTCCAAATGGTTATTATCTTCCTAAGGTAAACTTAAAAGTAATGTAGGTGGGTCAAGAGGTGTGGTATGCCTTTTTACGTTTCATTTCATGTTGCGATCGTCGCGTATATACAAGGACACTCTTCGCAATACTGGTCCTGGAGTGAAATAGTGCTAATGGGCATAACGCAGAGCGTACAGACTCACAGGTGACCTAGCTCATGTAGGCCTGTCCTCGGAGGCTTGGCATATCCCTTTCCTTATTCCTCTTTCACTTCTTTTTCTTAACATGGAGGAAGAAGTGAGAACTGCATCTCCCAGCATCTTGCAGGGACCACACTCCCTGGGAACTGTAGTACCGGGCCTGAGACGGGTCCGGAAGCGGGGCAGCAGGTTGTGGAGCATGCTGGGAAATGTAGTCCCGCGTTCGTCAGAGGCGAGGGAGGTATGTGTGTGTGGAGGGATGCGCGCGCGCGCGCCCGTGTGAAGAGGTTGGAGACACTTGCGACAGCACCACTTGGGGATGGGGCCGCAGGGCAACCTCACTTCCCTTACAAGTGGCCTTTGAGTCTACAAAATCCGCCCGCGTGCGGTTGGCTGTATTCCATTGTCCGTGGACCGCCAGGGCGCGGCCCGTCGCATCGGGCGCGCGGCGGGAGACGCAGGCCTCGGCGGGGCATGCCGGGAGTTGTAGTCTGGGCGCGCTGAGGCGGTGGGACGTGTCGTGGCGCAGCGCCGGCTCCTCCTTCCCCGCCCTTCTCAGCGGTCCCCCGCCCCCTCCTCCCGCCTCCTCCTCTCTCGCCCGCAGCCGAGCGTCCCCTCCCCCCACCCGTCGGGCTCCTCGGCGGCTACTGCAGAGAATTCGGAGCCGAGTAGCCGAGGAGGAGGAGGAGGAGGCTCCGGTCCCTGCGCGCCATCCGCCACCTTCCTGGACACGGGCGAGGGAGCGAGCGCGTCGCCTCTGTAGCCTCCGAGAAGACAAGGGCATCGCCGCCCGAGCTGCCGACGCCGCCGTTTTCGCCTGCAGCAGCTCGCCGGTGAGGAGACCCCCCCTTCCCCCGGCTCTCCCTGCTCCTGGGCCGGTGATACTGGGGGGAGCGAGACTGGGGGCTGCGGAGCCCCAGGGCGGGAGGGAGGAAGGGGGTTGGGGTCACGATGGAACCGCGGGCTGGCAGGGCGGACTCGTCCAGATGTGGGTGGGGGTGAGGGTGGGACCCAAGCAGGTTGGGGGGGGCGACGAAGGAAAGGGACTTTTAATGGGGAGTGACCGAACTGGGACTGGAGCGTGGGGTTTAGGGGTCAGGGTGGGATATGGGGTGGTTTGGGGCGAGATGGATGATGAGATTTGAGTGGAATGGCTTTTAATGGGGGAGGGGACTGAGTGAGGGTGGTGGTTTTGGGGTTGGCCTGGAGCAGTTGACAGCTTGGGATCTGAGCCGGGGTGCGGGGTAGGAGGATGATTTCAGTAGACTGGGATTGCAGGATTGGGTAGGACCCTGGAGGGTGTTAATTCGGGAGCGTGGAATTGGGGGGGGGGTGCACCCAGGTAAGGCTTATAGAATTGGTAGGAGCTGGGGGTGAGGGTCTTGCTTGGGTTGAGACTTGAGCTTGAAGTGGGCGGTTGCTCTCTGGGGGTGGTGGAATTTGTGGAGACTTAAGGAATAGCTGGGCTTGGAGAGCATAGGAGGTAGCGTTTGGGGTTTTCCTGGCAAGTGCTTATGGAGGTTGGAATAGGACCTGGTGGGGGTGGGACTTTCATTGAGGGGAGTGTGATGGTAAGCTGACGGGAGGGGGCTAAATTAGAAGTTAGGCCCAAAATGGGTGAACAGAGATTGAAATGGGAGGGCATAGTGTGATGGATTTAGGGTGACCTTAGAACCTTGGAAGGGCACGGTGGCTCTTTAGGTGCAGGCTTGAGACAGAGTGCTGGTGGTGAGCAAGATTGGGGGATGGTGTCTTGAAGAAAATGTCCCTTGGTCAAGGTGGCAGAGGGAGCTTTGAAGAAGGACTGTCTGAGGTGACCTGGTAGAACTGGAGAGGTGGTTGGTGATGGTAAGAAAGCAAGGGGCTATTTCAGGAGCCAGATGCTGGAGTTATCGGTATGGATGGGGCAGAGAAGATGGAGAAGGGCAGTCAACAGTATTGGGAAGAGGTGGTTTAGATGATTCTGGAGAGAAAGAATTGGGATGGCTTCCAAGAGACACAAGAGGGTTAGGGGTTGGGCTTAAATGGACAGCTTTGGAGACTGTGGTTTGGTTGATTGTCAGTAATCAGAGGGGACTTTGCAGGGGACACAGAAGGTACATGAAAGAATTTCATAATGGGTACATATTAAGCTGTTGGTTTAATTTTTTTGTTTCATTTCTACTAGTGTTGTATGTGGAAGCAAATCAGCCACAGGGGAAAGTTGAAAGCGGTTTAAGTTAAGGTATAATTAAGGAGAGGAGGGGGGTGTCTTCTATTATTCAGACATTATAAAATCCTACTGTATGATGTCTCTGCTGTCTCCTTTCTGCCCTTCCCCAGGTGCATTTAAAAATTAGTCCTGGAATTTGGAATTTAATAGATTTGAGAGTTTGAGGTGGTTAAGGAAGCATTCTTTGCTTTAGAACTGATGAATGAGACTGAAAAAGATGAGGCTGAATTTATTTCTTAGCAGGCAGCGTGCATGTATGCAGAAAGAGCTTAGATCTTTTTTTTTCCTCCTCTTAAAATTGATTGCTTGAAGACTCCGTTTATTGGTGTCCTGGTTTGCAGGGCAATTAGGCCCATCATTGTATTGCAGGCTAATAATCCTGAGATGAATCTTGGCACCACAGCTTTATGTAAACAGAGAGAAGACAGGAAATATGGAAATGTTATAAATATTCATTGGTGAGATGGTTTGGTATCAATGGAGTTTTTCATTTGATTCTCTTTTGACATTACTTGATGAGGTTCAAACAATTGGACTGTATTTTATAGATTAAATTTTCTTCTAAAGGAATGCAGGTGGTCAGAATTCTGTCATATGTGGATAAATAAGACATATAGAATTAAAAAATTTAGGGGATGGTGTGAATGCTGCTACTACAGAAACAGTATCTCCATCTATTCATCAGAAATTTTATTTAAGCCTTAATGATATTCTCTGGAAGGTAGAGGAGATGTGAGCAGAGGAAATATCTTTAGGGAGCCAATTTTCTGAACTTAATTGCATTAACTATGATTTATTAAACATGAGGTGACTGTTGATTTAGAGCGCAGACAAGAAATGGGGAGGAATATAAAAAATATCAAATTGGCACCAACTCAATCAAAATAATTCTTTTTTTATTTAATAAGCCTCAGAGTTTAGTTTGTTAACAAACCATTTTCTTTGGCTTTTACAATTGAGCACACAAAAATATTCAATATTTAGAACTCTTTCCCCCCCCCCTATTTTTATATTTCCAAAATGGGTAGACTGATACTTGGAATTGAAAGTGTTTCACTATCAGGAAACTTCATGTATTACAATAAAAATCAGGTTTGAACAGTTACCTCTAATTTGATAAGAGTGTAATTCAACTAATGCAAGCATTTCTCCTCATTACTTTACTCTGTGGTCCAGGCACTGCTTCTGTGAATCTGCAGGCTTGATGTAGAGATGGGATAATTTATATTCCAACTCCAGCTTTTGAAAACTCAAAATAAAAAGTAAATCACCTGGGAGAAATGTCTTGGTGGATTCCCCCCCACCCCCACCCTCCCGGCTTACAACGATGGTCACCTGTGCAGTAGAACGGTGTGTTAAGTGTTTTAGTATCTTTACCTCATTTGAGTCTCTAGCTATCCTGGTGAGGGGAGAGCAGTTGCAGGTATTGGTAAACAGACACCTTGGTGGAATGATTGTGAATTTAGGAGTTGAGAGTCCCGGGTTGAAATCCCCTTTTCACTACTCGTTAGCTGTTATTAAAAACCTTTCATACTTAGGGGCCTCCCCGGTGGCGCAGCGGTTGAGCGCTGGGTTGCGAAGCTGCCCGCAGCCTCTGCAGCGCCAGTTCGATCCCCGGCTGCTCCCTGGCCACCGAAGGAGGGTCCCACATGGCGCGCAGACCTCTCCTGCCGCCTGCTGCTCCCCTCAGCAGTGTACTTTGGTCCTTCTGCCTGTTCTGCTCCCCGCTCTGGCTCTGGTGAATTCTCTCACCCTCCCGCGCTTCTGACTGTACCCAATGCTTGTATAAATAATAAATAAATAAATAAATCTTTAAAAAAAAAAAAAAAAACCTTTCATACTTAGTCAATGAAAAGTGTATTGTAAAGTCATCTCATAGGCAAGAATCATGTCTTTTAAATCTTTTCACTCTTTCAGCACACAACACAGTTATTGGTTCATAATAGGTAGTCAGTAAAATGTTTAGATAAATAACACCTCCCGAAACAAACAAACCCCAAAACAAAACCTTTCATACTTAGTGGTTATGGTTGCACAACATTGTGAATGTATTTAATTTCATTGAATTGAACACTTAAATATGCTTAAAAGGTAGCAAAACAAAACCCTTTTATAATTTCACAAAGCTGTCAAGGGGAACAAATCAGTTCATGTCCTGAAATTACTGTGTTCTGAAAATGGTATATATACATGAAATATTTGTTCAATATTTATTTACTTAATGCCTGCTAAATGGCAAGGGAATGAAAATGAACAAAAAACAGTTGTCAAAGAGCTTTCAGTGTCATAGGAGAGATAGACGATTTTAATGTATAAGAAAAGGGAGGCAAAACGAATGTAGTTAAGAATAAGGGTTCTGAAGCCTGTCCACTGTTTATTACTAGCCCAGAGACCTTGGACACAATGATCTCATCTGTAAATTTGGCATAAGAGAACTAATCTCAGGGTTGTTTTGAGGATTAGACACAATAATTCATGGAAAGCATTAAACACAATGTGTCACATAGTACAGGTTGGAAACATTAAATGTTGCCACTATTATGTATTTTAACCTTTGCAACTTTATATAAATAGAATCGTGGTGTTAGTAATCTGTGACTTGCTTTATTCTTATTTCTTGCACTTCCTTTTTAAAGCTTTAAAAGACCTTTATTTTTTCCACCATTAAAATAACAGGCTCATGGTAGAAATTTGAAATGATAAAACAGTTAAAGGAAGCAATTCTATAATTTCCATTATCCAACCACATACATCATATGTATGCTGAGTATATATATGAGTACACTAGATAGCAAGGGGAAGCTAGTCTGCATTTAGGGATGACCATGTAACCCAAATGTGGATCATCATGCTTGGAAATGGAATGGGAAGGTCGGTAGCCACCTTTATGAACCATGAAAGGGCACGTTTTAGTGCTTTTATCTCTTAGGCCGAAGTTCTTTATTTATCAGATATTAATAGTTTGTTGTACCAGCTTAGAGCTTCAAGTCATGTTTAGGTAAGTCACTTACTCTTTTGTTCAGAGCTTTCGTGCATCTTTCTCTTTTGCAGGAAGGTAACCTGGTACACTGGTCTTCACCTGATTGTGCCAGAGGGCTACCATTTGATGTAGAGAGTGCCCTGAATAGGAAGTCCTCAGTTATACATCCCTAAACTGTCTAAGAGATTTGAAGTACAGATTCATTAATAATCTGTTGGATCTTCAGATAAGCTTTATTTACCTGTAAAATGGGTCCTAAATGAGATAATAAATGTGAAAATAGAAAAATATTTAAATTGTAAAGGGGTTTATAAATGTTACTATTGCTTGTTTGTTTTTTCCCTCCTCCTGGTTTATAAAACTAAATTCAGGGCATCCCACACAGTGGTAAAAAAACTTGTCCTATTTGATTAATTGCCTCTCTGAAGGGTTCTCCCAGTGGAAGAGGGAATACATGACATCAGTTCTCCCAGTGGAAGAGGGAATACATGACATCAATTCAATGTTTCTCCCTTGAGACTTGAAGATTGTTGGATATGGTGGTCAGAGACGCTACCAGTGAACTTTATCTCTTAGTGAATTTTTGGACCCTGGTTTCACATTGACTGTGCTGGCTAAATGAAAATGAACCAGCTTAGTTTTAATGAAGTGGAGAATGCAGTATACAGTGTTTGCATTCCATTATCCTGACAAATACAATCATTTCCATCTTAGTTTTCTACCTGTAACATTATAGAGACAGTAAAGTGAGATGCATTACTTGTGTGTATTTAGGGCAATGATAACCCTGTTTTTGGGTTCTGTGGGGCTTAAATGATGTAAGAAGTATGAAGAACCTGGAACACTGGCACATATATAGTTAGTGCCTAAGGTGGTTGCTGCTGCTACTACTTTTATTTTAGGTATGGATTGTTTTTTCGCTAGTAATTCCTCCAAGCTGTTCTTTGCTATTCAGTATTTTCCTGGACTATATCTTTCCTCACTCATTTTATATTTGGAATATAAATTTATTTTAATATTATCATAAGTAAAACCAAACAAAAAATGTAAATGTATAACTATTACACATTCCAAGGTCAAGGCCAGAAGCCAGTAGTCTTACATGTGACAGATTTGTCTAAGACATCTAATCAACAAATATCCATTGAGTGATTATTATATGACGATAAAGAGGCTCTGGGAGTATGGGAGACAAAAATTAAAATTCCCTGCTCCCAAGGAACTTTAGTCAATCTAGTGGGAAGTCACAGGTCACACATGACTAGCTTATTGGGGTAAATGCTACAGTATGTGGGCATAGACAAGGATCCTGGGAAGGATGGAGGTTGACTTGCCCTGATCTTGATCTGTCTGGGGGAGCAGGGACATGCTTAGAGGAGTTAAACCTTGAACTGAGACCTGAAGGTCATGTGGATGTACTGAGGAAAGAGAGTTAAGAATGACTCATGATGTTATTGGCACAGTCTTTCTTGATTGTTTCCTTCCACTGTCTTGTAGACCTTACTGTCACTTTTTCAAAGATTTATTTATGTATATAAGAACTGGGTTACAGGCCAGAGGTCAGTCCTCTGGGGAGGATTCACCAGAGACAGTGGGGAACAGAACAGGCAGACTGACTGAAATACACTGCTGAGGGGAGCAGCGGGCGAGTGTGGAGAGGTCTGCTACACCATGTGGGTAGCTCCCTGGCCGGGGATTGAACTCATGCTGCAGTGGTTGTGGATAGCTTCATAGGTTGTTTCTTGACCCCTTGCGCCACCAGGGAGGCCCCTTACTGTTACTTTTTATTTATTTATTTTCAAAAGATTTTTTTATTTATTTATACAAGCACTGGGTACAGTCAGAAGCGCGGGAGGGTGAGAGAATTAGCCAGAGCCGGGAGCAGAGCAGGCAGAAGGACCGAAGTACACTGCTGAGGGGAGCAGCAGGTGGCAGGAGAGGTCTGCGCGCCTTGTGGGACCCTCCTCCGGTGGCCGGAACAGCCGGAGATCGAACCGGCGCTGCAGAGGCTGCGGGCAGCCTTGCAACCCAGCGCTCAACCACTGTGCCACCGGGGAGGCCCTTACTGTTACTTTTTAAAGTCTTTCTAGCATGTCTACCTGCTGTAAAATCAAATAAGGAAATTACCAAACATGCTGAACTGTCAAGCTCCTTTATTTTTTCCATGCTATGCCTTCCACCTGGAAAAATTTCTCCTTATTGAATTCCTTAATCTTTATTGTGTCCATGAGATGAGTTATACTAATGGACCTATTTCGTGGTTTTAGCTCTTCCCAGTTTGCTTTTTAGTAGGGAGAAACTAATTGAAATTTAAGAAGAGATTTTAGTGTTTCTGATTTCTCAGTAAATGTTGATGCTTCTTAGGATTGGCTCCTTAGTTCACAGGACTTAAAGATTCTTGCCTTGAGTAGTTAAAGCCCACAAAACTAGAAAGGCTTTAAAAAATGACACTATGACCTACAAGGCACTGGAAGGGAACATACAAGGAAGTTTGTGCCAACAACATTATTGGCTTTAACTGCTACCTATATGGTGATAATTCTCAAATTCCTGTCTTTAGCTTAGAGCTTTCTACTCAGCTCCAGACTTGCATGTCTCACTGGGTACTGGCGACCCACATACAGTCATTTTGGTAATCTTCAAATTCAGTAGATCCAAAACAGAACTTATTTTTCCCCATCTACTTCTGGCCTTGCCCATTTTGTCTCCCTCTTCCCCCCCGGAAGTTAAAATCCTGTCTTTCTGCAATTTTGTTCCAGTTTAAAGGTACTACCATTCCATCCATTCATACAATATACAAATCTGTGCCATTAATCTTTTCTTCACCTTTGTCTCTCATAGCCTGAAATAAATCATTTTAAATATTTCTGAAATTCATCTTCTATTACTGCCTTGGTTCAGACCATATTCTCATTTGCTGGTTTGTGTATCACCCTTCTAGTAAACCTATCTTCCATCCAGTAGCCAGAACATCTACTCAATAGGTGTGTATGTCTGTATCGTTCCTCTATTTAAATCCCTTCATTGGCGTTAAAGTCTTAAGCTCTTTAGCCTGACATGCAAGGTCTTGTATCACTTGCCCCTATGTCTGCTCCTGCCACATTTCCTATCACAGCTCATAGTTTCTGTGGATATCTTTCAGTTTCAAACCTTTGCTTATGTTGTTTCTTCTTTAATTCATCCCTCTGGGTTGGAAGCATATCCTGTATGATATCTTTCAGAACCTTTTTTTTTTTTTAAGATTTATTTATTCATGCATACAAGAACCAGGGTACAGGCCAGATGTGCAGGAGGGTGAAAAGATTCACCAGAGACAGAGTGGGGAACAAAACAGGCAGATCTACTGAAATACACTGCTGAGGGGAGCAGTGAGCGAGACAGGAGAGGTCTGCTGTGCCATGTGGGTTGCTCCCTGGCCGGGATTGAACTCGTGCTGCAGAGGCTGCGGACAGCTTCACAGCACTGTGCCCAGTCGCCTGCGCCACCAGGGGAGGCCCATCTTTCAGAACCTTTAAGATTGTCATAAGTGTCCCTATTTTGTTCCCAGGGAGCATTTAGTTCATGTCCCTGTCATAGTACTTGATCTGTTTTAGGAAAAATTTACTTTCTGTCTGCTCCTTCTCAAAGTGTCTTGGGGGCAGGGACTGTGGCCTAGTCATGTTTATAGTCCTAGCTCCTGCTCCTGGAAGATGCCTTGCAAGTAGTGATTAATTTTGAACAGAACCTAGTAAGACTAGATGGCAAACCAGTATTATGATATTCTAATGAGGAGTAAGATGATATGTATTTTTCCATGTGTGGGTTTTTATTTATTTAGAATGGAATTTAGAATTTAATTGGATTGGTAAAGACTTTGGTGATGAAGATGTATAGCATACCGTTCAAAAGCAGAAGACAGCAAGATGATGTGTTCAGGGTTAACAAATATTTCTGTAAAAGTTATTCTAGTCTTTGAAGGCCATATTCAGTCTCTTTTATTTCTTCTCTTTCTCTTCCTTCTGCCCCAGCTTTCTCTTCTTCCTTCTCCTTGGCCTTCTTTCCTTCTTCCCCTCACATTTCATTCTTAGCTACAGGCACGTGGGCCATAGCTTGCCAAAATGGTATCCAAAATTAAACTTGAAGTTGTAGAATATTGAACAAAGAGACTAAAATAACTTCATATTTCTGGCTTTATTTATTATAAAATTTAGCTCCTTGGCAACTGTGCATATCTTTGTTGTTGGAGACAGAATCTCTTTTTGTCAAACTACTCTATTTATCTAAAATTTTTCCATTTTCTTAAATGGGCCATTGAGGGGCTTCCCTGGTGGCGCAAGGGGTTAAGTCTCAGCACCATGAAGCTAACCACAGCTATGGTAGCAAGAGTTCCATCTCAGGCCAGGGAGCTGACCCATATGGCATGACAGACCTTTCCTGTCTCATCTGCTGCTCTCCTTAGCAGTGTATTTCAGTCACTCCACCTGTTCTGCTCCCAACTCTGTCTCTGGTGAATCCTTGTACCCCCAACACCTCTGGCCTACACCCCAGCTCTTGTATACATAAATAAATAAATCTTAAAAAAAAAAAACAAATACGGGCCATTGAGCTCCATATGAAGATGCTCTAAGAACCCTTTGGTATATAAAACTCTTAATTCAGCTCCCCTCCACCCTCCTTTTAGGCAGATGTCTGGGTCTTTTAAGAATATCCCTATAGGGCCTCCCTGGTGGCACAGGTGGTTGAGCGCAACACTGTGAAGCTGTAGCTGTCTGCAGCCTCTGCGGTGCTGGTTTGATCCCCGCTGGCCGCGGAGCAACCCACATGGCATGGCAGACCTCTCCTGTCTTGCCCGCTGCTCCTCTCAGCAGTGTATTTCAGTCAGTCTGCCTGTTCTGTTCCCTGCTCTGTCTCTCGTGGATCCTCTTACCCTCCTGCACATCTGGCCTGTACCCCAGCTCTTGTAGAATAAATAAATAAATCTTTAATAAAAAAAATCCTTATAGTTATGATGTGGATTGTACTTTTTCTTTAGATACCAATATTTTGAAGGAATCCTTGACTGACATATTTTTCACAGTAAATTTAAATCCCTGGCTAACTCAGGTTATGATCTTGATTTGCCTTCTGATCCTTCAAGGTCCTTCAAGCTTAGCAGTTTTTGCTCGTATTTTCTAGCCTGTGTTTTATGACTTACTACATGTCCTAGTTTTCTAATGTATCCTCACTTTTTTATTGATACTTTGAGTTGATAGCAAACTCTATCTGTAAATTTACTCTATTTATACTTCTGCAAATAAAATCAAACTATTTTGATTTACAATGCCTTGTTTGGCCATGTTGCATTATTTTCTTTTTTTTTTTTTTTTTTTTTTTTAAATTTTTTTTTTTTTTTATTAAGGCATGTTTTATTTATTTATTTGTTTGTTTGTTTGTTTTTTATACATGCACTGGGTACAGTCAGAAGCACGGGAGGGTGAGAGAATTCACCAGAGCCAGAGCGGGGAGCAGAGCAGGCAGAAGGACCGAAGTACACTGCTGAGGGGAGCAGCGGGTGGCAGGAGAGGTCTGCGCGCCATGTGGAACCCTCCTCTGGTGGCCGGGGAGCAGCCGGGGATCAAACCGGCGCCGCAGAGGCCGCGGGCAGCTTCGCAACCCAGCGCTCAACCGCTGCGCCACCGGGGAGGACCATGTTGCATTATTTTCTTTTAAAGATGAAGAAGTCAGGATTCATGAGGGTAATTTTGCCATCAGACTAGTAAGGGATGATGGAATGACAAAGAGGATTTGAGTGTCTGTCGCAGGCAATATGCTGGCTGTTTTCTCTCCCTTATAATTTCGTCCTCACATTTACTCTGTATAGGGCGTTGTGTCCATTTTACAGAAGAGGAAGTTGAAGCAACTAAGTCCTGCATTGATTAAGTAGCTTATATTTGATTATATAGCTACTAAGAGAAGAGAAGCTTTTATTAAAAACTTTCTCTTTCCTGCTTCAAATTTTTACTATATTGTACATAAAACTCTCTGGTTTTAAACTCGTAGGTCAGTAGTTTTCAACCTACTTGGACCTGTGCTATCTTTTTTTTTTAAAAAAAAAAGATTTATTTATTTATTTATGCAAGCACCGGGTACAGTCAGAAGCACGGGAGGGTGAGAAAATTCACCAGAGCCAGAGTGGGAAACAGAACAGGCAGACTGACGAAATACACTGCTGAGGGGAGCAGTGGGTGCGGCAGGAGAGGTCTGCTACGCCATGTGGGACCCTTGCCTGTGGCCGGGGATCAAACCGGCACTGTAGAGGCTGCGGGCACCTTCACAGCCCAGCGCTCAACCTCTGCGCCATCAGGGGAGGCCCGGACCTGTACTATCTTGACTGAACTATAGATTACCTAATGAGTTGTTTAAAAAGAAAAAAAACAAAGACATGCCACGGATTTATTCTGACTAGTGCTAATAGAACTTTGTGAATCTGCAGTAGATGTGTGTATGGAAGTATGTTTACATGGCAAATATAAATTAAAAAGAAATTGCAATAGGGTATATAAAAGAGTACACAAAAACTGTAACCAGCACTCAGATCGAGAAAGGGAACATTACTTTTCCTGAAGTAGCCATATTCTTAACTTCCCGCATCATAGGTCTTTTTTTTTCCATTTGTGAGCTTTGATTAGGTATGACTGCCTACTGTGCTCAACTCTGTGAGATACATTTATGTTCTTGAGTGTAACAGTAGTTTGATTTTGCTCATTGCTATATAGGTATAGTTCTCAAGTATTTTGGTGTCTTCATTTTAGAAGACTGCAGAGTGCTTTTGTTTATGTATTATAACTATCAATATTTATTGTATTAGAACTATGAAATTTTAAGAGTATTCGTTGATTTTTATTAAAAATAACTATTATCCCAAGCCAAAAATTGCAATAATAACATTGTACATTTTTTTTTAAAGAATTCTTTTTTTTTAAAATTTATTTATTTATACAAGAGCTGGAGTACAGGCCAGAGGTGCAGGAGGGTGAGAGAATTCACCAGAGACAGAGTGGGGAGCAGAACAGGCAGACGGACTGAAAACACTGCTGAGGGGAGCAGTGGGTGAGACAGGAAAGGTCTGCCACGCCATGAGGGTATCTCCCTGGCCAGCCGGGAATTGAAACCATGCTGCAGAGGCTGTGGACAGCTTCACTGCCCTGCACTCAACCTACTGCGCCACCGGGGAGGCCCTGTACATCTTTCTAAGTCTTTTACCTTCTGACTGATTATATATTTACTTATTTTTACATTCAACCTATTGGAATTTTTTTTTTTTTTTAGTAGTAGGTACAGGAAATATATATATATATATATAAAGAAAATTCAGTCCCACATGCATAGAAAAGGAGAGATGTTTTTTTTTTTTTTTTTTTTTTTTTTTATAAATTTTATTGTTATATTCCCCATACAATTGCCGCCCCCCATTCTGACCCCAATCCCTCCCTCCCGCCCCCCCCCCCTAAAAGTGTCTCTGGTTCATAGTTTTTTGTTGATTTTGATTTTCACTTTCTTATAGTTTTTCATTTTCCTGGTCCATTATTTAAGTTTTCTAGATTCCTGCTATGAGTGAGACCATCCGGTATTTTTCTTTTTCTTTTTGGCTTATTTCGCTGAGCATGATCCCTTCCAGCGCCATCCATGTTGCAGCAAATTGCATGTGTTTATCTTTTTTGAATGCTGAGTAATATTCCATGGTATATATGTACCACATCTTCTTGATCCAGTCATCTATTTTTGGGCATTTGGGTTGTTTCCAAAGCTTAGCTATTGTAAACAGTGCTGCTATAAACATAGGGGTGCAGGTGTTCTTTGGAATTGATGTTTCTGTGTCCTTTGGGTAAATACCTAGGAGTGGAATTGCTGGATCATATGGAAGCTCTATGTTTAGTAGGTCCAGAAATCTCCACACAGCTTTCCACAGTGGTTGGACCAGTTTGCACTCCCACCAACAGTGCAGAAGAGTTCCTTTTTCTCCACACCCTCGCCAACATTTGTTGTTGCTAGTTTTTTTAATATGTGCCATTCTCACTGGTGTAAGATGGTATCTCATGGTAGTTTTGATTTGCATTTCCCTGATGACAAGTGATGTTGAACATTTTTTCATATGCCTGTTGGCCATTTGCATTTCCTATATCAAATTAAAGAGCTTTTGCACAGCAAAAGAGACAATAACAAAAACAAAGAGAAACCCCACCAACTGGGAGAACATTTTTGCACCCAACACTAATGATAAAGGACTGATCACAAAAATCTGCAAAGAGCTGATGAGACTCAACAACAACAAAGAAAATAATCCAGTCAAAAAATGGGCAGAAGAGCTGAAAAGGAGAGATGTTTTAATTTCCTTTTTGGATTGTTGTGGATATTTTTTGATACCGCCCCAAGACTTGACAACGGGTAGTTTTAAAGGTCCTTTGTCTTGTGGAATCTGAAACTCTATCCATAGCCTTTTCATACTCATGTTAAATCTGTGTTAAAATCCATTAGTCTGTTTTGTACTTTTGTAGTGGTGTTCATCGGTCATTTGGAAAGTACTGGTTCACTGAGTTATGTGGATTTTTTTAAATGTTGACGTATTTTATTATACAATGTCAAAAAATCACATTTGTACGTATTACCACCAATCATATCAGATAAGTCTTTTCTAATTTTCTCTTGAAAACTCAAATTTTATCATTGGCAACAAATACTGACAGTTGTTTTCCTTGAAGTGACAGCCTCACATTGTTCATTTTTGAAAAAACGTCTGCCAAACATCCAAGATCTGAATAATCATAGTTTGTCTGCTAGTCATTCTTTCAAGTAAAAATGGTGTTTCATACAAAAGTGGCTAGTTCACCTTGCAATTCAATTGCACAAGTGCTTAAATGCTTTTCCTTGAGACAATTCTTATACTTTGATATGCAGAAGTGCTTTATGTGCCTTCCCATTTTATCACAGAATATCAAAAATATGTGTAGTTAAGTATTGAGATTTAATAAATATAATTTTGTGGCTTCATCAAGAACATTCTTGAATGGAACTGAAACTGTTTTTTTTCTTTTGGTGGTGTTATGAAGACTGCAATGACACAGCTTGTGTCACTGCCTTGATTCAATACAAGATGGTATATTTCAATTTATTAATATGATTTTGTTTCCAGGCTTTACTTTTATTTCTTGTTGTGAAAATAGGTGTTTTTGTTAAATCTTTACTAAAAATAACATTTTGAAAGACAGCATGGTTTTTCCTTGGTTTAGTAGGACCAAACACTTTAAAGTTGAGCAGTTTTCTAACTTTGTTAGGAGGTTAGAAATATTGGGGTTGCTGGTTATTCTTCATTACTTAGTGGTGAAGGAAAGTTATGAAGTAGGCTTTAGAAAACCATGTATCACTTTGTGTAAAGTGGTTCTTTAGGAGTTGTCAGTCTTCCTACCCTAAATCGGGGGCCTTTGCAGTAGAGGAAGAAAACAGGCAGATGAAGCCATAGCCAAGTAATCTTTTGTAATGACTTGTTTTACACTGTTATTGACAGAGAATGGAGGCTATAGATAAGTCATAGTACTGAGCATTTTTTTTTTACCTTCCAGCCAGTGTTCTTATATAGCTTAGAACCTTAGTTCTAGAAGGAAGAGAATTAACATTTTTTAAGTGCTTACATTGTGCCAGCCCCTTTATGAGTGTTAATATTGTTTAAACTCACAGTTGTCCTATAGGGTGGTCATTGCTATTATTTTATTATTATTATTATTTTTTAAATAGCAACTCTTGTCAGCTTTTTTTTTTTTTTAAAGATTTTTTTTTTTTTTTAAAGATTTATTTATTTATACAAGCACTGGGTACAGTCAGAAGCGCGGGAGGGTGAGAGAATTCACCAGAACCAGAGCGGGGAGCAGAACAGGCAGAAGGACCGAAGTACACTGCTGAGGGGAGCAGCGGGCGGCAGGAGAGGTCTGCGCACCATGCGGGCCTCTCCTCCAGTGGCCGGGGAGCAGCCGGGGATCGAACCGGCGCTGCAGACGCTGCGGGCAGCTTCGCAACCCAGAGCTCAACCGCTGCGCCACCGGGGAGGCCCGGTCATTGCTATTTTTATTTTACACAGAGAAAACTTAGGCTCGGCAATGTGGAGCCAGCTCAGGCCTACCACCAGTTAGTAACTAAGGTGGTATTTATCCCCAGATTTTTCTGCCTCTGAAGCTTATGAGTGCTGTTTCCTATGTGCTGTTCTGCCTTCCAAGCACAGTGTCTCCTGATTACTTGGAACCTAGTTGAGTTAAATGAGTAAATGATTAGGGAAGTTTTTACAGAGTATGATGTTAACCTAATCTCTTTGAGCTACTGAGTAGATTGATGCTACAAAGTTGCACACTAGGGTCTGGATACCTTTATTGCTATGGGGAATGTAAACAATAAAGTCTATAAAATTATTTAAATAATTTAGATATTTAGGAATCTAAGAGATTCAGTGGAATGAATTTTCCTTAGTTAACAGTCTCTTAAGAGATGGGAAGTAGACCTGTTTTACTCTTCCTTTTCCCTTTACTAGCTGTATTACTTAGCTAAATTACTTCACTTTTTTGTGCCTCATTTTTTTAATCTTTAAAAAGGAAAGGGCAATATTATCAACACATAATTTATGAGGATTAAATGAAATAATTCATATAAAGAATTTACCACAGTGATTGGCATGTATTAATTCATAAATGATAACTATTATTCATATTGTCCTTCTAGAATGAAATGTGGGATGTATTGCCTTTTAACATGTAAAGAAGGAACAGTGTTTTGGCTTTAAAACATTTTTATTAAAGAGATAAAGCGTTGTGTTGAGATGAGGCACAGGTTTCTTAATTTGTTATATAAGGCAGTAAGTTCTGAATCCTTTCCCTAATTCTCTCTGCAGCATTATTCATCCCCTGTCTCTCCTCCCAGCTTTCACATTTTACCTCTAGCGCTGCGGACGTGCACATGGTCCTGTGTGTGTAGTTCTCCTGCTGTGCTGTGCCCCTTTTTCAGTGTCTTTGTACATGCTCCTCTCTGGGCCTGGGCATCTCAGTCTTTGCGACTTGGCTTAGCAGTTTACCTTTTCTAGAAAGCTTTCCTTGACTTTCCTGAGTTGAACTGTCTTATCTCTGGGTTCCCTGATTGTAATTGATTTATTTGTCTTGTTGGTCTTCATGACTTGCAGTGTCGGGATTGTATCTGATCATCCTTTTATTCTTAAAAGCCCATCTTGGGACCTTGCACAGAATAGGCGTCAGTAAGGGCTTGTTGAGTGAATTCATAGGTCCACACGGGTCTGTTAGCATCTGTAATTTCCCAGCCACTCACAGTTACTCCGTGTTGTTCTAGGCCAAGTTTTACAAAAATGATTTTTCCTTTTTGGCCATTGCCTCCTGCCCACCCCTTTTTATTGTTTTCACTCTGCTTCAGTCCATTTTCATGTAGCACTCCTGTTCTTTACCCACAGCTGGGTCAGTGGAACTAGGTATGCGGGATGCATGATATTCAGAAAAAACTTGATTTGTGACAGATCCTGGAAGTCTCACTTGGCATGAATTAAAGTCACACTGATAAGTGGAGAAGTTGTGATCTAAGGATTGCTATTCTAACTCATTTCTTTCCTCTGTTTTCAAGTTTCTCTTTTTTAACTTTTGGTCAACTTTAACTTTTAGAGAGTATAAAGTGAATGCTACAAAACCATAGTTTATCAGTGTTCTGCTTTGCATTTGGTTTTTGAACCTAAGTAGGTTTTGATTTATCTGTTACAGTGAATAGCTGAGACTTTAAAAAATGTGGGGTTTTTATGACTGCCCTATTAAGACCTTAGTAGTCCCTGACAAGTAATTTATTTTTTTTTTTTTTTAATAAATTTTATTGTTATATTCCCCATACAATTGCAGCCCCCCCATTCTGACCCCAATCCCTCCCCTCCCACCCCCGCCCCCCTAAAAGTGTCTCTGGTTCATAGTTTTTTGTTGATTTTGATTTTCACTTTCTTATAGTTATTCATTTTCCTGGTCCCTTATTTAAGTTTTCTAGATTCCTGCTATGAGTGAGACCATCCGGTATTTTTCTTTTTCTTTTTGGCTTATTTCGCTGAGCATGATCCCTTCCAGCGCCATCCATGTTGCTGCAAATTGCATGTGTTTATCTTTTTTGAATGCTGAGTAATATTCCATGGTATATATGTACCACATCTTCTTGATCCAGTCATCTATTTTTGGGCATTTGGGTTGTTTCCAAAGCTTAGCTATTGTAAACAGTGCTGCTATAAACATAGGGGTGCAGGTGTTCTTTGGAATTGATGTTTCTGTGTCCTTTGGGTAAATACCTAGGAGTGGAATTGCTGGATCATATGGAAGCTCTATGTTTAGTAGGTCCAGAAATCTCCATACAGCTTTCCACAGTGGTTGGACCAGTTTGCACTCCCACCAACAGTGCAGAAGAGTTCCTTTTTCTCCACACCCTCGCCAACATTTGTTGTTGCTAGTTTTTTTAATATGTGCCATTCTCACTGGTGTAAGATGGTATCTCATGGTAGTTTTGATTTGCATTTCCCTGATGACAAGTGATGTTGAACATTTTTTCGTATGCCTGTTGGCCATTTGCATTTCCTCTTCAGAGAAGTTTCTTTTAAGCTCTTCTGCCCATTTTTTGACTGGATTATTTTCTTTGTTGTTGTTGAGTCTCATCAGCTCTTTGCAGATTTTTGTGATCAGTCCTTTATCATTAGTGTTGGGTGTAAAAATGTTCTCCCAGTTGGTGGGGTTTCTCTTTGTTTTTGTTATTGTCTCTTTTGCTGTGCAAAAGCTCTTTAATTTGATGTAGTCCCAGCTGTTTATCTTTGCCTTCACTATCACTGCTTTGGGTGATGTGTCTGTAAAGATGTCTTTGATGTGCAAATCACGTAGTGTTTCGCCTATATTTCCTTCTATATATTTTATGGTTTCAGGTCTTATGTCTAGTTCTTTAATCCATTTTGAGTTGATTTTTGTGTATGGTGTGAGGTGGTGGTCAAGCTTCATTCTTTTGCATGTAGCGACCCAGTTTTCCCAGCACCATTTATTGAACAAACTTTCTTTGCTCCAATGCATATTCTTTGCTCCTTTGTCAAAGATTAGTTGACCATAAATCTGTGGGTTTATTTCTGGATTTTCTATTCGATTCCATTGGTCTGTATGTCTGTTCTTGTTCCAATACCATGCAGTTTTGATGATTATGGCTTTGTAGTATAGTTTGAAGTCTGGGAGTCTGATGCCTCCATTCCCTTCTTTTTTTTTCAGGAGAGCTTTGGCTATTCGGGGTTTTTGGTGATTCCATATGAATTTCATCAATAATTGTTCTATTTCTTTGAAGAATGACATTGAAATTTTGATTGGAATAGCATTGAATCTGTATATTGCTTTTGGTAGGATGGCCATTTTAATAATGTTTATTCTTCCAATCCATGAGCAGGGGACGTCTCTCCATTTCTTTGTGTCTTCTTCTATTTCTTTTAACAGTGTTTTATAGTTTTCTTTGTATAGGTCCTTTACCTCTTTTGTTAGATTTATTCCCAAATATTTGATTTTTTTTGTTTCAATAACAAAAGGGATGGTCTTTTTGATTTCTTCTTCTTCAGATTTATTGTTTGTGTATAGGAAGGCTACTGACTTTTGCGTGTTGATTTTGTATCCTGCCACTTTACTGAACTGATTGATGAGTTGAATTAGCTTTTCTGTGGAGTTTTTGGGGTTCTCTATGTATAATATCATATCGTCTGCAAATAGTGATAGTTTGACTTCTTCTTTTCCTATTTGGATTCCTTGGATGTCTTTCTCTCCTGACAAGTAATTTAAATTATGACTTTTCAAAAATAATTTGCTGGATAGAGTCCTCATAGCAGGCAAAAATAATCATTTATGCATGCATTCATTTAGTTAACATGGGTGTCAGATTCTCTTAGGTAGGTTCTGGTGATGCGCAAAGATGAGTAAGATGTGGTCTGTGTCTCCAAGGAGCTCCCAGGTACAAGAAAAAAGGTATAAACAAATTTATTACACTTACGTGTATTGCAGACGCTGTAAAATAAGTAGGGGAGTAGGGAGTTAATACCCCTTTTCAGGGAAGAATTCTTGGAGCTGTAGACACCTGACTTTATTAGTAACAGTAGATTAGTTATATGTGTGTAAGATTTTCCATGTAGAGTCAGAAGAGCTGGATTTGAACCTGACTTAACGGTCTTTGGTTAGGGTGCTCGGGCACGATATAGCTCAGGTTCTTTCTCCTGTAAATAAAGGATAATCATGTCTGCATCTCTTTTTGTAAGTCGTTGTAAAGATTTACTATATGAAAGAACCCCAAGAATGTGTTATACTATTACATCTCGCTTTCTGTTATTTATTTATCCATTGACAACAGTATTTTGACAGATTGGGACATCAGTTTTCTTCCTCACCCTGAAATAGATGGGTAAATGACTGGGTTATATTAGTGCATAGATGTCATTTATAAACTGCTAACAATGTGAATGTCATCCATTAGGGGCAAAGAGTTTTAAGTCCAGAAGCCATGAAATTTTGGTTCTGTGCTATTATGGAAGATATTGTTTATGATGTATAAGGTGTGGTTTCTGAAAAAATACTGTGTGGTTCTGAGAGATTTATTTGGTAACAAGCTGAATTGGAAACAGCTCTATTTCTTGTCAGAAAATTCTGTGCTACTATTAAAGGTTATTTAGCATTTCAGAATTGCATTTTCCCCATTAAACAACAAAAGTTTATAGACAGAGGATTAGAGATAAATTGAGTAACATACTTGATTATTTATATTCTAACATACCACTAGCCTTATTCAGTTAAATGTTTAATTTGTATAATACTTAGTTTTTTTCCCCTTTCAATACACTGGACATCTTTAGAGGAGCTTGCTTTCAATAATAGAGGGGGCAGTCTATCGTTTATACTGTACTGACACTGATAGTATTTTGCTGACCTCTTCAAGTTTATTCCTCAGAATAATTTTGCAAGGTGAGTTTAAATCCCAGCTTTTGCATTTACTGGCTTGTGGCCTTCAAGTTAAAAGTTACTTATTTTTTCTCTGACTTACTATATTCATCCATGAGCTGGAGGTATAGTGGTATTTATAGTATATAGTTGTTGGGACAATTAAATCAATAATTAGGTGATGTGTTTTTGTTTGGCCCATGATTTGATTAAATGTTAGATTTGTTGGGCCTCCCTGGTGGCACAAGGGGTTAAGACACAACCTATGAAGCTATCCTCAGCCTCTGCAGCACGAGTTTGATCCCCCAGCTGGCCAGGGAGCAACCCGCATGGTGCAGCAGACCTCTCCTGACTCACCCGCTGCTCCTCTCAGGAGTGTCTTTCAGTCAATCTGCCTGTTCTGCTCCCCACTCTGTCTCTGGTGAATCCTCTCACCCCCCACACCTCTGGCCTGTGCCCTGACTCTTGTATGCATAAAATAAAATAAATCTTTAAAAAAAATAAAATAAATGTTAGATTTGTTACATCACTTTCATTTTATCAGTGAGGCACTAGACACAGATTTAGCAACTTGACTAAATTCACTAGTAAGAACCAAGGATGGGTCAATCCAGATTTGTGTGGTGCCAAAACCTTTACTTTTGGGGCCTCCCTGGTGGCGCAAGGGGTTAAGACACAACCTATGAAGCTATCAGCAGCCACTGGAGCATGAATTCAATCCCCAGCCAGGGAGGAGACCCACCTGGCACAGCAGACCTGCTGACTCGCCCCCTGCTCCCCTCAGCAGTGTATTTCAGTCAGTCTGCCTGTTCTGTTCCCTACTCTTTCTCTGGTGAGTCCTCTCACCCTTCACACCTCTGACCTGTAATCCAGTGCTTGTTTGCATAAATAAATCAATCTTAAAAAAAACCCAAAAACCAAAACCTTTACTTTTTATCCTTTTGCCAACCTTTACTTTTTATCCTTTTACCAAGATATGTTTTGTGTAACGTTTCACTTGTATGGAAATTATTCTGAAGTGCTGTAGTGTTTGGAAACAATTTGTTACTCTTTAAAAACTTTCTTTTAGTAATGTTTTATTAATAGTTTACCTAAACTCAGACCTAATACAGGAAAGAACTTTTTGACCTTGCTTCAGATATGATCAGATAGAGTTTAAAGGCAGAAATTCTGGGGTCATGGTCAGTGATTACTAAAAAAAACCAAAACCCAAACAAACCAATGGGCCACCCACACTTCCCTCCCCATAGCTTTCTTTATTCAGATAAAATTAATAAGCAATAAATGATACAAATTTAATGTGCAGTTTGCAATGTTTTAACATCTGTATACACTTGTGAAACCATCACCACAATTCAGATAGCAAATATATCCATCATATCCCACAAGTTTCCTGGGGGACCCCTATGCAATATCTTCTTCCTACCTTTTCCTAAACCTCATCAAAGCAACCATTGCTGTTTCTATTATTATAGATTAAACAGTGGTTTTGAAGTCAGATCCATCAGGCTTCAGATCCTGAGTCTACCACTATATTAGTTGGGTGACTTTGGAGAACCCTAATTTACTCATCTGTAAAATAGGGATTTTATCACTTATTCAGAGGACCATGAGGAAGATAGGAATGTTAATGTGTAATCTGAAAAGGGGAGGCTCCATGTTCCCTGCCCCACCTACTGAAGGGTGGAGCTAAGCATGTAGAAGCTGAAAAAAGACTGGAGAGAGGAGACTTAAAGACTTAAGGACACAGGAGAGGAACAGAGGGAGGACGCAGGGGGAGGAACAGAGGTACAAGTGAAGATGAAGCCATGCTTGCTTCTCGGCCTTGGATTTGCACCAGGTACTTTCTGGGCTCTCTGGCGTTCTCTCACGTTCTCTTTGCTTCTCTGCTTCTCCCGTGGTTCTGCTCTCTGCTGGTGTCTCCGTGATGCCGCCCTTATAAGCCCAGTCTTAGCCCAGGTGAATCCCATCTACATAAGCCCACACCCTACTCCAGGTGCTCGCCATCAGGCATGCATTCAGGACCGCAAGGATCTTTCATTGATGCTAATGGTGGGAGGAGAGAAAAGCCTGATACCTTTTACCTTACCCTACACTAATCCTATTAAAGTTCTTTTGCACTAAAAGTATACTTTCTCTTTATGTGGCAGATGGCAGAACCCATATAGACTGTGCAAGTTTGGGGGTCCCAGATGTGCCTCTTTCTCACCGCTAACAGGAACAATGGGCCTAGCATGGAGCCTGATACAGAGCAGGCCTTCAGTCCCTGGAAGCCAATATTACTAACCCAGGTTTCTGTTTTTGTGCCTATACATTTCACAGTACAAAGCTCCAAAATATCTATTTTCTGTCACCAAGATTTTGTATCACAAAATATCTAAATTCTATCACTGAGACCTTCTTTACTCTCCCACTGTCAGTGTTTTTGAAACAGGAAAGTTTAGATTTAGGCAGTTTGAGGCCCTAAAGGACTTTCTGGTACTCCTTTCTTCCTGCCTCCATGCTCAGTGTTCCATATGCTATTAATTATGAGCAGATGTTCTTCATAAATAAGCAAAGACCTCCACAGCAGATTTTTGAGTTCTTTATGCCTGTGTTTAAGTCTGGCATTGTTATAAAGCTGCATAAGCAATGAGCTTATAGTCCGAGTTCTGGCTATAGTTTCCATGCTGCCTTGGGCAAACCGTAACATCTTTCTGAACTTTGGTTTTCTCACCTATAAAGTCAGGAGGGTCATACCACACAAAATTGTTGAGAGAATTTTAAAAATGAATTGTGTGATGAAGTCATAGTTTATCTGCATCATCCCATGACTTAATGCAGTATTAAAATTTTGTAAAAGGTCCAGATAGCATGTTTAAATTTGATATCTTAGGGATTTTAAAAAGTATGTTTTATTAGGTGTTACTTACAGGTATTATGTGGGGGTGGGGGTGGGAAGCAAAAAACACAGGTTCAAAGTATTAGAATTTAAAGGCAGAGAAACTAATTCAAATCTTAGTTTAGTAACTGTGTGGCCTTGGGCAAGTTATTTAATTTCTGAGCCTTAAATTCTCATTTATCCATAAGGGATATCTAGCCTGCCTCAGAGGGTTGTTGTAAGGATTAGAAATAATGTGTGTACAGTGCTTAGCATCTAGCAGATGCCCAGTGATACTAATTTCCTTCCTTCCGTTTCCAAAATTGGTAGGTAGATTGTGGAGTTTAGTGAACTGTTACTGAAGGGATTACTTGCCTTCCCCATTCCATGATGCAGTTTGGCTCAGTTTGTTAGGTAGTGTCTCGAGTTTCCCAGTTCAGTCTATAAATGAAGTTTGAAGTTTATGATGTTACTGTAAAGTGATTTTTTTTTTTTCCCTAATAATGGTAAGAGCTGATGCCATAGTTTTGTACTTCTCATCAGTCCTCATTGCTGTGGCTGGAGGTAGTTTGTGTTGTGGGAGCCAGGGAAACCAGGGCCATTTTCATGTCTCTTCTGTCTGTGTTTATTTGGGTTGGAGAATTGTCTAAAGGCTATTAGTGAATAAAGTGGATTTACTGAGTTCAGATTCTTCCTCCCTGGCAAGCCCAGGAATGACCTAGTGGGGGGAAAACAAATAGGAAAATGTCGGATAATTGTTGACTTCTGCTTTTAAAGTTGTAAACTCAGGATCTTTGAGTTTGGGGGCGGTGGAGAGGAGTTGATTTCCCATTGCCCATTCCCCTCCAGAGTGTTTACAGCTCAACACAAAGGGAGCTTTAAGATGGAGGTTTGCATTGTAATTTCCTAGAAATTGCTGCTTCTGGTAACTACTCATTCAGTTTGTACCTCTTTGCTGCAGTGGATGAAACAATGGGGACAATAAAGCCATTTATCTGATAGCTGTAGCCTCAATGGGATGTTTGTTTTAATAATGGTATAATTTGCAGGGCTCATAAATTGTGATTTTATTCTCATGGAAATAACTGCCCGGTGGTATTTGGATCCTCAGGTCTCCTGTTGTGGATAATTTCACTAACATTCTGGCTGACAATTCCTTTTATTCCAGACTTCATTTTAGATTGTTCAGGCTGGTTGGGTAATTAGCCCAGTGCAGAGCCAATTTTCTTTAGTTTGGAGCTAGCAGGTGGTTACTAGGTAACTGAAGATCTTCTGAAGGGGGAAGAAAGTCGGCTTGGGGATTCAAGGCAAAATAGCTAGGTTTGGTTTTGATTGTCAGCTGATTTTTTTTTTTAAATGTTTTTTAAAAAGGTTTAGCCAATGCCAAAATACCTGGATGAAAATAAAAAAATTGAGTCATCTGAATATTTTTCCATAATGTCAAGGATCCCAATATATTTGGAAAATCATGTATTTGAGTTTTTAATTTCCACGTACATGTTTTTGCTGGGAATATCGGCAGAAGGCAAAAGGTGATAATAGCTACCGTGTGCTAGATGTTGCCTTAGACATTTTCTGTACATCATTTTAAAATCTTGATGGCTCCTGAGAGGTAGGTATTGTTTCTATTTTACATATGCAGAAACTTAAATTCAGAGAAATAATCAAATGAGGTATCTCGGCTAATAAGAGACAGTTTACCAGATTCAATGCTCATGCTGGGTTTTTAACATGTCTTTAGTGTAAGACATTCTGAAGATACAGTAAAGCTTCTTTTAAGCTTTAGATATTAGAGCAATTGGTTTAGTAATATACATGAATTAGTACTTATCAAGTATATATATCTGATTTTTCTTGTCATCTAATTTTGCATTATAGCAGAAAGATACATGGAGTATTTTGATTATCTTACAACAACTGTGGACCTTCTGTTTTAAGAAGTCTTTAAAAAGTCATCAAAACAGGGCCTCCCTGGTGGCTCAGCAGGTTGAGCGCCGAGCGCTGCGCTGTGAAGCTGTCCGCAGCCTCTGCAGCACGGGTTCGATTCCCGGCTAGCCAGGGAGATTCCCACAATGTGCGGCAGACCTCTCCTGCCTCACCCGCTGCTCCCCTCTGCGGTGTCTTCGTCTGCCTGTTCTGCTTCTGGCTCTGTCTCTGATGAATTCTCTCACCCTCCCGAGCCTCTGGCCTGTACCCTAGTTCTTGTATAAGTAAATAAATCTTTAAAAAACAAACAAACAAAAAAGTCACCAAAACAATGTAGTATAGCCACTGGAAATAACATCAGGCTTGGAGTTTGGGGATTTAAAATCTTATTTACTCTCATTTATTGGGTGATCTTGGATAAGCCTTTTCGCCCTCACTGACTAATAATTAGGCCTTGGATAACCCTCATTTTGCTCATCTGCAAAACAGGAATGTAATACTCACTTTATGGGGATATTAGGTTAATGAATGTTATAGTGCCTAGTATAAGCCTGTAACATAATAGAGTCTCAATAATGTTGCTTCCTTTTTTTTTTTTTTTTCCCCATATTAGAATAAATGGTTTTACTACAAGTTGGAGACATTTCTGTCAGTAGTAATCATAGGGCGGCTGTTCATTGTAATCATGTTGTCTATGTTGCTGGGGGTAGTTGGATTCTTGTCTGGGCTGTGGGTAATTGTTACCCCAGGATCATCCATGCTATTGATTGGATTGAATGTCACTTGGCCACTTTCCATCTGCCATCCCAACCTCTAAACTGTCTATTATCCTGCAACCAATTGCCTCTGTTTGGTTCCCCACCTGCCTTGCTGTCCCATTCCTTGACAATTGGAGGGTTAGACCCTGCAGAGCATTTCAGGTAGTCCTGGTACTCTTGGAGATCTTTTGTGTACTTACTGGCAAATACCTCTTCAATCTTTGCGACAGTTTTAGAAGAATCAGACATTCTGAAATCCCCAGTGCTTGGAGGCAGCTGTACTAGTTCACATTTAGGTTGTTCAGATCTCTCCAAGGTAATGGAGCAGAAATCACAGTCACACTTTGCCAGCTTTCCTTCTTGACTAACTCTACTACTAGTGAACTATCAGGATAATTTGATGCTTCTTTCATCATTGGCCATCTTATTAAAAGATGACCAGCTTCTAGTGTCATTATTACATTTCGTTTGATGCTATTCAAATGGCAGTTCATTTTTCCCCAGGAACTTGTGCCCAAACTAAGTAATTTGTTTAAGGGACATTTAGACAACTGGTTCATTGTTTACACTCTTGGTCAAGAGAGTCAGTGCTTATGTGGCAAGGGCATTGGATTTGTGATTATACGCATTTAGTTGAACTTCCAACTTTGCTACTTACTTAGCTGTGCTTTTAGGGGAAAACTTTCTCTGGCTGAGACTTGGAATAGAGAATAATAGCTGTTGTGATTAGAGAAAATGAATGAAAATACCTTTTAAATTGAAAAATTCTAGGAGAGAGAGAGTTATCATTATGACTTTAAGAGTTAGATTAAGTGGGGATTAGTGAGAATTTACTATCATTTTAAGATAGAAATTTAAATTTTCATTTGAAGCTGGATAAAGAAGACATTTTGATGAATTTTTTTGTTGTTATTGTTAATTCTTGATCCATAAAGCAAGGAAAAGGGAGGCTCTTTGATTAGAAAAACCCAGTGTGTGAAGAGTAGGTTCAAAGAGGAAGAATGGAGGGTAAAACTGTAGCTTCTCTCATGAGTACACTGGAGTTGAAATTCTGATAATATATACAGAAGTTACATTCCTAACTCCCTCTACCCTACAGCTAAGTGTGTCCATTTTGGGGGAGAAGTTCCAGGTGAATCTCGTGTTTACTATACATGAATCCATTGGTGAGCATTTGGCATATTTTCATTTAAAGATGTGCAGGTGGCTGGCAAGTAGGGGCTCTGCTTTCACAGACTAGAAAGCTTAATTTTATGCAATTCAGGTTATCTCTTCTCTGAAAATTGGTTCTGTTTACAATGTTTCAGTAATGCAGATGGTATTTTTCCTAACTGGAACATCAACCAAAAATTTTAATGTGTTTAATTATTGATGTATCTGAATGCTACAGTGTATTGGGTAAAGGTTTTTTTTTTTTTTTTAATATATGAAGAAAGTGTTCTGGCTTTGGATTTGAAACTATACCAATTTATTCATTTTTCATTCTGGAGGGTGTCATTCTTTACTACAAGTGACTGCATTATGTTGTTTGGCACATTGCCTTCTCTGTTGAGTGTCAGAGTAGAATAATTTTACAGGAAAGTTTCAAAGTTTCTATTTTATTTGACTTTAAGAACATATTTAGGCTTCTTTCTTCTACCTCCTTTTTAGCATGAAGTTATTGCAATGATTATGTAGGAGTTGGTTTTCCATAGCCCTGCTTAGAATCAGTCTGAGTTACTTTACCTTAATTACCTAATATGTAATAATGTCAACTGATATTTGCATAATTCTTTGTAAAGTACAGATCTTAACAGTGATGATGTGGTGGCTAGCACTGTAGTGTGTTGGGCATTATGCCAAGTGCAACATTTGTGTTAATTCTCACTATTCCCATTTTATAGAAAACTGAGACTCAGAAAGGAAATTACCTTGCTCAGTCTCACAAGTAATGGAAGTTTGAGAGTTGAACTTGGGCTGAGAACCCAAGCTGTTTGACTTCAGAGCCTACATGACTTGACCCCTACACCCTATTTTTTTTCCCCTAAACAGCTTGTAAGACTATCTATTATCTATCTTATTTGAGCCTTAAAACTCTGTGAAGCAGATATCATCCTATGTCCATTTTATCAAAGAGAAGTGAATTCCACAAGGTCATACACTTGTTGATTGGCAGAATCTTGACTTCAAATCCCAAGTCTTCTGACTCCAACCCTCTCATACTATAGCTGTTGGTATAGTTAGAAGTACATATCTGTTTTCTTAGGAATGCACAATAATCTTTTTATTTTTTAAAAAGATTTATGCATACAAGAATTGGGATCTAGGCCAGAGGTACAGGGATGAGAGGATTCACCAGAGACAGAGTGGGGAGCAGAACAGGCAGATCTACTGAAATACACTGCTGAGGGGAGCAGTGGGCAAGGCAGGAGAGGTCTGCTACACCATGTGGGTTATCTCCCTGGTGGGGAATGGAACTCATGCCTCAGTGGCTGGGGATAGCTTGATAGCACTCAGACTTTAACCCCATGTCACCAGTGAGGCCTGATATGGAAAATAGGTTCTTTTAATTAGAGTAACTGAAGGTAAGATATAGCCTTTTTCAAATCCAAGGAGCAAAAATCTCTGGTAGCTAAACTGTCAGAGTTCCTTAGGGGGTGGGGGTGGTCATGGGATGGGGGTTGGGGGGGAGGGGGAGAGAGAGAGAGAGAGAGAGAGAGAGAGAGAGAGAGAGAGAATGCACACATATTTTCTGACTGAAAGAGTTTATGCTCTGGTGAATTCTCTCACCCTCCCGCGCTTCTGACTGTACCCACTGCTCGTATAAATAAATAAATAAATAAATCTTAAAAAAAAAAAAAAAAACTAAACTGAAAAACAAAGAAACCAAAAAAAAAAAAAAAAGAGTTTATGCTGAGTTTAGTATTATTAAAGAGTGATGATGCTAAAACTACCAGTTTACTTTATATTCTGTGCTTTTCTCCTGTTTGCTTCATTCTTGGTCCCTATTTGATTATGTTTGAGAATTACAGTAGCACTAATTACAGTGTTATACTATTGAGCCAGTGTGTGGTAATTATATATAACAGAGCCTTCATGTGAGTAAGGGATTGTAGTTATGCATTTGTAATAAAGAAGCAATTTTTCTGATATATGGCTGAACTTAATTGTACTGGACTTTTTTTGATTGCCTTGTCTGATTTTTTTTTAATTTCTATGAAGACAATAGGACGATGGAAAATTAGTTTTCCAGTGTTCTTTGTCTTAAGTACACATTTTAAGTACATTAAAGTGATATAATGTTGTGGCTTCTCTTTATCACATTGAAATGTTATAATTAAAATAATAGGGTAATTTAGTAGTACATCATTAGAAGACTTATAAATTTTGGAATGTTGTAGAGTTGGAAGAGATCATCATCTGCTCCCCTCTCATCCTCTCATATATTACAGATAAGGAATTCGAAGCCAGAAAAAAGTCAGTTGATTTGTTCAAGATCATATAGTTTGAAAATGAAGAAACTGGAACTAGAACTTAGGCTTCCTTGTTTTTGCCACAGGACACTCTTTTTCCTTTTGAAAACTATTTTCTGACATAGTATTTTGAAGGCAGATATGCCATAAAGGTAATTTCACATGGCCAAAGTCACAAGCTTAAGAGTGTTGGCTCATTTGTCCTATAGGCAAATATTGTGTGTCTTCTGAAAGGAATATCTTAGCTGTAGCAAACAGATCCAGGAGCTAATTCCATAAATAGCCTTCTTCCAGGTCCTTGAGAAGAAACTGACTTTGCTTCATTCAGCTTCTAGGCAAGACGACTTTCAAATACAGCTTAGGCACTTGGTTTTTCAGATGCATTTCTGTGCATTATTTATGTCTTTGATTATAGTTCCAAATGTTTGAGAATTTCTAAGCCCCTCTTCTTAATTGAGCACTGTAGTGTGTTGATTGTTATGTTCATGTACATGAACATGATTGTAATGTTCATGTAAGTTGCCCCTTTTCTAGTAGTGATATAATTGATTCCATTGTTCCAGGTTATAGATTTGATTATTCATCTATGTATTAGTTATGTAGATATCTACATACTAATCTGCATACTAGTGGATCTTTTAAGGGTTAGTCGTTTTAATGTGCAAAGTGCATGAGATCAAACATTAGAATTTTCATTTTTGGTTACAGACCTGGCCCTGCTTTGTCATCAAACACATTGAACACATCATTGCAACTTAATTTATCACTTTATGTGCATATTTACTCATGAATATTCTCCTCTCTAATATTGAAGATTTTGTCAATATCTAGATTTTTAGGGTCCCCTGAAATTTATCTTACAGTTTCCACAAATATAGAGTGCATATAATTCTATAGTATAGGCCAGAGGTGTGGGGTGAGAGGATTCACCAAAGACACAGCGAAGCAGAATAGATGGATTTACTGAAATACACTGCTAACGGGAGCAGTAGATGAGACAGGAGCTCCCTGGAGGATTGAATTCACAGCTAAGGGCTGATAGTGCTGAGACTTAACCCCTAGGCCACCAGGAAGGCCCGTTAAGTGATTGGTTTTAAGCTGACTCAAAACTGAATTCATTATCTGCTTTGCCAAACCTTTTCGTATGTTTATTTCATTGAGTGACAGCACCATTTCCTGTGACGCAAGCTAAAAATTTGGAATATAAAAATTTTCTGCATATTCCTATAGTCACTAAGTTGTATAGGTATTACCACTTCAATATTTCTCAAATCCGTGCCTTTCTCTCCATTCCCACAGCTGTTGCTTCAGCTCATTTTCTCAGCATCTCTTGCCCAGACAGTAGCCTCCATTCTTCCCGTTGCTGCTAGGGTCACCTCCAGTGACCCCCCTCATCTCAGCCTGACCCTGCCAAACTACTTGCAACCCCTGGGATTTACCATATGCTGTTATACTGCCAAACCTTTATTCATGTTGTTTCTTTTGCTCAAATGGACCTTCTTCTATTCTCAACCTGGCAAACACAACTTTATTTTTAAAAATCTTGTGTCAACGTCACTTCCTCTATAAAGCTGTTGGTTTCCTTCCCGGTAGAATTGACTATTTTCTTTTCATGCTACTTCTATGTGGACACTAGTCATAGAACTTATAATGTTTGTTGCACTAAATTGGTGATGTCTTCCTTGTGCCATCAGTACTCAATATTATGCCTGGTAGAGAATAGCTACTAAATAATTGCCTGAATGAATGGAGTATGTGACAGACTGATACTTGAATCCAAACCCTGTGTTTTCTTATAATGACTCATTCTCTGTTAGTGTGTGCATATTTCTCTCGAGTTGTTTTCCAACACTGCATTTGGAGATCTGACTTTCCAGGACCTCTTTTCTTTGGCAGTAACCCTGCTTGAAAAGGGCTTTCAACAAATCAGCACTTTTGTGGCATCATCATTGCCCTGTCATGTGTTTAGGGCTCACACAAACAGCTTAATTTTTAAGAGCCCATCTCTTTGAGGGCCATACTTTGAAAGGTCATACTTTGGCTTTGGAATAATCAAACTTGTGGGAAAGTATTTTGCCATTCATATTTTGAGGATATGATTTATTTGACTTTTTATGCAGGTGCTGCTTAAGCTATTGTCTGTAACCTGCAAAATAAATCTCGGCTGTTTAATTTTTGTTGATTAGATCAAGGGATAAAAGAAGTTTGCTATACATTTTGAAGGAAAGGTAGGCAAGTTAGAAAAACAGTATCTCCTTATAGTGGTATTATCCTTAAGGTTATTTACAGAGTATGTGAAAATGAAAAACTTTTTTTTTTTTTTGGTGGGACCCTCGCCAGAGGCCGGGGAACGAACCTGGGAACGAACCTGGGAACGCTGCAGAGGCTGCGGGCAGCCTAGTAGCCCAGTGCTCAACCGCTGCACCACCAGGGGAGGCCCTGAAAAACTTTCTTGTTAAAAAAAAAGTATTTTCTTACATCATTGTTAATTTTTGTACAGTATTTGATTTCTCTTCTCAGGTGTAGTCCCTGTAGTTCTCCCACCACAACACCCATGATCCAATCACCATAGTCTCTTGTGCTCTTCTCTCTCCTGTTTTGACTCCTCCTCACTCCCTCCTCCCATGTATGCCTCAGATCTATGGTCTGCTTGTCTTTTTCCTAACCCTTTTTTTTTATTTCTCTATATTCCACATTAATGAAACCATCCAGTATTTGTCTTTTTCCTTCTGACTTATTTCAGTTAGCATAATCCAAAAAGGTATAACTTTAATATACAATAGTTGCAATTTAGGAAAACATGGTAAAATCTCAGTGATGAGTGTAAATTCAGCTTGATCAGTATCATTTCTTATCACTGAAGATCACTTACTGTGAATTTAAACCATCTGTTTTGGCATTCATCCTTTAAAACTCAGTTGGTGGATGTTAATGTGATAAAGGGTAATAAAGCTTAAAATATGGCAGTCATTTGGTCGGGTTTACTTTACAACTAATTGCATGCAAACTTAAGTGTCTTTGGAAAAAAGGAATGGGGTGGGGTTAATGCTGTAGTCAACTATTTTGATCTCAGTTTGAGTCCTGCACACCTGTCACTGGCTTGTGGAAGTTTTCCTTCATAATTAAGAGTTCCTTTCTCATGTTATTATTTAATTGAATGCCACAGGAGCCTGGTGAAACAGCAGAATCCTCTTAATTGCACACCAGCTCTTAAAACAAATCACCATTGTGTAATGTGGTATTGTTTTTATAAGCTTTCCCTGGAAACAGTTTTGATCATCTTCAAGCCCGAAAGGAAATAGAGTTCCTTTGTTTTGGAGCACTGAGGATTCTGCTCTTTATAAAGTAGAAGTCATATACTTTAAAACATTTTTCTTCAAAGAGTTAAAGAACATAGTAACTTGTACATGATGCTTTACAATTTGAGCAAGTGTTTTTCTTTATATTTTTTCCTGCAGTTACTCCATGAAGAAAGGTGTTATACTAGTGTTTTTCCCATTTTACAGGTGAGGAAATTGAGGGTCAGAAAAATGACTTTCCCATGGTTGCACAATTAGTGTGGTGGAGACAGATGCAGGCTCCAGACCTTCCTCCTTTTTGGCCCAGCATATGCTCTCAAGGAGTATAAGTTACATGTATGGAAATGTTAGTTTTTCTGGGATTTACTTTCAGCTGGTCTCAGCTTAGCGTGTTTGGTACTTTTCTCTTGGAGTGTTCAATCTTTACATATATAGCCCAAAGAGGCAACATGATAGTAGGTGAAGTGCTGGGAAGTGATGGATTGTTCAGGACCACGCTGTCTATAGCTGGAACATCTTTCTGTAGGGTTGGCAGGTGTAGGGGCAGGAAGGGGTAGAGCAGGATCTCTAGGATTCGAGCAGATGGGTGAAGAAGGGATCCTGGAGCGCTCAGTGGCTTTTTCAGGCCTTTATTGGGATTCTTCCAGGTACACGGAAGACCGGGGTAGGCCTCCTAGCCCCCTGTGAATCTTCACTCTTTCTGGGCTCTCTGGCATTCTCTCGTGGCCTCTGCTTCTCTTTTGCTCTCGCTTGTTCTTTCAGTCGTTCTCTTTCTGTTCTGTTCCTCTGGCGTCCTCGTGACTCCGCTATCCTTATAAACCCAGACTTAGCCTAGGTGTATCCCACCTACATAGGCCCACACCCTACTCCAGGTGCTCGCCATCAGGCATGCATTCAGGACCGCAGATCCATCATCAATCTTAATTGCAGAAAATCCTGACCATCATTTACCCTACAGCAGGGCTTTTGTTGTCCTGCTGACTTTGTCTGGACAGGACTTTACACTATATGTGCTGAGTAGTTCTAGATAGCTGGTTGTAAGGTCAGGAATGGCCATGGTGCAGGTTTTCTGATCCAGCAGGCCGGGTAAAGGAGGAGTCAGAGTCCTCAGTGGTTTTGCAGGTTTTTATTGGGATTACCAGGTACACGGCAGGTAGGGGCACTGGGGGCCGGGAGGCTGGTAGGCCTCCCAGCTCCCAGCAAGTCTTTACTTTTTTTTTTTTTAAAGATTTATTTGTTTGTTTATTTATACATACAAGCACTGGGTACAGTCAGAAGCGCGGGAGGGTGAGAGAATTCACCAGAGCAGGGAGCAGAGCAGGCAGAAGGATCGAAGTACACTGCTGAGGTTGAGCAGCGGGCAGCAGGAGAGGTCTGCGCGCCATGTGGGACCCTCTTCTTGTGGCCAGAGAGCAGCCGGGGATCGAACCGGCGCTGCAGAGGCTGCAGGCAGCCTCGCAACCCAGCGCTCAACCGCTGCGCCACCGGGGAGGCCCAGCAAGTCTTTACTCTTTCTGGGCTCCCCGGCATTCTCTGCTTCTGCTTCCCTTGCTTTTCTCTCGGCTTCTGCTCATCCCAGTGACGCCACCCTTAAAAGCCCAGTCGAATCCCATCTACCTAGGCCCACACCCTACTCCGGGTGCCTGCCATCAGGCATGCATTCAGGACCACAGGGTTCCCTCATCTTCTCTAATGGCGGGAGGGCAGAAAAGCCTGATACCTTTCACCTTACCCTACAGTCCACCCCCTCAGGGTTTTCTGCCGTACAATCTACATATATACAATTTTCTTAGCAAACAAACAATGCAGCCATGGCCCATTAAAGCAAATACATCACAATATAACAACAAAATACAACAGAACACAAATAAGTCCAGGCAAGGCCCCAGCCTAGTGGCAAAAGACAATTATTGGTACCAACAGATAAGCCACTGTAGGGTAAAGAAAATGTCAGGCTTTTCTGCCCTCCCGCCATCAGGATAGATGATGGATCCTTGTCCTGAATGCATGCCTGATGGCGGCACCTGAAATAGGGTGTGGGCATAGGTAGATGGGATTCAGCTGAGCTAAGACTGTGCTTTTTGGGGGCGGCGTCGCGGGGACGCCAGCAGCAGCAGAAGCCAAAAGAAGAAGCCGAGAGAGAAGCAGAGAAGGCCAGAGAGCCCAGATAGAGTGAGGATTTGCTGGGGGCTGGAAGGACTGCCAGCCTCCCGGCCCCCCAGCACCCCTGCCTGCCATGTACCTGCTGAACCCCAATAAAGACCTGCAAAAAACCACTGAGGACTCTGACTCCTCCTTTACCCGGTCTGCATGGGATCAGAAAACCTGAACTGTGTCCTGTCCTGCCTTTACAGCCACCAAATCTGCTGCCAAAGGCACTGCTCATACGAGGGAGGGGAATCACCCACGGCATCTACTGTAACACGCCAGGAGCCGTCAGGCTTCCTGACCTTCTCTGGCTGTAGTCTCAGCTACAAGCCACACACAGTACCCACCCCCAGGATGCACTCACTCTGGGATTGGCGATTCTATTCTGTTGGGGGTAATCGCCAACCCTCAGGGTTTCTGTCTGCGGTCGCTCCAACACTCGGCTTTCATAGCCACCAATGCGACTCGCAGACCCCTGCACTCTGGCTAACCCACTGCACAAGCACATGGGTCAGGGATCCAAACTCTACATTCGGCTTGGGCTCCACCCCAAGCCATGTTCCCCACCCGTCCCCCAAGGACAGGTTCCTCAGCTCCTCACCCTCACTCGACAAGGACAATGAGCAGGGCATCACCCTCAGGTGATTTTACGAGACTCACAGGTCTTCAGCATACTCAGGCTGCTTAACAGCCGCTCAGGGCTTCCCAAACTTAGCATCAGCACCAGCTTTTGCCTTCTCAGTTGGCTTTTCTCTGCCTGGCTGCTGGGCACACACAGGCTGCTTTTGGCCATCAAGGCCCACTGGCCACCCCCAGATTCCAAAAAAAACATAACCTGCCAAGGTCCTCCTCCTTCTGGCTGGATTGTCAGTCCATCAGTCCAAGTCCATTAGGCCTCTCCCTGCCATCAGCAATGACGAGCTCTAAATCGTGGCCCTCTCTTCCCGACGATTCTTGCTGCCTCAGGGGTCGTTGGCTGGTCCTTTCGGGCGTCTCCTTCATGCCAGGTCTCGTCCTATAGCTCCTGGACCTTGTCCATCTCCGGTGCCGCCATGATACCTCCAGCATCGTCACAGGCAAACAGTCTGTTACTCCTTAGTCCCTCCTGGTCTTCAGAAGGCTCCATAACTGACTGCATGGATCATCCTGACGACTTACGCCAATTATAGAGGCGGGAAGGACCACAGTGCAGGTTTTCCGATCCAGCAGACCGGGTAAAGGAGGAGTCAGAGTCCTCAGTGGTTTTGCAGGTTTTTATTGGGATTACCAGGTTTACAGCAGGCAGGGGCACTGGGGGCCGGGAGGCTGGCAGCAAGTCTTTACTCTTTCTAGGCTCCCCGGCGTTTTCTCTGCTTCTGCTTCTCTTGCTTCTCTCTCGGCTTCTGCTCGTCCCGGTGACGCCACCCTTAAAAGCCCAGTCTAGTCCCATCTACCTAGGCCCACACCCTACTCCAGGTGCCCACCATCAGGCTTGCATTCAGGACCGCAGGGTTCCCTCATCTTCCCTAATGGCGGGAGGGCAGAAAAGCCTGATACCTTTTACCTTATCCTACACTGGTTTAAATGAACTCCTGTGGCATTCTGTTGATACCCACATAATCACCTTCCCCTTCTACCTTTAGGACCTAATAGTGGAAAGAGCTCTTCACAGGGAATCAGGAAACCTTGGTTCTGCTTGTAAGTGGTCAGGAATGAACACGGGGCAGGTTTTCTTAGATCCAGCAGACCGGGTAAAGGAGGAGTCAGAGTCCTCAGTGGGTTTTTGCAGGTCTTTTATTGGAGTTCACCAGGCATATGGCAGGCTGGGGGGCCGGGAGGTTGGCAGTCCTCCCAGCCCCCAGCAAATCCTCACTCTATCTGGGCTCTCTGGCGTTCTCTACTTCTGCTGCTTCTTCTCTGCTTCTCTCTTGGCTTCTCTTTCGGCTTCTGCTGCTGCTGGCATCCCCATGATGCCGCCCTTAAAAAGCACAGTCTCAGCCCAGGTGAATCCCATCTACCTATGCCCACACCCTATTCCAGGTGCCCGCCATCAGGCATGCATTCAGGATCGCAAGGATCCATCATCTATCCTGATGGCGGGAGGGCAGAAAAGCCTGACATTTTTCCTTACCCTACACTGCTATAGCTGGGTGATTTGCTACTTAACCTGTTCTCCTTCAGAAGTAAGTTTGGTCAGTACCATCTATATGAAAACTTTCCTGACTGCCCAGGTTGGCACTGGTTTTTTTGTTTGTTTCTAGAGGCTGTGATATATTGTTCACATAGCCATTGTAACACTTGCCACTTTGTGCTGCACTTATGTGGCTTCCCCGGCAGCTAGAACATACGTTTTCCTACCAGACATCTGCACTTGAAAATCATCACCCTAAACTCTGTATTCCATAAGAGCACTGTCACAGGGTTTCTTGATGGTAGACATTTGTAGTTTGCTTCCTAGTGTAGGATAAGTAAAGTATCAGGCTTTTCTGCCCTCCCACCATTAGGATTGATGATAAATCCTGCAGTCCTGAATGCATGCCTGATGGCGGGCACCTGGAGTAGGGTGTGGGCATACGTAAGTGGATTCACCTGGGCTTAGACTGGGCTTTAAGGGGGGCATCACAGGGATGCCAGCAGAGTGAAAGAGAGATGAGAAGAGGGAAAACAAGGCCACGAGAGAATGCCGGAGAGCGCAGAAAGAATGAAGATTCACCGGGGGCTAGGAGACCTGCCAGCCTCCTGGCCCCCTGGTACCCCTGTTTCTGTGTACCTGGTAAATCCCAATAAAAGACTGCAAAAGCCACTGAGGGCTCCAGGACTCCTCTTTCACCCGTCTGCATAGAATCATAGAGAACCTGCTCTGTGGCCTTCCTGCCTCTATACTTAGCTTTCCCCTTATTTCTGTGATGGTCCCAGATGTTGGTTTTAGGAACCACACTTCCTCCCTCTTTGGTCCTGTGCTGTTTTTATGGGAACTTCTTAGCTCTTGGGTACCTGAATCACACTCAAGCTAAACTAGCATATTACATTGCTCTGGCTACATTGATTGGCTTAGGGCTAAATAGATGTTCTAAGCTGGTCTAAACTGGATGTTTGAGACTTTTGCTGGAGCCACTACAAAAGACCCTCTACTAATCCTGCTGGACTAGAAGGGCATATAAGTGAAGCTGCTATGCCATTTTGATACAATAAGAGGAGGCTCTGATTCATGATAGAACCAACACTGAGGAAGCAGGACTAAAGAAATGGAGATGGTGATTTTCAGTTCTGAATTGAGGTTCTTTCCTAGTCTTCCCTAATCCTGGCTTCTGTTAATTAAATCAGCAATTGGACTTTTTGCTTAAACTAATGTGGATTAAGTTTTCTGTCATTTACAATGGAAAGCATCCTAACTGATCTGTCCTCTTCTGTACCTAGCAAAGTAATGACTTAGAATTTGTTAAGTGCACTAGTGAAATATCTCTATGAACATAAACAGGGATTTCTTTTAGTCTCAGTTTCTTTTCTTATAAAATGGGGATAATAATTTTAACCCTGCCTGACTCAAATTTTGTGAATTAATAGAAGGAAAAAAAACCTTTCTGTGAATTAATAGAAGGAAAAAAAACCTTTCTGGTCTCCTTCAACACTAGTCTATGCTAAATCATTCACCATTTACTTATATAATTATATGCAGTTGTTAGCTTGTATTCTCTCAACTATATTGTTATACCTTTAAAAGTAGGACTTTCTGTCATCTATCATTTACCCTTAGTGCTCAGCACAGTGTTGGGAGATTAGTGATCAGTCATGAATATTGATTAATGATGACAATAGCAGCTAAAATTTATGGCCTCTTTCTTTAGACCAGACATTGTACAGGCACTCTACATAAATTATCTCTAAACCTTACTTAACTAATACCAGTACCTATTAGAGAACTTATTAGATATGTAGTGTTATCTTTAGAGGTTAGGTCATACAGTTAACTAGTAAGAGAACTAAAATTGTTGGTTATGATGGGAAAAAAGTGTGATTGAACTTTCCAGAGTATACATATAGTAGGAATATTTGAGGGTCTGACTTAGATGAATCATAAAGATGAATTTATCATGATAGAGTTGAAATCTTGGCATAGAATTGCTTGAAAAACCACCAAGTTTTTCTTGGGATACTTTCATTGATTTTTACCAATTCATTGCAGCAATATTCAATAAAGATATTTGGCTTTGAAAAATTCTTTGGCTTTGGAAATTCTTTTCATAAGGGTAGTGTATGGTGATGCCCTAATGAATACCTCAGTACCTGCCCTCTCTTTGAGTCTCTTGTGAGTTTAAAACCTTGCTAAATATGTTTGACTGATATCAGTCCAGGGAATGTTTTGCTCAGATTCTGGCAAAATCACCCTGTTTGTTAGTAACCTTTAGTTCTTTATTGAACTTTAAAGTTAGAAACTAAATTGAGCAAGAAATCAAATGGAAAAAGCATTATAGACTTCATGCTATGATGGAAAACACTTTTGCCTTGAAGCAAAACATCTGGATTGTAGACTAAGGTGTGAATCAGATGTTGTTGTTTACTAAGGACCTCTTAGATGACTTTATATTGTCATATGTAATCTCCAAAAGAGTAACTATTACCCCTACTTTATGATGAGGGTTAGAGAAATGAAGAGAGATCATAGAGCTATAAATATTCTCCTGTAATGTTTTGAGTCACAGTTCTTAAGGTTGCAACATTGAGTCTCAAGATCAAGAATTATATAGAAGAGGTACTCAAATTATCCAAAATTGTTATTTTTATTGTTTGAAGTGAGTGAATTGTCACTTATAACCTTAGGTGTTATAGATATAAAATAGTTATTTCAATACTGGAAGGAGGCCTGATAAAGATCTTGTTTTATGACTTCTTAAAAAGTGAATGACTTGCCATTTCTAATCTGATATGCCATAATTTTAATATACTTATTAGAGGTACAGTAGGGTTAACCAAATTTGTTTGGTCTTTGACATATTCTTCAAAGGATTTAGGGTATCTTATAGTAATTTAATAAAAATAATGTAAGAAAGAAAATTACTCTGTACTAATAAAAATAGATTGTGTATTCCCAGTTGCTGTAGGTAAGCCACAAACTTGTCTTTGAATTTCCTAGAAGAGAGGAAGACTTTTAAAAGGAGAAAAACAGGACTGTTCCTCTAGGAAAACAGTTTAACATTTAACTGAATTTACCATTCAGGCATAGGGAATGGCATGGAACACAGCCATATTGGCACGAAACCTGCACAAAATGCTCTTTGTTTACATGTTTTATTCCATTTTAATACAGTGCCTTTTTGTATGATCCTACTCCTAGGAGAGATGGATTAAAATGTACAAACTACAGTTTAATATAGGGTAGACTCCCAGAGGTAGGGCTTTATCTGTACTGTTGTGATTGTAGGAACTCAGAGTGGAGGGAGACCACTTTTGGCCTGGGTAACCATAAAAGACTCCCTGGCCTAGCAACATGTATGTTGGTAGTACAGTTTGCTGTACTGGCTGGAATGAGGGTTTTAGGTTGGAGTCTGGACTATCCAACACAGGTATTCAGAGACTCTTGTTGCAGGATAGATCTCAACATCTTCCCCCTTCCTGGGGACTCAGAGTTTCCACTTTTCCCTCTTCCATTCACACTTTCTGCTAAGGCGCTCCTTTGCAGTCTGCTGTAGCACCATTTCCCAGGATGAATATGCTCTAAGAAGCTGCTTTTCCTCTCTTTCCCACTATATGTGTAAAACCACTTGTTCTTCCAATTTTTCCCCCTAAATGACTCTTTTCCCCCTTTCCATATTTCTGCATCTTTCAAGCTCTTTAGCTGGAAGAAAGGAGAGCTGGTGACACATTTCTGAACTCCTGACATATTTGTTAATGATATAAAAAAATAAGCTTTGGTGTATAGAAGTAGTAACACTTCTTAAGTATGTTAATAAATTAAAGTTATAGTAGTTGCCATATTAAAATAGTTAATAGATTAGTATCAGCAAAATATATCTTAATTTTTATTATTTATGTACATTTTTGGTTTTTCATAGTCTTGAACTTTTTTTTAATGTTTTATTTTATATAATTCTTACACCATTTTTCATCTTTGTACAATGTATGCATTTTCATTTTGGTTATATTCCCCATACAATTGCACCCCCCCCTTATTTTGACTCTACTTCTTCCTTTCCCCACCCCTCCCTAATCCCCCCCACAGTGTGTCTGGTTTATAGTTGCTTGTTGATTTTGATTATTACTTTACATAGATTAGTCTTTTTCCTGGTCTCTTATTTAGGTTTTCTAAATTCCTGCTATAAGTGAGACCATCCAGTATTTTTCTTTTTCTTTCTGCATAGTCTTGAACTTTTATTGGGGAAAGGGAGGCAGGCAGCCCTGTCTCCTGCTGAGGGCCACCAGCCTCACTGCTTCCCATTGTCATTGATGGGGTGGTTCACATGCTTATGGGAGGCCAGGAAGGTCTTGAGCTTGGGCTGGGTGCTAAGGTGCACTGCATACAGCAAGAGCAGGGGCACAAGGTCTGAGGGTGGGGGGAGGGAACGGGCCAGGACCTGGTGAATTACCAGCAAGTCCAGCAGGTTGAACTCAGTAAAGGAGATCTGGTCTCCCAGAACAAAAGGCTGGTCCCCCTGATTCTGGGATAGCAGGGTCTCAACAGGCTTGAGGCGAAGGGCAGTGACTTCACATAAGTCTGCTTTGGCACCCTCGTAGTTGGTGTAGATGAGGGTGGTGTATTTGCAGCAGAGGTCTTCCACACCGTCATTCACCATGTCCAACAGACCACCTCATGCTGGTTATTTCCATATAGCCCCAGGGAGTGATGTAGGTGTCACAGGATTATACTGGATTGGTATAGGGTGAAGTGTCTGTCCCGGAACTTGGGTGAGCTGTCTCTACAAACTGGAGGCTGTGAGAGGGCCCTGCCAACTGTCTCTGTGGTGACCATTTCCTCCTTCCAGGTCTGGTCATGGTCAGCCAGTGGCATGCACATGGCCTTACAGCACCCTTGAGCAGGGAAGTAGACAGTGGTATGGAGGAAGGCAGCAGCAGCGGAACTCAGGCCTATCATAATTTTTAAAGTGGATAAGCCAGGAATATCAAAATGAGAAATGTTTTGGTTTTAGACAGTATTGTACTACATTTTTTTTTTGTTGGTGAAAAACATTTCATTATAGAATTTAGCACTTGAACAGTGCCCGAGATATTGTAGACCATCAGTAGGTGTTTGTTGATTTATATTGCTTTTTAAGAAATACTTTTTATTTCAAAATGATTACAGTATCACAGGAAGTTGCAAAAACTTCTTTCCAACTTTTCCCATGGTAACATCTTATATAATGTAGAACAGTATCAAAATCAAGTAATTAGCATTGGTACAAAATGTTAACTAGACTACAGACCTTTATTCATTTCCCACCATTATTTTCATGCATTCATGTGTTTGTGGGGGTTGGGGGGGTGGGGTGGCATACAATTTTATCCCGTGTAAAGATTTTTATAGCTACCGTCACAGTAAAGAAACAGAGCTGTTCCATCACCATAAAGGAACTCCTGTGTACTATCCCTTTTATATTTGTGCATACACTTCCCTCTCTTGCTCACCCTTCTCCTGTGTTTGTCCCTTGGCAACCACTAATCTGTTCTCCATCTGTGTAGTTTTATGACTTTGATATATAAATGAAATCACACAGTATATAATCTTTTATGATTGTAAGCACAGTGCCCTTGAGATTCATCCAGATTTTTGCACATATCACTATTTTTGTTCTCTTTTGCTGAGAAGAATTCTATCATATGGATGTACCAGAGTTTGTTTAGCCATTCACCTGTTGAAAGACATTTGGATTGTTTCCAGTTTTTTTGCTATTACAAATAAAGTCGTTCTGAGCATTTTGTAAAGGTTTTTATGTTTTTATTTCTCTGGGATAAATGCCCAAGAGTGCAGTTGCTGGGTTGTGTGTTTAGTTTTATAAAAAAACCTACCCAACTATTTCCCAGGTGGCTGTACCATTTTACATTCCTACCAGCAATGTATGAGAAATAGTTTCTCTGCATTATTGCTAACATTTAGTATTATCATTGTGTTTTAATAGACAATAGTATTTCTTTGACTACATTTGTTTTTAGTACATAGCAGGTTGGTAGCCTTAGTCAAGACTAGACTTCTCACACTTGCTTTTTGTACCCATTGTGTTTTTCTTTAAACATACTTTACATTCTGAAAACTTACAGGGCTATTTAAAACTTTTCCCTGTGTTTTAGTTTTTTATTTATATGTGTCTCATGGGTTGCAACAAGAGATGTCTTAGTGAAAGTACCTTTGTTGAATTTCTTGAAATGAGACTAACCATGGACTTAATGGTACAGACTTTTTTTGGTGGACAAGTCATTTGGACTTTTTTATTGCTGAAGTAATGCTATTAAGGATTTTGTTTATGTTCTTCTCATTTGCAGCAACTTCCTAGACCTTTTGTTTTCTTTCCTGATGAGAATAAGAAATGCACTCTCGAAATTTGAATCACGGGAAGAAAAGGCAGTAACTCAGTTTAGGGGGTGTGTTTTTGAAGGGAAAGTTCTCTTAATCTAATGAATTGAGCTGAAAGTCATATAATATGAAATTAACCATTTTAAAATGAACAATCCAGTGACATTTAGTGTAGTCACAGTCTTGTGCAACCATCTTTGTCTAAAACTTTGTACTCAATAATCATTCCCTATTTGTTTCCTATTCCCTATTCAGCTTTTGGCATCCACCATTCTGCTTCTGTCTCAGTGGATTTACTTTTTTTTGGATATTTTACATAAGTGAAATCATACAATATGTGACCTTTTGTGTTTGACTTTTTTCTACACATTCTTGCCAACACGTTATATCTTCCTTTTTTTTTTTAAAAAAAAAAAAGATGGCATTCAGTCAGTGTAGGAATGCTCTTGCACAGATAGGGGCGACGTGAGAAAAAAGATACATTGGACAAGGAGGATGGTGGGTAGAGATTGGGAGGAATACGAGATACTTGGTAGGTTGAATTGATAGACCACGTGATATATTGAGGATAAAAGAGAAGGGTGTCATAAGAATGACTCCAAGTTCCTGGCTAAATAATTAGGAGGTAGGTAGCAATCCCAATCACTCAAATGGGTATAGTGGGAAAGGACTAGTTTGAGAGAGAATATTATGGGTTCAGTTTTGGACATGCTGAATTCGAGGTGACTTGAAGACATCCAAGGGATGATGTTAAGTAGGCAGTGAGATAAACATCTAGAACTTAGAGAAAGGTAAGGATCAGAGGAAAATTGGTTGCATGTTTAGCATTTATATGGTAAATAAAGTCATGGACATGGATTAGATTGTCTAGGGGAAGAGACTAAAGTGAGGGGGGAAATAGAGACTAGTACACTCTTGCACATTTAATTACCAGACAGAAGTAAATAACCTGGGGAAGCACACAGAGAAAGGGCAGACATAGAGGTGAGTGGAAAACTTGGAGAATGTAGTATTCAGAAGTCAGGCATTCAATAAAGAGAGAAGGAACAACAGTGCTAAATCGTACTGACCAATCAAAAATAAGACAATGTATGTGCATTGGATTTATCAGTGTGAATGAGGGTCATTCATGCCTTTAGTGGAATGATTAATAGGGAATTGTTCAACTGATAGCTGTTGTTTCATTGAAAAATAGAATGTTAATCTGGAAGAGATATTACTGACCATCTAGTTTAGTGAATTAGCAATTTTTAAAATGTACTGATATCCCTTTTCTACTAAATGTTGTGTGAGGCTCAGTACAAAGAGGTTAAATGCGACTTGCTCTGGTTGAATTAGGACTATACTACTACTCCTTTGTGTC
This sequence comes from Talpa occidentalis, assembly GCF_014898055.3. NCBI lineage: Eukaryota > Metazoa > Chordata > Mammalia > Eulipotyphla > Talpidae > Talpa > Talpa occidentalis. The sequence goes on along the minus strand of NW_023603184.1, from coordinate 38,879,893 downwards.
CCTGTTCTATTTGTGGGGAGATGAGTTTAAAAACATTGATCTAAGTGATCTCTTATTACTGAAGGGGACATTGCAGGTTAGGTAGAGGTAGTTCCTTAACAGCTTATATGGCAGGCTTTAAGTTTAGAACTAGTATAAGTATAGCATTATTGTTAAAACTAAAGCCTCTGGATCACCTTCAGAATGTTTTCCACAGTCTTCACACTACAGTGTCTGTTCTCTTTTTGCCAGTCAGCAATTCTGACTCCTTGTGTCTTCAGGGTCCATATGACATGAAGGAAACATACTAAGAGGAGTCTGGAGGGAATCTGCTTCCCTCTTATGTCAGTGTCCTAGAGGTGATGAACATAGTGGTAGCTGTGTATTGGCCAACTTCCATTCTGAGTGAATTTAAGTCCATTAGTCATGGTAATCCCATGTTCCTTGCCACTGAATAATGAAGGAATGAGTATGCTCCCACAGTCTGGCTAGTGAGACATGGCAAGAATGCTGCTAGAGATTGAGAAAGTTTCTAGACTTTAAAAAAACAAAAAACCACCACAACAACAAAAAGTGGTGGATCCTTGTGTATATGTACTTATTTATTACTACTAATTTATTTAGAATATTACTTATTTACTTAGAATAAACTGAACTAGTTTGGTCAAATGGAGATTTTTAATACGTATCTGTTTTTTTTTAAAGGAGAGCACTTTTTTTTTTTAAGGTTTATTTTTTATTTTTACAAGAGCTGGGGTACAGGCCAGATGCACAGGAGGGTGAGAGAATTCACCAGAGACAGAGTGGGGAACAGAACAGGCAGACTGACTGAAATACACTGCTGAGGGGAGCAGCGGGTGAAACAGGAGAGGTCTACTTCACCATGTGGGATTCTCGCCGTATAGCCTGGATTTAACCCGTGCTGCAGAGACTGTGAACAGCTTCACAGTGCGGTGCTCAGCCGACTGCACCACCAGGGAGGCCCTAGCTCTGTTTTTATAAGGAGTAAATAATTTAATGTGTTCAAAAGTATCTGAGAACTAAACAGTTCATGTGAATGAAAATGTCTTCTATAGTTAGGTAAAAGAATGGGTCACATGATTGTAATTGTAATGTTTTTTAAAAAAGATTTATTTTATTTATTTATGCATACAAGAGCTGGGGTGTAGGCCAGAGGTGTGTGTGTGGGGTGGTGGTGAAAGGACTCACCAGAGACAGAGTGGGGAGCAGAACAGGCAGATGTACTGAAATATACTGCTGAGCGGAGCAGCGGGCGAAAAAGGAGAGGTCTGCTGTGCCATGTGGGTTAGCTCCCTGCAGTGGCTGCTGATAACTTCATCGTGCTGAGACTTAACCCCTTGCATCACTAGGGAGGCCCTGATTGTAATATTTTTATATTTATTTATTTATTTTTTTGTGGGCCCCTCGCCGGTGGCTGGGGATCGAACTGGCACTGCAGAGGCTGTGGGCAGCCTTGCAACCCAGTGCTCAACCTCTGTGCCACCAGGGAAGGCCCCTGATTGTAATATTTTAAAAAGGTAGTATGGAGGAGGGAAAAGATCTTCCCTTTGATTAACCTTGAATGCGATGGTACTGGAGGGGTGGAGGGAAGGCAGAAGGAAAAAGGGCCAGAAGTAGATTAGATTAGATTTTTAGGGCTGTTTGGGGGTATAAAGAGTGAGGGCTGGGCCTCCCTCGTGGCACAAGGGGTTAAGAATCAACCTATGAAGCTATCCACAGCTGCTGCAGCACCAGTTCCATCCTCGGCCATGGAGCTACCCATGTGGCACAGCAGACCTCTCCTGACTCACCGGCTGCTCCCCTCAGCAGTGTGTTTCAGTAGATCTGCCTGTTATGTTTCCTACTCTGTCTCTGGTAAAGCCTCTCACCCTCTGCACCCCTGGCCTGTACCACAGTTCTTACATGCATGCATAAATAAATCTTTAAAAAAAAAGAGTGAGAATGAGGGCTATTTAATCAGTGAAGCAATGTTAAGGTAGCACTCATATCTTAGTCTGTGTCAAGGGAGTTAGTAGCCTTCTAGAGGAAACATTGTTGCAAGTGTCATGAGTGTCTAAGTTCTGCTTGGCCAGTTTGGTGTCTGAAAAGACCTGTGGTGAGCCACTTTTTCTTTCTCCAGTGGCTCAGTTGCCCATAGCATCCCCAAGTCATGCCTGTGGGGATTTCCTGGAAAGGTATAGGGTAATGACTCAATCTAGGTACTACCAGCTGATAACTTCTAGGAGAGCTGGAGGGGGTGGGAGGAAAAATCAGTGGCCTACATTGCAATAGTAGCAGAAAGGTAGCTAGTTAGAGCAGAGGAATGTAACCATTTCCTTTGAGACAACAGATTATTCCTCAAGGGTTCTAGAATCAGATAGTCCTGGATTCAAATTTCACCTTTACCTTTATCTTTGCCCTCCTACACAAGTCAATGATGTGAAAATAGAATTGTAACATTTACCTTTTAAGGTTATGGTTACAATTAGAGGTAATGACTATAAAACTTCAATCACAGTGTCCCCCACACTCTGCATTCAGATAAATGGTAGTTTTTTTTGGGGGGAGGGGCGGGAGGAGCTGTTACTAGTAAGCAGGTAAAGTGAGTGAGACTCCTTTCACCACGTCTCTCTTATTACACATGGATTTACATGTTTGTGACCCTTTGGGAGTTCTATGCTTGTTTTAATTGTGATTCAATTGCTTGTAAAATTACTGTATTGAATGTGGATAGAAGTGGCAGTTGAAGGGAAGGATGGATGGAGGGAACATTGATGTTTGTCTTTGGCTCCAAATCCTAGAGCTTGGCCTTACTCTTCAGAGCTACATGCTTACTACTACTATTTTTTTTAAGGTTTATTTTATTTATTGGGCCCCCCTGGTGGTGCACGGGGTTGAGATGCAACCTATAAAGCTGACTGCAGCCATTGCAGCACACCCTGCACACCTCTGACCTGTACCCCAGCTCTTGTATGCATAAATAAATAAATCTTAAAATTTATTTTATTTATTTATGCATATAAGAGCTGGGGGTGTAGGCCAGAGGTGTGGAGAGTGAAAGAATTCACCAGAGTGGGGAGCAGAACAGGCAGATGTACTGAAATACAGTGCTGAGGGGAGTAGTGGGCAAGACAGGAGAGGTCTGCTGCACCATGTGTGTTAGCTCTCTGGCCAGGAATTGAACTCATACTGCAGTGGCTGCCAATAACTTGATAGTTCTGAGTCTTAACTCCTTGCACCATGAGGGAGGCCCATACATGCTTACTTCTTTATCCTCTTTTAAATTTCTTTTACTTTCCCCACCGTTTGCTCTTTTTTTTTTTTAACTTTTTTTTTGTTTTATTCTTTAAATGTTGTGATAAAATACAAATTTTACCACTTTAAATTGTAGAGTTCAGCGACATTAAGTACACATACATTGTTGTGCAATCACCATCCATCTCCAGTACTTGTTCATGTTGCACAACTGAAACCCTATGCTCATTAAATAACTCCTCATTTTGCTCTCTGTCCAACCACTGCAGCCACTATTTTACTTTCTGTCATTGTGAATTTGACTACTTTAAGTTCCTCATTACAGTATTTGTCCTTTTATGACTGACTTAGTATAATGTCCTCAAGTTTTATCTACCTTGTAGTATGTGTCAGATTTTCCTTTTTAAGACTGAATTAATATCCCATTGTATGTATAAACCACTTTCTTTTGTCCATTAATCTGTTGACTGCACTTGAGTTGATTCTACTTTATTGGTTATTGCTTTTTAATATAACAGCAAGCCCACCTCCCTTTCTTTTTCTTTACAAATATATGTAGAGCAGTTTCTTTTTACTTAGTATTAAAGACATAACTAGTGGCTAAGACAAACAAAGTCTTCAGACCTTATGTTCTGGTGATGAGAATAGTTCCATCATTGGAAGCCTTGCAGGGACTGGTTCCCTGATTTGTGAAGTTCGTGTCAGTTCAGGTATCAATAGTGTGCTTTGATGTCTTGGGCGTTAGCCATATTTTTCCTTTGTTCCTAAACTTTGAAATTTTTTCTGAGGCCTTTATTAGCCCTCAGGTGGTATTGATTGCTCTTTTTCTGTGCTAACCATCCTTTATTTCTCTTTACCATAATGTTCTTCCTCTTTTCTTCTGGAATGAACTCCTTCCCGGCTAGTGCCCTTATTGATTGATTCACGTGCAGCTGCTTGGCTAACATTAGACCATGCATTCAGGTCCTCTGAAATAGTCCCCTTCTGACTTCTGCAACCACATCTCTCACTACTGCTTGCCTTGTGCTTCACACTTTAGCAACACTAAAATGAGTTATTACCCCAGTCATGTTAAAATGCTTCTCTTCTCTGGACTGTCCTTTTTCCTAGAATGCCCTTCTCTCCTTTCTCCAGGTTCACACCTTTCTCCTTTAAATCAGTCATCTTCCATGGAAGCCTTCCCTGATATTCTGTACACTACTTTGCCACATTTGTGCTATTCCCTTCCTCTTGGTCTTTATCACAGGTGTGGTAGCTGACAGGTGTAGGCTTTCAGAGAACTCATAGATATAAGATTTAGATCTTAGCTAGATTTCTGCCATCTTTTCCACCATCAAGCTTCATTCCTCATTTCATTCATTGAACTTGGCATTACTATTACCAGACATTCTAGGGTGAAATTGACCTCCTGGGAATCTGATTGGATTTCCTCTTTTTAGCTCTCTCTTTGTGTTTCACTTTTGCAGTTGTGTCAGTTTTCACAAGGATTAACATAATCCTTTTATGTAAATATAATATGTCCTTTATGTCCTTCTCATCTAGTAGATTCCAATGCTCTTGTTCAACCCTGATGGCATTTAATATCATTATTTTTCTCTGTAAGTCTCTTTACCTTGTAGTTCTTTGAAAAATGACTATTATGGAAAATGTGAAAACTTGGCAATTATCTCCTTATAGTCTATCTTCCTCTGTGTCTTCCCTATATCCTACCATGTAAAATTTAACTTTTAAAGCTTCTAGCATTTTTTGTTGTTGTTTTAAAGTTTTTTCCTACTTATTTTCTTTTTCTTTTCTTTTCTTTTTTTTTTTTAAGATTTATTTATTTATTTATACAAGCACTGGGTACAATCAGAGGCACAGGAGGGTGAGAGAATTCACCAGAGCCAGAGCGGAGAGTAGAATAGGCAGAGTGACGAAGTACACTGCTGAGGGGAGCAGTGGGCAGGCAGGAGAGGTCTGCGCGCCATGTGGGACCCTTGCGGGCGGCCGGGGATCAAACTGGCGCTGCAGAGGCTGCGGGCAGCTTCGCAACCCAGCACTTAACCCCTGCGCCACCAGGGAGGCCCCCTACTTATTTTCTATAAAGACTGTACAATAGAGTTTGTGGCGTGCTTTCAACATTACATCATAAGCATTTTCCAGTATTATTAAAATTTTTTTATTAGGCATTAGCTTTAATGACTGCTATTGACTTGCATGACATGATTTATTTAATCATAAACCTATGGGGCATTTAGGTTACTTTCTCTTTTTTGATATTTATAAATGGCACTGTGATAAGCTTCTTTGGTTGTTAATTTTGCTGTGTTTTTTTGATAACTTTCTCTTGATAAAAATTTACGAATGAGGTAATTAGAATAAAGGTTTAAGAATTTGAAGACCTTTGCTTTCTACAACAAGGTATGAGTGTTTGTAACCTCTATATTGCTTTGCATATTTTGTCATCTAAATGTCCTTTCTTCATTTGTTCTTCATTTATTCTCTTGTTAGCTTCAGACTTAATTGCTTTCTTTATGTTAGACCAAATTACAACAGGTCTTTACTCCTTTTCTATCAAAGAAGAGACATCAAATTTATCCTTCTTTGGTTGTGTTTCTTCTTTTTACCCTTTCATCATTGATTGGTAGTTACCTTCTGACTCAGGTCTCTATGTGCAACCATACAGATTTGGAAACACTTGACAGATCCCAAAGGTAAAGCTTAAAATATGGAGAAAGAACAAGACCTGGAAAAATAAACCTAGAACAAGCCCTATTAGAAAAAAAATCTAGCTTCTGAGAGACCAAAGGGGGACCCTAGTTTCTACCTTAGGTGAGTGATATTAATCTTTCTCTGGGACTTTATTTCTTGTAAAATAGGTTCACAAAAATTATTTTAGTTAGCACTGAAAATGGTCTGGATAGGATTAATCAGTTCATAGAAGAGTATAATCTTTTTGGATAGCTACTGTGTCAAGGTTGTGTGATGAATTTAGAGAGGTATTCCTCTTGTCACAGAATTATATCTTCAGGTCATTTATTCAACCATTCATCCATTATTTATTCAAGTGGTCAACAGATATTTGGAAGTTTCATGCTAAATATTAGATGGGGAGGAAGACAACAAATAAAAAATTTTGCTTTATTGTGAAACATGCTATGATTGTGACATAATATTAACAACAACAACTAATACTTAATGATTTCCTACTATGTATCAGTCACGTTTCCAAACCTTTTACTTGTATTAATTTATTTAATACAATAAACTTTTAAGATAGGTACATAATTACATATATGAGGTAGTTACATATAAATTATAGTGAGGTACAAAGGAGAGTGTAAAAATAGTTAACTATTGAATGTCCACATGAGTGAGATGTTCTGTAGGTATTTTTATGTATATTTTCTTTCATCCTTCCCATTAGTCTACAAGGTTAGTTACCAGTTTTTTAAACTTATGTTCCATTGATTTATAATACTAATACGTAGCAGGAGTATAGTTTCACACCTTGATAAATATATAGGCATTGTCATTGTATATATGAAGAAACAGGAAGATTAAGAAACACGTAAGAGTTGAATTGAGCCCAGGTTTAATCCATTTCCAAAGTTGTTCTTAAGATTTTGTTGGTACAAGGCAGAAAGTAGGTAAAGCTCTCTAGGCTAAGGAATATAGGGTTATAGGTGTTAGAATCTGTTGCTTTTTAAGAGACTACATGGTAAAACAAAAGGACACTTGCTTGAATTTGTGAGATTGTTTCTTCCATTTCCCTATATGTCTTCTCCTCTCCAGGACAAACTAAGAAATCCTTTCATTGGAATATAGGTACTTCCTAAGTGCTATACTTATGACGGATGCTGTTGATGGCACATGGCAGTTGGGAATGCTTTAGCCAAGTGCTTAACTGAAAATGCTGTATTCATTCAGGCAGCTGTACCATACAACCAGATGGGATTTTTAAATTGACATGTTCATTAAAAAAAAAAAAAACTAATTAAAAAAATGTCAATTTGCAACCTGATATTGCTATGTTAGAATTTCCTGTTTTTTCTCTCTCCAATAAGGAATAGGAAATGTTTCATTAAACTCCTGTTAAACTGTTTATACTTGTTGCACACTGCACAGATGTGCTCAGCTGCCTGAAATACTTTTTTCAAAATTGTGTGCAATGGAAAAGAGGAGAACGTTCAGTTTTAGTTCAAAGTCCAGCATGGTTATTGACAAAAGGAGGGCAGTGTAATTTTTAGAATTTATGGAATTGAGTTTAATGATTGCTATTGTAGTTGTGCTACATAATTGAATAATGATGCCATAGAGGCATAGGACATCTGCTTTAAACTGTCTCATCATTTTTTGTCCCCAATTTTTTTTTAAATTGTGGTTCAAATTTACTGTTTCTTCGAGTCTCCCTGGGGGTGTAGGTGGTTAGTGCCGGTTCCATCCCCGCCAGCCATGGAGATACCCATATGGCGAGCAGACCTCTCCTGGTTCACCCGCTGCTACCCTCAGCAGCGTATTTCAGTCAGTCTGCCTGTTCTGCTCCCCACTCTGTCTCTGGTGAATCCTCTCACCCTCCCGCGCATCTGGCCTGTACCCCCATTCTTGTATGCATAAATAAATTTTTAAAAAAAATTTACTGTCTCTTCACTTTTTGCAGTAACATCCTGACTGGTTTCCCTGCCTCTTGCCTCACCTCCACCAAATTATCCTGCATACTGGTTCTCTGTGAAATTTGTTAAATATAAGATTCTCTCCTGCTTTAAAATCTTTAGCAGTTTCCCATAGCTTTGAGGATAAAATTCAAACCCCCTATTTTAGCTTGCAGGGTCTTTTTTTGTTTATTTTTAAAAATAATTTGGCCTCTGCCTGCCTCATTAGTCTCCAATCTTATTTTTGTGTTGTTCTGGCTAGACTGAAGTACTTGACATTTACTGTCCAAGTCTTATTCTTGTACCTTCATTAATGCCATTGTATCTGTTTGTGACACCCTCCCACGCTTTCATCTCCCAACCTTAACTATACTTAAAATGTAGCTTGGGTTTATTTTTGAGCTGCTATCCCTGTGGTTCCCCCACCCTCTACCACACTTCACCACTAGATTCTGAGTCTCTCCTTTGTATTTCTTGATATTTTCCTTTATTATAGGGGTATTTACTACTTTGCATTATTCCAATTTAATTTTTTACCTACTTCTAGAATATTTCACTTTTCTTACTTCCTAGCTTCTAAAAGTTTCTCAGAAAATGTGTATTAACTGGCTATATATATTTTTTAATATAAGGAGCATACCTTATGTTCTTCTGAGGATATGTTAATTTATAGAGTCCAACAAAGTATGATAATTTTTAGACAGGATCTCCATGTTTTTATTTCTGGCTAGTTGTGAGATTGTACTAATATTTGGAAAAAAGTTATTTTTGGAATCACTTGCAGTTCAGTTGCATGACAAACCTGAAACAAGAAAATAAACCCTTCATCAAGTCTAAATAGTGGATCTTTGGCTGGGGAAGAGGGATGAACACAGGCCTTCTGATCACCTCTAACTATTATGACTCCTACCTCTTTCCACAAGTTGGGCTGACTTTAGCCTGTAAAGGACATTGCACTTATGGAACAAAGGCCCTAGTGGTATGTGATAATAAGAAAGGTAGAACAAGCTCTATTTTACTCAGTGTCTTTCCTAGGAGATATTTATGGGAGATTTACTAAGGGTGCTGGGTTACAGAAATGAATTAGTCATATCTTCTGTCAGATTACCTGCTAGACTGTGTGAGACTCAGAAAACATACAATCTAGACACAGCATTGTTGCACTTTCTGCAATGGTGAAAATGTTGTTTGTGTTGTATGTATAGTAGTCACCAGTTACACATATGACTCTTGAGTGCTTGAAATGTGGTTAGTGAGACTGAAGAATTGAATTTTAAGTTTTACTTAGTTTTTAATCAAGTTTGAATTTAAGTAACTACATGGCTTAATGGTTACTGTATTGAAAAGCACATGTCTAAGGAACTTTTTACAGATATATAAATAAGGATGTATATATAATTAAGTATTGTATACACTTAAACAGGTTTTATAATAAAATTGATCTAGGGTTCTATCTAGGATTGGGTCAGATATATCTAGGATAAAGTGGAATCCAAAGGAAGAAGTACAGTAGTCAGTTCTGGGAGTGGGGAAGAAGGATTCAAGAAAGGTATTACAGCTTTATGAATCTTGAAAGATGCTTGGGTATACCTGGTTGTTACATAAGCTAGCTTTAAGAGTTACCATTGTCTTAGTGTTCAGAGATTACTAGTTTTTCTAGAATCAAGATACAATAAAAGGTTTCCTAAAACCTCACTGTACATACTATAATCTTGACTTTGATTCAGAAAGAAACATAGGCATTTATAAATGTTTATAATTATGTTTATGCTTATTATTAAAGCACTTAAATAAAATTGATGAGAAAACTGAGAAATTGGGAAAAAAAGTTGAAAAATTTCTTTTCTAAATAACAATTGATAGTAGTTCTTTTTTTCTTCTTTTTTTTTTTTTAATTTTTTTTTTTAATAGAGGCATGCTTTATTTATTTGTTTGCTGGTTTGTTTGTTTGTTTTGTTTATACATGCACTGGGTACAGTCAGAAGCGCGGGAGGGTGAGAGAATTCACCAGAGTCAGAGCGGGGAGCAGAGCAGGCAGAAGGACTTTTCTTCTTTTTTTTATACTAGCACTTTCAAATGAAAAAAATTTCAATTTTTGCATGAAAAAGCTGCACTTATTATATGTTAGTTATCTAGCCACCGAAAATAGAGTAACATAAGTATATTCTTGGTATGAGATTTACTAGTTGGAGCACACCATACTCTGTATTAGTCTGTATTGGATGTATGTTCTTTATATAAAAATAACAACGGTATTTATTGTTAAATGAGGTGTGAGTGCTGTTGACCTTACCACCTTAAGTCTGGAAAGGAAATGAACATTGTGATCTGGGACAGTTGTGATAGACTTTGTAAAATGGATGGATCCTGAGTTGTTTCGTTAAAGGTTGGTAGAACTTAGGTATATCTCAATTTTGTTGGTGGTGAGTCTCGTAGGAACTGTGGCAACAAAAGTGATGAAGCAGGACTGCAGGGCATATTAGGGGCAATGGGTTCATGTTTAGCAGGTTCTCAGAGTTCTTGAAAGGTGTATTGGAAAGGCAAGAGCCAAATGAATCAAATGCAAATTAAGGCATATAGACTTTATTCTGAAGGTAATAGGGAGCTGTTTAAAAATTTAATTGTGTGTGTGGTGAACTCCCTGCTGATGCAGGGGGTTAAGATGCAGCACTATGAAGCTATCAGCAGCCACTGCAGCATGAGTTCAATCCCCAGCCAGGGAGGTGACCCACATGACACATCAGACCTCTCCTGTGTTGCCCACTGCTCCCCTCAGCAGTGTACTTAGTAGATCTGCCTGTTTTGTTTCCCAGTCTGTCTCTGGTGAATCCTCTTACCCCTTGCATCGCTGGCCTGTACCCCAGTTCTTGTATGCATAAATAAATCTTTAAAAAAAATTTAATTTGGAATTTGCTCTCACTTTTTTTTTTTGAGAAGGAGCTGTGGGTTTTCTAGAACTTTTGGGAACATGGCCTGACATGCTTTTTTGTGTGTAGGTATTTATGAGAAGTTATAGATTGCCTGATGCATGATGATCTTGTACCCTGTGAAAAGGAGAAACCTTTTCAGTCTTATTTTAATTTCTCATTTATATATTCAACAAATTTGGGTGCCTGTCTGTGCCTCGTTCTGTGCCCTGGGGGTCTAGATGTAAGTTATAGTTTCAACCCTCAAGGAGCTCATAATTATACTTTGTCTGGTGTGAGTTCTTATTTAATAAATCAAGGGCACCTAACCCAGCCTGGGGAATAGGGTTGAGGGTCCTGGTGGGTGGTGCTGACTCTTTTAGATATTCCTAGTTCTTGCCATGTGGCCATGACTCCTTTTCCTCCTCAGTAGTTCCTTATTTCTCCCCTCACTTTGCCAGACAGAGAATTCTTCCTCTCCCTGCAGCCTGATGCCTGGCTAGAACACTGTGGCTTTTTCTATTTCTGTCACTTTATGTTAATTAAGTTAATTATGGCTAAAATAACACCTGCATATGTGGGGGAATAGAGGAGAGGAAGTAGTCCTTATGCAAGTCTCTGAGTATGAAGAGTTCTGCTGGAAGCTCATCAACTGCTAGATGAGCTGGAGTGTTCAAGGCACTCTAAGGTTGTATTGTGTCCTTGTGAAGATCATGATCAAAGTTGGTTAATAAGATAGCTAAGAAAAATGTCAACTTTAGGGCCTTCCTGGTGGCGCAGCGGTTGAGCGCTGGGTTGCGAAGCTGCCCGTGGCCTCTCCAGCACCGGTTCGATCCCCGGCTGCTCCCTGGCCACCAGAGGAGGGTCCCACATGGTGCGCAGACCTCTCCTGCCGCCCGCTGCTCCCCTCAGCAGTGTACTTCGGTCCTTCTGCCTGCTCTGCTCCCTGCTCTGGCTCTGGTGAATTCCCTCACCCTCCCACACTGCTGCTGGACTGTACCCAGTGCTTGTATAAATAAATAAATAAATCTTAAAAAAAAAAGTCAACTTTAGAATTTGATATTTGTTTGGAATAAATCAACAAACCAGGCAAGTTAAGAATGGGGGAAGAAAGGGAAAGACCTTTACTTATTAAAGGAACAGACACTACTTGAACGTGATAATTCCTGTATCAACTTCTGGAAATGTATAATTTTACCATTGTGCAGATGGGGAAACTGAAGCTCAGCGAAGTGAGACAGAAGATCAGAGTTTGAATTGTGGCTCCTGTACTTCCCCGCCCCCTCCCCCCCTAGTTATGAGATCTTTGTAAGTTATTTTAACTGTATGATTCCCACTTCACTTGGTGGTTGAAAATAGAGGAAGGGTGTCAGATCCCCTTCAAATGATTGTTTTTGGGGATTAAATGATAAATCTCCTATGAAAAAGTCTAATTCAGAAAAATTCTAATTCAGGTGCTTGGTTAAATTTGGTTGACTGTGAGCCTCTTGCTGCTTTGTTTAATAAGGGATTCCTTTTAAGGAAAGGATTAAAATTCCTAGAAACAGACATTTATAGGACACTGCTTCCCCCAAAAGCTGAGCACACATTATTCTCAAGTGCAAGTGGAATATTCTCAAGTATAAGATCACATGTTGGGTTACAGAATGAGACTAAGAACTGGGCCTTTGAGAAAATATTCCAAACAGGCAAATCTCTAGCAAGGCTTGCAAAGAAAAAAAAAGGGAGAAAATCAAAGAGAAGTTAAAACAGTGTCTCAGAATTGCGGAGTTTAAGAGACTACTATGAACACCTATATGCCAGTAAATTAGATAACCTACAAGAAATGGGAAAATTCCTAGAAGCAGTCTTCTGAGATTGAATCAGGAAGAAATAGAAAACCTGAACAGATCAGTTACAAGCAAGGAGATTGAGACAGTAATCAAAAGTCTCCCCTCACAAACAAAAGCCCAGCACCAGATGGTTTCCTAGTTGGTTCTACCAAACCTGATACATGAACTCAAACCTATCCTTCTCAAACTCTTCCAGAAAATTGAGTAAGAGGGCATACTTCCTTATGCAAGTCTCTGAGCATGAAGAGTTCTGCTGGAAGCTCATCAACTGCTAGAGGAGCCGGAGTGTTCCAAGGCACTCAAAGGTTGTATTGTGTCCTTGTGAAGATCATGATCAAAGTTGGTTAATAAGATAGCTAAGAAAAATGTCAACTTTAGGGCCTTCCTGGTGGCGCAGTGGTTGAGCGCTGGGTTGCGAAGCTGCCCGCGGCCTCTCCAGCACCAGTTCCATCCCCGGCTGCTCCCTGGCCACCGGAGGAGGGTCCCACATGGTGCGCAGACCTCTCTTGTTTTTATGAGGTCAGAATTGGTATCTCATTGGTTTTATGAGGTCAACATTGGTATCTCATTGGTTTGTATTTCCGTGATGATTAATGGCGATAATTTATCTTCTTTGAAGAGATGTTTGAGTTCTTTGCCCATTTTTGAATCAAGTTGTTTTTGTTATTGGTTTTAGGAGTTGTTTATATATTCTGGATATTAATCCCTTATCAATATGTGATTTACAAATATTTCTCCCATTTTGGGGGTTGCTTTTTTACTTCATTGATAATGTCTTTTGATGCACAAAAGCTAATTTTTAATATGCAGTTTACCTTAAATTTTACTTTTTATTTTTTTAAAGATTCATTTATTTATGCAGACATGAACTGGGGTACAGGCCAGAGGTGTGGGGGAGGGTGAGAAGATTCACCAGGGACAGAGTGGGGAGCAGAACAGGTGGATCTACTGAAATACACTGCTGAGGGGAGCAGCGGGCAAGACAGGAGAGGTCTGCTGTGCCATGTGGGTCAACTCCCTGGCGGGGATCGAACTTGTGCTGCAGTGGCTGTGGATAGCTTCATAGTGCTGAAACTTAACTCCTTGCGCCACCAGGGAGGCCCTAAATTTTACTTTTAAGTTAACAATAAAATTGTCCTTTTTGTATCCTACAGTTTTGTGAATTTTATCACATACTTAGATTTGTGTAACTGCCTCCACAGATAAAAAATAAAAGACCTTCCTGGTCACAGCTAGTTTTTAAATAGGTGCTTTTCAATAACATTATTAAGAAGCTGTCTTATTTCAAGACAGCTTGAAATAAGCTGTTGAATGATCAACATCAGTTGCAAACCAATCTGAAGTGCTTTTAGCTTTTGATTGGTATTCCTGGGAATGGGAATGCTGTGCACATTTTTCATTTCTTTCTCTACCTCCCCCCCACCCCCTCATGTCTCAGGAGACCTTGGGAATTAGACCTACCCACCCCCCTTTTTTTTTTTTTTTTTTCCTTCATGTGGCAGAGCACTGCTGACCAAGTAATTAAATGCAGGGATATTAGATTCTATGATATATGGTTTTGGTAATCATTCTCTTAATCTGTGTTCTTATGATCTCTTAGTCATTGTTTTATTAATTCATAGCTTTTATGAATTAATGTTATAGCTGGGTGGGTTTTTTTTTAAGATTTATTTATACAAGAACCGGGGTACAGGCCAGATGTGCGGGAGTATGAGAAGATTCACCAGAGACAGAGCGGGGAACAGAACAGGCAGACTGATGAAATACACTGCTGAGGGGAGCAGCGGGCAACACAGGAGAGGTCTGCCATGCCATTTGGGACCCTCACCGGCCGGCCAGGATCGAACCCAGACTGCAGAGGCTGCGGACAGCTTCACAGTGCGGCACTCAACTGCCTGCGCCACCAGGGAGGCCCTATAGCTGGTTTTTTTTTTTTTTTTTTAAATAGAGGCATGTTTTATTTATTTATTTGTTTGTTTGTTTGTTTGTTTTGTTTATACATGCACTGGGTACAGTCAGAAGCGCGGGAGAGTGAGAGAATTCACCAGAGCCAGAGCAGGGAGCAGAGCAGGCAGGAGTACACTGCTGCAGAGCAGGTGGGGAGCAGCGGGCAGCAGGAGAGGTCTGCGCACCATGTGGGACCCTCCTCTGGTGGCCAGGGAGCAGGCGGGGATCGAACCGGCGCTGCGGAGGCTGCAGGCAGCTTTGCAACCCAGCGCTCAACCGCTGCGCCACCGGGGAGGCCCTATAGCTGGGTTTTAATTATGCTTATTAGTAGTAAGTGGTAGAAGAGAGGTAAGAAAGAAGTCTTGATTTGGAGATACGAATCCTGGACCAACTTTTGACTCTGATAACTTACTTTAGAATTTTCATGAAATTCTATTTCATGAATTTTTTGATTGTGTTAAGTAAAGATGAGAGTTATCTAGCATTCAGAAATGTTAAGTTGAATGTGAATATCAACAATATTGATAAATGGAAACTAAAATAACACCCAGATTATATCTTTGAAGCATTTTTTGAGGGCCTCCCTCATGGCGCAAGGGGTTAAGATGCAACCTATGAAGCTATCCACAGCCACTGCAGCACGAGTTTGATCCCCAGCCAGGGAGCTACCCACATGGCACAGCAGACCTCTCCTGACTTGCCCTTTGCTCCCTCAGCAGTGTATTTCAGTCAATCAGCCTGTTCTGCTCCCCACTCTGTCTCTGGTGAATCCTCTCATGCCCCTCCCCAACCACCTCTGCTCTGTACCCCAGTTCTTATATGCATAAATAAATAAATCTTTAAGAAACAGCATTTTTTTGAAATAGCAGCTATATTGAGACATAAGCTATGTATCATGTAACTTACCTAAGTGTATAATTCAGTGACTTTTAGTATATTCACAGAATTGTGCAAGCAGCATCATAATTAATTTTAGAACATTTTCATCACCTCACAAACCTGTGCCCTTTAGTAGTCATCCTACCCTTTTCCCCTCTCTACCAGTCCTAGTTAACCACTAATCTGATTTTTACACTTGATCTTAGCCAAAAGGCCGAGAAGCAATCCCACTAATCTGATTTTTATAGTAGATTTGCCTATTCTGAATATTTCATAAAAATGTTATATAATTTGCGACTGGATTTTTCATTTACTCTAATGTTTTTAAGGTTCATCCATGTTATACTATGTATCAATACTTAAATCCTTTTAATTGCTGTATAAAAAGGGTATATGCATGGGTATACCTGATTTATTCATCAGTTAGTAGATATTTGGGTGTTTTCTATTTTATTATGAGTACTGCTGCTATGAATATATTTATTATTACAAGTTTATGGATTTAATGTTTTCATTTCTCTTGAATTGAGGAAATGAATGCTAAGAGTGGAATTGCTGGGTCATATGGTAATGTTATATTTAACCTTTTGAGGAACTTCAGACTGTGTGTCTGCACCATTTACTTTCCTACCAGAATTGTATAAGGGTTCTAGTTTCTCTGCATCTTTTCCATTGCTTGTCTTTTTGATTTTAGCTGCCTGAGTGAATGTGGAGAGAGTGCTATCTCACTATGTTTGATTATATTTCCTTAATGGCTAATGATGTTGAGCCTCTTCACTTTGCTTATTGCCAATGTTATTACTATATATATAATATATATACTATCTATATATATTTTTAAGATTTATTCATGCATACAAGAACTGGGGTAAACAAAAAAGAACTGGGGTACAGGCCAGAGGTGCGGGGGGTGAGAGGTTTCACCAGAGACTGAGTGGGGAGCAGAACAGGCTGATGCACTGAAATACACTGCTGAGGGGAGCAGCGGGTGAGACAGGAGAGGTCTGCTGTGCTATGTGGGTCACCTCCCTGGCCGGGGATCAAACTCATGCTGCAGTGGCTGCAGATAGCTTCATAGGCTGCATCTTGTCCCTTGCTCTACCTGGGAGGCCCAGTGTTGTTACTATATTTATGTATCTCTTTGTGTTTAACTATGTAGGTAGGTAATACCCTTCTTTTATAAGTTGATGCTCTGCACCCAAAGGTGCTTATTAATACTTATTGTTTAAATGATCAAAGAGGAATCCCAGAGAAAGAAAAATATGACTTCATATTATTATTCTATCCCTTTTTTGAACTCTCACTAATTGAATTGAAAGCCTTCAGAGAGGATACCCAAAAAAAGAAAATTTCAAATTTTGAATTTCAAAAATTTCAATCTGGTCTTAGGGGAAGACCAGATTGAGGACATACAACATTAAAGAGCTATTAATGACTGAATTGATTACTGGTATTAACTATAGAGCACTTACAATTTGATCTTGGCACTGGGGATATGGCAGTGAATTAAAGTCTTTATAATTATAGTCTGGTGGGTAAAGACAGGAAATGTGTGGGGAAAGGGAGTTATTTATAGGGAGGGGGCTGTTCTCTCTGGTGAGGTGAAATTTGAATAGAGATCTGAATGAAATAAAGAAACAAGTCATATTGATAATTCAGGGGAAGAACACTTTAAGCAGTGAGATAGGTTTTGCTGAGTTTATCAATGAACAGCAAGAAGGGAAAGAATGTCCCTGCTATTCACATTAAGGAATCCAAGACTTGCATGTTCTCTCACTACCTCAGAATAGTTTCCAAACAACATGAGTATTGGTGTTAAATTTAATTTTACTCTAGTGTGGATGAAGTGTAGTGAGCAAAGATGACAGTGTAGTAGGGGGTAAGATTAGATAGGTAGAGGAGGGCCAGATTACATGGTGTTTTGTAGGCTGTAGTAGTTAATCACCTTGTATTTTATTCCAAGTGAGATAAGAAACCTTGTTTTGAACAGAGTGAAATGACATGATATGAATTGAATTTTAAAAGATTATGTTAACTTTTGAAAAGAGAGAGACAGGGAATAGATAGATCGTAAGGGCAGAAGCGGGGGAATCAGATAGGAAACTATTATAAAAATTAGGGAATGAGATATTGAAAGCTTGGGCCAGTGTGGTAGCAGTAGAGGTAGCAAGAAATTGAAATCAGAAGATATTTTGAAAATAGAATTGACAGAATTTGCTGATAGATGGGATGAGGATTATGAGAGTGAAGTTTTTTTTGTTTTTGTTTTTGTTTTTTATTTTTTTTATAGCATTTTTTTTAAAGATTTATTTATTTTATTTATACAAGCACTGGGTACAGTCAGAAGCGCGGGAGGGTGAGAGAATTCACCAGAGCCAGAGCGGGGAGCAGAGCAGGCAGAAGGACCAAGGTACACTGCTGAGGGGAGTAGCGGGAGGCAGAAGAGGTCTGCGCGCCATGTGGGACCCTCACCCAGCCACCGGGGATCGAACCAGCGCTGCAGAGGCTGCGGGCATTTTCTCAACCCAGCGCTCAACCGCTGCGCCACCGGGGAGGCCCGAGAGTGACTTTTTTTTAAAGATTTATTTATGCATGCAAGAACTGGGGTGTAGGCCAGAGATTCAGGGAATGAGAGCATTTACCAGAGACAGAGGGGGAGCAGAACAGGTAGCTCTACTGGAATATACTACTGAGGGGAGCCGTGGGTGAGACAAGAGAGGTCTGCTGAGCCATATGTGGGTTAGCTCCTTCCCCCACCCCGGTGAGGGATCAAACTTATACTGCAGTGGCTAGGGATAGCTTGTTAGCTCTGAGACTTTAACCCCTGTGCCACCAAGGAGGCCCCAGAGAGTGAAGCTTTTTCCCTTAAACAACCAGATAACCAAAATTACCCGTTTATTTAGATGGGAAAGACTGGGCAAGTTTATAGGGACGCATCCTGAGTTTGATTTAAGACATACTGTATTTGAGATGGCTATTAAGCAACTAAAAGGAAATGTTAAGTAGGCAATTGGATATACAAAAGTCTGGAATTCATAGTTCAGGTTGGAAATAGAAATCTGGGAGCCACTATTATATATCTAAAGCCATGGAGTACATGTGATCACCTAAGAAATAGGTGTAGATAGAAGGGGAACCAAATAAGGGATCAGGAAAAAAAATTATAATAAATTAAAAAAAATTAACAGACAGATGTAAATCAGAGACATTCTGAAGGAGAGAGGGAGAAAGAGGGATCAACTCAGGAGGGAAGAGCACAAGGGACTATGGCGATGGTGCACGGGTGAATTGGTGGTGGGAATTTTACGGGAACTACATCTGAGAGGAGAAAGCATACATTGTACAAAAAGAAAGTGATGTAAAAAATATATATAAAAATATATATAAACATATAAAATATAATTTATATTAAATATATATACTATATATTTTTATATCATTCTTTGTATAAATAAAAACAAACCCCAAAACCCCCAAAAAACCCCCTGAAATGTGTGTGGATGGAGCAGAGAAGAGATTTAATGATCAAGCTCTGGGCATTTGGACACTGGGTGACTAAAAAGATCCAAGGGGAGTAACCAGTGAGATTAAAGAAGAATCAAGAGATGGACCAGAGGTATGGAATTTGGGGGAGGGGGAGTGGCAAGTGTCCCAGCATGGTTGCCTGGACTCTTATAGCATAATCATGGTTTGATTCTACATAACTGTAAAACAATGGACAATTTGCTTTACCTTTTTGGGGCTTTGGCGTGATCGCCAAAGTGAGAAGCTTGACTAGATAGCCTCTAAACTTTTCCCCGTTATCATAATAAACATTTATATAACACTATATAGTTTGCAGAAAGCATTTTTGTGTTTTATGGTGGTAATCATCATAACATGTCTATGATAGTTGTGTTTTTATACCCATTTTATAGATGAGAACATTAAATTTTAGACTTGTGCCAAGCCACATACTTTATACACTAGTATTTTCAATCTCTGATTTTGAGCACATAGAATGTGTTCATTCATTAATATTTGTTGGGCACCCGTAATGTACCAGTCACTGTTCCAAGTGACTACTTCTGACTACGACAAAGTCCATACCTTTATAGAGCTTTCATTCTAGTTTGGGGAGACTGATGATAAACAACTAATGCATAATGTAATATTGGTACCATAATCAAAAAAATAAAGCAAGGTGGGCCTCCCCTGGTGGTGCAGCGGTTGAGCACTGGGCTGCGAAGCTGCCTGCAGCCTCTGCAGCACTGGTTCGATCCCCGGCCACCGGCGAGGGTCCCACATGGCGTGACAGACCTGTTCTGCTGCGCCCGCTTCTCCTTTCAGCAGTGTATTTCGTCGGTCTGCCTGTTCTGTTCCCCGCTCTGGCTCTGGTGAATTCTCTCACCCTCCTGCGCTTCTGACTGTACCCAGTGCTTGTATAAATAAATAAATAAATGTTAAAAAATAAATAAAGCAAGGTAAGGGAAAAGGATATGTTGGTGGGGTAGGATGGAGGTTGATTAAGAAAATTCTCTTTGAAGAGATGGCATTTAAGTAGAGACTGGCATCATCTGAAGTAGGGAGGGCCGTAAGATGTGATAGAGGAAACAGCAAGCAGAAAGGTCCAGAGGTAGACTTGAGCTCTATGTGTTTGAGAACATCAGGAAGAACATTGGTAGAATAGGAGGTTGACAAAAAAAATGCATCGAGTTTTAGAGTCCTTTAGGCCCTGGGGAGGGGTGGTGATGGTGAGGGAGGGATCAGTTCTTAACTTCTGTCATTTAATTTATTGTGTAGCAATTCTGGACAGAATGTCTCACTTCTGATTTTTTTTTAATTTCCTTTTCTATAAAATGGAGATAATAAAGATGCTGTCTTGAGAATTAAATGAATGTATTTAAAACACCTAGATGTTACTTGAAATATTTATTAAACTTGATGCTTGTTACACATCTGCTGTTATGGACTGTTCTAAACCACTGTCATTCCAATATCATCCAGTAAATTCAGTTTGTTTCTCTTTTTTCAATTTACTTTAGTCAGCAGATCTGAAAGTTCAGTTTTTGTGTCAGGGCTGTGATAGAAACTCTCCCTGAGCTCATCTTTGTATTAAAATCAAGGAAGGGAGTGTTGGGCTGAAGAGAAAACTATTTAGAAGTCGATGAGTAGGTACAAAAACAAGGGCTTGGGATTCTGGTAATTACAGCCTCTGGTATGTTCATTTATTATGGAAAGAAACTGCATGTGCATTTCTGTCATCTTTCCTCATCACTGGATACTAACTCTACTAATGTACTTCCATGCCAGGCTTCCTGCTGACCCAAACCTGCTTGCCTTAGGAAAATCAGATAGAAGCCATCCTTATAAGACCATCTGTTTTCAGACACACAGCTGTTACCCTTACATTGCAACCAAAAACAACTGGAATGATTTATTTATCTCCAGGTAACATTTGTGCACCAGGCTTCCAGCAAAGTATAGTATCAGCTTTACACTTAATGAAGCATGCAGCACAGGTGGTGAGCTGCACAGTAAAGGATGCTTCTGGCTTAGAAATGGCTGATGGATAGGTGGAGGTAAGCTGTTAACCCTGAGAATATAATCAGAGGAATAGCAGAGTGAGCATGAGGCAATAAGAGAGGATTTCTTGTCTAGTAGAGTCTTAATTGTGTGGACTGTATTCCTGGAATTTTGAGATAATTTAACTTATCTTTAAATTAAATACACCACTCTTGAGTTAGGTGAGAAAATTAAGATTCAGAGAGAGAAAGGGACTTAGATTTACATAGAAATTTGCTACAGCTAAGACTAGAATTCAGAAATTCCAATGTTCTGTCCAGTGCTGTCCTCTACATATTTTGTTATACAATGAAAAACTTCAAAGCATTATCTAAATATGAGATGGCATTATTATTTTTTGCTCTAATTATAACTTGCACAAATCACAAGTTTGTTTAAAAACTTAAACTGTGACCAAGCAAGTCACTTACTTTTTTCTTATATGTAAAGTGAGAATAACTAATTTGTTCTGAATTATTTTGAGGGTTAAATGCAATAGAGTATATGAACACTACCTAGGTAATTTTGTTTAGATACTAAACAAACACTAATTTCTTCCTTTTGTCAGTTCAATTGAGCTAATAACACTGATTAAGCATCTACCTTGTGTCAGCTCAATTTCTAGGCTCTTTTTCTTATTTAGCCCTTAAGTTTCTTCCTATCTTCCATTATTATACTGAGAGTCTAACTGACATAATAGTATGCTTCATGACAAAGTCCTTCCATAGTCAATTTTCCATAACCAAACGCAGTTGTTGCAAACAAATGATGCCTAGTTTCAGAAAAATCTAGAATGTTAGTAAGCACCTGTGTTGATGTTGGTGAGTCTCTACTTTTACCACTCCTGCATGGTTCTTTGGGGACCCTCTGTTTGAAAGGCAAATCATAACTGTGATAGCACTTTTTTGTCCCCTCAGAGAAACTTGGTTTCTCTTTTGGAATGTTTGGTTTTAGTAAATTGCTTCCTTTTCACCTAGGTTTTTAGGCTCTTTGACAAGCCATCTGCTTCTCAAACCCAATTTCCCTTTACCACCAAGGGCTTGCAGGCAATTGTTCAGATGGAGAACAAAAGCTTTCTTCAGTTCCTGGTGGTTTTGTAAAAGCTGGAAGGCCTCAGGGACAGAGAGATTGCATCTGCTTATTGGAATTCATTTGTGATATGTGCCTGACTAGGCTATATTTTACCAAGGACTCAGCTGAGGCTGACTGAGGAGATAAAATTTTGGAATGGAGGTCTGTGAACATGGGTTTTGGTTATTTCTATTCTTGCTAGTATCAGCTAGTGCTCTAAAGAGCTGGTTGAAAATGACGTTTCTCTTCCTTCTCCTTCTTTGCCCTCCTCCCCCTCCCTTCCCTACTGTTTTCCTCCACCTCTTCAAGGACTCCTTTTCCCCTCCTCCCCCTCCTTTTTTGGTATCTGCTTCTATTGTCCACATTTTCCATTTGCACTATGTCTTTTTGTTTGGTTGCTTTTCCAGGCTATTGATCTGTTCGATGAGCAGCTCGGTGTAGTGAAATTCGATAGATTGAGTTAAATGGAGAATCAGTAATGAATATAACGCGATACAGGGAAACCTAGTGTGAGGCAGTGGAAAAGCATTGGTTAATTCATCAACATGTGGCATCAAATCTCAGTTTTGCCTTGTACTGGCTCTGTGCTCTTGGGTAAATCATTTAATCTCTTTGAATCATAGTTTCTTCATCTTTAAAAATGGGAATATAAATATTTACCTTGCTAAAGTTGTGGTGAGGATTAAGTGAAAGGAAAGAATATAGGGAAGAATTAAGCATTAAATTGGGGCTCACTAAATATTTTCTTCCATCTTCCTATCCTAGGGAAGTCAGCCGTGTGTAAAGGTGACTTTGTTTGTGTTATGTGTGTGTGTGTTATTTTAATAGACCTCTGAGAAGCTTGTTGTAGTCATTAAGAATTAGAAGATGCAAGCTTGGGCAGATAAATATATTCCTTGAAACCAGGCTGAGAGATATACTCTGGTGAAGTAGCATAAAACAGTCTTTGTGTCTTTAAAAAAGACCTTAGGAGAGCGGGGGGGAAAAAGGTTTGTTGGTGGAGGCCTTGGGATACAGGTTTTCTCAGGGGGGCCATTAGAGTGTCTCTGGTAGGTATTGGTCTCTTAGAGATGGAATAATCTGCTTCACAGTAAGTTGAAAAGAACCTGGGATTGTAAGCATGAGAAGTGCCTTTTGGGAACAGTTAATATATATGGAAGATGTAACCACTAGCTTTTCCTTTCTCATTCCCCAAATCTGTTGTATCATTATCAGAATGATCTTTCCTGAAATTCAGTTCTGGTCTTTTTAATTTGCTTAATTAAAACTTCACTGGCTCCCAGTTGCCTTCACGTCAGAGTTCTAACTTCTTCTATGACACACAAAGTCTTCCTTGATCTGAGCTCTGCTGACCCATTCAGCTTCATCTCCCACTGCTCTTGCCTGTTCTCCAGTGATATGATTGCAGCTTCTCAGCCCCGCCCCCATGCTCATGTATGTTCTGAGTCATGATAATATTTTTGCTGTGCTGTACTTCCCCTCTTTTCTACCCCAGTTTTACTTGATAAACTTCTACTCTTTCTTTAAAACTTTAAAACCCTGACTTAAGATGAGGGAAGAGACTTTCTTCTAGATTTATCCAGAATTTTGTGCATAGAAAAATTAACTACTTGTGCCATCAATGCTTAGTAGACACAATGGTGTTTCTTAATGCTTTTCTTTATGAACCATTGTCTCTTTATTTTGGTACCTTTATTGGGACATTTAATTCTTCCACATGTAGATTCAACAGATTAGCTTTAGAATTAAAAAACAAATGCAGATAAAATACAGCACCTAGCCAGCCAGATACAGCATATCATATTATAGTTTTCTTATCCTTGATGAAGTGAATGGTCATCAGTAAAGCAAACTGTTAACTTCAGAAAGAGCTATTTATTATCAGGTTGATGACATAGGTTCACCTGATCTGACTTTTTAATCATTGATGAGCTTTGGTCAAGGAAACAGAACTACTGTGCTTTCTTTCAAATAACTTTTCAATTGGACAGATTTCTTCTGATGCCAGTAGGATCTGAATTCTGTTTTTCATGTTGAAACTTTCCCCAGATGTCTGGTGATGCTTAGCTGTGTGTTCATATTTTAGAATGGGATACTTAAAAAGAGGACTGGAAATTTTTAAAACTTGCATTTTCTTACCTATGTGGCTTCCAGTGTACCGTGATGTGCCTAGGCTATTTGTGGGACAATGACAATTTCAGTATCTTTAGGTCTTTCCATTAGGGTTGCTCTATGCCCTGGGAAAGATCTCTCTATCTCTCTCTTCTTTTTTTAAAGATTTATTTATTTATGTATTCAAGACCTGGGGTGTGAGCCAGAGGTGTGGGGGTGAGAGGCTTCACCAGAGAGAGTGGGGAGCAGAACAGGCCGACTGACTGAAATATACTGCTGAGGGGAGCAGCGGGCAAGGCAGGAGAGGTCTCTGCGCCATGTGGGTAATAGCTCCCTGGCTGGCCAGGAATCGAACTCATGATGCAGTTGCTGGCGATGGCTTGATAGTGCAGTCTTTAACCCCTGGGCCACCAGGGAGGCCCCGGAAAGATGTCTCTTAATCTTCCTAGGGATTATAGTCCTGTTTCAGTGGCCTGGAAGCTTAGTGGGAGGTCCTAGATATTCAGTTCACTTACACTCTTTCTTTTTAGTATAGTAACCCAACTGTTACTCCAACTGTTCCTACAATTCTCTTGTAATGAGACTCTCTATTTCATCCTTTCCACAGGGAAAGGAAAACCTAAATGTGGTGCTAACCAGTTTCTGAATCCTATGAGGGTTATACAATTTAAATCAAGTTACTTTGTGATTTTTTTCACTGTTGACTTAGTATTCGTCTTTCGTGGCTATATGTCAGTTATTTTCATACATTTGCTTTCTGACTATATTTTGGAGCTATTGCTCTTGTGTTTCTCGTTGTCATTATGCCTTCTGAGAAATCCAGAAGTACCATCTAAGGACATTTAGTCAGTTTATCAATTTCATCCACAAATCTGGATCAGAATTTCATTCCCTGTTTTACAGGTAAAGAAATCACACACATTATCATGTGTGAAGGTAGGTACTTGCCATTGGGAGAGTGTAGAATTTTGATTTGGAGAGACTTGGGCTTTGAAGCTGTTTGTTAACAAGTTGTATATGTTAGGACATCTACCCAGAAAGGGAAATCAGGAGACTTTAAGGTGCTAGTGTCAGATGGGTCAGTCTGTATTAGCTACACTCATACTTATTCATGTCCACAGCCACAAGTATATGACTGCATTCCCAACAGTGTAACCATCACAGTGGGACCCATTTTTATATATTTGGGCAGTTTGAGGTTCATAGAGATTAAATGGCTTGCTCATATACATACTTGAGCAGTTGAACTGAGTCTAATTCCAGGTTGTCTGACACAAACCTTGGTGCTCTGTGGTTTCTCTGTTCTGTCCCTGCCTACCTTCTACAGAGAGGGTAAAACTCTTAAGGTTAGAGTTCAATGCCAGAAGGAATAGTCCTCATTGGATCCTTATAGTGACCCTGTGGGACAGGTAATATTTTTTATTTCCCATATGGGGAAATTGAAGCTCAGAGAAATTAAGTGACTAGTACCAGATCATTTGGCAAAATAAGAGTGGCAGAGCTGGGCTCATTTTCCTCTTGACTCCAAGTCCTACTCATTGATTGCAGTGCATGATACTTTTTCCCTGATTTTGAATGAGCTGCCAAAAGACAGAATACCACATGGATATTAGACTGCAGTGGTTTGAATTGTTAGTAAACTGCCAAGTTCTCTTCCCTTGGAAGGTTTTAGCTGACTGGAATTCTCCATCTATTTTTTCAATTTATGTAAAGGAGTAGGAGGCTTTAAAACTGTTGTGTTTGGACTTGCAACAAACTAATTCCTTTAGTAGAAGCACTAAAGATACACAGTTGCATTGCCAGATTGGCACAAGAAATGCTTAGGGAATATGAGCATGACCTAATGTTTTGGACCCCAGAAGGGATTCATTGTGAGTCAGGGAAAGTTAAGACTCTAAGAGTCATTCACTCTTTGGCTTAAAAACTGATTTAGTCTAGACAATTTCGTGTACCTTTTTCGATGTCCTGCTGTGTACCAGAAACAAGAATAGACTCTGGGCTCTGTCTTGCTTAGGAATCCTGTTAGTCTGATTGGGAAGGGGCATGCAAACAATTACATTACAGTGCAAGAAAGTACTACCATTGAGACAGATATAAAGAATATTGAACAGGAAATGATTAACTCTGCTAGATCAAAGGTGGGGGGAGTGAGTGAGTGGAGAAAAAGTTATCCTGCAGATGATGATTGACATGTGCCTTGCAGGATGGGTCAGATCTTTAGACAGAAAGAAAATGAAGGGCATTGTAGGCAGAGGGGAAACGTGTGTGCAAAATGCTGCATGGAGGCATATTTTTTTCTTACCTGCATTTCTTAAGCTTTGATCATAAGTTTATTTTGAAGTTGTCTCACCTTCTGTTCAGCTCAGAAATCCTTCAGTTTTTGGGTTGCTACATGCAAAAGAATGAATCTTGACCACTACCTCACACCATACACAAAAATCAACTCAAAATGGATTAAAGAACTAGACATAAGACCTGAAACCATAAAATACATAGAAGGAAATATAGGCGAAACTCTACGTGATTTGCATATCAAAGACATCTTTACAGACACATCACCCAAAGCAGTGATAGTGAAGGCAAAGATAAACAGCTGGGACTACATCAACTTAAAGAGCTTCTGCACAGCAAAAGAGACAATAACAAAAACAAAGAGAAACCCCACCAACTGGGAGAACATTTTTGCACCCAACACTAATGATAAAGGACTGATCACAAAAATCTGCAAAGAGCTGATGAGACTCAGCAACAACAAAGAAAATAACCCAGTCAAAAAATGGGCAGAAGAGCTAAAAAGAAACTTCTCTGAAGAGGAAATACAAATGGCCAACAGACATATGAAAAAATGTTCAACATCACTTGTAATCAGGGAAATGCAAATCAAAACTACCATGAGATACCATCTTACACCAGTGAGAATGGCACATATTAAAAAAACTAGCAACAACAAATGTTGGCGAGGTTGTGGAGAAAAAGGAACTCTCCTGCACTGTTGGTGGGAGTGCAAACTGGTCCAACCACTGTGGAGAGCTGTGTGGAGATTTCTGGACCTACTAAACATAGAGCTTCCATATGATCCAGCAATTCCACTCCTAGGTATTTACCCAAAGGACACAGAAACATTAATTCCAAAGAGAACCTGCACCCCTATGTTTATAGCAGCACTATTTACAATAGCTAAGCTTTGGAAACAGCCCAAATGCCCAAAAATAGATGACTGGATCAAGAAGATGTGGTACATATACACCATGGAATATTACTCAGCATTCAAAAAAGATAAGCACATGCAATTTGCAGCAACATGGATGGCGCTGGAAGGGATCATGCTCAGCGAAATAAGCCAAAAAGAAAAAGAAAAATACCGGATGGTCTCACTCATAGCAGGAATCTAGAAAACTTAAATAAGGGACCAGGAAAATGAATAACTATAAGAAAGTGAAAATCAAAATCAACAAAAAACTATGAACCAGAGACACTTTTTGGGGGGTGGGGGCCGGGAGGGGAGGGATTGGGGTCAGAATGGGGCATTTGCAATTGTATGGGGGAATATAAAAATAAAATTTATTATTAAAAAAAAAAAAAGAAATCCTTCAGTTTAGGCAGTAAAATGTGGTGAAATGAGACCCTTTAGGAAACCTTTGACCCTCCCAGAATAATGTTATTTTCTTTTTCTCTTCATGTTTGTAATGCCTTAATACCCCTTTTTAAATGTCTGTCTGCCCAGTTAGATAGTGGGCGCCCTGAGGGCAGGGATTTGGTGTAGTTTCATCGCTTGTTGTCTACAGTGGATGTAGAAACTGCATGCAGAACAAGTGTTTGATATTTATTTATTATTCATTGAGGGAGTTCTAGTTCTATTTTTACCACTGTGTGACCTTGGGTAGGTCACTTCTAATCTTTGAAACTTTAGTTTTCTTACCTGTAAAATAGGAAGGTTAGACTCCATGGCCAATGGCATAGCATTCATCCTACTTACAGCAGTCAGGGTGCTCTGAAGAAAGCCACGTGAAAACTTAATATAAAGAATTGCTAACTAGGTAAACAGTGGTTAATTACTAAAAGAGGTAAAGAGAACTCTAAAATACAATAGGGGTAGTAATCTGAAGAATACAACTACAGTAGCTAGTGCTGAGGAAAAGGTAAACAAGGAAAGAAGTTAGAAACTTAAGAAAAGAGGTCTTTACAAGGCT
The DNA here is from genome assembly GCF_014898055.3 of Talpa occidentalis. Lineage (NCBI taxonomy): Eukaryota > Metazoa > Chordata > Mammalia > Eulipotyphla > Talpidae > Talpa > Talpa occidentalis. The sequence continues at coordinate 38,851,547 of NW_023603184.1, read as the reverse complement.
GTGATTGAGACCTCTGAAGAGAATGTATGTCTGTTGTGTGAAAGTGCTCTTTGTTGCTGTGATGAGGAAGAGACCTGCTGGAGGGCACTGCTCTCAGAACCTGGAGTGCCTCTCTGCTGAAATCTACCATGACCCCCTTGCATGCTGATCTACTTACTGCACTGTAGAAAAACCAAAAATACTGGAGAAAGTCCTTCTTTCCTTATAGCCGTGTAGTCTCCTTCAAGCATCCTCTCTTGGCAAAACCTGACATAAAATAGTTGGGAAAGGAGAAATGTAGTCTTTCGTGTCTGTTCCAGGATCACAGAGCAGGACAATGAAGAACTGGTTTGGAGCTGTAAGCCATACTAATGACATCTACATTGTAGTAATCTGTCATCTTCATTGCACCATGAGTTTGGTAGTGGTTGAATCAGTCGCATATTTTTCTCATATCTACATTGCCCTAGAAGGGGTTCGGCACCAAGACTAGTTCAGTGAATATTGTTTGAATGAAGGCTAATCTTTGTAAGATATGGAATCTTAGGTGTTTCCCTATGTTTTATGTTGGATTATCTTGGAAGGGATTGGGCCTAGACTCTCTCCCTAGCAGTTAAAACTCTATTATATATCATTTTCTCGTGCCTGTCATGTGTCATGCTGGAGTGAAGACCAGGAAAACATTTTTCTGTTAATAAACATACATTCTATGAAATTAAACATCTCTCCTTCCCTAAAGGATAACAATTTGAAACCTCAGGACATATTTTGCACTTGTCTGTTCCTCAGAAGAGCAAGGAATCTAATATTGGGCCATGTACAGTTTAGTTCATTTCATCCCTACAACCCATTATATTTTTGCCATTTTATAGATGGAGAAGCTGAGGCTTAGAAAGGTTGAGGGACTTTGTTTTGCTTTTCTTCCACATTAGCAACTCGCAAATGACTTCTGATGCATTCCCTGCGGCATTAGCTTTTCTTGCTCCTGCAGGCTGCTTTCCTTTTCTGGAACCCAAAATTAGACAGACCACTCGATTATTATTAAGAAGCAAAATGTATGAAGCTGATGTGTTTGTTGATTCTGGGCTAGCACACACAGAGCTTTTAAGTAAATAATTAGGGGTGACTGTCAGTTATCCCTGTCTCAGATCATCAGCCAGTCAGAGTTGGGAATTCTGATGCCTCTTTTATTGCACAAAGGATCAGAGTATTTTGTATATAGCCCAGAACAGATACTTGTACAAGGTACTTTTCCATTAAAAGTTTTGGATGAGGCAGTAATGTCAGGATTTACTAATCAATATTCAGCTGGTTATTTTGTGATTATCACTGGAATGGCCATTGAGATTGACTGACATGGGACTGTGATTTCATCATCACAGTGAGAAGCCCTTGGATCATTGTCACTTTCCCTTCATTTCTTTTGATACTGACAATGACGAGGGAACCTGAGGGTGGTTACCTTCTCCTTTGATTTTCCTGACTGTAAATGCTGTTTCTTAACAGCTTTTCCAAAGTGATGACATTTATTCTTTGAAAGGAACTGAAGAAAGAGTCTGTACATGTAATTTATGTTTATCTGCATACTCACTAAAGCTGAAATCTTAACTTCCATTTTGTGGTTTAGTAGTGAATGGGAAAGATGATGCTGTAGTGGTATTAAAATGGGCTTTAATGGCAGAACCACTTGGGCAAAACCCATTCTGCTACTTAATAGCTTAATAGTTATTTATCCCTTCTGAGTTCTCTCATGAAATTAACGATAGTGGTAAATAGTAATGTGGTTAATAATGGCAATCCACGGTTAAGTCTGTTAATTTCTCTGAACCTCTGTTTATTTACTACAAAATGGAGGCAGTACTTCTTCAGTAATAGGTTTGGTTTGAAAAAGAAAGTAGGTGGAAGTGTCTGATAGAGTGCCTCACATATAGTATTTGTATTTGTGATGCTCGGTGCTGAAGTGGCTATGATTGTTCTTAGGCACTCTGAGTGTAGGAGTATTCCTGTCGGGTGGGTCAGAGTTTAATAAATTCTCATTGATTAATTCTTTCAGTGGGGAGCTCTTATTTCCTTTAGGGACAGTTTTACTTGATCTGCGGGTGTTTTCTCCTACTATCGTGTCTCCAGACAGAACTATGAAGTTGTTTCCCCTGAGAATTTTCTTCTCAAGCTGTAGTCCTTATTTTGCTATGCCAAGTTGCTCTCTGTAGAGAAAGTAGAGCACAAAAGCAGAGTTGTGATTCAAAACTTCCAGTTGCTTGTATTTCTGGGTCCAGTGTTTTATACACAAGACTGAGGAGGATTTGTCAGAGGCCTTTAAAAGAGGTGTAATTGTGCCATTATTCTGTTATTTCTTTGGTATTAGCCAAGAAGGAGAGCTGGCCAATGAAGAAATGTTTTATGAACCAGTAAAATGGATATCTTTGCAAAACTCAGCTGTGATCTACTTAGCTTCTTTAGGCAAGAGACTTTGGAAAATTTGAGTTCCAACTGTTTCAGCTTAAGTTTTCACTTCTTTTTCTGTAACAGAGTTATAGAAGCAAAAGCTGAAACAGAGAGATTAGAGGACTTGGTTAAAGTCCTATGGTAAAATCAGAATCCACATTTCTTCCTTTTAATTCTCTTTCTGAGAAGAATTAGCTTTTTATTTTATAGGATGTTGCCAACAATAAACAGTTTATTCTTTAGAATATTTTCTTTCTCATAAATGCTGTAGGATTATACTGAGCTATAAAGATTTACAAAGTTCTTAATGGTTGGTGTTGCCTTTTTCTTCACAACACTCCTGTAGATAAGCAAGTCATATAATCTTAGTGATTTTTGGTTTTGTTCCTTTTTTTTTTTTAACCCATGAGGAAATTGAGATCCAGAAGGGGAAGATGACTTGTTCAGAGTCACATAGTGAGTCAGTGGTAGGATTAAAATTAGAACTGAAGAGCAAGAAGGACCTATTTAGGTTTCTCATCATTACTGTTAATAACATAGTCACACTTTGCCAAACTGAATATTATCACTGTCTACAATTTTTGTCAGTCTGATGAGAGAAAAAAATACCTAATTGTTTCATTTTCACCATCCTAATTATGAGTGAAATTAAATATTTTTTCATGTATATTGGCCTTTTGTTGTTGTTCTGCGAATTTTGTATCATTTATTACATGTTTTCTTTTAGGTTGTTTGTGTCTTATTTTGTGGGGGGAGAGAAGCTCTTCTCATATTACGAATGTTCAACCTTTTTTACATATGTAGCAAATATTTTTGATGTTTTATTTATGAAACTTGGTCCTTCTCTAGAGCATCAAAAAGCCCTTTATACTGAGATAACTATTTTAAAAATAGCATAGTACTATCACTGCTGAACATTTGCTTTATCTGTTTTCTAAGAACTTTCATATTCTCTTCCCTTTTAATCTTTTCAAGAAATTCATGAGGGCAAGAAATTCACGAGGGGGCATATTAAATAAAATAAGATAAATTGAACATATACATCTTAATTTACCTCCTTTAAAAACCTCTATTGAAATGGAATAAAGCTAGTGTTAACTCTCAGAGGCACAAGAGAACAGAAGATAGAAAAGAGGCAGAAGTGATAAATGATTTCAAGATTAGGGAAAGCAGATTACTGAGGCTGCAGAGGAAATATGAATATGAACAAAGGTATTTTGTGATATGGAACCCTAGATATTAGAGCTTCTTGGCATCTTGGGTGTCAAGAAATAATTAAATTCCCTGATCTTTTCTCTATTTCAATAAAACATGAGAGATTTATTCTCTAGAGAAATAAAATCAAGGAGGTCCTGGACTTAGGAGTGCCAAGTTTAGTTGAGAATAAAGGAGAGGTGAAATTCTAAAAACAAGGATTAATTAAAGATCTTCAACCATTTCTTAGCTCCCAGACCTAGTCAGGTTTATTCTGTTCTCTTAGGCAGGAGATTCAAGGATTGTTCTCTGAGAAACTGACTCACAGATGATTGAAGATCCCCCTCTCTGCCCCCCTCTAAAAAAATTGGCTTAGTATTTTCTCTTGTTAACAGTGAAATCTAGAAATTAAGATGTTTATTGCCTATAGAATATATCTGTTGTACCTTACTCTTAAATGTGTAAGAGTGGGCAAAGATCACATGATATTTGAGAGAAACCTCCACCAGAAATGAAAACAAGTATAAAAGCTATTTAAATATAAGAGGATTGAAATCTGGCTATAGAACTGAGCTACTAGAGGGGGAGGATGGGAGTGCTGGCACTAAGGGCAAGAGAGGTCCCAGTGGGCTATGGTGGAGGATTATTGGGGTTTTGGTGGTAGGTGTGGTCTGATAACATACATTTCTAGGTGTGTGAACTTATACCCCTAAAACATACAAGTATTATAAACACATGCAATCTCAATAAACATAATTAAAAATAAGTAAGTTCATAAGTATAATATTTAATGATTGTTGTTGATTTCCTTCTCTCCATTTCCTCTAGTGTCTTCTTGTGATGAACACTTTTAAAATTTACCCTCAGCAACTTAAAAAGTGCAGTATTGTTAACTTTAGTAACGCATCATGCTATACATTGTATCTCTAGGACTTATTTCTCTATTAACTGGAAGTTTGTCTTTTGATCATCTTCACACATTCTACCTCCTCTCTCCAACTTGTATCTGGCAACCCCCAATTCTTTCTTAGATTCTTTCTTTTCTAACCTGCAGTTTCAATTTCCTTGAGAAATCCCCCCCTTGACATCTTTGTTGAATTCTAGTGTTCCCAAATTTCCTTTACCCCAGATAGTTCTTCGTGTCACTTCTGCAAATGAATGATCAAGAGATTTTTTTTTTCCTTGGTGAGGATTCCCTGTCTATTTGTAAGGAATTACTATTTCCCTTCATGTATCATCTACAAATCCAAACCCAGGATGAAGGTTTCAGAATGAGTGATCAGTGCCCTAATGGTTTATTTTATTTATTTATTTATTTTTTAAAGTACTCCTGTCTTTGTGCTTTTTTTTTTTTTTTTTTTAAAGATTTATTTATATAAGCACTGGGTACAGTCAGAAGCGCGGGAGGGTGAGAGAATTCACCAGAGCCAGAGCGGGGAGCAGAGCAGGCAGAAGGACCGAAGTACACTGCTGAGGGGAGCAGCGGGCGGCAGGAGAGGTCTGCCCGCCATGTGGGACCCTCGCCTGGTGGCCGGGGATTGAACCGGCGCTGCAGAGGCTGTGGGCAGCTTCGCAACCCAGCGCTCAAACTCTGTGCCACCCGGGGAGGCCCCTAATGGTTTATTTTAAATACTAAGTTATCTCCTTCCTCACTGTTATTACCATTAAAACATTCATGTCCAAGGCATGAGCTGCATGCTCCCTTGGTATTCTTTGCTTACTGGTGAGGCTGCACTGTGGTTATTTTGTCCAGTTAGAGACTAATTTCCTAGTTCTGAAGATGGAAATAAGAGCTGTTATTTGCTACCAGAGCAAATGTCATGATTAGTTGTGAATGAAAACAAGAGCAGAGCTTTATTTCTCTCTCTGGGGCTCAGTGAAGAGGATATGGGGCAATCAGCCTAGCCAAGAAGTAGGGAGGATAAATTGTGTCGCAGCTATTGTCCCTGAGGAGCAGTTCCTTCAGAAGGTTCCAATGTGTTGCTACAGTGGTACAGACAATAGTATAGGATGTCTTTTTAAAATACTGTTTATATAGTATACTGTCCTATATTAATATTTAGTATTCCCTGCAGAGGGGATTCAAAGGGCTTCTTCTTTGATAGCTCTTACTGAGTGCCAGAATACATTCATAGTCTAGGTTGCACATGCAGAAAAAGCCACTCGTCCTTTCAAATTATAAGCCTAAAATCAGTCTTATAATTTAGATTATAGCACATAAATTTCCTAAAACTACTGTACCATCATAATATTTTATCAGCTTATTTATAAAACTCAGGACTTTACTGGTTCAATGAATGTAAGAGACAACCTTATAGACCAAAGGACCTTGCTGTAATATAGTATTGGTGGGAGGTCCCAAGCCCTCTGAGGAGTTTTCTAGGAATTATTGCCAGGAATGTCCACTCCCCACCTACCCTCTAGCTGATTATTTCAACTGTCTTTAAGTGCTTGTATAGAAATTTGGCAACAGTATGGAATAATTTGTAAACATCTCTTTTTCATGGGCTTAATACCAGATAAAAGGACCAAACCTTGGACAGGATCTGTAGGGAGCCCCTTTGATGTCTGAATTCTGCAAAGGGCAGAATTAGATGCCCTGTTAGGCAGAACATCCATTGGTGACAGCCTTGATCATACTCCCTATTTAAAGATTATGGTGTCAGTGAACATTTTGAGATGACTGCTAAAGAAACTAGGTCAAATCAGGTGTGATTTATGAAATACACCTTTAATGAGAGAACAAGAAAATCAGTTTTGTCTTTCTGTGTCCTGAAATTCTAAAGAGGTTAATTACAGGAAGACCTTCAAACCATATGTTCCTTTTCCTTGGAAACCTTCCCATTTGGGCCTGATGTTCTTGCTGTGTGACTACATCTAGTCAGTCATACAGTATTCAGTGTCAGCACTTACTTGAAATGCTTTTTGTTTTATATACAACTCAAGTTGTTTGAGACTGTCTTTAAAATAAATTATCATTAAGGAGGTGAATCTTCTGATATGCTGTACTCACTGATCTATCATTAAACCGACAATATTGCTTCAAAAATACATGGTCTGGTCCTTGTGCTACTCTCCACCTTGTTCACTGTGCTCTAGTCCCACTCAATGTCTCTCATTTTCCCTGCCAGCTTGTGAAATTCTCTTCTACTTCCTTGCCTTGGCCATGCTGTTCCTTTCCCTAAAATGTTTCCCTGTTCTTCTTTCCAACATGACTGCTTCTCTGTTTTGGCTTGTTTAAATGTCATCACTTTGGAGTATCCTTTCTTGATTTGTCATTCTTGAGCAAATTCTGATGTTTGCTACTTTATGAACATCTCTTGTGAGTTGTAGTGATAGGATGAATTAGTTTGTTCCACTTGCCCTTCATCTCTTTCCTCTTCTAGAATATAAATTCAGGTGAGTGGCAGTGAATGAGTGAGTCACTATTGCATTATTTGTGCCCAATATAATACAACATAGTAGGAATTCATAACAAATATTTATTGAAAACTTGAATAAATGAAGAAGACTGTTCTTTCTAGAGAGCATCCAAGAGGATCAGGGAAAAGCTGAATGGCCATTTTTGAGTTAACTTGGGAAGTCACACAGTGTTGCTTCCCCGGTATCCCATTGGCTGGGCGAGTCCAACCCAGGTTCATGTAGAAGTTAGGTTCTGCCTTTTGATGGTATTGTGGCAAGCTTTGAAAAATAGTCTGTTACAAGAGATTGTTCCTAGCTGGGTAACTGGATTTCTTCTCTGAGATATGAATGTAGCTATACTATAGGCTCTACTCTCTAGTATCACTGGAAAGACACAGAGATTTAGATCCTATACTTATTAGTGACAGAGGAAAAAAAAAATTATCATGAAATTTAAGTAGTTTCTTCCTTTGTTCAGGCTTTCAACAAATGTATTTTGAATACCACCATGTGCCAAGACTTGTACATTTTGTTAAGAAACTGAGAATGTAACAGTGAACCAGGTAGTCTTTGTTCCTGCCCCCAAAGAACACAGTCAACAAATGGAATCACAGGGACTCTTTGACTTGACTCTACTGTGCTCCCCGTCCCCTGTTTTTTTGAGACTTAATTCTTTTTTTTTTTAAATTAATTTATTTATTTATACAAGCACTGGGTACAGTCAGAAGCGTGGGAGGGTGAGAGAATTCACCAGAGCGAGAGGGGAGAGCAGAACAGGCAGACTGACGAAGTACACTGCTGAGGGGAGCAGCAGGCAGCAGGAGAGGTCTGTGCGCCATGTGGGACCCTTGCCTGGTGGCCGGGGATCAAACCAGTGCTGCAAAGGCTGCGTGCAGCTTCGCAACCCAGCGTTCAACTGCTGCGCCACCAGGGAGGCCCGAGACTTAATTCTTTTAGAGGAGTTTTTGGTTTACAACAAAATTGAGATGGAAGCACAGAAATTTCCTATGTCCTTAGCCCTTACACATGCACAGCCTCCCTCATTGATAACTTACTGGAATGGTACATTGGCATGTATATGTTGTTATGACACAAGTATTTCACTGCCCTAAAAATCCTCTGTGTATCTTACCAACCCCCTACTCCCCAGCAACCATACATTTTTTCATTGTCTCCATAGTTTTGACTTTCCAGAATGTCATATAGTTGGGAATCATAAGTAGATTAAGATTGACTTGTTTTATTTAGTAATAGGCATTTATTAAGGTTTCCTTCATAGAAAAAGAAAAATATTGGATGGTTTGACTTACAGAAGGAATATAGGGGAACCAAGTAAGACAACAGGGGAAAAATAATAACAATACAAAACACAACACAACACAACAAAACAAAAACAGACAGTTATAAACCAGAGACATCTTGCAGGGGAGGAGGAGGGAGAGGAATCGGAGGGAGGGAAGGAGGAGCACAGGGGACTGAGGTGATGGCACATGGGTGGATTGGTGGAGGAAATTCTATGGGGACTACACCTGAGGAGGGAGGGGAGCAAACATTGTTTAAAAATGAACAAAAATGTAAAATATATAAATAAACAAATTTAAAAAATAATAGTTACTTCAAAAAAAAGTTTCCTTCGGGCCTCCCCAGTGGCGCAGCGGTTGAGCGCTGGGTTGCGAAGCTGCCCGCAGCCTCTGCGGCGCCGTTTCGATCCCCGGCTGCTCCCTGGCCACCGGAGGAGGGTCCCACATGGCGCGCAGACCTCTCCTGCCGCCCGCTGCTCCCCTCAGCAGTGTACTTCGGTCCTTCTGCCTGCTCTGCTCCCCGCTCTGGCTCTGGTGAATTCTCTTACCCTCCCGTGCTTCTGACTGTACCCAGTGCATGTATAAACAAAACAAACAAATTAAATAAATAGATAAATGCCTCTATTAAAAAAAAAAAAAGTTTCCTTCATATCTTTTCATGACTTGATTGTGCTTTTTGTTTTCCTTTCTAACACTGGATAATATTACGTTGTCTGAATGTACTACAGTTTATACATTCATCTATTGGAGAACATCTTGTTGCTTCAAAGTTTTGGCAATGAGTAAAGCTGCTATAAAAATCTTTGTACAGGTTTTTGTATGGACACAAGTTTTTGGTTCCCTTGGTTAAATACAAGGAGTGTGACTGCTGAATTACATGGTATAAATATGTTTAGTTTTGTATTCTAAAATGTATTCCAAAGTGGCTCTATCATTTTACATTTCCATCAGCAATGTATAAGAGTTCTTGCTCTACATCCTTGTCAGCATTTGGTGATGTCAGTGTTCTGGCGATGGCCTTTCTGATAGGTGTGAAGAAGTATCTTATTGTTTCCATTTGCATTTCCCCGGTCATACATCATTTCATATACTTATTTGCCGTCTGTTTATCTTCTTTGGTAAGGTGTCTGTTAGGTTTTTGGCCTATTTTCTATTTGGGTTGATTAGTTATAATTAAATTTTAAGAGTTTTTGGTACATTTTGGATAATATGTACAAGTCTTTGGTGGCTTGTTTTCTGATTTTCCTGATAGTGTTTTTTGCTCAGCTATTTTTAATTTTAATAAAGTTCATCTTATCCATTATTTCTTTCATGGATCTTGTCTTCAGTGTTTTATCTAAAAAGGCATCACCATACTAAAGACCATTTAGCAGATATCCTACACTATCTACTAGGGGATTTATAGTTTTGCATTTTATGTGTAAGTCAATTATCCATTTTGAGTTAATTTTGGTGAAAGAGAGATTTTTGAGAATTGGCATAATTTCTTCCTTAAATGTTTGATAGAATTTTCCAGTGAACCCATCTAGGGCTGGTGCTTTCTGTTTTAGAAGATTGCTAATTATTGATTGAATTTCTTTGCTAGATATAGATTTGTCGACGTCATCTGTTTCTTCTTGCGTGAGTTTTGGCATATTGCATCTTTCAAGGAATTGATTTATTTCATCTAAAGCTATTCATGGCATTAATTTATTATCACTTTAATTTCCATAGGATCTGTAGGAGACATGGGATAATCCCCTCTTTTGTTTCTGATATTACCAATTTGTGTCTTTTTTTCTTAGCCTGACCTTACGGTTATTGATTTTATTGATGTTTTCAAAGAATCAAGCTTTTGGTTTAGTTGATTTTTCTCTACTGATTTCCTGTTTCAACTTAACTGATTTCTGCTGTAATTATTTTTTCTTTTCTTTTGCTCATTTTTGATTTAATGTGCTTTACTTTTTCTTTTTTCCTAAGACCCGTTGCCTTTTTTTTTATAGGCATTTGTGATTAAGTTGTCACCCATGCTGAAATGAGGCTTTCCAAATCTTCTACTTATGTAATTGATCCTGACACGAATGACTTACTCTTCCTATCTTGTATTGAAAAGGTGCAGTGTCTTCTTTCATGATGAAAAACATTCAAGGTCATACCAGGTATTTAAAAAAAAAAAGTTGGAATCCTTATGCCAATACCAACATTGTGCAGGGTAAAAGACTCTGAGTTCTTTTTTTCTCCTTGATCTCCTTGAAGAACAGAAATATTTATTTCTGCATTTAGGAGTGTATTTTTTTGAGAACTGATGAGCAAGCACAATCTGTTGTGACCCATAGATATAAGGCTTTCCCCCCACTAAATAAACTTCTTTAATTGTTAATTGGTAACATCTACTTTTGTTGGGTTTAAAAATCTATGAATTGGGGCCTCCCTGGTGGTGTAGCAGTTGAGCGCTGGGTTGCGAAGCTGCCCGCAGCCTCTGCAGCGCCGGTTCAATCCCTGGCCGCCAATCGCCGGGCGAGGGTCCCACATGGCGCGCAGACCTCTCCTGCCACCTGCTGCTCCCCTCAGCAGTGTACTTCGTCGGTCTGCCTGTTCTGTTCCCCACTCTGGCTCTGGTGAATTCTCTCGCCCTCTTGCGCTTCTGATTGTACCCAGTGCTTATATAAATAAATCTTTGGAAAAAAAATTAAAAAAATGAAAGATTATACCTTTTTTAAAAAAAAAAATCTATGAATTGGAATAGTAAAAAAGAGCAATAGGCTCTAGCAGACAGGTGACCTGAGTTCTAGTCTAAAGAGTAAGGGCACAGAAATTGGGATTGTGATCCAGAGCATTTGTTTACTACTCTGTTACTTTAAGAAAAAAAGTATGTGGATTCAGTGACCTTATAGGTACGGTACACTTTAAATTTTCTTTGACTACATGCTCTTACCTTTTCTAAGTTTCCAATCTGTATTTTAAAGAAAAATAGCATATTAGCATGCTTAAAATTATTTGCTCCACTTTATGTTCCCCATTAGACAGTAAACTGCATGAGGGCAGGGTTCATATCTGTCTCATTCCTTTCTAGGCACATAGAAAGCACTTTAATAATTGTTCAGATGAATGAATGAAGCTTTTCCTCTCATACAGACAGTCTATTGTATACTAACAGAGACCCACTGATTCATTTATGGACTCTAAATAGTTACTTCAGGGCACTGACTTAGAGGTGAATTGCTCATGATCTCCTCCCTGAAAGCACTCAAAATCTATTAGAAAATTGAGATCAGAGAAGTTAAATAACTTTCTCGAGGAAACACAAATGGTTTGACTTAACAAGTTCAGAGGTCTTTGTGTTATAGGTTGATTTCATAGAACTCTGAGATGCTCCCCAAAAGGGCTAGAATTCCTCATGCTTTTGAGGAGTTTTCTAAGAAGATTCTAATTCTTTTTTTTTTTTTAGAAGATTCTAATTGTTAAAACTAGCCAAATAGCACCATTCATGATGTCTTTTCTGTGAGGAGTGCTTCCCTCTCATTTTTTCTGTGGGACTGCATTAATAGTCTTCTGGCATTTTAATGTTTTTCCTCATATATCTATGTGTGATAGGTTTATCATTTCTCCTCCTTACAAACTGGTTGAGGACAAGAGAGTTGTTCTGAACCTTTCTCTATTAAATAATTAACACATTGATTGAGGTCCTGTATAAGTTCATAGAATTTTGTAATTTTTATACCATGAATGATTATAGTTTATCATGTCTTCACTAGAATTCTTTCAGTTAGTTAAATAGATTGAGACTGGCACTTTTGTTTTCCTTCTAAAATTAATTGTTAACTGTTTTCTTTGGTACATAATACATCTATTGATGTTATCCCTTCCTGGAGTAAATTGTCTTACTGAAGGAATTTTAGGCACTGTAATTGGCCAGCATGAGCTGAGAGACAGAGTGAAGTATGGTACTTTTTCATCATACCTGAAATTGGTGGTGGGGAGCTTTGATAGGTAAGTACCTTTTCATTCTGTTGCTTTGAAAGATACTTTTCTCCACCTGTTGATTCATAGATAGGTGTAGATTAAGATTTGGGACTTGTATTATTCTTCCTTTAGAAGGAAGGATCTTTGCCATACTGGATTCTTGTGAAGATCAAGTGAAGAGGTCATTTGGTCATATAGAGCAGTGTACATATAGACAGGAGTATGAGTTTTTCCCTCCCAAGGAAACAACTACTCTTTCTGAACTATCATTATTTAAAACTCAATTCTTGCCCTAAACTGTCTTTTTCTTGCTTTTGACAACCGAAACACCTATTAGAATTTCAGTCTTAAATTTAGCCCCAAAGTCAGTTCAGTTGCATTATGCCAAGTGATTTTTCATATGTTTCATTTAATTATCATAGCAACTCTGAGAGGATGGTGTTTCTACCTCCATTTTAAAGATGAGTTAGTCAAAGGCCAGTGTGTTCAAATAATTTAGCCAAAATAGTGTTAGAGTACAGATTTCAGTTTACGTATTATGGGTTTGTGTTGTTATACTTTTATTAATTAGTCAGAACCTGAAGAATTATGTTGTGGTAACAAATTGGCCACAAGATTTCAGTGGCCTTAAGATGACAAAGATTTGGGCCTCCCTGGTGGTGCAGGGGTTAAAGTCTCAGCAATATCAAGCTATCACCAGCCACTGCTGCATGAGTGTGCTCTGGCCAGGGAGTTAACCCACATGGCACAGCAGACCTCTCGTGTCTTGCCCACCTCTCCCCTCAGCAAAGTATTTCAGTATATCTGCCTGTTCTGCACCCTACTCTGTCTCTGGTGAATTCTCTCACCCTTCGCACCTCTGGCCTACATCCCAGTTCTTATATGCATAAATAAATAAAAATAAATCTTTTTAAAAAGATAACAAAAATTTGCTGAATTCTTGCTCCTATGAATTCTAGTGCAGGTAAAGTGGCTGTGGAGGGTAGTTGTCCTTCAGGAAGTGATCACCACTATTTTCAGGCTACTTCAGTCTTGTGGTATCACTAGCTCAACATCAGCCTTGCAGGGTGCCTTTGCAGAAGAGAGAATGAGCTGGGGGTTCATTCACTAGCTCTTAAATACTTTCCCTGGAAATGAGACCTGTCACTTCCATTCACAGATCATTAGTGTTGCCTAATTACAGAAGGTCTGGGAACTGTGGGGGAATTCATGGATATTCAGTGCATAGCTAATCTCTCTGCCAAAGCACTTCACAAAAGATACTTTCCAAGGGAAATTACTTTTATACAGTACCTGTTTCCTTCTGGCTTACTCTAGGGATAGTTTGTTAGCATGTCTGGGCTACATTTTTCAGTGAGTACCTCGAGGTCAGAAATTAACTAGTAAATGAACTTTTTTACAAGTTAATTTTAGTTAAACATTAATGAACACTTGAAATTCCAGATCTTGTTTTCTTTTCAATATTTAGTCTGTAGCCAGCTATCTTTATATATGAGTAATAATAATTAGATGTGCTACATTTTAAATTCCTTGAGGGCAGTATAGAAGAGTGGTAAAAAGCACTGATTTTGGGCCTCCCCAGTGGCACGGCGGTTGAGCTCTGGGTTGCGAAGCTGCCCGCGGCATCTGCAGCACCGGTTCAATCCCCGGCTGCTCCCCGGCCACCGGAGGAGGGTCCCACACAGCGCGCAGACTTCTCCTGCTGCCCGCTGCTCCCCTCAGCAGTATACTTCGGTCCTTCTGCCTGCTCTGCTCCCCGCTCTGGCTGGTGAATTCTCTCGCCCTCCTGCGCTTCTGACTGTACCCAGTGCTTGCATAAATAAATAAAGATAAAACTTTAATAAATAAATAAATAAATAAATAGATCTTTTTAAAAAAAAAAAAAAAGCACTGATTTTAGGGCCTCCCTGGTGGCGCGGGTTCGACTCCTGGCTGTCCAGGGAGAGACCCACATGGCACAGCAGACCTCTCCTGTCTCGCCCAGTGCTCCCCTCAGCAGTGTATTTCAGTTGATCTGCCTATTCAGCTCCCCACTCTGTCTCTGGTGAATCCTCTCATCCTTCTACACCTCTGGTCTGTACCCCAGTTCTGGTAAGCATAAATAAATAAATTTTAAAAAAAAGGAAAACCAAGTTTTTTTTTTTTAAAAGCGCACTGATTTTAAGGGTCAGATCTGGATACGCCTTTTTCTAACTCTCTGACCTTCTACAAAATTTTTTAAATGGCTTTATGAAAATATAATTTATATATCGTAAAACACACCCTTTTAAAGTGTACAATTTATTGTTTTTGGTATATTCACAAGCTTGTGCAACTACCAACTCTAATTTTAGAACATTGTTATCATTTCGAAAGAAATCTTGTTCCTATTTGCAATTCAATTCTCATTCTTTCCTCCCTTCAGCCCTCGGCAAACACTAAACTACTTTCTATCTTTGCCTGTTCTGAACTTGGGTGGAAATCTTCCTTTGCTTTAGTTTTCTCATCAACAAAGTAGGGACAATAATTATCTGTCTCATCTGGTTGTTGTGTGATGTAGGAGCAGGAAAAAAGGTAATTTAGAGGACTTAGAACTGTGTCTGGTACGTAATAAAATGCTGTATGTTTTTTGGTTTTGTTATATTTTATTAATATGTTCAATATTATTTTGATTATCAGTTTCTTCCCTTTATAGTACCTAGCATAAGACTGGACACATTAACACATACAGTGCCCTAAGGCCCCTATTATGAGACAGACACTGTTTTAGGATCACTTGAATATGGATTAAAATGCTATTCCTGCTCTGAATTTGATTATACTCTCATGGCAGAGACAGATATATAAAGGATACATAAATATAATAAGATTACATACATATCAAGAGAGATGGAAGGACAATATAGTGGGACTACGAGTAACAGGAAGGAAAATCAGTGTGATGGGGGAGAAGGAAGCAAAAGAATTCACACTGAACCAACTGCATTGTGCTTATTTATCTCATTTAATCTTCAGGCTAATCCTGTGAGTTGGTGATTCTTAGTCACTTTATTATAGATGAGGAAACTAATCAGACTCTGTGATGTTTAACTCGCCCCAGGGTCCTGTAGATAATACAGGACCTGAATCTGAGCAATTGCAAAATCTATTTTTGCCATTTTAGGTACTTGCAAAGGAAATTGCTACTAATTCTTCAAAATGTGTAAATCCTACAAAACAAAAACTTCCGTTGTTGGCTAAAGGAGCTTGAGAGTGATTACATATTCAGCTACTGAACTGTGCTGTTCTATCATTTTCTCTACCTTCCTGGCAAGAAAAAAAGCTGAGGACTGAGAAGAGGCAAGATGTAGCTTCAGCTCTGGGCAGGATAGGCTGTGCCCCATTTGGCTTTGTCCATAATCTTTCCCACCAGGTGCTTGACCTACCTCTCCTCTGAGCAACGAGGCGCAGGGACCTTAGGACCTGAAGGGAAAATTAATACAGCACTCCCTATGAATGAGAAGTATTCCTGTGATTTGCCATGACCTCCTAGTAGCAGATGCATTCATCATTTGGCTTTAATTTTCCCATCCCCTCTGTGATGTTCCATTGGATCTGTCGGCCATAGAGCAGCTTCTGTTGACTCCAGCAGTTTGTTTCTGGTTATGTTAGATATTATCTGTATTGCCCTTTTGACTCACCCCATAAATGGGCTCATACTGTAGTTATTTCACCCAGAATATCAAAGCTGGGAGGGCTCCTGAAATCCTGGACTAAACCCCTGCTCATTTTAAAAAGGAAGAAAGCTGCCCAGTAAAATGAAGGTATTTACCCAGATTCCGCAGATAGTGTGGCAGAGGTAGAGCTAGGATCCTGAGGCCTTGACTGGAGGCCAGTATTTCTTTCTTCCAAGCTCTGCTACCCTCTATTTTCCCACTCATGGGCCTCCCCGGTGGCGCAGCGGTTGAGTGCTGGGTTGCGAAGCTGCCCGCGGCCTCTGCGGCGCCGGTTTGATCCCCGGCTGCTCCCCAGCCACTGGAGGAGGGTCCTGCATGGCGCGCAGACCTCTCCTGCCGCCCGCTGCTCCCCTCAGCAGTGTACCTTGGTCCTTCTGCCTGCTCTGCTCCCCGCTCTGGCTCTGGTGAATTCTCTCACCCTCCCGCGCTTCTGACTGTACCCGGTGCTTGTATAAACAAACAAACAAACAAACAAATGAATAAATAACATGCCTCTATTAAAAAAAAAAAACAATTTTCCCACTCATATAACATTATAAGCTTTTAGAGGGCAGAGATCATGACTTACCTACCTTTATATACCTCAGAGAGCCTATATTATTAGGTATGCCTAATAACTTTTCATATTTATTACCTGATCTTATATATACAGAGTGTTTCCTCATTGAAAGAGCTAGATAGACCTGGATGGGGATTTTAGCTAGGAATTAATGGAGCTGATGTTCCATCTCAGATATTGACTCCAAGTTGTCCAAAGTTCTTTCTAGTAAACTGTCATTGGTATGATTTCAATGTGAAAACATTACAGACAGAGCCAAACTCTAGAGGTAGTGAATGTTGACAGAATTTGCAGAGAATTAATTAGAGTGATATGGCCAAAACACAGTTTTGGGGAAAGGCAGTGAAAAACGCTGGAGGGCAAAGGTGAAGAAGATTTGGAGTGAAAGAGGATCGATCACTTTAATTTGGGTTTTTTAAAGAATGTGTCCTGGAGTTGGAAACCTTGAACTGGTTGTTGCTGTGGGAAATAAGGACAGTACAATAGGTACAATACAGGACAGTACAGTAAGTACAAATAAGGACAGTACAAATAAGGATAGCCCATTCTTGTGGTGAATCAAAAGAGCAGTACAGATAATGTCTAATGTAACCAGAGGCAAACTGGACCTGAGGGGTAATTAGGATTTAAATTTATAAGTATGGCACAGAGTTTGTGGAGAAAAGTGAGGATCCTTCACTTCCTCTTTAAACAAAGTTGGAAAATCAAGCATCTGCCCAATTGTAACACTGTTGAAGATAGCAGAGTAGAGATTGGGGCTAGGTTTTTAAAAGCTTAGAAGATAGCTGTTGAAGATAGCTGGAGAGTAGAGATTGGGGCTAGGTTTTTAAAAGCTTAGAATTCTAGATTTGAGGACTTAATTTTTATTTCCATTAGTATCACTGCAGATGTGCTCCCTCTTCAAAGATGAGTTGTGGGTATCTTGGGCAGCAGCTATCTTTTTAACTCTGTAAAAATAGAAACTTTGTTTTTAGATGTTTCATACCATATGCAGCTCTTGCTAGTCTAGAGCAGCATCATGACCTGTCATAATTTCCCACTTTCCTGAGGTGAGCATTGGAAGAGGCACTTGTGGGAGTCATTTACTTATCTAAGGAATGTCTCCCACTTACAGTCAGTGGCATTTGCAAATTTGGGGATTCTTAAACCACCTCTAGAGATTTGTTCAGAAGTGGTATGGTTTTTTAATATGTTCCCTTTCTACATACTTTATACTCAAGGTCTATGGTCACTTTAGTCCTGAGTCTAATCCCAGCTCTAGTTCTTATGTGTGTAACCATGGACAAGCCTCTTCCCTTAGTTTCTGCATCCTTACTAACATTGATGCTGAACTGGATACTCTCTAAAGGCTTTTCTGGTTCTGGCATTTTAGAACTCTGTATATGAGACACAGAGCCTTTTCTCTAACATTCTTTACATACAAAGATCATACTGCATTAAAACATGTCATGGTGACTGCACACATTTGTTTATTCACATGCTCATGAACCAGTTCCCACTGGTGATAATGCTACACTGACTTTTTGAGTATTTTTATTGTGTCTTGTCCTTTTTGTGTGTGCTGCTGCCTCATGTTCTGGCTATACCTTCTGTTATCTTGCAGAGATACCTTGCAGACCCAGAGACAGCACTATGTTCTAGTAGTATCTGACACATACTCACACGCACACTCTTCTCTCTCTCTTTCTCTCTCTCCCTCTCTCTCTTTCTCTGCCAGCTGCTTCATTTTCAAATGGCCTTCCTGGCAGCTACAGATGATCAATTCTTGTACATGCTGCCTGAAGAACTTAGAGGAGAAGACATGGCAGTTTGTCCCAGTTTGGTGGAAAAACCCCAAGCCTCACCTTTCCTGTCAGTCTCAATTGCATAGCTTCTTTTCCACTCCTGCTTTACTCCACTATTAGAGATGTTTGGAAGGAAGCCAGAAATGCAAAAGAGAGAGCTGTAAGGAGCTATATTTCAAGAAAGCTTATTTCAGAAACTATCTTTTGATATGTTTTCCCCCTTTTTATTAATTTGCTCCATGATTTTGAATATGTGATAGTAATAAGCGTTTAAAACATTTCATAACATTTTAAACTTCAGAGCCTCGCCCCCCTACCCCTCTTATAGAACACATCTTCCTAAACAATTTGGAGATGATGCTTACTATGAGTAGTTTTATTGAATACTTTGTGCCTATACTATACATGTATTGTTTTATTTAATGCTTTTATAAGCTGTAAAAGTGATACTGTTGCCATTTGAAACAGATGAAGACACTAAAATCTAAAGAGGTGAAAGTGCCCAAGAGTAAAACAGTTAATATGTGATGGAGCTCTGCTTTGAGTTCAGAATTGCCTCTTTTCACAATTGGTTCTATTAACTATTGTGCTTTGCATTTTATCTTCATGTACAGATGAGCAAGTTGGCTAGTGAGGTTATAGCTTGTTATTAATCATGTGACATATATATGGTAGATAAGGAACTGAATTTTGAACATTTGATTTATAACTTATGTCCCAGCTGGTTTTTAACTGTCCTATTTTTATACTTTCATAAGATAAACCACTCTACATTCTTTTAGATTAATCTTGACATGGATTATAAATAAATTATAAAAAGCAAAGTAAGATATTGGGTCTATTCTCAAGGAACTAATAGTTGTAAGAAAAAGACATATACAGAGTTAGAGGCACTTTTGCATAGAATAAGTGGGGAAAACCCCTAAACGTGTAGCTCAGGCTATGCATGATTTAAAGAAAGGAAATATGAGCTATGACTTGTAATAGGCAGGTTTTTTTGGAGATGGTGGATTGTTAAGTATAGTATATAATGATAAAAATCCACAACCCTCTTAAGAGTAATTAGGAAAAAAAAAACTAGAATTTTGGAGCCAAGTTTTATTTTTAGTGGGGACTCAACTCTGAAATGTTTACATATGTGAGTGAGATAAGCAGTATATGTGAAACTTCTTGTGAATTTATTAATTTAGTATATTTGTGTTTTTAATGTGTAGCCTACATCCATGTTCATTAAATGAGTGAATTTTGGGCATGAGCCTAAAATTGCAGAGGTGTTGTGTCGTTATAATTATAAGAGAGTGAAAGAGGGGACCTTTAAAGACTAATCTAGCTTTTCTTTCATGGAACTGGGGCCCAGAAAGTGGAAGTGATTTTTCTAGTAAGCCATAAAAGAGGACTAGAATCCACTGCTCTTGGCAGCACTAATGATTTTCTGGAATGAATTTCCAGTATATTCATAGAGAGTTCATGAGTACATATAAATCGTAGAGAGAAAAAATTGTTGAAAGTATTTTAAATCACTTTCATATATATTTAAGTCTTATATATATTCTTATATATATTATTATTTTTTACCTTGTTGTTCATTTTTGTACAGTATTTGTTTTCTCCCCTCAGGTGTAGTCCCAATAACTCTCCCACCATCACCTCACCAGTGAACCACCACCATAATCCCTTGTGCTCTTCCCTCCCCCGTTTTTTGACCCTTCTACCTCCCCCACCTCTGCTGTATGCCTCATATCTATGGTTTGCCAGCAAGTCTTGCCTTTTTCCTGACCCTTTGTTCTATTGCCCTATATTACAACTGTAAGTGAAACCATCTGATACGTTTCTTTTTCCTTCTGACTTTAAATCACTGACTTCTTTACAGAGGATATAGAAGTTTGAGAGTTTTCTCCTTATTTCTATAGCACTTGGGTGCCAGGTTAGATTAGGAAGGCTTATTAGGCTGAACTAATAACATTTGTGTGTGTGTTTTTTAAGATTTATTTATTTATGCATACAATAACTGGGGTGTAAGCCAGAGGTGCAGGGGATGGGGGTGAGAGGATTCACTAGAGAGAGTGGGGAGTAGAATAGGCAGATACACTGAAATACACTGCTGAGGGGAGCAGTGGGGGAGGCAGGAGAGGTCTGCTGCACCATGTGGGTTGCTCCCTGCCCGGGGCGGGTCGGGGATCTAACCTGTGCAGCAGTGGCTGTCTATAGCTTGATAGCACTGTCTTTAACCCCTGCGCCACCAGGGAGACCCTGAACTAATAACATTTGATCTTAGTTTTCCCACAGTATGTACATCTAGCAGAACTTTTTTTCCCCTTCAAAGCCCTGGTTGGAAGCTGTGGCCTTTATTTGTGATGTATATAATTTATCTTTCATTCCTGGTATTTGAGGCTTATTGGTCATGATAAATGCCTGTTTCTGTGCACAGCTGCAGTTGACATGTACATCCCAGTGTTGAGCAGCTTAGGAAGTAGTGAGTTAGAGTGCTTGTGAGAGGAGGTAAGTATGGGTTAAAGGCCTGAACTTATAACTCTTTGGTTTACCCATTAACCCAGGGAGCTTGTCTAGTCATATTGAATCTATATATGCTAGTGCAAGAAGGTGAAGACCCTCACTGAAGCAAATCTGTTGGTTTTGTTTTATTGTAGAAAGGAATAGAGGTTAAACTATATCCAGTAGTGGAGAATGGATTTAAAAGCCATATGGCCTTGGACCCTTCCTTAGTCTGAACTCAGTTCTATCATCAATAAGATGGTATAAGTTGGGCCTCCCCGATGGCACAGTGGTTGAGCGCTGGGTTGCGAAGCTGCTGCAGCGCCGGTTCAATCCCCGGCTGCTCCCCGGCCACCGGAGGAGGGTCCCACATGGCGCGCAGACCTCTCCTGCCGCCCCCTGCTCCCCTCAGCAGTGTACTTCAGTCCTTCTGCCTGCTCTGCTCCCCACTCTGGCTCTGGTGAATTCTCTTACCCTCCCACGCTGTATAAATAAATAAAAATAAATCCAAAAAAAAAAAAAAAAAAAGGATGGTATAAGTAATACCAAGTTTTTCACAGGGAGATGAAATTCTATTCCAGATAAACTCTTTGACTCCAGAATCCTTGCTTTCAGCTACTGTACTGTCTCATTAGAACATAAGCTTCATGAAGACAAGGATATTTGTCTTTCTGTTCACTGCTCTTTCCCTTGTATCTACAAAAGTACCTGACAGATAGTAAGCGTTGTATATTTGTTAAATGAATGAATGCACATAGATGATATGTGAGGAAAAAAAGTTAAATGGAGTTGTTTTGAGTTTTTACTGTGGTCCCTATTTATCTTCTAGGGTCCTAACTATTTCTCTAGTCCTTTGCTATTCAATATGGTAGGTTCTAGTCAGGTGCTCAGTTAGCATATAGCTCCTATATTGGACAACACAGATGTGGAACATTTCTGTCACTGTAGAAATTTCAGTTTGTACAGTGCTTCCTTAGTTCGCCTGGGGACCCAGGCCAGAACAAATCCAGTGAGGCCTGAGGAGGAGCAAGTGGTAAGGATGGAGTGGGTGGGGGGTGAGATCATGAAGGGGTTTGGATACCAGAATGAAGTTTAGAATCCAGTAGTTTCTGAATTTGGCCATATAGCAGAAATACCTAGGAGCATTTCTTCAAAATTCCCATTCCTAGTTAATCGCATTTGGTAGTTTTGATGTAGGACCCAAAAATCTGTAGATTTGGAGGAGGGAAGGTAAAACACACACAAGCTTTATCATTATAACAATTTTTAAGTGCATAGTACAGTAGTGTTAACTATCACACCTTGTTGTGCAACAAATCTCTAGTACTTTTTCTCTTGCAAAACAAACAATACCTTTTAAACAATAACTCTCCACTGGCAGCCATGCTTCTGCTTCTGTTTCTAAGGGTTTGACTACATTACTTTGTATAAGTGAAATCATTCAGTATTTGTCTTTTTGTGACTGAATTATTTCATGTAGTTTAATGTCCTTAAGGGTCATCCATGTTGTGGGATACGACAGGATTTTCTTCATTTTTAAAACTTAATATTCAACTCTGCGTGTGTGTGTATGTGTGTGTGTACATGCACATGAGCACATCACATTTTCTTTATCCTCAATGGACTTTTAAGTTGCTTCCATCTGTTGGTTTTTGTGAAAAATGCTGCTATGATATATGGGTGAGATTCTGTTTTCAATTCTTTTGGATAGAGAATTGATCATTGTTGAATAATATAGTAATTCTTCTTTTAATTACTGAGGGAACCTCCAAACTGTTTTCCATGATGGCTATATCATTTTACATTCCTACCAACAATGCACAAGATTCTGATTTCTCTGCCATCTCACCAGTAGTTTTATTTTCTATCTTGTTTTGTTTTGATAGTGGTCATCCTAAGAAATGTGAGGTGGTCTCTCACTGTAGTTTTGATTTGTATTTCTCGATGATTATTGAATTTAAGCATCTTTTCATACATGTGTGAGCCATTTGTATATCTCCTATGGGCAATTGTCTATTCAAGTTCTTTGCCTATTTTTTAATAGAATTACTTGTTAAACTGTGTTTTAAGCAAGTACTCCGGGTGATTCTGATGGAGAGTGAGGAGATGTGGATCACTCAAGCTGCATTATTCTCAATTGGGCTATTCTTGGCATCACACACTGTCTCCAGTTTGATTTTTTTTTTTTCGGTGATGTTTATACCTGTAATATTCAAATTAGACAGCTGCTTTCCTGAGGAGTCTTCACTGTATCCTGATATTACCCTCTCTTTCATTTCCTAAGTTTTAAGCTTTTTCTAATACAGTTGTTTTCCTTGTCATCAAGAGTACTTTCTGGTTCTGCTGGACAGGAATTTAACTCTTCATTGCTCCAATCCTTCACTTT
The DNA here is from genome assembly GCF_014898055.3 of Talpa occidentalis. Taxonomy (NCBI): domain Eukaryota; kingdom Metazoa; phylum Chordata; class Mammalia; order Eulipotyphla; family Talpidae; genus Talpa; species Talpa occidentalis. The sequence continues at coordinate 38,828,367 of NW_023603184.1, read as the reverse complement.
TTTTCCTTTTCTTCTTCAGCTTTATCACAATAAAATGCTTCCTGACCCTGAACACAGACCTACAGTCCAGAGTATCCCAGGGACTTTCTGTCAAACTAGGATGGTTCTGAGCTCTTCTATTCTGAGACAGAGTACTAAGTTGAAATTCATCATCTTAACTGTTTGGAATACAACAGTTTCTGATTCAGCCTTAGACCTCCCTTAGGCCCGATAGTCTTTGACCCCAGTAAATAGAGGATATCTCTGGTGTTTTGGGTAGAAGAGTGGCCCCACTCTATTGGTTAGGTGTCTGGAGGGCTGAACTTCAGTCCTAGAGCTATTGTTGACTTGCTCTGTGACTTTGAACAAAACACTCAGTCTCTGTTTTCCAAGTTGCAAAATAAAGAACTTGAATTAAATAATCTTTAAGATCCTGCCAACCTCAAACATTCTCTTGCTCATTTCAGTTAATCAATTTGTGTACTTATATATTGTGTCCTTGGCTCTGTATTAGCCAACAAGAACTCCATAGGTCAACTGGATAGCTTCTGCTTCCACATAGCTCATCATCCAGGAAGGAAGTAGTCACAGAAAACTTGAAAACTTGATCTAACTTGAAGCTGGTCTGTAATAGTGCTATCACCAAGAGTGTTTGAAAAGCAAACAGTGATTAGTTCTAAGCTGTAAGAAGCTGTTAAGTGTCACCTAAGACATGGTGTTTTGAGCCTTTGGTCCTCTCTTCACTTCAGTTCTTCCTTCTCTTCATCCCCATATGAGTCCATAAGCCTGTAATTTTCGAAAGAAATCAGGTTCCTCCTAAAATAAAGCAAAACACCTTAGAAATTAAAAACATACACACGGTCATAGTAATCCTTTTTTCCCTTCTCTAAACTCCTGCATAGTTGTACAGCAGATACACAAATCATTTTGTTCAGTATTATTTCATGGTAGTGTTGATGAGAAAAAAAATTGATTCCTTGCCAGGGCCACTGTCTGGATGGAGTAGGCATGTTTTCTCCATATCTGTGTGGGTTTCCTCCTACAGTCTAAGGATGTGCACATAAAGTTAACTGGAGTGTCTAAATTGGAATGAGTTTGGGTGTATGTTGAGTACCCCCTGTGATGGAAGGATGTCCTATCCTGGTTTGGGTCCAATCTTGTGCCCTAAGCTATCAAGAGAGGCTCCAATTACCAATGAACTGCAATGAGTGGGTTGGAAAATGAATGAAGGAATATAAATTCAAGTTTAATATTAAAGTTCAGGGATCTTTATTTAGAAGTTTGGTGATGTTTTTGTGACCAGAAATATGCTATAGAAGCTTAACTCTATATTGATTAGCCTGTAGTAAAATTGGTTTCATTATACATCGTCTCACTTAAAGTCAGTTTCCAAGAACCTATCAGTGACTTTAATTAAATATTTACTGTATAGGTATACACATTACCCGTAAAATTCCCTTAGCTATTTTTATCTTGCCTTCTATCATTTGGAACTACGCATTATAGATGCTTCTCTCATTTCTATCTGCCACCAGAATTTTAAACTCTTGGGTGAATGGGCCTCATTTCTGATCCTAGACTTAAAAGCTTCGTAAGAGTGACCAATATTATTATTCTCTTATCATCTATGTCTCTTACAAGTGATTTACATGACAAATAACCCAGAGTGGAGTGTCATTAGTTGAGTTTGTTATTTTGAACCAAGTTTCTTGATCTAATATGAATGTCATATTTGCTTATTTGTTCAAGATGTGCTGTTTATGTTGTCAAGTAATTAATTTACACATGTCATCACCTTTTGTTAGTCTTGATCCTTTCTCGCCTCAACCATCTTTTTGTCTCTAAGAAATACAGTGTACTTGGCTACATGATGGAAGGAACACTGGTTAGGCTTGAAGTGTGAGGAGTCTGGGTAAAGTCTGGGCAAATTGCTTCTCTTTGAGTCTTTTTTCACAAGTAGATTTTAATCCTAGCCCTGCGTTCCCAGTTGTTAGATGACTGCAGATATACTTTGGAAAGTCAAAAACCCTGTATATTTCTTTGGCTTTTAGTATTTTTAAATTAACAGACATTCACAAAGTACTTATGATACACTAAATCCCTCCAGATTAGTGTTTTTGCATTCTTCGGGTAGATACCTAGAGTGAAATTGTTGGGCCATATGATATATCTATTTTTAATATTTTGAGGAACATCCATACTTTTTTCCCTAGGAGCTGGACCAGTCTACATTCCCACTAGCAGTGTATGAGGGTTCCTTTTTCCTCCATATCCTCACCAACAATTATTTCAGTTTTTATTTTTTTTTTTTTATTATGGGCCATTATATATATATATATATATATATATATATATATAAAGATTTATTTATTTATACAAGCACTGGGTACAGTCAGAAGCGCGGGAGGGTGAGAGAATTCACCAGAGCCAGAGCGGGGAGCAGAGCAGGCAGAAGGACCGAAGTACACTGCTGAGGGGAGCAGCGGGCGGCAGGAGAGGTCTGCGCGCCATGTGGGACCCTCCTCTGGTGGCCGGGGAGCAGCCAGGGATCGAACCGATCGAACCGGTGCTGCAGAGGCTGCGGGTAGCTTAGCAACCCAATGCTCAACTGCTGCGCCACCCGGGAGGCCCTATGGGCCATTCTTAAGGCAATGAGGTGTTATCTTATTGTGATTGTGATTTGCATTTCTCTGATGGTAAGTGATGATGAGCGGACATGTCTGTGTCGGCCATCTGTATGTCTTTGGAGAAATGTCTATTTAATTCTTATCTTTTGATTGGTTCTTTTTTTTCTTTTTGTTAAGTTTATAAATTCTTTGTAGCTCTTGAATATTAGCCCCTTAGTGGATTTATGATGTGCAATTTTTTTCTCCCATTCAATAAAGTGTCTTTGTTTTAATGATGCTTTCTTTCACCATACAGAAACTTTTTAGTTTGATATAGTCCCATTTGTTTATTTTTGCTTTTGTTTTCCTGGCCTTTGGAGTTGAGTCCCCAAAGACCTTAATTACATAAAACAACAGCAGTGTGAATCAGGAGAATGAATAAGGAAGTTGAATTCAAATCTCTGCCCTTAGAGGTTATGCATCCCTGAACATGTTACATAATATAACTGAATGAGCCAAAAGCCCAATTTTGTCATGAGTAAAAGCAAAGAGAATAAATACCTCAATTCAGTTCAGTTCATTCCGAGGTTGCAGAAGTAAAAGAACAATCTTCCAGGAATTCCTTGTCCAGTGGGAAGAATTGTGCCATGTAAGATTGTGAAATAGAAGCCAAGCAGGAGCATTTTTTTTATTATAAGTGCAATATAAATTAAAGGCTTCCACCATTCATAGAACTGCTTCCCACTGGGACAGTATTATCATAAGTAATGTCCCATCATATTTACTCTGTGATTCTCCCCTTCTGCCTAGTTGTCTGGGAGCTGTGTGTGTATGTGTGTGTGTATGTGTGTGTGTGTGTGTGTGTGTGTGTGTGTGTGTGTGTGTGTGTCTGTATGTATGTGTTCTGTGTGCGAGTGTTCTTTATAAATAACTACTCCCTGAAAGCTCAGGATTATTATGAGAAGAAAATGTACTGTCACTGATCTTATCTGGGATTAGCACAAGACACACAGTAGGATGGGAGCTTTCGTTATCGATGTCCTGTGTGTCATCCAAGTAACAGAACAGGGGAGACTTTCAGATTGACTACCAAATTTTCTCCACTGTTCTAGACATGAGGGGTACAACAGTGAACAGATGAAGATTCCTACCATAGTGGAGTTTATTTACACTTTATTTTTTATTTTTTTTTTTTTTAATAAATTTTATTGTTATATTCCCCATACAATTGCAGCCCCCCCATTCTGACCCCAATCCCTCCCCTCCCACCCCGCCCCCCTAAAAGTGTCTCTGGTTCATAGTTTTTTGTTGATTTTGATTTTCACTTTCTTATAGTTATTCATTTTCCTGGTCCCTTATTTAAGTTTTCTAGATTCCTGCTATGAGTGAGACCATCCGGTATTTTTCTTTTTCTTTTTGGCTTATTTCGCTGAGCATGATCTCTTCCAGCGTCATCCATGTTGCTGCAATTGCATGTGTTTATCTTTTTTGAATGCTGAGTATATTCCATGGTATATATGTACCACATCTTCTTGATCCAGTCATCTATTTTTGGGCATTTGGGTTGTTTCCAAAGCTTAGCTATTGTAAACAGTGCTGCTATAAACATAGGGTGCGGTGTTCTTTGGAATGATGTTTCTGTGTCCTTTGGGTAAATACCTAGGAGTGGAATTGCTGGATCATATGGAAGCTCTATGTTTAGTAGGTCCAGAAATCTCCATACAGCTTTCCACAGTGGTTGGACCAGTTTGCACTCCCACCAACAGTGCAGAAGAGTTCCTTTTTCTCCACACCCGCCAACATTTGTTGTTGCTAGTTTTTTTAATATGTGCCATTCTCACTGGTGTAAGATGGTATCTCATGGTAGTTTTGATTTGCATTTCCCTGATGACAAGTGATGTTGAACATTTTTTCATATGCCTGTTGGCCATTTGCATTTCCTCTTCAGAGAAGTTTCTTTAAGCTCTTCTGCCCATTTTTTGACTGGATTATTTTCTTTGTTGTTGTTGAGTCTCATCAGCTCTTTGCAGATTTTTGTGATCAGTCCTTTATCATTAGTGTTGGGTGCAAAAATGTTCTCCCAGTTGGTGGGGTTTCTCTTTGTTTTTGTTATTGTCTCTTTTGCTGTGCAAAAGCTCTTTAATTTGATGTAGTCCCAGCTGTTTATCTTTGCCTTCACTATCACTGCTTTGGGTGATGTGTCTGTAAAGATGTCTTTGATGTGCAAATCACGTAGTGTTTCGCCTATATTTCCTTCTATATATTTTATGGTTTCAGGTCTTATGTCTAGTTCTTTAATCCATTTTGAGTTGATTTTTGTGTATGGTGTGAGGTGGTGGTCAAGCTTCATTCTTTTGCATGTAGCGACCCAGTTTTCCCAGCACCATTTATTGAACAAACTTTCTTTGCTCCAATGCATATTCTTTGCTCCTTTGTCAAAGATTAGTTGACCATAAATCTGTGGTTTATTTCTGGATTTTCTATTCGATTCCATTGGTCTGTATGTCTGTTCTTGTTCCAATACCATGCAGTTTTGATGATTATGGCTTTGTAGTATAGTTTGAAGTCTGGGAGTCTGATGCCTCCATTCCCTTCTTTTTTTTTCAGGAGAGCTTTGGCTATTCGGGGTTTTTGGTGATTCCATATGAATTTCATCAATAATTGTTCTATTTCTTTGAAGAATGACATTGAAATTTTGATTGGAATAGCATTGAATCTGTATATTGCTTTTGGTAGGATGGCCATTTTAATAATGTTTATTCTTCCAATCCATGAGCAGGGGACGTCTCTCCATTTCTTTGTGTCTTCTTCTATTTCTTTTTAACAGTGTTTTATAGTTTTCTTTGTATAGGTCCTTTACCTCTTTTGTTAGATTTATTCCCAAATATTTGATTTTTTTTGTTTCAATAACAAAAGGGATGGTCTTTTTGATTTCTTCTTCTTCAGATTTATTGTTTGTGTATAGGAAGGCTACTGACTTTTGCGTGTTGATTTTGTATCCTGCCACTTTACTGAACTGATTGATGAGTTGAATTAGCTTTTCTGTGGAGTTTTGGGGTTCTCTATGTATAATATCATATCGTCTGCAAATAGTGATAGTTTGACTTCTTCTTTTCCTATTTGGATTCCTTGGATGTCTTTCTCTTGTCTTATTGCCCTGGCTAGGACTTCCAGTATTATATTGAAAAGCAATGGTGAGAGTGGACATCCTTGTCTTGTTCGATCTTAATGGAATTGCTTTCAGCTTTTCACCATTGAGAATGATACTGGCTGTTGGCTTGTCATAGATGGCCTTTATGATGTTGAGGTATGTTCCTTGTATCCCCAGAATTTCAAGGGCTTTTATCACGAATGGGTGTTGCACTTTGTCGAAAGCTTTCTCAGCATCTATTGATATTATCATATGGTTTTTATATTTCTTTTTGTTGATGTGTTGGATAACGTTGATTGATTTTCGGATGTTAAACCATCCTTGTGCCCCTGGAATGAATCCAACTTGGTCGTGGTGAATTATCTTATGGATACATTGTTGGATTCTGATAGCTAAAATTTTATTGAGGATTTTTGCATCAGTGTTCATTAGGGAGATTGGCCTGTAGTTTTCCTTTTTGTGTTGTCCTTGTTCGGTTTTGGTATTAGTGTAATGTTGGCTTCATAAAACGTGTTTGGTATTGTCCCTTCCTTCTCAATTTTTTGGAAGAGTTTGTGAAGGATAGGCACTAATTCGTCTCTGAATGTTTGGTAGAATTCATTTGTAAATCCATCAGGTCCTGGGCTTTTGTTTTTGGGGAGTTTTTTATTACCATTTCAATTTCGCTAATTGTAATTGGTCTGTTTAGGTGTTCTATTTCTTCTTTATCTAGCTTTGGGTGATTGTAGAGTTGTAGGAATTTGTCCATCTCCTCTAGATTGTTAAACTTGTTTCCATATAACTGTTCATAGTAGTTACTGATTATTCTTTTGATTTCTGCTGTGTCCGTTGTGATTTCTCCTCTTTCATTGATGATCCTGTTTATTGTGCTTTCTCTCCCTTTTTTCCTTTGTGAGCCTGGCTAGGGTTTGTCTATTTTATTGATTTTTTCAAAAAACCAGCTCTTGGTTTCATTGATCTTTTGGATTGTTTTTTTAGTTTCAATTTCATTTATTTCTGCTTTGGTTTTTATTATTTCTTTTCTTCTACTGGTTTTGGGTTTTTTTGTTGTTCTTTTTCTAGATCTTTGAGCTTCGAGATGAGGTTGTTTCTTTGCGTTCTTTCTTGTTTCTTGATGTGAGCTTCTATTGCTATATATTTTCCTCTTATTACTGCTTTTGCTGCATCCCATACATTTAGGATATTAGTGTCCTTGTCGTTCAATTCAAAAAATTTTTTAATTTCTTCTTTGATCTCCTCATTAGTCCAATGGTCTTCCAGTAGTGTGGTTTTTAATCTCCATGAGGTAGGAAAGTTCCTTGCCTTCTTTTTATGGTTTATTTCTAGTTTGATGCCTTCATGGTCAGAAAAGATGGTTGATATGATTTCAATCTTGGTGTATCTGTTGATGTTTGTCTTGTGCCCCAGTATGTGATCAATCCTGGAGAATGATCCGTGTGCGCTTGAGAAAAATGTGTACTCCGTTTTTTTGGGGTTTAGTGTTCTATAGATGTCTGTTAAGCCTAATTGCTCTAGGTCCTTATTTAGAGCTTTGGTTTCTTTACTTATTTTTTGTCTTGTTGATCTATCCATTGTTGATAGTGGTGTGTTGAAGTCTCCCACTACGTATGTGTTTTCTCTGATGTCTGTTTTCAGAGAGGACAACAGTTGTCTGATATATTTTGGTGCTCCTTCGTTTGGTGAGTATATGTTAATGAGTGTTATTTCTTCTTGAAGTATTGTCCCCTTGATCATAATGTAGTGACCATTGGGGTCTTTTTTATCTTTTTGAGTTTGAAATCTGTTTTATCTGATATAAGTATAGCTGTTCCTGCTTTCTTTTTTGGTCCATTTGCTTGTAGGATTGTTTTCCATCCTTTAACTTTGAGCCTATTTTTATCTTTTGTAGCTAAATGTGTTTCCTGGAGACAGCAAAAGGTTGGGTTTTGTTTCTTAATCCAGGCTGCCACTCTGTGTCTTTTTATTGAAGAGTTTAGTCCATTTACATTTAGAGTTAATATTGATATGTTAACATCTGTATTTGCCATTGTGTTTGTCTTTCCTTTGATTTTATTTATTTATTCTTTTAATAACTTTTTTTTTTTTTTTTTTTTTGGCCTTCTTTCATTGTTATTCGTCCTCTGAGGTTCTGGCTTTAGGACTCCTTGTAGTATTTTTTGGAGTGGGGTTTAGTTGCAATGAAATTCCGGAGTTTCTGTTTGTCTGGGAAGGTCCATATTCTTTCTTCAAAGAGGAAGGAGAGCTTTGCGGGATAGAGTATTCTTGGTTGGCATCTGTTTTCTTGGAGTCTGTTGACTATGTCCCTCCACTCTCTCCTTGCCCGTAGTGTTTCTTCGGAGAAGTCTGATGTCAGCCTGATTGGTTTTCCTTTGAATGTTATCTGTTTCTTCCCTCTTGCCAGCTTCATTATTTTTTCCTTGTCCTGGATTCTTGGGAGCTTTACTATTATGTGTCTTGCTGTATTTTTCCTTTCGTCGTGGAAGTTTGGTGTTCTTCTTGCTTCTTGTATATCAATTTTCAGCTCTTCTTCACATTTGGAAGTTCTCTTCAATTATCTCTTTGAATATTTTCTCTGTTCCTACATCTCTCTCCTCTCCTTCTGGTATTCCTATAACTCTTATATTTCCTTTCCTCATGGAGTCAGATAGTTCCCGAAGTCTTTCTTCGTTCTTTTTCCTTCGTACTTCTCTTTCCTTTTCTGTTTTGGTTCTTTTTATTTCTGTGTCTTCAAGATTACTTATTCGTTCTTCCATTTCATCTATTCTGCTTTCATTGCTTTTCCCAGAATTCTTTAGTTCTTCCATTAATTCTTTGATCTCCTGCATTTCTTTTACTTCCCTCTTTAGGGACTCAATTTCTTTCTTCTGACCATTGTTTTCCCTCTCTAGGGACTCAATTGCATTCTTCTGATCGTTGATTATTTTTCCCTTATCATTGTTTTCCTTTATGACTTCTGTCAGTTTTTTAATCACGGCAATTTTAAATTCTCTTTCTGGAAGGCTCAGAAATTCTTCCAAGTTATTGTCTTTGCAATCTGGGGGCTGGCTTTCTTTTTGTGGTGTGCTTTTTCTCTGGAGAGTTGCTAGGTTGCGTGTGGTTCTTCTCCTCCCTACTGTCTGTTTTCTAATTTGCCGTATGCGTTGGGACACTGTGTTGTTGGGACTGGCCGGCATCTTGGGTGGGCTTCTCTGTTCCCCTCTGGTTCTTCAAGGAGTCATCTGTCAGTTTCAAGCAGCCGGGCGGCCGGGGCTGTGTGCTGGTGCTGGTCTCCTCCTGGGGGGCGGGGCTCTCTTTAATGGCGCCTGGAGCTCACCTCCGCGGCGGATCCTGCAGGGTTCGCCTCAGCTCCCGTTCACGGGGTGTGGTGGCTGCAATAGTTCCTTTCCACTCACAGTCCCGCTTGCTGTGTCCGTTTTTCTTGTTGGCCGTTTTGGTTTGTTGTTTCCTCCTCTCTGCCGGTCGGAGAGTGCCGCCTCTGTGGGCGGGGGAGGGGAGCAGGGTTCTGCGCTTCCCTCCCTTCTCGTCCTCTTTTATGGCAACTTTCTTCTTCGGGCAGTTTGCTGGAGTTGTCCGTTTATCTTCCGTGTCCCAGTTCTCACTGGGACCTGCCGCTTTTCCTCCCTATTAACTTTTTTTTATGGGAGATCTTACTCGCAGCGTCTCCTCGCCGCCATGTTGCTCCGCCCTCTATTTACACTTTATTGAGGAAGACATACAATTAACAAGGTAAAAGATAAAATATTAAGTATGATGAGTAAATGAGAAAGAGGATAATTAAAGCAAGAAAGGGAGAACTATAGTATTGAAGAATGAAGGCTTGAAGTTTAAATAGAGAGCCACGGGAAACCTCATTTAGGAAGATGATTATTAAGAAAGTGAGAGCGGCCTTCCTGGTGGCCTAGGGCTTAAGTCTCACTACTAATACTGTGATGGCCCTTGTGGCAGCCTGAGTTTGATCCCTAGCCAGTGAAGCTAACCCACATGGTGCAGCAGACCTCTCCTGTCTTGCCCACTGCTCCCCTCAGCAGTGTATTTCAGTCAGTCTGCTGTTCTGTTCCCTGCTCTGTCTCTAGTGAATCCTCTCATCCCCTGCACCTCTGGCCTGTACCCCAGTTCTTGTATGCATAAATAAATAAATCTTTAAAAAAACAAAAAGAATGTAGTTGCTAGTATTTCCACTATACAGAAGAGGAAACTGAAATTTAAGTAAGCTATCCCAGGCCTCACAGCCACTGACTTAGAGACCTATGTTTTTAAACATTAGAGGAAGTTTCTCAGCAGCACCTTGCGTATGTTGCTTCTCCTGAAAATTAATGACCTAGTGTGCTGTAACCTTGCTTTTGAGAATTTCCCATCTAGTGGGCCCTGGGTTTACTTCAGAAAACACTAACATTTTGACATATAACACTTTGAATGTGTTCTTCAACAAATACCTACATTTCTCTATATTCCCTTAGTATCTTTTTATTTTTTATATTTTATATATTTTACATCATTTTTCATTTTTGCACAATGTATGCATTTTAATCTTGTTCATCTTGGTTATATTCCCCATACAATTCCCACCCCCCTTATTTTGACCCTAATCCCTCCTCTCCTCCCACCCCCCCAACCCATAGACTAATTATAATAAAGTAAAAATCAAAATCAATAAGCAACTATGAATCCCTTAGTATCTTTTATCTCATGATAGATGGATCTAAACTGCCAAGGAAGACTGATGACCAGGAATAGGAGGAGAGGGGTTTTACTGGTACTATGTTGTCATACTTTTAATTTGCTTATTTGTCTGTCTTTCCATCTACAGCTCTTCATCCAGAGAATGGTGTTAAGGTGATACAGGAGAAAGCTGGGTTTTGTTCAGGGCCCTGTTCGTAGCCCTGACTTTGTCATGTGGTTCTAGGGTAGTCCCTTCCATTCTTTGTGCTTCATTTTCCTCTGGAAAAAAAAAAAAAAAACCTATTGAATGCCATTCCCATAGACCTTTTCAATTAGCTGTCTGCAAGTAGATGTGATTAGATAATATGGCAGTTGTACTTTTGAAAAGGAGCATAGGTATTTTTATACTGTGCTGCAGGCCTTAGCTAAAAAGATAAAATCTGGTTGATGTGTTAGCATTGCAAATCTAACCTCTTTTAGGTAATCATTAAAGAAGAGCTTTAAGGATTTCTGATTTGTGGTCTCTCTAGATATCCCTGATCACTGTTTCTTGTAGCTTGGGATAGTCTAGCAAGTCAGCCTGCAGCAATCCATTTCCTGAAAATTATAGCTTTGCTTCAGAGGTGTATGGTAATTTAAGATCATTGCATGTGTGGTTCTGAAACTGTTACAGCAGTTCAATTCATACAGCAAATATATTCCAAGCACATACTTTGTGCCTGACTTTGTGCTCAGTGTTAGGAATAGAACTCTGACCAAGACAAATCTCTGCTCTCTTGGGCTTTACATAGTCAGAAGTGTGATAAAATTATAGTGTGGGGAATACTACAAAAGTTTCTCAGTGAAAATAGCATCTAATTGAGCCCTGAAAAGAATGGTAGGAATTATCCAGACTAAGAATAGGGAAGATGAGGAGAACCCCTGAACAATGAAGAAATGGTAGCATTTCAAACAAAGAGAACATGTGTAAAGACTCAGCGACAAGAGAGTATGCATATTCAGGGGAACTTGAAGAAGGTCAGTATGCTGAATTGTAAAGTATGAAAGCAGAAAAATGCTAATTTGAAGTTACAACCATTTTAGGTATCAACCATTTAGGTATTGTGAAACAGCATGATGTCATAAAGGATTCTGGACTTGGGATCTAAAGGCCTAGGTTGCGGTCCTTGGCTTTCCACTCACCATCTGTGGGGTTTTGAACAAATTATTTAACTTCTCTGATTCTGGGTTTTTTTTTTTTTTAAATCTGCAAAATGGTAATTGTTAACTCTTGCATCATCCTTATAAGCTGTAAAGTTTAATACATCATGAAAATTTTACTTGACCCTTCTGCTGAGCAAAATATCTTGTCTGTGTTTCAAGCACTTTGTTTTAATATAGCATTTTGTGTTATAATCATTCTTACACACAACTATTTAATAAAAGATGAGCTCTTTGAAGGGCAGAGAACTGACATAGTAAATCCCAAGTTATTTGTGAGGTTTAATAAATACTTGAATTCTGTATTAAGGGAGATTTCCTCTGTAATGTGTTACCCTTTTAAAAAAAAACTTGAGAAGAAATTTGTGTTATTTGCAAGCATTTAGCTTGAGGGACAGTTTTGTTGTGTTTTTGATTTGCAAAAAAACCATTTTCTTAAAGCTGTAGTGGTTGGAATGTGACATTTTGCAGATGATCATCTCATTTACAGGTAGACACAAGAGCTGGTTGTTGAACTTTTGCATGAAAAGATCTTTCTGTTAACTGCATATGCAGTTTGCTGTTGAGACCCACTTGCCAGGTTTCTAGAAATCAGAGTTCTCCATTTCATCTTTAAATTGAAACATTTATTTTGAAATGAAATGTTACATAGAGAAATGTAAAATGCAAAATCTAACGTGCAGTCTGATTACATTTGGTGTACAGCATAAAGGCATAGACAGCTGTTATAAAAACTGGGCTTCATTCTGATTATAATGCTAGAAGGAAAAAAGCCACTGAGAATCAAAGGAGAAAACTCACTGAGACTGAGTGTTCTGACATTTGTTTGGTAAGAGGTTAATGTGATATTAAACTGTTGAATTCCAATAAAAGAGATTCTTTTTACCTACCCACTAATTAATTCATTCATCTAGTCAATGACTCTTTACCAGGCACTCTGGTTTGTATCAGGTTCTTTCCTAGAAATTCAACAGTGAATAAACTAGATATGGCCCCTTGACCTCATGATGCTTAAAATGTAGCAGTAAGAAGAGATTTGGGCAAGCAAATTACAGCTGTAGTGAGTATTTATAAAAAGGAAGTTTAGGGAGCTGTGGGATCATAAAATGGCAGGTAACCATGCCCAATTTGACTTTCTAAGTTTCTGTATAATAGTTGAGTGGATACAAATGAGAAATAGGGACCACATGATAATATCCGTGTCATGTTTTCCCTTAAATTCTATACTCCAACTTGTCAGATCTACTCAGTATTCTATGAATGTGCTTTCCTCTCATGAATTGCCTGCCTTTCTATCTCTCTGTAGAATTCCTGTCTTTCTTCAAAGTGTAGATCAAATGACAAATTTGGGAGGGGGGAATCTTCTCTATTTCCTTAGTTAAATAGAATTAAGTTCAACTATATATAACTTAAATCTAAAAAAAACTGGTTTGAAAATATAAGATTTTATTCCTTTATGTAAAATAAGTACAGGGATAGTTAATCCAGGGTTGAAGTACTTGTTCTGTGAAATCAAGGAGCCTTCTGTCATCCTGTTTGAGACTTCCATTCTATCAGTAGTGTACTCCTTTTTATTGCTGATATTTTTAATTTTTTAAATTAAATTATTTTCTTAGTAGTTGCTTTGGGGATTTAAATATGTATCTTAATTTATTACAAGTCACTGTATTTACTATAATCTATTCAGATACAAATTAACTTAATTTCAGTAAAATATAGAAACTTTGTTCTAGTGTAGCATCTCATTTATACTCTCCCTTAAGCTATGATTTCTGTATTAATTAGATCTTTATATATTATAAGCCCAACAATGCAGTTTTAAAGTTATCATTTAGGGCCTCCCCGGTGGCGCAGCGGTTGAGAGCTGGGTTGCGAAGCTGCCCGCAGCCTCTGCGGCGCCGGTTCGATCCCCGGCTGCTCCCCGGCCACCGGAGGAGGGTCCCACATGGCGGCCAGACCTCTCCTGCCGCCCGCTGCTCCCCTCAGCAGTGTACTTCGGTCCTTCTGCCTGCTCTGCTCCCTGCTCTGGCTCTGGTGAATTCTCTCACCCTCCCGGGCTTCTGACTGTACCCAGTGCATGTATAAACAAAAACAAACAAACAAACAAATAAATAAATAAATAAACATGCCTCTAAAAAAAAAAAAATAAATAAAGTTATCATTTAAACTTATTTAAACTTTTAAAACTATTGAGAGAAAAAATAGAAATGTACTGTCTTTTATTTTTGTCTAGAATCACCTTCCCTGGTGCTCTTTATTTTTTCATGTAGATTTTAATTATTGCCTAGTACCATTTCCTTTCAGTATTTCTTTAGTGTTTTTTTTGAAAGGCAACTGGCTAGCAGTGAATTGTTTCAGTTGATATTTATAGGAGAATGACTATTTTTCCTTCAATTTCAAACACTTGTTTTGCTGTATTAGAAATCACAGTTGATATGCTTTTTTAAAAAAATTTTCTGCACCTTTTATACACCATTCCACTATCATCTAACCTCCAGTATTTCTGATGCGATGTTAGCTGTTAATCTTATTGTTGTTCCCTTTAACCTGATAAGTAGTTTTCTGTTCGCACTTGAAAATTGCTCTTTAGCTCGCAACAGTTTTACTGTTAGGCATCCAGGTGTAGACCTTTTTGTGTGTAGCCAAGTTGGAGGATTCATTGTCTGTCTTGGATGCCTATTTTAATATGTATGTGTTCATTTTTATAATCAGATTTGGGAAATTTTTGGTCACTATGTCTTCAAATATTTTTTCTTGCTTATTTCTTTCCTCAGTCTGGGATTCTCTCATTTGCTTTATGTTGATTCACTTGATAATTTTCCACTTGTCTCTGAGACCCTGTTTATTTTTCTTCATTTTTAAATTATTTTCAGTTGCGTAATCTATATTGAATCTTTCTTCAAGTTTGATGATTCTTTTTTCTGTCAGCTCAGATTTGCTATTGAATCCCCTCTTGAAGTCACCTTTTCATTTCAGAATACCATTTCCAGGTTTTTCATTTTATAATTTGTTTATTGGTACTCTGTTTGATGAGTCACTATCATACTTTCATTTAACTCTTTAAGTATAGTTTCCATTAGTTCTTTTAGCATTATTTATAATAACTGTTTTGAAATAATTTATCTACTGATTCCAACATCTGGACCTCCTTAGAGACAATATCTATAATCTCCTTTTCTCCTGTCCTATAAATGGGTCACACTTCACTTTTTCTTTGCATGATTCATTATGTTTTTGTTGAAAAGTACGTGTTTTTGATAACATATTGTACTAACTCTTGATTCAAGTTCCTCCCCTACTGTATGGACGTGGGGTTGTTATAGGTTGGTTGGTGTTTAGTGACTTGCCAATGCTGTTCCTTAAAGTCTCTTCTGTGCAGTGTGTGACTGTTGATATCACTGTTGTTGCTTTTTACCATGCATATTTATTTAAAGAGTAAATAGTATATTCTGGTCATATTTTTTATATTAGTGCTCTAATTTTTAAGTTTGACTTCGTAAAGTTCACTCCTGGGTCTGCATAGATTAATGGACAGTGTATGATTGGCTTAAACCCAAGGCCCATTGCTGATTGATCTGTTTGTCATCTGAAATTCTTCTCTAGCCTTTATTTTCGATGTGTTCAAAGTCTTCTATTCAGATAGGCTCAGTAGATAATGGGGACTCTTTCTAGTTTCTTCTTAGTAAGTGTGAAGTCTTGCTGATCACCAGGAATCCTATAGTGAATCTTAGACCCACTATGGCTGTTTTGTTCCCCAGAACTCCCTTATAAATTTCTGGTTTATCTGTAGGTGTATTGCCCACCATAACTAGCATTAAGACCATAGGTTAACTGCAATAGTGGCCTTCTTGGATTACTTACTATTGTTCCCCAGATTGTCCCTCTATTGTTTTTGACAATGACTATAGGTATGGTATTTTTTTTAAGCTCAGTTTTAAATTAAGTCAGCCCATTCTAACAGTAATTATCCCATTGGCCTGGCCTGTTAGAATGCTCCCCAAAATCCCCCATGCCCCAGAACTGGGGGGTAGGGGCAATCCTAGGCTAAAATGTCACAGACTGTTACTGTTAATGTGGTTCAGTAAGTTTTCTTGAATAAACATTTCTTAATTTGATGTATGCCTTTGGTTAATTTTCAGAGGCCTGAAATATTTGTTTCTCACTATGTCATCCAGTTTTATTATTGCTTTTTTGGAGGAGGGTTTGCTAAGCAATTCATAAGTTCTTTCTTATATTATTTTTGACATCGTTATTGTTATTTAACTTTTAAAATTACCCAGCCAGGACTTCCCTGGTGGCGCAAGGAGTTAAGCACCACACTATGAAGCAATCCGCAGCCTCTGCAACACGAGTTCCGTCCTGGCTGGCCAAGGAGCAACCCATATGGCGCAGCAGACCTCTCCTGACTCACCCACTGCTCCCCTCAGCAGTGTACTTCGGTCAATCTGCCTGTTCTGTTCCACACTCTGTCTCTGGTGAATCCTCTCTGGCATCTCTGGCCTGTACCCCAGCTCTTGTATGCATAAATAAATAAATCTTTAAAAAAATAAAATAAAGGGGCCTTCCCTGGTGGCGCAATGGTTGAGCGCCGGACTGCGAAGCTGCCCGCAGCTTCTGCAGCGCCAGTTCGATCCCCGCCGCTGGCGAGAGTCCTATATGGCACGACAGACCTCTCCTGCCACGCCCACTGCTCCCCTCAGCAGTGTATTTCATCGGTCTGCCTGTTCTGTTCCCCGCTCTGGCTCTAGTGAATTCTCTCACCCTCCCGCCCCTCTGACTGTACCCAGTGCTTGTATTAAAAAAAAAAAATAATAATAATAATAATTAAATAAATAAAATAAAATAAAATTACCCAGCTGGACCATAACCTACTTTGGGCAGACACCGTCTCTTTTCCTTATAGTATTCATCCAAATATGCATTAAACCCTTTAATTTTTTTTTGTCATCTGAAATAATGCTTGCACTACTTATTTCAAGGAGTCAAATAAAATAGTAGTTAACATCTGGTAAACTATAAGCACTTATAAATGTTAAAGATCTTTGAAAATTTTAAAGCAGCTTGCAAACTGAAATACTAATTATAAGTACGGTAGCCTTTTCTGGTAATGGTATTGCAGTAATTCATCCTTAATACTTGTTTCTTTACTTATTGTCATTTTATGCTCATAAATTTTGCTGTTGATTTGGAAAAAATAGTTTAGTGTTTTTGAGGGCAGCACTAGGCCACTTGAAGAACAACTTAGGAGTGAAAGCCATCTCCACTGGAGAGAAGTGTTTAGTGCCTCTATTTTCCCTCTCACACATGATGCAACTGCCTGGCTGACCACTGCTTGTTCTGTGCAAGTCAAGCTATTGTGGAGATTTCTATGGACATTGGAAGTAGATGCTGAAGTGAAGTAGTTGTCTGGGATAGGCCAAGAAATGCCAACACCTTGAAACTTTTTTCAGAGTTGTCTTTTGAAGAAGCATGAAGGATGGTTCATGATTAATTTGACTCCCGTGTATATGTTATATGCTAGGTATATGAGTACTGGGGATACAAGAGAAACAGAAACAGAATCCTTATTATCATAGAACTTTCTCTGGGTGGGGGGAGAAAAAAACAAATACACAAGAAAGTATGTCAGATAGTAATAGGTACCTAAGAAAAAAATAAAATGAGGGCACTGAGAATAGTAGTATGTGGAAGAGTTATTTTAGATTGGTTAGGGAAGACATTTCTCATAAAGTGATATTTGAGCAGAGTTCTGAGTGAAGTGAGGGAGTCATTTGGATATCTGGAAGAAGGGCATTCTCCCTGTGGGAAAGAGCATGTGCAAAGTCCCTAGACACAAGCATGCATGGTGTATTCAGGGAACAATATCATTGTAATTGAAATGGAGAAAGGGTATAGTAAGAGTTGCAATCAGAGGGATGGACCCCGGAGGCCAGGTCATGTAAGGCCTTATAGACTTGTATAAGGACTTTGGATTTTGTTTCTTTAATTTTTTTAATAGTTTTTGGATTTTATTCTAAATAAGATGGGAAGCTATTGCAGAGTTGTGTACTGATACAAATAATATAAACTTAAGTATGATTCCGCCCTCGGAAGCAGGGGCAACTCCATACTTGGCTCTGGAGTGCTTACTAGACACAACTTGCACAGCGGCACTTAAAAGTTTGTCTTAAGTGAAAATAGGTTAGATAGTAATCTATGGCAACTAAGATTCTAGGCAGTTGGTCGGAATAAAAGTCAGACAAGCAGTACTTTATTCTCTTGTAACTGCCCAAGTGTGCCCAGTGGGGACCCTGCTGGATATAAACTGGCTCCAGGTTGGGATATGTCAGGGTCTAACTAGAGCACAAGGGCCCCCGAGTTAAAGGAATGTTCAGAGCCTGCTATTGCAGAGAATCTAGTGTTGGATTGGGGAACTGGGATACTCATCTAAGCACAGTGGAAGTAGTTGAATGTTGGAATCAGAAAGACCTGGGTTTGAAACAGACTTTTCTTAATTCTTTGTTATGAGACTTTGGGAAGATTGCTTCATTTCTGTGGGCTTTAGCTTATGTGCATATAAGTGAAAGTAATTTTTTTTTTTTTTGCAACATCATTGTGACCATATAGGGCCTAGTGGACTTAAGAGTCTCCTGGCAATAGTACCTGTCACATGGTACATGTTTAATAAAGA
The DNA here is from genome assembly GCF_014898055.3 of Talpa occidentalis. NCBI lineage: Eukaryota > Metazoa > Chordata > Mammalia > Eulipotyphla > Talpidae > Talpa > Talpa occidentalis. Next base: position 38,810,102 of record NW_023603184.1, on the reverse strand, counting down.
GGAGCTGTTGTTAGAGGTGATGTTTCTTAGGTGTCTCAAAATTAAGTCCAAATTCAAATTTCTGTTGCTCATGCCAAAACCTGCTTCTCTCATAGTTCACATTTCAGTAAGTGGCATTTGAATTATTATTAATGTCTGTCTTCTCATACTCCATATTCAGTCTACTAGCAATTCCTGTCAGCAATTCCTTTAGAGTATATCCAAAATAGGACTACTTCCCATCACTACCACCACCAGTTACCACTCTGTTTGAAGCAACTATTATCTTTCATCTGACTTACTTCATTAGCCAGCTCGCTGATTTTCCCGCTTTTCCTCTTAAACTTCCTTCCTTCTGATCTCATCTTAATAAAATAATCTTAAAATGAAGTTAAATCATACCTTTCTTTCTTCTGCTCAAAACACTCCAGTGGCTTCTTACCTCATTTAGAATAAAAAACAAAGTTCTCATATCTGCCTTCAAGACCATGAGCTATTTGACCCTTGTTACCTGACTGATCCAGCTGTCTACTCTCTTCTCTTTAATTCACGACACTCAAGCTAAACTGGCCTCCATGCTTTTACCCACATAGGTATTAGCATTTGCTATTTCCTCTGCTTGGATAGTTGCCTCTCAGAGACCTGCCTGACTTGCTCCTTTAGCCTTTTCAGGTTTTCACTTGGATGTCACTCAGTGACACTTTTCTCTAACCATCTTACTAAAAAACTGTACTTTGGCATTCCCTATCCACCCTCAGTGGATTTCCTTATAGCATTTACTACTATTTGCAGTATATTTTCATTAATTTTTTTTTCTTTTTCCCTCCTCCCAGCGAGAATGTAAGCAGGGATTTCTGTTATTCACTGTTATATCTCACTTCCTCCATTAAGCTTATGTGAGACAAATGGCATTTGAGGAAGACTCTGGCAAAATTCTTAAACTCTTTGGGCATCATTATCTCCTTGGGGACATAAATACATAGATTCCTGAGCCCTATCTCAGATAGTGCATAGAGGGTCTTGTACACCTTGTGAAGGAATTTAGGTTTTTAGTCTCAAGACTTTTGAAAGAATATACAGAATGAATTAGAGTGGGTTAGAATGTGGGGAAAAAAGCTCTTGGGACTGCTGTAAAAAATCAGATAAGAGATGATGAAACTTGAAGAGAGGGCAGTAGCAAGAAGAAAGGTAGGATTGTTAGGACTTGGTGATCCATTGGGTGATCAACTGACTAGAAGGTTTTTAGGACGACTTCCAGGTTTTTTGCGTTCACTCACTACACTCCTGCTAACTTGGCCTTCTGCTCTTACCCAAACGGGCTTGGGGAAGGGTGGGGCATTCATGTTGAGACAAGAAGAGTTCAAATTGCTTGAGGAATTATTAGCAAGAGATGTTTAGGAAAAGGTATTTGTGGGTATGGGTGTGTGGGTGAGTGTTTTGTCAAAAAAAAAAAAAAAAAGAACTGTTGAGAAAGCTGTGGATTTGGAAGTTATTAGGATTCATGTGTCATGAACTAATCTAGATAGCCACTGATCTCTACTGTCTCTATAGATTAGCCTGTTTTGGATATTTCATATATTGGTAATCATACCATATGCGGTCTTTTGTGTCTGGCTTCTCTCGTGTAAAGTTTTCAAGATTCATCCATGTTGTAGCATGATCAGTAATTCTTTCCTTTTTAATAGAAGAATGACTATATTGAGATATAATTCATACACCATACAATTCACTGATTTGAAAGTATGAAGTTCAGTGGATTTTAGTATAATTCATCAAGTTGTTATTAATTACCACAATCAATTTTAGAACATTTTTTTTTTGCCTCCCTCTAAAAACCCATAGTCCTTAGCTGTCAGCCCTCCTATCCCCTCTTACTTCTTCCCAACCCCAGGCAACCACTAGTCGACTTTCTGTCTCTATAGATTCCATTTCTGGACATTTCATATAAATGGACTCCTGCAATATGTGACCTTCTGTATCTGGCTTCTTTTGCTTAGTGCAGTGCTTTCAAGGTTCATCTGTGTTGTGGCATGTATCTGTACGTCATTCCTTTTTATTGCCACATATTCCATTACACGAATATACCACATTTTATTTATCCATTCTCCAATTGAACATTTTGATTGTTTCCATCTTTTAACTGTTATGAATACTGCTGCCATGAACATTCATGTGGACATATATTTTCACTGCTTTTTGGTACATATCTAGGAGTGGCATTGCTGGATCATGTCTTTTTTTTTTTTTAGTCTTTGGTCTCATTTTTATTTTTATTAATGAAATACCATTGGTTTACATCTTTGTTAATATTTTGACAATATAGGATTTCTCCCCTTAGGTATATAGCTCACCATATCTCATCACTAAACACCCACAGTCCTCCACCATAGTCTGTTGTGCTTCCCCCTCCTGGTTCTCCCCCACTCCTCTCCATCTTCCTTTCTCTCTCCCTTTCCCTCTTGGATTCCTCAATTTTCAAGGATTGGTTTTATCATTTGTCTTTGTTTGCCCCTTTGTTTGCTTCCACATATAAATGAAACTGTTCAATATTTATCTTTCTCCTTCTGGCTTATTTCACTTAGCATAATCCCTTCCAGTTCCATCCTTGTTGCCACAAATGGCATGAGTTTATCTTTCTTGATTGCTGAGTAGTAGTCATTGTGTGTATATACCACATCTTTATGCACTCATCTGTTTTGGGGCATTTAGTTTGTTTCCATATCTTGGCTATTGTAAATATTGCTGTAATAAATGCAGGAGTGCAGGTTTCCTTTTAAATTAGTGGAATTGCTGGGTTGTACGGCAAATTCATTTTTCGTCTTACGTTCTTTCCAGCATTGTATGCGGGTTCCAGTTTACCAATACTTTTTATTGATTATCTGTCTTTTTTATTATAGCCATCCTAGTGTGTGTGAAGCAGTATCTCATTGTGCTCTTGACGTGCATCTTTGCATGTGCTTCTTCGCCATTTATATAACTTCTTTGAAGCACTGTATGTTCAGATCCTTTGGCCATTTTAAATTTTAAATTTGTCCTTTTATTATTGAGCTAAGAATTCTTTATATTTTTAAAATACAAATTCCTTATTGTGATTTGACATGCAAAAATTTTCTCTCCTTCTATGGATTGTCTTTTTACCTTCTTGATGTTTTTTAAAACACACACAATTTTAGTTATGGTGAATCTGGTTTTTTTCCTTTTGGTTGTGATGCTGGTATCATAGAATATCTAAAAAACCATTGTCAAATCCAAGGTCACAAAGATTTATGCTTTTGTTTTTGGCCTCTAAGAATTTTACATTTTTGGCTCTTTCAATTTAGGTCTTTGATCCTTTTTGTGGTGCTAATGTTAACTTTGTCCTTTACTAGAGTTTCTACCTTGGCCTGTTCATTTGCCTTTTCTGAGACTCACTTTTTTCCTCTGTAAAATGAAATGTTAATACATGTGTGTACAAGACACCAGAAAGCAGATAAATGGTTGCCACAGACTGGAGGCTGGGAGAGTATTGACTTTCTGGGGCAGCGAACATACTTTATATCTTAATTGTGGTATTTGTACAACTGTTTACATATTTCAGGTCTCATGAAATTGTACTCCTAAAAGGGGTTAAGTTTCACTCTATGTAAATTGTACTTAAATAAACCTGTCTTTAAAAAAACACCTACAAGATGGGCCTCCCCGGTGGCACAGCGGTTGAGCACTGGGTTGCGAAGCTGCCCACAGCCTCTGCAGTACCGGTTCAATCCCCGGCTGCTCCCCGGCCACCAGAGGAGGGTCCCACATGGCACACAGACCTCTCCTGCCGCCCGCTGCTCCCCTCAGCAGTGTACTTCGGTCCTTCTGCCTGCTCTGCTCCCCGCTCTGGCTCTGGTGAATTCTCTCACCCTCCTTCACTTCTGACTGTACCCAGTGCTTATATAAATAAATAAATAAATCTTTAAAAAAAAAAAAAAAAAAACACCTACAAGAACTCTACAAAATATGTGTTATTTTCCATTTTAAAGCTAGAGGAGCTTCCATTTTAAATCTAGAAGGGTTATAGGACATTCCTTTAATTCACAGTTGGTATTTGTCAGTTCCAGTATTTGAACCTAAGACTGCCTGATCACAGAGCTATGATCTTACTCAGTCTGTCCCTGAAACTTACAAAGAGGGTTCCAACCAACACTGGGACTCCTAGTCTGTACAAAGGCTGCAGATTGATCAGTGAACAAACAGAGCCTCCCAACCTAAAGGAGCTGCAGTTTATGGGCCATCTTGTCAACCTGTACTGATGCAAAATGGTGGACATTTTAATAGTTTCTGAATTCTGTTGTAAAATATGGACCTTCCCTTGAAACCTTGGAGCACTATGTTTATGAGCAGCTCCCCAGAAGTGGCTGTTTTATATATATATATATATATATATATATATATATATATATATATATATATATAAAGATTTATTTATGCATACAAGAGCTGGGGGGTGGGTAGGGGTGGGTGAGAGGATTCACCAGAATTTTTTTTAATTATTTTTTTATTTGTTATATCATTGTTCATTTTTAAACAATATTTGCTTCCCCCCACCCCCTCATGCTGTTATATTCTTATCCCAAGTTTTGAACCCCTGATAGATCTCATTTCTGTCCATTATTAATTGGGATTGGAATTGCTGCTGTTATGGAATGCTGCCCAGGCATGAGCTTCTTTTGAGGCTGTGGTCCTCATTTTGGAGCAGCAGGAGACCAATTGCAAAGCTGATGAGTTTCTTTGGATGTGAAAAGCAATTTTACATTCTGTCTAATCAGCAACACAGAGTCCCTTCTCAGTAGGAGGGTGCTCGTGGGGTTACAGGCCAGTTGTGCTTTTAGCACGTTGACAGTCTTCCTTGCCCCGACTTATTTAGCAGAGAACTGGTTGGAGAGATGAGAGATCCAAGGCAGGAAAGCTGTACTGTAGGCCTGTGTTGTTGTTATCACATTATCACCATCATCATTTATATTGGTGTGGCCCTTTACAGTTTGCAATTTATTTTAACATCTTTGATCTTAGTGCCTTGTCGGGAGAGCGCTTATATTTAGAGAGTGTTACTTGGCTGTATTCTTGGATTACTGACAGAATATTTCTTCCTTAAATTGGCTTGTCATACACATTTCCTGTAACTTTCATCTTCAAGATGTTGTAGCTTCAGTTTGTCAACTAATAGTAGTTTAATATAGCCTGCTGCCCTAGGATGATTTCCCAGGACTGTATATTGGGTGCATCTCAGGAAGTTCTATATGAAATTGAGCAGTGGGGCCTCCCCGGTGGCGCAGCGGTTGAGCGCTGGGTTGCGAAGCTGCCTGCGGCCTCTGCGGCGCCGGTTCGATCTCCGGCTGCTCCCCGGCCACCGGAGGAGGGTCCCACATGGCGCGCAGACCCCTCCTGCCGCCCGCTGCTCCCCTCAGCAGTGTACTTCGGTCCTTCTGCCAGCTCTGCTCCCCGCTCTGGCTCTGGTGAATTCTCTCACCCTCCCGCACTTCTGACTGTACCCAGTGCATGTATAAACAAAACAAACAAACAAATAAATAAATAAAACATACCTCTATTAAAAAAAAAACGAGCAGTGGCATTTTCCTTTTTTGCCTGACTTACTGACACTCCTCCTTACTCTCCCCTGCTACTTCCTCTCCTTAGGCACTGGTTTCTATAGGTCTCATTCAAGAGCCCTGGACAGAGTCATTAACTGCTGAGTAGTTGTCATCAAGCCAGCTGTTAACTGCCTGTCTTCAGCATTTAACTTGTTTCCTATCCCGAGGTACTACAGGAGAAGTTAATGACCTAAAAAATTGCTCATCTATTGTGTGCACCTAGTTAGGAGGGAATTGTTTGATTGTTTGATTTTTATGAAGTGTAAAAAATATATTTGGAGACACATTTTCAAACATGTGTAAGCCTATGTGTTAGAAATGGTTCCTCTAACAAGGTGGGACAAATTGACTGGTTAATGGAACTTAATGACAGATATTCCATTAATCAGAATGGAGAATGTGCTTCATTAAGATAATTAACAGGGGGCCTCCCCGGTGGCACAGCGGTTGAGCGCTGGGTTGCGAAGCTGCCCGCAGCCTCCGCAGCGCCGGTTCGATCCCCAGCTGCTCCCCCGCCACCGGAGAAGGGTCCCGCATGGCGCGCAGACCTCTCCTGCCGCCCGCTGCTCCCCTCAGCAGTGTACTTTGGTCCTTCTGCCTGCTCTGCTCCCCGCTCTGGCTCTGGTGAATTCTCTCACCCTCCCGCGCTTCTGACTGTACCCAGTGCTTGTATAAATAAATAAATCTTTAAACAAAAAAAAAAAAAAAAAAAAAGATAATTAACAGAACACTTAAGCAGGTGATATTTATTGCACACAAAGTTCCAAGTTTCTTTCCTTGAATAAATTTTGAAGGAGCTCTTGGCTGTATTTCCTTGTCTACATTAAAATGATCAGTGAAAATAAAATCTCATTTTTTCTAAAGCTGCTACTACTTGGTATCTTGTCCTCTGCAATTACAAGGGGGTGGATGGGAGACTTGGCTGCTCTTCTTTCCTCCAGTTTGTGCTTATCACCAGGCACCCAGCCTCCCTAGTAAAAGTGTATCATTTCTCAGCAACTAGAGTAGCATTATTAGAATTAGAAGGGACCTCAGAAAGCTAAATTTATTCATTTTATATCAGGCCATTGAAGTCCAGAGGGGAGAAGTGACTTGGCCAGTGCTAAACAGTTTATTAGAGGCAGAGTCATATGTGGGATAGTGGGACTGGTACTGAACTAAGAGCCAAATGCCTGGGATGACACTAGACAAATTGTTCTTTTTTTTTTTTAAATATCTTTTTTTTTTAATAGAGGCATTTATTTTATTTTTATTTATTTGTTTGTTTGTTTTGTTTATACATGCACTGGGTACAGTCAGAAGCGCGGGAGGGTGAGAGAATTCACCAGAGCCAGAGCGGGGAGCAGAGCAGGCAGAAGGGAGGGGAGCAGCGGGTGGCAGGAGAGGTCTGCGCGTCATGTGGGACCCTCCTCAGGTGGCCGGGGAGCAGCCGGGGATCGAACCGGCGCCGCGGAGGCTGCAGGCAGCTTCGCAACCCAGCGCTCAACCGCTGCACCACCGGGGAGGCCCCTAGACAAATTGTTCTTACCTCTCTGCTTCTCAGAATTGCCATCTGTAAAATGTAAAGTGTTTAGCAAGGCTCCAAGTACAGTAACAAATGGCTTTTGGATTAGTCTTTCTACTGTATTTTGTTGCTTCACTGTAAGCACAAACTAAAGGTTGTAGAGGGGAAACAACATATAGTCAAAAGAGAATGAGCAATCAGTAATCAGTGCTATTTCTGTTTTCTTTATAGGATCCGCAGTCTTCCACAATGAACCCTGTTTACAGCCCCGTCCAGCCTGGGGCTCCTTATGGCAACCCTAAGAACATGGCCTACACGGGTGAGTGGTATGAGAATGATTCTCACTTTGAGAAATGGTGGGTAAGGATATTACCAGATAACTTGCTGAATGACTTTTGATAACTATGTCTCCAAAAGCCCTAATAAAGCTTGGAAACTTGGGGAAGGAAGATATGCCTGGGGTCCAGTGGATATGGTCATGACATTCTTGAGACTAGGGATTATTGAATTCCCAACAAGGGGAAGGAAGGAGGTAACATTTATTTATTGCATACCTATCGTGGACCTGGTCCTTATTGGTCACTTTCATATACCATATTTCATGTTAGTCTTACAGCAGATCTACAGCATGTAGCTTATTATTCTATTTCACAGATAATAAAGCCATAGTCACAGTAAGAGACCACAAAAAAAGCAGATATTTGAACTCAGACCTGATTTTAAACTGCATACCAACTTGTTTCCTATTTCCCTGCGTTGGTGTACATTGTCCCTCTGTTCACAATGTCGTTATCCCCTGACGACCTCACCTCATTCTTTAAGGACTCAGCTCTGAGCTCCAACAGCACTTTTCTGGAAAGCATTCCTTTCCTTACTTCACCTTAGGCAAGTTTTTTAACCTTTCAGAGCTTGTGTTCTCATGTATAAAATGAGGACAGCAATATTACCCTGTTTAATAGAACTGTTGAAAGCGTTAAATGAGCTACTATAAGACATTCAGTGTAGTCTGTCTGGCACATGTAAGCACTGAATAAGGTTATTTTTGCAAATAAATGAAGATGGGTAGAATGTATGATAATGGGAGCAAATGAGAAATTGTACGTTGTCTAGCACGGTGATTAGCAGGTTATGAGCTTCAAAAATATAAAGAACATAAGTTCATGATAACGATGATAATTGTGAACAAACACATAGTGGTAGGAAGGTATGGTAAGAATCAGTCAGCACTTGAGATTAGCTGGAGTAAAGACTAGAAACAGGGAAAAGTAGAAAATGAAACTTGAAAAGTAGATTACTAATGGTCTTGGTTGCAGGATTAGAGGTGGGAGGGGTAGAGAGTTTTGTACCAGAAGGAGGCCCTTGGCAGTGAGTAGAATGTGCCAGTTATCTGCCTCCCCAGTGGCGCAGTGGTTGAGCGCTGGGTTGCGAGGCTGCCTGCGGCCTCTGCGGCGCCGGTTCGATCCCCGGCTGCTCCCCGGCCACCGGAGGAGGGTCCCACATGGCGCGCAGACCTCTCCTGCCGCCCGCTGCTCCCCTCAGCAGTGTACTTCGGTCCTTCTGCCTGCTCTGCTCCCCGCTCTGGCTCTGGTGAATTCTCTCACCCTCCCGTGATTCTGACCGTGCCCAGTGCATGTGTAAACAAACAAACAAACAAATAAATAAATAAAAACATGCCTCTATAAAAAAAAAAGAGAGAGAGAGAGAGAATGTGCCAGTTATGCCTATAATTTTGTACTTTGCTGTGTATTCTGTACAACACCCTAGATTGAGAATGGAGGACCCTCAGAGAATTATTTGTTCTATAAGAACACTAAGATAATATTTCAGTGATTCTTTACAGTGTTTGATTTGGTTTAAAAATTTAGAACTATTTTTCTTTTTTAAAGATTTGTTTTATTTATTTATGCATATAAGAACTGGGGTATAGGCCAGAGGTGTGGGGGGTGAGAGGATTCACCAGAGACAGAGTGGGGAGCACAACAGGCACATCTACTGAAATACACTGCTGAGGGGAGCAGGGGGCAAGACAGGAGAGGTCTGCTGAACCATGTGGGTTAGCTCCCTGGCCAGGGATCAAACTCATGCTTCAGTGGCTGGCAATAGTTTGACAGCACTGAGACTTTAACCCTGTGCCACCAGGAAGGCCCCTAAAACTATTTTTTATAAAGCATGCATACACTTAAGATGATCAATGTGTTAACTTAAACTTCTGAGAATGCATGTTAATTTTTAAAAAATTGCTATTATCTGCAACAACATATGTTTGTAAATCAGGATTTTCTCAATGCTATGCAACCCAATAACATTCAGAAATATATTAGAGGTTGAGCCTGATATGACTATTGCTGTCATCACTTTCAAGTTAATGTTTGTTTCTCAGAAGAGCTTTATTATCCTTATAATAATAGTAAATATATTTTGTTTGAACTTTGATTATGTATTCCAATAAAATCAACTTCAATAATGGAGCAGTACCCCCATGCTACATTACTTCAGAGTTTCTTGCTTTTCCCTTTTTCACTTTAAAGTGTTCCAGCAAAGTTCCTTTGCCAGAAGGGACTTGAGCTGCTTTGGCTGACAGAACCCAAGGACTCCTGTGGGTTTCCTGTGATCTTGGCTGCCTTCATTCTTACTGAGTTGTTGAGCTTGAAAAAGAAAAAAAACAGTTGCATTTATCTATTGATTTACACAAAGAAGATTAGGCAGTGTAACACATCTGAAAAGGGAATATACCTTGTCGCTGCTTGTAGGGAGTATAAATATATAATAAAAATATAAATATAAAAAATCCCAACTCTGTCAGGTAATGACTTTGGACAAGTTCCTCAACATCCCTAAATTTAAATTCTTTCATATACTGGGATAGTAGTATATATATTTTATAGGACATTTGTAAGCATCAACTAAGATAATTAATATTCCTACAAAGGGAGATAAGATTGTCTTTGTTTCTACTAAACACTAAGGAATATTGTCAGCTTGGAACTATGTTTTAAATTAATGTTTGTGCTGGAGATTCTAGGACCACACTGCTAGTATAAACTGCATGCAACTAGAATACATTCAGACTTCACACAGGCCAATGTTTTAAATTCTGAGGGAAACTTTCTTTTTTAACTTAAGCTTCTTGTTACCTCTTTGTCCTTTTGAGTCAAAATTATTTTCTACCTGATAATATAACTCTTCCAAGATTCCAGCATTATGCAGGAGAATTTGAGTTCCAGCTGTCGCCTCATAAGGACCCAAACTTCATCTCCCATCTCAGTGGCTATAAAAAGCAAACCTTTGATTGCTCAGACCAGAAAACTTTCCCAGAACACTTCCCCATCAACTCTGTTTGAGAGCTCCTGAGTCTTAGTTTCCTCTTCATTTTTAATCACTAAACATTACTTTTTCTTTCTTAAAATTTTAAATTCTGCCTATCTTTGTTGTGTAATATGAAATGTTTCTTATACTTCATCAAGCTTACAAACATATGATACAGGTTTTCTAGGTGTTATGCTATAAGCAGATATTTAGGTTATATTCCACATTGCTGGTAATAGAAGATCAAAGTGAGATAAATTATAAACAAATGCCAATGTATTAATGAATGTTTTGCTACTATTATTAGTAACAGTAATTATTAGAGCTAATTACTGTTAGGCAAGTACATGCTAAGTACTTTGTTTTTTGTTTTTTTTTTTTTTAACTTTTTTTTTTTTTTTAATAGAGGCATGTTTTATTTATTTCTTTGTTTGTTTGTTTGTTTTGTTTATACATGCACTGGGTACAGTCAGAAGCGCGGGAGGGTGAGAGAATTCACCAGAGCCAGAGCGGGGAGCAGAGCAGGCAGAAGGAGCGAAGTACACTGCTGAGGGGAGCAGCGGGCGGCAGGAGAGGTCTGCGCGCCATGTGGGACCCTCCTCTGGTGGCCGGGGAGCAGCCAGGGATCGAACCGGCGCCGCAGAGGCCGCGGGCAGCTTCGCAACCCAGTGCTCAACGGCTGTGCCACGGGGGAGGCCCCATGCTAAGTACTTTGTTAATTAAAAATAGCACTCTTCTTTTATAGTAAAGAAATTAGGTAGTTTAATTCAGGTCAGATGACTCGGCCAGTGTATACAGCCTCTAAAGAATGAGGAAAGATTTGAAGTCAGGTCTTTATGATTTCAAAGTATATGTGTTTTTTGTTATAGCAAATTGATCTATCTTAAAATATATGCTCTTTAAATTGCTCCCAGAGTTGTGTTTTCAGTTTCTAGGACTAGAGGGAGCCTTGCCTTTGAGGAATTAGAAGCCTGCTCCTGGTCAGTGGTTTGAGGTAGACTGAGGGTACAGAAGAAATAAAAGTGGAAGATCAAGTTCATTGTAGTATCATCTGCTTCAGAGATAATGGGGTGATGGCCACACATATTAGAGAGGTGAGAAAAACTCCTGATTTGAAATTCTCTCTGATTTCTAGGGTGGAAATAAAATAAAGCTTTATAGTACAATTCTGACACCAGTTCTAACATGTGGGTTCTTTTCCCCATACCAAGCAATTCTCCAATACCAGCAAGGGGTCCTGTAACTCAGCTCAATTCTAGTACTAGTTATATAGAGATAGTGTCAGGTTCCAGGTTTAGAGCTCAGTCCCACAAAACTGTCCCTACTTCAGATTCCAATTGCAAGTCTAGTTTTTAACCTGACCAACTGGCTATAAATCAGGAGTTTCCATGACCTCCTTAAGTTTGACTAAGTTGCTAAAACAGCTCACAGAACTAGGGAAACCAGTTTTATCACTAGATTACCAGTTTATTATGAAAGGGTATAACTCAGGAGCAACTAGATGGGAGAGACATATAGGGCAAGATAAGTGGAAAGGGGCCTGGAACTTCCATGCCCTCTTCAGGTGCACTACTGTTTCAGCACCTACATGTGTTCCAGCCCTAGAGCTCAAGTGCTACACTTTTTGCCTTTTTCAGAGGCTTCGTTATATAGGCATGATTGATTAAACCGTTGGTCGGTGGCATTTAATTCTACCTCCAGCCCCTCTTCCTTCCCAGAGGTCAGGTTAGGTAAGACTGAAAGTTTCAAACCTCTAGTCACATGGTTGGCTACCCTAGCAACCAGCCTCCATTCTTAGGCACTTCCAAAAGTCCATATAACATTACCACATTAATGTGAACTCCTACATAGTTAAAAGGGATTTGTAATGACTATCAAGACACCTTTGTCAATTTTTTTTTTAAAGATTTATTTATTGGGCCTCCCCGGTGGCGCAGCAGTGAGCGCTGGGCTGTGAAGCTGCCCGCAGCCTCTGCAGCGCCGGTTTGATCCCCGGCCACTGGCGAGGGTCCCACATGGCGGGCAGACCTCTCCTGCCGCCCGCTGCTCCCCTCAGCAGTGTACTTCGGTCCTTCTGCCTACTCTGCTCCCTGCTCTGGCTCTGGTGAATTCTCTCACCCTCCCTCGCTTCTGACTGTACCCAGTGCTTGTATAAATAAATAAATAAATAAATAAATAAATAAATCTTTAAAAAAAAAGATTTATTTATACAAGAACCAAGAACCAGGGTACAGGCCAGATTCATAGGAGGGTGAGAGGATTCTCCAGAGACAGAGCAGGAAACAGAACAGGCAGACTGACGAAATACACTGCTGAGGGGAGCAGCGGACGCAACAGGAGAGGTCTGCTGCGCCATGTGGGACCCTCGCTGGCTGGCTAGGATCGAACTGGTGCTGCAGAGGCTGTGGACAGCTTCACAGCCCTGCGCTCAACTGCCTGCGCTACCAGGGGAGGCTCACCTTTGTCATTCTTATCACTTAGAAATTCCAAGAGTTTTAGGAGCTTTGTGCCAGTAATAGACACAAAGATCAAAAGTACATTTCTTATTATAAATCACAATATCACAGCAATACAGTGTATTCCAGTGAACATCTATCTTCTAGCCAATTGGCAGTGTTCCCCTTTTCGCTCCTTTTTTTATTATTTGTTGAGTTAACATTGGTATACAGCACTGTATATGATTCTGAGGTACAGCTTCACACCTATTATGTATTTTACCACACCCACTCACCATCAGAACTCCCATAATCCTCTGCTATAGTCCACTGGCCCTCCTCCCTCCTTTTTCTCTCTTTTTAAAAGTCCCTTTAATGAGCATTTACTCTTTCCCAAAAACCAAACTCAGTGTTTTGCAGATAATATTCATTTTTAAATTTGCAGCAGTCCTATGAAGTGGTATGACTAGTTCTTTGTACATCTTAGAAACATAAAATGTGTTAATTATAGGCCCCATATGTTGAAGTTTTAACCTCCCTTGTGATGATACTTAAAGATTGGGACTTAGGGAGACAATTAGGTTTAGCTCATGTCATGAGGAGTCAGTGACCTCATATGAAGAGGAACAGACACTGTAGTTCTTCCCCTGCCTTATGAGGTCATAGCAAGAAGACTGCTGTCAGCAAGCCAGAAAGAGAACCCACATTAGAACTGAACTATGCTGGCACTCTGATCTTGTAACTTCCTGTATCAGAATTGTGAGAAGTGAATTTCTGATGTTTAAGTCAACTAATCTATAGTATTTTGTATAGCAACCAGAACTGACTAATAAAGATATTAAGTATAGTGAACACTTAAATACCATAGATTTACCGTAGATAGATTTACCATAATATGAGATTTTTACACACATGGGCATTTCTTTTTCCAAAAAGCCTCAGAAATATTTCTCTGTTAGAGGTTTGGAATGTGGTCAAGGCCTAAACATTTTCGTCTTTTCTTGCCCCTCCCCTCCCCCAATCATCTCATGGTTGGGATCTAGGCTTTGCCACTAATTAACTATGGACTCTTGGGCAAGTTATTGAACGTTTGTGAACCTCAGTTTCCTCAACTGTAAAATGGGATAATGATCTTTACAGACAGTTGGTTCACCAGTCCATGAGTGTATTTATAAAGCTTTTGATACAGTGCATAGTTAATGGTGGTTACAATGCACAGAAATATGTGTACCTCCATAGGGAAAAAAAGTACGGGATATAGAGTTACTGACTTAGATTTTAGATCTGACCTGATTCTGCCACTTAAAACTATGTGACATCAGGGCCTCCCCGGTGGCACAGCGGTTGAGCGCTGGGTTGCAAAGCTGCCCGCAGCCTCTGCAGCGCCGGTTCGATCCCCGGCTGCTCCCTGGCCACCAGAGGAGGGTCCCACATGGCGCGCAGACCTCTCCTGCCGCCCGCTGCTCCCCTCAGCAGTGTACTTTGGTCCTTCTGCCTGCTCTGCTCCCCGCTCTGGCTCTGGTGAATTCTCTCACCCTCCCGCGCTTCTGACTGTACCCAGTGCTTGTATAAATAAATAAATAAATAAATCTTTAAAAAAAAAAAAAAACTATGTGACATCAAATAAGTTACTGCACTCTTTAAGCATTAGTATATAGCATCCACAAAAGAGAAAGAGGCATCAGATGAGGGATTAGGAATGCCTTCTTCACAAGACAGCAAAGACTAATAAAATATAACAAGGCCAGCCACTGAAGTTTCAAAAATCCAATTAGAAAAGAAATGTGAGAACAGATGGGCCCCTTAAACTAATCCATCACTTTATAGGTGAGAAGATGGAGAAGTGTTTTGCTGAAAGTGTTAGAGCTGGGTCTCCCTGTTCCTGGTCTGCGTATTCATCGTCTATCGCAAAATAGCAACCAAGATTTCATCATTATTTAACTGCCTCTGTCGTGGCCATGTCTCAGTCCTCTGCTGCCAACACCAGCGTATGTGCTCTCTCCCACATTCCTCTGCTGGACCCATAATTAATTTCCTGGTTTCAGCCTGCAACAAACATGTTCAGATATCCCAAGTAAAGTTACTACCCTTGAGGTTGGAAAGCCAGGAAATTGATCTTATTAAAGACTTCACTATTATTTTTTCACTAGTTTTTTTTCTAGCATCTTCTTTTGTTTAAAATAATGGTTAATTTAAGAAGCAGATGTGTGTTTGACACAGCAGTTTATCAGCTAGAGGGCCTTTGTAGATACAGTGAATGATCTGATGTATAACAGTGACCCAACCCCTGTACTGTTCACCCTCCTTTGTAAGGATCATCTGGTAAAGGTTTCAAAACATTTGTACTTTTTTCTTTGCAAAGAACTTTTGTAGGTTTCCCTCTTCATATTTGATTCTTATAACAAATCAGGGAAAGTAGCCCTTCCCAGATGAGATGACTGTGGAGCAGATTTTCCAAGGTTATACTGTATAGTAGAGTCCAAACTACCCTCAGATTTTATGAGTTAGAAATAAGTGCTGATCTAGTGTATCTTGCACACTACAGTGTGCAAGATATCTAGTGTATCTTGCACACTACAGTGATTTTTCAGGTGAAACTGGAAAATGGAGTCTGATTCCTAAAACTGCTCCACGAAACTCCTTTTTTAAAAAATATTTATGCATACAAGAGCTGGGGTGTAGGCCAGAGGTGCAAGGGGAAGGGTGAGAAGAGTCACCAGAAACAGAGTGGGGAGCAGAACAGCTGAATCTACTAAAATACACTGCTGAGGGGAGCAGTGGGCTAGACAGGAGAGGTCTGCTGCACGTGTGGGTTAGCTCCCTGACTGGGGATCGAACTTGTGCTGCAGTGTCTGTGGATAGCTTCATAGTGCTGAGACTTAACCCCTTGCACCACCAGGGAGGCTCCTTATCCAAGTTTTAATAGATGTAGACATAAGTCAAGAAAGGTGGAAAAACTGTCAGAGCCAGGAAGTAGTGGAGCCAGAATCAAGGTAGGATGCTCCATGTTTTTAACCTCTGAGCTGTAGGTAGTTTATATTATCTACCACCTTATAATTGTTTATATCTATAATACTTGTTGCTTTTTTTTTTAAGATTTATTTTTTATTTATACAAGAGCTGGGGTGCAGGCCAGAGTTGCAGGAGGGTGAGAGGATTCACCAGAGACAGAGCGGGGAGTAGAACAGGCAGACGGACCGAAAGCACTGCTGAGGGGAGCAACGGGCAAGACAGAAGAAGTCTACCTTGCCATGTGGGATTCTCCCTGGTGGGCCAGGAATTGAACCGGCACTGCGGAGGCTGCAGGCAGCTTCACCGCGCTGTGCTCAACCCGCTGCGCCACTGGGGAGGCCCACTTGTTGCTTTTATAGGCAGTCAATCACCTTGTACTCAATGTCTAATATAGTTCCTAACAAAAAGTGTAAACTCTTTGAATATTGATCAGATGAATGAATGAATGAATGACAAAAGGAGTGGCCAAGCTCCTAATAATGAAGGCACACAAGTTTGGCAAAGTAACCTCAGAGTTAGGAATAGATATTTTGTCCTGATATTCTTCTCAGTGATTCAGTAAAGCAGTGATTTAAGTTAGCTTTAAGCCACAGAAAATGATATTTGAAGGGAACGCTGGTCAGACAGGGCTGCCCAGAAACTTTTATGCCCCATTTCTTTCCTGGATACCCTAAGAGCTTAAGAAATTAGTATCTCAATTCACTTGTAACCCATTGGAAGCTCCTAAACTATTATGAAGTGTATCTCAAAATTATTGGGGTTTTTTTGCTTATCCCCCCCGCCCCAGTACATATATATACACATACTCTTTTCTCCACCTTGTACCCAACCACCCCTATTATTGAGAAGTGGTATATTGTGGGAACAGCTTAAAAGTCATACTTTAAAAAAAAAATTTGTTTCTTAACAGCTGCTGGTAGTAAGTAGTCTGTGCTCACTTTGGAAGATTGGTGAACTTTGATTATAGACTTGTCCTTTCTTCCCTAATGTATTGCTTAGAGCTCCTAGGAGAACTGCTCTTCTGAAAATCCACAGGCATTGCCTAATATCTTGAAACATTTGGAGTCTGATCCTTAAAGAAAAACTTGTAGAAACCTATCAGTTTTGGCATGTAGGGGTGTGTGTGTGCGTGCTCACGCACATGAGTGCATGTATGCATGCATGTGCCAGAGAGCATTGCTTTATTTTATTTTTGTAAAAATAATACTCTAGGGCCTCCCTGGTGGAGCAGGTGTTAAACTCTCAGCCCTATCAAACTATTGCCAGCCACTGCCAACCACTGTTGACATGAATTCGATCCCCCACCAGGGAGCTAACCCACATGGCACAGTGGACCTCTCCTGTCTCGCCCGCTGCTCCCCTCAGCAGTGTATTTCAATAAATCGGTCTGTTCTGCTCCCCAATCTGTCTCTGGTGAATCCTCTCACCCCCTGCACCTCTGGCCTACACACCAGTTCTTGTACGCATAGATAAGTAAAAACTAAATCTTAAAAAAAAAAGAAAGACTATAAACAAGGTGAATATCCTGATATAGCAAACCTCTTCTTAGGATTAGAGAGACTTTCCCAGTATCTAAAGGTAGGCTCATTGTGGGTATCCAAAGTCTCTCTGATTTTTTTTCCTTTTTTTAAATATTTATATATATTTTATATCATTGTTCATTTTTTTACAATGTTTGCTTTCTTTTTTCAGGTGTAGTCCCCATAGAATTTCCACCACCAGTTTTACCTGTGCACCATCACCATATTCCCTTGTGCTCTTCCCTCCCTCATTTTGATCCCTCTCTCCTCCTCCCCTGCAGAATGTCTCTGATTTGTAGTGTCTGTTTTTGTTTTGTTTTGTTATGTTTTTTATTATTTTTTTCCACTATGCCTTATTTGGTTCCCCTATATTCCTCCTGTAATTGAAACCATCCGATATTTTTTTTTCCTTCTGACTTTATTTCACTGAGCATCTAGAAAGCACTTTCTTACTAGAAATATTGTATTCTTGGTTCTTTTTTAGCTTTCCTTTTAAGACTCTGTTGCCTTTCTCCTCTATAAATCTTGCTTTTTTTTTTTTTTTTTTTTTGGCTAACTTGAAGACTGAGATACTTTCTTTAGTAGTGAGATAAAGAAGATTAGGTTTGTTGGACACTTCATTGAAATAGTAGAATGCTTTAGCAAAGATCTTCAATTTAACCAGTGGGTATTTGGTTTCTTTTTGGGGTGAAGAAAATGTTCTAAAATTAGTGGTGATAGTTATTCAGCTCTGTAAATAAACAAAAATGACTAAATTATAAACTTGCAAGAGTGCGAAGTCTCTCTGATTGATTTATATTTTATGCCAGTGACTTCTTAGTTCCAAGGCCTAGGATTTGCTAAATATGCAAATTTAAATTCTTGGACCTCACCCCAGATCTACTGAATCTGAAACTGTGGAGGTAGTTCCCAGCAATCTGTATTTTCATATGCTCCCTAAGGTGATTCTGATGCTCATACCTGCCATTTAGTAAATGCTCAGTAGGCTTTTCTCTTCCCTCCAAATTTGGTGAGCTTGTCTAGGAATTTTGCCATGTGAATGTCATAATTCCTCTGGGAAATATCCTTTGAGTTCCAAATAGCTTTAGAAGTAGATGTCAAGTGTCAGCTATGACAAAGGGGTACCTGGCCCCTTCTGAGATAGATTGGGTCCTGTGAAAAGGGAACGGTAAACCCTGGACACGAGAATAGAAGCTGCAGTTTTCAGAAAAAATAGCCAATAATCATATCTTTTTCCTTGTACATCTTACAAAAACTAAATTATTGACCCCAAAACTTGGCTTTTTTTTTTTTTAATTTTTTTTAAAAAAATTATTTATTTATTTATTTATTTATTTATTTATTTATTTATTCAAGCACTGGGTACAGTCAGAAGCGCGGGAGGGTGAAAGGATTCACCAGGGCCAGAGCGGAGAGCAGAACAGGCAGACAGATGAAATACACTGCTGAGGGGAGCAGCGGGCAGCAGGAGAGGTCCGCTGCGCCATGTGGGACCCTCGCCGGCAGCCGGGGATCGAACCAGCGCTGCAGAGGCTGCGGGCAGCCTCGCAGCCCAGCGCTCAACCGCTGCGCCACCGGGGAGGCCCCCAAAACTTGGCTTTAAAAGTAGTCATGTTGGGTGAGGTCAAAGTGTGATTACTTGAAAATTGCTCAACTGGTGGAGAAGACACTAGAACTTAAGTGTGTAAATCAGATTTTTGCTATTACTGCTCTCAGCAGGAGAAGAGGCAGAAAAATCAATAGCCCTTGGTCTTGTTTAAGCTATAAAACCACACTTCTTGTTTCTTTAAAAGGTCTCTGCCTGCCTGCTAGGGAGAAGCTTGAGCCTTCATTGTCCACACAGATGCTGTCATGATTATAATTTTATGTTGACTTCCTGGAACTTTGTGGTTTTAGAGCTCCATGGCAGGGGGTCTGGGATGAGATAGGTAGGAGTGAACAGCCTAGATCTGACTCCAGACCTTCATGCTGTTTTTCCTCCTTAGTGTGGACCCTGAGCTAGAAGAACTGAATTCAGAAATGTAGACAAGAAGACTGGACATAGTATTCAAAAGGGGTGGCCTATTCCTGAGCAACTATGTTATAATTTAGGTTACTGACAATTCCAACTTTCCAGAGGAATTTAGTCTTGAGTAAGAAGACTGAGTGATTGATAATATTGTAATATTTTTATCATCTGAGTACTCATTCCCTACAAAGTCCAGTGCTGGGTATTTCTCATATAGTTTAGTGGTTAAGACTGCTAGTTTTGAGTCTTAACTTCGTTATTTGGTTACTGTGTATTGTGTATTGCTTGTAACTTGAAGACTTGACTAATGCTGACTTTAACAAATAAGAGGCATATTTTTCTCACACTAAAAGAAGTCTGGAGATTAGTGACAGGTGACATTGACTTACTAGGTCAATGATTTCAAGACCATTATCCCCTGACTCTTGATCTAAGATGGCTGCTATAGTTGTAGGTATCGTGGCTGTGACTGAGGTAGGAAAAAAATAGATGTTGGGGAACATTAGTAATTTTGTGCTTTTAGTAGAAAAGCAAATTATTTCCACAAATTCCCCCAGGAGACTTGTGTATAAATGGCATTGGTCAGGACTGGGGTATCTGGCTATTCCTAAGTGCCAGGAAAATTAATATTTGGCTTTTCTAATGTTGAGTAGTCAAAAGGACAGAAGGAGCAGGGCATGAGCATTGAGGTAGTCAGCCCATAGTTTATCACCATGACCTGGGCAAGTAAATTAGCTTTTCTAGTTGTTTTCCTCATCAATAAGACAAAGATAATAGTAGAACCTACCTTATGAAGGGGTTGTGAAGATTAAATGAGATCAATGTAAAGTGCTTAGTATAATATTTGACAATAAGTAATATTATTTTTATAACTAGGAGTATTTTCACCCCAGCTCTGCTAAGTAATTATTATTATCCCATTTTACATAAGAGAAAGCTGAGGCTCAGTTAGTAGAAATAATATATAAATTCAGAATTTGAATGGCAAAACTGGGATTAGAGCCTAAATCTGAAAGTCCATGTTCTTTTTCTGCACTGGGAATCGAGTCAACAGAAAAATTTTGGTTATCTAGAGAGTCTGTCTTGGCGAAACTCAATACACAAGCTTCCTGAGATTCAGGTCTGGTGCACAAGTCCACAGCCAGCACTGCCGAACAGCTGCCTGCCTGGGCTGACCTCCATTCTCATTAGCTTAGCACACTCAGCAGCCAGGCCTCCCAGTCAGTCAAAGGAAATCAGAGTCCTTTTCTTCTAGAGCTAAAAGTTTCAAAGGTCCATTTAATTTTCTTTTTTAAGATTTATTTATTTATGCGAACAAGAACTGTTGTACAGGCCAGAGGAGTGGGGAGTGAGAGGATTCACCAGAAAGAGTGGGGAGCAGTCAGGGAGAGTGACTGAAATACACTGCTGAGGAGAGCAGTGGGTGAGACAGGAGAGGTCTGTTGTGCCATGTGGGTAGCTCCCTGGCTGGCTGGGGATCGTACTCATGCTGCAGATAGCTTCACAGTGCTGTGCTTAACCCCTTGCACCACCAGGGAGGCCCCATTTAATTTATTTTTTTTCCTTCTTGGTGGCACAAGGGGTTAAGATGCAACACTATGAAACTATCTGCAGCCACTGCAGCATGAGTGATCCCTGGCCAGGGAGATACGCACATGGTGCAGCAGACCTCTCCTGACTCGTCAGCTGCTCCCCTCAGCAGTATATTTCAGTCTGCCTGTTCTCCCCACTCTGTCTCTGGTGAATCCTCTCACACCCTCACCTCTGACCTGTACCCCAGTTTTTATATTCATAAATAAATAAATCTTTTTAAAAAAGAAGGTTCTAACAAATTAAGGGGGGAAATGTTTTGTTTTTTTTTTAAATATGCATACAAGAACTGGGGTACAGGCCAGAGGTGTGGGGGGTGAGAGGATACACCAGAGACAGAGTGAGGAATAGAACAGTGCTGAGGGGAGCAGCGGGTAAGTCAGAAGAGGTCTGTTGCGCCATGGTAGCTCCCTGGCCGGGGATTGAACTCGTGATGCTGTGGCTGCGGATTGCTTCATAGGTTGCATCTTAACCCCTTGTGCCACCAGGGAGGCCTGGAAAACTTTTTTTTTTTTAATGCCTATAAATCCTGCAGTAAGAATGTTCCCCATCTTGTTTTCAGCTCACAGCAATAAAAATGGGATTTTGCTCTCAGGATGAAGTTTTGCAGGCTGTCTCCAAAACATCTTTGTAGTTCCGCCTCCCTTCTTTGTCCCATTATTACTATTTTAGCTTTACCTCTGAACTTCTGCAATAATTTCTACCCTGTCCCTCCTCTTACCAACTCTGACCCCCTTCCTGCTCTGCTGCTGATACAGTTTTTGTAAAACACAAACCTGAAACTCCCCAATTTAAAATCCTCCAATGAGGGCCTCCCCGGTGGCGCAGCGGTTGAGCGCTGGGTTGCGAAGCTGCCAGCGGCCTCTGCAGCGCTGGTTCGATCCCCGGCTGCTCCCCGGCCACCGGAGGAGGGTCCCACATGGCGCGCAGACCTCTCCTGCCGCCCGCTGCTCCCCTCAGCAGTGTACTTCGGTCCTTCTGCCTACTCTGCTCCCCGCTCTGGCTCTGGTGAATTCTCTCACCCTCCCGCGCTTCTGACTGTACCCAGTGCATGTATAAACAAAAACAAAACAAATGAATAAATAAATAAATAAAACATGCCTCTATTAAAAAAAAATAGTTTAAAAAAAAAAAAAAAAAGTAAAATCCTCCAATGAATTCCTATTATTTCTTTCCTATAAATTCCATCCCTGAACCTGGCATTCAGATCCCTTCACAATCTATTCCCTAGGCTACATTTTTATTTTTGTTTCCTGCCACTTTTCCCCCACACACTATAAACTTCAACAATACTAAATTCTTCGCCATTTTCCAAATATGCCATACATTTTTTTTGTCTTCATGAGTGAAACAAATATATATTTCTTGGTCCCTACCCCTACACACGTTGGACAAAGTCCTCCTAGGAATTGTTCAAGGTCAAAGTTTTTTCTAAGAAGCCATTCCTAACTCTCCTAGGCCTCTCCTTCATTCCCTTATCATTCTACTGGCATCTCAACATTCTTGATTATAAATTATATGCATTTACTATAGGCTGACTGTGTTGATGGTTAATGATGAAGAAATGTGGATTGAGTTACTTTAGCCTTTACTGACCACCTATTATCAAAGTCTTGTTTTGTTCAACTTTTTTTTTTAATGGGAGGGGAAGAACCAGCAGACCAAAGAACAGGGCAGGAATGAAGTTGAATTGTTTTAAGGGAAGGCGATTTGTAAATTTAAATCTGGCCAAAGGTGGACAATCGGATGGAGAAGGATTAAAGGAATTAGATATATTAGATATAACAAAAAATTCAAGAATAACTTCGTATCTCTGGATATGGTTATACAGGAGCAGAGGGAAACAAATGTATTCTGTGATGCTAGAACTAGAACTGGTAGCTGGGGAGGTATTTGGGATTAGATTGCTTATAAGGCAGATGTTTAGCTCAGAGTAAAGAATTTCTTAAACTCCATGGCTCTCCGGTAGGAGCTTTGACTGCCTGCAGATGTTCTCAGCACACTAATTGGAAAGGGTATACAGGCAGAGAGACCTTGTGGCCAGCTGTGTGAGCCACTGTAAAGGGTGTCCTGTACTTGTTATAGGACAGGGAGAGGGGCAGCCCAAGCCCCGCAAACCTGCCTATTCTAAATGGGTTCTGCCATCCGCCGCATCAACACAAAACATAGGAGACTTTAATGGGAAGGAACTTTAATAAAACTAGGAAACAATACAGGTAAGGCAAAGAGTCTAGTTTCTAAATGAAGCACCTAAAGTTACCCATCCCCTCGTGGGTAAAAGTCCATCCATATGGGATTGGCCCAGAGCAAGGCCCCAAAGCCTGCCACAAGTCTAAAGCATCTTCCAGTGGGGACCCACAGAAAAGGGTCACAAACAACTGGACAAGCCCGGAAGGAAAAGAGCAAAATCAACATCCAGATAAAAGCTGCCATGGTCACCTCCCCACGGGTCTCACCCACATCTGTGTCACCCAGTCCACGACCAAAAGACAAGCGCAGTTTCTTCACGTGTCTCTAGGCTCCATGCACCTCCTCCAGGTCTCCTGGCTCCATCCTGCTCCTTCCTTCCTCAGTCTCTTCTGCAGCTTCTTCTCTCCCTGCTCAGCTCCACCCTCCCTTGGGTGGGGCAGGGAAGCTGGAACCTCCCCCTTTCCTGGGGACCACCCTGTTACAATCCCCCCTTTTAATTTTTATTCCACCATATCTATGGTGGCACAGATTTCATGGTGTAATTTTAGTAGACAGTCTTTTTTTTCAGGGTTCCAATGTGTGTAAGAGAAGCAACAATTAGTCAGCAGCATTGTGCATGAATGTCCAGTATGACAGTTTCATTACTTAAAAATAGTCCATTATCCAAGCCAAAAGAAAAAAAGTTGGAGCATTGGCTAAAACAAGATAGCAAATATATCAAAATCACAGGGAAAAAAAATGTTAAAATGGTTCAACTGATGTAAAACACAAATTTTCTCAACCTTGATCCCAAACTTTTAACAGCATAGCAAAAGTTTGCAAACTAAATATACTTTTAAACCATTTTTCCTATTTTTGCATAAAATCACAGGGCAGAATAACTAAGCAGCAATTTTAGCTGGCTTTGTTGAAATACTCCATATAGGATCAGAGCGAACCATTGGCATCCGGTCGATGTAGGCTTCAGGTACAAAGTTAGTCTCATCAGACTCCACCTGGGCTTTCCTCTTCTCGAGGGTACCAGGGCATTTTCGTTGGCCAGGTTGTCCAGTCCTGCCAATGGAGGCAAGCTTCCTCACCTTCTTTGGAGGTCTCTGGAACCCTACAAACAAGGCAAACAGGTTCTCCTCTTCTTGGTTCAGCTCTGTTTCAACTTTCTGGAAGAGCTCCACACAAAGCCACACAATGAAACTTATGTCCAATTTTTTTTCAGTTTAAACAAAATCCCTATGGAAGTTATGCAAAAACAGACTCTGAGATAAGTAGTAAAAGATTACTACCACTATTTTTATGCTGTGTTGGTATCAAGGGGAGAGAAAATGCAAACACAAGTTAGCTTTGTTGGGAAAAAAAAATTACAACCTTGCTGCAGATCCTGGTCACCAAAACAAGAAAACTTTGTGGATTTAGAACAAAATGCAAAAAATCATGAGTATTATGTCAAGGAAAACTTAGTAAATGAGGTGTATTTCCAAGTCTATTCAGTCCTTAGTAGAAAAGTTTTACTCTCAACAGTTCCATCAATAGGAATCTGTTGAGACCTTTTCTCCCTATATTTTCAGAAACAATTCCTGTAGATATTAAACAATTTATGTATACAATATTACAAGGTGACAATCATCATTGACAATTTACATCCATATCAGGTCAAGGTGTTATTACCCGTTTTCCCAAGTGACAATGCTTCCCTTCTAGTTTTACTCTACTAGGTGAGCCAAATAGAACAAATTCATGTAATGCCTTCCCAGGAGGAAAAGGAGAAACTTCGTGGAGTGTCTCAGGAGCTCTACTGAGGTTCCACAAAATTTCCTTGCATCAGTCAAATGACAGGCTACCAAATTTGTACTTGAATTTATATTTCTGGGAAGATTTGCCATAAATATCAGAAAATTAACAGAAACAACAATATTCAATCTCTATGAAGGCACCGGCTTAGTTCAGTAGCACAACGTTGACAATCAAACCATAACTTTTTGTTTTTCTCATAACTGGAGACTTTTTTTTTTTCCAACGTCTATGGGCACCACGTATACCAATTTTTCAACCTCTCTAGGCCAAGACAGACACAAGGACATACAACATATAACGTATAGACAAAGACTTTTTTTTAGTTATGCCACTTAGAATATGTTATGTAACTGCAGTTTTACTCCATAGGCTCAGAAAAAAAATGTCAAAGTCCAAAAAAAATGTGGAGTGTTGGTGGCAGAAAAATTTCCGGTTGTCATCCTACAAACCTAAGACTTTGGAAATAGGAAGGAAAAGTTTTATTAATCACAAGAGTTACATGACCTTGTTTATCACCTTAGGGTTTTCAGTGTTGAAGACTTTTTGTTAGAAGTCAATTCTGGGGTATTCTGTACAGCAGCTGAAAGAGCAAAAGTAAACTTTTAAGCAAAAGGAGTCATCTCTTGTTAGCCACCAAGCAGGCACTCCGTGGGTTTCCTGGAATAGAACCTGAAAAAGCAAAATCAAATTATCAGTAATTAACTTTCAATTAAAAGGAGTCATCTCCTTACTTCTGTTAGCCACTCTGGGACAGAAGCTGAAAGAGCAGAGTAAACATCTAAGCACAGATTACACCTCCCCCACACTAGGGAGGGACACAACAACACAGGTATGAAAACCTGGTACAGTTACATGATGCACCCTAAAGAGTGCTTTCCATAACAGACCTTCCTCAGTAGGAAGCAGAAACTTAGAATCTTGTCTTACACCAGCAATTGAACAAATCCAGTATTCAAAATGGCAAACATGCCCAAAACAAATTGTGTAGACAAAATTCACAGCAGCAAATCCTTTCAGACTCAGACAAAATCTTGTTAATTTTTCTGATCCAGACTTTGCAAAAATTCAAGTTATCTCCAAGAATCCATCAAGGATACCAGCGATTACCAGTTACTGCTTAAGGCTACTCTTTCCTTAACACCCAGGCATACATTTGCTAATTAAAACACCACTGCTCCACAGTTGGCTTGCAAAACCCATCAGACACAGGGCAGGAAGTAGTCAAAGACAAAGCAACATACCACTGAAGAACCATTATTGCCTTTAGAAATGCTAATGAGACAGCAGAGATTACAAAAAGAAAGAAAAAAAAAGTTCCAAGTGGCCTCAGACGCCATCTTTGATCTGGCCACATGGTCCAATGTACTGCCTAATCTTTTGAGTAAAACTGGCACAGAACAATTTCCACAAAATCAAATGTCTTAGCAAGTCACTACAAACAAATTACATACAGACACACAGATCTTCAAATCGACATATGAAACAAACACACCGGAGAAACCAAAAATCACATTTGCGCTTATGGTAGCCAGTGCCATAGGGAAGCCCAATTTCCCCATGGGGCTGACTAACCACGGATGGCTCTGTCCTAAATCACGTTGGGCGCCAAATCTGTTATAAGACAGGGAGAGGGGCAGCCCAAGCCCCGCAAACCTGCCTATTCTAAATGGGTTCTGCCATCCGCTGCATCAACACAAAACATAGGAGACTTTAATGGGAAGGAACTTTAATAAAACTAGGAAACAATACAGGTAAGGCAAAGAGTCTAGTTTCTAAATGAAGCACCTAAAGTTACCCATCCCCTCGTGGGTAAAAGTCCATCCATATGGGATTGGCCCAGAGCAAGGCCCCAAAGCCTGCCACAAGTCTAAAGCATCTTCCAGTGGGGACCCACAGAAAAGGGTCACAAACAACTGGACAAGCCCGGAAGGAAAAGAGCAAAATCAACATCCAGATAAAAGCTGCCATGGTCACCTCCCCACGGGTCTCACCCACATCTGTGTCACCCAGTCCACGACCAAAAGACAAGCGCAGTTTCTTCACGTGTCTCTAGGCTCCATGCACCTCCTCCAGGTCTCCTGGCTCCATCCTGCTCCTTCCTTCCTCAGTCTCTTCTGCAGCTTCTTCTCTCCCTGCTCAGCTCCACCCTTCCTTGGGTGGGGCAGGGAAGCTGGAACCTCCCCCTTTCCTGGGGACCACCCTGTTACATACTGAGTGGCAAATTGGACTCAATCACCTCTAATACCTCTTCTAATCTGTAATTCAGTGCCCTTGTGATGCTTTTCAATACAAGAGTGTGACCTACATTAGGGCACTGAGTGGGAACAGAATAGTTGTTTTTTTTTTTTTTTTCTTTTTGGTAACTGAACGATCTTTGACCAAATTGACTCTCCTGGGTAATTTCCTGTTTTCCCGGGTTTGAGGCTGAAATGAAAGAATTTTGGCAAAGAAAATGGCAGCCAAATCCAGAAGTTTTCACTGAGTAGATTCATGTTTTGCGAAGAGGCAGGAAGGTTGGTAAGAATGGGCTCTGTTTATTCAGTACACCTAGGTTCTGTCTCCATTCTGTGTACTCCCTTTATAAGTCTAACTTCTAAAATGGGTGTAATAATGTATTTCAGGAGCTCAGGAGAAGATTAAATCATACAAAGAAGTGCCTGGCAAAGTGCTCACATACTATAGATTTAAAATTATATCCTTGGGCCTCCCCGGTGGCGCAGTGGTTGAGTGCTGGGTTGAGAAGCTGCCCGCAGCCTCTGCAGCGCTGGTTTGATCCCCAGCTGCTCCCCAGCCACCGGAGGAGGGTCCCACATGGCGCGCAGACCTCTCCTGCCACCTGCTGCTCCCCTCGGCAGTGTACTTCGGTCTTTCTGCCTGCTCTGCTCCCCACTCTGGCTCTGGTGAATTCTCTCACCCTCCCGTGCTTCTGACTGTACCCGGTGCTTGTATAAATAAATAAATAAATAAATAAATAAATATTAAATAAAATAAAATTATATCCCTTCTCTGTCTTCTTTTTTAATTTAAGAAAATTGAAGATTTGTTTGGTTTTTGATCACCCTCACCTTGGGGCAGTGAGGGAATCAGTTTTCTTTTAAAGTATAAGCTTCAGACCTATAATGTCATTATTACATAAATTTTACCCTGCTCACAAGAGTAATCCTCTTAATTTTCCTGAGCCAAGGAGTTAGTCCTCCACTAAATTTTTGATACTCTGTTTCTCTACTTCCCAAAGATCAAGTAGTTTCAGAAGTAGTCCTATGAATTTTCTTGAAAGCAATTAAGTGCTGGTGAGATCTGAAGCTTACATTGTAGTGGTGGGAGAGAGATTTTCTCTCATCAACAAGTAAAATCGGAGATTAAGTGCTGTGAAGAAAAACAAAGAATAGAATGAGAATTGAGAGTACTATTTTAGAAGGACCGTAAGGTGACTAATCAAAAAGGTAGAGATGGGAAAGTTCTTGATACATTTGAAGAACCCCAAGGCCATGGTTGCTGGAGTAGATTAGCCTGGGGGAGGAAGGTTGGTAAGGATGTAGCTGATGGCTCAAATGAGCCATTAAAAGGATTTCAATGGCATTATTGTGGGAATCTACTATGGGCCTTAACGAGTGTCATGATCTGACCTAATGTTTTAACAGGCTTACTGGTTGCTGTGGGACATAAACTGCTTGGGATCAAAGGTAGAAGGGGAGACAAGTTATGAAGTTATTATAATAATCTAGGTGAGAAATAATGTTTGGTCTGGGATAGAAATTGGCTACAGGCAATGAGATATGGCCAAATTCTGAATCTATTCTGAAAGTGGAACTGCTGAAGATTTAGATTTGACTAGGAGAGAAAGAACAGAGTCAAGGATGACTCTAAAGTTTTGGGCCTGAATTATGGAAGAATGAGTTGTTAATTATTGCTGTGGAAAGAACTGCAGAGGAACAGATTCAGATGGAAATGAGAGGATAGGAAGTAAAAAGTTGTTTTGGAATCTTGTAAGTTAATAGCTAACTTTTGAAGGGCTTACCTGTTTGTCTAGCTCCTGGTGCTTCAAGGTCTTAACTAATTTCATACTTTTAACAATCTGCTAGGTATAATGTTATTTCCCATTTCACAGAAGAGAAAACTAAGGCACAGGAAGGTTAAATAAATGACCTAAGATCACGCCAAAACCAGTATTGCTGGGATTCAAATCTAAGCCTAAATCTACCTCCAGGGACCACATTCTTGACCATTCTACCATATAGCATAATCCCAATGCCTGCCAAACATCCAAGTGGCAGTGTTGAGTAGAACATTCTCCTTCCACCGTTGTTTGTTTTTTGGTTTGTCTTCATCCAGGAAAACTCAGTGCTCAGTATAATCCCTGGCAGAAAATAGGTACTAAATAAGTGGTGCTTGATGAAGGGCCCTTCTCTGCTTCCTTTCTTTCCTTGCCATGGCACTTTCCAGGCTACATTCTGACTGTCCACTTATCTGTCTGTCTCCCTCATTAGGTGTGACCCTCACAAGGCCAGGTATCCTACTGGGTTTTGTTTCTTTTGTTTGTGAACCTCTCAGAGCTCCGCAATACAATCTCCCTGACAATCTCTTCTTTGGGTACCTATTCTCTACCTTATCTGTGCCAAGCACTAGCACTGCCACCACCGTCGACAGAAGTAGCAAGAAGAAGAATATCAGTTGGGAACAAAGAAGCAAATTAAACAAAACACCACCAGGACAGTTACTGGAAGGCTTACTTATAATGCCCTTTTTGGGTGGAGGAAGTTGATGGTGGGGAAGGGATATTCTCTGCTGGCCACATAAACAATTTGCTACCCTGAATTTGAGAAACTCAGATGCTTGCAGTCCGAGCAGAGGAGTGGTGTGTTGACTGGACTTGGAGTGAGAAGGAGGAACTGACCAAGAATTATTGTGTACAGGACAATAAGATGTAGCTGTGCCTTCAAGGAGGTTATAGTTTGGGAAGTGGAAAACAGGACAGGAAATGTAAGCAAACCATTGAAGTACCATGTGATAAGTTCTATAACTGGAGATGGCTATGTCCAGATTTGCTTTGTTCAAAAGAGTAGAAGCTATAAGTACAGTAGTCAGAGTTCAGTGCAGTGCGAGAAGTTGCTTTCAGATAATCAGAACAGTCTCCCAATGAAGTGTGTGTGTTTGTGTGTGTAGGGTGGGTAAGGAGGATCTCAGGAAGGAAAGGAGTTCACTGTCCATAAACAATCCCAAGAGCTCGTTGGAGAGAAGACCTCAGCCCCAAATGGGAAGCTGGGCCCGATGGCCTTTAAGGTGCTTTTTAACCTCAGTACTCTGCCTTCTCTCTGCTTAGGCATGTCATCTGTAGAATGAATAGCGTTGGACCAAATAAAGTTCCTTCTAATGCTGCTGTTCTATGATAGCTGTACATTCAAGTGATCTAAAAAAATTTTTACTTGGAAGCATTGAAGGAAGATCATGTAATTGCTCCTAGAGGAAGATATCTGACATGACACAAGGGGTATGATTACCCTTGACTGCACAGTTTCACATGAAGCTGAATACATACGTATATGACCGAACCATTTTGCTTCACAGATTAAACCCCTGGCCTTCTTCTTGAGAAGTGGCAGATCTCCAGATTGCCAATTAAGTGGCAACAAGTTGACTGTCTCAAGTTCAAAATCAGAGAATGATTGGGGGGTAAAGAGAGGTGAATTTTCTTTGGAGTTGGAAAGGATTTAAGGAAAGGCATATTAACAAAGATACATTATTAAAGCTCGGTATTTAAAAATCCCAAAGAAGCTTTTAGGGATTTAGGGATTTAATCTTTAACTTTTAAAATCAGCTTTTCATTGTCAGTCAAAATACCACTGAGCATTAAAAAACAGCAGGGAATCATGAAACAGGCACTTACACACTGCTAGTGCAAATCCAAATTGAAAGCCTTTCTAGAAAGCAGTGTGGCAAAGTCTGCTAAGACCCTTAGCATGTCTCTCCTCATCATTTCTCGCTGTCACCCTGATCTGAGCCTGTCGTCTGTTGCCAGGAGTTTGCAGTAGCCCCCTAAATGGTCTGCACATAGCTCGCCTTTACGGTCTCTTTTCAACACAGCAGTCATTGTGGCCCTTTTCAAGCTTAAGATAAATCATGTTATTCTTCTTGCTAAGGACTCCTTGATGGCTTTGCATTTCACTCAGGGTTAAGGTCAGATTCCTTACAGTAGCCTGTAAGACCCCGTAAAGACTGACCAACCCTTTCTCTCTCTGGCTTCCTCTACTACTGCTGTCCCCCACTTGCTCCACGTCAGTCATACAGACTTCTGTACCGTTCCTCCGACATGGCCTAAATTCTCCCAGCCTAGGACTTTTGTTTCCCTTGTCCCACCACCACCTGCTTGGTTAACTCTATATCCTTCAAAAATATTATCTCCTTAATGTGTCTTTACTAGTTATCCCATTTAATACTGCAACACCTCACCCTAACACAGTAGCACTTCTGTTGCCCTTATCCTGCCCTTTTTCTCTTTCCCATAGAATGTAAGAATGTGGTTGTTTATATTTACTATTTATCCACTGTCTTCTCTCATCCTCTTAAAATACAAGCTCCACAAGGGCAGGGGTCACATTACATACAATAGACTTTCAAATATTTGTTGACTAAGTGAGCTTTGAAAATAGCACTTTCTTTTTTCTTGATGGTAAGTTGCAATTATGAGTTTTATGTATAATTTTGGGAAAACTTCATTTCATAATCATGTATGTTTTCATGCTAAAAGGCTCCTGGTAGTATTTGTCTGTGTGTTCTAATTTGGGGAGAAATCCAAGAAGTCTAAGTAAGTAATAAAACTTGAGGAATTGTACCATTAATTATGCCTTTATACGAATAGATAGGTCCCTGATTTTTGATTGCTCAAGTTAAAGTGTTTATTTTAGATATGTTAAGGTATAAAATCAAGAGAAAAAATATTAGGCTATCGTCATGTGAGATTTTTTTTCTTTTACAAAAGCTCCCTTAGTCTCCTTTGAGGATTTTCTCCCCTCCCCACCATCCCTTCTGTCCCTTTGTCCCTATCACACTCCCTACTCCTCTGAGCCCTCAGAATGCCTGTTGATGTCCGGTAGTTTTTGAAAATGTTTTGTGTTATCATTACTATGTTAAATGAACATCCACTATTTGTTTTTATAGTGCTGACTTGTTTTGCTGCTTGTAATTTTTTCAAATTTCTTTCATTTTGTTGAAAATGGCTGCATTTCATCCTTTCCTGTGGCTGTGTAGTATTCCATTGCATGTATGCATCACTTCTTTTTAATCCATTCATCCACTGAAGACAATTTAGGTTTCTTCCATGTCCTAGCTATTGTAAATAATGCTGCTGTAATATTGTAGAGCATATGGGTATTTTTGTTGATGGTTCATACTCTGTGGCTATATGCCCAAAAGTAGGATTGTGGGGTTGTACGATACTTGTTTTTAATTTTTATTTATTTGTTTGTTTGTTTGTTTATTTATTTATTTATACAAGCACTGGGTACAGTCAGAAGCACAGGAGGGTGAGAGAATCCACCAGAGCCAGAGCGGGGAGCAGAGCAGGCAGAAGGACCGAAGTACACTGCTGAGGGGAGCAGCGGGCGGCAGGAGAGGTCTGCGTGCCACGCGGGACCCTCCTCCAGTGGCCGGGGAGCAGCCGGGGATCGAACCGGTGCCGCAGAGGCTGCGGGCAGCTTTGCCACCCAGCACTTAACCGCTGCGCCACTGGGGAGGCCCTGTTTTTAATTTTTTTAGGTAAACCCAGATTGCTTTCCCTGATGGTTTCACCAATTCACATTCCCACCAGCATTGCAATAGGGTCCCTTTTCCTCTGCGCTCTCTCCAATGCTTGTTGTTGGGGGTCTTTTTGAAATGTGTCATTCTCACAGGTGTGAGCTGGTATCTAATGGTGGTTTTAATCTGCCCTCTCATTAGGAGTGACGATGAACAATTTTTCATGTATTTTGGCCTTCTGAATCCTCTTTAGAGAATTGTCCATTGCCTGCTGTCCATTTGTTAGTTGGGCTATTTGTCTTTCTTTAATTGTTGAATTGTATGAGTTTTTTTTAATATATTGTTTATTAATTCCTTATCAGTTATATTGTAACTATTTTTTCCCGTTCACTAAGGTGTATATTTAATCATGCGGACTGTTTTGTTTGCTGTATTGAAGCTTTTTAACTTGAGGTTAACTTGTGTTAAATTCATATATCACTTTAGGCAAAATGGTCATTTTGAGTATATTGATTTTTTTATAGAGGCATGTTTTTTATTTGTTTGTTTGTTTGTTTGTTTGTTTGTTTATACGTGCACTGGGTACAGTCAGAAGTGCGGGAGGGTGAGAGAATTCACCAGAGCCAGAGGGGAGCAGAGCAGGCAGAAGGACCGAAGTACACTGCTGAGGGGAGCAGCGGGCGGCAGGAGAGGTCTGCGCGCCATGTGGGGCCCTCCTCCGGTGGCCGGGGAGCAGCCGGGGATCAAACCGGCACCACAGAGGCCGTGGGCAGCTTCGCAACCCAGCGCTCAACCACTGCGCCACCGGGGAGGCCCCTCTAATCATTTTTATAGTCTAGAATATGCTATTTATATCATATAGTCTGCAAATAGTGGTAATTTTGCTTCCTTATTTCCTAATTGGATTCCCTTTATTCCCTGTGTTTATCTGAGAGCTTTGGCCAGAATCTTTAATACTAAGTTAAATGACAGTGAACTTTTTTGTCTTGTGCCAAATCTAATGAGGAAAACTTTCAATGTTGAGTATTATATTGACTATTGGTTTATGGTATGTGCTTTTTATTATATTGAGGTAGATTCCTTCTATTCCTGTCTTATTTAGAGGTTTTATTGTAAATGGGTGTTGAATTTTATTGAATGCTTTCTCTGCATCTTAATGTTCTCTTATGATTTTTACCTTTTGTTGAAAGGGTATATTATAATTGATTTGTGTATATTAAACAATCTTTGCATCCCTGTAAATCCCATTTGATCATAGTGTATAATCCTTGTGAAATACTATTGAATTTGATTTGCTGGTATTTTGTTGAAAAACTTACATGGATGTGTTCATCAAAGATATTGGTCTATAATTTTTTTCTTGTGCAGTCTTTGTTCTGGTTTCAGTATTAAGGTAACATTGGCATTATAAAATGTGTTAGGGAGGACTCCTCTATTTTTAAAACCAGTATGAGCAAGGTGGGCATTAATTAGTTCTTTAGAAATTTGATAAAATTTATTTGTACAGCCATCTGGTCCTGGGCTTTTGTTTTTTAAAACATTTTTCTATTGCTGTTTCAATTTCCATGTTTGTGATTGGTTTGTTCAGTTTGCCTTTTTCTTTCTTAGTTAGTCTTGGTAGATAATTTTGATCTAAAAATTCACATTTCTTCAAGGTTATGAAATTTATTGGCATGTGGTCGCTCATAGAAATCTCAGAAATCTTTTGTAAACCTTTGCCATAATCTCCTCTTTCATTTGTGATTCTGTTTATTAATATTTTTCTCTACTTTTTTGTTAGCCTAGCTAGAGGATTATCTATTTTGTTTATATTCTCAGAGAACCAGCTTTTTGGTTTTATTGACTTTTTTTTTTTTTTTTTTTTTTTTAGTTTTCTTTGTTTGTTTATACATGCACTGGGTACAGTCAGAAGCACGGGAGGGTGAGAGAATTCACCAGAGCCAGAGCGGGGAGCAGAGCAGGCAGAAGGACCGAAGTACACTGCTGAGGGGAGCAGCGGGCGGCAGGAGAGGTCTGCGCGCCATGTGGGATCCTCCTCGGGTGGCCGGGGAGCAGCCAGGGATCGAACCGGCGCTGCAGAGGCCACGGGCAGCTTCGCAACCCAGTGCTCAACCGCTGCGCCACCGGGGAGGCCCGTTTTATTGACTTTTTAAAATAGTCTTCGATTTCTGCTTCATTTATTTCCATTCTTATTTTTATTTCCTTCTACTAACTTTAGGTCATATTTGTTCCTCTTTTTCAAGTTGCTTTAGGTGTGATACTAGGTATTTTATTTGGGGTTTTTCTTTTTAATATGGGTTTGCATTGTTATTGTCTTCACCCTTAAGATTCTCTGACTGAAAAGAGTGTTCCCACTTACATTTAGATTTGGCAAATTCATAGACAAAGTAGACTGGAGGTTAACAGGTAGAGGGATTATGGGATTTTATTGTTTAATAGATATGAAATTTTTGTTTAAGATGATTAAAAAGCCTTAGAAACAGATAGCAGGAATGCTTGTACAACATGAATGTAACCGCAGAAAGAAATGTGCCCCCAAAGCGTCTCTGTCATAGGAAGTGGTGGACTGGATTTGGCTCATGTGACCTTTCTAGAGCCAATTATGAGTGCCTGTTCCCAGCTACTCATCCACTGATGTTGGTAGCTTGAAATTGGCCATGGTGGATGGGCCTCCCCTGGTGGCGCAGCGGTTGAGCTCTGGGCTGCAAGGCTGCCCGCAGCCTCTGCAGCGCCGGTTTGTTCCCCGGCTGCCGGTGAGGGTCCCACAAAAAAAAAAAAAAAAAAAAAGAATTGGCCATGGTAGGTATATTTACATATGGGACTTGACAGAGGTTACAAATAGGGCTTTACCTCCATCCCCTGGAGATAGTAGTCTATATTTACCAGCATACCACTGAATATATATGTATTAAAATGCATAGAAAGCTATTTTGAAGGAGATCCAAGCTGTTTCTACCTCTGGGGAGGAGAGTAGTGTTGTGTCAGGTTGTGAAAGTAAACTTACACTTTTTAGTATATATTTACTTCATATTGTTCCATTTTTTTTTTCAGTGAGCATATAGACATTTCTTTTTTTTTTAAAGATTTATTTATGCATGCAAGAACTGGGGTACAGGCCAGAGGTGTGGGGGATGAGAGGATTCACCAGAGACAGAGTAGGGAACAAAACAGGCAGACTGACTGAAATACACTGCTGAGGGGAGCAGCGGGCGAGACAGGAGATGTCTGCTGCGCTATTTGGATAAGCTCCCTGGCCGGGGATCAAACTCATGCTGCAGTGGCTGCGGATAGCTTCACAGGTTGCATCTTAACCCCCTGCTACACCAGGGAGGCCCCATATAGACATTTCTTGTACTGCTTTCTGAAAATTGAAAAATCTGTATGTGTTGAGATTATGGTATTGGTGGCTTTTCTTGAAAGGCTAAAAAGCTGGTTATAGGCCTCCCTGGTAGTACAGAGATTAAAGTCTCAGTGCTGTCAGGCTATCCCCAGCCACTGCGGCATGAGTTTGATCTCCAGCCAGGGAGCTAACCCACAAGGTGTAGCATACCTCTTCTGTCTCACCTGCTGCTCCCCTCAGCAGTGTATTTCAGTAGATTCACCTGTTCTGCTCCCCACTCTGTCTTTGGTGAATTCTCTCACCCCCATCCCCACCCCCGCACCTCTGGCCTACACCCCAGTTCTTGTATGCATAAATAAATAAAAATAAATCTTTAAAAAATAAATAAAAATTTGAAAGTTGGTTACATATACTCTCTAAAATGGCCTAGGAAGAGATTGAAGACCAAGCCTGGGACTTTGATTCTTTTTCCTCAGAACCTGCTTTCTTTTGCTCACTTAAATGGGACTTTTTTTTTGTTTCTTCATAGGTTATCCCACAGCCTACCCGGCAGCAGCCCCTGCCTACAATCCCAGCCTGTACCCCACCAACAGCCCCAGTTATGCTCCAGGTAAGGCGGAAATAGAGACAGCAGCGGTGGGTGGGGTGGGAAGTGGGACAGTATTTGGAAAAGACTAACCTACATGCGGACTTTGCCCAGTTCTTAATTGCTCTGGGCTCATCCTGTCCAGGCCTGATTATCCTGGAAGTTCCCTCTGGGAATGGAGGCAGTTCAGCCTCAGGGTGGGGGTCGGAGTAGAATCTCCTCCCTGTTCTCCTTGGGACTTAGTTGACCTATCTTTCCTTTTCTGAAATGTCTGAGACATGCATCCTCCTCACAGAACCTTTTGCCCTCCCAAACAATGTCCAAATCCATTCTTTGCTCAGTTTCCCTCGAGTCTATTGGAGTCTCTCTCTCTCTCTCTCTCTCTCTCTCTCCCCCTCCCCCTCCCTCTCTCTCTCTCTCTCTCTCTCTCTCTCTCTCTCACACACACACACACACAAACACACACACTTCCCGGATGTGGATTTGGAAGAGAGTGAGGACTTGCCACCAGAGGATAAAGAACTGTTTTCAAGTTGAGGCAAAGAACTCGTTTTTCAAATGTAATATAGACCTAATATTCCTTGGAAGAGGTTGACATAGGTGTGAAAATGTTGAAAAAGTTTGTTCTAGTTTAGACTAGGAGCAGTACAGAGGTCTTATCACTGATCTTAACCCCATCCTTTGCTGGTGCTTTTACATTCAAGGGATGGGAGAAAGTCCTGGGTTTGAATCCTGATGACACGACTCACTATTTACAACATCTTGCACAAGTTACCTCATCTCTCTAAGAAATACACTGTCTACCTCAGGGTTGTAAATGATTTTATGTAGGTTCCTCTTCATTCATCA
Source organism: Talpa occidentalis (assembly GCF_014898055.3). NCBI lineage: Eukaryota > Metazoa > Chordata > Mammalia > Eulipotyphla > Talpidae > Talpa > Talpa occidentalis. The sequence continues at coordinate 38,772,652 of NW_023603184.1, read as the reverse complement.
AGTATTTTTGTGAATGTTTTCCGCACTAGAATAAAAAAAGAATATCTTTATCTGAAGTAGCTTACAACTCATTCGGGCTGGCATATAAGCAAATTAATTGTGGTATAGTGTGATAAAGTATTGTAAAGGAATACATCTAAGAGGAGAGAAAGTGGGAAAGGAATCAACAGTCTGTCTGAGGTCGAAAGTGTAGGGTGCACCTCACAGAGAGCCTAGCGATAAACACGGAAGAAGTAGGAGTCACAAAGGAAGAGCTGGGCATTCTAGACAGAGTAGAGCCTGGGCAAAGACATGGAGATGTGAGGACTTGACACTGCGAGGAACCTAGAAATAGTAGTGATGGTTAAAGCATAAACTAGTGGACAGGGAATGCTGTAAATGAATCTGAACTACACATGTGCAAGGGTACAGATTTGGAAATGTACAGATTTGGAAAGGCCTTGAATGCCATGATGGTAGCCCAATTTTTGTACTTACTAATTATTATTCTAGAGTTAGAGAGCTTGTAAAAACCTCAGAGATCCTCCAGTTCAATACCTTTTCTTGATAAGGGAGATCCAGAGAGTAGCAATGTGTTGTCTAAGTTACCCATTGAACCCATAACAGCATATGGACTAGAACCCTTGGTAGATCTCCTAGCTCTTGGTCTCAGGCTTTTCTGTGCCAATTTAGTATTCATTCTATGCCATTCCCTTTCTTCTGATGTTTAAAGAAGAGAAAAGCATGGATTATGTCAGAAGACCTGTGTTTGAGTCCTGACTCACTTTCTAGGTTACACCCTTAAAATCACTTCATGTCTCTGAATCTCATGTTCATCTCTAAAGCAGAAATTAGAGCATAAGCGCACACACACACACACACACACACAACCCCATGACATCAGACAGCCCCCTGTCTTTGCAAATAAGAACTATTTTGTGGAAATAGGTGTGTTAACCCTTAAAGTGCTCGCACAGCTGTGTCACTTCAGACATTCATTTGTCTATGCTATGCCCAAAGCACTCTGGGATACACTCTAGGTAATTCAAATGAGGTAGCTATAGTTACTACCCGGAAAAAACGTGAGTGGGCAGTGACACACAGGCTAAAAAACCTGTAATAGTATCTCTGTGTTGACGTTCTATTCTATATTCACCTTCAGTCAGTAAGATGTATATTTGAAAAAAAAAAAAAAACACCTTTAATTAAGAAGCAGAAACAATAAAAAATACAGAAATTCTTTCTGATAAAAAGGCTTAATCAAATTTGATAAGCTGTCTTGAAAACTACAGTGGTTTTGATTATTAAGTATCTCATGATAGAAATTACGTAAATCTAAAATGCTGTGATATCTATAAATTGGCTTGGTCAAGTACCCAGTCTAACAAAATGAGGTGAGTTGTTACAGAAGGTCAGGTAGGATCAGGAGTGAGAAGAGGTGTTGTCTTTATAACCAGGAGGTCTTCAGTGACCTCCATGGAAACTCACTCAGGAGGTGGAGGGATTGGGAGTAAAGAACCATATTTAGCAGATAGAACCTGCTCTTAAAAGAAGCCTGGCTACCAGGAAAGGAGAACAGGAGAGTGCTGACTAGAAGGGAAGTTGGGATTAAAAGAGGGTTTGTTGGTGTTGCTGTTGTTGTTTCTGGAAATGAGCCGTGTGAGGTGGAGCAAGTGGAAAAGACAAAACAGGAGAAGAGGTCCCAGATGACCCCCGAGGATGCTGTGTTGGGATAAGAAATCCAGAGCATGGTTGACTGCTCCGTGGGGAAGCAAGGGGAGTGGGGTGCCTCACGCATGTGCCTCACGCAGCTCTTCCTTGCAGACTAAAGGATGTACTTAGAATAAATTGCCTGGTGGAGAGTGCTTGTCTACTGATTTTGATTTGCTGAAACAGAGATGAGCTCCAATAAAGGGAGGGGTCTTCAGGAGCACAGGCAAGGTGTGAAGCCCTCACTAGAAGAAGCAGGAGAGGAAACTACCAGCAGATAAGACAGCTGTGTAACACTGGCGGTCCAGCTGATGCTGGAGGTTGGGAATCTGTCAAGGCTCTAATTCCCAGCCCCGGGGTATTTTCTTGTAATGTTCAAAACTTCTAGTGATAAGATTGTGGAATTGTTTTCGCATTAGTTTGGTAAGAAAGTGGAAGGATAGGGAATAAATAGTTAATATTTGTTGAATGGTTTCTATGTGGCAGAAATTATTTTAAACTCTATGGATTTTAACTTGTTTTATATCACAGTAAGCCTTTGAAGTCAGTGTTGTTATTCCCATTTTATGACTGGAAAATTAAAACTTAGATAAGTTAAGAAACTAGCCCAAACATCCAAATGCAGGCATCCTGCCACAACACCCATATCCGCTACATTAAAGTTGCAGTTGGCCAGAAGAAATTAAGGTGTTAGATTAGAGCAACCATACTAGAGAGGGAAGGTAGAGCAGACAAGAGGAACCTGAGACTGAGAAAAAAACAGACACTGGAAAGCTCCTGGAATGTATAAAGTTCTGATTAAGTTTTAATTTAAAAACAAAATATCAAGCTTCGTCTAAGTTGATTTTTCTCCAATTATATTCTTGAAAAGTCGTATTTCTAAGTTACGTCTAAACCAACCCAGGCCATTTTCTCAAAAACCCATAGAATCTACTGGAGAGGATAGTAGTGGTCATTGTGTCAGAAAACCCCAAACTGGACGGCTGTGGTGGAGACACTGACTCTTCCACTGATTGTGGTGTGACCGTGGGCAGACCCCCTGGCCTTTGGAGCACCCACACAGCAAACACGTGCATGAGTGCGCTCTCTCTCAGCTGGTATGTCTCACACGATAGGAGAATGGCCTCTGCATTCACCAGGTCTCCTGACTGCAGCAGGAATCCTGCTATGGAGGAGCTGGCTCTAGGACAGAGGGCACTGTAGGTTATTCTCCTGCCAGAACCAACTGTTTGTGATGCCGGGTGATAACTGCAGGGTAGATGCCTTCAAAAGAGCCAGGCTCTCAGGTTTAAATTTATCTCAGCTTCTTCAAGGAGACCAAGAAGTTGCTTCAGGGAGTTATTTTTAGCAGCTCTGTGTATCCTAAGATGTCATCTGTCTGGGATACAGGAAAACATTTTACCCTTTCCTTGGTTCTGAAAGTAATGTGGGTACTTGGAGCTTTATCCAAGCTCTCAATAATTTCACAGATCTTATTTAAGAACTCTTAGGCTCCATAGAAGGCTGGGAGCCAAATGAGACTTGATTTCAGAATCTGGGGACCAAAAATTTAATACCATGTTGGCATTAAAATGCCATATTAACGATAATCTGACTTGGAAATGAAGGGATTTGAAAATGACAAATATTAAATGCCTTCTCACAAGAAATCTGTTTACACATAATTTTCATCTGTTGTCTCACTTGATTTCACAGCAGCCTTGTGTAGTACAAATATATTACTTCCATTTTGCATATGACAAACTGCTTGGAGAAAGGCAGGGGGAAGGAAGTTGTATTTCCTTAATGCCTTCCATGTTCCAGGCACTATTGCAAGGCATATCACAACATTTTTACCTTAGTCTTGTGTGTTGGAGCTTTTTTAGCCTCTAGTTTTCTCAGAGAGATTAAGTAACTTATCCAAAGTTGCATAGTTAAAAAGCAGTGACACTGGGATTCTAACCCAGTCTGTCTGGCCCACAGCCTGTGTTTCTACGGCACTGCACTCTCCTAGAAGTTTCAGGGAATGAAATACCTCTGCATTGATCCTAGCTCTCTGGGACACCACAGAAAGTCTTCAGAGGCCAAACACGATGATTTAGTCCCTCAACCTTCACTTCCTTTAGCAATTAAAGCCTGTCATGGGTGAAGTCCCTCTTTAGTACTTGGGAGAATTGAAATTCTTATGGACAAGCAAAGAGTAGGAGCTCAGGCTTGTTCACATCCAGGCAGCTCTGGAATTGCCTGGAAGATGCCGTGACTTCCGAGGAGGTGCCCTTCCTCAATGAATGGGATTTCCTGGATGGCAAGTCTGTCACACCCCTCCAGACTAGTGACACTTCGCACCCTCTACAGTCATTGTTTCTTGTGTAACCTGGGGGAAACTGCTATCGAGACAAAGTCTGTTTTTGTAACTGCAATGTATACTACTTTGCACAAATTCTTAGTGGTAATTTCAACTAACATTTCTATCCAACAGAGTTTCAGTTCCTGCATTCAGCTTATGGTAGGAGAGCTATTTTTCCTCATCTGTATTATGGCCTATGAATGTGTTATCTCGTAACAACGGTAGATTCCTCTCTTCCTTCCTTCCCAAATCCCATCCCCTAGGCTTGGGCTCCCCCCAGGTGGCTCAGCAGCAGTTCCTAAAGCATGCAGGAACATGTCTGATGGTGCAAAATCATGGGTTGGAGACACACATGAACCGTCCCCTAGGGCAGCAGTGAAGGATCATGGCACTAAAAGGCGTCTGTCCTCTTTCTCACCTCTGGGGTCCCTGTCTGACCTAGGTCAGAAACTTCTACCCTTACCTGGTTGCTGAATTCAAACATGTGAACAAAAATTTCTGGTCCTGTGTGTGGCTCCTCTGATGGCATCGTGGCAGCCCTTGTGGAGGAGTACCCGAATTGTTCTTGTAAGAACCGGGAAAGGGGAAAAAAAAAAAAACAAAAACCAAAAAACACAACTGTCTGCCCCAGGATCAGATTTTCCATCTCCATCGGCAGTCTGACATGTTTGAAGACCTGGCTGACTTAGTTAGTCTGTTCCCCTTAGCCCAGATCTTGAACTCTGGCCCATTTTCAGGGCATTTTCCTGAATGGTGAGAGGTAGGGGCCACATGTGTTAATGAGCAAGGGACCAGAACTGGGTTCTCTGGGCAGTGTGGACTCCAGGCCCAAGGCACCACAGGAACCTGTAGGCACCTGTGAGGGTCCCAGCAGTGTAACTTGACTAGGTCCTTTTTGTCATAGACAGGAAGGGACCATGGGAAGGATTTGCCACTTACACCACCTTTACCTGGGCTGCACAGGACAGTGTTTTCTTAAATCTTTGCACACTTTCTCAGCTTCAAACCTTGAATTGTATGGGTACTGAAAACTGAATTTGTGTGTGGCACATCTTTCAGGAGATGAGCTGTGAAAATTTCTCCTTGCCACTGCTATGGGCTGTGTGATCTTGGGCAATTTGCTTATGTTTCCAGGTGATTAAGTATTTCATTCTAGATGATCTCAGAGGTCCCTTTAAATTCCCCAGCCTGTCCTCTTACAATTTCATTATTTTAATTTTGTTAGTCACAGACCTGTTTCTCTTATCATTATTACAGGGTAGTATTTTGTTTGCCTTAGGATATATGAACTTGAACAGAAAACTCCTTAAAAAGTGAGAGATGCTCTCATGCTTCCTCATGCCTCCAATCACAGTATCTGAAATGGAAATACTGAAATGTATATTTGAAACTCTTTTCTTCACGAAATGTTCTGTGCCAGGCCTAAGCTAGCCTTCTGAAGCTACAATGACCAGTAAGAACGAGTCCCCGCTCACAATTCAGGGGGGAAGATAGATGACTCAGCAAATAAAGGGGCTTCTGAGAGTCACAGGGACTGGGATAGTGAGCCATGTGGGATACACCGGAGGTCTGCAGTGAAAGAGACTTCTAGTAGAGACAGACCTTCAGCTCATGACTGAGGTATCAATAAATGTCTTCCAGGTGGCATTTGGAGAATGACATGCCAGGAAGAATGAGCAAGAATACAGAGATAGGATGCTTCCTGGGAATGATGAACAGTTTGTGTGGCTGTGCTGGATCTAGGGTTGGAGAGTGAGAAGAGTGAGAGAGTGTAGAGACCATAGGAGTAGAGCTTAAGGAGCCTGAAATGCCACACAAGGAATTCAGCCGTTAGCTAAACTTAGGCAGTGGAGAACCATGGAATGTTTTTAAGGAAGACAGCTTTGTGGCTATGTCTTAGAAATTACCGCTCTGATTGCAGCTTACAGACTGGAATTGGCAGATTTAAAAACAGAGTAGTGAGGAAGTGCAATAATTTAGGGGAGACTTGGTGAGATCTTACCTTAGAGCTGTCCACACTGTGGGAATAGAAGAGTGGACAGATACCAGGGCTAGAAACTAAAACTGGGTGACACTTTATTTTGATCTTCATATCAGTACTGTGAAATGATCAGGGCATGATGACTATACTGCCATTTTCTGAGACAACAAAACTGAAACTTTGAAAGGTTCAGTGACTTGCCCAAGGTCTCACAGCTGCTAAGTGGCAGAGCCCAGGCTAGAACTCAGATTTCCTGACTTAATGTATTGTTCAGGATGATGGTCCCTTGCTGCCTCTCCTCCTTGTGTGCTTAACAGACTGTTCAGGTGTCGGAGGGCATGAGGGCCCTGTATCCAGTATCCAGGGAAGTGAACAACCCAGCACCTGGATGTGGGCAGCATGCTGTGACTGGGCCATGGCCCTTCACTGCCAGGGGTTCTCATTCTCTCTTCCTCTCTCTATCCTTTTAAAATTAAGGAATAACACATCTAGTACCTAGAGTGGTAGTACATAAACTAGCACTAGTACATAGACTAGTATACTAGTTTCAAATGTACAACTTAAAAATATTTGACACACGAGTATACTTGTATTTAACTATCAGCCAGTTCAAACCAGAAAACATTTCTAGGAGTTGGTACCTTTCATGGTACCCAAGAGCAGACATGCCTGTCAGAGCAGCCTCCTGTATCACCAGGCTTCCAAAAGCTTCAGTTGGGTTGTCTTCACCCTATGACTGAGCTGTGCATGATTACCATCTTTTAGAGTTGTACCTGGAAGAGGAAGATTCATATAGCACCCAACAAGAAAGTCAAGTTGACTGCTAGTATTTCTTGGTTTTGTTTTTCCTACTCATATTTATCCAGATATTTAAATTAATAAATATGCAAATATACAGAGAATATAGAAATTACTAACATTTGCTTTCTTATAATGAAACCAGAGGAAGTACCCATTTCTTCAGGAACACGTAGTTTAGTTCATCTTGTCAGTTGGGAAAGACATAATAAAAGGCACAGTCGCACTTGCTTCTTTCCTGCTGACTCTGGAATGTTACTTTCCTGTATGTTATGCTGTCTTGTTCACTCTCTGGTTGGCGTGTGGCTGTATTGCATCCCCAGCTAGACCATGAGTACCTTGTGTGCAGTGACCATGACCCACGTGTGTTCTGTCCACCGTACACTCCCCTCAACACTGAGCACAGTGTAGGCCTCAGTCACTTCTTGATTAATTTTGATTTACTTCAGTTGTCACACAGTCCTTCAGGCTAATGTCAGACTTTTGGCTTATAATTATGGTAAAGTATATATCACTTGAGGAGAAAAACTAGACCAGAACAGAACCTCCAAATTCTCCAGATTCTCAGCAGCCAAATTTAGGCCTCCTGCTCCCTGGTGGAGTTCCTGTGGGGTCTTGAGGGCATGGGCTTGCTCTGCCTGACTTCTCAGAGCTGTTTGTTTCACTTTTGAGGGAGTGATTTTGAGTGGTCAGGGTTTTCCAGCCACATGGAGTGGCAGGTTCTAAATGTGGAGATATTTTGATAAGATTTTTCAACACTAATTGGATCCTTTGTTAATCCCCACTACCCACAGGGAAAAAATCCAAGATAATTGTTTAAAACTGACCCCCCCCCCCCCGCCACCTCCTGCATTGTCTGCAGAGCCATGTCTTGATGTCTAGCAAAAGCCTTGGACTCTGCATGGTATTCTGCTGGGTTTCCATTTCTTCTGCCAGAATTCTCCTTTTAGTGTCACTTTCCTGCCCATGATTTCCTTCTCATTTCTCAGCATCTGCTGTATATATTGCGGGCCATTAATGCAAGTGCAGGGTCAGCCCAGAACAGCTATACATCTAGCCTTGGTTCAGCCAAAACAGCACAGTCCTTGACCTCCTTCTCTGACCCCAGTACTTCTAAGGCTGAAGGGACCAGAGGCATTCCTGTAGCCTGGATGGGCAGAGGGGTGATGGGAGCTCTCTAAAAGAGGACTGTCCTCATCCTGGTGGAATTAGAGCACATAGGCATACTTTCCTCTCATACCTGTAGCCCCTTGTTAAAATATTTCAAACATATCTGACTATTGCCAGTGCAGCCCCACCTGCTGCTAATATACTTTAAAACAATATCCACTACTCCCAAGACTTTGAGTGGAAAAACACTGTTAAAATCATTCTTTTTTTCTCAAAGTAGAAATTTGGGTCAAGAATGTTTCTCCTCTAGTGTTTGTAAGTATGTCAAGGGAAATATCTAAAAAGTTAGGCATTTCCCCACGTTGAAACCCTATTTCCTCTCTCCTTCCCCACAGGATACCATGAAGGTAAGTTTTTTTTTTTGTTTTTTGTTTTTGTTTTTTTAGTCGCTCCCTACTTCTAGAACATATAAAGCATCATCCTTCAAATTACTCGAGTTGAGCTTTGAGTCAGCCTGGGAAGTCGCTGCATATTCTAAGCTGGCCTCTTCTCTGTCCCCCAACTTTGATATTTACTTTTTTAATGACCCAAAGATCATCTCTAGTTCATGAGGCAGTCTCTCAGGTGGGACACCAAGAGCACCTCAGCCAGAGGTATAAAGGGTGTGTAAGAGCTTTGTCTGTCTGTCCCTGGCTGGGTGTACCAGAGGAGTTAGAAGGGAATGCCTCACTGGACAACATGTGCCCTTCAGGCAACCAAAGCTCAGACACTCCCTTTGGAAGAGATGCCTGTCCAGCAAGGTTCATGCCATGTGGCAATTATTTTGGGGTCTCTATTTGAAAGCAACTCATTAAATACACCTCCAGATGAGATTACTGACACAAAGAAAGAATACTCAGTTGATCTGACGCACTCACAGTTGGGCTCCCAGCTGCTGCATATTAATGAGAAAGTGACTAAGGAATATCCTAGACCTTAGGCAAGAATGTCAGGCAGTAGGCAGCGGCATTCATAGGCATCTTCATGGTTCTAGTAGCAGGTAGAAAATTCTGATTTTCTGTGTATAAGCTCAGGCTCCCCTGGTTTCAAATCATTTGGCAGCTCATTTCAGTGCTCCTCTCCCCAACTCCCCATCTCAGAGAGGCTAAACCATCCTGTTTGTCTGAACAGGGCCCCTTGGGTTATATGTTTCTGTCTAGCTCAAGACCCTTGCTTTGTGTCTGTGATTGGTGGTGCCCACTTCTTATTTCTGCCTAATGCCATTCTTGTGTCTCTCCTTAAGCAACTCTGCTGATGAAACAGGCCTGGCCACAGAACTCGTCTTCCTGTGGCACTGAAGGCACCTTCCACCTCCCAGTGGACACCGGGACCGAGAACCGAACTTACCAAGCATCCTCTGCAGCTTTCAGTAAATACAGCCTGTCTCCTCCTCCCTTCCTGTTCCCCTTGGCTGGGACTGATTTGTCTCTTAGGAAAAAAGGAAAGGGGATTCTCCTGCCCATGCAAAAAATTCTCCCTCCTTCTACAGGAAAGGTCCTCCTCTTGATCATTCAGCTTTGGACAGACACAAAGCATTGAAGGAGGGGGAATGGAGTACTCACCTGGTTAACAAGTTAGAGTAAAGAAGGACTGTTAATTGCATTTTAAGAGAAAGGACAGAGGGTACATTTAAAGGCCGTCAAGAGAGGTTTCCTTCACCTAGCACGAGGGTTCTTAACCTCCGCCGTATTGTAGACATCTGGACCAGATAATTCTTGGTTGGAGTGGGGGGCTGCCCTGTGCATTGCAGCATGCATGGCCTCAACCCACCAGATGCCAGTAGCACACCCTCATTATCACAGCCAAAAACGTCTCTAAAGCATTGTTAAATATCTCTCCCCCCAGAAGTTTTAAAATTGTTAAAACTCCCCCCTCCCCTGAGTGGCCCCCTGCACGAGAAATACTGCCCTGGTGGAAGCTACACTATGTGAGCAAGGTATGTCCATGGGGTCCTCAGGCAGGACAGAAACCATCTGGCCATGCAGATTGGTCACCTCATCTTGAGGCTCAGTGGGTGACCAATGGTTTCACCTTCACATCTGATTTTTCACACAAAATGGCTCCACTGGATAAAATGAGGACCAATATTTAGAAATTATTGAGTGGCATTTTGACTCCTTCTAAGGAAGAATCTTGTGCCTTGTTAGAGCTGTCCAGAAGAGGAATGACTGATGCTGAATGTGGTGAGCACTGTCTAAGTTGCGGCAGCAGGGGCCGGACCAGCCCCAGGAGGGCTATTGCAAACTGAACCTGATAGTCTGTGGTTCAGTGAATTATTTATTGATTGATTGAGTGGAAGACTAGATTGTATTTTTTTTTTTCTTTGAAATCCTCGATGTTATTCTCTCCCTAGTTACCATGGCCTCTAGATGTCAACACCAACTTGGGGACTGTGCTTTCATATTCACCCTCTCATTTAATCTGTAGTGTAGGTCTATTATTTGAGTGGATTTTTTTAATTAATTGGTTTTCTCACATCATTGTTTTTGTACACTATTTGATTTCTCCCTCAGTTGTAGTCCCCTCAGTTCTCCCACCACCACAGTCCCTTGTGCTCTTCCCTCCCCTGATCTGACCCCTCCCCTTCCCCTGCTGTCTGCCTCGGATCTATGGTCAGCTTGCAAGTTTTGTCTTTTTCCTGACCCTTTGTTCAGTTTCCCTATATTCTACCCATAAGTGAAACCATCCAATATTTTCCTTCCACTGCTTTCCTTTTTTCCTTATTTCACTTGGCATAATCCTTTCCAGCTGTTTGTGTGTATTTTTATTGCAGTTTGAAGACTGAGACTCAGACAGGCAGTATGCCCAATGCCACCCAACTAGTAGGCAGCACAATTAGAAAAAATTATCACCCAGGATAAGTTTCTATTACTGACTTTTCATGAGATTAATTTTACTTTTTAAGAGAGGGATAGCAGCAGTAGTATCTCAGGTGGCGCTGGATGAACATGTATGACATATGTAAATGGATCTATACATGCATATTCTCTTATCTATACATATGGATGCAGCTGCATGTAGCCTCACCTACCGTAGTGTAATAGAAAGAGGACTGGAGTGAAGACCGAAGGAATTGGATTCTAGACTTGGTTCTGTATAACCTTGGATGATTCATGTCCAAGCTTTGGACCTCGTTTTTTGTTTTTTGTTTTTTGTTTTTTTTTAACTATAAAGTGAGAGGGCATAAATAAATCTTTAAAAAAAAAAAGTGAGGGGGCTGGATTAGGTCATCTTTAAGGTTCTCTGTAGCGATTAGACTTTTGATTCTGTCACCTTGGTCCTATGCATTTAATCACCTGCACCCCAAGAGTGACCTTCTCTCTACCTGCCCCAACCAATAGTTGGCCAACTGGCCTTTGTTCACATATCCCCAGGTATTGGGTACTCATTCCCTCCAGAGGCAATGTTTCCATGGAGAGAAAGTCTAGGTATTAGAAGGTCTTGCCTTGTATTGTATTGAATTCTTCCTTAAATCCCATTGAAATGTCCAGTAATTAACATTCCACCATCCTCACAGGCCAGCACAGTCCTTGGAAAGGCTCAAAATGTACCTCTTCTAAGCAAGTCATGTATATAATCTGTGTATCTTTTAAAATAGAGGTGGGATTGACCAGTCCTCCTGTAAGGGTTCGGCCCAGCACACACTTTGTCACTTCTAATACCACAGAAAATTCAGGGCACTTTCACAAATTCAGTTCAGTTTCACCAACGCTTGGTAACGTTTGTAATTAGGTATCCCTGTTATTTATTCAGCACTCTCTTCTGCTACAAGGACACTTGGGGGTCAAGGCAAGAATGAAACATAGAGCCTCATCCAGACATATAAATCTGATGGTCAATAAACCGATTAGTCTAAAAGGCATCCTTGATGTGAGGATCAATGCCTTTGAAGGTGGCAGGGGCTCTACAACAGAAGAAGATTTATGACAGTACAAGGGACTAAAGAGAGGACTGAAAAGGTTTTATCTTGCTAGTGTACACACTCATCCAGTTTGATGCAGCCTAAAATTATGGTTGGGAACCTGAGAGAATGGACAGGGTATCATAAACAAAGCCTCTTTCATGAGACAGAGCTGGGACTTCTAGTGATAAAATTCTTTTTTTTTCTCTCTCTCTCTTATCGCCCTTAGTGAAATGAATACAAAGGCCAATATACCAAATGCTCACGGTTGCACCACAGAGACCTGTAACTCAGAGAGGAGCTCTGCCCAGGGCGTGGGCCCAGCTCTGCATTGATTTGCTCTGCCATTTTGGGAAAGTCTTTGCCTCTCTGCATTCTAGGTTCTTTAACTTAAATGGAGAAGTTGAATATAAGTCTCTAGTGTCCTTAAAGGACGTTCCAGAGTCCTAATTCTGTGACCTTCAGACTTAGGTAGAACTCCTTTCAGGAGTGCCAGGCCTTCATTTGACTTCAAAGGAGTCGAATCTCAGTTCTTTAGAGCAAAATCCATGAGCTTAGTTTTTTGGGATTCTTTCTTTTTTGCATCAAACCCAATAGCTTCTTTCACCTATGTGCCCAAAGTAATGAATCCTGAATTTTGTGCTATCCAGAGTAGCCAAGGCTGCAGCCCCGGGGAAGTCCCAGTGCTCCTCATGAGTATGGACGGGACTGCCAGTCAGCTGTGGGATCATCGGCAATGCTTTCCTCAGAAGTTTTACTGAAACACTTACTTGGAACTTGTGTCAGCACTCGAAAGACCCTCTGATAATTTCTAGAGAAGGCTGATGTTTTCTAGTCCATGAGAGAGCTGACCTGACTCCCTCGCAGAGGGAGTGGAAGGAGAGCCAGGGGCAGTTTGCAGCCTCCTGACGCAACTACTATTTGAGAACCTCCTCACTGTAGAGGAAGGGCACTGGGTCCTCCACAGCAGTCTCCCCACCACTACCCCGGCCGCCTCTCTCCTCCCTCTTGGCGGTATCTGTGAACATTTGTGTTGGTCTTTATAATGATCAGGTTCTCTCACTCTGCCGTTCTGCTTCTCCTTTCTCCAACTGTCTCGACAAACAAGACCTGCAGCAGCATCTTTTCGGCTGCCAGGGGTGTTTCAGCTATTGATCTGTATTCTGAGTGCGTGTGTGTCTCATTTCATAACGTGAGGAAAGGGAAGCCGTCTCAGACAAAGCTATTCTTAGATGTGGAAACCAAATTCTGCAGTTTCTTGGAGCCTTTTGATTTTCTGCAGAGGGATCATCTCTGCACTTTGTAAGATGGCACAGAGAGGGTATTACAGGCTTCCCCAGGGGATGGAAATTCCAGAGCACATTCTTGGGAGGCATAAAGGGAAGTCGCCAGCATTATTGGCTTGCTAACTTTAAACAAGCACAAATTATAACATTTGAAACCGTAAAATTTTAGAATCTTAGAATCCTGGAGTCTGTGTTCCAAGCTGAAATATACCATTGAAGTTGTGGCTGAACTTCCTACCTATTGTTGTCTGTCAGAACAGTCTCTGCTTGCGTACCCCAGGAGAGGAAACTTCACTATCTCTCCATGGGGGCGGGGCGGGGGGGGAGTGAGCTAACCTTTATGAAGTGCTTTTAATGTGTCAAGCACTATTCTAAGGGTCTGGCACATATTAATTAATTAACGTGCTTACCATAGGTGACCATGATAGTATCTGTGAAGTAGGAATTGTTGTGACTCCCATTTTACAGATGAGAAGACTTCTGTGTTCTGTGGCTATTAAACAGCAGACCTGGGGTTTGGACTCAGGTATTTGGTCTGACTCTGTACTAGCTGTAACCACTGCCCTGTGATGGCTAGCTCTCAGAGACGTGCCCTGCTCTCTCTTACAAAGAAGAGATGTTCTCCACTCTTGCAAAGCCGCCCATACCTTTTAAATCAGGAGCTGGCAAAATTTTCCTGTAAAGGATCAGGTAATAAATGTTTTAGACTCTTCAGACCCTATGTTCTCTGCCATAGCTACCACTGTTATAGGAAGGCAGCCAGTCGGTATGGAATGGAATGGACACGATGGTGTTACTGAAACTGTAGTCACCAAAACAAGCTGCAGTTACCAAAACCTCTGTGTTTTTCCCATTTGAAATATGAAAAGATTCTGAGGTAAAATAAACTTGAAAATAGTCTTCTGCATATCCCTAACTTGGGTAGTCAAAGTTTGTCCTATCATTTTAAACTTCTCAGGGTCTTGGAATGAAAAAGAAACCCATTCATTGCTACTGTACATCACTACTTTTTTTTTTTTTTTTTTGGACAAAGTCATTATGATCCCTTGAATCATAGTCTATTGTGGACATGTCCATCTTGAGAATCCTGTTTTACAGATAAATAAACTGTGACTCTGAGGTGAAGTACCCCTCAGATGGCGCTTTCTAGATGTCTTCCAGCCTAGCCAGTGTCTGCTTCTCCTGTGACCACATCTCATGATTAGCCTCATAGTCTCGAACCTTGGAGGATCCTGTTCTAGACTCTTCCCCAGCTCCCTCACAGCTCCACTTCAGTTAGCTTCTCGTTCTTAACAATGCTAACTTCTCTGTGGTGTTTTCTTTCCATTCCATCCTTACTGCTCCTTATCTCCTAAGCATATTTGTTCACAAAATCAGTTTCTCACATAGCAAACTGGATCTGCAGGTGGAAAGATAAATGACATGATTCCAGGTGGGAGGGCGGGACACCTATCGTGGTGCCTTTTGTGGCAACCAAACAGCAGCTTTCATCCTACAGATACCTCACCACGGCAGGGCACCACACCACACCAGAGCTGGAATGGCTTGCTTTTACTTGGAATTAGAGCAAAAGAACCTTAGGATCTTTACAACAGTGGGATTTTAGTTCAGGAAGAGAACTTCATTTTTAGCTTTCTGATTTTATAAAATAAGAAACTTAAGACCCAGAGACTTGGCAATAGTCACAACAAATTGTGCAAAACAATAATGATCTCCTCTCTTCCCATAAAGCAACCTCTTTACTTCGCCCCTTAAAGCCAAGATCCCCTGGTACTGTGCCTTCAACTCAGAAGTTTCTAAAAAGATCTGACTTTTTGAGCCTGCTATATGAAGATCTCCTTTTATAAAGTAGGGGATTTGGGGGTCACTTGATGGTTACTTGGGTTCCATAGAATCATTCCATTTTGTGATATGTAAGGACACAATCTTGTTCCTGAGTGATTCATGTTTCATATTTTTTTTTTTAAGATTTATTTATTTATTTATACAAGCACTGGGTACAGTCAGAAGCGCGGGAGGGTGAGAGAATTCACCAGAGCCAGAGCAGGGAGCAGAGCAGGCAGAAGGACCGAAGTACACTGCTGAGGGGAGCAGCGGGCGGCAGGAGAGGTCTGCGCGCCATGCAGGACCCTCCTCTGGTGGCCGGGGAGCAGCCAGGGATGGAACCAGCGCTGCAGAGCCTGTGGGCAGCTTCGCAACCCAGCGCTCAACCACTGCGCCACCGGGGAGGCCCTCATGTTTCATATTTTTCATGTGAATATAGACTATGACTCTCTTCCAGAAGATTCAGAGCAGCACAATTGAATAGCTGATTGTGAGCTTCTTGAGGCCTGACTGCTCAGCCCCAGTCCCAGCCTTTGTCCACCCAGCTGCTGTACCAAAATGGCCTGAAACTTCTCTGGCCTAGGATCTCAGGCAGAGGCGGTTTTCTTCTGAGCCTCACGAGTGGGGAGGAAGAGCCAGCTCTGTAGAGCATAGCTGTTCAGCATCCCAGAAAATGAGGTGTTTGAGGTTTTCAACTTAGAAAATGAGGTGTTTGAGGGCGGAAGGGAAACATGGCAGATGGAAGTCCAAAAAGGGGGAGTTTCAAGAATAATAGAGAGGGTAAGAGGAAAACAGGACAGAAAGGGCAGCAGAAGATACTCTGGGGTGCTGAGTGAGAAGACTTTTACAGCAAGCCTCTGAGAGTCTCCCGTCCACATGCACCTGAATGGCTCACACGCAGCACTCCGCATCCCAGACTGTCCGAGCTGCAGGGGGTCCTTTAAGAGAGTGTCTAGTTCCAGCCTCTCATTTTATAGACGAGAACCCTGAGACCCAGAGATCCAAAAGAGGCCAGAGCCACACAGGCAGCCCTGTGCACCAGGACAGAGAGCTGCTCTGGGGGCGGGGCCAGGGCTCTCTGCGTGGAGTCCTGTCCTGTCTGTTCTCATCTGTGTTTCCAGCCTGGATTCAGCCCATCTTTGCCTGGGGGGTCGTGACTGGGACCTGCTGCCTTTCCGGGATGCTCTTCTGCCAACTAATTGGAAGTCTCTCTCATTGCATTGGTACAGGATACACTGCGGGGACACCATACAAGGTCCCACCGACCCAGAATAATACTGCTCCGCCCCCCTACTCCCCATCACCCAATCCCTATCAGACGGCCATGTATCCAATCAGAAGTGCCTACCCCCAGCAGAATCTGTATGCCCAGGTAGGTGCATTGGAAGTAGGCCCACCCCTTCCGCAGGTAAAGAAGCCACCCACAGGGATGGGGGTAGAGGTAGGTGGGGGAAGAGGGGGAGGAGGGTTTATGGGCCCGGGCAGCTGTCACTACTGTGTCATTAAACAGTGGCCCTGCAGCCTGCACACCCCCTCACTCCACCTCAGCATCTGGAGGGGGATGCGTGAGATCATTCCCACTCAACTCCTTTGAATACCAGTGGGGGAACTGACATCGAGAGGAGACTTGTCCAGGGTCACACATGGCGTTATTAGACTTTCGTCTCCACCTCCCACATCTACCCTTCCTTTTAAAAGTCTGTGAAGTGACTGGGGAGGAGATAATTACCCAGACTCTACAACCAGCTCCCTGGATGACCTTGGGCATGTTCTTTGCGCCCTCTGCGCCCCCATCGGGGCTCAGTGTGTACACCATGAGGGGAGGGCCAGGAGGCGGACTCTGTGAGGCTGCAGCACACATGCGGCACACGTGGAATGGCGAGAACACTTTTAGTTTAAAAAACAGCGGTATTGTAGAGTAGAAGTCAAAACTTTCAAAGGATAAAACAATAGGCTTGACATAATTTTTTCTCATTTACGGTTTGTACTAGGCTGCTTAAAGGTTGCTTTGCGCTGCCCCAGACCTCGATACTTACAAACCCACATTCTGAGGCGCTTATCATTATTTTTTTTTTCAATGTTCTCTATCTTTTTTTTTTTTTTTAAGGTTTATTTATTTATACAAGCACTGGGCACAGTCAGAAGCGCGGGAGGGTGAGAGAATTCCCCAGAGCGGGGAGCAGAGCAGGCAGAAGGACCGAAGTACACTGCTGAGGGGAGCAGCGGGCGGCAGGAGAGGTCCGCGCGCCATGTGGGACCCTCCTCTGGTGGCCGGGGAGCAGCCGGGGATCGAACCGGCACTGCAGAGGCTGCGGGCAGCTCCGCAAGCCAGCGCTCAACTGCTGCACTACCGGGGAGGCTCCTTATCATTATTAATAACATTTAAGAAGTCCCAGATTAAGATGATCCGGGGACCCTTGTCTACTCCACGCAAGGGTCAGCAGGCTGTGGCTGTGGCGGCAGGAAGCCGCCACGTGATCCAGGCAGAGGGAAGTCACTCCAGGTCCTCGCCGCCATCCCACCATTTTGCCTAAAGGGAAGTGGATGGAAGAGACACGGGGGACTGCTCTCTCCGTGTACACCCCCCGTAGGTAAAAGGGGAACAGGGACAGTACTGGACCCCCGTGGTAATCCTTCGTGTGTGCACACAGCCTCTGGCTTTCGCCAGCCCCGCCCGCGTCCTTCTTCGCACATCAGGCAGCTTACAGCACACGCTGCAGTACGTACAGTTTTCAACGCTGACTTCAGCGTTCAGGGAGTCGAGTGTTGCCCCGGGAGCAACTTAGGGCAGGGTTGGAACCTTATTCTTCAGACCAGACGCTGAGCCCAACACTGAACTATTCCGAGGCAAGTAGTGAGGTGGAAGCGGAGCCCGGTTGGGGCCCAGAGTGTGTGTCCCTGAGCCGGTGCTGCTCTGACCCACCCTCCAGGTCAGGGAGGAACCGGATCCCCTCTCCACATGCTGCCTCCCCTCCCGAGAAACCCATGTGGCCTCATCTTCTTTCCATAGGGAGCCTACTACACGCAGCCGGTGTATGCTGCCCAGCCCCACGTCATCCACCACACCACGGTCGTCCAGCCCAACAGCATCCCCTCCGCCATCTACCCGGCGCCAGTTGCTGCCCCAAGGACCAACGGCGTGGCCATGGGCATGGTGGCAGGCACCACCATGGCGATGTCAGCAGGTAAAGGCGGCCTTTGTGTCCATCATCCCTGTGCCGGGGGATCTGGGAATCCAGAGGAACGTCCCTTTAACCGTCCTCAGGGATGAGGAAGATTTTGAGTTGGGCGTATGGAACTAGGCCTTCGAGGGAGAACAGAGGCTGACCAGAGGCGAGCGCGGGCAGGGCAGTTCGGGAGGACAAAGCCTGAGTGCGGCCCGTGCACAGACTCGTGGAGCTGTGCGGTCCAGGACTCGTGGAGCTGGGGGCACGCCGTCCAGAGGGGGGCCGGGGAGTCAGCAAAGGTGAGCGGTGCAGGGTCTCGAATACCTTGATCTCACGGAAGCTGGCACCGGGGCTTCGGCAGAGAAGCCACATTCTCTGGCTAGAAGATGGAGGCAGAATTAGATGGGGAGGCTGTGCGGACTCGGCAGCAGGGTTCTCCAAAGAGTAGGGTGTGCGTTCGGGATACGTCACTCATTAATGGTAAGGTGCGAGAGGGGCAGGAGGCCAGGAAGACCCTTCTCCGGCTCTGGCTTAGACCGGACCTCACACCGGAACTCTGCCCTACGGGAGCCTTGAGGGCCTGGGTGGGGAGAGATGCCAGAGGACGAGCAGCTTCAGGGAAGCCTGGGTGTGATGACGTTCAGAAGAGCAGGAGAGAAGAGGGCTCTCGCTTTCAGAAACCCAACTTCTAAACGCAAGCTGGCCGCCCAGGGAAGAGGATACAACGGGTGGGCAGGGGGTGGGGTTTTATTCTGCCTCTAAGGGCAGGGGCTGCTGAGGGCTCATTCCCCAGATCGGAACAGTGAGGTACTGACTGCTTGGTGCCAGCCGACCCAGAGTGAGGCTGCTCTGTCCCCCCGTTCCTCCTTGTTGGGGTCCTAGGGCCCGGTTACCAGTTGCTCAGGCCAGAGCCCTCGCCTCAGGAACCGAGAGGTCAGTGGGAAAGCCCCGCAGACCACCGGCTAGCACTCGGCGTGGTGACTGGGCGGTAAGGGCACACAGTGACGGGTAAAAGGAGACGCTGAGGACTAGTGGTTGTCCTAGAGCATCTGAAAAGTTGCCCCTAAAGACATGAAGTCTGACCTCGTGCCCTCGGCAGCTGTGTCAGGTTTACTCTTCTCTCTTCCTATGCCCAGGGACCCTGCTGACTGCACCCCAGCACACCGCGATTGGGGCACACCCTGTCTCCATGCCAACATACAGGGCCCAAGGGACCCCTGCGTACAGCTATGTGCCTCCGCATTGGTAAAGCCTGCAGCCCATCCAAGTGAGTGGCGCCGGGGGTGGCCAGGCGGGAGGGGACTCGGGAGCCGCCTCAGATCCCCCCCGGGTCTGGACACGGTGTCGGCAGGGGCAGGCGGCGGTCACCAGGCGCTCTCCCCCAACACCAGTATCACTCTTAAGAATAGCTGTCACATACGTTCTAGATCCTTGTTCTCTCATGGTCCTCGCTGTAGTTCTGAAATCATAGCTGTTTTACAAGACAAATTTTACTGGTTAAGTGATGCCGAATTAAGCTGGAACTTGACTCCAGTCCTCTAGTACCAAACTCTGTGTTCTTTACTATAAGGGCTTAAGGCTTCTTAGAACTTCTTACAACTCATTCTTCAAATGCAATTTTACGTCAGTCAGAAGCAGCCCCCACCCCCGAGCTTCCTTGCTGCCTAGTCAGCTCCCAAGGCAGTGCCAGTGAGCCACAGGGCTCTGAGAAGTCATTTTGAAATCCCCTGCCCTCCACCACCTCCAGGAAGGCTGGGCGCTCAACCCGAAGCAGGTAGCTCCATGGGGAAGTTACGGGGCGGGTGGAGGGTGGGGCAGGGAGAGGCCTCCATTTAGGGCTCCCCAGGTGAGGGGAAGGAGTCCAGCGGCTGCTTGATGCTTGCAGTGGCTTCAAAACGTCTTCATTGCTCATGGTTTCCCCTTCCTCCCCCAGCTCTGGAGTCACACATTGTATGCAACTACTCAAGTCTTACACAGGTGCTGGAGCAGTTCCCTAGCAGCACCACCTCTATTTGCAAGAAGAGATAACGGAAGTGCAAGGGTCACTTTATGCATCTTAAATGGTTTTGGTTTTTATTTTTGGTTTTTGTAAAAGCTGCTTTTTCTAAGCTCCTGCCTCTCCCACTGTCCCCCTCTTAGCCGCTGCCCCTCTACTTCTAGCCCTTCCTTCTACTGACCAGGCACATCCTCTCTGCTCTTCCCTTTCCCAAGCATCCAGTCCCCGGGGAGCCCAGTCTAGAGCCAGGGAGACAGTGTGGTTTGTCGCCGTGGTTCAGCTGAAGGCTTGGTTTTCTTTGAAGGGCGTGACAGACGTGGCCCTCCGGTCCAGGGTAGGGTCTCAGAACTGGTGAGCAGGCCACCTCTCCTGGAGATTGTTTCTTTTATGATTTTTCTTATGATTAGTTTAGGACATACTATGTCCTGACACAAATGTAATGTCTTCTGAGAACCATCGCAACAGACCAAGAACAAAATCACCTGATTAGGTAGGAATGTTCATAGCAGCTTAATATCCCAGGCTAAGAACCTGGGGAAACCAGATTCTTACCTTGGGAGAACCTGGGGAGGGAGCAGGGCGGGCGGTAAGGAAGAAGCAGGGCGAGGTTCTTGCCCTGCTGGCTTTGTATGGAAAGGTCTCTGGCCAAACAGTCTGGGCCTGGACCCTCTGATTTGCACAGTGATGTCCTGGCACTTCCT
Organism: Talpa occidentalis; assembly: GCF_014898055.3. Lineage (NCBI taxonomy): Eukaryota > Metazoa > Chordata > Mammalia > Eulipotyphla > Talpidae > Talpa > Talpa occidentalis. Next base: position 38,751,834 of record NW_023603184.1, on the reverse strand, counting down.
CAGAAGGCGACTGACTTCAGATCTGCCCAGCAGCTGCAGGGCAGCAGGATCCCAGCCTCCCAAAGCCTTGGAAGGCCAGACACCCCTGTAATCCAGACCTTGGCCCCTGAGCCCTCACAGTCCCACTCTGATGAGGAGCTTCCTCCTGATGAGAGTGGGCGCCTGTGGCATCTCTCCCCCTTCCCCCTGCCCTTCCCTTCACAGGGCTCACCCGTCTGTCCATGGGGCTGGCAGGCAAGCCAAGCTCTTGGTTACCTGATGCCATTCATGGCCAAAGTGAAGGAACCACTTTCCAGGTGGGTGCTGGTGGCTCTGAAGGTCAGGATAGTGAAGGAAAAGCAATAGCAATAAACATTTCATAGACTCATGGAACTGAAGGGACCTTAGCAATCATCTCATCCATTCCCCTGTTTGACAGCTGAGGCCCAGAGAAGAGGAAAGGACTTCCTTAGAGCTCCAGTAAATTAGCATTAAATGCAGCCTTCCTGCCTAGGGACTTGTTGCCTACAAAAAAATCACCTAGGATGGAGTGGTTTGGTTTTGGAAAAATTAGGTCAGCAGCGCCCACACCTGGTGAGCTCTGGAATAGTCTCTGGGCTTTTGTTTCTGCTCTTCCCTCAAGGACTCCCAGTGCGGGGGTTGAAGACTGGGCAGAGGTCACATGAGGCAGATGGCAGGACAGAAATTGCAAATGAAGAAATAACATTTGGAAATTCTGTGAAGACATCTGGAACTTGCATCCTGTTCCTAATTCCAGCCCTAGGAGAAGGAGCAGGAGGGCTGGCTGAAAAGGAGTCTCTGCTTTTAGGACAGTGGCCCCTCATCCTGAGAGGAGAAGAGGGCGAGGATGAGGCCCAGGAGACGGTGGCTCTCCTGAGAGAAGAGACCTGTGGGACAGGAGGCCCCGCTAGGCTCAGCCAGGAACCCTGGTTGCCCAGCGCTGCTCTCCTGCTCCTGGCGTTCGGCTGGGCCAGCAGCCCTTCTGGTAGGGGCGAGGACATTTTACTGTACAAAATGGGATCATTGATGACATTTGGGACTTTTAAATAACTTTTCATTTTAAATTCATGCAAACTTAGATATACCCTTACCCCTACCTCCACGTCTCCCTAAAGGAGGAAAAAAGTCAGGAAACCCTTGGGCCAAAAGGACCTCGGAGGCTGGCTGGTCATTCCGAGGAGGGCAAAGCCCATCAGCATCCTCAGCCCAGATCCAGGAGTTGGGGGCCGCCTTCTTGGCCTCCTAGGGAACTGCAGGGCCAGTAAGGAGAAACCCAGCGCTGTTCTAAACAGTCTCGTAGGGTGCTGACGAGGTTTCAACAAAGTTTTCCAGTGTTAATCCATTTTTTTTTGCAAATACCTCGTCCCACTCTCTGGTTTTGTAAGGGTGGGTGAAGGTTGTTTTAGATTATGTTATACATGTTTGGAAAATGCCAAAATAATAGAAAATCTTTGCATTTACCAGGTGCTTCGTAGATTTCAAAGCACTTCACAGCCTTTAATTTACTGGCCCTGAAAGAGAGACCGGGTCAGAGCTATTTACACCCATTTGGCAAATAAGGAAACTGGTTCTCGAAGGAAAGGGCGCTTGCCCAACATGAGCAGAATGCTGAGATCCTAACCGACTCCCTTGCACCCTGCTGCATCTAGGTGAACTGGGGTAGATTCAGAGAGGAGACGACCTAGGAATGACCTTGTCACTTTGGTTATTACACAGTTAAGTAGAAACTAACATCTAGTACCTCACAGTTCATGAAACAATTTCCCACCCATCATCTGGTTTAACTCTGAAATAGATTATTCCTTCTATTTGCTCCACAAGGAAACAGAAAAGCAAAGTGACCTGCTAATCAGCAGTCACTCGAATCCCAGTGTCTGCAGACAAGGGCTTGCAGACTGAAGCGTCTATGCTCTGCACCTTCCCTTAGCCCCACCTACTATGTAATTCGAGATCAAAGACAGGCCCCAAGGCCAAGAACCACATGTGGAAAGGCTGGCAAAGTGCAGGCCCAGCACCCTTTTTACAGTGTGAGCACCAGAGCCCCAGTTCAGCTGGCCTCACCCTCTTGCTTTGACGAGATCCACAAGCCTGGCCAAGCTTGGGGAGTCACTGCGAGGCGCTGAGCCCAGGAGGCCAGGGATGGAGGTGTGCCTGTTAAGGTCACAGGTGTCTGTCATGGGTATCCTCCAAAGATGATTTGGTCACGCCAGACAGGTCGACTGACCTGGAAAGACCCTTTGTCAGAAGTCCAACAAGCCTGAGAGGGAACAGGAAGTTCCACTTGGAGTGAGCTGTAGTACTGCCGCCAGCCCATGCCTCTCCCCAGCACTACAAGCTCCATGGCCAGGGTGGGCAGTACAGGTAGTCACCAGCCAGTCCTCTTGGCCCCCCACTTCTCCCGGACTCCCCTCTCATTAGCCTGGAGGCTGGAGTGCCCCCAAGTGGTGAGAGCCTAATATACAATCTTTCTGCCACTTTTGGGGGAAAAAAAACTTAATTTCTCCACCTAAGACAGGACAGTTGCTGCTCCTCCCTCTCTCCTGGCAGTGACCCTAAAGTGCATATCCCTAAATACTCATCAAGAACACACACCTGTCTAGTTTTTTCATGCATAAAGTACTTAGATATCGATTGCCAAAATCCTTTTTTTGATGGAAAAAACGAAGTCTGGGAAAGTGTAAAGAAAACTAAGATTTGGGCCTTTTAAATCTCCTGCCCTTCCTGCTGGTACCTGCTGGGTTTCTAATGGCAGGTATGAAGAAGGGATGTCTGCCCCAGCAGAGGAAGATGCCAGAGGCCCAGGAAGCTCAGTCTTCCCAGCTGAGGAGATTTTTATTAGGGGCTCTGGGGACCCGGAGACCTGTCTAGCTGGCAGCACTGGGAGGATGAGAATTTGCAAAAAGGCCTAACTTTACAATAGCACTTTGGGGTCATGATGCCAAGGACCAAAGACATGCTCAGAGGCCTCCTTGTTGATGGAACTCTGTACGCCCTAGTTCCCTGACCACGGAGAGCCTGCCCACTGTCCACGAGTTGGCACTTCAAGGGGGGCTCTGATCGCCTACCACACATCCAGTCCCTGGGCTTGAGTGACCTAGGGACACTGCAGTCTCACCCCAGCTCTTACCCTGACCATCCAAATTTTCTTCTAGATGTGAGGTGTCCCACTTCCAGGCCTCTGGCAGTGCTTCTTTGGAGGGGCTTCCTTTGTCCTGAGTGACCTTCAGAAAAGAATCACATGGAGCTTGAAAGTAGGACAGGCCCCAGGTCACCAAGTTCTGGTGTCTCATTATGTGGACAGGACTTGGCGTGAGGCCCAGTGAGGCACTGGCTGAGCCAGCCTGGAGCCCTGCAGATCAGATTCGTAGGCTCTGCTTTGTGTCCAGATAGGGCCCAGAGGGCGTGGCGCTTGAGCCTGGTGTGGATCAGGAATTTCGATATGACCACCACCACATTTCAGGTGCAGCTGAATGTGTGGAAACTGCTTTTCCATCCTGTACCCCAGTCCAGCACATTACTATAGGGTATGCTGCCCCCGGCCACTTGCCAAACTTGGGAGTCCAGAGAGGAACAGGTTGGGCAGAGAGTGAGCAGGTGGGAAGCGGGTGTGGTGACAGTGAGCAGCCCCAGGGGAATCCAGATCCCACCCCAAAGCAGGATCATGGCAGTGGACACCCAGCCAGGCTATGATCAAACTCCAAACTGTGGACATGCCAGGGCTGGCCTTTACCCGCCACCTTCCCCTCGCCTTGAAAATTTGTACCTGAAATCAAGCATTACCTGGCTCCAGGGCCCAGCCTTCAAAATCCAGGCCAGCTTCAACATTCCATAGCCAGCTTTGCCTCCCGCTCCCTCAGTTTCTCCAGTGGGTATTTTCTACCATGCATGCTGTCCAGTCCAGCCCAGAGGCCAAGTGAGGGACACAGGAGTTGGCATTGGCTGCCACAAAGCCTGAAAAAATGAGCTCTTGCTTCCCCATGACTCATCCGTAGCCCCAGGGCATCCTCGCTGTGGCCGTGGCCGTGCCGTGGCGTGCCGTTTCATTCCAGTTTCTGGTAGAGGGTAGTTTCCTTCCTGAAGCAGAACAGAAACAGCAACCTTGCAGATAAGCATCAGCCCGTAGGAGTCAAATGGGTGACATCACCCTCAGGCCTGACCCCAGCAAGACCAGCATGTCCAGGCTCCCACCTTCCCTGCAGGCCCAAGGGGAGAGCGGGACCCCTGGAGGCCTTCGTTGCCCAGATTAGCCGATCTGTGCTTGGACTCAAGCGCCTCCTCGCCAGAGGAGCGGTCAGGCCAGCCTCCAGCAGCTTGGGGTTGTGTGAAATGGCCTCGAGGCCCAAGGGACTGTCCCCATCTCCTGACTCAAAGGCATCTGCATCCCTGTTTCATATCACATGACAGAGAAACCTGTTCTCATGGCATGTAACATCCCTGTGAGAGCGTTGTATATGATTTTGTATTTTTTAATTCATTTTAATCTACAGGTTGGAATCTAATTTTTAAATTTTATTGGAACTCACATTTTAAAAAGAAACATTTAAAATAATAAACCTTTGACTGGTGTCTTCCAAGTAGTTTGATCAAAAGAACTTATAGGTGTTTTCAAAACACAGCCTGGAGTGTAAAGATTGGAAAGCCCCGTGGCCGCGCTCGTGTGTATGAAGTGTAAATCTGGTTTCGTTTTGTTGTTTTGGATTCTTTTGGGTTTTGTTTTGTTTTGAAGATCAGATAGTGATCACTCTGAAAGATTGAAGCCAAGAATTTGTAATTATGATATTTACTGTAAGCTGTAGAACATTCAATAACTATTAAAAAAAAAAGTTTCCAAAAAAAAAAATAGTCTTAGGTGCCCAGATGTGGTTCTTGGGGGAAGGGGATACAGAAGCAGCCTGGGCTTCTCTGGAGCTCAAGAGGAACAAGCCAGAAAAGCTTACAGGTAAAGGTGGGGGGACCCTGAAGGCCAAGGGCAACGGGCACCTGGTCCCTCTGTTCCTCATCCCACTCCTGGGAGACCTCAACACTCCCAAGGGGTAGGTGAAGAAACAGGCCTTTCTGTGCCTTTCTCTTACCTTCCAGTTGGCAGAACATGGAGGGGTGCTCTGCGGTGGAGCAGTGCGTACAATCCCGGGGCGCAGCACCAAAATGGGTGTTCCTGCCCCAGGCGGGAGGGTATTTAGAGGCTGCTGTCCAGCCCTCCCCTGGGACAGGAGGCCAGAGAATCGAGGGGAGCGGTTCTCCGTCTCATTCTCCTCCAAGTCCTGGGTGAAGTAGGGCGGGCGGGCTGAGGGGACAGCCACGTGGGAAGAAGCCGGACAGATGCAGCTGAATAGGGACACCAGTGCACCCTGGTGGCCGCCGTCAGCAGTTCCTTGAGGCGCTGCTGATGCTGCCAATCCCCTACAACAGGTCCATTCCAGATGTGGACAGTCTTTGATGTCCAGAAAATTCCTCCTGATGTTTCGATCTCCCCATTTCCTTCCCTCCCTTCTCCTAGTGAAGGTGAAGCTTTGTTCCAATCCTTTTCCTGCTCATCCCAGAAGCCCCAGAAAACCACCTGTACCCTGGAGATCTGAGAGGCTAGAAAAGAATCTCACGGCAAGTCTGCCCAGCCTCCCTTCAGCGCAGGAGGGTTTTCTCTGCAGCTTGACCACTGCCCTGGAGAAAGGCCTCTACATGGCTTCTCCCCCGCGCCCAGCGCACCTGAAATCCTGCAGAACGCCCCTCTACACCTCCTGGCTCCGTCAAGTGTCCCTTCCTCATTCTTCAGCCTCTTAGCCTCTTTCACAGGAATTGTGCCCCCTTTTCCATGTTTTGCCCTGACCCACCCCCGACTCCCAAGCCCAGTGGTTCTGACCCAGGAATGCTTGCAGCCATGTTGCTCTCATCACCCGCCATGGCCCAGCCTCCACCATCTCCTCCTCGGGGAACCTGTTCCTGCAGCTCCTCACGCTCCACGCTAGGGTCCAGGGTGAGCTAACGTCCTACTCTCCCCTTCGAGGTGTCCAGAGACTCCTTGGCATCCCTTGCGCCAGACTGACAAAGGCTTTGAGAGCCCCCGGCCACCGAGCCCACCTCTCAGTCACCCTTTCGGCTCCTCCAGTCTTATTTCTGTCAATGTCTGACCTTGACACGTGCTGCTGTCAGTGGGGTACCGCTTCCCTTCCCACATTGAGCCCCCAGTTTGTCTCACTTACCCCTCATCTTCCAGGCTCCACTTCTAGAACTTACCCAACATGGGGCCACCAGCCATTGTGTGATCAGCCCGTGAAATATGCTGACTCGTGTTAAGAAGTGCTTGAAGTGTAACATACACACCACATTTCAAAACAAAAATATAAACAGTGCTGGAGTTCACGTTGCTTTTCCATTGAACATAACCTCAGATCTACTGGCTACAGAAAACACTGCTATGGCTTAGATTCATTTCACCCCTTTTGCTGTAAACATGGCTAGTAGAAAACTGTAAATCGCGCATGTGGCTCACACCACACTTGCGTGGGGCGGCGCGGCCTCGAGGGCCTGCAGTGAGAACCACGGGGGCGGGGGGGCGGGGGGCCTCCCCACCCCATCCCTCCTGTTGCCTGCTGCCCGGGATGCCGCGGGCGTCCCTCCCACAGTGGCCGACACAGACCACGCAGCGGTCGGCCGGGTGGCCTGGGGGAGAGGCACAGGGAAAAGAAGCTCCTCGTGACACCACTTTCCCACCTTTTATTATTTAACAAACGGATGGGGACGAAGATGCAAGACAAGGACAACAGCGAAGTTTCAATAAATAAGAAATGGGAGGGTGGTGGGGCCCGTGCCTGCACAGTCCCAACATAAATAACCAGGTTGCTGAGCTAGAATGGAGATGGGGGCTGGGCAGGACAGTCGCCTGCACTGTCCAGGCCCTGGGGACAGACACACTGACACGACGGGGCAACGCCTCTCCAGCCCTGCCACACGCTCTTCTCTCTGGAAGCTCCAGAGACCCTGGGGGTGGCGGGCTGAGCTCTGCACCACAGCACCGCCCAGATGAAGTCTGTTTTGTTGTTTCAATAAAAACAGCAGAGTGGGGGGCGGGGCAGGCACATGCATCGAGCCCCTCCATAGGCCGTGGATGGGCTGCCCCATGGGGGCCTTGAATTGAAAGTGGAGGCCCTGGAAGCAGCAAAAATGAGGCCAGTTAAAGCTTCTAATGAGAAGGGGTGGCAAGGAGTCAAGTTCTCCCCCAAACAACCCCGCCAGGACCTCCAGGGAGCTGGAGAGGCCGCGGGTTCTGAGGCCTCCTCCCCTCTCCACAGTCAGAAAAATTGGGCTCCAGTGATGGCCGGGGACTTGCCAGGATGAGAACCCAGGAAGTCAGCCGTCCAGCCCTCAGGCTCGTGATGCCCCTTCCCACGGGACCTGCCGGAGCAGGGAGGGTACAGATGACCATCTGCCTGAGGCCCGGCACAGAGGCAAGGGCTGCCTAATTACCAAGGTGTGGGGTACTGGGGGTGCCAGGCAGAAGGCCCCTCCACCATCAAGGCCTAGCCACCTGGGTGTACAGAGGATCCCTTGGGCTCCTAGGAACTGCCAGGGCAGGGTGCAGGGTCAGAGGCGTCCTGCAGGGAAGGAGCTGGGGCAGCAGGCATGGGAGGGAGTCTCAACCTGCTCCTGCACACAGCACCCACTGCCTCCTCCTGGGGCAGACAGTCCCACCTCCAGGCCTTGACTTTGGCTGTTTTGTCTGCTGGGCCGTTGCTTCTTGGTCCTCACAGGCCCAGCTGCAGCTCTACCTCCTCCAGGAAGCCGCCAGAACCTCCCAGGGCAGGGCTGCATTGTCTTCAGATGTGACAGCTCCTCAGATAACCAGGTTGCTCTCACTCAGTCGAACCACATAGCGGTTCTCCTAGAGGACAGGGTTGAGGGGTCAGAGATGAGTCAGGGAGGGGTCTGGACTCCAGGAAAGTTGCCCCTGGACCCCCACCTTGCCCCATCTCCAGTCAGGGTTGGCCTAGGAGCCCACAGACACCTTCCCTGTCTGCCTCTCACCTCAGCCTTGTTCTCTGCTAGAGGCTTCAGCCACTTAGTGTGGCTTCCGCTGCTTCCCAGCAGGGCCAGCTGCTCAGTGGGGAGGCCGGGTTGCGGGGAGTCAGGGAGATTGCCCCCCGAGGGCCCGCCCTCTGTGATGGTCTTCACCTCTGGCGCTAGTGAGTTCGTCCGCTGCTCAGGAATCCGGGCCACGCGGAACCTGTGTGGAGAGGTGGCTGTCAGCTGCCCCTTAGCAGGGGAACCCCAGGTGCTGAAAGGGCAGCCTCTGCCCAGGGTCTCCCAGCAGGCTCATGGATCGGGAGGCGCGTCCCTGCCAGCACCCTCCCCGCAAGCCCAGGCTGCAGTGGACAGGCTGTTGGCCTGAGGGGCCCAGACCCTGCCCTGGGAACCCACGGGCTCCATGAGAGACACAGCACAGCCGGGAAGACCGCACTTCTCGCTGGCCAGAGAGGCGGGGAGGGCAGGGCCATCGCTGGGCAGGGTGCTCAGGCTCCACCTGGGGCCCTGCCTCTGCCCCCTGCCGCTGTCATGTCGCTCCCTGGTCCCGCTGAGCCCGGGCCCGCCTCACCTGCCCACAGACAGGATGGTGATCTCGCTCTGCCGTCCTGCCTTGGCACCGGCCTTGGGAGCCCTGCCCACATTGGGCAGAAGTCTGGGAGTGGGAGCAGTGGCGGCTGCAGCCTCAGGGGACAGCAGCACCTCAGGCCACTTCTGGCTACAACGGGAGCAACAGGCGCCAGAGAGTGAAGCGAGGCCCTGCACGGTGTGGAGGTGGTGGCGATGCGGGCAGATGTGTGGCGTGCTGGGCGTGCCCGGCGGCAGCCTGTGGAAGGTACGGCGGTAACAGTTGGCACAGCAGGCCCCCAGCCAGATGAAGCAGTTAGGGGAATCCGGGTAACAGGAGAGGGGACATGCCCGAGAGCCCCAGGAGGCAGGCAGATCACCAGTGGGGTAGGTACCTCCTTGCCCACCTGCCTACTCACCTGGGCACAGGCCTCTGGCTTGTCTGCACCAGCTGTTTGCTGTGATACTCCTTCAGCAGCTCCTCCAGGGCCGCTGCATTCTCTGTGGGCAGTTGCAGTCAGAACCTGCTTCTGGGCCATGAGGGGAGACCACACCCCCGTGCCCTAGTACAATCCCCCTATCCACCAGCCACCCCTTCCCTGGCCTGGCCGAGCGCCTCCTCCACCCCTCAGCAGGCAAGAGGAGGAGGAAAAGAGGCAACGCAGTCAGCCATCCTGGTGAGAGGGCCAGCTAGCCCGGGCCCCCCGGCAGGAGGCCAGAGCAGGGTGGGACTCTAACCCCAAACTCAGGGAGGAGCACAGGAGAGGGTCATGCACCCCACCTTTCTTCTCTGTGATCAGGCGCACCAGGACCCCGATGGTGTCCTCATTGGCGTCCTCAGCTAAATAGGCTGGGTTGATCCCTGCGGAAGGAAAAGGCCATGACCCTGGGGAAGTCTGGGGGCAAGACCCGGCTTGCGAGCTACTCCAGGATGCGCCAGCAGAGGGCGCCCCAGGCCTTCCAAAGGCTGAGGCGCATGCCGGGCAGTCCTGCCCCTCCGCAAGCTCATTTCTCCTTCACCCCTCACATCACCTCGCCCGGCGCCCACAGCCCCCAGGGCCCCGTGGTTCGGGGCTCTCTGAACCCTAGTCCCTGCAGAGCAAGTGTGAGGGTTGGGGTCAGGCTCTTCTCTCCCCTCCTCAGCTATGGGCAGCCTCTGCCCAGAACCCTGGAGAAGTCTGGCCAACTGCCACTAGGGGCCCAGACCCCCGCTGCTCACGCCCTGTCTACAGAGCGAACCGAGGGCCTTTGGTCACCTTAGGGCCCAGCCACACAGTGTGGCAACAGGTTGCAGATGGAGCTGCTAGGACTGGCGCAACCATCCGCTGGAGCAAATCCTAGGCTAGGAAAACAAGCAGAGCCTCAGCACAATGGCCCGAGTTGCCACCTTCCTGCCTCCTCTTAGTCCCTGGCTCCTTCCTGTCCCTCCAGACCTCAGTGCCAGCAGCTTAGGGTTCAGCCAGCCCTAGGCAGCCCAGCACGGGCGGTGCCACTTCAGTCGATGTGGCCACAAGGTTCTGGGGGCGGTGGATGTGCGTGCGGGCCTCACGCCCCTCCTGGACTTTGGGGGACAGTGTCAGGGAGAAGAAAAGGGACCAGGGCCCTGGGAGCCTCAGGTGTGTGGTGCAGTCTCCGGAGTAACACAGACCAGAAGCCTCTTGTGTGCCGCCCACGACAACCGCCTCCCCCACTCCCCGCCAGGGTCAGAGGTCACCCCAGCACTATAAAGGCAGTCTGACCCTTGACCTACATACACAATTGTAGCCCCCAGGAGTCCAGAACCCCACTGCTGAGCAGGCCTCATCCAAGGTGGAAATCCCGCTGAAGCCCCTTGACCAGTGTCTTGCCTCTGCTCAGTCCCTGTCACCACCTGGGGCCACCTCAGCCTTCCTTCCACCCTGTCTGTCTGCAGCGTCTCCCTGGGGTCCACAGGCAGCACCTCGGGGAGGCCCCCCAGAAAGCCCGCTGCAGGCCTCTCCCTATCAGATCCTCCAGAGGAAGATTCTCTTGGGCAGCCCCCGAGCAGGGCCAGCCCAGCCTGCGCCCTCTGGCCCCCAACCTGGACCCCAGGGGGGCCTCACCGCTGCCTCCACCTTCAGGGCCAGGCCCGACTTCCTTGTGGGCCGTGCAGTGGTAGCCCTTCCGCTTGAGCAGGTTACACACCAGGATGCCCAGCAGCCCCATGAGACAGAAGATGGGCACGATGGCGATGACTGCGTACTGGGCGGCCGTCTCCTCGTGGCTGCCCGCCCGCGTGCCGTTCCCAGGCTGCTGCATCTCCTCACTGCCGCTGGCCCCTGCGGCCACCTCCACGCCTCGGCGGGCCCGGCGCCCCCGCTCTGAGCACCACGGAGGATGGCAGCATGAAGGGAAGATGGAGGCAGAGAATCACAGACACGCAGACCCCAGGCCCAAGTTAGCGTGCGTGGGGCAAACTCACGTGCCCGCCCATCCCATGCTGGGGAAGCAGCTCCCCAGCCCCCGCCCCCTTTGCTGTCCGACCAGGACACCAGCCCTCTGGCCAGCCTCACACTGGGCTCCAGAGGGCGAGGGATGGCACCTGCGGCCCATGCCCGGACACAGGGACCCCAGGCCTGTCTTTATGACCTGGTCCACGAGTTAATGTCTCAGAAGGTGACCAGCTCAGGGGAGAAGGCGGTGTGTGTGTGCATGTGTGCTCACACTCATCTGGGGGGGCCTCTGAGGGAATGAAGAGCAGGATGTGAGCCCCCAGCCCCTCAACTGAGGCTGCCACCTGCTGGACAGTCTCTGCCATTCAAAAACAAGGTGGGTGGACAGTGGAGCAAGAGACCACACCTTCCCCGACTCTCCCCAGCTGTACCTCCCGCTAGTCCCCTGAGCAGTTGGAATGAGGACCCCAGAGCCCCAAATGAACATGGGGGGGGTGGTGGCGGTCTCCCTTAGTGCAGATTTGCTGGATCCCCTCCTGCACCGCCCCAGCAATTTCAGCCCCCGTCTGCACTCACCATGACAGCCTCGAGTGCCCAGAGGTGTCCAGGGGCATGGCTGGCAGGGAGCATGAGGGACTGCTGTGGGGGCAAACCACCTGCAGGGAGGGAACGTGTCACCAAGAACCAAAAACTATCCCTAAGAGAGGCTGGACTCCTTCCTGCTGGCCCCTCACTGGCCCTGGCCATCCCATTTCACAGATGGGAAGACTGAGCCAATTAAGGGGGCAGGTGAGGCTGGGACCCCAGGATTCAGGGTTCTGGTTATGCAGCTATGAGCCCCCCTCAACTCCCCACGGACCCCTTAGCTCACCCAGGCTGGCAGTCTCCACAGAGTGTGTCTTGAGTCTCGGTGCCCACCTGGGCCTTCAGCCTCCCTCGAGGGCTGCAGAGGGAGTGGGGTTGGCATCGGCTAGAGCCCCATGAGGCTGAGAAGGTGCCTAGGGGGCAAGGCCTGCAGAATGTGCCCTGCCCTAGGTCCTGTGGGAGAGAAAGGCGAGAGTGAAGCCAGGAGCCAGGCCTGAGGTCCCTGGGAAGCCAGGTATGGGGACTGCGCCTGCCTCCGAGTCTCCCCAGGACAGGGCCAATGGCAGGGTGACGCTCACCAGATCAGGCTCCTCCCCAGGTGGGCACTGCCAAGGGCTTGTTGGTGTTGGAGTGGCCAGAGGCCAGGACAGCAGCTGGAAGAAGAGTGGGCAGGAGCGCGCTGAGAGCAGATACAGAGTCATGGGGTCTCTGGTGCCATCCGTCGACCACCCACTTCCTGACAAGGCAGGGCTGGGGACCACCAGGCCAGCCCCGGGCTTCAGAGGCACTCTCTGGCCTCAATCCCTCATGCCTGACCCAGACTTGCTGCATGGCCATTGCCCAGGTTGGAAAAGAACCACATCTACTTCTGGAAAGTGCTGGAAAGCCCCAGGCAGAACTGAATCTGGCTCTCAAGCTCTGGGATCTCTGAGGCACACCCCTTCCATCTAACAAGGTCCTTGAGGAAGAAACGCTTCCCAATTCCTCTCAAGTTCTGCCCCCTTCCTGCCGCCCCTGCTGCCTCTCCTCCGCCAGCTGGGTGTGTTACTGACCAACTCTGTCCATCCACCCTGGGGCCAAGCCTGCAGCTGGTGCTTCCTATTCTGAGCTATCAGCTGAGCCTCTGGGACCACATCCTCCTCCATGACCTCCTCATGACAAGGCCAACTCCTTCACACCCCGGCTTCCACACAGGCATGGCACGTCCCAAGGGAAGGTTTTCTCAGTTTGTGTCTCTCAACGTACTCGACCATGAGCACCTCTGCTTCCTGTTCCAGATGTGACCTGTCTGCCCTGAGTCCCTCCTGCTGTGCGGAGACACCCCCACTGGCCCCTGCCACTCCTCCAATTTGGCCCCAGCTCGGCAGTGGTGGGAAGAGCAGAGCCAGTTGTCTTGGAGGGCCAAGAGAATGCCATCGGGAAGGCTCTGGGGACCTCTTCAGGCCCAGACCTGGGTGCCAGCGCCTGCCAAGTGCTACAAGGCCTCCTGCACTGGGAACACGGGGCCCAGGAGGTGCTTTCCGGGACCAGCCTTTCTCAGATCCTTCAAAGAGCTGGGAAAATGGCCTCAGCACCACCCAGGCGCCCTGGAGCAGCACCTGGACTCCATCAACTCCAAGGCCTGTGGCGCAGGCCCCAGACTCAACTCTGCATTTCCCCACAGTCCCATCCCAACTCACCACAAGGAGGCAGGACAGGGGCCAGAGCTGTGGGCTCAGCTTCATCCTCAGGCCCTGGTGGTCACCAGCCTAGAGCAGAAGAAAGGAGAGGAGGTGACACAGGCAAGGCAGTGCTGCTTCCAGGACAGGATGGGATTCATTTGCAAGGTGCTGTGGGCTTGGCCTACACTCACCATCCGGCCCTGCAAGCGAGAGTGGAGGCGGTGGGGTGGGGCGCCCTGTCTAGGGCCAGCCTCCCAGTGCAGCACAGACTGTAGGGGACCAAAGGCTCTGCCAGGCTTGGGGGGCTTCCCTAGGAGGAAGGGCTTCCTTCCCCTTTCATAAACAGGCACCTTGAAGCAGCGGGGTGGGGGAAGGAAGAGGCAGCGATGGCCCTGGGGGTGGGGGATGAGAGGGCTGGCAATCCCCTCCCCACAGTCTCTGCACCTCCTGGCCTCAGGCCCCAGCACTAGGAATGCCCTACAGGCTAAGGGCAGGTTCACGCAGCTCAAGGCTTCTCTCTAGCTACTTCTGCTGAAAGGCAGGCTCTTTCCTTCCCCCTCAAACCCAACATAAAGGCTTCCCTTTCCTGAAGCTTCTCTAGATCTCCCTTTCCCAGAGCTGTGTCTGATCCCCCACCCCACCCCACCCCCACCCCGCCCAAGGCCCATGCTTGTTCTCCACCCCACCCATCGCTGGGCCCACTGTCCACACCACCATTTCTCCATGAGCCCCGGAGCACACCTGACTGCATCTGTGCCCCAAGGCCAGCCTCAGGGAGTGCCTCAGGCAGAGTTGGGGTAGGGGGGCAGCTAGCAATTAGCCATCCTCCCTTCTCAGGCACCTACTGTGTGCTGGGCACTGCCCTCAGCAAAGGAAAGAGTATGAGCAAGACAGACATGGGCCCCGTCCCCAGGGGGCTCACACCCGAGGAGACGGATGGCCAGCAGCTAAGCAGAAAGGCCCTGTCAGGTGAGGGGACATGCCAAGAAGCAAAACAAGGCAGGGTGAGGGCACAGAGCGTGATGGGCACTGGGACTGAGCCCCCAGGCTGAGTGTGGCCTCTCCAGCCAGAGGACAAGGAGGGAACGGCAGGAAGAAGGACTCGGCTGGACAACAATAGGGACTGGGCGGAACATGGTGTGTTTCCAGGAGGCAGGCCGCAGGCTCAGGAGGGTGAGGGAAAGGGTGGCTGCTGGATCTCAGCCACAGGCCACTCTACATGCAGCCCCTGAACCCCAAGGGGTGGCCTGAGAGCTCAGTCACTGGCCCAAGACCCCCGATAGATTGAAGTGACCCTACCTGGAGCTGTCACACGAGAGCCCCTCACCCTCTGGGTGGCCTGGGCTTCCCACTGGAAAAGGAGGCAGAGGAAACCGATCCTCCCGCCCTCCTGGGGCAGTCTGGCAGGCACAGACCTCAGAGGGACCAGGGGCTTGAGTTACACCCCAGGGGAGGGGGAGGGGCAGCGGTCACACCGTCATCCTCGGGACTCTCCAGGTCACCGGCAGTAGCTCCGGGCCTAAGGCCAGCTCAGGGGAAAATCCGGGGCAGGAGGAGGCCAGGCCATGGAGAAGGGTGAAGGTCCCACCCCTGGCATTCAGCACCCAATAGGTGACACCCCAGGCTCATCCCCCACTTGCCTTCCCGCCCCAATTTAGTCACACGTCTCCTTTTCAGTGTTTGCACAAGGCCCAGAGCCCACTCAAGCCCTCTGCGTGGCCTCTTCCCTGCTCTTCAGTCTCTGACCCACAGCCCTGCCCAGTCCCAGCACCACCCTGTATCCCTGGGGAGGGCACAGATGGACACCTGCTGGGAGGCCTAAGCCCTCAGGGGAGGGTTGTGCAGCTGCTCATTTTCAGCAGCTCAAATGGAGATACCAAGCTCACAATTTCTGGGAGGAAAATGGGGGTCCCAGAGGCGCAGACTAAAGCCAGAGAGGACCCACTCCAGCACATTCACAGACACCGCCTGGCGCCCTGACGCCTTCTAATTACGTGCCGTCTAATTACCCCAAACCAGCACATTACCCCAAACCAGCACTTACTCCAGACTCGCTGCCCCATCTCTGCTTACAGCAGCTCCCTGGCCCCACACTCAGTCCAGACTGAGACCCCACGGACCTGTTCAGTCAGGCAGCTCAGAACACGGTGCACACATGTGGACGCACCTGCTGCTCTGACGTCCCCTCTGCGGCCCACTCTTCACCGGCCTCCAGCAGCCCAGCCCCGCGCGCTGCTCTCTGACCAAAATGCAAGTTTAGATAGAAGCCCCGGGGCGAGGGGCGGGGGGTGGTCAGTGAAGGTGCAAACCCCAACCTTCGGCTTGGTCCAGGTGGCTGGGCAGTCAGTGACCTTCCAAAGGCTGGCACCTCTGGAGGGCTTCCTGGAGGAGGGCTGTCAGCACAGGCATACCCAGGCCCTAGAGGAGCAGTGCCTCAGCCCATGGCCGGGAGACTCCTCTCCCTGCGCCCTTGAACTATTCTCCAAGGAGAACCTCCGCCCACTGAGGGGGATGACAGGCAGGAGCAGAGAAAGAAGTCAGTCCCGAGGCCACTCCTCCCTGAAGTCTCCCAGTCTGGGGCCATCCACAAGTCCCCACTATCGCCAGCTCCCGGGGGGACCTGATTCAGCCGGCTGGGTCTCAGTTTCCTTGCCTGTAGGATGGGAATGTTTATCTCCCAGGACAAGGCTGTCATGAGATTCAAGAAGAGCCTAAAGCAGGTCTTGTGATTTCCTTCCATCACCCCTTCGCCCTGCACCTCCTGCCCAAGTTTGTAATTAGTAATTGTCTGCATGCTTGTTTACCACTGCGCCACCCCCTCAGTCCCCCCCACCCCGCCCCAGACAGCAGCTAGGGCAGGGCTGTCTCACTCATCACAAACTCCCCCAGCCCAGTGTCTGGAGCAGGAGGTCTCCAAACATGCTGAGGTTGGGGGGGGGCCCTTCCTCATGCTGGCCCACCCCCACCCCCCAACACTGCCCAAATAATTAGAACCAGAAATTCCCTGGAAGGAAGCCAAGTAGCCTAGCCCAGTCCAGGGCCCCAAGTTGGGAGTCAGATGAGCCCCAGGGAGATGCAGCCCTGGAGGCCTCAGAGAAAGAGGAAGCTGGAGCCACTGCCACAGCCTAAGCCTCAGCAGCTTCCTCTTTCCCAGAACTGAAGCTGCAGGGGTCATGGCAGACCATGCCCCCTTCAGCCTCTCCCCCCAGCCCCCCCAATCTCCAGCTTCATCCACAGGATCCCAAAGGTCTCCCACAGTCCCATGCGCCCTCCCTGGCATCCAGTGCGGGCTGGGGGAGGGGGGCAGACACCCTAGGTGCCTTGTCATGGAGGTATGTCCCACCTACCCCACCCCCACACTCCAACCACTCTGAGCTGCCTTCAGTCCCTAGACACGCTTGTCTCTCACCAGACTGGTACCTGCATGTCCAGGAACCCCTCCCAGCACCTGGTCAACACCTACTCTTTCTTCAGAGCTCTTTGCAAGGTCACTTCCTCCTGGAAGTCCCCTTCACCACCTCCCATTCTGCATTAATCCCGCTGCCCTGGCGCTGTGCATGTGGCCCGGCTCTAGTATGTGGGTAGGTAGTACTGAACTGGGTGAGGGGCAGGGATCAGAAAACATGCCTTCAGGAGAGGGTCCAGATCTGCCGGAGAGCAGGCTGATGGTAAGGAGCCCCGAGGTTGGGGCTTAGGCGGGGAGAGGGACCGTGAGCCGGATCTGAACCCCTGGGCTGACTGGGGAGACCCAGCCTGCCTTGCTGTCTGCCACTGGCTTTGTGTCTGTGGCCCCTGCTGTGAGGGTAAGAGTGAGAAATCCTCATGAAACAGCCCAGGACCTGGCACAAAGCCCTCATGCTCTATGCCTCAGTTTCCCCATGTGTAAACCGTGGAGGGGGCATGGTACACATTTAGCAGAAAGGTGTAGGGTATGAGATGCATACTCATTATGCACAATGCTTGGCACAGGGCCTAGTACACAGGCCGTACCCCATCAGCCACAGGGAGAACCTGGGAGGTGGGAGGGCAGGATGGGAGAGGGCTCTGGACTGGCTGGTGGGCAGAACCTGGACGCCCCCGGGGTCACAGAAGCCTTGGAAGGAAGGAGAGGCAGAGAACAAAGTGTGTCTGAGGGCTTTCTGGCTGCGTGCCAATGAGGTAGGACTGGAGGGAGGCAGGTGCCCATCTGGAGTAGGAGGTGAGCAGCAGATACCCCTGTTTCCCAGGCAGTGCCTCTAGGGCCTGTGCACTTCCCTGCAGCCTCCAGAGGCTGGGGTTGCCTGGAAACACAGCTGGACATGGGCCTCCCTCAGTGGTGGCTGCAGGGAGGCAGAAGACAAAGGCCGCCCATCAATAAAGAAATCCAGGTTAGTGAGGAACCCAGTGGTTCCCTGGCAACTGGGGCTGAAGTAGGGCAGTGCCCGCAGTGGGCGGCAGTGGGGGCACCTAAGCATTGCCTCCTTCCCGTCTCCCACCCTCACTGAGGAGGGAACTGATTCTCATTCCCTCGGGCCAGGCCCTCTTCCTGGGTTGCCTCCACTCCTCACAGATGTGAGTACCCCTGTGCCACACCTGGGTACATGAGGGCCACGAGTTCATTTGTCTGGGCCTTGCAGCCAGTAAGCAGTAAAGCAGGTCTGGAGCCCCATTCTGACTGCTTCCCCCTCCCCCTGAAGCTCAGCCCAGACCCTGGGAGTGTTTGCCACCTGATGGTAGAGGCTACGGAGGGTATACTGTGGGCAGCTCAACTGAGACCATGACAAAGACCCCAGGGAAAGGATGCTGCCCTCACCTAGGGGGCTCTCGGGCCTTTGAGGTTTGCCTGCACCCTCACCCGTTTGCACACTGCCCCAGCCTGAGCCAGCTCTGAAGGAAAAGGCCCTGGGACCTGAGAGAAGCAAGAAGCCCAGGGGAGGCTGGGAAATCCCAGGGGGACAAAGGGAGACCCGGAGTGAAGCGAACCTCCCTAGGAAAGGCCACAGGTTGGAGCCAGGGGGATGCAGAGCCTGACTCAGGGCCCAACTTCCATTCCCACCCCACCCTGCATGGGGAGCCATGACTCCATGTCACAACCCCCGGGACTCTTCCAGGGCCTGGTTATGGTTCTGCCCCCCCAGACCTCTCAGCTGCCTCTGGATCTGGCTTGGGAGGCTGGGAGGGTGTGGGGGGAGGTAAGGCGGGCAGGTGGGGCCGAGGAGTTAATTGGCCCTTGAAACTAAGAAAAAGGCTGAGGTGGCCAGACTTGGGCTCCAGCCCCTCCTAGTCTGGTTGTGGTAGAGATGCAATCCCTGCCGCTTCTCTGCGCTGAGTCTGAAACCAGACAGTCATCTCTGGCGCAGAGTTGGGGCCCCCCGAGCCTCATTAAGTGCTTACTACAGTCCTTACTCCTTTTTCAGGCCTCAAAAACATGGATCCAGGCTTCACAAATGAGAAATCAGTCTCAGAGAGGCTAAGCAGTGCCCTGGACCAAGCCAACTCAGAGTCAGCCACCCCTTGCCTTCTCCCCTCACCTGGCATTCCCACTGCTTCTGCACACCCTGCTCGGGGCTGGCACCCACAAGTTCAGCCCCATGGGATCCCCGCTAAGAGGTTGGGCCAGCCCTAAGCGGTCTCCCCAAGTCCCAAGACAGGGCAGCAAGGGCCCTGGAGGACATCCCACTGAACACCCCACCCCTGCCACGAATATCTCCTCTCCAAGAAGCCCCCCATCCTGGCCCTATATCTGGTACCAAATCACCAAGGTGCCAGGGCAGCCCAACTTGCTCAGCACAGACCCTACCTCATCACCCCAACCTGGCCAACTTAGGCAAGACTTCAGCCAACCCCATTCTCTGACTCCTCCAGACTCAGGGTACTGGAGAAAGACCTCCCCAGCAATTCCACATCCCGTCCTAAGGAATGGAGCTGGAGGACTGTGGTGAGCACAGGAGGAGGTCAGGTTCCAGAGCCCTCGCGCCCGCAGTCAAGCGCTAGCTGGGCACGTAGGTGGCTGTGGCCTCCAGAAAGTTTAACTTCCCTGAGTTTTGGGGTCCTCCTCTGCAAATAGAGGTGTTAGTCCCTGCCTCTGGGGACTGCTTACAGTGCTAGCCGAGTTACCAGTTCTCACCACAGCCCCTAAGAGTCAGAGAAGGAGCCAAGCTCAGAATCGAAGAGCATCCAGTTAAGGTCACTGTGCGGCCCAGAAGCGGACACGAGCACCCAATGTCATGCTCAGCAGTCTGAGGGAAAGTGCCTTGGCCTCCCTGGGAGGGTTCTGGGTACCCACTTTCCAACCCCTACTAGAACGGCCTGTGTGGATGTTTCCTTCCCAGTCTCCCTCTCTTGACCTGGCCCCTTTGGTCATCACAGTTTGTGGTCTCCTTTGAGGGAGAGAGGCAGAAAGGTGAGGGTACAGGTGGCTGGGCACACAACAGGGTCCCTCCCTGCTCCTTCTCCAGGGAGGATGTGTGGGTTCAAGCTTTGGTCTCTCCTTCTGGAAGCCCTAATTCCTTCTCCCTCTACCCCTCACGCAGACCCTGTCTATAAGTGGCTGGGAGGCACCTCTGCCTCTCCGCCTGTGCCAAGTGGCCAGGGCACATACTCACAGCCACATGGGCAGTTTATTTATAGAGCTCTCATCTTTCCCAGGGTGGCCCAGGAAAGAGCTAGGGCCCTCCAGGCAGACAGACCTGGATTAGGATCCCACTGACACTAGGATCTTCTACTAGGTCTCTCTCTTCTTTTCCCTGCCTGAACCTGGAGGTCTGCTGACCTCAAGATACAAGAGTCCTGAAGTCCTAATCCCACAACTGGGCACACAGTGGGAATACAGCGCCTTCCTGTCTTCCTGGCCACTTTAGCCTCAGCCAATGGCAAGAAGCCGAGGCCTGGACATCCACGGTCTTAGCACAGAGCAGAGAACAC
This sequence comes from Talpa occidentalis, assembly GCF_014898055.3. Taxonomy (NCBI): domain Eukaryota; kingdom Metazoa; phylum Chordata; class Mammalia; order Eulipotyphla; family Talpidae; genus Talpa; species Talpa occidentalis. The sequence continues at coordinate 38,731,691 of NW_023603184.1, read as the reverse complement.
ATTCTAGGCCTGCTAACTGATCTCAGTTAAAACCTCTGTCCCTCCTGTCCTGGCAGAAGAGCCAAGCCTGTAACAAAGGTAATCTGAACAGCCCCACCAAATCTGCCTCCTCCTTCTGCAGGTAGTCCACCTGGTACTTCTTAGAAACTGATGGCAGAAACATCAGACCACCCTCACTCACCCGGCTGCAGCTGGGCGTGCTGAGTACCAGACTCTAGCACCTGCAGCTGTGGAAATTAAACTAGGGCTGATCCTCTCTGCTCTCTGAGGCTTCGTGCCCATGAAGCAGCAGGAAGGAGGGTAATCCTTCGTCAATGCTGCTTGGAGGAGACCTGAGCCCAGGGCCTGGCACACAGCAGGTCTCAGCAGGGTGTTTCCTCTGCTGGCCCTGAGCAAAGGCCTTGCCTGAGAAGGGCCCCAGGCAACCTCCATTCTCAGTCCTACCCATGGGGGTGGCTTTGAGTCTCTGCCCTTAACCCCCAATGCATATTTAGGAGCATCAGATCCTGGGTGGACACCTCCCTGTGCAGTCCAGCAAACACTAGGCGCTCGGCCTATTATGGCAACCCTTCTTCGAGAAGAGGCCTAGCCTGCTCCTAGGGGCAGGAGAAGGCAGACTGCTGGGTATACAAGGCACATGAATCACCTACACCTGGGTCACAACAATGAAGAGGGATTCACAATAGGCTGGGAGGGCTTCCCAGGTACAAGGGAGCTGTATCTTGAACGGCCAGGACAGTTCCAGAAAGAGGGGAAAGCAAAAAGAAGAGTAGAACCACAGCATCTGGTAGGGAGAGATGAGGCTAAAGGCTTAAGTTCAAAGAGTCTTGAAAGGAAAAGCCTCAGTGAAATGATGAGGGGTTTGGACTTATTTTATAGACTAGTTGTTCTGCAGTGTGAGGAGGATCTGGAAATGGAGGCAAAGAAGTCGGTACCTGAGTCTAGCAGGACAGCTAGGTCAGAGATGGAACAGAAGAGGGAGCCCTGATCTTGTGAAGGTGTGTCTGGGGCCTGCTGCCAGTCCTGGGCCACCTCCAGGCATCTGGGGAATGTGTGGCAGGACAGAAAGTAGGTACCCTGTCTGGTGATGATGGCTAGACTATCACTGTTCTGGGGGGACCTTGGATAAGTCCATCTCACCATGTCTCAGAACCTCAGTGTCTCCCTCAGTAAAATGGAACTGGGTCTATGAGCAGGGGTGGGTGTTGACTCTCCTTCAAAGCTTCTCTTCCATGGCCTGACATAGGGCCCTCCAGGCAGACAGACCTGGGAGCATCAGATCCTGGGTGGACTATCACACAGTCCCAACGAGTACCACATGTAGAAACCTAGACTGGTCCTACCATCATCCCTGTCACACCCAGAGGCCCAAGTTCCCAGAAAGGTTTGACTTGAGTGGGGCTGGAGGTAGAAGTGGGGGGTTGAGGGGGTTCCAATGGGTCTGGGACCAAAAGGAGAGGTTAACCCTTCTCCTCTCCCTCCCCCTCCCAGACCCTGAGCTATTTCCACCTCTTGCTGGGGACAGAAATAACTCAGGCTCAGCCCCAAGAGACTAAGGCAGCTATTCTGATCAAGCCCAAGAAGCACAGCTCCAGTCATTCCAGAGGGAACCAAGGGACACCCTGGTCCCCAGCTCTAGCTCTCATAAGCAACAGCAGTGATCAGACTAGCAGGGGCCTCTGGGGAAGAATGAGGAGAGTAAGGTCCAAAAAGGGTGGGCACCACAAAGTTACCAGCCTGCTCCCTACCACAGCGAGTGAGTGGATTTGGGAAAAGTGCCCTTAAAACAATTCTGAAGAGGGGGCTGGGGACTTTTCAAATAAGAGGGTCAACTGGGATTCTCAACTGTCCTTGCCACCCTTGGAGCCTGCTCCTGACCCCCAGAACTTTTCTGTGAGCACACTCGCAAAGCCAGCTGCAGGCTCTGGAAGGCAGGGGGCAGACCTTTCTGGTGACCTCTGGCTAATGGGCAGAGCTGGGGCTAGGGAAGAGTAAATGAACAGGAAGACCATGTAACCCCACCCCCAATGTTTCAGACATGTGTGCAAACACACCACACTCAGAACCCACAATGGCACATCCTGGCAAGTCCATGCCTGCCAGTCTGGGTTTGAGAGACGAAAGCTCAGATAAGGCATGAGCAGATAGAGCACCTCACTGGGCTTCATACACAGAAAACCTGAATTCTAGTCCCGCCACTGTCCTGATTCAGCATGACCTTGTGCGAGTCACTTTGCTTCTCTGAGCCTCAGTTTCCCTCTCTGAAAAACAGCCTCCACATCTCAGAACTACCGAGACGTCAACAAGAGCAAGCCACACGGTGTTTAGCTCGGTGCCAAGTACAGTCCCCCTACCCAGGATGCAATCAACATTTTCAGAGGGTGACAGGAGAGAACAGAACTTCCAGACCATTTTAGCAGGTCCCCCTCAGCCCTCCATTCCACACCTGACAGACCTCTGGCGGGGGCGGGGTCTTTAAGAGGTCAGCCAAGATGGTGAACAGCCCCAGCTCCTGTAACCCAAAACACCTGTGGGGAACGCGTTCAAGCCCCTCCCCCACACAGGTAACGGAAGAAAGGCACCCTGGGCCAGGTAAGTCAGTCTATGGGTCAAGTTTGGCTGAAGGGCCAGGACAGTTGTGGAGAGGGTGGTGCTGCTAATCCTGCCACCAGCACCAGGGTGCAACCCCCGGGGCCACTGTGTCCCCAGCAGACGGCTACCTCCAACCCCCACTGCAGTCTTTCTGCTTGATGGGAGAAAAGGGAGAACAGAGGCAGTTGACCCAAAAACAATAGAGGATCCCAAAGTGATGATTCACAGCTCTTTCGCAGCCCAACACCTCAGAGTGCAGAGGGGAGACTGAGGCCCAGCAGGGGAAGGCCTGAGAGCAGACTCCTGGGCCCAGGGCGAATGCAAGTTACCAGGGCCGCAGAGTTTTACCAGGCATCAGGGAACTCAGAGCATGTGTATGTGTGTGTGTGTGTGCGTGTGTGTGAGTGTGTGCGCGCGGGTGTGCATGAGAGAGAGGAAAGAGAGAGGGAGCGAGAGGAAAGAGAGAGAGGGAGCGAGAGGAGAGGGGAGAGAGGGAGAGAGAGGAGAGGAGAGAGGAGAGGAGAGAGAGGGGAGAGGAGACAGAGGAGAGAGAGAGGAGAGAGATGTGTGTCTGTCTGGGAGGTGGACCTGAGCCGCCACGGGCCCCTGTAGCTGCAGCTGGAGGTGTCACCCCCAGGCGCGGTCCTGCCTTGGGCCTCTCCCCACCGCCAGGACAAATCACTCAGGGTCTACCCCGTGCACTGAGCCGAGCTCCCCTCCTTGGGGACGGTCCCGGGGCAGCCCCGTCCCCCGGCCTCCCCACGCCAGCGCGCAGGGTCCCTGCTCCCCGCCTCTCTCAGCCCCGAGGTGCAGACACAGACCCTGCCTGACCCCACCGCGCGTCCGGGAGTCCGGTTCTCACGGCGGCGTGGGCGTCCTCCCCTCTCGCTCACACGCACGAGCGCCCGGCCCGGCCACACTCGCGGCCACAGCACCCGGGGCCCCGTGACCCGGTGTCCGGCGCGGCGGCGGCCACCGCAGCGCCCCGGGGCGTCTCGCAGCCGAGTCCCCCGAGGCCCCCGTCCCGGCCGGCGTCACCCCAGGGTTCCGGCCCCCCCCCCAGGGTTCCGGCCCCAGCCGCTCCGGCCGGGCCCCTCCCGCGCCGCGTCACCCCCGCCGCGGCCCCGGTCCGGCCCCCCGGCCCCGGCGGGTCCTCGGGCGCGAGCTCCGCGGGCCGGGGGCGTCTCCGGGGCCCGCCCTCCCGGACTGCAAGTTGCGCCGCCGCGTCCCCGCGCACGGCCGGCCCGGAGGCGGCCGAGGACACGCGGGCCCGGCCGGGCTGAGACCCGCGCCCTCGGGCAGGACGCCGGCGGGCGGGCGGGCGGGGCGGCGGGCCGGGCTGCGGCATCGGCCGCGCCGGGGAACTTCCTCAGAGCCGCGGGGGGCAGGGGCGCCCCTCGGCCGCGCGGCCCCCGGCCCCGGCCGCGAAGAGCCGCTTACCTGGCCGCGCCGCGGAGCCGCGGGAGCCCGGGTCCCCCAGACGCGGCGCCCGACCCGGCTCGGGAGCGCAGGACGCCCGCGCCGCCTGCGCGCCTTTTGAATGAAACGCCAGCCCGGCCGGGAGGCGCGCCCCGCCCCCACGCGTCACGGCCGCCGGCCCCGCCCCCACGCGTCACGGCCGCCGGCCCCGCCCCCACGCGTCGCGGCCGCCGGCCCCGCCCCCACGCGTCGCGGCCGCCGGCCCCGCCCCCCCTACGTCAGAGCCCGGCCTCGCGCCCGGCCCCGCCCCCCTCGTGAGCCCGCGGAGGGGCTCGCGTCCTCCCGCCCGGTGCGGCCCCGCGTCGCCCTCTCTCGCGCCGCGCGAGAACTGCGGGGCGCTGCGCGGGCCGGCTCCGTGGAGCGCGGGGGCCTCTTGGGTCATCCCTATCTGGGCTCCAAACCAAAAAGGAAGCGATGCAGGACTGACCGGAGGCTTGGATGCTGCTCCCGGGCTGGTCACCTTTGCCAGTGCAGCTGGGGCCGCCATCACCCTTTGCTCTTGGAAATTGGCCTCACTTTGCCTAGTTGGGAGCTTCAGGTGCGCCCCGAGGAACCCTTACCTCCTTAATGAGAAAAGGCCTGGTGAGGGCCTCCCTGGTGGCGCAAGGGGTTAAGCACCTCACTATGAAGCAATCCGCAGCCTCTGCTGCACGAGTTCGATCCCCGGCCGGCCAGGGAGCAACCCCCATGGCCCAGCAGACCTCGCCTGTCTCGCCCGCTGCTCCCCTCAGCAGTGTGTTTCGTCAGTCTGCCTGTTCTGCTCCCCTCTCTGTCTCTGGTGGATCCTCTCACACACTCACTACCACCCCCCCCCCCCACATCTCTGGCATACCCCAGCTCTTGTGTGCACAAATAAATAAATCTTAAAAAAAAAAAAGAAAGAAAAGTCCTGGTGAAAGTGAGTCTATAGAGGAGACCCATTTAGTGGCCAGAAGATTCCTCAAGGCTCAGACCAAATCTTCCTCCAGGAGGTTTTCCTAGCCCACCAGTCTGCAGGATAGCTAGTTCCTTCTTCCTGCAGGGTAGGTGACACATTGCTCTCTCTCCCTCCCATCATCTGTCCCACACTGCTGATTCCCAACCTTCAGGGTGCCCAGCAGGATAGTGACTAGGGACAGAGCTGCACACATTCCAGGGCACTCTTCACACATTGCCCCCTGGAGTTGTGCAATATGGTGGGCTAGCATCCAGTTTCCCCCACTCATTACCATTCAGGGGATCTCAGGTGGCCTTCCCAGGACAGCAGATCTGGGAGGGGACTCAGCAGGGAAGGCCTCAGGCCATTCAGGGGATCTCAGGTGGCCTTCCCAGGACAGCAGATCTGGGAGGGGACTCAGCAGGGAAGGCCTCAGGCTGGGGGCAGAGGCCTGGCTGGAATCAGGGTAATCATAGCCCATGACAGAGGTGGGGAAAGGTAAATAAATTTGATAGAGACAGAGCGGGGGTAGAGGTGGAAAATTCTAGATAAATCGAGTCATAGAATCTGAGCCATGGGGTGAGGGGATTGGGAAGATTAGAGAAGATCAAGTCCTCAGGGTCCAGGAGATTCCAGGAGAACTGGATACCTGCAGAAGGAGGTGGGGCAGGGCAAGAGTCTCCATTTCCCTGAGGCATGCTCTTGTGTGGGGGAAGGGCAAAGGCACTCCAGGTCACAGATGCCGGGATGCCAGCCCAGCCACATCAGTGTCAATGGACACCTCCAGGGGATAGGGATGAACCCAGGCTCCCATATCCCATATCCTACATCCAAACCCACAAAGGGGTCCCAGATAGGATCCATGATGGGGGCCTGTGAGGGGATCTGAGCAGCTCAGGGTACCTTCTATTCCTGCAAATGTCTTCCTTGTAAGGGAGCCTCTTATATCCCACATCCAAGTTCTAGAGTTCAAATTTCACATGCCACTCAGTACACCAAAGGGGGATGTGCTAATTGGTCAAGAAGCACTAGGTTGGGCCTTCCTGGTGGCGCAAGGGGTTAAGCACAGCACTGTGAAGCTTGATCAGCAGCCTCTGCAGCACTATCTCCAGCAGCCAGGGAGCTACCCACATGGCTCAGCAGACCTCTTCTGTCTCACCCGCTGCTCCCCTCAGCAGTGTACTTCAGTCAATCTGTCCTGCTCTCCGCTCTGTCTCTGGTGAATCCTCTCACCCCCACCATACCTCTGTCCTATACCCCAGTTCTTGTATGCATAAATAAATAAATCTTAAAAAGAAAAAAAAAAGCACTAGGTATCAATCAGACACCCTGCAGAGGGTCCAGGCCTTTCTCTACTACCAGCTCTTGGTGAGGCATTAGTCAAATCCCTGACTCAGTTTCCACATCTGAAAACTGTTATCAGGCTACTTCTGCTTGGGAGGTAGTTACCTGCCTGATCTGGCTGAGTGGCAAGGGTGGGCAGCACCCATGTAAGCTAGGAGTAGATCAGGCATGGAGGGGTGAAGGCAGGTGCCTCCTGTGGTTCAGGGGACTCTGAACTTGGCAACTTTAGGCTTTCAAGGTGCAGTTCCATAAAGCCAGGTCTGCTGGAGCCACAGCTGCACACATCCTACCCCACGCCCACCCCCTCAGGTTATGAGAGAGCCTAATTATTATTTACTGCTGGCTCTGACTCCCAGCCCACAACGAGTTGCACGTAGGACCTGCCCAAGTTTCTGGGAACATCTAGCTACTCCAGTGAGGAGACACGAAAGGAGTTGCGGAGGCCAAAGGAGAGAATTACATCAGCTTTTTTATGGGACTTAGGGAACCACGACTGGAGAGCAAAGGACTCGGAGAATCACAGCTTTTAAAACTCCTAGAATCTCAGATGGCCCCTAGCATCTCACTCACAGAGCCTTAGCATTACAGTCCTTGACCTCAGGAATCCCTCTCAATGCAACCAAGGAAGTGACCACAGAGAAGGCCTGCACCTCACCCGAGGTGGCGCAGCACAAGACCCTAGGAAGCTGGGCTGAGCTGTGTTGGATGGTGATCTGGAGTCAGCTGCAGGGACTCCATGTCCCACTAAGACTCTGCCTGGCTTGGGATCTAGGATCACAGGATCAGCCGCTTGGGATCTGAGCAGATGTCAGCCTCTGGGTTTATGACCCAGAAATGGCGGTGCCCCCTGCTGGCTACATTGGAATTCCAACAAGGAAGACTAAAGCAGGAGGAATGTTAGGTACTCAGCCTTAAATCCCAAGGCTCTGAGCTTGGTTAATCTGCAGCTAGCTACATCCTATCCCTTCAGAAAGTGGGCTGCCCTCCTGTGTTGTTGCTGTAGTTCCAGAGGGAGAGTGGGCTTGGGTCTAAGGAGGACCTGGGCCTAGAGTGAGGGTTGGCCTGGGGCAGGCAGGGGCTGAGCTGAGGCTGATGGGGTCTGAGGGCCAGGTTCAGTCTGCATTTAGGTCCAGACCCTGGCCTGGATCTGGAATCCCAGTGGGGTTGGGTTTTGCTTGGTGTCACACAAATAGGAGTCAAGTCCCAGTCCTGCCATTGCCAGGATGTGTGGCTGTGAAGCAAATGACTTCACCTCTTTGAGCACAAGCTCATCTACCCAGGGTGTTGTGAGGCTCTGCTGAGACCCCATGTAGGGGGCATCAGATTCTTTCAGGCCACTGGGTTGGGGAACCCCTATCTGTTCCTGCTCCTCCCCAACTCTCATTTTTGCCCTGTGTCCTCCCCACAGCTTGGCATCTGGGTTCTGCCCCCAATTATTAATACCTGCTTGCTGTCTTCCTCCCCAGTGCACCCAGCAATCTACCCTTTCAATTGCCTTTGCCAGGCAGGACTCCTCACTGGCCATAAAGGGCCCAAAATAGCATTTCCTTTGCTACTTCCTGCAACCTGGCCTGTGCCTTAAGGTTTGTGAGGCTAGAGGAGAGATTTGGTGTTTGGCAAGCATGCAAAAATATGAAGAGCACCCAGAGGTCACCCAGGTCCAGAGAGGGTAGACTCGCCTAGGTTCACACAGTTAAGGAAGGCCAGGGTTGATGCTCAAGTTCAGGCCCTTGGGCACCCCATTCCCTCCTCAGGACCCCATCAGAAGCTTTAGTCATTCTTCCTGCTCTCTTTGCCAAATGCTTTGGACCTACACACTGCTGCCCCTGAGGTGTGCGGTGGGGATCCTGGAGGCCAGCCAATTCAGCCCTATGTCATTATCTAACCACAGTCAACTTCTTGCCTAGACACACCCACGCCCAGTCTGTGCTGCCTTGCTGTGTGACCTTGGGAAAGTACCTCTCTGTCCCTCATCTTCTCATAAAGTAGATGGTCTAGGTAAACCCGGTCCTTTGTCCTTAGCCCAAAGGGTCACCTGGTGACTTCCTTTGCAGAAGGGATGGCATTTGGCCCTGACTCCCATTCTCTGAGGTCAGGACACCCTGCCCTGCGCTGATCTGAGGCACCTGAGCCATATACCTCACAAGTGGCTGAATGTGGCTCCTGTCTTCCAGCCACTGCAAGTGGTTACTCTTCTCTTCTGTCACGCATGGAGACCTGAGAGGACAGATCACATGTGAATTCAGGTGACCTCGAAGAAGGCATTTAACATCTTTGAAACTCACTTTCCTCACCTGAAAAAGAGACTAATGACACCAACCTCCAGAAACATTGTCCTGGAACTAAGTGAGATGATCCTTGCTCCAGGCTTGCAGCAATTAAATGGGAGCGAGAGTTGTTTTGTGACATTCAAGACCTAGAGGTAGATCCCAACTGGATTCTCCAGATCTAATTCAACAAATATTGAGCACCTACTGCGTCAGGCACTGTAAGCAGCTTGGGGATAGAGTAAAGAACAAAACAAAGCACTGGCTTCCCCCAGCACTGGCTTCCCCCAGCCTTTTCCTCTTGCTCCTCTGCTCCAGCTGGGCCTTCACAACTCCCCTCACTCCAGTCTCTTCTACCCTCCTTGCCTTGACTCAAATTGTTTCCTCTCAATTTCCAAATCCAGGCACCATTTCCCCCCACCCCAGTGTCTAGCCATGGCTGTACCTTTTACAGGATGTTTCTTCGCCTTGGTTGCCCCAACTAACCCGTGGTGTAAGAAGTCAGGGTGGTGGTTAGCTTGGGAAGCCAGATTGAGGGAGAGCATCAGGGAGCTTTTATTTTTTTTATTTATTTAAATTTTATTTTTATATTCCCCATACAATTACAACCCCCTTATTTTGACCCCAATCCCTCCCCTCCCCGCCCCCCACCCCTCATAGAGTGTCTCTGGTTCATAGCTGTTTGTTGATTTTGATTTTCACTTTCTTATAGTTATTCATTTTCCTGGTCCCTTATTTAAGTTTTCTAGATTCCTGCTATGAGTGAGACCATCCGGTATTTTTCTTTTTCTTTCTGGCTTATTTCGCTGAGCATGATCCCTTCCAGTGCCATCCATGTTGCTGCAAATTGCATGTGTTTCTCTTTTTTGAATGCTGAGTAATATTCCATGGTATATATGTACCACATCTTCTTGATCCAGTCATCTATTTTTGGGCATTTGGGTTGTTTCCAAAGCTTAGCTATTGTAAACAGTGCTGCTATAAACATAGGGGTGCAGGTGTTCTTTGGAATTGATGTTTCTGTGTCCTTTGGGTAAATACCCAGGAGTGGAATTGCTGGATAATATGGAAGCCCTATGTTTAGTAGGTCCAGAAATCTCCACACAGCTCTCCATAGTGGTTGGACCAGTTTGCACTCCCACCAACAGTGCAGGAGAGTTCCTTTTTCTCCACACCCTCGCCAACATTTGTTGTTGCTAGTTTTTTTAATATGTGCCATTCTCACTGGTGTAAGATGGTATCTCATGGTAGTTTTGATTTGCATTTCATCAGGGAGCTTTTAAAGTGATGAAATGTTCTGTTCCTTGATCTGGATGTGTTAACTTTATGAAAATCCATCAAGCCACACACTAATGGTTTGTGTATTTTTCAGTGCAAATGTTATACTTTAGTAAAAAATTTCCGTAGAGGGCCTCCCTGGTGGCGCAGGCGGTTGAGCGCCAAACTGTGAAGCTGTCGGCTGGCCAGGGAGGTGACCCACATGGCACAGCAGACCTCTCCTGTCTCACCCGCTGCACCCCTCAGCAGTGTATTTCAGTTGGTCTGCCTGTTCTGTTTCCTGCTGTCTCTGGTGAATCCTCTCGCCCTCTTGCACATCTGGCCTGTACCCCAGTTATTGTATAAATATATAAATCTTAAAAAAAAAATACTGTATTACTAAAAAAAAATTTCTCCTTAGAAAATACCAATACCTGGGTCTCACACTCATTTCTGATTTAATTGGTCTGGAACATGGCCTGGGCCCTTCAGGTGATTATAATGCGCAGCCAAGTTGCGAATCACACTTTAGAGGAGTGAGTACTTGTAGGACTCTCACCTGGGCCTGGGGCTGGACAGCCCTCATGCAGGACTGCCCTGCCCACAGCCGACTGGCTCTGGGGCTGAGTGCCTGTCCCAGGCTGACAGTGCCCTGGGAGCTCCTTTCAAGTAACAGTGGGCTGGGTCAGGCCATTCCTATTTGGGCTGGGGAATGGTGAGGACCTAGTTCAGTGCTGAACTGAAGTCTGTCCAGGGCCCTGTGTTAAAGTGCCCAGGTAGTAGAAGCTGTGAAGCAGCAAAGGATGATGTAGAGCCTCAGGGTGGAGAGGTCAGAGGTCCTGAGATGCGGCTCCAATGCCTGGGTCTTGAAGTTGTTGCCAGTTCATGCCTCCACTAACTAGCCCCCTCTATCTCCAGGTGGAAGGATCTCTACTTTGTGATTCAGATCTGTGCATACCAGGCAACAGTCCTTGAAAGGGCAGGAAGGGGGTGTTATCAGGCCTATTTTGCAGATGGAGAGGCTGAAACCCAAAGTCACATAGCTAGTTAGTAGCAAAATCAAGATTTCTGCTCAGCTTCAAGGAGTGTTCCTTGAAGAAAACTTGTATTCCTCCTTATGCTTTGTTTCATAAATTCCACATGCATGTTGCCTTTACTCTGATATGTAAATCTTCCTTCTCAGGTGCAAGTAAAATGCTGTAGGGAGATGTTCCATGCACGTCCTGTGGCACCGTGGGCCCAGCTGACCCCTGAGATGTGCATGCCAGTTTGCAAAGCAAAACTTTAGCAACTGATTTTAGTCAAGTCTTAATCATTTAGGTTGCAGAATATTCAAATGTGTTCAGCTGAGCTGAGGCCTGTCTGTCCTTCTCTACTATTTAGCTCAGCATCTTGGGTCCTGCAGGTGGATGTTGGGTGGGAAGAGCTCTGGCCTGGGTTTTAAGGCTTTTGCATTTTTTTGTTTTTTTAAGATTTATTTATTTATTTATACAAGCACTGGGTACAGTCAGAAGCACGGGAGGGTGAGAGAATTCACCAAAGCCAGAGTGGGGAGCAGAACAGGCAGAGTGACGAAGTACACTGCTGAGGGGAGCAGCGGGCAGCAGGAGAGGTCTGCACGCCATGTGGGACACTCCTCCGGTGGCCGGGAACAGCGGGGATCGAACCGGCGCTGCAGAGGCTACAGGCAGCTTTGCAACCCAGCGCTCAACCGCTGCGCCACCGGGGAGGCCCGGCTTTTGCATTCTTGTCTGATTTAATGACACTCCTTTTTGAACCAGCAATTAGCAGACTTGGATTCTATCCCGGCTCCAAAGCCTGATCTTACCTTGGCCTGTGTCAGATTCTCAAGTCTCTTATGAGGCTTAGCTGGGGAACACTGCTTCCTGGGAGCTGCAGTCTCGCTCACTGGTTGCCTAGTGTTTTACTTGCAGCTCATGTCAGATTCCCAAGCTCCATCCCAGACTCACTGACTCAGAAACTGAAGGGAGCCTGGGAATGTGTACTTAAACACACATAATTTGTGTTATGTTCTATATTTACATAGGAAAGCTGTAAAGGATTTGAATGCATAGCTCTGGTTACAAAACAGGACTAGTACAACCCTGCTGTTCTTATGAGGAATGTAGGATAAATGAGTAAAAATTCAGTCTTTTTTACGCTAGTCTCTATGCTACCACCAGCAGCCTTGATCATGTTACTGCAGAGGCGTTTGGGAGCGTGGACACCTGGGCCCAATAAGCATAGGGCATGCAATTATGTAAGGGCACACACCTGGGCCTAGAGACGAAGGCCGCTCGAGGACAAGGTAGACAGAGACATATACTACAGAACAAAGGAGATTGCGACAGGAGAACTCAGAGTATGGAGATTTGTGGGGCCTGGGAGATAGACAGGGCCCCTGCCCAGGCCCCCCTTGGGCCTGCCTCCTTGCATGCTAGCTTCCCTGCATGGTATGCCCTGTGTACCTGATTCAGCATTAAAAGGACTGTAAAATCCTATTGAGGACTCCGTATTTATCTGCCTGCCTGAATCTGCAGATTCAGTGAACCTGCCCTGTGCACGCTTGCCCTGCAGGAAACTGCAGACCAGACAAGGGTGGAGACCGGCCCAGGAGAACACAGCAAGTCAGTGGCAGCTCCCCATCCCAGCATGCTACAGGGTCTCTAAGGCCAAGCTTCTGCCCAGGGGAGAGGGTGGCAGAGGCCTAAGAAGCTGGGGAGCCCTAAGATTAGGCAGGAGGCCACAGTGGCTTCTAAAGACAAGTTTACAGTTTCTATTTATTGACTCTTTAAACTTCATCATCCAACAAAAGTTATACATGACTGTTTGGTAGCAAGAGGAACATAATCTAAGACCGCAATGACCCACCCACCCCAAACAAAAACAGAACCAAACAGAATAAAACAAACCCCACCTGAAACCAGACCTTTGGAGTTGCAGCTGAAGAAGCAAGGGCTTGGGAGTAGGCTGCCCTAAAGTAGAGCCTTCCAAGTGAAGAGGCCACGCCTGGCCCCTCGGCTTTGGGTGTCCTTCCTAGTGAGGCTGCCTTGGCAGGAGAGGGTGCGAAGACAGGGAGTCAGTGGTCAGAGTGAAGGGGCACCTCAGTGCCCCCTCCCATGGTGACCATATGTGCCAGTGCATGAGACACGGAGGGGGGTGCTGGGGGGGTGAGTGCCAGGAGAGCAGGGGCCTTTTCTCTTTCCTCCTTAGGCCAGGAGAGAGCCTTGTCCATGGTCCCATCAGTGTTCCCAAATCAAGAAACTGCTGAAGGCACTGCTTACAAGCTAGGAAATGCCAAGGTCTGCCAGAAGGGAGTCAATGCCCCCCAATAATCATCAACTTGTCCTGGATGACTGGGGGACTTGGTCCTTGGCTCTGGAGAGTGGAGGGCGGTCCAGTCAGGACAAGGCAGTGGGAAGTGTTAAGAGGCTGTTTAGTGCCCTGAACATGCAATGTGAGTGCACATCTGTAACGAGGGGGACTGATCCCTCCAGAAGGCTTGGTTAGGGTCCCAGGGTGGCTCCCAGGGCAGGGATAGGATTTTTTTCTTCTGTCATTTTATCAAGTCACCTGCTGTCCCAGGTCATTGCATAAATAAGTGCTCGGGAAGGTACACATCTAGAAAGGAACATAAATACTGTACATGGGAAAGGATTTCGTCTCCCCAGTCCTCCCATTGCCCCCAGAAAACCCTCCAAATATTGCACATGGCCCTCCCCAGCCCAGTGGGGTCCAGGCCCGGCCGTGTCTTTGGTAGAAGCTCCAGGGACAGAGGTCCTGGGCAGCCCACATGCCCTTCTTCCCTACCCCCATCACGACGGGGCACACAGAGCAGCTGGAGGGTCAGGAAAGGCTGGGCCCAGCTGGCCAGCAGGTGTCCGTCGGGAATGCTTCTGAGAGGCTGAGAGGGAGCCCCTGGTCAGACATTCCTGGTCAGAGTCTGTACGTGGGCTAAGAAGAGGCAAGCAGGCTGAGGGCAGGGGGTGGGTGCATCCTGGGTCACAGTGGACAGGGTCACACCCTCCATAAGAGGAGGTGGTTTGTGCTGTCGTCTCGGCCCACAGTCTCACTGCTGCCTCCGCCCCCGCTGCTGAGTCGGAAGTCCTCGTAGCCGTCACCTCCACTGATGACGAGCATTTTAGGCCTGGCAGAGGCAGGACCTCTATGCCGAGGGGAGTCCCGGTGGTCCAGTGATGGCAGCTTCTCAGGGCCTGGAGGGCAGAGGGGAGGATCTGTTAGCCTGGGGGCGGGGGGTGTGTGTGACAGGTGATCTCACTGCTCAGTATGGCCTAAGTTCCCTTACCCCAGAAGATAGGACGAAAGCTATGCACACTTCCTACGGAGGATCCCACTTCCTGGCACTCAGATTTCTTAGCTCCCGTCTGCACTTGTTAGTCACAAGGGATATAACTTCCCAGGGCCACACCACTCTAGCATCTTGATTACTGCACACAGACTGTCCTCCAGTACTCTGATCGCTTCTACTTCCCACAGCCCAGACCCAGGGAGGCAGCTTAAGTCTCTTCTGGACCCCAGACCACTCGTAGCACAGGCTGTCCTGCTTCCTAATTCCCACAGCCCTGACAAAGCAAGACTTTGCTCACTGTGACCTCCTTGGTGCATACATCGTTTCCTAATATGTTTCACTTTCTGAGTCTCGCAGGCCACCCTGTTTTATATGCCACCCTATGTTCTATTTTCTGACGCTATTTCTATTTCTTGTTCTACACATCACTTCCGGATTCACTTCCTGCCCTATATATAATTTTTACTTCCTGCTGTATATGCCTCTCCTGTGCTGTATTTTAATTCAATCTGACATACACAACCCCCACCCCATATCCTAGAAGATTTCATTTTGGAGTTTCTATGGCCTACTTCCGTAAATGACACTTTCAACTTTGCATCATACTTTTCCTCCCTCTTAAGCCCCTTCTGGCAGGACAGTGGGAGTCCTAAACCCAAAGTCCAGCACCCTTGGGTTGGGGTAGAAGGTGCAGACCCACCTGTGTCTTGGGGAGGTGGTGGGGTTGGGCAGAGCAGGTTGAAACCATCTGGCAGCTGGACTGCAGCCAGGAAGCGAACATGGCCAGTGTGTCCCTGGCCTAGACCAGCAGGGTTGAGGGGTGCCCGTGGGCAGCTGACTGTACTGGGTGAGGTGGGCATGGTGAGCACAACACCGGCGCTGGTGCCCACCCACAGCAGCTCCCCACACACCAGCAGCGCTGTGATCCTCAGGCAGGCAGCCTTGTGCTGCCGGATGATGGCATCCGAGCCTGTGGTGGGAGACAGACCAGAATTAGGGCCCAATCCTAGCCCTGGCTCAGACTCCTCAATGCCAGGGGCAGAATGGGTCTGAGGGCAGGCACAGTGGTGGACTGAGGTCATTACCTGCCAGCATCCTGTGCACAGGAGGTGTGACGTCTACCTCTGCCAGCTGCTCGAAAGTCTCTGGGTGATAGAGACATACGTGGGCACTCCCTTTCAGGGTCACCCATACACCCAGGCTGGAGTCCACCATGCAAGCCACATTGCGGCTGGAATCCTGCCCCACATAGAACGTGTGCTGGTGGGGGGCAGACAGAGAGTGGGTGGGTGACTGGCAGACATGCCTTCTCCAGCTCCTCCCTGCCTTGTGCTTCACTAAGGCCCATCCCTCTCTCCTTAAAACGCACACCAACCCCCTCCAGGAAGCCCATTCAGCCTGACACAAAGGCAGCTTTCCTCCTGGTCTGGAAGATTAACCTTTCAGAGCTTGTTTCACTGGAGTCTCCCCACTTAATCCTTAGGAATTAAGACGAAGGTGCCCTCTCCCCTTGAAACTTAAGTGATTTAATGATCAGAGGATTTCAAAGCTAGTGGGTCTAAAGACCAATTATAGCTCCCATGTGCTCATTTCCCTCTCCTAAAGGCCTGGCTCACCCCAAGTCACCAGTTCCTTCCCCACACCCCATGCTACCTCCAGCTGCAGTGTGTCAGGGCTCAGGACAAGGACTCGGTTCTGGCAGCCACACCACAACCGCCCGCCCACAGACACCATCTTGGTGATGGGACTCCCCTGAGCACCCAGGGTCACTGATTTGAAGTTCTGGGGGTCCCAGAAACGGCCTGCAATGGGAGTGGGGTAAAGAAAAAAAAGCAAAGTCAGTCCAGTATTGCGTTTGAACCTCACCCCCTCCTGACATGAGGTGCTAACAGCCCCATTTATCAATGAGGACACCAAAGCTCAGAGAGGGCCTGAGAGGTGCCCAGATCACATCTCCAGATTCATGGCCCCATGGCCCGGGCCTCGCTCAGGAGAGCGCTCCCACACCAGTGAGGGGCCAGAGGGCTGGGGGAGGGGGACACCCACCTGCTTCTCTTTGGTAAACCACAAGTTCTCCATTGGCCAGAGACACAAACACCTGGTTATTCAGATACCTAGACAAAGTAAAAAGGAGTTGAGGGTTTCAGAAAGGAGGCCAAAGTAGGTCACCTGGGGCCAGGAGAATCAGACAGAATTGCTATGGTTCCCAAAAAACCACCTCCACCCGCCCTCCTGTTCTCAAGGTGCAGAGCCTGAGTCTAAGAAGGTGGAGTTTGCCCAAGGTGGTATGTATGCAGGAGGCTCAGCCAGCTTAGGGCCAGGCTTCTGGCCTCCAGCCTCCACTGAGAGGAGGAGCTGTTAGAGCAGTGAACCCAAGTAAATAGAAGGAGGCCAGCATGTGCAGCTGGGAAGGCTCTGGACAAGAAGGGCTACCCAGGGGCCTTACAGAATGCAGGTCACAGAGGCCGAGTGCTGGAGCTTCATGCTGTTCCTGCGATCACGGATGCTGTCAGAGGACTGGTACACGTGGACACTGCGGATCAGGGGTGTGCACTTGTGACAAATGCTTGGGCACACCAGTCCCTGGACTCATCCCCCACCTCTTTGCCTCCACCACCATGTCCTCCATGCCAGGTGCCAGCCCATGGTACGGAGGTCCCACCGCCTCTTTGCTGGTGTCAAACCCACTGGCAGCTCTGGCTAGTGGTACCCTTGAAATGGGACCCAAAGCACGCCTGTTTCCACTTTAGGATGCCATTTGATTTCCTAAGCAGTGAGCTTGGGGTTCTGGCACTGTATCCCCATCCTTTCCCCAGTCCCTACCAGCCGTCCTCAGTGCCCAGCCACACGGAGCTCTGGTAGGCCTCATGGTCAACACTCAGCAGGTCCTCGAGGCTGCCCTGGGTGAAGGAACCACGGCTGGAGCGGCGAAGGGCTCTCCCATCCATTGGGCTGGTGCCACAGGGACCTCCAGGCCCAAAGGAGCCGGACAGTGGCAGAAAGCCAGGCTCCTGCTCCTCCTCTGAACTGGTTGTCTCCGCTGTGGCCTCCTTGGAGCTTGGGGTCTCCTCATCTGAGGAAGACAAAAGTCTTTATGTCCATTCCCCTCTGCCAGGCTGGGAACCCGACAGTTTTCTAGGCTTCATTCTCTCTTCCATGCAATCCTCCTGGCTCTGTCCCTCTCTAACCCTGAGGCTCTGCATCATCTCAGGCCTTGTTAATGTGCTCACTGGCCCTCGCCAATCTGCTGCCGTAGCATGGACCAGAGGGGCTAATCACTCTGTCCTTCATCTTCCTTACCCAAAAACTCCAGGGTCTTCAGGATCTGGCTTGATTATCCTACTATCTTTAGGGTGCTCAGTGTCACAGCTCCCGCCCACCTTGCTGGTTGGCAGTTTGTGTTAACAGTTTTGATGCCTTGCCTTTGTCTACACTGGTCCCTCCTCACCCATCAGTACTAGCTGGATGACCCCCTCCTTGTCAGGCCCTCCTGCCTGACAGCCTCAAGTCAGGCACTCACTGCCAAAGCTGGAGGAGATGGTGGAACGGCTGGCCTGGCTCTGCAGGGTCCCAGAGGGGCTTGGTGAAGACTCATCGTCAGAGTCACTGTCAAAGGGCACCAATTCTGGACGGGGGTCACCCTCGGAGAGACTTGTTGCCATCTCCAGGCCTGAGCCTGCAATGGAGATGTGCAGGCAGGGCTGAGGCCCCCGCTCTGCCAGCGTCGCTGCTTCGTCTGCGGCTTCAACGTCCAGTTCGGGCCCAGCGGACTCAGGCGCCATGTCCGTGGGATTGCTCAGTGATGAAGGCTGCTCGCTGGGAGACCAGAGTGGGAATGAGCGCTCGAAACAAGGCTCTGGCCGCCCCACGGACATACCCACACCCTGCCCCTGCCCACATCACCGACAGGCCCTCAACACCCACGGGGTAGCCTCAGTGTGTGTTGGGGGCAGGGGCTCAGGGACTCGGTCCCCCAGTCCCAAGGCCTGCCAGCTGCCCGCGCTCACCGGTGGCAGCGGCGCTGCAGGCCGGGCACTGCCCCGATGCAGAGGATGCGAGCTGAGCAGACGGCGATGCAGGCCTCCACGTCGGGCTCGGCACGCAGGCTCAGCAGGCACACCTGGCCCACGTAGCCATCGCTGTTGCACACCCACACCTCTGGCGTGGGCTCCGGGTAGCTGCTCAGGGTGGGGGCTGCGCATGAGAACTGCAGAAAGTACCAGTGAAGGGGAACATTAACAGAGGAATTGCTGCCAGGCCTCCTCCCCACTGCTCTCCAAGCAGACAAGTAGAACTTAGAGGGAGTGTGGGAGAGAGGCCCGGTGCTATGAATTCCCAGAACAGACCTTTGCATACCTGTATACATGTATGCAGCGTGCACATGATACTTTTTACTCATCAAATGCACATCCATGTGATAGGCACCATCCATGCATCCATGTACACATACATGTACCCTGAACACCACTGCATGTATATGCAGGCAACAAATGTGAAAATGGAAACCTTTGCCCATATGTGTGCACTCATGCAGCACATAAATTAAACACCTTCCATCACTCATATAGCCTTTGTTCACATGCACAGATCCAGACGTGAGCATAACTGTGCATCTGCAGAGAGCAATGGCAATGTTTACGACTTGAACATAATGTACACAAAACAAAAATACTTGAACACACACTGGCTTTGAATACAGGCACCCACGAGACCCAGGTGTACGCACACACCTGCATGCCGCTGCGAGTTTTCATTATGGGGATGGCCTTCAGGAACTCAGGGTCTAGACAACTTTTGCTGGATGCTGTAATGGAAATGGATGGACAAACAGACACAGCTTAGCATCCACTTCACTCTGATGCTGACCCTGTCCATTTCCCTTCTTCCACTGCCCCTCAGAACAATGTGGGAAGTGGAATCAGTGTGTCTAAGGACCTTCTAAGTCATGGACACTGATCAAGTAGCTTTCCCTGACTCAGGCCTGCTCAGAGAGAGAGAGAGAGAGAGAGAGAGAGAGAGAGTGTGAGTGTGTGCGTGCGTGCGTGTGTGTGTGTGTGTGTGTTGAGATGGGGATTCTGGACTGTAGTCCCCTGCCCTAAACTGACCCTAACCATGGATTTCCCTCCCTACCAGGAGGCCCTGGGGGAGTCTACTGCTTCACTGCAGAATCTCCGCCCACCCTTCCACAGCACATGGCAGTCCTGGATTTCTGGCTCCTGATGTCACGTGTCAGTCAGCTTTAGGGTGCGACCCACTGCCTACTGCCTGGAAGTTCTGGGAGGCAGGATGGGTCCTGGCTTACCCAGCTTCCTCTTGGCCTCATCAAAGGCCTGCTCGAAGCCAAGGCGGGCATCAGGGTGGGGGAACTCGAAGATGAAGGAGTCCGTGCCCTCGGGTCTTGTGGTACATAGCTCCAGCTTGGTAGGGGGGAAGGAAAGTGCATAGCACAGCGCCTGCTTCTCTGACAGGTCCCGGTGCATGGCAGCTGAGAGGTCCCGAAGTGCATCGTCCAGACTCTGCAGGGAGAAGGACCCAGGTCTCAGGCCCAACATCTCCCCACAGTCTGTTCCTACCTTGGGGATGCATCTGGGTCCTGCCTGCCCCATTCAGCAAGAGGTAGCCTAACCGCACCCCCAAGCACCCCCCCCCCCCAGGGATTAGGCCTCTTTTGTCCCTTTCTGGGAAGGAAGCTGTGTCTCCAAACTCAGACCTGGAACACATGACTTCCCTCACATGGGGTGAAGCTGTATTTCCCCCTTAGATCAGTGATGGAACATCTCCTGCCTTAGGCAAATAAGTTTGTTATCCCCTCCTCAGAGTCAGGGAACCCCCACTCTCCTAGCCTCAGGATGAGGGCACAGACCTGGTGGGGGAAACCGAGGCTCTCAGAGAGTTTGCTCATTTGCCCCAGGGTGGACAGGTCCTCGTCCAGGCGGCTGATGGCCTTCTGGATGTTCTCCCGATTAGTAGCTTGGGATGCCCCTGGTAGGGATAGAGGAAGGCCATGGACAGATCCAGACAGAAACCAGGTCAGACCTGGACAGGCATTCTTCCCCTCACCACACAACTTACAGTTGGGGGTGGGGAGTGGCCTGGCAAACAGCATAAACCCAAATTCCTGGGAACAAAATCAACAGGCATCTCAGAGAAATCTCAAACCTGAGAGCAAGATACTAAGTCTGATTCTGAGCCACATGACTCAGGATGTTGGGTGTCTGGAGAACTCCATGGAAAAGCACAAAGAACGAACAACGGACAGTCCTGCAAGTCATGGAGGCTACAGCTAGGGCTGGACTTGAGGAAGTGCAGGCAGAACCTCGGCCAGTCAGACTGCTGACAGAAGGACTCATTCCCACTCACAAAGGACAGAGCAATGAGCTGACACCTGTATTTCTCTGGTCCTACCACTGTCAAACAGCTGGTCCCACAAGCCAGCTCAGCACCCCTCACCCCACACTGCCTGGCTGGCAATGCCACTCTGGACCAAAGCCCACAAATGGCAGAGTAAAGCGTAGTGGAACATACCAGCCAAGCCAAGGGAAGCTGCTCCCCCACCTCCAACCCTCACCACCTGGGCAGTCACATTTTCTTCCATATGACTTGGCCCTATTCCTGGCCACAGCAGGACTAGCACTGGGCACCCAATCTAGTCATTTTGTAAACTAGCCTGTTCTTTGTGATTACTGGTATAGAAATTATTTGTCTCTGGACCAATAATCAGCTTATATTCCTACATGGGGTCCTTGTGGGGCAGTTCTAGGTTTACCTAAAGGATGAGCAAGCCCCTTCCTCACGGGGTAGGGGTTAAGGGGGGCACCTCAGGTGAGCCTGGGGGCAGAACCTGGTCCTGAACTGTTTATTGCTTCAAAGGTGCACACACCACCATGCCGACCACCCCACTCAGTCCCTCAGGAAGTTAAACTGTGGATCCTGGAGCAGCTAGGATTCAGAGTTGAGGGAGAGGGGCCAAGATGCAGAAAAGGGCATGATACGAAATGGGAGAGGGGGGAGGGGAAGGGAGAAAGGGGGGGAGGGGGAGAGAGAGAGAGAAAGAGAGAGAGGAAAGTGAGAGAGAGAGAGAGAGAGAGAGAGAGAGAGAGAAAGCATACACAGCAAGTGGAGTCGCTCCCTGAAGCCACCTCAGCTCCTGTATCACAGCCCCAAACAGGAAGGCTCTTTCCAACTGACCGTTTGCTTGGATGGCCTGACTGACTGACTGAGTCTGCTCCCTGTGCACCAAACCACCAAGCTG
The DNA here is from genome assembly GCF_014898055.3 of Talpa occidentalis. Lineage (NCBI taxonomy): Eukaryota > Metazoa > Chordata > Mammalia > Eulipotyphla > Talpidae > Talpa > Talpa occidentalis. The sequence goes on along the minus strand of NW_023603184.1, from coordinate 38,710,275 downwards.
AGCCTCAAACTCAAAGTACCCATTAATCGGCGCTCTACAAGCAGTAGCACAAACCTTTTCATACGAGGTAGACCACAACTGTGCCTCATCGTCTAATATGAGGCACTTACATGAGTTTGTGCAGAGGGTCAATGCTAATTATGAGGTGTCTGCACTCTCCACACCACCCCCTGCCAATCTAGGTCAGGTCCCAGGAGGGTCAGCAGGAATCAGTATGGACAGGTACTGGTTTGGCTCTGTGGGAGCCAACTGCATCCCGCTTACCATCCCCATTGCACTGGATGGGAAAGGGAAGCCCCAAAGCAACAAAGCAGCTGGGTAGGCATCAGCCTGGCCGCAGCTCAAATCCTCCAGAGGGATACTCAGAGGAAGACCCCCAACACTGGAACCCCTGGGCAGGCCTAAGGAAACCCCACCTTTGATGATGTCTGCATCTTCCAGGGGCAGCTTCCACAGTAGCTTGTACTTGCTGGCCGTGTCAATGACGCTGGCTGCCGTGTACCTGTAGGGAGCCAAGCGGATGCTCTGGCCACTGCAGGGGAGTGGGGCCAGGGAGGGACAACTATTCCCTCTGTGTAGCCACCCAGTCCCTCAAGTCACTCACAGGCTCATAGAGCTGCGCCGCAGGGAGCCTGACTTCCTCTTCAGGGTGGTGCAGATGATGAGGTCGGTGAACAGGAAGAGAGACCGGTCCTTTTTGCCGCCAACTGCCTTCTGTGGGGCCCAAGTCTGGATTCAGGCCCAAAGCCCACTCTCCTGCCCACACACCCCAGTGAACAGCAAGGTCCAGGGAGAGGGCTCTCGTAGCTGCCCAGAAGCAGAGGTGGGACTCAACCCATGGCACCAGTTGGGGTGGAAAAGCAGGCAGAGCCATGGGCATAGGTACGAGGGGCAGCGTGAAGGAATTGGGGAGGTGGGGATAGGGGCGAACAGGATACTGCTTACCACTTCAATGACCATCTCCTGCCTGAGGAACCGCCGCAGAGGGGCCTGGAGCTGTGAGGCAGAGGCAATAGGGTATCTTAAAGGCTGATTATTAATGTTTATCTCTCCCTAGGCCCCAGGGACCCTTGGCCTCACTCCACTGGCCAGGCCATCCACCCTCCTGATGCTGTGCTATGCAGGCCTCAGGACACATGGCCAGAGGCAGACAGAGAAGTAAGAGCTGCTGGAAGACATGGACACAGCCATGATGCCCAGTGACCATAGGTATGGACACAGGCCAAGCAACATAGGAGTGGGAGGGGCAAAGCAGGGTGGCACGCACATCCTCCATGCCCTCGATGTGAGCTTCGATTTCCTGCAGCACACGGGCATGCCGTTCTGCTTCCTCGGCACTCCGGACGCCCTTGTTGATACGTTCAGCCACCTGCTTGATGTTCCGCTGTGCATCCAGCAGGAGTGGGTGGTCTGGGTGGTCCTCAGGTGTGTGCTTCAGGAGATCCTGCAGGGGGAATGGGGACCAGACGTGCTGTTCAAGCCCAGGGACCAGACCCCTGACAAACCCAGGGGTCCCATATTGACAATTGGAGCAGAACTGAGTAGACACAGAGTGGACTTCCTTTCCTACCTGATGCCTCCGGGGACCCTAATGCTAGACTCACCTAGGCAGGGGCCTCAGAGCCCCATGCATCCCTACCTGCCCATCCAGTCCCATGCCCACCTTCACCAGAAGCTCATAGCGTGGGATCCGCTGCACGGGCTTGATCATGAGGTCGGACAGTGCCTGCTTCTCCTTATTCTCACGCATGCTTTGCTGAAATTCAAAACAGAGTAGGTAGGAATGAAATACAAAGAAGGGAATATCCAGGAGAAGCCCCCAGTCAGCCCCTCCAGCTCAGCCAGAGGGTAGAATATGACCTACTGGCTAGGACTGTGGTACCCAGGCTGAAAGCTCCAAGGAACCCCAGAGCTGATCCAAGGTGGGGGGGTCACCTCCATCCCTTGCCTGGCCCACAGTACCTCCAGGAACTTGAGAAAGGCTGGCTTCGCCTCCTTAGCCACACGCACGGCATCCTTTGCGTTGAGAAAGTTATCGATATAGGCTGAATAGATATTGACCAGGACGTCCTTGGAAAACTGTGGGTGAAGAAGCAGGTTGGAGACCCTCAATGTGTCCCTTACCCCACTTCATCCTGTCCTGGTTTCCACTGATTTACAAACCAACACTGTTCCCCTCCAACTAGAAGTAACACAAGGGATGGGGCACACAGGAGTGTTCGTGTGACTGTGTGACATGTATCTTGCTTGTGTATGCACATATTATACATATGTGTCCCTAGACGTGGCTCTCTTACTTCCAACTAGGCATTTCCATCTCTTGGTCTCCAATTCTCTCTATAACCCCCACCACCTCAAGTCCATCAGGCAGGATTCCCTCCTCATTGTCTTGTATGACACTCATTCCAGACCCCTGAATGCTCATATAATTCCCTCCACCAAACATGTCCATCCCCCTCCAAATCTCACCCCAGCTCAGGGCTGAGCGCCGGTCTGCCTTCTCTCAGAAGCACTCTCAACCTTGATTAGAACTCTGCCTAGGACTATAGTCGGCCTAGGCCACCCTCGGTCCCCTAAGTCTCCCCTCTCCAATAAGAGGGGCATCCCCACCCCGCCCAGTAAAGGCACTCAGGGCAGGACACAGAGCTGGTAGCAACACCTGCTGGCCAGCTGGTGCCTGGGCTAAATGTGAGGGTTTCGGCTAGAACTTGGGACACCCCAGTTCCTGCCTCTGCTGCACCATGAATGCACACAGAAACCTGTGATGGAACTTCTGCCCGCTCTGTGCTTTTGAGCTTCTGCCACCCTGAAGGACTGTCCTTCCCCAGTTGTGCTGAGAGCAGAGGCTGAACAACTCTGAGAGGAAGAACACCCCACCAAATGTCCCCCATCCTGGGACAGAGCATTTCATGCTGACCCTCCCTGGGACCAAGGGCTTCCACTGCAATCCATGGTCAGTGTCAAGGTCTGAGCAGGGGGTGAGGCTAGTGACACCGAGGGTGGTGGTAGCCTGGGGATGTCAGCATGTGGCCCCACTGCTGCTGGGTCAAGGTTCTCACCACTTCTGTTTCCTGGTCAGCAGGGACCTTCTGAGACCCTTTTAGGCCTAAGACTCACCCACATTAAAACACACTCACATCCCACAAAATAGATACATGTATATATTTTTTGCTACTAAAATTGTTGGAGGGAGTACCGTAATTTTGCTTTTGAAATTAGTTGACTCTGAATAACAATTTAGTTTGTTAAGTTTAGCTATGATTTCTCAGTCATCATCACACATTCTTAGGAATTTCTGGCAAAGCAACAAAATGCAACAAATTTTTCAAGTATAATTAAATTCTCATGAATACTAAACAATTAGAGAAAATAGCACGTTATATTTTATAGACATTTAATAAATGTTTATGAGTTGTGCTTTTGCGATTCTTTTTGAGTTTTGAAGCCAATGCCTTTCCTAAGATCCCCATCACTACTGCAGAGTCTTGAAAAGCTCAGAGGAGGTTTCACCTGTTGCGAAAGGGAGTACCAGATGGGATAGAACATGCGTGCTGGGACCACGTCTCCTGGGGTTGAATCCTCCACTTACTATGACTTTGATCAGGTTAGATGCACAATTATCACCTTTAAACTCAAGGAATAACTGCACCTCCTCCTTGAGTTGTTAATACATATATAAACACATATAATGTATTTAATGCCTAGCATCTATTGAGGGTAAAATAGTTAGCTATTATTACTAAAATGCCTGATGGAGAAAAGAACTAGTCAAGGTAAGGACTGAGGTCAGTAGCTGCAACCATTTGAGTCTAGATCGGCATCAGCACCAGTTCAGGGTCAGGGCTAAGGTCAAGTGCCAGCAATTGGGGTTGGTTCCAGGATCATGTTGGATCTGTGGTTCCAGGACACATGTCAGAGTCCAGCCAAGTTCTGGGGTTGGGCAGTGCCCAGGTTCAAGTCAACCCACGGACTAGGGTCAGAGCCAGTGTCGAGTCAAGGTCTGGGCTCAGATCTGAGCGCAGAGTCAGTATCTAGGTGGAGTGGGGAAAGGATGGGTGAGTGATCCACGGCAGCATCTAGTCCTTTCAAGAGGGGCCAGAGCTAGTAGGGGCACTCACCGACTGGACAAGCAGGTCTCCCACCTTCTGCTGGGCATGCCACGTCTGCACGCAGTGTCGCACCTGCTCCAGGAACTGCTCGTGGTGCTCCAGAAGCTCAGGGATCTGGTCAAAGATCTCATCCACCAGTGATGGGTCACACAGCAAGGAGTTCTCTGGCTGCTTCAATGGTTGCATGTAGCCCTGGGGGATCCATGGGTCAGTGCAGGTCCCCTCAGAGTAACGGCACCCCAACCTACTGGCATAGCTGTGCACAATCACCCACGGCTGCAGCTCGGTAGCCCTACCTCCTGGATCTCCTTTTATTGATAGATTTGGAACTCTAGGAGAGAAATGGGAAGACCTAGTCCCATGACCCTTATTGTGTAGCCCAGGGCTTGGCACAAGATGGGTGTGACAAGCTCAGGAAAGGTTTTTTGGATGCATGAAAAATAATTTTGGAGTGAGAAAAGCAAAAAGATTGGGCTCCCTGGAAGACTCCCCCCTATACACACACGCTGATTTAGCAAATATTTTATTGAGCACTTACTATGTCAGGTACTATTCTAAGAACTGGGAAACAGTTGGGAAGTGCGCACATGCACGTGCACACACACACACACACACACACAGAGTAAACCACTTTTCATCAAATATAAGATGTACTGTTATTTCTATTTATCCTAAAGAAAAAAATTGGTTGCCCCCTAAATTATGATATGTCACCAATTATAGGAAGAAACTTGATTTCAGAGAGGTTAAGATGTGAAAAATGTGTCTTCACATTTTAGAATGGATTCCATCTTGGAAAGTGAGTGGTAAGTTAAAAGATGGCAATTGCTATGGAAAAAATAAAGCAGGGAGGGCTATAGGAAATCATTGGTGGCTTTTAGTGACACACACGAACACTGTTTTAACAGATTTCAGATAGATCAGTCAGTCTATAACTAAAACTCCTTATTTGTCACGTTAAATCTGCATTGGATGATTCCTGGAGAGACGGCCCTCTGCTGGCCGTAACGGTAACTACAGAGAAAAGAAACGGTGTTTGTTGAGACAAAGCATATTCAGTGTTAGAATACAATTTATATTAAACATTTTTAAACATCTGGTTTGTTTATAAAACAAACTCAAGAAAGGAAAGTCCAAAGAATCCTCTTCGCCTGGTTGGGGATTCTGAAAAGGCCAGAGGATGGCAGTGAGGAGACAGGCGGGCTGCCTCCCTGTCACAGCAGGCCAGCCTGAGCCAGCGCCTCCTCTGCACCAGCTTCTGTTACCCCACAAGGAGTGTGAGCTGAACAGCTCACCTCACAGCCCTAGCACTCCACGTAAAAGCAGTGGGAGAATAAACAGCAACTGAAAACCCGATACAGAACCTGCTAGGAACCAATATCTGTATTCACTCACTACATCCTTGTCCAACAGCAACTTAAGCACGCCGTGAGCAAACCAATGTCCCTGCGTTTGTGGAGCTGACATCTTAGTGGAGGGAGGCAAAACGTAGGCACCAAAAATAATGAAATTATGATGCAGTCTGTTAGAAGGTGGCACACGCTATGAAAGCCGGGCCAGGCGTGCTAGCAGAAGGGGGCTTGATAGCTGGGAGTATGGGGTTGAAAAAAGGCTGAAAGGGTGAGGGAGATGCTGAGGAAAGGGGGTAGCCTTTTGGACGTGGGTTCAAATCCCAACTCCCTCTGACTGTTAACCTTGGTAATTTCACTTTCTTCATTTTTTTTTTTTACTTCTTATTTTTTTAATTTTTATTTTTTTACGTCCTTGTTCATTTTTTAAATTTTATATATTTTTAACATAATTTTTCATTTTTTCACAATGTATGCATTTTCTACCCCCCTCACTTTCTTCATTTTAAACTCCAGGCCCCTCAGGAACAATACCAATCAGTGTGGGTGGTAAAGGTCACAGCAAGGGAACATGAGGGCTTAAATCTCAGTCTGAATACCTCCTGAACTTCAGGCAATGTAGACTAGTGGGTGAGAGGGAGGACTCTAGAGACAGACTGACAGGGATTCAACCAAGAGGTTGGCTCCTCCTAGATCTGTGATCCTGAATAAGTTGCTTTACTTCCCCTTGTCTCAGCATCATCATCTGTAAAATGGGGGTTATACTGAGATTTACATGAATGAACTTATGTAAATTGTGTGCATTAAGCATTTAATAAATGTCAGTTTTTAATATTACCACTTGCATAGAATGAATTTATGTCTCTCCAAAATCTGAGTTGAAAGCTAATCATCAGTGTGGTAAGTGTTTGGAGGCTAGGCCTTTGAGAGTGACAGGTGAGTAGTTCCATGAGGATGGAGTCCTCTTGAACAGGACTGTGCCCTTATTTATGAAGGAGCCTCTGAGAGCAACCTTATCTCTTCTGCCCAGTGAGTACACAGAGAAGAGAGGGTAGCTTATAGACCAGAAAGCAGCTCCTCACCAAACACAGAATCCACCAGCACTTGATCTTGGACTCCCTGGCCTCCAGAACTATAAGAAATAAATCTCTATTGTTTAAGTCTATGGTATTTTTGTTATAGCCCCTGAAATAGACTAGGACACCATTTAATAGATGAAAGATACTGGGCAGGTTTTTTTATTTTTAAAAAAGATTTATTTATTTATGCATACAAGAGCTGGGGTACAGGCCGGAGGTGCAGGGGGTGAGAGGATTCACTAGAGACAGAGTGGGGAACAGAACAGGCAGGCTGACTGAAATACACTGCTGAGGGAGGCAGCAGGTGAGACAGGAGAGGTCTGCTGCACCACGTGGGCAGCTCCCTGGCCGGCCTGGGATTAAACTTGTGCTGCAGAGACTGCAGATTGCTTCACAGTGCTGTGCTTAACCCCTTGTGCCACCAGGGAGGCCCTGGGTAGGTTTCTTAACTTCTCTGAGTCTTCACTTCCTCATCTAAAGAAGGGTACTATATTTATCTTACAGGGTTAATACAAGGGTAAATGTGATTTTACATACACACACACGCGTGCATTCAGAGTTGTCAGGCAACATACTAAATTATACACGCAGCTCTCTCGTATTCTATACACCAGGCAGATACTACTATTGTTCCCACTCTACAATCAAGGAAACTGAGGCAGAGACTGGTTATGTAACTTGCTCCAGGTCACCAGGTTGGTCAAGTGGCAGAGGCAAGTTTGAACACCAGTGGCCCGGCTCCAGAACCATGGTCCTGACTCCTGGGTCGGACACAGGGCCGCCTCCAACAACAGTCCTTGGGTCCAGCCGACTCCCTCCGCCTGCCCACTTCCTCCCTTCCCCACACAATATGCTCAGTTTGGCTTCCTCAGCAAGATCCTCCCTTAGCTCTACACCCGCAGGTCCTGCAAGCCTCCACGTGTGCAGCCCTGTGCCAGCCAGAGATTCAGAGATAGAGGGACACGCCCAGGCACTGCCTGACTCCTCTGTGTGAACAAGGTATGGGCAGCCTCTACACCTTTTATTTTGACCCTGGTAGACGGGTATGATTAGTTACAGTGTGCAGACAAAAACACTGAGGCTCAGAGAAGTCAAGTGATTCGGCTAGCATCACCCAGCAGGGAGGTGAATCAAACTATGTGACCCTGATGCCTACAACTCCCATGCAGGGGAAGACAAAGGATGCCCCATCCCTGCACTCCCTGGCCAGACCTCTGGACGGCTACCAGGGCAACCAATTCCATCCTAAAGATGGAATTCCAGGTCCAACCTGGTGGTGAAGCAGGTTGAGCACAGCGCTGTGAAGCTGTCCGCAGCCTCTGCAGTGCAGGTTCGATTCCCGGCTGGACAAGGAGATGCCCACATGACACGGCAGACCTCTCCTGCCTCGCCCGCTGCTCCCCTCAGCAGTGTGCTTCAGTCCATCTGCCTGTTCTGCTCCCTGCTCTGTCTCTGGTGAATCCTCTCACCCCCTGCACCTCTGGCCTGTACCACAGCTCTTGTATAAATAAAATAAATCTTTTAAAAAAAAAGATGGAATTCCAGTTGTATCCCTCTTATGACTTTTTTGTCCTTGCAGTGAAGTCTAACTCCTTGTCCAGCAGCCTCTGAGGCCTGCATGGCCTGGCCCTGTTTCCCTCCCAGCAGCACACTGGCAACCCCTCATCCCTAACTGCTCTCCATCTCCTCTAGGCTCCCAGGCTGTGTTTCTGCTGCCCCTTCCACCTGGGCCTGCTTACCCCCTGCCTACCTCTCAGGTCTCAGTTAAACACTCCAACCTCAGAGAAGCCACACCAGGGCGGGCCTCCATTCTGCATTCTCCTATCAATATGTGCCTTTCCCCCCAACATATAGAAGGAGTGTATTTTTTTCTACCACCATCATTTACACCCCCTTGACCCTTTCTTCTTCTTTTAAGATTTATTTATTTATTTATACAAGCACTGGGTACAGTCAGAAGCGCGGGAGGGTGAGAGAATTCACCAGAGCCAGAGCGGGGAGCAGAGCAGGCTGAAGGACCAAAGTACACTGCTGAGGGGAGCAGCGGGCGGCAGGAGAGGTCTGCGCGCCATGTGGGACCCTCGCCCGGTGGCCGGGGATCGAACCGGCGCTGCAGAGGCTGCGGGCAGCTTCACCAGTGCTCCAGAGCTGCGCCACCAGGGGAGGCCCCCCCCTTGACCCTTTCTCCCTTCCCCTGCCCTGTTAACCTCAGAAATCTCACTCTGTCCACCAGTTTTGTAAGCATTTTACTTTGTGGAATTGTCCGCTATATAAAATGTCTAATATTTGTCTCTGTCATAATGACTTGCTTTACTTTTCTACACATAATTCCCTTGAATTCCTTCCATCTTGCCGTAAGTGGAAGTATTTCACTCATGGCTAAATAGTATCCCGTTAGTGTGAACATCTTCTTGATCTAATCTTCTATTCATGGGCAAAAGCAATGTATTCTTTGTGGTTCAATACAGGAAACATGAAATTCACCATTTTAATAATTTTTAAGTGTACAGTTCACTATACTCACATTCAGTCCCACTGCTCTGTCACCCGGTCAAAAGCCCAGGCCTCATCCCAGGCTTTCCTACCTCACACCTCCAGGCCTGACTTGACCAGTCCAGCTCTAGTCTGCCCCCAACTCTCCCTCCCTCCAGTCTCTGCCCTGGACCCTGGATCCTTTCCCCCCTCGCCTGTCCTCAGTGGCCTTGGCCTCCTCTTCTGCCACCCACCTTCCCAGCAGTCAGACACATTTGTGAGGTATGAGTAAGGCATGTGGCTACACACTGCACCTGCTCAAAGCCTGTCATTGACTCTCCCTGCTCTCGGGGCAGCTGAAACCCTGCTCCAGATATTCAAGATCCCTTCCCAGCTGGCTCCGCCAGTATCACCACAGGGCCAACCCCTTGAGCTCTGTGCTGGCTATAGGGACCACTGAATGGGCCCAGCCTCGCCCGACTCGACTCTATACATGCTGTTCCTGCTGCAGAGATGATGGGGTAGGCAGAAGCCAGCACCTCCTTCAGGGAACCTTTGTGACCCCTCACCTCACAGGTGTCCCTTTGATCTTCGAGAGTGCCCATGTACTCAACTATGTCCCCAACATGACTGAGCTGCTGTGGCAGGGGCCTGTCTCTCTTATCCCTGTGTTTCCTGTACCTGGAATAGGGCCTGGCACATAGTAAGTGCTCTATATTGAATTCCATTCAACAAATATTTTCCTAGTCAACAAATAAAATGGAGGAAGGCACATTAGAAGGAGTTCACCGGTCTAATTTCAGACCCAGGACTGCCAGGAGAAGTGGAAGGAAAGTAGGAGGGGGCACCAGGCCTGAGGTGGCCTGGTTTGCCCTTGTTAAGGCCCCTCTGTGTTCTCTCCTGCTCTGGAGGGACTTCCAACTCTGAGGCAGCCCCGTGGGGAGTTCTCCATGGAGGCCTGGTACGTCCCAGGGTCACTGCTTTCTGGTTGCGGCGCCTTGGACATGAAATGGGTTTGTCTCCGCCTCCTTGATTCAGTATAGCCACTCTCGGGGGCCTGGGGTGGCCCGGAGACTCACCTGCATCAGGGTGCGCAGTGACTCCACATACGACTGCTCTGTGTCCAGCAGGGTCATGGTCACATGCTTCCGCATGTCCTGGGGGGTCAGAAGGCAGAGGATGAGCAGTGCTTTGTTCCCTTCAGACCCCAACATGCTCAGTCACACAGGCCCAGAGATCCTGCCCATACCCTCTCCCCCGATTTCAAGACCTGCCTGCTGCCCCCCTCCCAAGGGCAACCTAGACCTCCTGGTTACCAGTTACCAGGTTTTGCCCACATGCTCCCCCTGTAGGTGGCAGCCTTTCCCCTCAAACCCGGGTGTCCCCAGTATGTGCTCATGCCAGGCACCCCCCCACCAGCCATGGCTATTGGCAGGCCTGGAGATCTCCTGTTCTTGGATCCCCCATTGGGCTCTTGAAAAGGTATCAAAAAAAATCAATAACCTCTTACACTTGCAAAGGAAGCTGCCAGGCTGATTCTCCCTGCCCCCGCCCCCACCCCCCAGCTGCCAACGCTGCATGCCCCACCTTCAGGTTCAGTACTGCGAAGTCTGGATGTTGGCAAAGCCTTCCCACAGAACAGGGGTTGTCCTGACAGGGAAGCATTCCTGCCTCCCTGGTTGGGCTTCTCATCATCCCCGGCAGTAAGAACTGTCACCCCCTTGAAGTCAAGGTAGCCCAGAAACGTGAAGTTGGTGGCTGTCACACAGCTGGGCTGGGGCAGGTGTCCACAAGGCTGGGTCCCAGTTCTCACTTATAAAGGTAACTGAGCCAGGCGCTATTCTAAGTATTGTTTTTCAATCCTTTTGACCTCCCTGAGAGGTAGACATTTTAAGGATGGGGAAAAGGAAACCCAGGTACTAACACCTCCATCCTGAGGATCCGGATCTGAATTGTGGAGTTCCTGGGAGTGGCCAAACTCAGCACCCACACCCCCGGGGACAGGGTGGGCAGCCCCATAAGTGCAGCCCTTACTCTGTTGGAAGGCTTTGCGAGAAGCCAGCCCAGGGGTGCCTGCTCAGCGTTTAACTCCCTGGGACTCGTTTTATCTACCGTCCCTCCATATCAGTGCCTATCCCTCTCACCTACTCCTCCAGGAAGCCTTCCCAGATGGTATCAGCCCTAACACTTCTCTTTCCAGGCAGGGGTTCCACTCCAGGACTCCCCTAATTCCCTAGAGTTGTCCTGAGCAAGGCCCCTTAATGCCCTGGGGGGCCCAGATCTTTGGGGCTTATTCTTGTTTTCTGTTTCCCTCCCAGGCATCAGCTTGGCCACAGCATCTGTCCGGACCCTGTCTCAGGTTCCAGAATTTAAGGAGTGTCTGAGCAGATACTCTTCGCATATGGCAATACCAGGGTGGGTGTCTATGTCTGCAGCATCCCTCCAGTCTCATCCCTAGAAGCCTTCAGGGTAAGAACTCAACCAGTGGGCTGTCCTGGTCACTGCTGTGCCCAGGGTGTATGTGTACTAAGTGGACATGAGCCTTGATCCTTTGTAGTCTGCCTGGTCCAGCCACTGCTCACACCACTGCTTGTGGTATGTCTCCCTCTGACCCAGGGACTCAGGGATCAGGCTGTCCGCCAAACCTGTCCTCCAATGAGGCACATTCACAGAAGTGGGCTCCTGTGCTAGGAAATCAGGGGTGAGGAATGTGAAAGACACCTTTGGGGGAGGGGAGGGAGCTGGCTTGCCCCATCCCTGCCAGTCCTCAACTCTGGTGGGTGAGATGCCTCAGAGCATCCAACTACACAAACCCGACCAGCTAGCCTTAGTGCTTTAGGGCCCTTAAAAACAGAAACAAAACCAAAACCAAAAACAAAAACAGAGCAGCTTCCCATAAGAGGTAGCATGAGTCAAGCCCACTCTAGGATGAGAGCTGGGGAGAACATAAGGGCCAGAAGAGCCTCCCAAAGAAGTGAGACACCTCATCCTCCCAGGACCTCCAGCGCCATCTTAGCATGTCACAGACATGGCCTCATTTCAGCCCCGCCCTCACATGGTGTCACCAACTCCAACATCAAACGTGAAGAAGTGACATCGAGAGGTGACAGGACTCACCCAAGGTCACACAGCTAAATGACCAGCTGGAATCAGAGTCTCTTCAGCCACCTCAAGCTGACTCTGAAGGGTCTAGCACCTGGAGTTCTCACCCAGATGGACCGCCCAGCTGTTGGTCACAGGGTCTGTCTCTCTTACCAGCTGTGTGACCTTGGGTGATCATCTGGACCACTCTCCCTGGGTTTCCAAATCCTCCTCTGAGAACTGGAGAAAAAATACCTCCTTTCCAGAACTGTGACAGCAAGGAGATGCACTCCCCACACACACTGGGGATTCAATGCCCACTCTTACTCCACACACCAGTGAGGCTGTTTATTTATGCCCAGCTCCCTGCTGAAGAGGGAGTCCCAGGGAGTAGGCCCAGGCGAAGCTCAGCTCTGAGCCACAAGCTACCTTCCCTCCCTCAATCCCCTGACCAGGTCAGGCCCAGCTGGGTGTGGTAGGGGTCATGGGCAGGAAATCTTCCTGAGGGAGCAAGGCTGCTGCTGGGCCTGTGGCCTGGAGGACTAGCGTAACACCGAGAGGCTGACACTGCAATGCTCAGCCCCTTCTCTGCTTAAAAGCACATGGGCTGTCATTCAGCTGTCAGGCAGACGCATAGAAAACAAGGCCAGCTCCCTGTGAGTGCACTGAACGCCCTGCCACACGTGCCCAGACATGGGTGTGAGTGCATGTTGGGAGGGGGGCAGGAAAGGGGAAGCAGGAGTCAGGTGGTACAGCTGTTCACAGAGCAGCACACCCTCCTGTTTCAGGTGGGACAGCCCTGTGGGCCCAGTCTCCCCCAGAACCCCTCACCCCTCAACAGCCTTATCCCTAGACTTTTACTAAATGGGGCACTGAAGTGGGAGGGGGATACAGCAGAGGGATATAGCAGGAAGACAGAGGTAGCCCGGCCTGTCAGTACGATTGGAACATCAAGACCTCGATATACAGGGAGATACAGGTACACAGAGAGAAGCCATAAAGGTTAGACAAGCCACAAAGAGACAAAATATGCAGTCAAGTCACCCAGCTGGCAGCCAAGCCCTCCAGCCCAGGGAGTTAATGCAATAGTAAGGAAGGTGACCATCGGCCCCACTGGAACCCTGGAGAGGGGCCCAGGCCCAGAGACACAAAAGCAGGCAAGCGGCCCCTAGGAGCCCCCCTCCTCTGCAGGAGAATTCACACTGAGCCAGGAATGGGAACACGCCTGTTGCAACCACAGCATGACAGCTCCAAGGCCCAGCGAGTCCAGCACAGAGAGGATTGGGGTGGGCAGGAGCAAAACTGGCTACTTGTCACCCCCTCCCCCTTCCCAGAACATACAAATCACCAGAGAGTGCCTGCTTCAGGCCTCAGGAGGCCAGAGAAACCTCCCCTTTCTAAGGAAACCTTCCTGAGCCTTTGGACACAGGACACTCCTGGCCACAGCCTCTGCCTACAAGCTGACCCCTTTCACGAGCTCAGTGCCACTAGGCCTTTCAAGGCGGAGGCTCGCACAGGCCTCCCACCCAGGCTGAGTTTGCCGATCCTTCTGCCATCCTAAGCTTGCACCTTGGTGGCGCCAAACCTCAGCACCCTGCTGGCCACACCAGCCCTCCCAGTGCTCCCCACACACCCTCAATCTCCCCGCCCCCCCTACTGGTCACAGAGGCCCCCAGGTCCACCACCAGGAGGCTAATGCACCTGATGAGCATTCAAGGCCCTGGGATGCAGCATCTGCCCCTGCCTCCGAGTCCTGGGAGGCTGCCCCCACCTCCCGGTACCTGGGTCTCCCCGGGCTCCTCGGGGTCAGCGCCGCTGCTCCCGGCGGGCTCCAGGGAGGCAGCGGCCGGGCCCAGGTCGCGCATGTCTTCCAGCGCGATGGTGAACTGGGCCAGGGTCTTCACCATCTGCAGCATGCGGCCGGCCCGCCGCGGGGGCGGGGGCACCGGGGCGGGGGCGCCCAGGCGGCGATCGGCAGGCCCGCTCCTCCCCACCCTCGGCTCCGGGGCTCCGGGGCTCCGGGCCCGGCAGGCCGCAGCGGTGATCGCGGCGCGGGCTCCAGCGGCGAGCTGAGCCGACTGCTAGGCTGGCGGCGGCGCTGCGCCTCCTCCGCGCGGCGAGTGCGCCCAGCGAGCCCCGCGCAAGCGGCGCTGGGGGGCGGGGAAGGGGGTGTCCCCCGCCCCCGCGCCCCCCAGGCCTTCTCCTGGCCTCCCCATCTCCCCCAACACGCCCAGGGCGGCAAGACCTCGGCCTGCGGCTCTCCCACGCAGCGGGGTACGCTGGGTACACCCCGAGCGCAGACCCAGACCCAGACCCATCCCCCTCCGAGGTCATCACACACCCGTGGACAAAGGCGAACACGCGCAGCGACAGCATTTTCCTCACCACACCTGAGCCACGGAGGCACACACGGGCGCGCACCTGCCTGCACAGAACTGGCCCAAATACTCGGAAACCTGCCCTGGGCTGTGACCCTACTAGCTGGTGGGTCAGAACCAAGTGTACACACATCAACAGTGTCCATTCAAACTTGAACCCTGACACCTATGAACCTGAACCCAGAGCTGCACACTGAAAGTCGTTCATGTTCACAGGAGTACAAGCACACGCTGATTTAGGGACTTGCACACATACACATCCCTGCAAACAGACACTGTCCTCCAGCCCAGGGGTGGAGCATGTAGGCCTGAAAGGGGGGCATGTGGGTGTTGCCATGGAAAGGACTTACCCTGCCTCAACCCTACTTCCACCCCACCCAGGGGACCTGTGTCCTGTACTTTAGACAGTCCCATCCCTCTCCATCCTACACCCGCAAGCCCACCATGAGGGACTCAGGCATTTACAAGCCTCACCAGTACCAGAAAGGTGCTCCAGGATGTCTCCAAGCAGGAACCTCAGGACCTGTCAGGCCATGCCAGAACCTATCCCAGCCCCAATTAATCAGGAGGGGACTGAGTTTGTTTTGCACCAGCAAGCAACTCCCACCAGGTAGCTCTGAATACACTCTGCAGCCAAGTGGAGACTCCTCTGCAGTAAGCTGGCCGAGTTCACAACCCCTGTCCCCAGTGCATTGAGGGTTCCCACACTCACCAAATCCCCAAATGACTCCCTCCCCCAAACCTGCCTGTGCAGTGACAACATCCTGACCACATCACCCAGTCACCCCATCAGTCTACCCTCCCTCCCGCTTTGCTTGAGACAGCCCAGACACTTTTTTAACTCTTAGAAACAGATCAAGCGCCTTCCTGCCTCAGGCCTTTGGCCCATCCTTTTTCCTTTCCTAGGAAGGCCTTTTCCTTATCTTTAACACCAGTGTCCAGTGCACATGTCACCTTCTAAAGGAAGCCCTCCTTGATCCTCAGATTAGGCGAGGTGCACCTGTTCGATGCTCTCAAAGATGCTCAGTTTTTCTTAACTAGGTTTTATTTTTTGTAATGACACATTTGAGCAATTGCTGTCTCCTCCCAGAAATAGCTGATGTTGTCTACCTCCTCCCAGCAGACTGTTGGTTCCCTGAGGGCAAGGTTCATGTCCCTTTATAAGTCACCACTGCACATAGATGCTGGCTAATAACTCTAATGGCTCTCAATAACTCTTCCTCCCTCTCCCCAAAAGCCAAGCAGTGGTGCACAGAGAAGCAAACCAACCCGTGCAGTTCCCTGTTCCCAAACCTTGCTTGATTGCCCCATGGCACAGACTCAACCCCTCCTGCTGGCCTTTGCAGCCTCCTCTCCTGCTGTGCCTCAGTGCTCTCCCATCCCTGCTCAGCCCTCAGTCAGATGAGTCCACATCCCACACCCCTGTCCAAGGGAATTATTCTCCATCCTCTCCTGAGAGAGCAAGACAGAGGCCCAGGCAGTACTGGTCTCCCCAAAGAGTTCAAAATATACATCACTAAAATCCCAACTCCCCAAATTGACTATCTCCAAGTAGAACAATGCAACCGGGCACAGAGAATTCCATGGGAGGAGCAAGAGAAAACTGATGTGACCACACCTGGCAGGATCTCCCAGAGCAGTGAGCAGGACAGACAGGAGCAGGGCAGCTCCTGAGGCTGCACTAGGACAGAGCCTGACACCTGACAGGTGTTAGGTTTGTGCTGTCTAAACAAGAGAACAATCCATCAACACAACTGTCTCCCTGGGTCACGGGTCCTGAGTAAGTTGAGTCAGTGTGCGGAATGAAAGACTGAGTGAGGGCCTCCCTGGAGGCGCAGGGGTTAAAGACAGCGCTGTCAAGCTAACACCAGCCACTGCAGCATGAGTTCAATCCCCAGCTCAGCTGGCCAGGGAGCAAACCACATAGCACAGCAGTGTGCTTTCCTGCCTTGCCCGCTGCTCCCCTCAGCAGTGTATCTCAGTAGATCCTCCTGTTCTAATCCCCACTCTCTCTGGTGAATCCTCTCACCCCTACCCCCACACCTCTGGCTTACACCCCAGTTCTTGTATACACAAATAAATAAATAAATAAATATTTTTTAAAAAAAGGAAGATTGAGAGAAGGCACGAGTGTATGCTCTGCACGAACCCCTTTCTGGTTCCTTTCTAGCAGTGTGGTTCCCGGACTGAGCTTCAGCAACTCCTGTTAGAAATATGCATTCTCAGGCCAGCCTCCCACACTTCCCACTGTTCTGAAACTCCAGCATGAGGACCCAAGATCTGTGCACTTGAGGGCAGCAGAGAGCTGTCAAAGCCGAGAGACTGCCTGGCCACCAATCCGGGTCCCAGGGAGCCCCCAAGCCCTTCTCCTCTAGTTTAAACCAGGAAGTTCAGAGTTCATCTGCTTCTTACCCTCCCAATGAGACTGGATTATGGGGTGGGGCCTGATCCTCTTCTCAGGGTCGGGCAAAGCATGGTGGGGGGGTGGGCTGGGAGATTTGGAATAGTCAGACCAATTGACTGAGTGATGGATAGCGCAAGGAAGATGGACATACTCTGTGTGTTCAAACAGCAAGCCTAAATAGCCAAAGATAACCCAAAGATAACACTACATGAACATGAGGGTCCATGGCAGGAGAGCCCCATCCTGCATTGCTTGGTCTCTGTAGCTACTTAACCCATATATGACTTTCTGTCAGAACACTTCCTCCCCATCTAACCCTCTCCCCAGCTATATAACCTTAGACTTCATTTCCTAAGTAGCTGGAATGGTACACAGAACTTGGTTTATGGGTAAAGTATATCTACTTCCTCTCTTGTTCCTGCAGGACTGGGCCCTAAAAAGATGAAGCCACTCTAGCTGGCATCCAGGAAATCCCAGACAACACAGAGCTCAGCAGAGGAGGTCACCACAGCCTTGGGGTTAGGGGATTATTCAAGGAGGGCTTCCTGGAGGAGGCAGGGTTTGAAAAAGGCCCTGAGGTCAAGAGTTTCAAAGGCATGTGGATGTCGGGAAGGCACAGTTCACCAGACGCCCCTGCCCTGGAGGAGGGGGAAAGACTTAGTGTCAAAGGTACTGTCTGCTGCTGCTACTGCTTCATTAAGGATGGCTAATTGGAGCCAAGCCTGTTGCCACAGCAACAGAGGGATGGTAGGAACAGGGAAATAAAAGGAAGCTGAGAGATGGAACAGGAGCATACAGCTGCTGAGTGAGGGTTTCCAGGGATCACCTCCACATCGCAGGCATTGGAGACCCTCAGGTGAGGTCACTGGGCTGGGGACTGGAGGCACCACATGTGCTGGGGCACCTCTGTGCAGGTCTGGTTCTGTTGTTATAACCCTGAGGTCTGGTTGATTTCTTTTCCTTTTGAGTCTGGGCAGTTGTCGGGTATGGGTCTGGCTCCAAAGAATTTGTGTAAGTGTATGAGGCAGTGAGGGTACAGCAGGCTCTTCTCCATACCCCACGCCCCACCACAACATGTGGGCTCTGCCCCTCACCAAACTGCACTCCCTGCTCCTCAGTCATGGGGAGGAGAGGCAGGGAGAGGGAAAAGGGCTCTGCTCAGCAAGGCTACCACCCACTCCAGGAGAGGCAGGCTGGGCACCCAGCTCTGTGGAAATACCCTCCCCACCTCCACCCAGAACAGCTGCTGACAACTTCTCCATCTCTGAAGCTTGTCCATCTCATGACACACTTCTACCCTAAGCCACACTGAGACCTCCTGCAAGACCTTCCACCCACGCAACCCTGCAGCTGGCGCTGGGCCAGCCAAGGGAATGAGTAATGAGAAAGGACTTGTGGATGGACAATGAATGGATAAGTAGTTGCTGAAAAAAATGAAAGGATTAAAGGTTAGAATAATAACAAATGAATACATAGTGGATGGAGGGATGAACAGAATGGAGAATCAGTGACAAATGAATACATGAGTGAATGCAAGGGTACATGACTCGGGTAAGTAACTGCTTGAAGTTTTTATTTTATTCATTAATTGATTAGTTCACCCATTATTTATTGCAAACCAATGAGGCACCAAGAATTGTGCTGGGGTTTTAAAGCTAAGAAAAGGAGTCTGTGCCCCATGGGGCACTGCATTCTATGAAGGACTTGAAGAAGAAATGACAAGTGAATGCTGTGATGGAGAAATGCAGATTCCAGGGCAGCAGGTTTCATAGGGCTCCTGTAGGATGATTCAGAGTCTCTAGCCTTTCGCATCTGCACAATTTTATATAAATATTTTTTAAAGATTTATTCATTTATGCATTCAAGAGCTGGGGTGCAGGCCAGAGATGGGGGTGATGAGAGGATTCACCAGAGACAGAGTGGGGAACAGAAGAACAGGCAGATTGACTGAAACATACTGCTGAGGGGAGCAGAGGGCGAGTCAGGAGAGGTCTGCTGCACCATGTGGGTAGCTCCCTGGTGGGGGATCGAACTCGTGCTGCAGTGGCTGGGGATAGCTTCATAGATTGTGTCTTTTTTTTTTAAAGATTTATTTATTTATTATTTATACAAGCACTGGGTACAGTCAGAAGCGCGGGAGGGTGAGAGAATTCACCAGAGCTAGAGCGGGGAGCAGAGCAGGCAGAAGGACCGAAGTACACTGCTGAGGGGAGCAGCGGGTGGCAGGAGAGGTCTGCGCGCCATGTGGGACCCTCCTCCGGTGGCCGGGGAGCAGCCGGGGATCGAACCAGCGCTGCAGAGGCTGCGGGCAGCTTCGCAACCCAGCGCTCAACTGCTGCGCCACCAGGGAGGCCCCATAGATTATGTCTTAATGCCCTGCGCCACCAGGGCAGCCTTGTATATAAATATTTGCCAGGAGAGGTTGTAGGCCAGAGTTGCCCAAACTGGAACCCTGGGAACTCCATAATCAGAACTCTCACCATCACTAATGTTGTTTGTACACTTTTAAGCTGCTGGCAGCTCCACCACTGCTTTCCAAGCCTGGTGCCTTTACTCCCCACTGCAGCCCTACCTGTCGGGAAGGGCTCTACTATTGTTACAAAGAAAAAAACTGAAGCTGGGGGTGGGGTCACCTAATTGGTAAGGGGTGGAGCGCAGGGGTTGCCTTCAGAAGCACCACCTCCTGGAATAAGATTCCCTTTCCTCCTCTCTGCAGCCTTGTGCACACAGGTAGGCCTTCCCCCCCACCCCGTACCCCTGACACACTGGTTGCCTTTCTCCAGTCTTGCTGCTCCTGAGACAGTCACACCAACAATGTTCTCCTGACTCTGGACAATTTTGGTGAAAAACAAAATGCCATCCATAGGCAATGCTGGATCGAGGAGGCCCCTCTTCCCAGAGAACTGAATCCTGGCTAATGGCCCAGATGGACTGTCCGATGACCCCACCAGTGTCCATGGGCATGGAGTTAATACTAGATGGTCCCAATGGCTACCCATTCCACTGATGGCTGCTGCCTTCCTCAGGTCCTCAGGCTCATCAGATGAAACTTCCAACAGAGAGTCTTCTTTTGGCAGACTCTGGAGCCGGACAGTGTGGGCTCAAATCCTGGCTCTCCCATTTAGTGATGTGACCTTGAGCAAGACACTTCCCCTCTTGGGAACTCAGACCCTCCATCTGCTCCTGAGACCCCGCCCCTCTTCTTTCTACCACCCCATCCCTCCCCTCCTGCCTTTCCAGGTCATGTCCTATTCCCTACAGACGACCCTCTCTTCTGGAAGGCTTCACAGAGTTCTCAGGGAGTTCACAGGCAGCTGCAAGGCAGTCTCCAAACCACAGGGCCCCCTTGGGACTGTCACCTCCAGACAGGCCTCAGAATTATGGGGAATGTGCTTTGGGAACGTAAAGGGGGAGATCAAGGGCTTATGGAGCCTTAGGACCGTCCTGCCGCAGGGCCACTGCCCTGCTTCAACAGTTATGTGCACCTGGAGGTGGGACTGTGAGTGGCACAGTGTGTGTTGTGTGTGGGTGGAATCATCCATACGTCTGTGTGCACCTGTCAGTGGTATTCTGTGGCCATGTGACCACACAGCCTGAGTGTGGGTGAAGATCCATGTGGCAGATGGTTCTGTGACAGAGGTGGAAAGTTGGAAAGTTGTCACAGATGGTTCTGTGACAGAGGGCCACTTCCATAATAACCCAATGTTGCCATAGTTATAGGCCAGACATGTGCTAGGTACTTTATGTCACCATCTCATTTGATCCTCTTAATCACCTCAGGTAGGTATGGCAAAGTGCATTTTCCAAAGATAGCTACCACAACATTTTCCATCCCACATCCTCTTCTTACAATGTGGTCTGATATTATTCTTATAGGGTGAGGAAACTTATGTCCACTCCATGAAACTGGTTTACCTCTGTGACTGCCTCAACCAATAGAGCACAGCAGGAGAGAGGCTGTTGACACCCAAAGCTAGGCCACACAGATGTCCTGTGCGTCTACCTTGCTCTTGTGGGTCACTCATACTTAAACCAGCTGCCACGTTATGAGGAAGCACAGCACACATGCAGAAAGTCACAGAAGGACTTTCCAGGTGGCAGCTCAGATCAAGTCCCACCCAATGCCCCACTAACAGCCAGGTCTGTGAGTGAGGATGCCGTCAAGGTGATTCCAGCCTGGCCGTATCTGACTGCAATTGCATGCAGGTCTCTAAGTGAGAACTCCCTAGCTGAGGACACTGAAGAGCAGCCAGGTGATGAAGGCACCATCACAGAGCTGGTAGGTAGCAGGGCTGGATAAGAACCAAGGTCATTAATGTCTTGATGGGAGACATGAGGCAAGGGAATGATTTCTGTACAGACTCAGATTTCATCTGTTGGTCTAAAGGGATCACTCCAGTCTTCTGAGTTATATATTACTATTATTGCCATTTTACAGAGGGGGAAACAAAGATCCCAAGAAATGAGGCAAACTGCCTGAGGTTATATAAACTGGGATTTGGCAAATTTGGGATTTGACCCCAAGTAATCAGCACATGAGAGAGACTGAGAGGCTTTAACAGTCACTCTGTGCCTGGATGGAGGAAGGTCTCCATGCCTGCCCTCCCTCCCCACTCTCATGTCTATAAAGGCAGAGACCAGCCTCTCCATATTCACAGCTGTGTCCCTGACACACAGTAGGTACACACACATGCCTGTGCATTGACTTGCTCTGTTACTTTAGCCAAGCGTCTCCCCAGTCAGGGAGGAGGAGGGAGGATACACATGGACTATAAATTCCCCACAGGATCCCTGAGGGAGGTGGGTCAGAGAGAGAGGGGTGGACAGTCTGACCTCTCTCCCTGGTTTCAGTCATCTGCCTTTAGTGAGGCAGTGAGGCTCCGGGAACTGCACTTCCACCAGGTGCCCACAGGTGGCAGCAGATGTCCATAAGGCAGAGGCTGTGGTGCATGTGTTTTGAATTTAACTAGTGTTTTCTCTTGTGGGGTTTTTTTCCTTTCTTCTTCTCTAGTCCTCCTCCCCCTTAATTCCATGAAGATACAGCTGGACCTTTCAGCCTGGGAAGGAAAAGTTTCTTAACATCATGGATAATGGCCGGAAGCAGGGAGTGGGGGTTAGGGTGTGGGTGGATATACCCCAACAGATGTGAAAAGTTATCTCCTGAGGAGCTAAAAACTGAATTTACTCATTTTCAGGGCCCAAGAGGCTGGGACTATCACCCCCATTTTACAGGGACTATCATCCCATTTTACTCAAACCCAGATCTTCTGGGTACTACATCTGAATCCCATGGGACAGGTTGCCCCACCCTTAGCAGTGACGGTAGGGGACACCAGGGATACCACTGGGGATCTGATGAAGCTTTAAGGTAGGATTTGCTAAATCTGGAACCCTAGTTCTCAGGAAATGCACCCACCCACACTACATACACTTCTACCCACAACAGTGATCTGGCCCATGGCCCCATTCCTGGCTCAGAACCTATGGATGAGGTCATCACCCACAGCCTTTCCCTCCCTAAAAGTTCTTTCATTCTAAATGTCCAAACCTTGCTCAGCAGATAACACTGCACAACGAATCATCCGTACGGTGTGGGCTCAGTACCACCACCTTCTAGCTGGTACAAGCATCCCTTCTCTTCAGAGTCAATTTCCTCTTTTGCAAAATGAGGTTGGACACCTATTGCACTGTAGGTGCTCTGGAAAGTGGACTGCCTGCCTTCCCTCACCTCTACTCAGTCCTCCAGCATGCAAAGAGGCTGGAGCAAGGGGTCGTGGGAACGGAAGTCACTCAGTGTCTGTTTCCAGCTCCTCCTGTTCCCTCCCTCCTTCAGACCCAGGCATAAATTGGGAGGGGGACTCCATCTAAGTGTATTGTAGCGGTGGGATGGGGTGTCTTGCCTCTAGAGCGGAAGATGACTCATTGCACTGTGGGCCAGGCACCCTGGGAAAGGCCAGGCCAGCCTCAGGCCAGAGCCCCAGGGAGCTGAGAGGCAGGGAGGAAGGGGGCAGGGCCTGCTTGAGCTGTACATATAATCCTGGGGGCTCTCAAAGCCCCACAGCCAAGAGAGGCCATCTACCCCACTTATGGTAGCAAATATTCTACTTAATACGAAAGGCCCAGAGCAGCTGGAGGTGCTATGACCTCCTACCAACCTACCATGCACTGCCTCCAGCGAAGCTGCTCTCTTCACACTGACAGCCCTACCCAGGCTCATGCCCAACTTTCCACCTTTGCTCAGGCTTCCCCCACCAGTACCAACCCAGGCTGCTTTCTCTGCTCTTGGACCCTTCAAATTGCACTTAACTTTTACACTCCTCTGCCTCCTCCAGGAAGTCTTCTTTCAATCTTCAGTAAACCACCCCCCAACCCCATCTCTTCTCCCTCAGTGACTGTCCCCACGACAGACTAGGCATTGAGCGAGTTGTCCTGTGACAATTCCCCGATCAACAATCCTCTTCTTAACATAGTGTATTGAGGACCTACTGTGTGCAGGTCTGCCAGGGTTCCAAGGCATCCATAATAAAGTCTGCCCCCTAGGGGAGGGAGCACCTCTGCCTATTTGGGTGCTCAGTACGCAGTTGTGATTTAGTGGCCAAATGAGATCAAGGATCAGTGTAATGACAGTGCCAGCAAGCTCAGAAGGTCCACATTCAATCCTCTCTTGAAGGAGGGAGGCAGAGAAAGAACCATTCCTTCCCCTTTAACACATGGGCGCTGAGGCCCAGAGAGGAAAATGGCTGGTGACCACCAGGGTACCAGGGTCAGCAGAGGCTGGAACAGAGTCTTCAGGCTCTTCTACTGGAGTTGATCTACAGAGGCCCAGTCAGCTGGGAGGTACTGTGGCTCCACCTACCTGATCCCTCTCCTATTGCAGGGTCAAAGGGACATTTCCAGGAGGGAAAAATGGTTCATCCTCTGACCAGTCATTCTGATCCTGGAGTCAGCTCTGGTGACCCGGACCAGGGAAATCCCTCCTATCACATTAAAGCCTAGAGTGGTCGAGGTGCCCAGAGATGGTGCCCACACCTGCTCGGCTATCCCCCTATCCCAACCTCCCAGGGAACGTCACTGGGCCTGGCACTAGGTAATCTCCGCCTTGGGTTGACCACAGCACTGGCTTCCTGGCCCTGCTGCACTGTATCAGCAATTAGTGATCAGCACTAATGCCTGGGCAGCCAGTCACGTGTGTGTGTGCGCACGCGCGTGTGTGTGTTTTGCACAAGCATTGCAGCTGAAGGTCAGTTGAGTCAGGCCTAGATTCCATTTCCCAAGGCCCCAGGACCGGGGCCACCACCTCCAGAAAGCTGTCCTGATAGCTCAGATCTCATGCCCCTTGGGCTTATGGAATTGCAGTCTCTATACTTCAGAGTCACTCTAGGCTTGGGATCAGGATATTGATAGTAAGCGGCATCCCACTTACTGTCACTCCCAGCACTTCACAGTTTACAAAACTCTTATGGAGCCTAGTCTCATCAGATCCTCCCAGCAACTCTGTGGGGAAACTCAGTGATAAGCCATAACTTGCTTGGGTTCTCAAGGCTAAGGCGGTAGGGCTGGGCTCAATTTCCCACTCTGCCACTGATCTACCTGCTCCTAAAGTCTGGGTCAACCACCACCTAGCTAGCCTCTCTGTGCCTGCGGATAGGAACACACAGATGGCAGACAAATAGGAGGATCTCTTTGGAGGGGTTCCTAAGAACTGCTGACTGAGCGCCTCTAGTTTTTTACTTTAACCTCAAGATAAGCCTCCCAGGCACAACCTCCTCTTGCCCTGTTTTACACAGGAGGAATCTTACATAGGAAGTTAAGCACCTGCCTCGAGAGCTAATAAGCATACAGGATTCCAGACCTCAGGGGACTTGGCGTGGGTGGGTGGGGGAGCTGGGACACAGGGTACCCACATCTATTTAACAGAGCTGGGGGAGGGTCTTCTTCCAGCCTACATGGGTAACTCAAGTAGCACCCAGGCCCCCAGCATGTGCCTCTTCAGCACAGTGGGAACTGACAACAACCTCAACATCCAGCAAGAGGCATACATAGTGCCCATCTCAACATCAGGAAACACAGATACACAAGGAGAAAAGCCCGGAAGAAAATATGCCATATACCAGAATGTTAACAGTGGGCAGAGGCCCTGGAAAAGGGAGGGCAAAGCCAGAGGCCAGGCTGCACAATGGCTGCCCCCTCCTCTGGGAAGCCCACATGGGTCTCAGCTTCTTCCTCTCCATCAGGGGTAGGATGTGACTTAACCCAGTGCTCTGTATGGAACAGAGAGGTTTCGCAATAAATACTGGCTAGCATGACTAACCAGAGCATCTTAAGAGGCAGGACATCCTGGAGGCTAACTGGACCAGCCACGGATGGCAGCTCTTGCTGGCAGACCCCCAGAAAGGAGGTGCTGTCCCCTGAAGAGTGTACCCATAGCTCCTTCTTGTGTGGGGCAGGTCTGCTTGGGAGAAAGTGCCAGCTGCCCTGGACCCCTCAGTCCCTGGGGGATCTTAGCTTTGTAAGGCAGTAACCCTGGGGAGGATTTTCCAACTCCCATTCTAAAATCCTTTGGTATTAAAGCTTTCTATGGGGTGATTCTCCAGGTACAAAGTTGGGAGAGTTTCTGGGTGGCTCTCTTGTCCCCAGATCAGGTGACCTCAAGCTTTCTCTGGGATGACAGAGTAGCGTTTGTTGGCGGCACTCTGTGCCTTTTCCATTTTGTCTTCTAGAAAACAAGTGAGAAACCAGCTGGGTCTGGCCTCCTCCCTACCCTGCCCCCAACCCCTCCGGTCCCCCAGGGGCGGGAGGCCCTCTCTGCCTCCTCCCTGGACAACGGTCTGGGCTGGCCTGGTAGAGAACCCTGACAGGAGGGGCCCTGTGAGCTGGCTGTTGCCATGGTAATGACAGCCCTGGAATTTGACCACTGGGGCCCAGGAGTGGGGGTGGGGAGTTGGTACAGGCCATGCTGGGGACAGGGAAGAAGGGCGCAGAGGCCCAGAAAAGCCAGAAAGAGCAAAGACAGGGCAGGGGTCTAGGTTTCCCTTTATTGCCTCAGTTTCCCTGTCCGTTAAGAGGGAAGATGCATGAACAGCAAGGTCTCTTTTTCCACGCTAATCCAAACTGGAACTTGGGTGAGGGATAGGGGTAGGGGAAGCAACCAGAATAAGCCCAGCTGTCCCCTTTGATGGATAGGAACCTCAGGGTACAGGGTTCACCCCAGCTAGCACAGCAGGTACAGGGCAGAACCAGGAGTGGACCCTGGGCATGGCCAATACATCTCTGGCTTCCCTGTTTCTCCACTGGAGAAGACAAGGATGTCTGCCTCATGGTGGGGAAGAGCTACAGCTGGGCTGGGCCCACAGTCCTGAGACAACAGATGATGTGCCCGCCCTCGGCAAGCCCTGGCATTCCTGATCCAGAGGGCTGGCAAAGGGCCTTCCCCCAGCCCTGCCTGCAGTGCCAGGCAGTGGTGGGTATTTTTAAACCAGTGCCCGCCCCCTCCACCCTCCTGCTTTCTCACTCCAGGAACACAGTGGATTCTGCTGCCAGCCATTCCCCCCACCTTTTGCCAAGTCAGAGTGGGCGCTAGATCCATGGCCATCTTCTGTATCCCCACCTCCAGGACAGCCCACTCTTGCTGGCCACCCCCATCTTCACAGTCAACCCTGGGATAGGAATGACCTCCAGATTGCCTTCTCCTATGACACTCTAGGCCCAGAGAGCAGATGGGGTAATGCCAAAGTCACACAGCACCAATGAAGGCTTGGGAATGCTGTGCCACCAGCCTATGCTTCATCTCTGGCTAGTGCCACCCCAGGCTTTCACCTCATCCCTTTTCCATGGACCCTCAAAAAACAGTCTTCCCCTCCTCCCATCTATGAGGCTTTCACACCCAGCCCAGAAAGCGGCTCCAGTACAGCCATGCCTCTGCTCAGCTTAAAATGCCAGTTGTCTGGGAAAAAAACAGTTGAAGCCATAACTCGTATTACACACCAAGATAAATTCCAAATGGATCAAAAGATTTAAATGTTAAACCAAACAAGAAAACATAAACCACCAGAAGAAAATATGGGAACATTGCTTTCTAACCTTGGAGCAGGAGCCTTCTAACCATGACTCTAAATCCAGAAGCCATAAAACAAAAGCTTGATAAATTACACCACATAAAAATAAAACCTCCTCCATGGCAAAAACACACCATAAACAAAGTCAAAAGTCAAGTGACAAAGCAGGAAAAAATATTTGCAATTCATAATCCAAATAAAGGACTAACTTTCCTTGTGTTTAAAAGGTTCCTAGAAGTTGCTAAAACAAAAGACCAATAACCCAGCAGAAAAATGGGCAAAGGCTGTGAATATTTCACAGAAAAGAGAATCCAATGTTTTAGCCATGTGGAAAGATGCTTAGACTTACTCATTATAAGATAAATAACAATTAAAATACACCAAGACACCATTTCCCAACTACTGGATTGGGAAAGTCCTGTGTGGCCTGGTGAGGCTGTGGGGAAGCAGGCTGCTCACATTGGTGGTGGGCCCCTGTGGACACCTCAAAACAAGAATCACTATATCCTTTGTCCTAGCAATTCTGCTCCTAAGAAGCTGCCCTAAAGATGCACCAGCCCCTGAAGGGAGGACCTGTTCACGGCAGCCCTATTTGTAACAGCACAAGACCGAAAATCACCTAAATATCCTTTAAGACCTGGTTAATATGGCTTGGTAATCCGTGCAATGGGTTATACCACACAGCACAAGAAAGATGAGCCCTTTGAGTCTCCTCAAAGACTCTGCTTAGGCGGGATCTGGAGGGGACACTAAGTGAAAAGAGCAAGGAGAAGGCCACGTGGACAGTGTGCTGAGTGGAGTGTGGGGGAAGACAGTGCACTGCTTGGTATTTACAGATATAGAAGGATTCACAAGAACAACCGGATGTCCCGGGGTACCTCGGGGAGGGTGTGAGGCAGCTAGTAGGAAGATTATATACCCCTTTGATTTTCCTTAACCATGTGATATATTGCCATTTCAAAATATTAGAGATACAAAAATGACCTCATAATCTGGCTGCCTGAACCAGGCTCACGTCTCAGCTTTGAACAGCTCCTGAAGCCCTTGCTTCCTTTTCCACCCTAAAAGGCCTCAGCCGCTTCCCCAGGAGCCATCCCTTCCTACAATCCCTCTTGGGGTCTACCAGCCCCTGGGTTTCTCTGTCTCACCC
The DNA here is from genome assembly GCF_014898055.3 of Talpa occidentalis. Classification (NCBI taxonomy): domain Eukaryota; kingdom Metazoa; phylum Chordata; class Mammalia; order Eulipotyphla; family Talpidae; genus Talpa; species Talpa occidentalis. The sequence continues at coordinate 38,682,198 of NW_023603184.1, read as the reverse complement.
TGACCAAGCACAGTAGGGGCACAAACTGGTGTGAGTGTCTGGGCACTGCCCTGCATTCCCCAGCTGTGTATAGGACCAAGTCCCAAAGGGCTCCAGTGAATGGAAACCCAATGAAAGGGCGGGGGGGCCTGCTCTACAACCCTGAATTTGTCTCCTACCTGATCTCCTCTTGGACAACTCCCACCTCATCTGTGGTGACCCTCCAGGCAACTCTCCCTGCTGACTTTGAAGACAGAGAGGGGCTTGAACTCCCACCCAGTCTGTAGAAACCCGGCCAGTTCCTCTTTCACAAGCCACTCTCCTCCCTCCTGTAGGTTGAGTGACCTCAGTCAGAGCTTGGAAATGAGTGCCTGGCCTCGATGAAGGCCCAGGGTTAGAACTTGCTGGGTGACCCTGGCAATCCTGACCCTCCCTGGGTCACTGACATCACCTGCACAGTGAGGAGGTCAGTAACAGGCAGCTTTGTAGTGCGATGGGGATTCCAGCCAGCAAAAATCCAGCAGAAACCCAAACACAAAGAATCCCAGCCTACTCCTTCTTACAATCCCTCAGTTCCTCTACTATGGCCAGTGGCCAAGGGGGTACATTTTGAGCCTCTCTTGGGGAACTCAGGTTCCTGCCACCCCCCTACAGATAACTTCCTGGGCTGCTCTGGGTGACCCCACCTCATCCACTTCTCTTGGCTCCTGGAACCCTTCCTTCTCTGCCAGGCCAGGCCTCCATCCTCCCCTCCCTTCCAACTTGCTGTATGATCTCCCCCTGATGCCCAGCGATCAGTGGGCTAGCCTGACCACCACAGGCATGATCACATTTCATTTGCACAAAAACCCTGTAATAGTCTGTTAACGCAGTGTAGTGGCTGTCACGTTTGCCTGACAAAACCCCGATAATAGATGCCATCACCATCACTCCCATTTCATGGGGCATAAACTGAGCTGCAGAGGGATTAAGTACTTGCTCATGTCGTTCATCTAAGAGGGAGAGCAGGGTCTGAATCCAAGTCACCCAGCTCTAGCTCTTACACCTACACTGTCAGATGCAGGATCAGGTGCAAGCACCAGGTGGACCCCCAAGAGCCTGGGTGACCTGGCCCTCGCTGACCCACCAGCATTAACTCCTCCTACTTTTATCACTTATTGGCTATATTGGCTATTTTTTAAAAAGATTTATTTATTTATGCATACAAGAACTGGGATACAGGCCAGAGGTGTGAGGGTGAGAGGATCCACCAGAGATAGAGTGGAGAACAGAACAGGCAGACTGACTGAAATACACTGCTGAGGGGAGCAGCGGGCGAGTCAGGAGAGGTCTGCCGCGCCATGTGGGTAGCTCTCTGGCTGGGTATTGAACTCGTGCTGCAGTGGCTGTGGACAGCTTCATAGTGCTGTGCTTAACCCCTTGCGCCATCAGGGAGGCCCTCACCTTGGCTGTTTAAAGTTGTGAGACTCAGTAGTTCCTCTAACCAGTCCCACTCTCTCCCAGCCCTGGGCACATGCCAGGTGCCCCTTCTCGACTTCATACTTGGTAATTTCCTATTCATTCAATTGTTTTGGTGGCCAAAGAAGCGGGGCGTCTAGGCTGTGTGCTGGGCCAGGCAGGCAAAGCCCAGGTCCATAAGAGCACTGGACTCACCAGGCTCAGCTTTCTCCTGTCAATACTTGTTCACACTTCCTTTTACTCACTCTAAACTCTGGGGACAGCTTTCTGATTCTAACCTAAAATACCTCACCCAAGAGGAGCCACGACGATTCCTGGCCTCTAGAGAATACGTGTCCACTGGTCAGTGGCTGAGCTGGGCCTGTTCTGACAGGGTAGCTGGTTGCCAGCCCCTCCCTCCTGCCAGAGGTCTGCATCTTCCCAGGCAGCAGCAGGCAGAATCAGAGGCCTTCCCCCCACTCTGGCAGGTAATTCTCCTGATCAAGTGGGGCCTAGTCAAGCTGTAGAGGCCTGGGGGAGCGGATATCTTCTCCTCATAGGAGCCCCAAGGACAAGTGGGGTGCTCCATCACCTGGCTCCTTCCAGAGACTAGCCACTCACAGGTCCCTGCCCAGGGAGCCTGGCTGGGCTAAACCTCAGAGCCTGCAGAGAAGCTGAAGGCAGAAGCTTGCCCAGTTTTAAACTCCTCTACCAGGGCCCTCTGCCCCAAACAGTGATTGTCTGCCTGAGCCCTAGAGACTCCAAGGAAGTGTGCAGAGGAACATGCAGTCTAGGGGGCAGAAAGGCCCTCCTTCCCCCTTCATTTAAATCAAGACTCCAAGCTACCTGTTTTATAGTTTGCTGTCAAGATTCCTTTAGAAGAAAGGGTTCCATTATTTTTAAAAACTTGGAAATTAATGCCCCGGGATCAAATCCAGATTTCAGGCCTGGTCTTCCAAACTCCTCAGTACCCACTCAACGTGTCCAGAACCAGGAAGCGCCCATGGTAGCCCCGATGCGCCAGGCCCTTTCCATCCGCAGCCTCTGCCTTCCCTGTTCTCTCTTCCCGAAGGGCCTGGCCTCCCTTCTGCCTGTCAAAGCCCTGCTCGTCCTTCCAGGCTCTAGTCACCACCCCACATTAGCTCCCTCACCCTCACCCCCTTCTCATCCTCAGCTCTCAGAGGAGGCTCTCTGGGGCAGGACCCCTTCCTGCTCGCGCTACAGTCCACCTGCTAACTCTGCACATGGAGGGACCGTGGTGCCTATGGGATGGAACTGACCAATAAAGTTACCCTGGCTGGTTCTGCAGACCCATCACCCAGCCTGATTCCATCATTAATTACCCAGGACCATTTAGGAGAACCAGCAGCAGCTGTGCTCAGTCAGCTCCGGTACTCCTCCCTCCAGTGCCAATGAGCACCCCAGTTCACAGTCAGATGGCAGGTGTTCTCCATGGAAGTGTGTCCTGAGTCAGGTAGAAAAGTGGGGTGGGGCCTCTCTCCCTTCACCTGGTTCCAGTGTTCTCTGCAAAGCCCGGCCCTGTGTGGGGCACTCGGGGCTTTCCGTGCAGGGACAGAGAACCCGTCCCCTTCCCCCCCAGGTGGAGGATGCCTACTTGCATTATTTGTTAAACTGACATCTGGCTGCCCCTGTCTACTCCAACATCACTGTCATCCAAGTGTGCTCCAGGGAGCTGAGGGGTTCTCATCTCTGATATCTGCACAGATGTCTTTGTGGGCATAGAAAGCTGCTGAGGATTGACAAGGAACATGTGTGTGGTGTGTGTGTGAGTGTGCACACGCCTACATGTTGTGCACTTTAAAGGAATGGAACCTTTAAAGTTCAGGTCCATTCCATAGGCTTTGCTGTGCTGGGACGGGCGGGGATTCACTGTCAACCTACCCCTCAGAATGGGAATTTTTGGTTTTGCTGCATACCCCAACCCAACCCACAGATTTCTGCCAACCTCCTTTCTGCATCGCCAGCCTCAGCACAGGCCCGCCCCTGGGCATGCTTTCCAAGTACCCACAGTCCTGGCCAGGCCACATGGATGATCTGATAACTGAGGAGAGAGGGCCACAGAGCTGCCTGAGGCCCAGGAGTGAAACTCGTGGGACAGGGCTGCGGACTAGGGGCCCAGAGGGAGACAAGGCAGGAGGCCGGGGCTTGGGAGGCCGCCGGGGCTGGCTGTGGGTCCGGGACTCTCTGGGCTCTTTGTCCAAATATGGAAGGTTTTTTTGTCTCCATTTGAGTCATGCCGGCCATGGCCCAAGAGATCTGCTTTCCAGATACTGCAGGCGGGACTGCGCCAGCACTGCCTGGCTGCCCCCGTACACCCTTCCTTCCCTGCCTGTGCTCATCTCAGCACGCTTCCAACTCCTTAGACCAGAACTTTCTCCACCAGCAGAGAGCCTGGCACCATCCCAGCTGCCCTCCAGCACAAGAGAAGGTCCCCGGGCCCACCGTGGAGGGAATTTGTTCCTGCCTCTCACTTCCCAAGTGCCCCTTGTGGCCAACTGAGCTATACAACTGATATTAACTGAGCAACTACTATATGCTAGTTCCTGGGGCTAGGCCTGTGGACTATGAATCCAATGGACTCATTATGTCCAAAACTGCATCTGGTCTGTCCTCCCTGTGCCTACTTGGTGAGAACACCACCTCCACCTGGCAGTGCTGAAAGCCAAGCGCCTGATGAATGAGCATCTGTAGATTTGGAAGCCAAACTGGGCTTGAACTCCAATTCTGCCACTGAGTTAGTTTTCCCATTCTGGACAAACTAGTCCACCATGCTGTAGCCCAGGTTCCTCAGGTGACAAACAGGGAAAAGAGTACCTCCCCACAGGGTAGATGTGAGGATTAAATGCAAAGTGCTCAGACCAGTGCCTGGCACCAAGAAGTGCTTCATGACCTCCACTATAGTTACTTATGACTCTCCAGCCCTGGCCCGTGCCTTATCCACCAGGTCAGAGACTGTGGACTAGACCTGTCCATCGGCTCCTTCCTGATCTCTCTGCCCCAGACAATAGTCCCTCCTGCAGCCTTGGAATGAGGCCGGTGTGGCCACCAGTACCACCTCTGTCCTCTGGGCTCTGGCACCTGCGCTAGCATCTCACCTCTCAGTGTCTACTTCCTATCCCATCCAATCGGTCCTGCCTTGGGACAGTACCCTTTGCCCACCTGCCAGATCTCACCTGCCTGGGTGCCCAGGTCTGTGTTTCCCAGGGCAGAGCCAACAAAGGGCTAATAGGAAAAGCTCAGAGTAGCCTGGGAACTCCCCAAGGGCAGGGCCCAGCTCTCCTCCTCCAACCTTCCCCACCCCTCCACACTATTTAATAATTTGTGTTTTGATGCAGACCTTGTGCCAGGAACAGGAGGAGGGTGGAGCATGGGGGGAGGCACCTGAGCAGAATCGGGCACTGGGTTCCACGGGGTGAACTGGGAGCCCCACCCACATCTACACACCCCAGAACCTTTGAGGTCTGTCCTCCCTAGAGCAGAAAGGGGCTGCAATAGCTGTGTATCCTGGGGGCAATGAGAGGTTCCTGGTGGGTGCTTCCCCATACTGGGGCTGGGATGCAAAGGTGTACTTCACTATTTAAGGCCCTCTTCCAAAGTCCTGGTCCTGACCAGGGATCTGTGTGCTGCTCTGTCGGAGGCTGGGAGATACAGGTCAGAGCAGAGTAGACACAAGGAAGGAATAAGACCAAGGGAAGAGAAGAAAGCAAGGAGCCCCCCAGTGAGGGAAAACCTGGGGTGAGCAGAACATCTGGCAGGAGAAGGCCATCCACTACCTAAGTCCTGGGTGCAGGTGAAGATGTGGGGCAGGAGGGATAACTGGCTTGCCCAGGCCTTCTGCTCTTCCTCCAGCCTTGGGGCCAGGCCCAGCACTATTTTTAGCTGGGGCTGAATTTAGCTGTTCCCTCGGAAATTCCTCACCCGCCCCAGGCAACGCCCCCGCTGGCCTTGGGGAGAAGCCTGGAAGCTCTCCTCCCCAGGCAGAAGGGGAAAAGAGGGCTCAGGAGCAATGGGGAGCTGGAAGGGTATGCAGGCATCTGATCCAGAAACTGAGGTTCAGATCAGGTCCCCAGTCTGAGTTACTCCTCCCCGCTATAACCCTGCCCTTCTCCAGGAAGGCCTCCAAGACTGCAGGGCCACAGAATAGCTCTATTCTCCGTGTCTGCTCACAAATATCATGAGGCTACTTTGTCTCAAACTAGCAAGGCTCCTGGTTGCCCACCTACCCCCTAGCTCCTATCGCTGCAATCCAGAGCTCTCCTGGACTGTGCACCACCTGAGATTCCCAATTCACTGATGGGGAGACTGAGGCAGAGTGACTGGTCTTAGTTCACAGCCAGCAAGTTAGCACAGCCTACTCCTTCTCTCCCCCACAGGTTCCCTTCCCAGGCCTCTTCCAGAAGCCTTGGGTGGGGGGTGGGTCTGGAGCTCTGCTGTTCTCTGGAGACCCCTTTGAGAAGTAGCACACTTCCACTGGAGAAAGAGGGACTGAAGTTAGACATGAGACACCCCGGGCACAGAAGAAGGGACCTGAAATGAATGAGAAGTCCCTCACCCTTTCAGACAGGCAGAGGAAAGTTCTGCCCTGAGCAGGGGGATGTCTCAGATGACCAAGCATTAATTCAAATAAGGGAGGTGATAGGGCTTGTGACAGGGTTCCAGAGCCTAAATTCAAATCCTCAGATTTTACGTCCAAATTATCTCCCCAGTAAGTCCTTTTCTCTCCATCCCTACATCACCTGCTCCCCTAAGCTCAGGCTTCTTCCCTCCCTGCTCTCTCCAATCTAATCATCAGCCCACAACCAGAGGGCACTTTTTTGTTTGTTTGGTTTTTTATTTATTTAATTTTATTGAGGACACTTTTTTAAAAAAAGATTTATTTTATTTATTTATGCATATGAGAGCTGGGGGGCAGGCCAGAGGTGCAGGGCGGGGGGGGGGGGGTTGAGAGGATTCACCAGAGACAGAGTGGGGAGCAGAACAGGAAGAATGACTGAAATACACGGCTGAGGGGAGCAGTGGCCGAGACAGGGGAGGTCTGCTGCGCCATGTGGGTCAGCTCCTGCCATGTGGGTCAGCAGTGAGACCTCCCTGCTTTCTTGGCCTCAGACGCATATCAAGACTTCTCTTTCCTGCCTGGCTCAGTCCAATTCCCTAAAATGCTGAGTGATCCAAGTTTCCTTCTCTCTCAGTTGTCCCTTCCTTATACCCAGGAGCACAGGCGTGAGGCTGCAGCAGTGGAAAAGTGGAGGGCCAGGTGGCTGGTCTGGTCTACTACTGCGTGGCCTTAGGCAAACCCCGCCCTTGGCTGGGCCTCAGTTTCCCCTCTGATGATGCAGGGGTTAGAGGAGGTAAGAAGGCATGGCTGGTACCTAAACCAGGTTCAGGTTGGACTACCCTGGCATTCAAGGCCCTGCCCTCTTCTTCCTCTTCCTACCCTGAGAAAAAGTTGGACATCTCACCATCACACCCCCACAGAAGAGAAAGCGAGAGGCAGAGGGGGACACTGAGGAACCAGGAGTGAGACTTTAGTGGCATAGTCAGTTAAGAAAGATGGAGTGACGGCCTCCCTGGGTGGCACAAGAGTTTATGACGCAACCTATGAAGCTATCCGCAGCCACTGCAGCACGAGTTCAATCCCCGGCCAGGGAGCTACCCACATGGCACAGCAGACCTCTCCTGGCTTGCCCGCTGCTCCCCTCAGCAATGTATTTCAGTCAGTCTGCCTGTTCTGTTCCCCACTCTGTCTCTGGTGAACCCTCTCACCCCCCACTCCTCTGACCTGTACCCCAGCTCTTGTGTGCATAAATAAATAAATCTTAAAAAAAAAAAAGATGGAGTGAGTGGGATTTTGAGGGGGGGAGGCCCCTTCCCGTCCTTCCACCTCTTCCCTTCCACATCTGCTCCTTGACCTCCAGGGCCCAGTCCTGGGAAAGGACTGAATGTTTGTCCAAGGGGGTTTGGAGGGAGGGGTCTCAGTAGTCCCAGGAGGCGAGGCTGTGGGGCTGGCTGGCAGCCAGGACCCCAGGCCTCCCTCCCTCCTGCTCCACACTGCTCTGCTCGGGAGCAAGGCCTGCTCACCCCCTGGGAACCAATAAACAGGAAACAGACACCAACCTGGTGTTTGCTCCCTCAGCCAGGGCCCTTCCAACTCAGTCCCCCCCACTGCCCTCCCACTGTCCCAAGACGTGCCCCGCCTCTCCCAGCCCCAGAATATCAGAACCAAGAGTACTAATCCAAATACACAGACAAAATCAAGCTAAGAGGTATACTTCTGGAAAAAAACAGAATCTTTCATCTTGAAACCACAAGATCCTCTACTCTGAACTGGCCATCTCAAAGGCACACCATTTAAGTGGCGACACTTCTGCAAGCTGCTAGAGTGGGGGTCCTGGCCTGAGGGCTTCATGGGCATTGTTTTTTTAGCCCTTGAAATAACTCCCCAGTGGCCCCAGTTTACTGAGAATGAAACAGATTCAGATTAAGGTTTTAGCTCTTACTCGTCTGCCCCTAAAGCCTAGACACCAAGGCCCTCTGGCTTGGAGGGGCTCTGAGCTTAAAATGAGGAACAGAGGAGACTGTATTCTACTTTGTAGTCTGCTTCCAGTGGGTCTGGGGCTTTGACCCAGAGAGGACTTTGGCTCTGCTCTCCCTCCTAGGTTGGGGCTAGTGGTAACAAAAGGAAACTGGGAGCTAAAGAGAGGAGGGAGGACGAGGACGGTGGACCCTGGGTTTTACCCACCTGCCCAGCCCTTCTCCCTCTGCCTACCTCCAAAGGCCTAGGCTGCTGAGTCACAGACCATACCCAGGTACAAGTGGGACCCCCACCTGCCCCTTTCCCCCCCAAGTCCAGACTATGTCCTCAATTTTTTTTAAGTCTGTAATTTATTTATTTAAGATTTTTTTAAATTTATACAATAGCTGGGGTACAGGCCAGAGGTGCAGGAGGTAAGAGGACTCACCAGAGACAGAGTGGGGAGCAGAACAGGCAGACTGACCAAAGTACACTGCTGAGGGGAGCAGCGGGCAAGACAGGAGAGGTCTGCTGCACCATGTGGGTATCTCCCTGGCCAGCCAGGAATCGAACCCAGGCTGTAGAGGCTGCGGACAGCTTCACAGCGCTGCGCTCAACCAGCTGTACCACCAGGGAGGCCCTGTCCTCAACTTTTGTCCTCAGTTTTACACCTAGAAGATTGGAGTTGGGCCTCCCTGTTGGCGCAGGGGTTAAAGACACAGTGCTAACAAGCTATCACCAGCCACTGCAGCCTGAGTTCGATCCCCAGCCAGGGAGCTACCCACATGGCACAGCAGACCTCTCCTGTCTCACCTGCTGCTCCCCTCAGCAGCGTGTTTCAGTAGATCTGCCTGTTCTGCTCCCCACTCTGTCTCTGGTGAATCCTCTCACCCTCCCTATACCTCTGACCTACACCCCAGTTCTTGTATGCATAAATAAATCTTTTTAAAAAGGGAAAAAGAAAAAGATTAGAGTCAATATCTTATTAGTATCTTAGTCATGAGGGGAGGATTTAGTCATTTCCCGCGCATTGGCATTATTTCATTTCATCCTCACAATGTCTTCTGTGGAGAGAGGGGTAATGTGGAGTGTCTGTTAAGGCTTGCCCTGGGTGCCAAAGAAGGAGCAGGGGGTGCACTGGATGCGCTCTTTCCCTTCCACATGCCACCTCCATGGAAGCACATAGGCCTCTCAGGGCATGAAGGGACCTGGCAGGCCTTCTGGTGCAATAGCACTGGGGTCACCAATCCCCAACATGGAGTTCCCAGCATATATATAGAGAGAAATCCTTTCCATCTGCCCCCGAGGGCCACCTGGGTCAGCCTGGCAGAGATGTGACTGCCACTCCCTCTCTAGGCTCCCACCTTCCGTTTGCCCCAGCTCTAAACTCTCCTGCCAATGACCCTTATTGGCAGCTGCTTCATCCCAATTTTTAGTGAGCAAAGGTAGGGCCGGCCCCTCTGGAAGCAAGCCCACCCCCGAGGGACTCATTTTACTTCTGTCCCTCTGCCACCAGGCCAGTGCTCAGCCGCCTTGTGGAGCCCACCCACCTCAGGAGGCCTGGATCCTTGTTCAAAGCTCCTGGCGAGCAGGGATGTCCAAGCTTTCCTGCGTGTCCCCAATGCCCATCTGGGGGCTCAATAGTTGACTTCCAAGTAAACGAATAACAGATGACCATGGAATGAATGCAGGAAAAGGGAAGTGGGCCTGAGTTTAAGACTCTGCCCTATAGCAGCACCTTCTGGGGGCTGAGTCTCAGGAGCCAATAGCCTCGGCCCTCTGTGCACCTGTGGTAGGCAGAATAATGGTACCCGAAGACATCCACACCCTGATCCAGAACCTGTGAATAGGTTCCCTTACACTGCAGCTGTGATTAGGGATTATGAGCTGGGGAGATTATCTTGGATTATCCCAGGGTCCTTCTAAGAGGAAAACAGGAAGTTTGGTTCAAAGTGAGAGATTTGAAGATGCTCTGCTACTGGCTTTGAAGATGGATGAAAGGATCACAGACCAAGAAGTGTCAGCAGCCACCAGAAGCTGGAAGAGACAAGGCGACCGATTTTCTCTAAAGCCTCCTTTCTCTAAATGCAGCCCTGTTAACATCTTAACTTTAGCCCAGTGAAATGCATTTCTTCTGATCCCCAGAACTGTAAGGTAATATTTGTGTGGCTTTAAGCCACTGCATTTGTAGGAATTTGCTCCAGAAGTAACAGGAGACTAATTCACCACCTATCTGCCAGCCTAGACCCTGAATCAGCTCATGTCGCTCCTACTTCAGGCACCTCTACACTCCCCTCTCCCTGCCCAGGGGCGTCTCAGAGTCTAGCGACCTCTGCAAGCCCCAGAGGAAGCACCACTTCTGGGTACAGGCCCCAGAATGAGCCCCATAACCTGCCGCAAGTGTGTGCTGTCTGTGTGTGCTCAGGGGAGCCTAGAGCAGCGGCTGGTGGTGGAAAGCCGGGAAAGCAGACCCTTCTTCACCGTGAGCCTCAGTCTCCTCAGTGGCCTAAGGGGGCAGTGAGTCCCCACCGGCCAGCACTGCAGTCTACAAGTCGGGATCCTACCAGGCCAGCTGTTGTCTCTCTGATGCCTAAAAGCATGGCGGAGTCTGTGGCTCTGAGAGGGAAGGAACTCACTTCAGGCCACACAGCAGGAACATGGAGACCTCTATGTGCTACACCAGGTCGTCCCTGGTGATCCTCACAGCTATTGGAGGGGGCCCCAGCTCACTTCTGCTCACTTACTGCTCATCCGCCAGCAGCCTGGCAGTATTCCTCCACCTCTGTCCACCCCTGGCATGTCCCGCAGACCTGGGCTTGGGAAAGGGTGTGTGTGCCTGGGGATCAATCCCATGGGGGGCACTGGCTCCAATAAGCTCCTGTTTCCCAGGGGACCCAGGGCCCCCGTTTTAGTGCCTGCCAGCAAGGCGCCAGGCTGCCTGGGCACATTTCCCAATAAGTACGCCAGGGCTTCGAGCTTTTCTGGGAAACATGGGCTCCCCCTTCCCCCCGCCTACCGCCACCATCCCCGCCAATGCTGCTCAGTGGGAACTCTGTGGAACTCTGTGTATGACCTAGGAGTCAGGACACCTAGGGCTAAGTCCCATATTTGAGCTGGAGAGCCTTGGACAAACCTCTGCCCACTCTGAACCTGCTTCTTTATCCACATACAAGGGCCATGGCAATGCCCACCTCACCGGAGGAGCAGATGAGAGAGACAGGACTCCTTGAGGGTGTCATGCATTCCCTGTGCCCCAGGAAACAGGCAAGTTAGAGCTGGGGCTGTCACGGTGGCTGCAGAGGGGACACCAGAGGGACAGGACACTATCGTCTGCCTACTGGGGCCCTATGGCAACTTGACCCACTTAGCCTTTGAACTGCACCAATGGAGGTCTGCAGAGGGTGGGGTGTATCCCACAGTCCCAACCCCAGGGGCCTAATTTCCCCTCCTCACCCTAAGAGAACCCTCCACACGATGCCAAGCCACGGGAGCAGAAGCAGCTCTATGTTTACCTTCAATGGTGGGTCCCAGGTCCTTGCAAAACCCTTTGGGCTGCTCCAGAAACCCACCCCCCACATCCTCTTACCCCAGCTCAAGCCACCATCAGTTCTTGCCCAAATTATTCCAGTGGCCTCCCTGATTCCTTCCTGAGCCCCTACAATCTACCCCTCCCCACCCCTCACCCAGAGCAGTCAGAGTAGACCTGTGAAACCTAAGTCAGATCAAGTCACTGCTCTACTCAGAACCTCCCAACAGCAGCTCTCCCATCTCACCTCAAGTAAATACTACAATCTTTCTATTGGCACCTGGCCCCAACCCACTTACACCCTCCCTTACCTATCTGCCCCTTCTCATACCTCAGGGCCTTTGCACTTGCCATTCCTCTCCCCAGAATGTTCCCCACCCAGCCCCGGCCCCCAACCCCCAGATAGCCACGTGGCTTACTCTCGAACTTTCTCTAGGACTTTACTCAGAGCGTACCTCCTCACTAGGTCTTCCCAAACCTCTCCCTGTCATGATCTACTCTCTTATACTGCTTTTTCTCCCCACCTCTACCTCTCCCTGACATACAATCCATTCATAGGTCTCCATACTCATTGGGAAGCCATGAGGGAAGGCCTCTGTTTTGTTTGCTGCTGTATTTTCAGGACCTAGAAAAGTATCTGACACATCAAGCAGCTCAGTGACTATTTGCCATTTGTTAAATGGATGAATGCATTATCCCATCAAGGGTCACTGTTGATCACAACTCCTGCTGCACCCGACCAGCCGTGTTCTTTCCTACCTCCTAGCTCATGTCCATGCGGTGCCCTCTCCGAGGATCCCTCCCTACTTTCCTGGCTATTCAAACTCTTCCAGTTTTTAAGGCCCGACTCCAGCAACACCTCCTCCAGGCCAGCCCCTCAACCTCCTACAGCCCCTTCCAGTGTGCTTCTGGATTCTTAAGGCTCTGTCTGAGTGTCTATGGCTGCCTGGGGAGACTCCACTGTGGGGAGGCATGTGTAGCCTGAGAGATCACAGATGGGAGGGAGGGAAGAGGAGGGGCAAATCCCTACAGAGGATGGGGGGCTGGGGACAGGATTAGCAGCAGCCTCACAGCCTCCCAAACCCAGCTGGTCCCGGAAATGTGGGGTTGGAAAATGTCAGACTCAACTCTGGTCCATCCCCCAACTCTTCCCTGCTGGCGGTGGGGTGGATTCATTCCTGGACCACACTCCCCCCCCCCCCAAGTAGCCCAGGGCCCTAAGGAAGAGGGGGTGGGGAGAGGCAGGGAACAAACAGAGGAAAGGGACAGCCCTCTGCCTGTCCTCCCCCATCCCACCCTCCTCCTGCTGGGTGACAAGACATTTAATTATAGATATTTGGTACCACTCAGAATTCCAAATGTCCTAATCGCCTCTCCTCCCAGAACCAGTTTCCATGGAAAAATCACAGCAAAGAGCCAAGGAGGGAAAGGAGAGAACCCCCACCCCTTGGGTTCCCTGCCAAGGGGAGACAGAAGAAAGGTGACGAAGCACCCAGGCCTTCCTCGGAAAGGCAGGGAGCTGACTGGGTAGGCTGGGAAGTGTGTGTGTGTGGGGTGGGGAGGGCCCAGGCACGACTATCGGGAGCAGGGGTTGGGGGGCAAGGCCAGGGTTCTGGGACTTGGGCCTGGCTCTGCCCTGCCTTGCTATGTGAGCTTAGGCTCAGCATTCTCCCTTTCTGAGTCCTGAAGTTCCTCTAACCCCAACCCCAGGCCTTGGAGAATTAAACAACCACCAACACTCAGACTACTTGGGGTGCGCAGGTGACGCTTCCAACTTCCCCCAGACCCTGTCTTCCTACTCAGATGGAGGCCAATCCCACCCAGAAATAGGGAACCTTTGGGCCCCTTGACTTCTAAGACACCTCTAAGAAACATTCTAGGATTCAAAGTGAATCTAACTATCTGCAAGTCTAAGAATTCAGCGCTGCAAGAGTCTCAGAGTTTTCACATGTGAAGAATGAAACCTTCAGAGCGCCCGGCACATGGCAAACACTTAGTCAATGTCAGCCACTGTTCCTGCTACTCCAGTATGTTACAGTTCTGTGTGTCCGTCTGTGGTTCTGAGACGCAAGTCACTTCCCGTTTCTAAGCTCCAGTTGTCACATCTGTCAAGTGGTGTGCAGGTACCTGACAGCAGAAGCTGGAGCTCTAAGACTGCACTTTAAAGCTCAGGCGGGAAAAGCCCTGGAGTGGAATGCCGCTGACCATCCAGGCTACTGTGGGCTTAAGGGACATGGCAAAGGGCGTGGGGTACTCGGGCAGGGAAGCTCCCAGGCGCTGCCTCTCCCTACCCCCCTCCTGGACAGATGCAAGCAGGACAGATGCAAGAATAAAGCTACTGGTACTTCTCCCTCGTCCCCTGAGCTCTTAGGTTCTAGCCGTGGTCTAGAGCTGCCTTTCTTCCAGCTGCACCCCAATCTGCCTGTGTCCCTTGGCGACCCTGCAGGCTGAGTCCCTCCTATGGAGCCTCAAAGGCCAGCCAGGCAGGGTACTCTCCCACCATATAGATGGGATCACTGACCTGGCACCCAGGCCTCCTGCCTCCCAACCACACAGAGGGCAAATGTGGAGAGGTGGCCAGCACAGGGGTCCTCTTTGCCCCAACAGGTGTCTCTTCTCAGCCCCTAGCTGGGGCCACTCTGGTTTCTGCAACATCAGCAAATCTCCACGGCTTCTTCCCGTCTTCTTATTTGGAAGCCCACACCATACCATCTCCACCCACAGCTCAGGGAGCGTGACTGGAGCCCCAGGCCTGAAACAAGGGGGCATTGTCTCCTCTGGGAAGGCTAGTAGGAGGGGGTGGAGAGCTGCTCCCCATCTTCCTAGAGTCTAAAGAAAGAGGATAGCAGGAGGGATTCAAGCTAGTAGATGGGAGAACTTCCAGGCTTTATGAAGGGGAGGTGATTTGGGGGACGCTGAATCTCTTTTGAGTCTATTCAAGTCCACCAGGTTATACTGGGGTCCAGAGAGGCCAGCCCTGTGCTCAGAAATGAGCAGGAGGTGGGGGAAGAGCCCAAGGCTGGTCACAGAGAAGCACCAGGGACAGTGGAGCCTTTTCCCTGCTCTCCTGCCCTCAGGGAGGGAATGACCAGGTTGCCCACCCCTATAAGAGTCTGCCAGGTGGAGACCAATGCCCCCATTTCAGGGACAGGCATAGTGAAGGGGTGTGACTGATCCCGGGTCACACAGGGGCTGGAGCTGAGGGTCCAAAGCCTGCTCTTCTGATGACAGTACCAGGCCTGGCTCAGTCTCTGACTCACTCTGAGATCTGGACAGACTAATCTTGGACCTCAGTGTTCCTACCTGTACAGCGGGAGAGCAGGCTGCCAGTCTCTCCCTTAAGGGGTGAGGGGGGACATCAAGCTGGGCTTGGAAAAAAGGACTACAGTGGGCAATGAAAAAAATCTGAGGGCCTCCCTGGTGGAGCAGTGGGTTAAGAAGCAACCCATGAAGCTGTCCGCAGCCACTGCAGCACGAGTTCCATCCCTGGCCAGGAAGCTAACACACATGGTGCAGCAGACCTCTCCTGCCTCGCCCCTGCTCCCCTCAGCAGTGTATTTCAGTCAGTCTGCCTGTTCTGTTCCCCGCTCTGTCTCTGGTGAATCCTCTCACCCACCACACCTCTGGCCTATACCCCAGTTCTTGTATGCATAAATAAATAAATCTTTAAAAAAAAATCTGAGAAAGCCTCCATCGAGGCAAGAAGAGGACTATGTTATGGGCAGATATGTCCCACCTCACAGGGATGGGGGCGGGAGGGATGAGGAGGGAGGAGGACGAAGACCAATTCTGCAAGAGTTCCCACTTCCTTCTGGGTCTCAAAGCCTCTTTTAAGGAGCATTATCCACACAGCCCCTGCCTCCCCACCCCCACCCCCGCCCTGTTTCCTTAAGTCCCTTGGTTCACCCCATCCTCTCCCCTAAATTTGTCTTCAAGTTTCCCAGAGGAGATAATACAGGAAAGGCAGCTGCGTAGGGGGCTCTGCTCTCACCTCTATCCACATGTTACAAAGACAGAACCAACACCGGAGTTAGGGGAACCTGTGCTGTCCACCGGGCTCTCAGAAGGAAGAACAGATCCATAATTTCCCGTCTCCCACTCCCAGCTCACTGACTCTGTGGCCTTCAGGAAAGAACCCCAGAGCCAAGATGGGGAAGAG
This sequence comes from Talpa occidentalis, assembly GCF_014898055.3. NCBI lineage: Eukaryota > Metazoa > Chordata > Mammalia > Eulipotyphla > Talpidae > Talpa > Talpa occidentalis. The sequence continues at coordinate 38,666,565 of NW_023603184.1, read as the reverse complement.
ACAGGAGAGAGAAACAAGGAGAGTTCAGAGGGGCGTGAAAGCGCTGGGAACAGGGAGTGACCAAATTAGTCCAGAGTTTAGGGTTTCCAGGACGCTCCCGGCTCAGGCAGTGGGAGTACAGGCCACAGCTGAAATAACCTCAGGCCATCCCAGCTCTAGACCCGGAACCCAGAGCCTAGAACCATCTGAACCCACAGCCAAAACTACAGGAAAGACTGAAGCCAGAAGGCAAAAGTGGGGGTCTTAGGGAGAACAAGGCTCCCTGGGCCTGGGGGCTGACAGATGAAGGGGGATCAGAGCCACCAGGAAGGGGGTGGGGTGAGGTGGCACCTCCACCCTGACTGCAGAAGCAGCCCTGCCTGCTAGAGATCAGAACAGCTCCCAACCGCTCCAAAAGCCCCTGGCTGCTGAGCTTCAATAGCCCCTCCCTGACCCTACCTCCTCCTAAAGGCCCCCATGCTAATCAGAAGAAGTTCTAGCAGACATCAAGCCCCAAAGAATGCTCCAACTCCAACCAAAGAATCCCACCGCCCCTCCCCCGGCCCACCAAATCTGCACAGCCTCATCTGGTAGGAGACACAGGCACTGCTCTGTCCACACCACCATGACTTCAGATGTGGGGCCAAGTCATGAGAAATGCCAGGACCACCACTGTACTTCATGGGGCCCCCTCCCTCCCAGTTCTCCCAGGCCCAAGGAAGACGGATCTGTCACCAGAAAGTCACATGAAAGGCAAATTTTTGTCAACCGTGGAACCCAAGTCTAAACATCCTACAAGGGATCTAGCCAGAGGGCAGCACAGCTCTAGATAGTTCTCACTCTCACACTTCCTTGGGTATTCACAACAAAGGACCAGATAGGAATCTCTAAGACCAGTCCCTGAGAAACATCTAAAGAAGGCGATTAGAACCTTTTGTAATTATCACCCAGAACACCTTGGGGAAGATAAAATAACCTTTGACATTAGCAGCAGCAGAAGCCTGAGGTCTCTGGGGTCTGAAGAGATGGGAACCTGTCATTAACACTCATAAAATTGCCTGGCACCTCCCGGACCAGAGAAGTAAGCATCCCCAGACCTGGACACCTGCCCATTGAGCATACACAAAAGGCTCCTGCAGAAGTCACTGTCCACTGCTCTCCTGCAGCCCTGCTCCAAAGGGCCCCCACAAAGTACTCACCACTTGTGGCTTGCTGCAGCATTTGCTGGCTGGAGCAGGCTCATCTGGAGCGCGGGCTGCCTCAGGAGGCTTGGCTTCAGAAGAGGGTGGTGCAACTGGAGTCAAAGAGGGCACATCCACTGGCACTGGGGTAGGGACCTCGCCAGAGTGTAGGGTCAGCATGTACTGCTTAGTGACGTCCTCAAGTGACGGTGCCTGCAACATGGAATGGGCTCTGGCAGGGAAGCCCATGGGTTCCGGCACAGCCACAGGGGGGCCAAGGGAAGTTGGTGGCTCAGGTACCACAATAGGCATGAAGGTGGCGGGCACACTGGCATGGCGAACGTGTTTGGAGGAGGGCCGGGCATGAGAGAGGCTCCCAGACTGGTCCTGATTGCCCTTCACTCTCTGTAGCTCCTGATGACTGCTCCGGGCTGGGCGCTTCTTGGAGCCACGGCGGATGAGCCTCGGGGACAGAATGTCAGTCAGTTTAGGGTCAAGGTGGAAGTCTTGGCGGGCAGTGGAGGAAGGCGGTGGGGCCTCGGGGAGGGTCTTCTCAGACTGTGCCCGGCCCCTGGAGGGACTGGGTTCTTCCGGCTCTGCCTGCCGCTCTGCAAGGATGGGTTCACTGCTGGATGGAGGTAGCATGGGTTCCACCTCTCGGATGGGCTCCCCTCCTGGGCCCTCGAATCCTGGCCCAGCAAGCTCCCCACGGCGGCTGGGGTCACTCAGAGATTTCTTCTTTGGGGCTTTGCCAGCAACCCTGTCGTCCACCACTCTGCCCAAGGCACCAGGCCCCTGAACAATGCTCTGAATAACCTCCTGGTAACCCTTGCTCTCCTCACTGCCCACGGACCAGTCGCTGTGGCCACTGGTCAAACCCTCATCCACAGCTGTGGCTGCTGGAAGTCCTGTCTTGGGGCTCAGTGAGCCCAAGAGGTTGCTATCCACAGAGAACCCAGAGGGCTCCTCAGAGGTAGCAGCACGATGGCGCTGGGGAATTGGGTCACTCAGAGACCTGTAGGCTTCACCTGCCTCCCCGTTGCTCAGTTCAGTCCCACCAGGACCTGAAGGTGGAGCTTTACGTCTTCGGCGGAGGGCACCTGGTGTGGAAGGAGTGTCAGGAGACACCAGGGCCCACCCACCCAGAGTGTCTTCAGCCCCAGGGCCATGGTGGTTTGTCTGAGCTGAGGATGAGGAAAGGGGTCGCCACACCCCTGTGGTACCCAGGCTGCAAATGACTGAAACAGGAGGCTCAGGGTCCGCCCCAATGCCCTCATCCGTAAGGCTGGACTCCTGGCCAGAGAGCTCCTCCTGGGACCGTTGCCCCTGGGTCACCTCTCCAGGCCAATCAAGGTTTCCAGAGGGAACATCGCTGCCATCATCCTGCTGGGCGCCCATGCGCTGGATCTTCTCAAACACCTGACGGGCTTCTTGCACATACTGATCCTGGACAACATGAGGCAGTGGGTCCTCCTCGGCACCTGGGCCTGCCAGCAGGAGCTCAGAATTGCTGGGCTTCAGGACACTGGTGCGGGGTAGGCGGCGGACCAGGGGCTTCTCAGAGCAAGTAAAGGACTTTGCCCTCCGCAGGGTGGCTGTCAAGTCCTTGAGTGTGGGGCGGGTGCCAGGGGATGCTGGAGCTGGGGCAGGCATGGGCCCAAGTTGCCCCACTTGGCCAGCTGCTGATGGTGAGTCTCTGCCATCTAAGGAGCCACTCGCAGGGTCCCCGGAACGCCCACCAATCTTTCGGACCCTCAGCTCTGAAAGGTCTGAGCGCAGGAAACTGAGCAGTGTAAGGGTCTCTGAGGCAATATCTGGATTCGACAGGGACTTGCGTTTCCTACTCTTGTCCAACTCCAGTCCTACATTTCGCAACGCTCTGGTGGTGCCCGAGGGTCCCTTGCTGCGAGTCCGAACCTGTGGCCTTAAGAGGAGTCCTTCCCCAGTTCCAAAGCTAGGGGAACGATAGACACCCCAGCCCCCAGAAGCTCGGCTAGCCCACAGGTCCTCATCCTTGAGGGTCTCGGTGCTGGAATAACGGCTGCCACCACGGGAGCCTGATGGGCTTGCCAGGTATGCAGGAAAGCTCACCTTGGCCACCCGGAAAGCTCCCCCCACTGAGTCAGACAAGGGCCGAAGTCCCTCCTGGGGACCTGGTACAAAGGGAGGCGAGCCAGTACCCCAATTTCGAGGTCCTTCCTCACTAGGGGCTCTTGGAGACGTTGGGGGATCCGGGGTCCTGGCTCCCCCTGCCGAGTCCATGCTGCCCAGATTTAACCCATAATTGTCCGGCCTACAGTCCTGATCCAAGGGGGCGCTTCCAGGCCCGGGCCCCAGGCCCCCTCCCCAGGGGCGGCCTCCCTCACCGTCGTGGTCCTCGTCACTGCCCGAGGAGTGGCTGCCGCGGTAGGCCGAGGTCTGCGCCCGAGTCGGAGGCTGCGGGCCCTCCTCTTCCTCCTCGCTGGAGCTGGCAGCCCGGTTGCGGCTGACAGGATAGGAGGAGGCGATGCTGGAGGAGGAGGAGCAGGAGGCCCGGGCCCCGGGCTGCGGTTGGGAGAAGCTATGCCAAGAATGTAAACCATCCGCCGGACGCTGCGCCCGCTCCGGCTGCTGCTGCCGCCACCTCTTCGCTTCGGCCCCGGGGCCGGGCAGTGGCCGCGCCGAGCGCAGCCCGGCCAGGGGGAAGCACGTCCGGGGAGGTGGCGTCGGTGGCTGTCGGGGCTCCCGAGCCAGGGGCTCCCAAGCGGCCCCGTCAGGGCAGGGCGTCCCCGCGGCCTCGGAGTCGGCACTAGGGCGCCTGGAGCCGGGGCCCCCGAACAGCTTGCGCATCTCGGTGACGCTGGGCCAGGCCCCGCGCGCCGCGCCCTCGGCGGCTTCTTCCGCGGCCGCGGGGGAGACGCCCCCGTCCCGGGCCCCGGCGGGGTCGCCGTCCGGACGCCGCGCGTCGAAGCGCCGGGAGAGCTGGCGCACCGACGGCGAGAGGCTGCGCAACGGGCGCGGCTGCGCGGGGGCGCCCGGGGGCCCCGACGCCAGCTTGGACACGCGCCGGGAGGGCTGGCCCGGGGCGGCCGCGGCCGGCCGGCACGAGGCGCGGCGCCGCAGCCCGGGGGTGTCCGTGGCCTCCTCCTTCGGCCCCGGCCCGCCGCTCCAGCGCTCCAGCAGCTTGAACGAGACGCTGCGATAGAGGGGGGGCCGGGGCGCCCCGTCCGCCATGGTGGCGGCGCTCACTCCGGGGGGCTGGCCTCGGGGAGCCGCGGCCAACCCCCCCGCGCCCCCGCCCCGAGGGAGCGCAGCGGCCGGGCCCGGAGCCGGGGTCCTAAGGCCGCAGCGCGAGGGCGTTCGCGGGGCGCGGGCGCAGAGGCCGGGGCAGGGGGGTCTCCGCCACGGTTCAAGTTTCCGCGGCCGCGGGCGCCCGAGGCTCCATCCCAGGCGGCCCTCCCGCCTCAGTGCCCGCCCCAGGGCCCGGCCCCCGCCCCGGCCGCGGCGCCCCGAGCATCGCGCTGGGCCGGGTCCCCGCAGGGCTCCCGCGCGGCCCCTCGGCCCTGCGCCCGCCGCCGGCCTCCCTCGCGCCCGCTCCCGCTCCGGCTCCGGCTCCCTCCCTCTTGACTGCTCCCAGCTCCCTTTTGTTGCAAATAAACTTTGTGGCAGAGGAAAGGGGGCGGGGGGCGGGGCCTCGCGCCCAAAAGAGGGGGTGGGCTCCGGGCGCGCGCAGGGCTGGGAATTGGGGGGCGGGGGCGGAGGAAGTTGGGAGGAGCCGGAGGAGACGCTGGGCGGCTCGAGCACATGCAGACCGGAGCCGCCCTCCAGCGAAGCCCCCCGGGACCCCGGCGGGCTGAGTTGCCCCCCGGGTCTCTCCCTGGCAGAAGCAAGTGCCGAGTGGGGCGGCCCTCGAGCCTCTGCGGGTCTGCTGCTCGGTGCAGAAACACCTCCCGCCCCGAGGGGCCCAACATGGCAACCTCAGACCCACCGACTAGGACACACAGGTACACGCAGAAACACTCCCAGCCAGGAAACGGGCGCGACTCACCACTAGGGGGAGCCGCGGGCTCGGGGCGCCCCGCCCCTCGCGGGGTAACTGAGACCCCGTCCCGCCTGCCGCTCCCCTCCTGCCTCTACGGCGGGTCCAGCTCTGGGCGGGCCTCCAGCCCACCCCACGCTGATTCAGGAGCCCCACCCTTTGTGAACAGGCCCCCTTAGCCCCCAGTACCCCAGGGCCTACCCCCGCCACGCCCCCCACTCGTCCCCGCCTTCTCGACGGCGCCTCGCCCCGGAGCTCCACCCTGCACCCGCCCCCTCCGGGCGCAGCGCTCCTGGGGGCGCGGCTCTCGCGCCCTCTACCGGCCCGGGTCTCCCCCCTGAGGGCCCTGGACCCGGTCTCCGCACAGCACAGGCACAGGCCCCGAGGTTTGGGGAGACGTCGCCGCGTTACTCCTTTGAAGCCTGGTCTACCTAGTCTCTTCGGAAGCGGTTTCAAACCTACCTACACCAAACAAGCCCTTCGCAGAGCTCGCTCTGCCCCTCTCTTTCGGCCTCACACACAAGAGGTGCTTCCACGGGAAGGCCCTCGCCTGGCCTGCGCGCCTGCCCTCGGCCGCTGCCCCCTCCCGACAGGGAAGGGGTCGGTAGCTTCTGCTTTCAAGCTGATCCAATGCTTGATCTCTCCTGCCTCTGCCCCAGTCCGGCTCGCCTCTCGCGGCCTGGGCGCTGGGGCCTCCTCAGCGCCACTCGCCTCCGCTACAACACGCTCATCTTCCCTGGCCCAGCTGAAGTTCATGACAGGAGCGAATGGGAGTTTGCGGGGTGCCTGAGGTGCAGGGGTAATAGTCTCTCATTTATTTCGGTTAGTCCTCGAATCACCCTTGGAGGTAGATGTTGTTGCTCCTTCTCTGTGGGACGTGAAGAAGTAATTTTGAATAGTATACAAGTCAAGAAATGGCAGCCCCCATGACTCAAACATGCAGATTTCAGGAGCTTCAAACACCATGCTCCTCCAGCCAGCCTTGCCTGGGCCCAGATGCCTGATGAAAAAGGGGGTTCGCTCTCCTCTGAGCCCCCAGAGGCTTCCTCTGCCTCTTCCTTGGGCCTGGACATGTCTCCCCAGGAACAGCACAGAGGGGGACTGACTCTAACCTCCTCTCAGCCCAAGAGCAGGTGATTGGGTTGCACTAGGCTGGGGCCTGCGACCAACAGGCCCTGATCCAAATGGGAAAGGCAGGGAAGAACTGAAGGGCAGGATGGTTGGTGCTCAGGTATTGTCTGTCTTCCACGTGGCTAAGGCGGGGAGAGGGAGGAGGCTTGCTGCTTACTTTGGGTTGTAGGAAATCACTGCAGGGAGAAGAGTCTTCCTCTTTGAGCAGAGGCCAGCCTCTTGTGAGTCCCTCACTTCAGCTTTGTCTCAGCTCTGCCTCAGAGGGTCAAATACATCCCTCTTCCCTGGGAAATTGATCGGCAGGGAAGAGAGCCCCACCATGTGACTTGGGTAAATCCCTGCACTACCTGGGCTTCAGCTGCCTCATCTGAAAAATGAGGAGTGGGTCTAGGTCTCTCCAAGGGTACTTCTCTCTGACTCTATTTTAAGTCAGACTCATTTCCTTCCTCTTGAGTTTTTTCTTTTTCTTTTTCTTTTACAGATTTATTTATGCATACAAGAGCTGGGGTACAGGCCAGAGGTGCAGGGGGTGAGAGGATTCACCAGAGACAGAGGGGGGAACAGAACAAGCACACTGACTGAAATACACTGCTGAGGGGAGCAGCAGGCAAGTGAGGAGAGGTCTGCTGCACCATGTGGGTTGCTCCCTGGCCAGCTGGGGATCAAACCCGTGCTGCAGAGGCTGCGGGTAGCTTCACAGGTTATGAAGTTCACCCCTTGTGCCACCAGGGAGGCCCGAGTTTTTTCTTTATACTCTTTTGGGAAAGTTTTGGTATGGGGAGCAGCCTCACCCCAGGAGTTACTGCTCTCCCCAGTAATGATGATCCTTACCGTATGAAATTTGCACTTTTCCAAGCTCCTTCACAGCCTGTAATTTTTTGTCTTTACATCACTTCTGGGATAGAGGTTCTTATTCCCAAATCACAGATAGGCCCGATGGAGAGGAGCAGAGACTCAGATCACAGGCCCCCAGGGTCCTGCGGCTTCGTCTTAAGGTGGTTAGGCTGGGCCTTTGGTTCAGGAAGCCCCTTGGTGGGAAGGAAGGGAGGGTGTTGAAGGATCTGGGCTGGGCCTTCTCCCAGTCCAGAGGATGTGCACCCAGAGAGTGGCCTGACTACTTCCAGCACCTCTTGATTTTTCCCACCTCCACCCCCTTCTGATTCAGGATGAGACAAAGTCATCTTTCAGGCACAGGGGTCTTGGGTGTTTTTAGTCTTCAGAAGATCCCCCTAGTTAGGGGCTGGGAGCACTAGGTCCCAGGGTGGAGATAGGAGCACTGAGCTGGGAGTCTAGAGTCAGGCCTAGGGCAAGCACTTTCACAGATGTACCAGGTGACCCTCAGCAGGTGACTCTTTCTTTGGGCCCTGAGCTCCTCCTTTATTAAAGGGGAATGAAAACAATTACTGGGTAGCAGTGAGTCCTGGTGACCCAGGATTAGGGAGATCAAGATGGAAGGTGTTGATCATCACAGACCAGCGATGGACTGGGATACTTAGGAGGGTAAAAGATGAGGAATGATAAGACCCCAAGAAGCAATGAGCTCAGGGAAAAGGTATCTCACGGGGCTCCTGACTTCATTCTGAAGACAAATAGAAACAACCTGAGATTGTCTTCTCTCCTATGGTCTTATGTCTCAAAGGCACACAATTAAATTATTTATGGTGTTTGTTCATGATACATTCTCATGAGTTATTTAATTTGCTCTCACCAAAAAAAAAAAAAAAAAGGAAAACAAATAGTACAAAACAATAAAACCTCATATAATGTTATATGCCATTTATATCTCAATTTAAAAAAAATCTAAGACCTTTACAATGACCCACATCTCATTATATAGCCCCCCCCATTTTATTTCCCCCCACAGGACATCACCATCTCCACAAATGCCATGTTCAGTATTCTGAACATACATTTTTTGTAGTTTTATTGCATTTTCATATTCCTTCAAAGCATATGTTTTCATTTCAGTTGTTTTTAATTTTATAATAATGGCATCCTGCTGTATATAATTTTTTGGAATTTTTAAACTGTCATTTAGAATCTTTTATCAAATTCCATCCAAGATTATCCATCATATTACATGTCATGATTAGCTTTCTATAAACAAATTTTGCTTTCTGTGTACAAATCAGTGTTAATGAAATAAAAATAAAGCTGTATATTAGGTAAAAAACTATATTAACCTTTGATTCAAACATTATTCCCAAGCTTCTTCAGCTTAATTAACTACAAAGAATGAAGTGTGTATAGGCAAAAACTGAAAAGAGCTGCAGGGTACAAGAGACTCAAGCTTAAAAATATGAGAGCTCTAGATTTTATTGAATCCATGAAAAAAAATTTTTTAAAGATTTATTTATTTATGCATACAAGAGCTAGGGTACAGGCCAGAGATGCGGAGGGTGAGAGGATTCACCAGAGACAGTGGGGAACAGAACAGGCAGACTGACTGAAATACACTGCTCAGGGGAGCAGCGGGTGAGTCAGGAGAGGTCTGTTTTGCCATGTGGGTTTCTCTCTGGCCTGCCAGGGATCGAACCCATGCTGTAGAGGTTGTGGATTGCTTCATAGTGTGGTGCTTAACCCCTTGTGCCACCAGGGAGTCCCCATGAACAAAAATTTTTAAAGTAGTCAAATTATAAAATATCAGCTCCCAGTAACTTCAAGATTTATCTTCTTCTGAAGTTGACTTATTTCAGTTTGCTTCGTTCTTGGAAGCCTATTCAATTTTTTCCACAAGATCTGGAACTTCCTCATTATCCTCCTCTCTAGTAGCAAGTGATACTTTTCCATACACAGATTGTTGGGGCAGTGCTGGTCTCCTAAACTAGCCTGTCTGCACCGCGCTGGTGTCAGATGCTTGTCCATAATCCTAACAGTGTTTGCTGCCAGAGATGTCTGAACTTTTGGGTTGTTAAAGTGAATCATTGTTCCTTGGTTTGTGAACATATTCACCTCTTCAATATCAGAGATACTGTTTACCCCTAATTTCTTTAAGGAGAACTGAAGGTTTTTTTAATCATGCGCTGTAGCTGATCTACAAGTTACCGTCTTTCTGCGAGTAGCGCGAGCAGTCGCTTTCCCAGCAATGTACACTTGTGCTGCAGTTTGGTGAGTTTCTTCTGGTTGATGATCGTTTCTTTCATCTTGTTGGAGCAGAAAAAAACAAGTGGGGGATTAGGGTTGGAACTCAGGGTGTCTCTGGCAGACCAGCTGAGATGAGGCCTATTTGGGGGATTTTTTAAACTGACTATTGCAATGCTAGGAGTGCAGAAGCTGCTCAGTGTCTGGGAGGCGTTGTCAAGCTTGGGTCGAATCACTTCTATCCTTTTTGACATTCTGTGTTTCCTTTTCTGAGAAGTGTTTGTGCCTCTTGCCCATTCTTCTGTTGAGTTATCATACTTTTTTTTATTTTATACAAAATCCTGCCCAGAATTTTCCATGCTCAATACCCAGGGCAGCAAGGGAGGTTTGGTGGTATAATCACTGTGTTACAGGTAAACAACCAGAGACTCAGGGAAGTGAAGGGGTTTGTCCACTGCCCTTCTGCACCGAGCTAATGTCTTCTTCAAAAAACAAAACAAACAACAACAACAACAAACCCAGAAGTTTAAAAAAGATAGACTTTTTTTTCTCTCTCATGCAAAAGCAGATTTAGGTGGCCCCAAACTGGAATGATCAAATGATCAAATGATCAAATGGCAGAGCTTTCTGCTCTGCCAGCCACAAGAGGGTGCCCTTGCTGTTATGATCCTCTTGGTCTAAGATGGTGCTCTAGCTGTGATACCCTGTTACAAGCAACAAGAAGGGAGAGGATGCAAAGAAACCACCTGTCTCTTAAAGACAGTCCGCTTTCTCCAAAATTAACGGCCTTAGAGTATTCTGATTATATCTCAGTGGCCAGTAATAAGTTATCTGACCACACGTAACTGCAAGAGAGACTGGGAAATGAAATTTTATTCTAGAATGTGTGTGCCCAGATCAAAGAGTACTGATATGGTAGTTGGCACTTAGCTGTCTCTATCACAACTTCTTAGGGGACCCTAGTTACTAGGACTGAGGAGAGCAGGTGGACACTTGGATGGTAGGTGCAGAAAGGAAAAGAGAAGGGAGGGGGCATGAGGTAGGAGGGTTCTAGCATCTGGGTTAGGGAAAGGCTGAGTCATCTTAGCAAATCAGTTTTCACATCTGGGCCTTAGTGTCCCCAAATGTGATAGGAGGTGTTCTAAGGATTAAATGCATGGCACCTGGAATCCAAAGAGTCCAACAAATGGTCATGACTATTGGTAGCGTGGCTCCCCAGAGCTTCCCTGACCTGGCACCCAAGGCCTTTACTCTCCAGCTTCATCTCCCTCCTCTGTCCCTCTGCCCCTCCCCCTCCCCCATCTTTTAGAAAGGAAGGAGCACTATGGGTGCTTAGGTGGGGGGGCATGTCAGAGTGACTACACCTGAGGGGGTAATCCCACACTGTCAACATCCCAAACTGTAAAGGATGTAAAATAATGTCACTTCAATAAGTAAAAAGAAAAGAAATAAAAAGGAAGACCTTCTTTGCCGTGTCTGGTTCTGTTGTTTATGGACCCGTATGGGACTCCAGCAGGCAAGTGCAGGCCACACTATTCTACAGGAAGAAACTGAGATCTTAGCAGAAGGAGCGAGGACTGAAAAGGTAGGAGGTGATGAGGAGAAAGAGCAGAGGAGATGAGGAGCCTCCAAGGTGTGGCTGAGAGAAGAGGTGCACAGTGGGAGAAGAGCAGGTGAAAGGGTTTGCGGGGGGACTTCCCTTTGCTGCCTCCATTGGGCACTTCCATGAAGAAGCTTTCCTGGGGCTCTTTAAGGCCCTGGTCTAAGATGCTTCTATCTGAGTGACCTCCAGGCAGCCTTCCAGGTGCCCACCCTCCAAATGATGGAGTGCAGAGCACAGGGTGGAAGTCCGTGGGCACTGCCTGTCTTCAGCCTGGTTGGTCCATGGGCTCTAGACCACAGAACCTCCAAGTATCTGCCTCCTGGCAGCCTTGCGTCTCCTCAGCTGCTGACTTCTCCTTTTAGAATGAAGTTGTGTTGAAGGGCTGTTTCTGCTCATTTGGGGAGGGGTTGCCAGTAGAAGTACTCCCAGGTACCAAGGACACCCTGAGCCTGAACGAGGCCCATCTGAAGCGGTGGATGGAGAAGAGGTGGGTGAAGAGGAGGGTGGAGAAGAGGCGGGTCTGGGCTTTTCTGGCATTTAATACTCTGGCCCCACCAGCTCCGTATTTGCCCACCTCCTCCACACAAGCGATACCCAGGGGCTTAATTGAAACTCACTGCTGCTTTCCAGATGGACTCAACACATCTCCACCTCCAGAATTTGAACACAGGATGCCTTCTAGCAGGGGCGCTCGCCTCCGCTCTGACTTTGGAATTCCTCTCCGATACTTTCTTCTGCTGAGCCCCCACCAACTGAAGCATCTGGCTTGCTCTTGACCTAGTTTGGAGGTGGTTGCAGGATAGCTCTTATTTTCTCAGCTTTTGTAAACAGGAGGCCACATGCCCTCCACCCCAGCTCTCTGGCTGCCAGCCTCAAGGCAGAGCCCAACTCAAGGCTGGCCCAGGCTATACTTCTGTTTGCAAAGCTCCCATTCATTCATCAGGTGCAGATGACCCTTCGTCATAGAGATCTTTCCTGACTCCTCAGACCTAGTCATGAGCATCCTTTAAGCATCTCTTCCCCCAGCCATGCTTCCCTCTGTCACATCCCTGATATTATACTGTCAGTGTTTGTAAATCTAGTAGTTGGGAGTTTGCATGAGGTAGGGCTGGGACTGCTTCTTCTGGGGTCTGAGAACCCACCCAGATGCAAGCACAAGGTATCAGTGAAGATTTGCTGAATGAATGGAACATCATACTCCCCTACAGAGCTCATATTCATCCCTCAAAACCCACCTCAAATGTCCCTTCCCAGATGTACTCACTTCCTCCTCCCATCTTCCCTACTCTCTTCATTGGTGAGTCCAAAGCATGCAGCATACTCCTCAATTACAGTTCATGCCACACTATATTTTTGTGAATAGCTTAATATGGTCTCCCTACCCTCCATGGTCAACAGGGGCCTTCTGGGGAGCCAGGTTCAGGACTTTCCTGTCCCTGTGACCACAGGCTAATACAAAGAAAGGGCTCAAGAAATCACTGTTGAAACTTCGGGGTCTGTGGGCCACCTTACTCCTTGCCCAACTGAGTTAAGCTTTCTGCATGGTTTTGGGTTGGTGGGGCCTCTGGTACCCCAGTCACAAAGGCAAACAGTCCACGCCCCAGGTGCCTTGCCACAATGGGCTCAGCCACCCTGCCGCTGCCATTTGGCCGTGAGTTTCTGCAGCAATTCCTTTGGCCGCTGACGAAACTTCTTCTGGGTGAAGTAGAAGAGAATGGGATCCAGCACGCTGTTGAAACTGGCGAAGGGCCGCGTGCCTTTGTAGGCAGCCGCAAAGGCCTCCAACATGGAGCAGGGGACACGGTGTGCAGAGCGCACCCCCAAGTAGGCGGTCTTGGTGATGTGGAAAGGCAGGAAGCTGATGACAAAGACGGCCGCCACCACCACTGCCATGCGGGCTGCTTTGCTGCGTCGCTCCTGGGCCACAGGCTCTGCAGGGCCATCCTGGAGGCACAGATGGCGGGCCAGGCGCCAGTAGCAGGCCAGCAGGGCAATAAAGGGCAGCAGAAAGCCAATGACTGTGAGGGCCATGCCATAGGGCATGTAGTGGGAAGCCAGGTGGGGCGGGCTCAGGTCATAGCAGACGGTGCGGTTGCGCTGGCTGCCCGTGGTGGCAAAGACAGCTGTGGGCAGGCACAGGGTGGTCACCACCAGCCACACGAACCCACACACTAGCCAGGCAGTCCGGCGGCCCCCACGCTTGTGCCAGAGGGCTAGAGGGTAGCAGATGCCCAGGTAACGCTGGAAGCTGATGCAGGTGAGGAAGAGGATGCTGCCGTGGAGGTTGGCATAGAACAGGAAACGAACCAGGCGACAGGTTAAGTCACCAAAGGGCCAGTCGTCAGCTCTGGCATAGTTGTAGATGAGCAGGGGCAGGGAGCAGGTATATAGCATGTCAGCCAGAGCCAGGTTCAGCGTGTACACGGCTGTGCGGGTCAGGGCCCGGCGGGACATGAAAATCTGGACAATGACACAGGCATTCAGTGGGAGGCCTGCCACCAGCACCACTGAGTACACAGGTGGCAGCAGCAGGTGCTTGAAGTTCTCGTGGAAGACGCAGTGGATGGGTGCTGAGTCTGGCAGCTGGGCTGTTTCATTGTCCCACACCATGGCTTCCCAACTAGGCTTCCTATATCAAAAGAGACTGGGGAAGAACACATAACCTATCAGTGACACACCCACTGACTAACCAATAGGCCCCTGTCCCTCTGGATCTCCTCACCAGAACTATCTCTCCTATTCACCACCCCATGGAGGACCACACACCACACTGGAGTTTAATAAAATTCACGCTTGGGTGAAATCCCATTCACCTTCTTTTTTTAAATTATTTCCCACCAGGCTTCCTGGCGAGCTTCTATTTATTCTTCAAAACCCTAGTCAAATGCCTCCTCCATAGGTGAAGACTGATGACAGTCTTGGGTCTGAATCCCGACTCTGTTACTTGCTAACTATGTGACTTTGGGCTAGTGATATACCTCGTCCGAGACTCTGTTTTGCCATCTGAAAAATAGGAGGATGGTGCACTAACTTCTCAGGATGCCATGAGATTAGAGGCACTAAATACACAATGCAGGGCTTTCCTGGGCTCCTTGAAGTTTGGGGCTTGTGGTCAGGGTGGGCCTGCATGTCTCTTCCTCACAGATCCAGAACCTTTTGAGGAAAATGGTGGGGTCTGGTGCTTCCCTAAGAGCCCAGCTGGGAGTACAGGGTAGGAGGGCCCTGAAAACTCTTATTCAACATGAACAAAATGTTCACTCAGGGGCCTCCCTGGTGGCGCAAGGGGTTAAGCACCACACTATGAAGCAATCTGAAGCCTCTGCAGCATGAGTTTGATCCCCAGCTGGCCAGGGAGCAACCCACATGGTGAAGCAGACCTCTCCTGTCTCGCCCACTGCTCCCCTCAGCAGTGTATTTCGGTCAATCTATCTGTTCTGCTCTCCACTCTGTCTCTGGTGTGGCCTCTCACTCCCCCGCATCTCTGGCCTGCACCCCAGCTCTTGTGTGCATAAATAAATAAATCTTTCAAAAAAAAACAACCAAAATGTTCACTCAGTTTAGATTCCACCTTTCAAAGCCATCATCCTGTTTTGGTAGTGCTCTTCTTATCTGTAAAATGGGGGAAAGAAATGATCCAGGAGTTCTTTTTCCATTTGATTTGAGGCTACAAAGTCACATCTGGCAGAGTCACTGAGGCCACAGTGCCCCCTGATGGCTAGAGTGAAAACAGCGTCCTGAAGACACATGGCTGAGGAACCAAGTCATCTTACCTGAGTTAGAAGCAGCGTCAGAACTAGAACTCAACTGCCCCACTCAGAGGAGGCAACTTAGAGTAGCTCATAGAATGGAATGTAAAGGTTAAAGTCCAGCTTCAAAGCTAGGCAAGCAGGTTCGAATCTCAGCACCCCTTCTTCCAAGCTTTTCAACCCAGGGCATGTCACTCACTTTTTCTGGGCCTGTGTTGTCATCAGTAAAATGTGTCCTAAGCATGACATGCAGTAGGTGCTTAATAAATGTTATGCCATGTCACTGTATACTATATCTTGTCCCTCCATTTATCCCTTCAGGTTGGCTTTTTTTTTTTTTAATTTTTATTTATTTATTTATACAAGCACTGGGTACAGTCAGAAGCGCGGGAGGGTGAGAGAATTCACCAGAGCCAGAGCGGGGAGCAGAGCAGGCAGAAGGACCAAAGTACTCTGCTGAGGGGAGCAGCGGGTAGCAGGAGAGGTCTGCGCGCCATGCGGAACCCTCCTCCGGAGGCCGGGGAGCAGCCGGGGATTGAACCTGCGCTGCAGAGGCTGCAGGCAGCTTTGCAACCCAGCGCTCAACTGCTGCGCTACCGGGGAGGCCCGTTTCAGGTTGACTTTTGAGGAGTCACCAGCACAAATGCTATAAGAGGTTCTTGAGTAAGTCTCGCTTCCTAACTGGAAGTTCCACATTTGCTAGAGAGAATTCACAACTTAAATTCACAACTAAAATCTAGAGAGAATTCACAACTTAAATCCAATGGATATGTAAGACAAAGCCTTTGAGATAGTGAGTGGAATCCTTCCCTCTTTCTATTTTACAATGAAGACATTGAAGCCCAGGAAAAATATGAAATCTTGCAAATGTCCTCAGAGGGTGATAGAAGGTTGAGGCTGAAAATAAGGCTCTGGTCCAGATGTTCAGGTTCAAATCTTCCACATGTGAGCTCTTTGGCCTTAGCTCATAACTGAAACTTTGCCTTAGTTTCCCCCTTTATAAAATGGGGTAACAGTGCCTACCTCATAAGGTTGTTGTGAGGATCAGTGCCTGGCATAGAGCAACTCAGCTGGTCTTCATGTGAATAAACCTGCTAAATGAAGGGAGAAGATTATAAAGAGCTACATTAGGGCAAAACGTAACTCCCCAAACTAATCCCTCTCTAAAATCTGATTTTTTTTAATGATTTATTTATGCATACAAGAACTGGGATGTAGGCCAGAGGTGTGGGGGTGAGAGGATTCACCAGAGACAGAGTGTGGGGGAAGAGCAGGCAGACTGACTGAATACACTGCTGAGGGGAGCAACGGGAGAGGCAGGAGAGGTCCTCTGCTATATCATGTGGGTCAGCTCCCTGCTCCCTGGCTGGCGGGGGATTGAACTCATGCTGTAGTGGCTAGCCCCTGTGCCACCAGGGAGGCCCCTAAAATCTGATTTTGATGAAAATATGTTACCAGATTCTGGGTAACTGAAAAATGACATTTGTATTCTCTAGTCTTGCATCCCACATAAAATGGGGTTATCATTATTTATCAAAGACCCTTTATGGGCTTCAGTCCTGTGGAGTCCTGGGTGCCCAGCTAACTATTAGGCATGAGGGCAAAGAACCATTAGGCCCAGGGAAAAGCGTGGCAGTGCCCCCAGTGTAGCCAGGGTGCAAAGGTTAGTACAGGCCGAACAATTGTTCATCCATTCATCTCTTCATTTGTTTGTTCAGGCCATTCTTTCATTCATGCATTTATTCTCTTATTTTAACATACCAAGCATTTAATAAGTACATGTCGCCTCTTGGATCCAAGAAGTCTTGGTAGACAGATGAGACAGACACACATACACACACACACATGCACACACATCCCCATCCCCATCCACATATACAGACTACACCAATGTGGGGGACTAGTGTGAGCCAAAAAGACAGAAAAGACTTTTTAGAAGAGGGTGGATAGAGGAAAATCCTGGAGGTTGAGGAAGATTTCCATGGGTGGAGGGGGATATGAGGGCCCCTGGGGTGTCCCAGGTGGGGAGGAAGGTGGACCTGAGAGGGCAGCAGCCTGCTGGGGCAGAGGGTCATGGTAAGGAGGACGAAGCAGCTGGAAGGAAAGGAGCTGTGCCCCAAACTCCTTTGGGAGGCTTATAGCCCTCAGACACCACTCCAGAGAGGGCCCTCTAGGGGACTCTAGGGTTTTCTGCCTTCCACTCTTTGGTAGGATTGGTCATCTGGGAAGGAAGCAGGAGGCTCACAAATCTCAGGTGGGCTTCCAAACAGGCAGGCCCGGCTCCCTCACCCACTCTGCCTTCTGAGGACCTAGGAGGAGCGTGCTGATCTCCCAGTTCCGTGCAGAAATTGTCCCCAGGGAAGGGACATTTGGCCCCTGCCTCTGGCCAACATCTGACGCTTTCTCTCTCAAGCTCTCACATCTGTCACCTGCTCTCGAACCCCAAGGCTTGGACCAGCTATTCTGCTCGTAGTAGGAGACTTTCAGATATGGCTTTGATTACATCCTTTCCTGCATGCTTCTGGTTTGGGGAGAGAGCTCATTTCCCCTGTCCTGATTTTTAAACCCAAGCCCTCCAGCCTCATTGGACTCCTCTGGGATCCCTTCACTCTGCTCCTTCCTTTCTCGCCACAATTTCCAAGACATTAAGTCTGCGACACAGCCATTCATGACCAGAGATCTGAGCTTCCTCTCTGCCTCCCCATATTTCTAATCCCTCCACAGAGTGCTGTTCTGGCCATCTCTGTCAAACCCCAAGTGTCCATCAAGTTCCAGACCCAATCTCCCTTCTTCCTTTTCCAATCCCCCACCTGGGTGGGGTCCCTTCCTCTGTCCCAACCTCCCCACAAACTCGTGGATCTCCGTTAGGCTAGTGCTGGGCTCAACCCACCCAATTTCTTGTGTCCATTTCAGCCTTACCCACCCCACAATGACCCATGGTCCCAGGACACACCAACACTTACATGCAGCCTCCTGTTCGAGAAGCACTTTGGTGGCCCAAGTGCCCTGGGGCAAAGGTGAGACCAGACCTGAGGCTCCCCACTCGCCTGTCCTCTGCCACACCTCCAACAGGGCTGGCAGCATTCTGTTTCCTGGCAGGCCTGTCTCTGACTGATATAGACTCTGTGGGGGCCAGGCCCTCCAACCGCCTGCAACACCAAGGCCAGGCGGAAACTGGGCCTTGGTGCAGAGGAGCAAGGATGTGGAGAAAAGGTCTCCTTCCTGGAACACCAGCCCTCCCTCCCACCCACGCCTGCTGGGAGAGGAAAGAGGGTAACAAGGAGAGCGAGAAAGAGCGAGTGATGGGGAAAGACCAGAGATCATTGGCTAAAGCTCAGCCCCACAGACCCAGCAACTCCTTTTCTCCTCAGCCCTCTCTGTCTCCTCATCTGCCCAGTGGGCGGCCTGGTGATTGGAGATCTCTTGGCACCTCCTGTAGATGTAAAACTCAGAACCATTTTTCTGGTCTCTCACTCCTCCACCCATCCCTCCTTTCTTCATTCATTCAACAGCTCATTCACCCACACATCCCTCCCTCTATGTGGCTACCTGCTTAGACACAAACTTATTCACCACCTTCCTTCTTTTTCTTTTCTCCACAAGCATTTATTGAGCACCTACTATATGACTTAAGATCCTTCTCACCCCCCATTTACCAGTCACTGCTCCTTCCACACACAGGCCCAGATCTCACTGGGAGTGATGGGACAGGTTGTGGGGACAGAGGAGATACCCCTGAGAACTCACCCTCCTAATCACCAGGACTAAGAGTTGTTAGTATGACCAGAGGAGAGGATGTGACTCCTTGGTGGCCTGAAGAGGCCAGGTCCAGTGGCAGAGGCAGTACTCGGGGTGACTTGGAGGAAGTGGGCTTTGATTTGAAGGGGCTGAGGCAACTGGGGTCAGGGACAGGATGGTAGAGGGAAAGAACAAAGCCCTGGGAGCTTGAGGGATCAGTTTCTTGTCCTGCCTGGGCCTCTACTTGTCGTGTGTGACTTTGGGCAAGACTCTTCTGCTCTCTAAGCCTCCTCCATCACACTGACCACCGGCATGTTGTGAATGAACAGCCAGAGGGAGGAAGGACCCTTTTTACTCTGGAAGGTGTAAGTATTGAGCTAACCCCCAAACCCATTTCACAGGCAAGGGACTGAGGAACTGAGTAGGGTCCAGCCACCCCCATCCACTCCACACAGGCTGTTAGAAGACTTAAATGAACCCAGGTATGTGAGGCGCCCTTACACACAGCTGCTACTCTGTAAGCGTTTATGAACCGAATGGATCAATTCCAGGCCCAGCCTACAGGACACCCCTTTGGGCTCCCTGTGCCCTCCACAGTCTCCACTAATTTCTGGACCCTCAGTGCCAGACGTCATTTCTTAAATGCCTACTCTGTGCCAAGTGCTTTATCTGCATTTCTGGGTGGGGGTGGAGGGATATTATTCTCTCCACGAAGAAAACAAGACTCAGGAACCAGTGCGTTTCCCCAGATGTTCCAGGCAGGTGGCATCTCAATGGTCTGTCTGAGTCTACTTTACCCATGTTCCTCCAAAGCTCATGCCTGGCGGCTCCATCCAGGGGATTCTCAGGGGTGTGTCTCCCCTGCGCTGAGGCCTGTGGCCAGGAGAGGGCGCCAGCAGACTGCCCAGGATGTCAGCCCTCCACCTTCAGCCTGGGGGCTTCCTTTTTTCTTTTTTCTTTCTTTTTTTTTTTTTTAAAGAGGCATGTATTTTATTCATTTATTTGTTTTGTTTTGTTTTGTTTTGTTTATACAAGCACTGGGTACAGTCAGAAGCGTGGGAGGGTGAGAGAATTCACCAGAGCCAGAGCGGGTTGCAGAGCAGGCAGAAGGACCGAAGTACACTGCTGAGGGGAGCAGCGGGGCGGCAGGAGAGGTCTGCACGCCATGTGGGACCCTCTTCCGGTGGCCGGGGAGCAGCCAGGGATCGAACTGGCGCCGCAGAGGCCGCGGGCAGCTTTGCAACCCAGCGCTCAACCACTGCGCCACCGGGGAGGCCCTTCCTTTTTTCTTTTAAACGATTTACTAATTTATGCATACAAGAACTGGGGTACAGGACAGAGGTGCAGGGCGGTGGTGGTGGTGGGAGGATTCACCAGAGACAGAGTGGGGAGCAGAACAGGCAGACTGAAATACTCTGCTGAGGGGAGGATGGAACTCTGCTGCAGTGGCCATGGATAGCTTCACAGTGCTGTACGTCACCCCTTGCGCCACCAGGAAGGCCCCAGCCTGGGAACTTTCTCAGTGTGACAGGGCCGTGCTGAGACCTGTCTACCCAGGGGTGTCCCAGACACTAGGCATCCACCACCCACCTCCACTCCAGATACATCAACCATGGCGAGGAGAAGCAGGTAGGAGGAAAGGTGGTGTGGTCCTGAATCACTGACTTCCCTCACCCCACACACGGGACAGCCTTTGCCTGATTCTTTTTTTAATTCAGGCAACATCCAGGGGCTCAGTGTATGCTGTAGCAAAAGTAATTTAGTTTCGATATAAGGAGAACTGACAAGGGTTGATGCTCCTTGGGCCGCTTGGATCCTGGGCTCTCAGGTTACCCCTTTAGATGATTCTGCTGCTTCATCCCCTCTAACCCTTTCACCCTAGCCACCCCCCACCTCCAATCCTGATGTCTGGAAGGGATAAGAAGATCTGACAGGCAGAGACAGGAGCTGGAAACTTGAGTCACTGACTGCCAGCCAGCCAGGAATCAGCCCAGACCAGGCTGGATGTGGGAAGAGGCCTCCTAGCCTTGGCCTGCTGGGAAACAGGCCTGAAAACCCCTTTTTGCCAAGCCCCTGGCCTGTGAGCTTAGCAGCGAGGGTACAGGATGTAGGGGTCGAGACCCAGCTTCCTTCCCCTGCGGAGTGAGGCGGACAGGGCTAGTCACCGTGCTTACTTTTCTGGGCCATTGTGCCTTCGGTGCTCCAGTCACTGACCCACCCCTGACCCCAGGAAGCCTCCAGTGTGGGGCAGGGGGGGTCCCCAAGGGCCCACTTCAGGCCAGCCTGAGGCCAGGTTCTTGACACCAGGGCCTGCCTGGCACCCAGAGGGCAGTCGGCAGGGGAGAGGGCCCACACCTCCTGAAGGAGTTCTGGTTCCTCCTGGGTATCAGGCTGGCTGCAAAAGCAAACCTCCAGGCTGGCAGCAGGAGGGCACTTGGAGGACAAGAAACCTGATTTCTCTTCCCTTTTTCCACTTCCCCTTTCTCACCTCCTGCCCAACAGGAATTAGCTAGAACTGAAACAGTCATTCTGAGTACAGAGAGAGGGAAGCTGAAGCCTTTGGGGAATTTGAGGGTTGAGTCTGCATCCTTAAGTTTCTCTCCAGCCCCTCCAGACTAACCAAAGAGGGAACTTGTATTTCCTGTGCCTCTCTTCTGCACCAGGCTCCAGCTGCCCATCTGTGAGCACGTGCAATCCCTCACTACCATCTGGACAAGTGCTTTTCCTGGGCACGGACTATGCACCATCACTGTGCAAAAACGCCTTACATGTCAAATCTCATTCACTCCTCAAAATCACCATCTCCATATTCTAGGCGAGGAAGCTTAGGCCTGGCAAAGTGAGCAAGAAAGTGTGAATGGAGAGGCTAGCACCCATGGTGGTCCTGGTGGGCACTGGTGGGCACAGGCTGAGAAGTGGCAGGGCAGCCTCAGGGTCCAGGGACCTTGGGTGAGAACACAGGTGCAGCAGTGACCCGGTCAGCCCCTGACAGGAAAGGCAGCCTTCTCAGGGAAGCTCGGCTTCCCAAGTCCATGGCTGTGGGGCTATAGCACCTCCCCACCAGGGTTTTGGGACATCTCAGGACCTTCCAATAAATCCACTCCCCTGGAGGGAAAGGGTCTCTGTTCCTTGCCTGGAGCCCCAGACTGTCCCATTTTTCTCTCTCGCTGTGGTGGTACAACACTTCAGTGTCTCTTCAAGAAAGAATGTGTTGTTTAGCTGCAGGGAGTGCAGTTGGCTGACGGTCTCAGTGGGTGCCTTCAGGACCCACCCATCCTCTCAGATAACCAAGCTCCAGTTTGCTGGAAAGAGATGGCCCTGGTCCAGGCGTCGGGCCTGCCCTGAAGTCACTCATTGTTCTCTCCTCTGCTGTTTCTTTCCACCCAATTCCCAGAGCCCCCTCTCATGATGATCCTGCCTCCTGGTTTTCCTTTGGGGGTTCCCCTCCTCCTCTCATGGAGTCTTGAGGATGTGGTAGTAGCGGGCCTCTCGCCTAGGCCTGCTAAAGAGAGGACAGCCAGGGGCCTCCCCGGTGGCGCAGCGGTTGAGCGCTGGGTTGCGAAGCTGCCCGCGGCCTCTGCGGCGCCAGTTCGATCCCCGGCTGCTCCCCAGCTGCTCCCCGGCTACCAGAGGAGGGTCCCGCACGGCGCGCAGACCTCTCCTGCCGCCCGCTGCTCCCCTCAGCAGTGTACTTCGGTCCTTCTGCCTGCTCTGCTCCCCGCTCTGGCTCTGGTGAATTCTCTCACCTTCCCGCGCTGCTGACTGTACCCAGTGCATGTATAAATAAAACAAACAAACAAATAAAATAAATAAATAAAATATGCCTCTATTAAAAAAAAAAAAAGAGAGAGAGGACAGCCAGCTCTCAGGTCATGGAACCAGGGGTGAGGGGGGATCATCTCAGAAGACCTCGGAGTCACTTGGGAGCTTTTGCTAGAACCCTGGGAAGAAGGCAGGTTTTCCACCTGGATGGGATACTGGTAGGAAGAAGCCTGGAGCTGCCACACACTGTGTGTCCTAGACACTGAAGATACTGCCCCAGGGACAGGAGACTTTCCAAAATAAAGCCAAAGGACCACAGAGTTGAAAGGTGAGAACATACAGGATCCTAAGGAAACCACTGAGTGCCTGTTTCCTGCTGTGCCTAAAGCTTTACCTCCCGCGGGACTTTGTGATGGTGTGAGCTGATGAGTTCCCTTTTTGTCTCAGTCCCTAGTACCGACTTAGGATCCTGACACTTGAAATCAGGAGTTATGTCCATAGGCTCCTCTCTCTGCAACCCTGTATTCAGGACTTTGGCCCCAGAACCTGAACATCCCTGCAGGGGAGGCTGCAACTGGCCATGCACCTGGAGTCCAGCAGGGCAGGTGGTGTGAGGGGCTATCAGGTCAAGTCTGATCCACACGGGGGTAGCCAGGAAACCCCCCTCCCTAATTAAATTCCCATGAGGAGAGGCCCTCCTCCATCAGCTCCCAGAGTGACCACTGTGGAATCTTAGTAGCTCCTGGGCAGGAAACTGGAAAGCAGGCTACCCAGGTTCCAGTCCTAGAGTCGCCACCCACTTGCTGTGTAACCTGGAGAGGTCCCTGTGCCTCCTGGAGCCTAACTTTCCTGAGTTACTTTGCTGCTTCAGTTTCTTTGCTACTCAGCAGCTGCCAGCCACTTAGATAAGTGCTTTTGCTGTAAGGACTAATTTGTTCTTACAACTTCCTGTGTTCCTGTGTGGTAGGCTGTATTAGCCCCACTTTACAGATAGGCAAACAGGCTTAGAAAAGGCTGGTGACTTGCCCAAGTTGACTTTTTGAGTCAGTAAGGAACCAGGATTAGGATGTGACCTGAATAATGGTAAAATCTGCTCAAGAAGAAGGTGATTTTTCCTACGGGAAAAATTAAGTCTAGAGAGATTAAAACTTTCCCAAAGTGCCCACAAACCCACCACTTCTTGTTCTCTCAAGAACATAGTGGCCTGAAACAGAACAAAGAAATGGGGACCGATGGGCTTCCCTGGTGTCCTAGGGGTTAAGTCTCAGTGCTATTGTGGGTGTAACTTGGAAACCACGCTGGGCGCCAAACTGTTATAGAGCAACCCCGATACAAAACGGGGTGCCTGACTGTGGGTCCTCGCCCGCGCGCTTAAAAGGACTTATCAATGCTCTACTGCAGGCACACGCAAAAGGTTAATAAAAGGTTTATTTACAAGGGAAGGGGAAATGAGGAAATGTACAGCTCAGGGAGAAAAGTGGGAGACAAAGTTTTAAATGAGTCCTACCCGATCCGCCGATCAGGAATCCCAAATGGCGCTCTGAGAGCTGGCCGCCAGCCAGGAGCCGTGAAGCCAGGAGGCGAACGACAGCAAGCCCGCCCAAGGCCCACGTGTTTGGTTTTTATACCCAACCTGGCTGCTTAGCTCCACCCTCAGGTCCCAGCCACCCGCCCTTTGGTGGTGATGGGATTTGTCTTTCCCAATGTCTTGATGGCTTTAGTCTGGAGTGGGGGTGGGGTCCACAAAGCCTGTATGGGATTAGCTCAGGACATCCTTTCCCCCTAACACTATCACTGCTATGGCCTAAATTTGATTTTTTGCCAGGGAGCTACCCACATGGCACAGCAGACCTCTCCTGTCTCACCCGCTGCTCCCCTCAGCAGTGTATTTCAATAGATCTGCCTGCTCTGCTCCCCACTCTGTCTCTGGTGAATCTTCTCACTCCCTGCACCTCTCGCCTCCACCCCAGTTGTTTTACACAAAAATAAATTTAAAAAAAAAGAAAAGAAAAGAAAAGGGGGGCGGGGAGTCAAGGCAGAAAAGAAGACCAGTCCAAGGGTCAATGTCAGCCAGATGCCGCACTCCCTTCTCAAACTTTGTGAGGAACTAGGCACAGGGTCTGCTTTGCCTTTGGAGTCCAAGAGACAAGCACAGATTTCAGCTTCCAAGAGGCACTGGGAAATGGTGAAAAGTTGGAGACATTTTGTAAAGATGAGCCCCGGGGCTCTGTCCTTGGTGCTGCTTGGCGCAATAAAATTAAAGGAAAAAATCTTTGTCTTGGCTGATGACAAAGACTTCTCAGGGCCAAGGGAGGGAACGGCTGCCTGGGTCTCCCAGCTCCCCACCCTCTGTAAGGGCAGGCCACCAACACTACCTGAGTAGTTATTATGAGTCTGTCCATTTCACAGATGAATGCTGAGGCCCCAGAGGTAGGCTCAAGGTGTGGCTCAAGCACGGAGGAAGCCTCAGAGAACTCTCACTTCCCACAAAAGGCTGCCCATGGTCTTAGCCCTGCTCTGACCATCCCCAGTGCCTGAGCCCACCTGGCAGAGATCAGATACCCAACTGGACCCTGGCACCTAGGGTCTATGGCAGGGCTCTGAGATCTGGATCATCAGGGCCAGAGGGACCGGAAGAGCATCTCACCCAGAGCTCTTCCCACCCTTGGACAAGGAAGCTCCTTGAAGCCTCATTGACAGGGCTCTTGTGGACCTGCCTTGCATGCTTCCCATGACAGAGAGCTCACTCTTCCACAGGCTGCTGCATTCTTCCTCCTCGAGGAACCTCACTGGGAGATGTGCTTTGCCACACCAAACCCGGAGATCTTTCCTATTCCAGCCTGCCCTGCTGCTGGGGTCACAGCACTTAGCTGCCCCTAAGAACACCCTGAAGAGACAGTCTCAAGACTATTAGTCACTTGACTTTCATTTCCACCAGGCAATTCCAGTGCTCATACCCAGGTCCAGGGAACCCTAGTGGTGAGGACCCCTAAAGAGGTCCAAGCCCAAGAGGCTGTGACCATTTCCAAACCTGAGGACAAAACCCTTTGCCTCTGTTTTGTCTCACTCCATGCCCGGAGCCTGTGCAGGGCACATAGTCTCTTCTATTTGGGGTGGGGGGAGGAAACTGGGCCACCCATAGCCTCCTACCTGCCAAGGCCACCAGTCAGCTGGTGGTCTTGCAATCACCAGGATTTCCCTCCACCACCCCAAATCCTCACCCTCAAATATTAGCCCTGTGGGGCTATAGCCCCATGAGTGTCCAACCTAGAGTAGAAAAAGCAGCTTTGAGGGGTGGCTGTGAGGGGAGATCAAAGTCAGGGCAACCATATGGTTGAGAATATAAAGGGGGCAGCCAACAGGAACAGCTGAGTCCTGCCCTGGAGTGTGGCTGGGGGACATGACTCCGCCAGGGGACCTGAGGTCCCACAGACTGGGGTCCCACCTCGGATGATTGGGTTCAACCTTTCACCTGTCCTGAAGTGGCTCCTTCCCCTCTTCCCAGCTTTTGCCCTATTTTCTCATCAGTCCTATCTTTACTCCCAGGAGCCCTCAGTTCCTCCCTCAGAGCAATGATTGCCCATCCAGAGGTTCTGCCTTCAAAGTCCTGCCACCTTTATCAACCCATATCTGCACCCCTCTCTCCTCATTCCTCTGCGGCCCCTTGGGGAGTACTCCCCATCCTTGCTGGTGGCTTTCCCTCAGCCCACAACACTCTCAATCCTCTTCATTCCCATGGCAGCAAAGCCTCTTCTTGATCCCTTGCATCTCTCCAACTGTGCTTCTTCCTCCCTTGAAGTCAAGCTTCTGGAAGAGTCCTAGCTGCTCTGCCTTCACTTCCTCTTCCCTGCTCCTTATTTCTCTCACCCCTCGGGGGGGCCCAGAGCAGAGCTGGGAGTCTTTGAGCTCCAGCTCAGGGAAGAAGGGTGGGCACCCTGTCTTTCTAGGTGAGGCTGGTGAGATGGGATATGGGAGCAAGGGACCCTCTGTATTCCATTATGAGGAAATCTCAGAAGTGAACTTGACATAATAGGCCTTGGGGAAAATAAACCAGGTCATTTTGAGGTGACTTCTGTCTAGCTAACCCCCCTCCTTCCTCCAGCTAAGTGCAGGGCTGGGGGAGGGAAGATACCTCCTTGGCTTCCAAGAAAAGGACTGGATCTACCAGGAAGGTGGGGTGGGGCTCATGGTGGGAGTGGTACCTCCAGTATGCTTTAGGTGGGGGTTGGGGATTCTGGAAGAGGTAGATGAGGGGATCGATAACTTTATATAGTTCTTGACATCAGTTTGAGAGAACAATGATCTGTATCAAAGAAAAGGAGGGGCTGATGATCATGGAGTAGATGAAGGTGGGGAGCACATAGCTCCCAAGCTACCCCAGGTATCACCCCTGTCCATATAAAATACACGGATCTACTCTAGAATGTGTCTCTCTCCAGCACTCCCTGGAAAACCCTCATCAATTCTAATTCTCCCCTGCACTCTCTCATGCACTGCCCCAGCCTATCCCCACCCCTGGGTAGGGGCCAAGTCAGTTAGAACCAAAGCCCATTCCTGGCATCTGCACCCCTCTGCCACCCATCACTGTTCCCCCTGTACAGCTTGGCACCTGGCAGATCCAGTTTCCAACCTGGCTCGGCAACTTACGAGCAGTGACTTTATCTCTCCAAACCTCAGAGTTCTTATTTATGAAATGGAGATAGCAATGCCTGTCTTGAAGCACCGTTGGGCCTCAGCTGAAGTACTGGGTCTAGAACACCTAGCCCAGGACTGTATCTGGTGCGAGCAGGTATTCACTCACTGGGGCTTCTACTTTCACCCATAATTTTATCACAGATCAGCTGAATTCATGAGAAATGGCCTCACTTACAGTCTTTGCTTATTTATCCTCTCACTTATTCATCCATCTGACAGGCATTTGCAGGAAGTCTGACAATGTGCTGGGACTGCACCAGGCTCTCCCCTGCCCTTGAGGGCCTTGACGAGTGGGAAAGACAGACAAGGCATTCTCCGGTTAGACAGAGGAGGCGCCTATTCATGCCTGGAGTTACCAGGAATGAATCCCTAGAGGAGGTGATTCTTTGGTGGAGTGTGGACAAAGACAGGGAGGATGTTCCCGGCACAGAGACCTGCTGGGGATGTGAGGGCATGCAGTGTCTGCAAGCGTTTGCGCCGGCAGTAACTGAGGCAGAGAGGTTATTGGTGCCAGGTCCTGACTGGTCCTCAAATGTCAGGCTACAAATTTGCCTCTGTGTTGTGGGTGTCAGTTGAGGAGCACTCAGTGGTTTGTAGGGCAGAGCAGAAATGTGATCAAATTTGGAGAGCTCTTGCACTGCTCGATGGAAGAGGGGTTTTCTGTCCCCTTCTCTCATCCTGTGGCCCCTGGTTCAACCTCAACTGTAGACGTCTCACCCCCTTCATCTCCCAGGCCAAACAATCTCCTTTCTGAAGTCAGAGGGATCTTTGCTAAGCAAAAATCTGACCTCATTACTACCAGGCCAAAGCCTTTTAAGACTTCCCAGTGCCTGAGGATAAACACAAACCCAAGTCCTGCCGACCCCTCCGTTCTCAGCACTCACTCCTGCCCTTTCACGACACTTGCAGGGCCCAGAGTTACTTTCAGCTCCTGGGACCAGCATGCTTGCCTTCGCTCACTGGTGAGTGCTGTTTCTATCCCTGGATCACCCTCCTCCCCACATCTGCAGCAGGCAGACTCCCACCATGGGCACAACAGAAGAGACTCATGTCCTGCCCTCAGGAGCACAGCGTCCACAAGGACAGGTACCTGAAGATCCATCCTCAGAGCTCTGTCCCAGAGGCGGGCAGGGAAGGGTGGTGCTTCAGGTGGAGAGGCTGAGTCGAGGAGGCAGTAACAAAATGCCAAGTGTCCATGGAGTCAAAGGGCATTTCAGGCAGAGGGCATGGCAAGGGCAAGGCTGGAGGAGGCCTGCTGAATGATGGTGAACATAGCTAGAGCTGCTAGTGTACCAAGAGATGTGGTTGGAAGAGGCCCAACTAGCAATAATAAAGATGTCTTTATTGAACCCTTAATATGTGCCAAATATAGATTCCTCCATTCAGCCCTCAGAATGACCTGGTGAGGGGGTACTGAGACTAGCCCCATCTTATGCCCTAAATGGGGACACAGTTTAGCTGACTTGGGCAAAGTGGTACAGGCAGAGGAATGGCTGCTGGGCTATGAATCCAGGGCTCCAGGTTCATATTCTTAGCTCCTACAGTATATTAGGGTGTGGTAGGGAGGCTCTCTGGCGGTAGTGAAATCCAGACACTCTATTGCTCTGTCCAACCCGCTTGGGACCCAGCTTGTCTTGGGCTCAGCTTCCCACTAGTCACAAGGCTGCACAAATGCAGTCTCCTCCAGGAACTCTTCAGGGACCAACTAAAAGAATTTCTTCTAGTGCCCTCACACGAGAAAACTGGGGTGAAGGATATCCTTTCAAACAGAGACTCCCAACCCTAGGTACCCTTCAGACCCTTCCTGGGAGCAATGTTTGCCTGTTTAGCATCTCTTGCTAGGAGGAGCCCCTCCCCCATTCCATGATAATCTGGTTCATTTCTGATGGGCACTTGACCCAGAGCTCATCAGGAGAGTACCCACCCAGACACCTTAACAGTTTAGGGGAACAATTAGAGTCTGCCCCAGGAATTTTGATGGAACCAGCACGAAAGGTTCTCCTCCTACTTCCTCCAGGATTGTTATCTGTGAGGGACATGGAAGCCTGGTGCTTCTAGAAAGAACACACATGAGATGTAGAAGCCAATAGAGTGTCAGGAAAAAGAATACAAAAAGAGAGAGTGCTGATGTCATTGCTATAATTGCTGGGTCTAACATGTCTGATGTAGGTCTACCTTAGGCTTTTTCTTTTTTTTTTTTCAAAGATTTATTTATTTATACAAGAACCGGGGTACAGGCCAGACACGCGGGAGGGTGAGAGGATTCACCAGAGACAGAGTGGGGAGCAGAACAAGCAGACTGACTGAAATACACTGCTGAGGGGAGCAGCGGGCAACACAGGAGAGGTCTGGCGGGCCATGTGGGATTCTTGCTGGCCAGCTGGGATCGAACGCACACTGCAGAGGCCACGGACAGCTGCACAGAGTGGCGCCACCAGGGAGGCCCCCTTAGGTTTTTTCTGTACATGAATTAATCTCTCTTGTTCAAGCCAGTTGCACTTGTCACTTGCAGTCAGAACAACCCTGACCAGCGACACCAAGGCAAAGGCAACAACAGAAAACAGATAAATTGGGCCTCCCTGGTGGCGCAGTGGGTTGAGTGCAGTGCTCTGCATCTGTCCACAGCCTCTGCAGCCTCTGCAGTTCCAGTTCGATTCCCGGCTGGCCAGGGAGATACCTACATGGCATGGCAGGCCTCTCCTGTCTTGCCTAGTCTGCCCCTCAGCAGTGTTTTCGGTCTGTCTGCCAGTTCTGCTCCCCGCTCTGTCTCTAGTGAATCCTCTCATCCCCTGCACCTCTGGCCTGTTCCCCAGTGCTTGTATAAATAAATAAATCTTTAAAAAAACAGATAAATAGAATTTCATCAAAATTAAAAACTTTTGTGTATCAAAGAATGCAACCCACAGAATGGGAGAAAATATCTGCAAATGATATAACTGATTAATATTCAGGTTATATAAAGTACTCCAACTCAGAAACAAAAACCAAACAACCCAATGCAAAAACTAGAATGGACATTTCACCAAAAAAAATGCTGAAATGGCCATAAAGCACATAAAAAGATGCTTAACATCAATAACCATTAGGGAAATAAAATCAAAACCTCAATGAGATACCATATCACACCCATTAAGATGCCTACTAAAGAAAATACGGGAAATAAATATTAAGTGGTGGGACCCTAGTGCCTTGCCGATCCGGATGTAAAATGGTGCATCTGCTGTGGAAAATATTACAGCAGTTCCTTTAAAATATAAACCTAGAATTACCAAATGATCCTGCAGTCTCACTCCAGGTAATAATTAAAAACAGAGACTCAAGCAGCTATTACGACACCAATGTTCATAGCAGCATTATTAGAGAAGACAAAAGGTAAAACAACCTATGTGTCCATGAATGGAAAAAGGTATAAATAAGTGGCGGTCTATACATAAAATGAAATATTATTCAGCCTTAAAAAGGTAGGAAATTCTGCAAATGGCCAACAGACATATGAAAAAATGTTCAACATCACTTGTAATCAGGGAAATGCAAATCAAAACTACCATGAGATACCATCTCACACCAGTGAGAATGGCACATATTAAAAAAACTAGCAACAACAAATGTTGGCGAGGATGTGGAGAAAAAGGAACTCTTCTGCACTGTTGGTGGGAGTGCAAACTGGTCCAACCACTATGGAGAGCTGTGTGGAGATTTCTGGACCTACTAAACATAGGGCTTCCATATGATCCAGCAATTCCACTCCTAGGTATTTACCCAAAGGACACAGAAACATCAATTCCAAAGAGCACCTGCACTCCTATGTTTATAGCAGCACTGTTTACAATAGCTAAGCTTTGGAAACAACCCAAATGCCCAAAAATAGATGACTGGATCAAGAAGATGTGGTACATATATACCATGGAATATTACTCAGCATTCAAAAAAGATAAACACATGCAATTTGCAGCAACATGGATGGCACTGGAAGGGATCATGCTCAGCGAAATAAGCCAAAAAGAAAAAGAAAAATACCGGATGGTCTCACTCATAGCAGGAATCTAGAAAACTTAAATAAGGGACCAGGAAAATGAATATAAGAAAGTGAAAATCAAAATCAACAAAAAAAAAAAAAAGGTAGGAAATTCTGATACATACTACCACATGGATGAACCTTGAAAACATTATGTTAAATGCAATAAGGGCCTCCCTGGTAGCCTAGGGGTTAAGTCTCCATGCTATCAACTCTACAGCCTGAGTTCAATCCCCGGCCAGGGAGCTCACCCACATGACACAGCAGACCTCTCCTGTCTTACCAGCTGCTCTTAGCAGTGTATTTCAGTCAATCTGCCTATTCTGCTCTCCATTCTGTCTTTGGTGAATCCTCTCACCCCCTGCATCTCTGGCTTACACCCCAGTTCTTCTATGCAAAAAAAAAAAAAATATTTAAATGCAATAGGCTAGTTGCAAAAGGACAAATATATGATTCCTGCTAGGGGAATTACCATGTTCCTCACCCCACTTAACAATGGGTGGAGCTGAGTGGCCAGGTGGAGTTACATGACACGGAAGGCAGCTGGTGGGTTCTGAGGGAGACAGATGGAGAAGAAGCATACACTTGCTTCTCAGTTTTGGACTTTCACTAGGGCCTTGGGGGACATGGGAGGAGAGACATGCAGAGACACTTGGAAGAGACACGTGGGTGACAGACATGGGTGGGGCTGACAATGGTAGTTATTATCTTGATTTGTACTTTGATTTTGCTCCTTTTGTCCCAGACTTGCCTGGCCCCTTCTGCCCCTTTCCTGTGGTTTTCTACCTGCAGGTGCCTTGTGACAAGATTTCAGACCTCAGAGACCAACACTTGTACTCACAAGGGGTGGGTAACTTTGGGTATTTTATTGGGAAATTATTATCCTTTCTTTTCTTCTTTCTCCATGCACACTAATCCCATTAAAGTTCTTTCACACTAAAAGTCAGCTTTGTCTTTGTGTGCACAATGGCCCGATCCCTTTGGAGAATGCAAGTTTGGGGGTCCAGGGGTGCCCCTCAGCTGTGCACTAATAATTCCACATGTATGAGGTACCTGGAATAGTCAAACTCATAGAGACAGAAAGTAGAACATTAGGATGGGGGAGGAGGGATGGGAAATTATTATTGTTTAATGGGTACAATGAAACATTTTGGAATGATTAAAATACTCTGTATTGAAAAACATTTCTGGAAATGGACAGAGGTGATGAGCACACAACAATGTGAATGTATTTAATGCACTGATTTGTACATTCACAAAGGGTAAAATGGTCAGTTTTTTGTGAGGCATAAGAAATGTATATTTTATCTTGGACCATGGGTCCTCACAGAACTCCTAAAGTCTTGCAATTTCCTGAGAGATAGAGGCAACTTTTGTTTTAGTGAGTGGATTCCTGGCAGGCCCCCAGATAACTTCAGGATACTAGAACTAACTTTCTAGCTGCTAGAAAGATCAAAGTTTGCCTTGATTTCCTCCAGGGAGGGAAGAGGTGCTGGGAATTGAGTCCAACCAGCAAAGGTCAATGATGTGATCAATCTTGCCTGGGAACGAAGCCGCCACAAAAACACCTAATTGGCAGAGTTCAGAGAAATTCTGGGTTGGGGCCCATCAAAGTATGCTCAGCATCTGACTGCTCCTGAGTTGTACCCTTTATAATCTGGCAATAATACATAAGGTGATTTCCTGAGTTCTGTGAGCCATCTAGCAAATTATCAAACCAGAGCAGGGGGTTGTGGGAACATCTAACTTACAGCCGGTCGGACAGAGGTATGGAAGGTCTGGGCTTGTGACTGGCATCTCAGTTGGGAGGCAATCTTGTGGGACTGAGCTCTTAACCTGTAGGAGGAATACTAACTCTGAGACAGTGTCAGTATTGGCGGTGGTGTCAGAAGCAACCCCCACATCCCCACATTGGGGGTGAGAAGTGTGAGTGAAAAGCCAGCTCATTTTATGTTATGTATATTTTACCACCCAAAAATGATTGAGATGGTGAATTTTATTGTATCACCCAAAATGATTGAAGTGGTCAGTTTTATGTTGTGTTTATTTTAACACACACATACTCACGCACACACACACACACACACACCCCAAGCCAAACACAAACACAAACACAAGCAACATCTACATGTTGGGAGACACTGTCTGCTCTTGTTCCAGAACATCTTGTCAAGGATATTTGTATAACAAACAGACTTGGAAAATAGTCTCTCTCTGGAGAAAGGGGCAGGTTTGTTGACTGCCTAGTATAACAAAGATGATGTTTTCCTTTGGGGCAAAGGTCAGGCAGGGCCATTACAAAAGATTTGAGTTGCCTGAGATGGTTCTTTCTTGTAATGTAACCCACTGCATATGCTAGTGCACTGTCTTGTGGGGATTGGGGCTTGAGGAACCAAACTAATGCAAATGTTCTGGCCACTGTGATTGCTGTGAGGAACAAAGTTTTTCATCTCTAACCAGCAATCTTAGGTCTCCTGTCAGCATCCAATAAACTATAATTAGCTGACTTGTTAGCTTGCAATTGTAAAATCACAGGCCCTTCACAGTTTTTGGTACTACCTAGATCAGAATTTCAGGTGGGAGATAAAGGAAATTTTTATTTTTTGACGACTCATGGTGACAGCGAACTCAAGCTTGTGGCAATCTTGCCCTAGAGCTACGGCCTGGAAAAGCTGGTTTCCTTAAAGAGCTGGAAGAGTCCACCTCTTGGAAGCTGCTTCTCCCTTTTTGCTCTAGCTACCAGGAAGCTCATAGTGGAGTTTCCCTGCTCACCTATCTTAGGATCAATGTTAGTCTCAACCTTCTATGTAACTTGTATATTTCTGCTCTGCTTATTCTAAAAGTTAAGATATAAATCACCTATCATACTATCCACCCTGTCAAAGTTCAGTGGTTTTTAAGTATTTACAACAGTGTGCTGCCCACACCACTATCTAATTTCAGAACATTTTTACTACTACAAAAGAAACCCTGTGCCTATTAGCAGTAACTCCTCTCACCCTCCATTTATGAAAACTATTTGTCTATATTATATATTTGTGGATTTGACTATCCGGACATTTTATTCTATATTCCTACTAGCAATATATGAGAGTTCCAGTTTCTCTACCTCCTTGTCAACACTTGTGCTTGTCCATCTTTCTCATTATAGCCACCCTAATGAATATCAAATGGTATCATATTGTTATTTGCACTTCCCTAATTTCTCCCTTTTAATGTCATCATTTATAATTTACCATTTTATTTTATGTATTTCTGATCCGACCTGACATCTTTTATGGTACAGGCACCCCATGAAGAATCATAGAGGAAGAGCATCATGGGATTCAGGGCCAGATGGTCCTGGGTTTGAGTCCTCCCTCTGCTTCTATTAGCTGTGTGAACTGGAACAAGTTATTTAATTCTGAGTCTCAGTTTCCCCACCTATTAAATGTGGGCTACAATATTAACCTTCCATGTTACTATGAAGATACATTTATGATAAAACTATGGTCTGGGTCCTCAGGGAATCTCACTAATGAGTTTGGGAGTCTGACAGAAGAGGGTGAATCTATAGACTTGAATGTATTACCTGCTTTATTCCAGCAACCTGTTACCTTAGAGTCAAGGGGGCTGTCTCAAACATTAGCCTCTATGTATCCATAGACCTCCTTCATAACATGAGAAATGTCCACCCAGGAGCATGAGGACCAAAGGGTCTGGGCAAGGACTCTGCACCATAATGTTGTGTTAGTGAATCTATAATGTTCATCCTAACACTATTGGAGTTTTGTCTCTTGTCTCAACCACCAGACTAACTACTACCTAAAGGAATAGCTCCTATCTCAGATGAACGGTGAGGAGGGGACTTAACTAAAGCTTCCTATGAATCTAGCAAAATGTTATGTGCTTTATCTTTTTAAAGATTTCTTTTTTATTTATTTATGCATACAAGAACTGGGGTGTAGGCCAGAGTTGTGCGGGGTGAGAGGATTCACCAGAGACAGAGTGGGGAGCAGAACAGGCAGATCAACTGAAATACACTGCTGAGGGGAGCAGCGGGTGAGCCAGCAGAGGTCTGTTGTGCCATGTGGATCACCCCCTGGCCGGGATCGTACTCATGTTGCAGTGGCCGGTAGCTTGATAGTGCTGAGACTTTATCCCCTGTGCCACCAGGGAGGCCCCTATGTGCTTTATCTTGTTCTCCCCCAGAGTCAGTTAGTGATGGCTGGCTCTGTGTGTATGCATGTCACGGAGTGGAGCAGGAGGATACCTCCACATGCCCAGACCAGGGCACTGGTCCTTAGTTGACATGCCAACAGTCAGAGAGGGAGAAAGAAACCCATTTTTAGTCAGACTGAAAAAGAAACCCATTTCAGTAACAAATGGGGAAATAGTCCCAAGACAGACAGGGTGGGGATAGAGTGTGCTTGAGGAGGGCCCTGTAGACGCACCTCCCTGAGAGTCCTGACAACCTCTGCTGGAATGGTCACTGTTGCCAGGCTCTGCCAACTCACCCCTCTGCTAGGGAGGACAAATTAGAATCCTAGATCCCACACTGGACAAGATGCTTTAATTTCCCTGAATCTCAGCTTCCTCAACTGCAAAATGGGGTAACAAAAATCCTGCTGCATTTGTTTCATGTAAAGTGTTTGCATATAGAAGGTGCTCAATGAATGACAGCCCTTGTTAGAATTGATTAACCTTTTTCATCTCATCATTGACTGTGTGATATATTCATTCAGACAGAACATATTGCTAAGTCACCACAACAACTGAGAGTGAAGTTCTCAGAATTAGATGGGAGTTGAAACCCCAGCATTACCCCTTGTTAGCCAGGTAACTCCAGGAAAGCCATTCCCCTCACTGACCTTTTAGCTTCTAATTTGTAAAATGAGAATAGTAACAGCATTTCTGAGGATGCTGGGAGTTGGTGTAGTCAGCTGATGGAACAAGGTGAGAACAGCCAGCTCAGGGAAAAATGTGTGGCAGGTGGGCCGTCCAGAGAGGTCAGGCAAGCTGCCAGTCTTGCAGACCAGACTAGGCTAGAAGCTCCGGGCAGCTGGGTCCTCAGGGACAGCCACAGGATGAGGCAAGGGGAGGTGGGCGGGAGGTGAGAAGAGTCAGTTAGCCCAGAGACAATTGCTCGGTTTCCGGACCACTACGTGCTCTTTTTCTGGTAAACTCAGAAATAGTGAGGAAAGACAAAAAAAGATTTTAAGAAGTTGTGAAAAGGAAAGCCCCAGTCAAATAGGGAGTCTTGGGCAGCTTAGAGACACCCCATCCAGCCAGGCTGGGGACTTGCACACACACATACATCACACACATGTGCATGCAAATGCTCATATATTCACAAACTGTGCACTTTCACTTATGCATATATACCCAAAGGCTTGTACACACAAGCAGGGACACCATCAGAGGCACAGCTCTTCATAGTTTGCAAAAAGCATTCTTATTTATCATCTCATTTAATGCTGAGGGTGGAGAGACTGTCCCTGAATTGGCTTTGGACCCATCCTAGAGCTGGCAAGAGTTGTGACTCCAAGGGCCTCCCCGGTAGGATAGCGGTTGAGTGCTCGATTGCGAAGCTGCCCGCAGTGCCAGTTCTATCCCTGGCTACTCCCTGGTTGCTCCCCGGCCACTGGAGGAGGGTCCTGCATGGCGCGCAGACCTCTCCTGCCGCCCGCTGCTCCCCTCAGCAGTGTACTTCGGTCCTTCTGCCTGCTCTGCTCCCTGCTCTGGCTCAGTGAATTCTCTCACCCTCCCGTGCTTCTGACTGTGCCCAGTGCTTATAACAAAGGAGCCAAGAGTATACCTTAGAGAGAGAGCAAAGTATCTTCCAAAAATAGTGCTGGTAAAACTGGACAGCACAGGCAAAAGTATGAGACTTAACCACTATCTCACACCATACGCAAAAAAATGAACTCAAAATGACTTGGATATAAGAACTGAAACCAAATACCTAGAAGAAAACATAGCTAAACCACTAAAATAAATAAATAAACAAACAAACAAACAAATAAATAAATAAATAAATAATAAATAAATCTTTAAAAAAAAAAAAGAGTTGTGACTCCCAGATGTCTTCAAGAGGTTAGGGTCCATCCCATGGTCTCTGCTGCTGCCGTTCTCCCCACTGTGATGGTATCAGTGGAATCCGAATGATTACAGAAAACCCAGAAAAGCATTAACCTGGTTCCCCCAGACACAGTCCTTCATCCTGCTTTGCTCCTCCCTAACAAGTCACACCTGTACTCGGTCCCCACTGGTCACATGGGGTCAGTTCTGGCCTGCCTTGAGGACTAGCTGGGAAGGCAGAGGAAGAGCTTCCCAAGGGCCTCCTCTGTGGACTCCATCTGGTCACTTGACCCTTCCAAACCTCTCCCCATCACAGGGCTCCTGTGGGTTCCGAGGGCAGGCTCAATCTCCCTAAGGAATTTCACCAGCATGCAACGCTTAACGAATACTCAGATACTCAAAGGACATCACTGCACTGTTAGCCCTACTTTAGAGTATGAAGAACTGAGGTCCAGAGACCACAGGGCAGGATTGGAAACCACAAAACAAAACGAGAGGAGCTGGACCGACCAACTCTGGAGTCTGTCCCCACTGGGGAAGTTCTCCACTGACATTGGTGGGGAGCAGAGTTCCCAGCGCCTTAAAAGACTCAGAAGCAGCATCATGTGACGGTCACCAGAATGAGCGAGACAATCAGTGTGAATGAGGACGCACGGAATCCAGAGACTGGTCTGGAGAAAACGGGATGTCTCCTATACCACAGGAAGCTCCAAACCAAGGAGCCCGGAGAATCACTTACATACCTGCCCTACAAGAGGGTCCTAAACAGCTCTGCCTTGCTGCCTGCCTCCCAGTTGCCCCTAGAGATCTTGAGCAGCCTGGTCTGCTGAGGTCCAGGAGCACAGGTCTTCGCCCAGGGAAAGGACAAGGTTTCAGGAAGGCCCATGGGTCAATCTATGGCTTGCAGCAAGGGACCAGTGGGAGCAATTAGAGCGGGGTAAGGAGACATGGGGAGCCAGGGTGTGGTACGCGGTGGGTTATTGGTAGGAGGACTGCACCTAAAGGGAACAATAACTTAGAAAGTTGACCCACGATGTAAGAAAATTAAAACAAAATTTTTAATAAAAATAAAAATAAATTCCTTTTGAAAGTAAAAAAAGAAGAACTGAGGCCCAGAGGAAATGCGTCCTGCACAGTTTGAACCCAAACCCAGGTCTCCGCAGCTCCCAGTCCTGTATCCACTCCTTTACCACAATCCAATCCAGCCCCGATGTCTCCAGCTTCTCCCTGTCCACGCAGTGCGTCTTGCAGATTCTAAGGACAACCAGGCTGAGGAAGGGAGGAGGACCCCCAAGTCAGCTCCCACTC
Organism: Talpa occidentalis; assembly: GCF_014898055.3. NCBI lineage: Eukaryota > Metazoa > Chordata > Mammalia > Eulipotyphla > Talpidae > Talpa > Talpa occidentalis. Next base: position 38,628,248 of record NW_023603184.1, on the reverse strand, counting down.
CCACTTCTGGACTGTGATGAGTAGACTGCACACCAATCTCCCAGAGGAGCTGGGATTCAGGCACTCCGGGCTCTGAGCCACAACACTCACCCAGGAGTCCACGAGCTCCCCGTTGGACCTTGAGGTGTTGAAGCAAATTCTGACTCCTTACTGCTCTCCGGTTCCTGTGCCACAAAGTATCACGTACTTTCTCAGCCTGGTCTGCTGAGGTCCAGGAGCAGAGGTCTTCGCCCAGGGAAAGGACAAGGTTTCAGGAAGGCCCATGGGTCAATCTATGGCTTGCAGCAAGGGACCAGTGGGAGCAATTAGAGCGGGGGAAGGAGACATGGGGAAGTCCTGGACAGCAGAAGTCCTGGAACAGCAGATGAAGAAACCGAGAACTTGCAGTAACTTGCAGCAGCACAAAGTAACTTGCAGCAGCACAAAGCTGGCAAGGGGTAGGGTGGAATCCCAGGGACACCCGAGCTCTGGTCCCCAACACCAAGACTGCAGCCACCACGCAGCTGTGGGCAGGCACGTAACCCTGAGCGTGCTCACCCAGGGGCTGGAGCTCATCAGTCTAGCCCAGGGCTGTTGGAAGGACTGGGAGATGATGTGGAAGGACCAGCGCTTGGCACAGGGTAGCGCTCCTCAGGGACTGCTTTTCTCCTACTCCCCTCCGCCTCACTCCTGGCTCTGGCCTTTCTCAGTCTGGAGAGAGTCCTGACCCTGCTCGGTGCTGCCACAGGGAAACTTTAACCTGGTTTTCTCAGCAGTGCCTGGAAGGTCCATTAAAAGCCTGAGACCCCGAGATTAATGGCTCTGTTGTCTGCGGCTCTGGTGCCTTCATTCAAGACACAGGTGCCTTCATTTCCTCCATCTGACAGATGAGGGAACCCAGACCGCGCGAGGGTGGGACCTGCCTCCCTGGGTCCAGATGTCCACTCTCCCTCTCCAGGCACTGAGGATGCATCCTCAGATGGAGGGTGATTTTGGGGGTGGAAAGATTGAATCCAGGGTACTGTCCCATTTGCCAGCTCCAATCTGCCCTTGGGTTTGGGCTTGACGAGAAGGCAGCCAGGGTAGCTTTGCTTGAGGCCAATAGTGGGCCTGGGCAGCTCCTCCCCATTCATACTGTTAGGGGGAAAAGGATGTCCCAAAGCTAATTCCCTACAGGCTTTGTGGATTCCACCCCCACCCCAGGCCAAAGCCAAAGACACTGGGAACTCCAAATCCCATCACCACCAAAGGGAAGGTGGCTGGGACCTGAGGGTGGGGTTAAGCAGCCAGGTGGATATAAAAGGCAGACACGTGGGCTTTGGGGGGTCCCCCATTTTTGGCTCTCGGCCAGCTCGCAGCGTCCGGCCAGCTCTGAGAGTGCCTTTGGGTTTCCAGGTCGGCGGATCGGGTAGGACGCATTAAAGACTTTATTTCCCTATTTTCTCCCTGAGTTGTACATTTTCCTTATTTCCTTTCCTCTTGTAAATAAACCTTTTATTAACCTTTTGTGTGTGTCTGTAGTGGAGTATTCATAAGTCCCTTTAAAGCGCGCGGGTGAGGACCCACAGCCAGGAACCCGTTTAATATCGGGGTTGCTCTATAACAATACAATTTGTTCTCCCTGTCCTCCTCCTCCCCGCCCCTCCTTCTTTTTTACCCGTACTTGTTGGGCACCTGCTCTGTGTAGGTAATGTTCAAGGCATTTGAGAGCGTGAAACAAAGCCCTTGCCTTTGGAGTACTTAAACTCTAGCAGGGGGCACTAATTGATTTCAGCTAATGAGTAAATATATAGCAGGTCAGGGAGTGATAAGAGCTGCAGAAAGAGGTAAGGGGCGGAGGGCCAGGGGCTGCAACTTCAGACAACCTGCACAGGGCCCAGATTCACTGGGTGCTCTTCTCACAACACACCCTCCCTGGGTCCCCAGAGCCTGGATCCCCGCCTTTGCCACACCCTGCCTGGTAGGTCTCAGCAGCAGACCAGGAGCCAACATCAGCCTTTCCTGGGCACAGACAACCATGGCTTCAGCATGAAGCATCTTGTGCCTGGCCCTCCTGGCAGCCCTGCAGAAGCCCGCCACAGGCGCAGAGGGGAGCACCTCTACCCAACGTAAATACCCCAGTGTAAAGAGGACGCTGGGTCCAGAGAGGGGGCAGGCTCTTTCCTAAGTCACACAGCAAGGCAGGTTGTTCTTGATCCCCCTCCTGCCTTTTCCTCTGGCATGTCCTCAGGGTAAGGGTTGAGCCTCACCGTTGAGCTCTGTTCCATGACGGGGTTGCCTACTGAAGAAGCCAGCTCCTACTGAAGAAGCGTGAGGTGCTCTTCTAGCAGGTTGTTTCCCAGTGTGTGCACCCCTCCCAGCTCTCACAGACCAGGAGGCTAAAACCATTTCTCCAAATCTCAGGAGGCTAAAACCATTTCTCCCCAGTCCAAGCTCAGGAGACAAGAGTTTTGGTCAAGTCTTCCTCAACTTGCTGTGTGACCTCAGGTAGGTCCCATCCTCGCTCTGTCTGGGTTCCCTCATCTGTCAGATGGAGGAAATGAAGGCACCTATATCTTGGGGCTGTCATGAACAACAAACCAAACCCTGTTAAGAATGCAGTTGGGCATTTGGGTTGTTTCCATAGCTTAGCTATTGTAAATAGTGCTGCTATAAACATAGGGGTGTAGGTGCCCTTTTGAATGGATGGTCTCACTCATAGCAGGAACTTAGAAAACCTAAATAAGGGACCAGGAAAAAGACTAATTATAATAAAGAAAAAATCAAAATCAACAAGCAACTATAAACCAGAGACACACTATGGGGGGAGGAGGAGAGGAGAGATTAGGGTCAAAATAAAGGGGGTGCAATTGTATGGGGAATATAACCAAAATGAAAATGCATACATTGTGCAAAAACAAAAATGTAAGAATTATATAAAATAAAATACATTAAACATAAAAAAAAAAAAAAACAAGAAATGGAGCATGCACAAAAAAAAAAAAAAAAAGGCAGTTGGTCAACTTAGGGGTTGTCACATGTTTAACACCCCTGCTCTTCTGAAAACCAGCCTCCTGGTGTTTGCTGGGCCCTGCAGCAACCCCCAGAGAAGGCTCTTGACCCTTTGCGGGAAATAAGTGGAAATTCCACAGAACCAGTTCTTCGTAAAAGACAAACCAGTGGATGGACAGCTCACAGGAAGGGCCTCTCCTCCTTCCTTTTGGTGAGAAGGTGAGGAGACTTGGAAAGGACAAAGGCTGGAAGATCTGGGAAAGCTTATTCCCGGAGAAGACATCGGGTCACCCTTCCCCAACCACAGGCCCCCAGGCTGGAAGAGAATGTAACAACATGAAGGCTGGGCACATGCCTATCTGTATGGGGTGGGGGGTGCCGGCCATGTGTGGGCCTAACAGGGGCACACATTAGGAATTACACCTGTGCACATGTGGCAAGTGTGTGTGAGTAACCCTAGAGTGTGTGTGCTTGTTCACACATGTTTCCCTGTGCCTATATCGGTGTACACACATACACATGTCCACTCCTGGGAAGCCCAGGGACCCCTAATCCATAGACCTTGCTTGTTTTCCCACGCTTGGCTATCCTTTCTGAAATCCCCTGCCCGCCCAGATGCCACAGGAGATTTATAGGGTTCCTGGTCACTGCGGAAGCTTAATTTTGCCCAGGAACAAAAGCAGTTACACAAGAAGAGGAAGAAGCCTTTGAGGATTAACTTGGGCTCAAGTTCTCCCAGCTCCTCATGGGTTGGGTGTGTACCCACGACTGAAGCCCTGTCTCCTGGGATTCTCAGGCCTCTGCTACCAGTGGACACTGACTCCTCCACAGTTACCCTTCTGCCCTGAGCCACTAGCAGGAACACCTCGGCTCCTGGATGCTAGTCAAGTACTTTACAGTTTATATTTCATAAGTCCTTGTTGTATGATACTCAACACAACCTGGCCAGGCTGACCTCAGAACCCTGCCTCTGGAGGCCCTACCCCCAAGCAGCCCCTGCCAGCTGGGTCTCAGGTCTTCCCCACCGGGCTCTGGTGGGCTCACCACTGCCCACTCCATTGGGTGAGTCTAATCCCTTCCTGCGCCTTGCTTCTCCAGCTGTAGAAAGGAACTATTCCTGCCCATATGAGTCAGCTGCTGAGAATGTCCCTTGGTCTGTGACGAGGCCTTCTCATGTCCTGGCACAGCTGCTGTCCACTGGCCCCTTGCTGCTCATGAGCCAGGAGGGAAACATTACCTTTAGGCCTCTCCTGAAGCCACACACTGCCTGACCCCAGTCTGAGCTGGGAGACTTGGTCTCTGAGATTAAAATCAGAATCCAAAAGAAGTTGCTGTCACTTCAGGTTTGCAATCGGCAAGCTTGGTGGCCTCCTCAGATGGGAGATCCCTCATGCTGTACCTTAGTGTTCCTTCTCTACAACCTGGGCACCTTGTCCTGTGCAGGGTCTGGGGTTTGCTATTTCCCATCATGGGAAAACAGAGAGGCCACAGAGAACCGGTAGAGGAGGGAGGCATGCTCCCAGTGAGAATCCCATGCAGCGCACACGGCACACCCAGACCCCAACACAGCTCCACATAGCTTAAACAGGTCCACATCTGGGCATGTTCTCGGGCACCTAAGACATCTGGCACACCCCACCCCCATTATGCATAAACACACCCACATAAGTATATTAGCCCAGTATATTATACACATGGATTCTCCTCAGCTCAGCAGCAAGTTTCGCACAAAGAACTTTGAGAACAAGGAAAAAAGATGGAGAGGGTAGAGCCAAGGCCTCAGCTGCCTAGGCCCTACCTCAGTTCTCTCCCAGCGATGTCAAAAGTTTCCCAAAGACACAGGCATTTCTTTTGTCTCATCCTCTCCAGCCATCCTATACAAGCCCTGGCCAGAGTGTTCAGAATAAAGCAGGCAAAGGTCTCCTTGGGAGTGTGGTCCCCAACCTGCTCAACCAGCCACCAGCCCTGTTTATAACCAACTCTGAGTGAGACTTCAGGTTAATCACTCTGGATTTGGGAGCTCAAAGGGCAGAATGCGAGGAAGGGAAGGTCTAGAGAGGACAGGGTCACTCCCAGGAAGAGGGAGCACATTACCCCCAGGAGCCTTCCCTTTACCAGATTTTTAGTTCACTCGCTCACTCAATCTATATTTATTGGGCTCTTAGTAGTGCCACTTACCTAGTGGTATCAGGCTCAGTTCAGAGTCCAGCCTCCTCAGAGGTTCAGGATGAGGCAGGCAGGGCACCAGTGCCAGCTCCTTCATTCTCCACTGGATCTTGTCCCTGGAACCCAGCCACAGCCCCACCTATGTCTCCATGTGGCTACTGGAGTGTGAACTTTACTCAGGAGTGGTGGCATCATCCAAGAGCATGTCAGAAATGTACCCTCAGGCCCCACCTTAGCCTACTGAATTAGACCCCCAAGGGATTGGTGTGTATGTTGAAAAGCACCGATACGGAACATTCCACACAGAGCCAGCATGTCCTCTGTCAGCCTTCCTAGGATATCTAAGTCCTATTAGGTAATAACTAAGGTAGCAAACACGTAGTACTTACACTACCTCATTTAATCCCACGTAACTATGTAACGTAGCTACCATTATTATCCCCATATTACACGTGGGAAAATAAAGTACACCGAGGGATTAAGTAACTTGCCAGGAAAAGGTTCATATAGATAGTTGTAGCAGAGCCAGGATTTGAACACAATGCTTTGAACCAATACACTGCCTCATTTAGCAGCAGTGTCTCTGAGTCAGAGAAGCAACAATGAAAAGTGAAAAATCTAAGGAAACCGTGGACCTGAAGAATGTAGGAAATAGTAGATTTTACTTATAGATTGCTTTAGAATTTATAATTCTGTCCATAAAGGACTGGAGGAAGATCAGACAATAACCATAGATGTCATATGATTCTATTAGACACAGGGCAGTAAAATAGGAGCAGACTCCTAGACTAAGATGGTCACTGAGTTTCCTGGCCTCAGTTTCCTGTCTTGGCTCTGCAGCCAAGGTAAAAAAAAAAAGGGAGAAGAGCAGGGCTTCCCATTCTTGGGTCAAAGTAACAAGAATGGATAAAAGGGGACCAGTGGAGAGATATTTGGGAGGCAGTTTCAATGGACTTATCACGTTATCAATTGATAAGGGAGAAGTGAGGAAGAAAGAAATGGAGGAAGATGTACCCAGGATGTACCCAAGCCCCTCCCTCCTGTTAGGGTGGTTGGAGGACAAACAGCATGCAGGTAAGGACTGGGCACAGTACCTCACACAGTAGGTACCTCTACTACCTGCTCCCTCTTCATTCATGCCAATATCTGCTCAGATCCGGGCCTCTCCCCTCCCACCCTGCCTCACATGGCCTCAGGGCCAAGGACCCTCTGGCCTCCACTCTTTCACCAACCTCTTGGAGGCTCCTGCTTATCATCCCAGGCTTCAGAATAGATGCCCCTGAAACTACAGTTCCTTCCTTCAATCAGCTCTGGTGGGTCACCCAATCTCTTAAGTTCACAGGAAACGCTGTGCTTTTCCAGAGGACAAACCTCCCAGTTCTTCAGTCTGAGTCCAATCTCTCACATGTGGGCTGAGGTGGAGTGGGAAGTCATGGTAACTTATGCTGTATTTTCACACCTCTTCACCTAATGATTCATTTTTCCATTCATTCTCCACTCATTCTGGTAATATTTATAGGCTGGTCCAAGGACCAGGCACTCCATGACAGCCTTGATGTACTCTCAGGAAGGAGGCTGAGGTCAGGGAGCTTTAGTCCTGTGTGCCAGTATGACAGGCAAGGAGGATCAGGTCTGGAGAGGGGAATTGACTTGTCCAAAGGCACACAGTTGAGGCTGAGACTGGCATCAGTTCTCCATTCCCCATTACATGCCGAGTTCAAACCCTGCTCTGCACCCATGGCGCTGCTCCTGCTAATGCCTCAGGAGTCTTTTCCACAACCTAAGGTGTTTGGACAGTCTCTCAGACAGAACAATTTTTGCCTTTGGGGTGCCCCCTGTCTCATTTCTTGCTCTGTTCCTTCCTCTTCGTGTCCCTCCAGGAACCAATGAGCCTAAAATTCCTTCATGCTGAAAGCAATGATGATCACCTCAGATCTAAACTCTTCTGTTCCTGAGCCTCCCCCAAGAGCCACAAATTACTCCAAGAAGCCTCCACTGCCTTGATGAGAAGGAGTTTCTGGGATGTCAGAAAGTATCATCTTGCCAGAGCTGGGATCAACATCCTCAAAAATTTCAGCCAGAGTCAGGGAAAGTTACAGCTAGAGAAAGTTGGAGGTTGGATTATAGGCTTTCAGAATATTTGTGTCAATTATAGACTCTGAGCTAGGGCTGTGGAATCATAAACAATTACAGCTGAAATTGTGTATCAAAGGAAATCGGGGCCAGAAGTGACGCCATGGCTCCATCCCACCTCCCTGACAGCTGAGGAGAGAGAGCTGGCCTGGTCAGTTGGGCTGGCTTGGGCCTCCTGTGGCCTGGCAGGGCTCTGTCCCACAGGCCTCACGGAGCAGCTTTAAGAGCCTCTGGGGCCTGTTCTGTGTGGGGACGGTAGGAACAGTGATCAATCACCATTGCCCTCAGCTGAGTGCCACCACCTCCCTCCCCCTCAACACGGCACCCCGCCACCATGAAGGATATATTTAGGTGCCTTCCCTAAATATGTTTCCATAGCTCCCAACACTGCCTTTTATGTCCCCTCTTCCTCCAAGGCCTCTGGGCACCTCTGCAACTGACCTAATGAAGGAATAAGGAATAGCAAGAGGAATAAGGACTCTTGCTCTGCCAACACAAACATTTCCCCCCAAAACAAAGTCCAGCCTGAGGGATCTTCTGGCCCACTTCAGCCCGGAGCCCAGACCCACCACTCTAGCTCTGACCTCAAGGCTTCTTCCTGCTCCCAAGGTTCGGGAACCAAGCGACCCTCATCCTGTTTTTCTTGACTTTCCTCACTCCAGACAGACTGCCTCTGCCAGTCCACACATTCACACACACGCGCACACACCCACACCCCCCCCACACACACACACATAGCGTGTGCCCGAGGGGACAGGCCAATATTTTTCTGTTCGTCTGGTTTTTGTCAGGTGAGAGAGCGAGGAGGTTTCCATCCATGGCCCTGGCTGTCCCCGGCTTCTCTCCCATGCTCCCTCCCAGGCCTTTCCAGAGATTTGGCATCACCTCCTTTCAGACATCTTCTCAGAAGCCAGAGAGTTACTGAGAGTCCAACAGTGATGGCACCTGGGGACAGGAATGGATCCTCAGATTCCCAGCTGCCCAGCTCATGGGAAATCACTGGCTGTGTGGGAATTGGGGGTTCCTGGGGTGGGCAGGGACTCCCTCATGCAAGACTCCATCACTCTCAGTTTTATTGACAACTGTGAAGGTTTTTTTTTTTTTAAAGATTTATTTATTTATTTATACAAGCACTGGGTACAGTCAGAAACGCGGGAGGGTGAGAGAATTCACCAGAGCCAGAGCGGGGAGCAGAGCAGGCAGAAGGACCAAGGTACACTGCTGAGGGGAGCAGCGGGCGCAGAAGGACCAAGGTACACTGCTGAGGGGAGCAGCGGGCGGCAGGAGAGGTCTGCGCGCCATGCGGGACCCTCCTCCGGTGGCCGGGGAGCGGCCGGGGAGCAGCCGGGGATCGAACCGGCAGCATGGGCAGCTTCGCAACCCAGCGCTCAACCTCTGCGCCACCGGGGAGGCCCCAACTGTGAAGGGTTTTTAATGTGCTGGATACTATGCCAACCATTTCACAGCCAGAAACTCAGCTAGACCTCACAGGCAAACACTGTTAACATCTCCTTTTCACAAAGGAAGACTGAGGTGTAGACAGGTTTTGCCCAAAGACCTACATGTAGAGCAATCCAAAACTAGGGTTTAAACAAGCCTGGATAGGGCCTCCCCTGGTGGCACAGCGGTTGAGCGCTGGGCTGCAAGGCTGCCTGCAGCCTCTGAGCTCCGGTTCTCGTTCCCCGGCCGCCAGAGAGGGTCCCACAAAAAAAAACAAAAAACAAAACAAAACAAAACAAAACAAACAATAACAGGGCCTCCCTGGTGGCACAGCGGTTGAGCGCTGGTTTGCGAAGCTGCCCCCAGCCTCTGCAGCGCCGGTTCGATCCCCGCCTGCTCCCCGGCCACCAGAGGAGGGTCCCACATGGCGCACAGACCTCTCCTGCCGCCCGCTGCTCCCCTCAGCAGTGTACTTCGGTCCTTCTGCCTGCTCTGCTGCCCACTCTGGCTCTGGTGAATTCTCTCACCCTCCCGTGCTTCTGACTGTACCCAGTGCTTGTATAAATAAATAGATAGATAGATAGATAGATAGATAGATAGATAGATAGATAGATAGATAGATAGATAGATAAAATCTTAAAAAAAAAACAAAACACAAAACAAAAAAACAAAACCAAGCCTGGATAACATAACCACCTGGACAGTGGCTTGCTATGGGAACCCCTTCTCCTAGGGTCCTGCTGTCTTTCCCTGCCCAGTCAGTGGAGAAAAGGTGAGAAAATGGAGGTCAGGGCTTCTCCCCAGAAGCCTGGCTCCCCTACCCCTGCACTGGAAATGACCAAAACAGATGCCTCCCCCATAGGACATACCCCCCACCACTGAGACCCCAATTCCTTCATACATAGTGCACATGGCTAAATGCAACTCCACCTTCCCTCCACTCAACTGAGCAGCACACAGCACAACTACATGCCAGCCACACTGCCACACTCCTCCAGGAGGCCTAAGTCCAGCCAGCCAGTGCAGGAGGGAGGGCAGGGGATTCCTACTTCCAGGTATAGGAAGACCCTCATCATAACTTAAACCTGGTTCATCACCAAGCCTTGAGTCAACTCACTGGATGGTGGCTTACCAGAAAAATGTTTTACAAATGCAGAATATTATTAAAACAAGTGCAGAAATATTACAGAGAGAAATGCAAAATTCACTTCAATTTTGAAGATTAAAAAAAGAGGCTTCAGGGCCTCCCTGGTGGCGCAAGGGGTTAAGAAGCAACTTATGAAGCTGTCCACAGCCACTGCAGCACAAGTTTCATCTCCGTCAAGGCACAGCAGACCTCTCCTGACTCACCCACTGCTCCCCTCAGCAGTGTACTTCGGTCAATCTGCCTGTTCTGCTCCCCACTCTGTCTGTGGTGAATCCTCTCACCCCCACCCCCACCCCCATGCCTCTGGCCTTTACCCCAGTTCTTGTATGCATAAATAAATAAATCTTCTTAAAAAAAGAGGCTTCAAAAAAACTTCTGTGTGTGTGAGAGAGAGACAGAGAGAGAGAGAGAGAGACAGACAGACAGACAGACAGATGGGATGAGCTTTTGCTCTTCTTCTGGTGCAGGATAGAAAGTTAGAACCACCTTGGCGTCATGGAAACAATTCTGTGACTGGTAATAGCTGCACAAATACTCCTCACCTTCCATTCCTGACTCTGGGCACCATGCCGGGCCCAGGGGTGTCACACATCGAACCCAACACACACAGCACGCATGTACCATGCCTCGAGGACTCCCACCACAGAGAGGCACCATGGTGGGCGCACACTGGAAGCCCTGAGTGACCCCAGCACAGACCCCAACAGCTAGAGACAGGTGCCACACACACGTCTCACGTGTGGACTCTGACCATACTCGCGACTGCACCCTCACTGCAAACAACCCAGCACCCACGAACCTCTCACACACAGATTGATTCACCCCTAGGCGCCCCACCCGGGGGCCACGCCGGGCTGCTCCCCTGCTCCCGCTCCCGAACCTCCCATCCATGGGTCCCGCGCGCACAGCCCTCACCTGGGCGCACAGCCCTCACCTGGGCACCCGCCGGCGCCGGCTGGGACGTCGCGCTCTCCGAGGCAGCGAGGGACCCCGGACACGGGGCAGCGCCGGCGGCGGATGAGCCCCAGCTGCAGCCTCTCGGCGCGGGGAGAAGGGGCGGGGAGGGGGCGTGGCCGGGCGCCCTCCGGTCACTGCCGAGTCCTGCACGGCTGACCCGCCGGGCTGCCCGCCCCTGGGAGCAGGGCGAGCTGAGAGTCTGGAAGAGGCCACCGGGGACCCGCCCCTGGGCTGGGACCCTGGACTCCCCCGCCCGCCCCCGCCCCCCAACACACACTGTGCAGTCCAGATTCCCCAGGCCTCGGTTTAGGGACTTAAGTGGTGATTCATTTAGTTGTTCCCATTCTGGCATCTCCGTTTCTGAGAGCGTGGTAGAAAGGAAAGGAGAATTAAGTACTATTTCTTGAGCACCAACGAGGTGTCAGGCACTGTGTTATTTTAATTACCTTTTTTAACCCTCAGAGTAATTCCAGAGGTTTTATTACCCCACTTTTACAGGTAGGGAAATCAAGGCACAGACGGAGGGAGTGATTTGCCAGAGGTCACAAACCTGGCAGTCTCTCTCCAGATCCCCTAATGTGCAGTTTGATGGCCCTTTCTACATCATGCGCTGCTCCACCAGCCTCTTAACAATCCCAGGTGCGTGGTGTTATAAATACACTTTGTAGATTAAAAAGCTGAGTTTCCGGCCTCCCTGGTAGCCTAGGGGTTAAGTCTCAGTGCTATCACCCCCATGGCCCACTGCCATGGCCTGCGTTCTGTCCCCCAGCTGACCCACATATGGCGCAGCAGATTTCTCCTGCCTAACCCACTGCTCCCCTCAGCAGTGTGTTTCAGTAGCTCTCACTATTCTGCTCCCCACTCTGTCTCTGGTGAATCCTCTCATCCCCTGCACCTCTGGCCTACACCCCAGTTCTTCTGTGCAAAAACAAATAAATAAATAAAATCTTTAAAACAAACCAAAAAAACCGAGTTTCAGGTATAGATTATTTTACACTAGGTCACTTACCAGTGGGCTATCACACTAAAGATGGGGTGGGGGAGTTGCTGGGGATGGTGTCAGGACAGTGTAATGGGACAGCACCTGGCACACAGTTGGTGCACATCAATGTCAGCATCCCTCCTGACACACCCTTCCTTCTCATCTCCTCTTTTATCTGCTAAAATCCAGTCAGTGGACAGTGTTCCTGTCTCTGAAACTTTCCCTGACCTGTGGCTGGCAGACAAACCAGCCCCTCCTCTTGGCTACACATTGCAGTGAGTGCTAAGAAAGGAAAGTGAATTATATAATTTCTCCTCTAGTATGGGCACAAGGTACAGTGTATGTCTGCCCACTCCAGGCTCACCTTGAGCAGGGTGGGCTCCTGGGGGTAAGTGTGTATGTGTGTGTATGTGAGTGTGTGTTTAACTGGGGGAGGCGGCAGTGCCTAGTTTACATTGGAACCTTCAAGAAGATTTCCCGAGGAAGTGCCACTTAAACTGAAACCAGAACAAGGAGTAGCCTTCGCCCAGGTGAAGGTGAAGGGAAGAGGAAACTGCATCAAGGACTTACAAGGACTTACTTAAGACAGGAAAGGTCTGGGCATGTTCCAGGAAATAAAGCAAAGCCAGATTGGGGCGTGTTCCACAAAATGAGAACCTGGTAGGAGATGGGGCTGGAGGGCAGCAGCAGTTAGTCCAGCAAGACTTGAGACCATGGTCAGTATTTTGGCATTTGACTGAAGAACTGTGGGAGTCACCAATTGTTTGGAACAGCAGAGTGGCCTAACCAAATACCATTTTTTTTTAAAGATTTATTTATTTATGCATACAAGAGCTGGGGTGTAGGCCAGAGGTACAGGGGTTGAGAGGATTCACCAGAGACACAGTGGGGAGCAGAACAGGCAGGCTGTCTGAAGTACACTGCTGAAGGGAGCAGCAGGTGAGACAGGAGAGGTCAGCTGTGCCATGTGGGCCACCTCCCTGGAGCCAGGGATCCAACTAATGATGCAGATAACTTCATAGTGCTGACACTTAACCCTTGTGCCACCAGGGAGGTCCACAAAATACTGTTTTAATAGATCTTTCCAGCTGTTGGATGGAGAATGAGGAATGAATGGAAGGGGCAAGTTGGGTGCAAAAGTTCAGCGAGGAGGCTATTCCATAGTCTGGGAGAGAGGAGGGTGGCAAGTGCAGGGAGGTGTGGGAGGATAGAGATGGGATAGCAGACCCAGTGGTGCTACCATGGGCTGTGTTTGTCCCTATCATGCCTGACCAGGCCTTGAGGGAAAGCCTTGTTTGGTTTAAGGTAAGAAGCGTTGTCCTAGTCCTTTTAGGGAAGAAGGTGTGACTCAAAGACTTGGGGACACCTAGGGTATTTCTCTCTTCTTCCTTCATGATGGTCCTTCCAAACCCCCCTTCTCCACAAACCCTAACTTACAGACTCCCCAGTCCTAGATGTTGACCCCAACCTCTACCTCACTCTCCCAGAAAGTTTACTCACCAAATGCTCACTGGCTTTCAGTTGTGCCAGGTGGACACATGGACTAAGGCCAGGCTCTCTGGAGGGGATTCACTTAAGTTTCTGCCCACAGCCTGCTTAGCATCCCCCTTCCCAAGAAGTGGCTCTACTTTCCTCCAAGGTAAAGGACCAGCCTGCTTGCTTCAGCAGCCAGGTCCCCACACCCTCAGGCAACCTACCCTCTCCTGGTTATCTTCCTTGCTGGCCTACATGCTGTAGCGTGTCCCCAAGCCCTGCCTTGGAGCCGCCCCTCCAGGTACTGCTCTCCTCTGTCTTCCCTTCTTCCCCGACAGCCTTGGGGGAGCTCCTCCTCTGGCTATCTCTTCTCTGATGGAAGGAACTTCATGTCTACAATAATCTCCCTATGTCCTCATAACATGGTGACACTATCAGTCCCTCTCACCTCAGCCCAACCCCTGCAGCACTCAGACATAAGTCAGCCCCTCCTACTAACTCCCATCAAAGTTTTGGCCAACAATTTTTGAATTCCTACTCTTTGCTAGGATTAAGGAGGGATTTTTTAAAAAAGATTTATTTATTTATGCATATAAAAGCTGAGGTACAGGCCAGAGGTGCGGGGTGTGTGTGTGAGAGGATTCACCAGAGACAGAGTGGGGAGCAGAACAGGCGGACCGACGAAATACACTGCTGAGGGAAGCAGCGGGCAAGACAGCAGAGATCTGCTGCACCATGTGGGTTAGCTCTGGATAGCTTCACAGTGCTGACGCTTAACTCCTTGTGCCACCAGGGCGGTCCCAAGGAGGGATTTCTTAAACAAAAACAACAAAAAAGAAAAAATCATAAAGGAAAAAATTGGCAAACTCAAATATAATAAAAATTTAAGTGCTGCTAATGCAAAAACATCTAAAACAATATTTTATTTTTTTTACATTTTATTTAAATTTTATTTTTTATATCCCCCATACAATTACAACCCCCTTATTTTGACCACAAGCCCTCCTTTCCCCACCTCCCACCCCCCCATAGAGTGTCTCTGGTTCATAGTTGTTTGTTGATTTTGATATTTAAAAAGTGAAAAGACAAACCACAGATGGAAAAGATAATTACAATACCTATATAGGCAAAGGGTTAATATCTAGTATATATAAACACCTACATATCCATAAGATAAAGTCAAACAACCTAATGGAAAAATGAACAAAAGATAAAAATGGGCATTTCCTAGAAGAGAAACTAAGCTTGGCCAATTCACATATGAAAGTATGTGCAACCTCCTATCAACCAGGGATATTTCAATTAAAATCACAATGAAATACTTCACACACATCAAATTAGGCAAACTTAAGGATTATGGTGATATCCACTTTGTTGAAGTTGTGGAGAGATGAAAACTTATAACACTGCCAGTGGGGCTAGAAGTGAAGACTTCAAGTTGAACAAAAATTCATCTACATCTAATACGGTTAAAAATGCACTTAGTCTAAGACTGAACCATTGCATTCCAATGCACAGAACCAGGGTAAACTTCCAGTTGTATAAAAATGTATATCACAGCATTCTATCCACAGCATAACTTTGGAACAATGTAAATATCTATCAACAAGAGAATGGAGATACTTTTTTTTAAGGTGTCCTTGTTATCTGAACTGCACTCTCTGGTAATGGTTATAATGACTTGCAAAAATGTTACTAGTAGAAAATCTTATACAAGGAAGCTGCTGGTGTTACAGCTCCAATCCAGGTGAAGAAATGTGGCGTGAGCTGAAGTCATAGCTCTGATCTGTTCTGCTGATAGGGTAAGATCACTCCTCATGCACTCATATCTCTTAAACTTTGTATATAATTTTTAGGGTGTCCCCTTCATTATTAAGTAAAAAGGTCTTCTATGTTTGAGAAGAAAGTTGAGCCGGAGAAGTTTAGGAAAGCCCATATATTAGAAGAAAATGTGAGGTGATTAAGCTCATTGGCAGTGGTGGGCACAGAAGGAGAGAAGTTTGACCATTGCACATCCTTAGCAACACACACAGGAGCTGTTCTCTTGTGTGGAAAAAAAAAAAGAGAGAGATCTTGGTATTGTGCAATGAAGCAATCAGTGTTTTAAGTGCTTTAGAACTTTCTGTAATAGATAGAAATATCCTTAATCTGTTGTCCAATATGGTAGTCTCTGGCCCCACATGGCTATGGAGCACCTGAAATGTGTCTATGCCACTGAGGACCTGAATTTTAACTTTTCATTCACTTAAATTTTAAAGTAATGTGCTAGTAAATACCATGTTGGGTAGAATAGCTTTATCTTATGCAGAACTCCACAGAGGTTATTAATAGTTTTAAAGAATGTTAATGCTGTTTGGGGGAAATTAGTTGAATTTTTTTGAGAAGCTGATGTGTTGTTGGATGCCTGGACCTAACTTCCAATAGGGATGTGTGAAGTCTCCCCAATTCTAACAGAAGTTGGGTAGAGGCTTCTCCCCACACAAACAATTCTTGGACACCATCAGGGTGTTCAATTTAATTCTACACCTTCTGTAGGAGATAGCATCAGAGTCCACAGGTTAAGGCCTCAGTCTCCCAAATGCCCTCTACTTCAGATGCCTGCTCCAAGTCCAGACTGCCATCCAGGCTCCTGAAGTCAGCTACACATTGGAGGTCCCCGTGATTCTGCTTCAGACTTCAGGTACGTGTCAAATGTCCCAGATTATTTTCTGTGCTTCCTACTAACTATGAATCAGAGGTTCCCAAGGCACCCTGCTCGGGTTCAATAATTTTGCTAGAACTGCACACAGAACTCAAGAAACCTGTTTACTCACTAAATCACCAACATATTGCATAAGATAATAAAGGATATAAATCAACAGCCAAGTCGTAGAGATACATAGAACAAGGTACAGGGGAAATGTGTGTAGCTACTATGTTTTTTGCAAGCATTCTCTTCTCCCCCAAATCTCCACAAGTTCAGTAACCCAGAAGCTCTCTAAATTCCCTTCTCTTGGATTTTAATGGAGCCTTCATTACATAGGCATGATTTACTCACTGACAAATGACAATTTAACTCAACCTCCATTCCTTCTCCCCTCCCAGGAGGTCTATTCATGTTGGTTCCCTGGCAATCAGCCCCATCCACAAATTCCAAAAGTTACCTTTGTTAACATAGCAAAATATCTCTTTATCACTCACAACATTTAGAAAATTCCAAGGCTTTTGAGGTAGTAGGAGACAGAAACTGTGGATGAAGACTAAATACACACATACACGAAATATATTTTGATCACCTAAATGACCAAATTTCTATATCAATCTATCTTTTATCTGTCTATCTATCTCTCTCTCTATCTATCTTCCCTGTAAATCATGCTATCAAAGCTGGGACATTATTATTTTTTCCCAGCTAAAATTCGATAATATGAGCTTTGTTATTAGATATTGGATATGTTCTGATAATAAGGGATGACTGCATGTTCATATAAGTGGAATGTCATAAAAGAGAGAAAATTAATGTAGCAGAGCAACACACATCAACCTAGTTAGATCTCACAAGCGTAATGTGACCGAAAAAGAAGTATATGGAAGGCTACATATTGTATGGTATCATAAACATAAAATTTAAAAACATGCAAAATAATGCTATACTCATATAGAAAAATATATGCAAGATGCTACTATACTCATATATAAAGACAAGATTGGGAATGACCAACAGGGTAGAGGTAAGCTTTGAGGGGAAGGAGAGTGTAAGATTGTAGGGGACACTCTGATAACCCCTGTTTTACTCCTGACTCCCCAGCTACCCTGCAAAGACAGGACGTGAGAAGGACCAGCACAGAGAAGAGGCACCCCCTTTCAGAAAGTGTTTCTTTTCCCCTCCTGACAATACCCAGGACCTTCCTTGAATTCCCAAGTCTCCAGTGTTGGTTCTGACATGCCCATTACTCTGGCCCAAAGTTGTTTCTTTCCCTCCAGCAGAGTTCTCCCAGGCCAGGCACTGAGTCTGTCATTCACCAGCCCTGTTTTCTCACATTTGGCATAATGTTCTGTAAATATCTAGATGAAGGAATGAATATAAGTTTCTCTTATTTTAGAGTCATTATTATCATTATCATTCACTTATTCTCACACCCCTCCTATGTGCACAGGTGAGTGCAAGACACTGAGGATATAACGATAAATTGTCCACAGCTAGTGTTCTCAAGAAGTGTCTGGTATAGAGCGAGCATAAACTAGGACAAGGAGGGCCCTGGAACAGACAGTCATGCACAGAGACACACACTCAGTGCGCGAGAGACGTAGACCAGGGTAGGGGCTCAGGGGAGGTTAGAGTGCAAGTGTGTTTCCAACTGAGTGTTTAAGAATAACTAGAGTTATCTGGGTCAAATTGAAGAGGGAATTCTTGGGAGAGAGGCAACACACATAGATGTGGAGGTAAGAAAGGGCATAGCAAATTCTGGGAAACTCATGAAGTTTAGTCCTCCTGGAGAACCTGTGGGAGGGAGGCGTGAGACCAGACAAGGCCAAGGACTGGGCAGTGACCAAGGCTTTAGGGCCTTGAATGCCAGACTGGGCGTTGGGAGCCATGGAAGACTTGAAGCAGGGAAGCGGCCTAATCAGATCGTAACTAAGGAGGATGGTTTGCACCAGCTACTGTGCTAATGGGTCAGAAGAGGAGGCAGGTGACCAGTGAGGAAGCTGGGCCATGAGTTCAGACAAGTGGCCAAGGAATGGGGATGGAGAAGGTGTGACAGATGGGAGATGATTAGAAGGTGGATACCAGGACTTTTTAATTTTTTTAAATTTTTTGTTATTTTTTATATCATTGTTCATTTTTAAACAATATTTGCTTCCCCTACCCCCTCAGGTGTAGTCCCCATGGAATTTCCTTCCCCAATGCACCTGTGCACCATCACCTCAGTCCCCTGTTCTCCCTCCCTCCCTCTGATCCCTCTCCCTCCTCCTCCCCTGCAGGATGTCTCTGATTTATAATTGTCTATTTTTGCTTTGTTGTGTTTTGTACTGTTATTATTTTTTCACATGAATGTCTTATTTGGTTCCCCTATATTCTCATTATAAGTGAAACCATCCGATATTTTTCTTTTTCCTTCTGACTTATTTCACTGAGCATAATTCCTTCTAGTGGAACTCAGGCAGAATGGATGAAAATGTGACAGAGATGGAGGGGGTATTTTGGTTTGCCTTTTCCCAGAAGTTGATCCCAAGACAAGGTTTCAAGTTCAAATAATTAATTTCAGAGATGATACTGGGAGGCATCAGCAGGGAGTGAGGAAGTGAAACCAGGAGAAAAAGGAAGTGATTCAGGGTGGTCAATGAGTGAATATCTCCAGCAGTTTATCCCATGAGGAATATTTTGGAGAAGGCACAGAACATGCCTCAGAGATGTCTCACGCCAGAGGCAAGGAAATTGGTGTATTTATCGACCAGATCCAGCTGTCACTGGTTAAAGGTTGGTCCCCAAACTTACTGGCATTACTGGTCAAGTGTGCTCCAAATGGTCAGAGAACGGCCCTAGGCAGAGTCCCAGACACCCTTTGAGAGAAGCGGTAGGGGCATAAGGAATAGTAAAGGCTGAGGCCTGGAACTCTGAAATCTGCCACAGGATCATAGTAGCTGCATTTGATCCCAATAAGTTGAGCCCTGGTTGTCTGATGTAGGCAGAGGAAGGGCATTTGTGTCAAAGTTGAAAGAGTGGTGTTTGACTTGGTGGACCTGATTTCTCCCCAGGTTCTTTTCCTCAGTCCTCAACTTCCTTGTCTGCTTCAGCCACTGTCCCCAAGCCCTTCTGAGTATGCAGAGCCTCATTGCTTTCCATGGAGACTGTGTCCCAGTCTCTCAAAATGCCTATTCTGGTTAGCCTAGTCAAGAGGTTTGATTCCAGTTATCCACACCAGGCAGAGAAACTTGGTGGCTCTTCAATAAAATCAAATCCCCAGGGTTGGTAATAGGTTGGAGAATCAGATTTGGGACTTAATGGCTTCCTGTTTGATTCTCCAGGTCATTGGGTGGGTAAGAATCCTTAAGGGGAGATAGAAAATAGAGAAGAAGATATAGGATGGAGTCATCAGTTAAAGAAGGAAGAGGCAATGCCCAGGAATGAGTCTTCGAAGGAGCTGCCATAGCAGTAAGACAAGAACATAGTGTGGTGTCCTTGGGACTCAGGGGAGACAGACTTGAGAGGAGAGAGAGGGTTGCAGGCTCAGACCAGTCTCAGAAACCAAGTTACAAGCCCACATTCAGGAACTCTCCATAAAACTGTGCCTGAAACAAACTCGTTCCCTCCTCTTGTCTCCCTTCTCCTTTTCTTTCTAGCCTCAGCTGCCCTGAAAACCTTAGCAGCTGACAGGTGTCCAGAAAGACCTGAAGCTGGATGGACTATGTCTGCCATTTCCAAGAACTCCTGAGTCTTCCGCAGCCCCTTTTAGATCCCAGTCTTAATGACCCTGCAGCCTCGTCTCAACACCAGCACAGCTCTTTCGGCCCCAGTCATGATACCAGGACCTACCTTGGTATTATGGTCCTGCCCCCTGGACCTTCTACCCTAAAACCCTACCTGAGGTCTAGAAGATCCACCTCATTCCTGTATGCTCTGTTAGCTAAGCAACAAGAATCAGCGGTGTCCTGAATAGGGGCATGGCTTCCTGGAAGTCTTCCCTTTCACATTCCTTATGCCTAAGCAAGTGTGAATTCACAAATCATGACCAGGAATTTCTGCCCCAGCAGCTCTTTCTCAGAAATCTGAATTCCTCTTCTTTATATATATTGATGGGAAATGTAGATGAGTCATTGCCTCTCTCTGGGTCTCAGTTTCCTCAACTACAAAAATTGAGTCCATAATCTCTGCCTTGCCTCTCTTCCATGGCTAATTGTTTTTTGAGTTTCCATAATTTGGAAATTCTGCTATTTATCACCTCTGAATATCTATACCTGCTGTTCTCCCCTCTCAGATAGCTGTTCCTTTCCTTATTTTCTTAGTAAATCTTGTTCATTCTTCCAAGCTCTATTAATGATTTACTTAATGTGTGTTATAATCACTGTAATAAGTGTTTTAGATACATTATTGTGCAACATTTGTTCATGGAGTCTGAGTAAATACTCTGTTGTCCCCATTTTATAGATGAGGAAATTGAGGTTCAAAGCAACTGTATGATTTGCTTTGGGTTGCACAACTTGCTCCTTTCAGCCAGCTCTCTCCTACCATGCCCACCAGAGCTGCTCCCGATTCAAAGTTAGCATGCATTAAAAGGAGCATAGTGCCTATGGCAAAGGAGGTGACAGTATACAGAGGTCTGCTGCTCAACAATAAGTTTGCCACTTGGCCTCAGCAAAGCTGCCTACTTCAGGGCATGAAAGGGACAACAATCAACACAGGAAACAAGATTGCAAATTACATGAGGGTTGAAACTTAAGATCAGGAGGTGAATCTCACCTGGTAGCAAAAGAATACTGTTCCATTTAAATCAGAACTTCTGAGTCTGTGGTACAGTCAAACATTGTTTGGTTGAAGAGTTCAAACTTGACAGTGAAGAGAGAGTGGGTGTTTTCATTCATTTCAGCTCTTTAAGAAATCAACAAATGAAAAATGAAATAAAAAGAAATCAACAAATCAATACCTAAAGATGGGAAATGACATAAATGTCTATTCATAGAGAGCTGGTTAAACAAAGGGGGGCTGTAAATAGAACTAGTAAGTTTTTTGTGTATTGGTGTGGAAAGACTTTCCACAAGGAAGTTAGGTCTACATACATGCATATAAATATAAAGCTTTTTATATATAAGGGAAGAAAAAAGCCACAGCTTTTAGGTCTGTATCAGCATACAATTATCTGGAAATTTGAAAAAGAAACCATGGATGGTGGTTATTTCTTAGAATCAATGAGAGAGACAGAGAGAGAGAGAGAGAGAGAGAGAGAGAGAGAGAGAGAGAGAGAGAGAGAGAGAGGCTGTTCACTGCTGACCTTTTAATATTTTGGTTTGACCCAAGTGAGTCACTCTTTAGTTGAAAACTAAAAAAAAAATACTTTCTTAAATCTAGATGTCACATTTCATAAAGTTGCCCCCCAGTACTTGGGTCTGATAGTGTCACATTTTTGAAAAACTTGAAAATTTTCATAAACCAATTTATATGGGAACTTACCATTTTTCAAAGTAGTTTTGCATAAATTGACATATTCTTCTTAAGCCTGTATAGAACAGAAGTTTGCTCTCATTTTTCTGAGGAGGAAACACACTCAGCTAGGTCAGTGGTCTCGTCCAAGGTCACCTGATCTACAAGCAAAGGAACCAGAACTGGAGCCCTGGCACCTACTAACAGAAATGGGCATACAATTGGAAACAAAGCCCACACCTTCACCTCTCAGGCACCTGTCACTGTAAAGTCTGCATCATACTGACCCCTCAGTGGTTTGAGCATTAACAGAGCTAATGGCGTAAAACTCCTAGCACTGTGCATAACACAGAGTAAACAATCAAAAACTTTTTCAAACTACTGAAGTGTTTCCTTTAAACAGCAGAACAAGATGTTCCAATTTCACTGATGCTTTTTAAGCACCTTTTATATCTACCATATAAACTAACACTGTCTGAAGAAGCATCAAAGAATTGAAGGAAGTGTAGGAAACAATCTTTGCCCTAATGATGCTTCTGGTCTTATTGATGAGACAAAGTTTAAGTAGGTTCACACACCTTTTCTGGGATTATAGTTTATTATCATCGGTATTCAGTTAATTTTCCTGTGCTGAACCTCACTGTGAAATTAAACTGCATATGAGTTGTTTATCCAATTTTATGTGCAAATTAAAATGACAATTGACAAAGCTAACAATGAAATGGAAAAATTTTTTTTAGAATATTTGATGCCATTTTATTTATTTTTAATTGAGGTTACATTGGTTTATAGCACTGTATATGATTCAGAGGTATAGAATCAGATGTATGTTACCCCACTATGCCTACCCCCAAGGCACCCATAGCACTCCACCATAGTCCACTGAGCATCCCCTACACTTGGCTTTCCAGCCCTGATGCCATTTAAATAATACTGGGCTCAACATTTTTTTAAAGATTTATTTGTGCATACAAGAACTGAGGTACAGGCCAGAGGTGTGGGGTGTGAGAGGTTTCACCAGAGACAGAGTGGGGAGCAGAACAGGCAGATGTACTGAAATACGCTGCTGAGCAGAGCAGCGGGTAAGACAGGAGAGGTCTGCTGCACCATGTGGTCACCTTATGAGCTGGGGATTGAACTTGTGCTGCAGTGGCTGTGGATAAATTCCTCCATTATAGAATGAACATAAGAACATCATCCCTCCATAAAACAGTACCAGTAAAACAAAAATTTTAATCTCCTTGCATTATCATGGCTTTCCTACATTTTAATCAGCTTTTTACTTTTCCTTTGGCTTTACACTAGTGATTCAGCATGGGCCCTATATTGGAATAGAAAATTCACCAGCAGCACCTTCTGGTTCATACACCATGGAGAAGAATGTCTAAGATACACGAATGCTATTGACCCCAAAAAAAGAGAAAGAGAGGGCCTCCCTGGTGGCGTAGGGGTTAAGTCTCATGCTATCACAGCTGTGGCCTGAGTTCAATCCCCAGCCAGGAAGTTGATCCACATATGGAGCAATAAATCTGCCTGTTCTGTGTCTCTGTTGAATCTTTTCACACACACCCCGCCTGGGCCTACACCCCAGTTCTTCAATGCATAAATAAAATAAATCTTTATTAAAAAAAAAAAGAAAAGAGAAAGGGGATTGATGTGAGAGTAGCAGTTACTGAAGGGTTTTGATTTGCTTTGATTGGGGATAAAAATGTAAGAAATGAAGACTGGAAATGAAAACAACTACCTCATTGACCTAGATGCTGGAGCAAGAGGACAAGGAAGTTGTCATATGGATAATGGTTCATGACATTTCCCAGAAGGTTGATCTAAGTATGTACCCCATGTGGGGAGTGGTTCTAGTCAATGTCATATGTATGTGCACACACACACCGATATTCAACACCAGACATACTGATGGGGGAGAGAGTAGCCTCATACAGTGATGTATGGTGGACAGCTACAAAGCAATCAGAGGTTCCTAAATCAACACATAGTATTTAGAGATGATGATCAACAGAAAACCAGTTGCAGTCATGCACCTATGCAAGAGATGTTGTTCTTTGACACAAAGGTCCTGAGCATTGTTGAGGGTGAAAACAGAAGAGCAACAGAAATCCCTAAAGCACTGTTGGAGGAGGACAGCACAGGGGCGCCAAGAGAATTTAGGGCAATTAGAGTGATTAGATCCACCAAGTTAACGCAGCAGGGGTAAGTTCAGGCTCTAAGAAGTCATTTCCACCAGGCATTTCCATGTGAGAAGACATGAACAAAGAAATGCAGCTCCTTTTCAACTATCACAGATGTGATGATTCACTGAGTGCCCTACCTAACCCAGAGTGGAAGGGTTGTGTCAGTTCACTAGGGCTACCATAAGAAAGTACCACATTAGGTGGCATACACAACAGAAATTTATTTTCTCATAGTCTGGAGGCTCTAAGTCCAAGATCAAGGTCATGGCAGGACTGGTTCCCTCCTTGGCTTCTGGGCTTATAGATGGCTGTCTTCTCCTTCTTACTTCACACCCTCTCCCCTCTGTTTCTGTATCCAAATGTCCTCTCCTTATAAGTACACCATTAATTCTTACGGTTAGGACCCACCCCAGTGAATTTATTTTAACTCAGTTACTTCATTATAAACTCTTTAAATAAGGTTACATTCTGAAGAGCTGTGTGTCAGGACTTCAACATATTAATTCAGTTTGTAATAGTGGAGAAAACCAAAAGGTGGTCCAGTATCTTCCTATTTTACATGTCTTCCCCATTTCTCTTTGAGATAAATGTCTTTAGGGAATTGGGACTTTATACCTTTGTGCCAGTGAAGGGAGATGGGACCTTGGCTGTGACTTGTATTTCTGGTTAACTCCTCTTCCACTCTTTCGCTATTTTTTTTTTTTTTTCAAGAAACCAGGTTATTTATCCTGCAAATGTTCTCAAATTTTGGATCTGGCTAACTGGATCCTCTTGTTATTGTTGAGGTACAGAAAAAATCATTCTGTACCCCTCTGGGATCTTCCTGGTTGGATGAGTAATCAAAACACCATCAGATGAGTTAGCAAAGGAACACAATCAATTTAATAACATATATATGGAGAATTTACCTGGATGTAACTTCTAAATAATGGAGTGGGCCAGGAATATTTATCCTGCCTTTTGGGACCTGGGACATCAGAGACAGAGAGGGGGCACACTTCAAAGGACAGATAAGGAGGGAATGACCTCAACCTTACTCTGAGAGAAAAGATGAAATGCTTAGATAGAGAGGAGTTGTTAACTGATAAACCTGGAACTGGATGAAGCCCCCAAACTACATTCTTTTAGATCATAAATGGAAGAGCAGTGATCCCGTCTTTGATTAGCAAAAAGACAGAAGCTTAGGGTGTGCAATTTCTTCTTTGATTAGGGAAGAGTGAAGGGCTTAAGCAAGAACACATGCTTCTAGCCTTCAGCACCCGCATATTCTCAACACAAAACAATGTGCATTCTTTAAGTAGTGGTAATAGACCCCCCCCCAGGCTCATGGGGCCTTGATTGACCTCTAGTTCCCATGCCAAGGGAAAAAGAGGTCTACTCTGTGCATATTGAGAAAATCCTACCTGATCCTTTTGTCATTTAACATGCTGACCTATACCCTGTATTTCCTGAAAACTGGTAGTTAATCTGAGGTTTGATCAGATTCAGATTCTTTTTTTGGGTAGGAATTCACAGGTAATGGTATGTACCTCCTTTGTACCACATCAGCAAGATATAATGTCTAGTCCTCTCTCTTTTTTCTGATGTTAATATTAGTTAGTAGATCCAAGCATTAGGAGACCTCTAGTGAGCACCCTAGCATCCACTGGTGATCACCGCCCCAACCTAGCAAGTGGAAACAGTGCAAGGCACAAGTACAGTTTAAAAATTTAAAATACCCACATTCAAATAGTAATCAGAAACAAATGAAACTAATTTAGTAATATATTTTATTTAGCCCATTGTATCCAAAATATTATCATTTCAACATGTAACCAATGAAAAAGCAATGAGATATTTTACAACTTTTTTTTTGTGCCAAGTCTTTGAAATTGGTGTATATTTTACTCTTGCAACACATCTCAGTTCAGACAAACGACATTTCAAGTACTGAATAGCTTCTCATGATGTGATTATAAATACTATTTAAGATTTCTTTATAATTCTCATTGTCTTTAGAATAGACAATAAATTGTTGTCTCAGCAATTTATACTGAGGCAATTACTAATACCAGGGGGAAAAAAAGTTAGGTAAGAAAGAAATCTTACCTGCCCTATACAATTATACAATTGCTGTGTTGTTGCAAACTATTGGGTTGTCAGAAAAGTTATGGCACATTTTTACTTGAAAAACAGAAAAAATACATCATGACTTTTCTGACAGCCCAGTAATTTCAAAATCATAAAAGTGTAAACACTGAATAAACCAAAATTGTGATGGGAGTTGAGGATAGAGAACCAAATCCTCATCCTTCATAGCAGGGAATCAGTAATGTCTAAAATGGAAATACTTATTTCAAAGTCTGAATTTGATACTGCCATGGAACAATTTTCTTTGTCTCCAGTGGAGGTTATATTTCCAACCCATTTCTATTATGTGAATTTAACATTTCCTCTTCTTCTCTTCCTCTGCCTCTGCCCTCCGCCCCCCACGCCGCCCCCCTCCAGAGTCCAGCTTCTCTATGAGGAGGAAGGGGAATCGGGAAAGTCTTTTTTACTTAACAGGATTGTGATTTAAATGCTGTTTGGGTCTCCCTCTTTCTTTGCAGATGGTGATGAGATTTGGATCATGTGATCCCAGCAAAGGATCCCATCTGGGCACAAAATGTGAGTTCTCTCCCAAGAGAGATGAACCTAGGGCAGGGATAGAGATCTGCAAGACTTCACTGGGATTTTGAAATGATCCTTGAAGGAGGTGGAAACATTTACCAGGTGAGCAAGGTAGGGGCAGAGGCCCTGCTGCAGGGGATGGGGTGAGGGGGGGCAGCAGGAGAGGGGAGGCAGAAGCAGGAAACTCAGGCCAAGGCAAGATGTCCAGCATGGCTCCTGCAGATGTCCAGGAGGCTGTGCAGATGCTGACTTTTCTGGAAGCCCAAGAGGGGGTAATTTCCTAATCTACTTAATAATAGGCAAACACTCTGGCGTCAGCTTGGCTCAGCAATGGTCTTGGAACAAAAGGACCCAATTAAAAGGCCATCATAAAGGAATTTAGGGGAAAATGAAAAAGTCATTGAGCCAATCAAGGCCCAGATGCCCTGGGCCTGGTTTGTGACCCGAAGCAACAGAATCCTTCCTCCTACTCTGCCCTCTCCTCTCCCAGACACTGCCCTAGATCTGGGGATCTTCCACCATCCCTCATGCCATTCTCCCGTCCTCTGCCCCACCCACTGCCCATCGATGTGGCACCTCATTGACATTCTCTGGATCTCAGTTTCCCTGCCTGCAAAACCTTTCAGGGAAAAAAAAAAAAACTATTAGGAATCTTGTTGGTTCTTCCTTCAAAATACATCTGCCATTGCCATTTCTCTCCACCCCCACTGCTTCCCCAGGTCCTAGGTACAACGATCTCTCCCCTGAATTCC
The DNA here is from genome assembly GCF_014898055.3 of Talpa occidentalis. Lineage (NCBI taxonomy): Eukaryota > Metazoa > Chordata > Mammalia > Eulipotyphla > Talpidae > Talpa > Talpa occidentalis. The sequence continues at coordinate 38,601,274 of NW_023603184.1, read as the reverse complement.
TCTGCAGTGCCTTCATGCTCTGGATGCCCCATTCTTGCCTCATTCTTGTTTATTCACAAAACAGCAGTCAGGTAGATCTTTCTAAAACCTAAGTCAGATTGTATCTCGACCACGGCTCTCCACTGTACTCAGTGTCCTGCGGGAACCCTCCTGTCTCCATGCCAGCCGCAGGCCTCCTCCTGCCCTGGCAGCCAGACCTGTGTGATGACTCTTCCCTCTGGAAGGCTACCGCACCAGGTAGCCACTCAGCTAACTCCCACTCCTTCAAGTCTGTTCAAATGCCCTCTTTTCTGCCTTTCCTGAGGCTTCATCTGACCACCCTATTGAGAATCAGTCAACCTCCCAGCCCTGCCAGTCTCTCTTCCTGTTGTTGTTCCCCCCATAGTTCTTGCCACCTTCTACTACAAAACAAACAAACAAACAAACAAACAATCCACCTTTTTTTTAAATTCTGATGCTTTTTGTCTCTCATCCCACCAGAAGGCAAGTTCCACAAGGGAAGGGTTTTTTATTTTTATTTTTTAATTCACTGGTGATTTCCAAGAACCTGGAGCTGTACTTACTTACTGGACACTTGGTAAATATTTGTTGACTAAATCAATGAATGAATCAGTAATGACAAGGGTTTTTGCCTCCAAGGGCCATAGTGAAACTTATGGGAAATCATGAATTTGACTTTCATTACAAAGAAAAGAACTAACATATTGAGTTCCCATTGGCAGTAAGTATTCTGTAAAGCAGTTTACATAGTTTATCTCGTTTACTCCTCATTCATTGATTTATTCAACAAGCAGTTGTTGTGTACCAACTTGGGGCTGGCACTGTTCTGGGCACAGGGGGTAAAGGTATGATCCAGACATACAAAGACCCCTGTCCTCTGGGAGTTGTCATTCTAGCAGAAGGCGACAGTACATAGAAAAAAATACAAAAAGGGTTATGATTATTCCTTTTTTTATGATGAGGAAACATTTACCAAGGTCCCCTGGTGCATGAGTGACTGTCCTCTCCAGGCATATGCACTTCTATGCCTCCAGGTTTAGGTGGAGTAAAGGTTGTGCTAGATTGTGTGAAGACGTGGGGGTGGGGTCTAGAGGATTGGCTGAGGCTGCACCCCAAGTGCCCAGGACGTGGATCTGCCCTTCCACCTGACTGAGAGCCCTACCGGTGGTGGGATCCATGTCACAGGTATCTCCTGAGAGGTGGGTGAGCCCTAACTGCTGCCCAGATACAGTCACGGTGGGTGCTGAACTTGGACCAGCTGAGCTGGGTCATACCTCTCAAGGGATGGAGTCCAGTTCTGGAGTCAGCTGTGTGAGATGGCAAGGATTTCTAGGAGCAGAGAGGGGAGGACAGGGCCTTTGGGGGACACTGGAGTGGGGCAGAATAGGGAGCTGGGGCTGTTGGCTTGGAGGAGGTGACTGTCATACCCTCCATGGCTGCCCTGGGCTGAGGGGTAGATATACTGTGTGTCCCTAATGGCCATATGGGGCAGGAGGGCTTCTGTGAGCAGTGCCCTCCCACTGGGAAAGGAGTTGCCTGGGAGGAAGTGATCGCTCCATCCTTGGAGGTGGGGAAGAGAGTACAAGCCATGTCAAGGCATTAATGAGGCAGAGAGGGGACCCTTGTTAGGGGTGGATGGACTTTTTCAGAGGTGTCACTTCCAGAGAGGAAGATTCTGGTTTTCCTTCAGAAGAGCTCTCAGACTAGAGTTCGAGACTAGGCCTGAAATCGAGTCTTAGTTATGCAAATCCATTGGGAGGAACTCTCCAGCCCCTCTCCCTAACATTCATCCAGTGGATTAACTCCAGAGCCCACAACCTTACCAGCACCCTACCCCAACTCCCTTCTTTGGAGGCCCCTTCTCCCATAAGAAGTCTTTGTTGAGTTGGTCAAAATCAGCCCACAGGAGTGTTTTTGGTGGGAATGAATGACAGGCATAGACAAGAGGGTGTTGCCTCTTTCTGGGTGAAAAAGGAGTGAGAAAGTGACCTTTCAACTCTCCATTCCAGCGTGTGCCCCTGTGGCTCCAGGAGCTGCCTCACTCAGAGCCCTGCAGCCCTGGGTGGCCTTTGGCAGAGATTGTTCAGAATTGCAAAGCAGAGGCTTGATGAAACAGGCAGCGATCCTATGTTGAGAACACAAGAGTATTTGCAGAGCATTACTATTTGCTAAGTTTGTGGTCTTGGAACCTGTAGCTCTAAATACACAGGTGTGAGCTTAGTCTGACCAAGCTAATGACCTCATGGCTTGGTCAGAGACTGTTAACTGTTTTGCAAGTCAGGGTATGTATTGCAAATTGTGTTCCCTGTTTCAAGTCACCGTTTTACTCCTAACTCCCACCCTCCCATGACCCTGCTTCTTGCAGGATCATTTTCTTATCACTCCACAGGCAAATATCTGGACCCCAGCTCCATTACTGCAACTGCCAGCTCTTCCCAGTAGGGGGCAGCAGGACAGTGTTAATGAACCTGCCACCCACAGTGGACCAAGCACAGCCAGGGAGACAGGGACATTGCTGAGCTATTGCTCAAGGATGAAGGACTGGGTCTGAAATGCCAAGTCTTCTCCCCTCTGCTCCTGTGAATTCTGGGAACAGGGAACAAAAAGGGGGAGCAAAGTGGGAGGGGAAAGGGAGCTGAGGGAAAGAGAGAGGGGCACGAGGAAAGAAAGGGGAGCCACAGAGCTGACAGACCATCGCCTCCTGCCATCCCTAAGTCTACTTCCAACTCCTGGTTTTAGTTTAATCTCCTGGCAACCCCTCTGATCCCTCTGCTCCTACAGCCTGGGCACCTGTGTCCTTTCTTCCTGACCTCCCCTCACATTCTCCCTGGAACACAGATGTCACCACTTAACACACATGCACACGTACTCACGTGCTAGCACACGCTGCGTGACCACCCATGTTGCAGGCTTTTCTTTTCTTCCCCTACATTTTGCAGTTGGTCACAAAGGCTGGTCTAACAACTTAATCCCATGATGTGGTAGGGTTTTCCATGTGGCTCATGTGGCTGCTGATTTGGAATTTGGCTCGAGGACCTAAATCTGAGGACACACAGGAATAAAATAGACCACTTTCTAAAGAAACCTGCAAACAACTGGGGTCAGACTCTTTCTCAGACTTTATTACCCCTTGACTCTCACTCTGACTCTCTGCAAGTTCAACCCTGTGGACTTAAAGATGTCTCTGCAGTTGTGAGTTCTCAGCCTCATGTGTGTGGGTGCCGGGGTAGAGGAAAGGACAGGGGCTTTTTCCCTTCCAGCGAGGTGACAAGTGCTCTAGGAAAATCCATCAGAGAGGCTTTCCTCCCAGCATGTGACACACTCAAATTAGGTAACTTTGAGATGATTTAATGAAAGACTCTTTCACAAAGTCGTGGGCTGGTGTTCAGAGGGCTCTGCGCTGAGGGGCACTGGTGGCCAGATTGTCTTGGCCAGAGAAACAAGGGCAGCAAGAGAGGGCTATGGCGATACTGGGAGGACATACTGTCCCTTTCCTCCCCACCTTGCCCAACACCCAGAGGAGAGGCCCACGGGTGGGGTGCAGAGGGTCCTCCTAGCTCTGGGAAGGGGAGTGAGCAGTATATTAAGTAGGGGGTTGGCATTTAAAACTGGAGTAAACTTTGTTTCCCAAAAGTGACTCAAAATGTTGGAGTTTGCCAAATACGCAGTTTTGGATCAGTAAGGGGAACTAAACAGTGCTGAGTAGGGCGCGCCGATGGGAGGGAAAGAGAACACTTGCATGTTCGAGTGTTACTGCATTCTCCCTGCTCAGTAAACCAGGGAAAGAGGTGTTTGCAGATGAGGAAATTGGGTTTGCCGTCAGAGCTGATGTTGGCTGAAGCTCCTGCCTCAGCTCCCCTGTGTCACCCAAACGCCTCCTTTCCCCTGAGCTGCTACTTGATAACTCTGAGTTTAGTGAAGCTTAAAGCCCCAGTTGGTGAAAATAGGACTGAAGAGGGAGAACAGGCTTTCAGTTCAAGCCCTTGCTCTGAGCTCCCTGCTCCAAGGTCAAAACCCAAGCAACACCCCCTCTCACCCATGTTACTCAGGCTTCTTCCCGGGATGCCCGCCCTGGGTGAGCTTGCACTCCCAGGAAGCACAGATCAGCACTAACAAAGGCAACTGAATCCCTCGCTTCACGTAGTCCAGACGCCAAGCTGTCTGCAGTGTGACCCTGGGTAAGGCATAGCTCTCTCTGGGCCTCTAGTCTCATTAAGCAGCCAAACAATTCCTGGGGTCCCTGCCAGGAGTGAAAACTGATTCCAACTGGTCATGTCTCCCAGGCGACACGTGTGTTGTTTCACAGTGACTTCAGAAGTTAACAGCCCCTGGAAGTTATGTAGATAGGGAAGTGAGGAGCAGGCAGGGAGGCCCGGAGGGTAGAGGAGATATTTGGGGGCAGGCGGATCCCCTAGTCACTGTTGGACAATGGTCCACAGCAGTCATTGTGCTGAGAGTGGAAAATCTTTTTTCTGACTTCATCTCCAAGGGCTGAAAATAGTCCAGGGTGGTGAGTGGAGGCCCTAGGGACTGGGTTTGGGTCTGATGAGTGACTGGCTGAGCTGTTCCATTGTTCCTGCCTGGGACAGTGCTGAGAATGGATACAGGCAAGGCGGCAGCCAGGACAGAGGCAAGCCCAGGAAGCGCTACAGGAGGGAGAAAGGCAGGGCAGAGCCAAGCCTTGCTGTAGACGGGGAAACTGAGGACCAAAGTGGGGAAGAGATTCACCAAGAACCAGGGTAGAGAAGGGTGAAGGTTTGGTTTCTGGGGCTAACATCCTGCCACTCCCACAAGCACACAGCCTGAGGGAAGCCAAGCACATCCGCCCTCTGCAGCCTAGGCCCTCCTGGTCAAGTCTACTCTGCTCTCTACAGGCACCAGGGGTGTCAGACATCAGACTGGCTCTACTCCAGGGCTCTGTGTGGTGCCTCAGAGGAGCCACTTAACCTCTCTGGTAACTTGATGCCTCCACTCTAGTCCTCAGAACTGAGAGTCCAGGATGTGTTTGGGGCTCCTGAGGGGGCAATTATTAGTTCTGTCTTTGATGAAGAGCCAGGCAGCTGATACCTTGACTGAAGTAAGGATAACTGGAATGTGGGAGGCAAGTTTCCCAGAGTCCAGGTGGCCCAGAGAGGGCAGGCACAAGCCTCAGGCCACACAGTAAACGCTGTTCACTGCCTCCTCTGGCATAATTCCAGATCAGCCCTCCCGCCTTAGGTCTCCAGGCTCCTGGTCAAACCACAGAGCAGCTGAAACACACCATAGCAGGCACCACCAGTGAAAAAGGGGTACGCTTCTGCCAGGGGTGGTGGGAGCTGTCTAGTTCATAGGGGCTGGTTCCAGAAGCTTGTTATCAAGGTCATCCCCACCTCCTCCTCCCACTGTTGCTTCTCCCTAATGCCTCCAACAGCCAGGCACCAGGACAAGGTTCTGTAAACACACAGAACTGTGTGTCTAAAAGCTGCCCAGTGCCATGCAGGGAAGGCTCCACACTTGACCTCCGGATGGACCTGCTTTCCCTCCTCCCATACTCTGGGGAAGATTCCACCTAAGGAACCCCCTTTTATTCAGGTAACACCCTCAGCGCCCTACACGGCACATAGTATCTCCTCTTAGAAATGAGAAAACCAAGGTGCTACAAGATTAAGTAATTTGCCCAAGCTGTCACAGCTGGAAGAAACGGAGACCACATTCAAACCCTGGTGGTCTGGGCATTGAATCTGTGCTCTTGACCCCATTCCCACTGTACTGAAGTCTGTCTTGAATCACATGAAGGGTCATCTACAGACCCTCCTGTCCGTAGGAGTTGTGAGGTACACGGGATCCGGGAAGGGGAAGTCATGTCGAATTAGATTCAATCTCTATTCACGTTTAGCCTGTGTAATCTGGAGCAAGTCCTCACTTTTCAGAGCCTGCCTGCTCAATAGAGATGATAATGTCTGTCACACAGTTGTGTGAAAATAACAGAATGGATGCGGGGCACCTGAGATGTGGGCTAGCACAGGAGTTCCCTTCCTCATGTGCCTAACTCTACACAGACGAGCCCAAATCTGTCATGGCATGGGTGGTGGTGGAGGATTAGCTTTGGTGACCCGACCTGGATCCAGACTGGAACAACTGTGTCTGGCCAGCATGTTGTCCAGGGCCCTGGAGGGTGAGAATAGGCATGTCCTCTGGGACTCCACCTCCTTCCTGGGCCCTGGGAAAACTGCCACCCAAGCCAGAGACTCCAACATGTCAGGGCCCCTGCCCTGGTTGCACAGAGCTCATTGAGAAAAGCTGCTCCAGGCAACTCAGCAGGTACTTACTCTCCCTGCCCTCCCAGCCAGATCTGCCGCCACTCTGCCCCATGTCCCTGGCCTCAGCTCCACAACTGTATCTGTTGACCCTAACTGCGGGGGCAGGAAGAGCTGAGGCTGCAGTGGAAGGTGAAGGCACTGACCTGCACTAAAGGGGGCAAAGCAGCAGGGGAGCACATCCAGGCATCAAGTTGACCTGCTGGGTGACCTTGGGTGAGGCTGGCCCCTCTCTGGCCTTGAGTCTGCAGCTGGCTGGATAATCCCTGGGGTCCCTGTCAGGTGGCTGTGCCCTTTCACAGTGGCCTTCAAGTGTCAACAGCCCCAGGAAGTGATGTCAGCGCAAGGAGGTGGGGAGGTCAGAGGGGACAGGGAGGCCTGGAGAGTAAGAGGAGATATTTTGAGACCAGACAAGTCCTCCACGTCACTGCTGGACAATGGTCTGGGGCTGGGAGTGGAAAATCCTGCTCTTACTTGAGCTGAAAATAGCACAAGCAGCAGGATCGAGAACCTCACCCACCAGGAAGGTGGCCTAGGCACTAAGCAGCTAAGCCAATGTACTCACTGAGGGGCTGGGCAGGCCCAGTGGAGTCCCGAGGTGGGACCCTGGGCCTGTGCCTGGTTCCTTTCAGGTCTCCATCCTCTATCCCCACCAGTGCCTGCCACAGGGTTAGATGGAACATGCTCCTTCTGGACCCTATATCCTATGTCCATAGAAATCTGCAGGCAGGGGCCTCCCTGGTGGCACAAGGGGTTAAGACACAACCTATGAAGCTATCCGCAGCCACTGCAGCATGAGTTCAATGCACAGCCAGGGAGGTGACCCACATGGCACAGCAGACCTCTCCTGACTCGCCCGCTGCTCCCCTCAGCAGTGTATTTCAGTCAATCTGCCTCTTCTGTTCCCCACTCTGTCTCTGGTGAATCCTCTTACTCCCCACACCTCTGGCCTGTACCCCAGTTCTTGTATGCATAAATAAATAAATCTTGAAAAAAAAAAAGAAATCTGCAGGCAGCTGTTTCAAGGAAGGCATCCTGGTTAGAGACCACAGTGTGCCAATGGCTCCCTGGACTCTGGGGTTCTTCAGGGCAGCTACTAGAAGGGTAAGTGGGCATGAAAGGAATGGGCACTAGGGGAGCTTGGGTTGGGTGCCCATGGCCCAACCACAAATATATACTCAAGAGCCTCTGAAGTCATGATGTATAACTGGATCTAAGCAGGGTCTGCCTGAAGATGCCAGAACTCAGGCTTCAAAGGCAGAGTTGCTGGCAGGCAGAGTATCCCTCCTGGGTAGGGGGCTCCCTATAATTTGGGAGGGGTTCAGTCTGAGTCATAGCTGGTAGGAAAGAGATAGACTTGGGCCAGCAGAAATGTTCAAGGACTAAGGTAAGTAGTCACAAAAGAAGCTCAGAGGGACTCGAGTTATATTAATAGAAGTATAGGGCTTAGTATGTGGGAGATGAACACTTCACCTACTCTGCGCAGGTCACCCACATTGTACAATGTGGAGTGATCATTTCGGTCATGGTTTGTGATGGGTTCCTGTCACTTGGGGGAGCTGTGGAGCTAGATTCTAAGAGCAACCCCTGGAGAGACCCCATTTTGAAGACGGAGTGTGAAGGCTAAATAAGCCAGAGGAGGCAGATGGAGCTGAGGTGGGGAAAGGTTTGGGACCCCAAGGGCAAGGGTTGTGAGTCTATCCTTGTGGTTAAGATTCAGGCCTGTCACTTTACCCCATCCCTATCCAAAGGTTAGGGCTGGACCCATCCATATCCAAAGGTTAGGGCTGGACCCATCCATCTGAGTGCCACAGATTAGCTCAGGGTGGTCCTGGCTGGACCCAGAACCTGTCACAGGTGAGACCCATCTCTAAACCTTGATCCAGCTTGAGTTGGAGTTGGATGGTCAGGACATGGAAGGAGCCAGAACATGGCCTCCTTGTGACCTGGCCCAGGCCTCCTTCCTGCCTTGAACCTGGGCACTGGTCACCTGCCTGTTTCTAGGTCTGCACACCCCGCCCCCTTGTCTTTGCCCAGAACACCTTCTGCACCTGGTGTTCTCTGGTGAACTGCTTTTCTCAGAAGCTACAGCTTCTCCCCATTCTGGAAGCCTTCCCTGACCCTGATCCACAACCACAGCCATGCAGCATTATTCAGGGGTGTGCTTTTGTACCTGCTTGCAAGAGCCAACTGTTCACTTTTCAGGAATTTTGCAAGGAAGTTGACATCACTTCAGTAATCTAAAATTGGCCGTAATTAGCAGTATTTGCATTGTGGCCTTTGGCAATGCTATAAATAAAAGGTTTCCTTTATTCCACCCCCAGAATATTAAGTCCTAAACTGGGGAATCCCAAGGTCTGGGACCCTAGCTGATTTCTCTTGGACCTAGCAGAGTCAGACACAAAAGTAGGTTGGCTCTGAAATGGCGCATAACTTGGGAGAGAGAGGAGGTTCCTGCTAGGAGACCGCCGCTGCGGTGCCAGGGAGAAGGCAGCTGACGGAAGGGAACAAGCTGGAGAAAGGACTCTTGTGGGATCATGGAAGCTCCTAGGATGCGTTCCTATATTCCAGCCACACAATGGCACAGCTCAGCAGGCGACAAGACCTTTAGTATAACTTACAGCCAGGGGAGGCTCCCACCCCAGGGGAACCTCCCGAGGGGCCTATGACATAAGACCCCAGATTTTCATTTCTTGGGCTGGGGGTACACCTCGGAGCTGAGTCCACTATGGCACCCAGAGCAGCCCAAGTCACCAAATTACCTTTGGCTCAGTGCTGACTCCTTACCAACCAGGGGCCTCTGGTCAACCTTATAATAGCCCCTCCATCCCCCAGGGATCTCAGGTCCAGAATCGCTTTTCCTTCTGGTCCTGTTTCTCCACTTGACTTGGTTGGGCTGGGCTCCAGCCTGGGTACCTTGGCAGGCAAGCCCAGCTATTTATGTGGGAATCCGGTCAGGGGTAGCGCTGGTCCAGAACCTTGCCTTTCTTGAAACCTTGTTTCCCAACTCACACGTACAAATGGTGACTGGGGGCTGGGGCTACTGAGCTCTGGGCCAGAGACGATCCTCAGTTCCTGCCGAATGACAGAGCGCTGAGGTCATGGCTCCCTTAACCATCCAGCAGTAATCACTATTGTCCTTATCCTCAGATAAGGACATTTAAACAAGCATTAGTCCTTTTCAGCCCCCACATGAAAACTTTCACAGGTACAAGGGGTCCGAGTCCTACAGCTGAATGTCCTTAGTGGCTTCACCATCAACTGGCGTGGAGTCTGTCTGTCTGGAGTCCTCACTGTTGGAGTCTTCCCTCCTCCCCACGTCAGTTTTGCCAGACCTGCGCAAGCCCAGCCTGCGGTGTGCCTGGGTGGGAATGGCCGGCTCTGTGGGTGGCTTGGTGTCCCGGGCAAAGCGCACGAGCCTCTGCCCAGCCAGGAAGTAGAGCACGGGGTCAAGGCAACTGTTGGCGCTGGCCAGCGGCCGGGTGATCTTGTAAGCTATGTTGATGGCATTGAGGGCGTGACAGCTGAGATCCAGGGAGCGGAAGGAGTAGTAGAGGGTGCGGGTGACGTGAAAAGGCAGGAAGCAGAGGGCAAAGACAGCCAGGACCACAGCGATGGTGCGCACTGACTTGCGCTTGGCTCTCGGCAGGCCTCCCGAGGTCCCGTAGGCTGGCTTCAGCAGCCGCTGTGCCATGAGCACGTAACAGACCAGGATGATGGCAAAAGGTGCCGCGAAGAGCAGGCCCAGCATGACGGAGCTGTAGGCCACAAAGTAACTAAAGAGCTCGGGTGCTGAAGTGTCATGGCAGGTAATCCGGTCTCCACGTGTGCTGGTGGTGACGAAGTAGAGCACAGGGGCCTGGCAGGTCAGCACCAGCACCCACACGATGGCTGCCACACGGCGGGCATAGTGAGCCCGGCCCCAGCGCAGCGAGCGCAGCGGGCGTAAGACGCCCAGGCACCGGTGCACACTGATACACGTGAGGAAGAGGATGCTACAGTAAAGGTTGGTGTAGAAGAGAAAGCGCACCAGCTTGCACAGCACCGTGCTGAAGGGCCAGTGGTCGCCTTGGGCATAGTAGTAGACCAGCAGTGGCAGGGAGGCTGCGTACAGCGCATCTGACACGGCCAGGTGGAACATGTACGTGGTGGAGGCATTCCAGGTCTTGAGGCGGCACAGGAAGATGTAGAGTGCCACAGCATTCAGGCACAGCCCCAACACGCACACCACGCCATAGGACACGGGCAGCAGCACATACTTGAAGTCCTCGTTGAAGCGGCACTTGTAGCCCAGTTCATCCCCATACCAGGTGTCATTGATGGTGCCATTCCAGAGGCCTGGGCCTTTGGCCATCACCCTGCAGGGAAGGGGGTAGGTGGGCAGAACAATCATTAGGGTCATGGCCCAGCTTCTCAGGGAGGCCTGACACCTAGCCAAGTGCCCACAGATTCCCTGAGCTAAGATCTATCCAACCACATCCAAGGCCTTTGTTGCTATCTGACCTGGTTCTCTCTGAGACCCAGAGAACTCAGAACCCCCAAACCCTGAATCCTTGAGAATGCATGAGATCCATGAATATCAGGATCATCCAATTAAGGTAGGCAAATTATACCCTGAAGCTGAAAGCCAGACCACCAGTTTGTTTCTGTAAATAAAACCTTTTTTGGAGCATAGCCATATGCACCCATTTACAAAGAACTGAATAGTTGTTGACAAAGATCACATGTCCCGCAAAGTCTAAAATACTTACTATCTGGCTTTGTACAAACAAGAACTTTGGTAACTCTGCTTTATAACCTCAGGAGCACAGAGTTTTAGATCTGGGATCCTGAGCTCTAGAATCTGAGGATCTGGGGGGTTGCATGTATTTCAGAGTCTTGGAAAGGGGCCTTTAAGGCTAACTGGCCCTTCCCCACACTCTGTGCCCACTGCCTGCTGAGATATTCCAATTCTTCCAAAGGCATTAAAGTTATTTCCTTTAACTCATTTTTTCTGCTCGCTGGGAAGGTTCTGGTCCTGTGCCTGGTATTTTCACATTTGGGGGTGTATTTCCAAGGGTCTCCCTATTCAGGCACTCATTCAATCACTCAGCAAATATTTCTTAGGTACTCCTATATTCTGATACTTTCTGTATCTGCAAACAGTAGTGTTGCTCCCTGGTTTGTCAGGCTACCAGATGGGACAGTGACCTTCCTGAAGATTCCAGGGAGTGTGAATGTAGGTGGGAGTGGGGGCAAAGGGAGATTTCTTTTGTGGGACAAATTTAGCTTCCTCCAAGCCTACCTGGCTTCTCCCACACACTATCACTCTCATGACCATCCTCTGCTTTGTTCCTAGTGGGCATTTAACATGTCCATGGCACTCACTACTCAGAGAGCACCTGGAGAACAGGTTGTTTACTTTCTTCCTCTCCTACCCCTGCCAATGTGATAAGTCAGAGCTCTGTCTGCTGGCAAGCAGGGCACAGATATTTCAGTCTGGAGGGCAAAAATTTCCAGCAGGCAGGAAATCCTAGCAGGAGTGCTAGATAGGCAGGTTTGGAACAAACATGAAGAATAACTTTCAAACAGTGTGAAGGGGCCGGAAGCCTGCTATTTTCCAACCCATACAACTAAGTGTGCTTTCTAAATGTACATTCCATTCTTACAACATGCTTCTGGGAGCCAGGTTATCAAGCCTGATCTTCTCATAACAAGGCTGCAACACAGATCATTGGAGTAATTTTGCCAAGGTCACACATAGCTGGGGGATGGGCTATAATTCCTATTGGACCATCTCACAGTAGAAGGTGATGTAAGAGGGAGCTCGGGAGCACCCTGCTTATTGGGGGGAGGGGTGCATGTGGCCCTCTAGCAGAGCTTGCAGGAGGGCTGCAGCCATGTGTGGGGGTGTATCTGAGAGGATGGAGTACAGTGACAGGAGTCATCCCCACCCTGAGAATTTGAGGCTGTGTAGAGGCCTGAGAAGCTGGGACTTAGGGACCCTGCAGAACAGGCCCTTCAGCTTCCTGCCCAGCCTGGCCTCCCAGCAGCAATTCAAGGCCCCAGAGGTTAAGATTATGGAGGCTGAGGGACACAAATTCCTCTTCTTTCTCCATTAACCTCCCCTTCACGCCCCCCCATCCCACTCCTGTATCTGCAATGGTGTAAATAAAGGAAGGGAGGCTGCACTCAGCACCTCCTGCAGTGGATACAGGTTCCTCCCCAGGGAGGCAGATCCAGGGTGAGGAAACAGGGAGAAGCCTAAGTGGTACTAAGGTGAGAGGGGGCAGATATGGGGGGCTGTATCAGGGCCAGGTTGCTGGGACTTCTTTTGCTCCTGGGCCAGGACTTAAGACCCAGTGTTCTGACATCTGCATCCCATCCCATCCCATCTCAGAGCCGCTGTTGTGACCACTGCATCATTGCGCCAGGCTCCAGCCTCAGTCCCCCCAATCCAGAGGGGTCTTTGTGAAAGACAGACATTCCCCTGCTTGAAAACCTCTGTGGCTGCTGCCTCCTCCCAGAAGAAAACCAGCCCATCGGTCTGATGTTGTATGTTTTCAAATTGTAGCTTCAGCCAAGCAGCTCAGCCCCTCCCTGGCAACTGAGATTTCCTGAATGTGCCTGTAATTCTCCAGACTTAGTTCATTTGCTGTTTCAACCTGGATTAGATTAGATCACATCCCTCATCTTCACCGGCTGAAATTATAACTCTATCACTCAACACAGCAAACGCCAATGATTAAGAAGAGCTTGACCTCTGGAGCCAGGCTGCCTTTGTTTCCTCACCTATAAAATGAGGCAGTTAATAGACCCTACATCATAGGACTGCTGTGAAGACTAAGTAATTGTGTAAAATATTTGGAGCAGTGCCTGGCACAGGGACAATGCTGTTATGAGCTTCAAGGCTCACCTCAGATGTGGCCTTTTCCAGAAATCTTTGGGAAGCTCTCAGACCGTGGGTAGAAGAGAGGTAGAAGGCCTTGGCTGGAAGCTGTGGAGCAGGTGAGTGGGGTGGGGTGGGGGGGACCAGGAGAGTGACACTGAAGCCCAAACCAGGACCAGGCCTGGGGACTTCTGATGGGAGAGATGGAGACAGCTGTGCGGGAGGGAAGCTGGAAAGACAGGCCCCCAATGGACGGATAAAGAGGGGGAGGCAGAGAGGAGACCCTGCTCAGGGGTCAGGAGGAAGAGCAGATGGGGGAAAAGGAGGAATTCACTGCCCAACAGGGTAAGCATGGGGTGCCCCCAAAGGAGAGTGGGGGCATATGGGAATGGGTGAGACAATCAGATCTGGTACTTGGGGAGGAAGGATGGGTGTCGCTGGCCCACTGAGGAGCATGGAGGCCTGAGTGTGAAGCTGAGGGCTTGGGGAGGGGCCACATTCCCACCGAGGCAACCTGACTTGGGTGTCCAGCTATACCTTGGAAGCCCAGGTGACGGCAGGCTCTTCCTGCCCTCCCTGTGTGCTCCTGGGCTGAATCCCCCAGCATTGAGAATGGTGGCTGTAAAACTTCATCCATGTCCCACTGGAGACAGGGAGGGTAGCCCTCGCCATGCTCCATGCTTTAGCACACACACCCCATCCCACCCTGTAGGGTAAGGTAAAAGTATCAGGCTTTTCTGCCCTCCCGCCATCAGGATAGATGAGGGAACCCTGTGATCCTGAATGCATGCCTGATGGTGGGCACCTGGAGTAGGGTGTGGGCATAGGTAGACAGATTCACCTGAGCTAAGACTGGGCTTTTAAGGGTGGCATCACGGGGACGCCAGTGAAGCTGAGAGAAGAGAAGCAGAGCAGCAGAGATCACCAGAGAACCCAGACAGAGTCAAGACTTACTGGGGGCTGGGAGGACTGCCAGTCTCTCAGCCCCCCAGCACCCCTGCCTGCTGTGTACCTGGTAAATCCCAATAAAAACCTGAAGAGCCACCGAGGGCTCCAGGACTCTCTAGGACTCCTTCTTTATTGGGTCTGCTGGGATCATAGAAAACCTGCATTGTGGCCCATCCTGCCCCTTACACACACCCACACCCCACACTCCCAGCCCAGTGCAGAGCCCTGGCAGTCTCTCCTCACATCAGGGTCAAACCCTCACCTCTTTAGAGTCTACATCTCTTGCTCTGCACAAAGAACTTCTTCTTTTTTTTTTTTTTTTAGAGGCATGTTTTATTTATTTATTTGTTTGTTTGTTTGTTTGGTTTATACATGCACTGGGTACAGTCAGAAGCACGGGAGGGTGAGAGAATTCACCAGAGCCAGAGCGGGGAGCAGAGCAGGCAGAAGGACCGAAGTACACTGCTGAGGGGAGCAGCGGGCGGCAGGAGAGGTCTGCGCGCCATGTGGGACCCTCCTCCGGTGGCCTGGGAGCAGCTGGGGATCGAACCGGCGCTGCAGAGGCTGCGGGCAGCATCGCAACCCAACGCTCAACCGCTGCGCCACCGGGGAGGCCCACAAAGAACTTCTTGCTAGTTACTGACAGTGGAATCTCTGACACTGAAGAGAGGGGTGGAGACTTCCCTAAACCTCCCTTGAATCAAGGGAGATGCCCTTTCCACCTGCTTGAAGACATCCTGGCCTCCACCCTCCCAGGCCAGCTGGCAACTCCATCACCATGGCCCCAGTCCAGAATGACCCTGCCCGCCCTCTCCCTCTACAGGCTGGCTCATCAACATGTGAGTACATCCTTCCAGCCCCAGGGCCCTTGCTTAAGGGAGAGAGCAAGTCCCCAGCCCTCTCCTGCCGCCTTTGCCTCTGCCTCTCCCTGCCCCTGGTAACCTACAGACTGGCCCCCACCTCACTTTGCCCAATACTACTTACCAGCCCTTCTCTGCTCCGTTCTGGCTGCCTTGCCCTGAAAGCTCCTGGTCTGAAAGGAGACATGAGCCACGTAAGGGCCCTGCCAGTCTCCCGTGACTTTGTTCATGCTGCTCTTTCTGCCTTGAAAGCTTTTCTAGAACCCACCCACACTGACTCCATCCTACCCACCCCTCAAGGTACTTTTCAAATGTTACCTCATCTCTGAAAACTCTCCCCCCTCCCTCCACCCTTGCCCAGGGTATTCCCCATGCCCTGTTGGTAATTTGTCTTTCTACCCTCTACCCCAACACATTCCAGGTATTCTTTAAGGGCTGGGTTAATCTGATTCTTTCCCCCATCTCTATCATCCAGCCAGAGGCCTGATCCAAAGCAGGCACAGCATGAAAGAATGAGTGAATGAGTGAAGCAAGCCCAGGAGGCTACAGGAGCCCAGAGGAGGATGAGTTTTATGATAGTTGCTCCCCTTTCTCTTGTTCTCTGAGAGTCTCCTGGAATACAATGACACTAAAGATTTCTCAGCTGCTGACCCTAGGTGGACAGGGAGCCTGAAGCCTGCTCCTGCCCTACACAGGCCCCTGGACTGTCTTTCTTCAAGAAGAAGGCTAGGGAAGGAGAATATGACCCTGTATCCCGGAGATCGGTCATTTGTTTCAGCCAGTAACATTGTTTTATCTTGTCCATCTCTGGCTCAGGCCATAGGTCAGGAGCCCCTGATCCTGGGCTCACCCCATCCCCACCCCATCCCATTTGTAGGGACCAGACCTGGGCTGAGTAGTTTTCATGCAGCATCTTTGTTTCATCCCCCACCTTCATCTCTTGGTAGATATTGCCATAGAGGTTATTTTTTCAAGATCACCCTGCCAAGGGTTGGAAAAATTGGGCTTGATACCTAGGGCTATCTGGCTCCATAGCCTGAATTCATCACCATTTAGGATGAGGGACCAGGGCAGAAATTCCCTTGATCCACCCCCAGCTCAGTGCACACACATGCCTGATCTTTGCAGCCACAGGGCCACACCTTCACACACCTGCCCTCCCAGCCAGCAGGCCCCACCCTCACACACCTGCCCGTACCTGACCAGCTCCTGCTCTCACTGTCAGGATGCTCAACGCCTGCTCAGGTTCCTCACTCATGAATGCACACGCCTGGACCCGGCTGCAGGGAACTCTGCGGGGAAACAGGAAAAACAGGTCCCCTGGCCTTGGGCCACACCCAGTTTCCAGCATTTCTCAGGGCAGGCAGTGTGTCCCCGCTACCAGCTCCTGACTGGGAGGTGGGGACAGCATGGGTTTTGGGTCACAGGAAGTCAGCCAGGCCAAGCCCTCCCAGGGCTGCCTTCTGCGTTCCAATCTTGGCCCCAAAAGGTGACCTGGCAAGCTTGTTCCAGTAGGAGTGATGTCTGACTTCCCCCCAACATTGAGCCATCCACCCACAGCTTGCATGCTCCAGGCCTAGTTATTCCAGTATCCTACCCCAGGCACCCCCTTTCACAGGAGGGTGATCCTGCTAGGGGAGGTTTTCCCCATACCTTATAGAGCTGAGGTAAGCCTCTAGTGTCCTTTCCCTCCTCCTGATTCTGTGCATCCATCCCACAACAGGAAACAGTGAACAATCCTCTTAGCCCAGCATACACACCACAGCACTTCAGTCAATGCAGTTTTGCTTAGGTTGAATCTGTCTGGAAGTCCCTCCTCCCCCTCCCACTTCTAGTCACTCCTCTATCCATGTCATAAACCCAAATGAACACACACAGACCTCTACACAAGTAAAAACACAGATGCACAGAGGTGTGCACACATTGTGCACCCTCTCCCCAATCATAACAGTCAGGCCTGGAACAGCCTTTAAAAATCACCTGGCCAAGCTCCCATTTGCCAGAGGAGGAAACTGAGGCCCAAGGCCTCACTGTAAGTAAGGAACAAAGTCAAGATGAGAACTAGGCCTTCTGGATTCTGGCCCTGGTTTTTGTCTTGCCCGGGAACCTGTCACACACACTTACCACGCGCAGGGTGTCAGTGAGGGCATGGTTACCTGGCAGAGGGACCCCTCTGTCTGGACTGGTCCAGTATCCACAGCTTCAGACACATCACAGGGAAAAAGGATATCCTCCTTTTTCCATCTGCTTCATTTCCCTACAATGGGGAATGGGGTCTGAGACAGCTGAGGCCAGGCCCCCAAGCTGGCAGTGCGGTGCAAGTGTGGGGGAGAGTGGGGAGAGGAAATTGGTGGCTGCAGATATCAGGGTGTGTGAAAGGTTCGGCGCTGTAAAGAAAAGGAGAGCCAGGCTAAATTTCTCAAAGGGAGGGAAAGTTTATTGCGCCCCGGGCGGACCTCACAGACCCAAGGCGGGGGTCAGTGAAGCCGCGCACGTTGTTAGGGTGAAGCAGGGTTTTATAGGGTAAGGAGGGGTCAGGTGGGAAGTTGGGCTCCTATGGCGGGAAAAAGTTTGTTTGTTGGGGGGGGGAGTTTCGTGGGGCAGGTAGAGGTTCTTGGTCTGAGAAGAGACTCGTAGAGGGAGGGGGTAGGCTCACTGCCTGAATCCTCCAGGCAGGTATCCGCATTCCTGCTCCCCAGGTGGGCTTCCTGGTGGGCTTCTGCATTCCGGCCTCCTGCATGGACCTTTCAGTGTGGACGCTGGGAAATGCCTCCTGGCCTCTGTTCCCAGGGCAGCTTGCTCGGGAATCTTAGGCTGACCTGAGACAGCCGACTGATAGCCATTTGCCAGTCTGTGCTGGAGTCTACTGACAAGGTGAAGGAGCATTACCTTTTCACCCCGCTCCACCCCGGGTCACACCCTTGCTTCTCTTCCTGACAAGATGCTTTCTCTGAACAGACCAAAGTGGAGCACAGCTCTTTCTCAAAGCCATTCTCCCATTTCTGAGAAGGACCTCCACGTCCATCCTTCCAGATTTCAAACCTCCGGTACACTCCTTAACAACCGCTCTTTCTCATCCACTCTCCCCCCACCCCTCACCAGCGCTGTAAGTTCAACCAGTGAAGTGGCTCAGACACGCCGCTCTTTCCCACCCCCTAGCCTCAGGTGTGCCTTTCTCCTCCAGACCATTGCACCAACCTCTCTATTGGTGTCTCTGTCTCCACCCGTCCCCTTCCTGTCCATCTTTCATACTGCAGTCCAGGCTCTTCCTAAAACACAAATCTAACCACATATTGTTGAGCTCAAAACCCTTCCATGGCTCCCTATTGCTCTCAGGCTATGTCCAAGCTCCCAAAGTTAGACCCTGCTGCCCCTCTAGACAACTCACTCACTCTGCCTCTACCCTCACTTCCTTGTCTCACGGCAGCCCCCTGGTCATATCGTTGCTCAGGGACACCCTCCTCTATCTTCTAACAGCTACACTTTAACAAGAGTTGACTTGGCTTTCTCTGTGCAAAGTTCCATGTAAGATGACTTCACAGACCACCTCTGCTCATTTAATCTTGAGAAGCTCGGGGAGACTAAACTCTCCAGTCACAAAGCTAGCAAATGTCAGAGCAGTCCTGATCTGGCTAACTTGAACCCTGTCCATGACCTTGTACCCCCTCAGGCCTAGGTGCTCTCCTCCAGGAAGCTCCCTGGCCAGCCCACTTTGAGTCCCCTGGCCTGTCTGCTCAGTTTTCCTCCAGAGGGCTTACCCTACAGGCAGGGCCCAGTACCTGCTCTTCCCAGGGCTTTCCCATTGTGAAGCAACCATGGTGCTTATTGTACCCCTCTCACAGGTAGAAAAATTAAGACCAGAAAGGGTAGCCCTAGGTCTCACCCAAGGCCACCAGCAAGTAAAGGGCAGAGCCAAGGTTAGCACGCAAATCACCTGCTCACCCAATTGTCTCTGTCTCTGGCCCACACTGAATCTCTCTCCCTGTGGCCCCAGGCTAGTCAGCCTAAAGTCAGGAGGAGGGGCCGGGGCGGTTCCCAGGCTGGTTGCGGAATTTCCAGGGTAGCTGGACAACATTCCAGCTCTTTCACTAGGGTGGCTCTGGAATGTACCGCCTCCCCTGCTCACACCCACCTAGATGGCCCTGTCCAGCCTGGAAGGGGAGAGGGACTATCACCATTCTGAAACCCCTGTTGCCTGACTCTGTCAGGGTGGGGCGCTATGGGGACAAACAGAGGGACTTAGAGACCCAGAAGATCATCGAAGGGCCAAGGCAGGCATGGGGCAGGTGGAGAATCCCATTTCTCCCATTCCCAGCGTGGGACCTGCACAAATCTCTGCTGTACAACCCGATCTCAACTTCCCGTTAATCTCCAAAAAGTGTCTGCCTCATAAGGTTTTTGAGACAGCCAAAGGAGATGATTTAGACTCATTTTAATAATTAAGAGATGCAGGGCCTCCCCGGTGGCGCAGTGGTTGAGCGCTGGGTTGCGAAGCTGCCCGCAGCCTCTGCAGCACCGGTTCGATCCCCGGCTGCTCCCCGGCCACCGGAGGAGGGTCCCGCATGGCGCGCAGACCTCTCCTGCCGCCCACTGCTCCCCTCAGCAGTGTACTTCGGTCCTTCTGCCTGCTCTGCTCCCCGCTCTGGCTCTGGTGAATTCTCTCACCCTCCCGTGCTTCTGACTGTACCCAGTGCATGTATAAACAAAACAAACAAACAAATAATAAATAAATAAAACATGCCTCTATAAAATTAAAAAAAAAAATAACTAAGAGATACAGTTTCAGCAGGCAGAGACAACAGGGAGCACAGGGATATTCCAGAAGACAAGAGGGACAAGAAGCTGACAGGAATTATGAGCAGAGTAGCCGGGTCACAACCAGACTGACCACGGGTTAATTTTCCCACACTGAAGGGAGGGCAGTCCAAGGACCCCTAGCAGGAGCGAGACCCCGCCACAATCCTTCATTCTCTTGCCCTTTACAGAATTGCTGTATTTACACCTGTTCCTGGGCAGGGCACTTGGGACTCTGAGGAGGGTCAGACACTTCCACAATAGCATGAAACTCAACATTGCTGTGAGAGGCAGGGAGGACAAGGAGAGACCCAGGCCCTTGAGGAGCTCCAGAAACAGGCAGTGACAACTCAGGGTGATCAGAGCTGAGGGAGCACCAGAGCGGAAGGAGCCAAGAGAGTCCCAGTGGAATGGGGGTGTGTGGTCAGGGAAGCCTCCTAAGGAGAGACACCTGACCTACATTTACAAGCTGGGCAGGACTAGGTGGGTGGAGAGAGAAGGTGAGCAGTGAGCAAAAACTAGAGTACCTGATCACATAGTATGCTGGGAAACATCAATTATCCCTATGGTTTGAGGAGAGTGGAGAGAGCAATACTGGGTTGAAGGATCTTGGAAGTCAACCTCTGCACCCTAAAAATGTCCTCCAGGGGACTGAAGGCCAGCAGGCCCCCAGCCTTGCCTGGTGTGCCTTTTGCACCACAAGCACTGGGGCTGGTCTGGGAAAATAGCTGAGGGGGTAACCTCAGATGTTATCGGTAGCAACTGTTGCTGTTTTAGTGTGAAACCTCTGCAGGCTCCTCACAGAGGTCCTGGGGTTCTGTAACCCCTTCTGGAGGCTTCCTCCCTCTTGGAAGGCCCCAGGACCATGGTTGTGGGGACCACCTGCTAGATCGAGCTCAGAACATCTGAGTGTATGGAACTCAGGTCAGCCAGGCTCGTCCTACCCTCAGGGCAGGACTCTAAACCACCTTTCCCATCCCTGAATGGCACAGTCCTGTATAGCCCAGGACAAACCTATAGAGACATGCTACTAAAAGGAACCAAATAAGAACCACCATGCCAGGCTGTACCCAACCTAGCACACCCAGGTGCCTCCAGCCAGACTCAAGAGGCAAGAACCCTCAGTTCAGTCTCCATCAGAGGCCTGGCCCAGCTATGCTGTGCACTCTTGCTCAAGTCAGTTCCCTGTTTGGTGCCTCAGGTTCTTCATTGGTTAAATGGGAAGAATCATCACTACACAACTCGGGTCATGAAGAAGGAGTCAGACAAGGGGC
Source organism: Talpa occidentalis (assembly GCF_014898055.3). Classification (NCBI taxonomy): domain Eukaryota; kingdom Metazoa; phylum Chordata; class Mammalia; order Eulipotyphla; family Talpidae; genus Talpa; species Talpa occidentalis. Next base: position 38,580,234 of record NW_023603184.1, on the reverse strand, counting down.
TGGGTGGGTGTTCCAGGGGTCTAGCAAATCAGGCACTGTCCTGATATCATGGCAGAGACACCAAATATATTTCAGCAGGGGTCCTCCTAGGTGACTAGCAGAGGGGCAGGGGTCATGGTCAGAGCTATCAGGGAAGGCACCTGGGAGGAGCTGTGATCAGGTCTGAGGAGAAGTGTGAAGGGTCCCACTTGAGAGGAAAGAGGGAGAATGCAGAACCCAAGGTAGAAGAAGGGGCCAACGTAGATCAGGACAGAAGTCTGATTCCGAGTGTCTCACTCTGAGTCCTTCCGGGATTCTTACAGCCCTATGCCAAGAGTCTCTGGTTCTGGGAGTGAGTGTTCAATGTTTTTTCAGCTCTGTAACTCAATGCTTCTGATAGCCATTGGTTTTGAAATTCTTAGAATCAACGGAGTCTGGACTCTCAGAGTAGCATACTCATAAACAATAACCCAGGAGCCACAAAGTCTCAGCAAACACTTGCCAAGAGCCCCCATGGGCCCAAATTACAAATTCAACTCAGATCAGACTCAGGCAGGCCCTTGAGGAGCTCCAGTGTGAATTGGAGAAAGACGTAGACATGGACCAATTTCACTGGGTGGTTAAGATGGTGACCAAGGGAAGCCTAGGAGCCATGCAGCCCAGAGTAACCCTGAAGGAAGCGGTCAGAGGAAGCTTCCCAGGGGAGGGGTCATTGAGTCAGGTCACTGAGAGTTTTGTCAAGTGGACACAAAGATAGGAGGGCATTGAAGACAGGACGAGGAGCAGGTGCAAAGACTCAGGAGTGTGATACTGTGGCCACCCAGGGAAAGCAATGGGGTCATATGAGGCTGGCATGGAAGGCTAGGGAGCACAGAGTTGGGGGAACTTGAAGGACTCCTATGAAAAGGCTTGATTGCCAGGCTAAGGAGCTTGGCCTTTATCCTGAGAACAATGGGAGCCACAGCAGGGCTTACACAAGAAAGGACATGGTCCTTTGCAAAGTGACCTTTGCAAAGATGGTGCCCCATGGAAAGCAGATACGGTGGGGTAATATGCAGGGAGGGAGACCAAGAAGGAGACTGCAGAAACAATGGTAGAGTAAGAGGGCTGGATCTTTGGCCCCAGATTTCTTGTGGGATGGGGAGCATCCTTACTGGCCCACCGCCCAGCCATTGCAAGAATTCTCCTCCCACAAGCTAGAGCGAGGAAGCTGGACACTCATTAGGAAGTCAAAGCAATACCAGGAGTCTCCCCGGAGGCAAGAAACAGTGGGTGTCATGTAGGCTCCAAGAAACCTTAGTGAGAGGCCCTCCTTCCATGGTGCTCCAGTTCCAGTGATGACGTTATTGTCATTGTAATGACAGTAACAGGATACCAGTGTAGAGGGCCATGGAGGAAACAGCTGCCCAGAAGGGCCCAAGCTGCCCACCCTCACAGTAGGGATTCCAACTACTCACCCTGGACCAAATGGACTCAAGTAAACAGAGAAACTCCTCTGCTCAAGAACCAGTTGTAGCTCTCCATGGAGCAAGGTCCCCCTCTGCCACTATAGGCTTACGTTCACCTGGTCATTCATTTCCCAAACTCTCACTGGCACCTGCTTTGTGTCCAACTTCTAGGTTGGCCCTAGAAGGGCCTCACCTCTAGGTTGGCCCTAGAATGAAAGGATTGTCACCCTCCGCTTCTCCAACACTTGAGCTGTCCTGGGGTCTGGCCAGAGGAGTTGGAGTAGCACAGTGGGTGAACCTCACATGTGGCTGCCAAGCTTGGGCAGCAAAAAGAGGCTATGGCCCCTCCATTCCTGTTCTCCTGCCCAGAATACCCTCTAGAATGGGTACAGAAGTCAGTGAGGTCTCCATAGCCAGCCTCCCCACATCAAGCTCCAATTGTGAGGAGAGGCTAGGGCTGAAGACATAGAGGCAACCCAAAAGGAAGCTGTGGGTCAAAGAGTGCACCAATTGGGCCCACCAAGGAAGTTTGGGGAGAAAAAAGATTCTGTTATAAATACTTCCACTTCCTCTCACCAGATCAGCAAGGCTGCCTGGGCCTGTGGACATTATGCTATCAGTTGCTGGGTAATCACACCACAAGCAAGACCTCAAGACAGCTTCTCAGGGGAGAATTCAAACTTCCTTTGACCCGTAAGTCAGAAGACCAGGCTTTACCTGGACGGGGTTTCTATCTTGAATGGGGAAAGATGCTGTGGGACAGGTAGGCAGGAGCCCTCACCTTTGTGACCTTGGCCAAGATACTTTCTGAGTTTCTATTTCCTCATCTGCAAAGGGGGATATGAATTCCTCCCTCGCAGGCTTGAGGACAATAAAATGAAGGACATTTGTAAATTGTTACTCATAAACTGTCTCTGCAAAGGGGCCACAAGAAGAAGAGAGTCAACAGTTAACATTATATAATGACCAACATGATCCCTTGCACCTGTGTTCTATTATTACCTTCAAAATGCATTTAAGACTATGAGTATCACACTCCTCCACGGTACATTGCACTTTACAACTAACAAAGCTGTTTCCTGGACCACTATACTAAGACACCTCATGGCGACCTTGCCTTTGAAGAGGCAAGGATCATCATGCCCAATTTATGGATGGAAAAACTGAACTGGAGGGGCACAGTGGACTCTCTAAGGGCTACAGCCAGGAAAGAAGCCAAGTCAAAGCACTCACGGGGTCACCCTTGAATAGTGTTGTCATACTCTTAGTTGGTCCTTAGGGAGTCCAGAAGCCTCAGAGCCCTGTGCATCCTGGACAGCTGAACAGGAATGGAGGGGCCATGGCCTCGCTCTGCAGCCCAAGCTTGGCATGAATGAGGGTCACCCGCTGTGTTCCTCCAACCCCTCTGGCCAGACCCCAGGACAGCTCAAGGGTTGGTGAAGAGGAGGATGACAATCCTTTCATGCCAGGGCCTCCCCAGGCACTACCCGTACTCTCCATATAGGACCTTACTGGTTCTGGTCTCCTTTTAAAGGTGGGCAGGATGGGAACTGCCCCAAGGCCACCCACAAATTTGAAGGCAGAGCTGAATTGAGATGATCACAGGTCTCCTGGCTCCCAGTGGGGAAGGGAGAGTCCTTAATGTCCCCAATTACTCAGCAGGAGCATCTGAGGACTTAAGGAAGTGTTTGGCCAACGAGACAAGTACTGAATTTAAATAGTGCCTAGATGTTTCTGGTGTCAATGTCATAAATGCCCTGACCTCTGCACATTCAGTAATTCTCAGTCTGTTCTCTGCCCTGCAGCCAGAAAGATCTTCCTGAAGTGCTGTTCTGACCACGTATTGCCCCTGCTCACAAACCTTTCAAGTGTGAGTTTTCAGCCTGCACATTCTGCATCCCCAGGACACACTATCCTGATGAACTGTGTCAACCATTCTTGTGACTGGATTCTGTTCTCCCCTTCTTTGTGGTGACATGGAGCTCTCCTACAGACAAGATTTTGTAGGGGAAGCTGGGACAGGGGTCTGGGGATAGGGGCTGCTGCTACTCTAAGTTCATCTCAGCCCTGTTCAGGGTGCAGGCAACACAGAAATGAGTGAGACCTAGTTCCTGTCCTCCAGGGACCCCCAGAACTGGGTTGAAAGAAGGAAGAGACAGAGACCATGACAGTTCAGGGTGGGGCCGGGGCTATCAGTACATGGACTGTAAGAATGAAGAAGAGGTTCCAACCCAGCTGAGGGATTGAGAAAGGCTTCTCAGGGGCATCTAAGTTAGGCCCCAAAGTTGACTAGTTCTCCAACTGAGAAAGATGAGAATAGCATTTGAGGCAATGAGCATAATACGCAAAAGTCCAGAGATAAGAAACTGCCTTGGGCCTGCAGCAGACTACAAGCAGTTACTAGAGGGGAGGAGAGTTTACTAAAGAGGTTAGCAAGGACCAGTTCTCAGAGGTCTTGAGTCCCAAGCTAAGGGGTGGAACTCCGGTGAAAGCTTAGCTCAGGGGAGAGAATAGTTGGGAATTGGGTTTCAGCAAGTTCTCTCCAGGAGCTGACTCCACACCCCATCTCCAAGTTGTGAGCCTTCCCTGGGGAACGCTGGTGCTCAACACATGACCAACACATCAGCCCCTAAACAGCCCTAGGTTTCAAGTCATTAGTATTCCTTCTTAACAGAGGAGGCTACTGAGGCTCAGCGAAGGCATAAGCCAACTTGCCCAGGGTCACACAGAGGCCAACGCAGGATTGGAATTTCGGTCTCTGAGTCTCCTGAGGGCTTTAGTGGACCCTGTCTGCTCAAAGAATCTCCTTCCTCATCACTCCCAAGCACTGATGAGACTTTATTGGGCCCCATTCTGGCTTTCAAAAGTGCCCCATTATTCCAGCCTAGATTCAAACAAAGGGACATCTCAGGCTGTCAGTACAGAAAAGCTAAGGACGCCAGCTCGGGGTTACAGGAATAACTGCCACCAGCCCCAGGGACTCAAATTGGCTGTCCAGGCAGCATGATCTTGTCTAGTCCTTAGTCTTGGCTCCAGGAGGACCCCAAACCTGCAGAGCAGCCTAGCTGGAGGGGGAGCATGGCCAGAACCTGTCAAATTAGAAGTCCTGGTCAGAGGCTTAACAGTCCTTCCAGTTCACAGCCCCAGCCCTCCGTGGCCCTACTCCCCCAAATTTACCGGCGCCTGGGCGGGTCATCAGGTGCTCCTCGAAAAAGAGGACACCGTGGGCCTCTGGCCCGGTCCACGCACCCCACATGGCACACACAAACAAATCCTACGGGTCCAGCTACTCAACCTGCAGAGGCGCATGCACTTACCCACTGGCCCCCACTTTCCCAAGTCCACAGGCGGTCACCGGGGTATCCGGCCACAGAGCCGGAGATCGACATTGCAGTGGAGACAAACTTCCAGCCCCGGCCCACCCGCAGGCTCGCGCCGCTCTGGACAGCCGGACGCGCCCGCTCTCCGTGGGCCTGGCCCGGGTCCGGTGCCCCGGCCGCGCCCCCGCCGACCTCTCCCAGCCCCGCCGCGCTCCGGAGCCAGAACTCACCTCCCCGGCGTCCTCTGCCCGTGGCACCGCGGCCGCTGTCCTGCGCGCCGGCGCCCACGTGCCCCGGAGTCCCGCCCGCCCCGCCTCGGTCCCCACCCCGGCAGGGGCAGGCCCGGAGCAGGGCGGACTCTGGACAGACCCTGGCACCGCCACCCACCCCCGCCCGGACGGACGCGCGGCGCCCGGAGAGTCTCGGGTTCAGCGCCCCGCTGCGGGGCTGCGCCGGGCTGGTGGGTGGAGACGCTCTCGCCGCGGGTTGGACGCCCGCCGCCCGCCTCCCTCACGCGCGGCGAGGAGTGGTTTTCAAGTTTTGCAAAGTTTGCCTGGTGCCTGGGTGACTCCTGTCGCAGGACCTTTCCGGGAACCTGCACCCCTTTCTCGGGCAGCTGCGCAGGGCACCGGCTGAGATGCCCCAGGAGACCAGGTTGGGGCAGGGTTCGCGCTCGGGAGGGAGCCGGCCTCAGGCTCTCTTTGCTTAATGCCCAGAACGCCCGGCTCTTTTTGGCCCCTCACCTTGAGTGGCTGCCCTGGAGCCGCCTTCTCAGACTTCTCCAGCCAAGCGCGTCGCTCCTTTCTCTGCCCTCAGCCCCACTCTGCTGGCCTTCTGTGATCAGGGACCCCACGTCCGTCCCTTTTCCAGACTATGAGCTCAGGGAAGCAGGGACCAGGTCTGCCTTCCTACTGCAGCTTCGGAGTTACCAGGAGCTGCAGTTCTGGAGGGGACGGTGGTGGGGATACCGGCACTTACCCAGTGTGTGAATTGATGGATAAATGAATGTCCGCCCCTCTCTCATTCCGACCCAACCAAGGGTAGGGTCTGGTGCAGCTTTAGCACTGACTCAGGGAGAACTTGACCCAGCTGCAGTCCCTCTCCAGGCCTCTTTTTCTGGGAAATGCAGGCCGTCACACTCATCCTCCCACTAGCCAGTGTCCATCCATGTCTGCAGCTGGACAAATGCAGGAGAGGCCTCTTTCTGTGGCCAAGAAACTTGCCCATGGCCCCAGAAACTTGGGTCCTCCTCGGCTTCCCATCAGCTGACTGGGACCTGACTGGCGCCCAAGAAGGCCCAGGAAGGGTGCTGGCTGCAGCCTTGTCAGGAGCAGGAACAGAATGGACACAACCTTTCATGACAAGGCTGCCTCTGCAGTCCCCCAGGGACTTCCACAAATGAGATACAAAGGTCCCTTGTCCAGCCTCCTCCACCTACTGTCCATGTAGTTTCTAGGGGGCTAGAGATCCTTGTGGCCCCAATTGAAGGAAACTAGGCCTTGGGATATCAGTAAGGGGAAGTCCCCGAGACCCTGAAAGCCCCAGCTAACTCCTCCCATCTCCTCTTCCCTCCAAATCTTCAGACTCTACTGTAACTGCTGTTTAGACCCAGACAAAAAATTCCTTTGCTGTCAAGATGTGGACTCAAGGCCCTGCCTTCAACCTCCACCTGATGGCTTCAATCCAACTCCCTCGCTTTACAGTAAGGTACCAAAGCAAATGCATCCCTGAGACACAGAGTGTCTGAGCTACGACAAGAGCTGACTTGGTGGTAGGCCTGAGCATCAGAGAAAGAGGACTTGTCCTTGAACTCCACAGTGGAGAGCGATAGTAATTTTCATAAACTGTGGGTTCAGGTTCTATTTTTGCTTCACTGCTTCTCTCTGCCTCAGTTTCCTTCTCTGCAAAATGGTAATAATAATCTCTTTCTCACTGGCCTGAGATTCTTTTTTCAGGGCTTGCCCACTGTCCCAACTAACATCGTCACAGAATTAGTGTCACCTCTAATGAGGGGCTAGAAGTCTAGGTCTCCTGACAACTTCTTCTGACACTCTTTTTTTTGGGGGGGGGCAAAAGAACTGGAGTGCAGACCAGAGATTTGGGGTGGGGGAGGGGGGAGCAGAACAGGCAGATCTACTGAAATACACTGCTGAGGGGAGCAGCAGGAGGGCGAGGCAGGAGAGGTCTGCTGCACCATGTGGGTTAGCTCCCTGGCTGGCATTGAACTCAGGCCATAGTGGTGACAGTGCTAAGACTTAATCCCTAGACCACCAGGGATGCCACTCTCCTGACGCTCTCGTTATTGGCATCTAGAGATCAAGTCAGCTAGTTCCAAATCCCCCAGCTGAGTCCCTCCTACTTTGGACTGCCTGAGGAACCACATCCCACTTCAACCTGAGCTCCTTTGCTTTTACCTTTGTAGTTATTCCCATTTCCTGGCAAGAAGTTGTTGAAAGAATATAGACGCTTCCACAGCTAAAAGATCTTAGAACTGTTGACTCAGCCAGGAATTGAAGCTCAGTGAGTCCCACAGCAAACCCTATACAAGGCCGCATCTGGAAGATGGACTAGCATTGAGGGAGTCTCTTTGCAACCAAGCAGCCAAGGCAGGCTAGTGGTAATGGCCCCCAGGAGGAGGGTTAATGGAGCCATGGGAGGGGGGAACCTCCTCTATTAGCAGCAGGTCAGGATGGGGTTCCATTAGAGGCAGGTCAGGGTGGGGGACGGGCCAGCCCAGGAGTCTGTCTCCTCATGCATTAGGAGGCTTCCTGTCTCTCCAACCCCGAGGAGGCACTTGGCTCCCTTCAAGCCTTCTCATTTCCCCTTTCTCAACTTTTCCCATCTCCTCTGAGAAAACTGCTCTGAAAATTGGTGCTGGGGTTAAAACCCTTTCTCATTTCCCCTTTCTCAACTTTTCCCATCTCCTCTGAGAAAACTCCTCTGAACCCCTCCCCTGGCTCAATTCTCCTCATTTAGCCAGAACATGAAAATTTCATGTCCTCTTTCTCAGGTTAGGGCCATATCTCTATCACTCCTCCTAGTCATCACTTGCCTCACATCCTCTGGTAGCCCCACCACTCTCAAAACAAAGCACGCTTCTGCAGCATGCTGCTCTGCATCCTCCCAGCTACCCACCTCACCTCCTGCCTGAGATCCAGCCATGTAGCAGTGCCAGGCCCTTGCTCACCTCCCACTCTGCACTTGTGGCTCCCACTGTCTGCAGTGTCCCTCATCCTTCTCTGCCCATGGCCCCCTCTCCTGGTTCCCCACTATCACATCTCTAAGCCCCAGCCCAGGAGGCCCATAAGATACTTCCCCTAGTCACACTTCTTACCATATTGCTGTCACTGTTGATGATGTCTGGCTCTTCCTCAAAGGTCATCTCTTTGAGGGCAGGGCCAGAGTCTCTCCTGTTCCATTAAATGTCTCTCCTGGTCCACTAAATGTCTGGCACCTAACACTGTCCCTGTCACCTGGTCAGCCACCATGAATATGTTGTGTTAATGAATGAATGTAAACTCTTTTTTTAAAAAGATTTTATTTATTTATGCATACAAGAGCTGGGGTGTAGGCCAGAGGTGCAGGGCTGGGGGTTGGAGGGTGAGAGGATTCGCCAGAGACGGAGTGGGGAGCAGAACAGGCAGATCCACTGAAATATACTGCTGAGGGGAGAAGCGGGCAAGAAAGGAGAGGTCTGCTGCACCATGTGGGTTATCTTCCTTGCTGGCCAGGGATCGAACTTGTGCTGCAATGGCTACTAATAGCTTCATTGTGCTGAGACTTAACCCCTTGCACCACCAGGGAGGCTCAGTGAATGTAAACTCTTTAGTGATCACCTTCTTTGGTCTAATCATAGTGTTAAAGTATCTCATTTAATCACCTGAACCCTGTAAGATAGGTGTTATTTTACATAGAGGGAAACGGAGGTTCAAAGAGGGAAAGTGAATATCCCACATCATGCAAGGAGTCTCCAATGGGCTGCTGGCTCTGGAACTGCTACCTGCTGGGAAGGAAGGCCCTGGGACCCACACTGGTGGCTCCGGTTACACTGGGCTGGATTGGCTCCAGGGCCTCATCTTGCTTGCTCTCTGGACTGCTGTGTTGGCCTGAGTGGTCCTCATTCCTACAACAGAACTGTCTCCTCAGGTTTCCCAAGCAGGAGCCAGGCCTCTGCCAAATGCGGCCTAGGAGCTCTGATTGACTCCCAGCATGCCAGGACACAGGTGCCCAGGGGGTGATGCAGGCCTGGACAAGCCTTTGCTCTACCTCCCCATAAGCAGGACCATCTAGCTCACTTGTGGGACCCAGAAAAAAATAGATATGTGAGCCCCTTGTTCAAAAACTCATAAAAATTTCACGGCGGCATAGCCGAGCTTTTAATCAAGTGCCCTTTGAAACATAGAGCTCTATGTCGCTGTACAGGTCACATGCCCATGAAGTCAGCTTTGTCCTCAGGCCTTGGTTTTCTCATCTGCCAAATGGGAGAAAGACAGCCATGTGGCCAGGGGGTGAGGGTGAGATGATAGATGAAAATACAAGGTACAGTAAATAGCATAAGGATTGAGTGGGGGGTCCCTACGGACCTGCCACTCCTCCACCCCTCCACAATCAGGGAGGGGCTGGGAGGCAGCTCCTGGCACCTCCCCAGTCACCTGCCAGGCATTTGGTTCTTCATATATCTCCTTTCCATAGACCCAAAAACTATGCTCAGAGAAGCAAAATGAGTCATGCGAAGACTCAATGGGGGAAACAAAAATTCTGGGCTTGTCTCCCTGCAAAATTGGTGCTTTTCTTTTTTCAACACGAGCAAGAGAGAGAGAAGAAAAGGGCAAGAGGGAGGTGGGGTTGCTGCTCAGGACAAAGAGGGCCACTGTGCAGACACAAAGACCTGACCACAGAGGCCCCTGCGGGGGCTGGGCCAAATGGGTGGATAGAAAGATCCCATGGTGACTGGGGAGGTGCCAGGAGCTGCCTCCCAGCCCCTCCCTGATTGTGGTGGGGTGGAGTGGCACGTAGGAGCCAGGAAATGGGTCAAGAAGGAGAATCAGACTCAGGGCCGGGCCCCTTACTCCAGTGCCCACTCTGCCACTCTCCTGCTCCTCAGGAGCAGCCTAGCAGCTTAAGAAATCTCCCCTTCCCCAAATACCACCCACCACATCACTTTCCTTATCTCAGTGAGAAGGGGGCTCAGGTGGTCAACCATCTGACAATGCCAACTTCATACTCCTGCTCAGAAGCTTCAGTCCACCCACAGGAAGAGGAACCATAAGCCCTTCAGTGGGGTTTCAAGGGCCTTTGTGAGACCTGCCCCATGGACATTTTCACACTTACCTGTCCCCTTGCCCCATTAGCCTCAGTCATATGGAACATCCCCCCATTCTCAGAACTACTCCATCTTTACACACACACACACCTACATTTGCTCAAGCTTTTCTTGCTTTCTGGAAGTGCCCTTTTCCTGCCCATTGGCTGAAATCATCTTTCTCCTTCAGGAACCATCTCAAAGGTGACCTCCAAGTGACAACTTTCCTCAGCCCCACAGCTGGATTTAACCTTCAGTCTGCCACAAATGCCAGATTCACATACTTTCTTGCATGGCTTATCCCACTCAGCCTTGAGCTTTGCTTTGAATTCATGAAGCCTGCATGGAGGAGGAGGCATTTGAGCCACGCCTGAAAAAGTAGGTAAAATTCACTAGTGGATGGATAACAGTAGTGATCAAGGACAAGAGCTCAGAGAACCACAAATACCAGACCTCTCTGCAATGTTATCTGGGCAGCTTTCCTGCCCTCCAGTGTCTGTGTACTTGTCTCTTTCTTAAACCTACCCCTTTAAAAAATGCAGTGCTCTTGCCTGCCTGCGATGATGCAGGTGTTTCTTTTCACAAACCTTTTCCCTTTGCAAAACAGGAAGGACAGCTCTCCTGTCCACCTGTGACTATGCAGGTGCCTCTTTTCCTTTCTCCTTTGACTAATAAACCTGTCCTTTTAAAATGCAAAAAAAAAAAATCTGACTATTTATTTGGCATCTGAGTTCAACTGGCAAGGGGTTCATAGAAAGACAGGAGTTGAATATTAGAGACATGTCAAGGGATAAGCCACAGGGTCAAGTCATGATGGGTTCTATGTGCCATACTATGGAGTTGGTTTTGCGTGCTTGTTTAAAATACACCTTGGGGTCTCCCCGGTGGCGCAGCGGTTGAGCGCTGGTTTGCGAACCTGCCCGCAGCCTCTGCGGCACCGGTTCGATCCCCGGCTGCTCCCCAGCCACCAGAGGAGGGTCCCACATGGTGCGCAGACCTCTCCTGCGGCCCGCTGCTCCCCTCAGCAGTGTACTTCGGTCCTTCTGCCTGCTCTGCTCCCTGCTCTGGCTCTGGTGAATTCTCTCACCCTCCCGCGCTTCTGACTGTACCCAGTGCATGTATAAACAAAAAAAACAAGCAAATAAATAAATACATAAATAAATAAACATGCCTCTATAAAAAAAAAAAATTAAAAAAAAAAATTAAAATACACCTTAATTTATTTCTTACTTCTATAGTTTACCAAGTAAATCCTTTCTGCTTTCATCTGTGTGGGTCAGCAACTTGGCCAGGGATCGAACTCATGCTGCAGTGGCTGCTGATAGCTTCCTAGTGCTGAGACTTAACCCCTTGTGCCACTAGGGAGGCCCCTCTTTTCATTGTTTAAATATGTTATGAATTTCTAGATTGATAGCAGGTTTATAGCAAACAGTGGTTAAATTATAGCCTATAGGTTTATTTTAAATTTATTTTTTATTTGTTCTATGGATTTTTTAAAGGAAATGTTTTTTTTATTTTTTTACTTTTTTAAAAGATTTATTTATGCATACAAGAGCTGGGATACAGGCCAATGTTTTGGGAGGTGGGGGTGAGAGGACTCACCAGAGACAGAGTGGGGAATAGAACAGGCAGACTGACTGAAACACACTGCTGAGGGGAACAGCGGGCGAGAGAGGAGAGGTCTGCTTCGCCATGTGGGTTTCCCTCTGGCTGGTTGGGTATCAAACTCTTGCTGCAGAGGCTGCGATTGCTTCATAGTGCAGTGCTTAACCCCTTATGCCACCAGGGAGGCCCTAAAGGATATGGTTTTAAAATAGGATCTGTCTTTGATATTTTATCAGTCTTATTGTATATATATATCTATATATATATATTAGTCTAATTGTATATATATATATACACACACACGCATACTTTAAAATAATGTATATTTGTATTTTTTAGCCTATATAATCTATGAGTCTGATAGTAATGTGTATTTCACTATTATTTTGCTTATATAACCCCTCCTATTTATATTTCATCTATTTTGATGTTCTACTACTCAATTTATAAGTCTTCCTCACTATGGATTGTATATGTACTTTTAAAAGCAAAAATTCTCTTTTTTTATAATTTTTATTATTTCTTATTATTACCATTATCATCCCCTACTTTATTGCACTTACCTAAAATAGCTTTGTCCTTTTTAGGAACATAAATTTTCTTTTGTCATTTAATATTTCATTTAAAAATTTGAATGAGGGCCTCCCCTGGTGGCACAGGTGGTTGAGCACTGGGCTGTGAAGCTGTCTGCAGCCTCTACAGTGCCGGTTTGGTCCTGACCAGCCGTGAGGGTCCCACATGGCGCAGCAGACCTCTCCTGTTGCACCCGCTGCTCCCCTCAGCAGTGTATTTCGTTAATCTACCTTTTCTGCTCTCTGCTCTGTCTCTGGTGAATCTGGCCTGTACCCTGGCTCTTGTATAAATAAATAAATAAATCTTAAAAAAATAAATAAAAATAAATAAAAATTTGAATGAGTAATATATTTATGTGTTTCAAAAGAAAAATATATACAGAGAAAAATCTCCCTCCCCTCCCAGTCATAAACCTACCCAGTTCCTTTCCTCCTCCTTACAGCCTTAATTTTATTAGTTTCTGTGTATCCTTGAGTGTCTTCTTGCAAATATAATTATTTCAACTTGCTTCCTCTTTTTAAAATTCACAAAATATAGTATATGATACACAGTGACTTTGCCTTTTATCACTTAATAGCATCTTGGGGATTTTCCTCATCCTTTGTAGGGCCTGCATAGTGTCCCATTATATAGAGGTACTCAAAGTATATAACCGAACCTCTATTGGTAGACATTTGAATTGTCTCCAATTTTTTGCTGGAACAAATGATGTTGCAGTGAATAGTGATATACATACATTTTTGCTCTTGCAGAAAGCCTTCACAGAAATATTATTCCTAAATCAAAAGGATTGTGCATTTGTAAATTTGATAACTACTGTCAGACTGTTCATCACCGGGTTGCAACTATTTACACTGCCATCAGCACTGTAAGGAAGAACCTGTTTCCCCATAACCTCACCAACACTGTGGTATTAAACTTCTGGAATTTTGCCAATCTGATAGGTGAAAAATCAATGCCTCGGTGTAATTTCAATTTACATTTCTCTTATATTCTTTTCATAACAGAAGAGCCATCTGAGATTCATTTGCATTTCCTTTTCTTTAATATCCTTTAACCATTTTTCTGTTAGATTATTGGACTTATTGATTACTGTTAGGTTTTTATATTTTTAAAAAATTATCTATCCCTGTTTCTTGAATTAAAAATATTTCCCCCAACAACTATGAACCAGAGACACTCTAGGGAGGGTGGGGGGCCGGGAAAGGAGGGATTGGGGTCAAAATAAGGGGGTTGTAATTGTATGGGGAATATAAAAATAAAATTTAAATTAAAAAAATATTTCCCCCAATTTATCATTTGTCTTTTAACTTTACTTAGGTTTTTCTTTTATACGTATATATACATACATATATATATATATATATATATATATATATGTTTTATTTTACTGAAGTTGAATTTATCTCTTTCTGTGGCTGAGGTTTCTCTTATGCCTTCTAGATTTTGAGTCCTAACTGGAAGGCATTTTGCTGCACCTCCCCCTGCAGTGACCTTTAGGGCTAATGGCTTTCGCCATGGTCCCTAGGTCCGGCTGGGCAAGGAACAAGCGCGCAGGGGGAGAACAGCAAAACTCCCTGAAGCAGGGGCAGAACAGCAAAACCCCCTGAAGACATAGATAAGACGGAAGCCTGTTGAAAGATAATGACCCCAAGGAGCCACTACAGGAATGCTGACCGCATGGAACCTTATCTCGCCTTCTCAAGGCCCACAAACTTTATTCTAATACAACTGTCTCTATAAAATCTTTTCTCTTTCTAAAATCTTTTCTCTTTCTCTGTCTAAAAAGGTCATTGGTTGCTGATTGAAAAAGAACATACGAAGTCTAATAACTAGGCTAATTCAAATGTAACGTTACTAAACACTGTGTATTAATAGAACTGTTAGCTTAATAATTTCTCTGTTATATGCTTAGCCTTGTTAGCATTAATCTTAATAATAAAAATATTACATTGTGAAAAGTAAAACTCACCCGTGCTAATTAATAGTAATTTAGTGGTAGTGAGTAGTTTAAACAAAAAAGTAATCACAGAAAACAAAAAGAAAAATTAATAGCCTAACTACTTAGGAATGCGCCTGGGTCCAGATGTAAATCACTGCCCTGTCAATGATAAGCTAAACCTATAAGCAAGCTGATTTCTTCACTGATGTTTGCCATTCCTATGCTTTTAGAAAACATATATATACTGGTCACCAACTCAAAGAAAATTACACTCAGATTTTCACTCTCTTGAAGTGTGTCTGTCATTTCTTTCGCTGAATCCCTGACCACCCTGCTCAGTCTCTCAACCCTGAGACGGCCTCATCGTTCACTGCTGTGCTGGTCCGTGGCAGCATTTCCCATTCCAACATGTCTTTGCCATGTTTTCCTTTAAGGCGCTTTTTTTTTTTTTTTTAATGATATTCTTTTTTTTTTTTAAGATTTATTTATTTATTTATACAAGCACTGGGTACAGTCAGAAGTGCGGGAGGGTGAGAGAATTCACCAGAGCCAGAGCAGGGAGCAGAGCAGGCAGAAGGACCGAAGTACACTGCTGAGGGGAGCAGCGGGTGGCAGGAGAGGTCTGCGCGCCATGTGGGACCCTCCTCCGGTGGCCGGGGAGCAGCCGGGGATCGAACCGGCGCTGCAGAGGCTGCGGCCAACTTCGCAACCCTGCACTCAACCGCTACGCCACCGGGGAGGCCCTAAGGCTTTTTTTAATATGTCATTTTTGCATGTATGTCTTTAACATATTTGGATGTTCTGTGTTATCCTACTTATTCCAAATAAGCAACATATTGCCTAGTTGAATGGTTTTCAAACATGAGAAGGTGAGAATCTTTGTCTTTAATACCCTGGCTTATTATATCTATTTCATAACTATATAGTCTTATTTTACTTATTTTTGTGCTTCTTTATTATTTGTTCTATGTTCATTGTTATACATTCTAGATTTTTCTTGTTATCTTCTGTAGTGATTCAGAAAGTGGAGCTCTAGTTTATATAATTCTATCCACTTTTAGATTCGTCAAGCATGTATATTTAAATTTTCAGTACCCAATTACCAAAGTAATAAAAGTTGTCACTTACTGAGTATATGTTAGCTACTGTGCTGGTTGCTTTCCATGTGTCTCTGCTATTGTCTGCATTTTACAGATGAGGAAGCAAAACTCAAGTGTGCCTAAGTAGCATGCCCAAGGTCTCCCAATAGTTTCAATGATCTCTTCTGCATGGTGAGATATTTAGCAGACTTAAGCCTGTCAGGGCTTTAGTGGACCTGGAATGGAGGAATTCTCAGTTAAACAACATTGCTAAGGGGCCTCCCTGGTGGCGCAGCAGTTGAGCGCAGGGTTGCGAAGCTGACCACAGCCTCTGCAGTGCTCTTTCGATCCCCGGCTGCTCCCTGGCCACCGGAGGAGAGACCCACATGGCGTGCAGACCTCTCCTGCCGCCCGCTGCTCCCCTCAGCAGAGTACTTTGGTCCTTCTGCCTGCTCTGCTCCCCGCTCTGGCTCTGGTGAATTCTCTCACCTTCCCGCGCTTCTGACTGTACCCAGTGCTTGTATGTATAAATCAATCAATCAATCAATCAATCAATCAATAAATCTTTATAAAAATAAACAACATTGCTAAAAGTATGTGTGTGTGTGGTGGGGAGAGCAGATTTTACAAAGTAAAATCTCCACAAGGATTGAAAACCCCCACAATGGCTTTCACAGGGACCTCACAGCCCTGTGATAGCCAACTCTTGGATTTCTGCCAATCTGATAGGTGAAAAATCATGTCTCACTTTAGTTTTGGTTTGCATTTGTCTTATAAGTGAGAGAAAGTGTCTTTTCCTGTTTGAGAGCCATTTGCATTTCTATCTATGAACTGCCTATTCATAGATAGGCAGTACCTACTTGGGAGGTACCCAGCAAATGACCAGTATATCAAAACTTCCCTGGGTGTTTTTGTTTTGAGAATACCAAATAGATATCTTTAGTGTCTTATTCAGTTTCTTATAGAAAATCATCTCAGCATGAACTAGAGACACACTAAGGGGGGGGGTGGCAGGGAAAGGAGGGATGGGGTGAAAATAAGGGGGTTGCAATTGTATGGGGAATATAAAAATAAAATTAAAAAAAAAAAGAAAATCATCTCAGCAATAATGAGCTCTTCATTGGCGTTTTCAGAACAACATTCTTCCTCTTATGTTGCAGGATATTTCCACATGTCCCAGGTTGATTGTTTTTGTTCACTCTTTCTTGATTAGGCAGAAATAAAGCCAGACCAGGCACCACATCCACACTCTCACAACTTTATGCTGCATTGCTTAATACTAGTAGAAGTCTCATTATGCAGTATAGACACAGGAAGGAGAAGCTGATGGCTTGGATTAGGGAATTGTCATCACCATCATCATCAAATATAGCTGGCAATTAAGCAGCACTCTATGGATAAGTAGATGGATGAATGGATGGGTAGATTAGATAGACAGATAGATGACATGCATATAACTATATAAAATATATGCATGTAAATACATATGTGTGAGCACATATACATGTACATACTAACTTTTCACATACATGTAAATTTATTTCTCACACTAACCCTCTAAAACATATATTATTACTCTCTCCATTTTACAGTTGACAAAGGTGAGGCACAGAGAGGTTAGATAACTTATCCAAGCTCACAACTAAAAACTGGTGGAGGCAGGACTCCACCTAGGCTCTCTGGCCCCAGAATGTATGTCCTTAAGCCAACTGGACTGACTTGGAAGATAAGTGTTGGTATATGGCCATAGGTTCATCTAGTTGGTACAGCCCCTGGATCCCTGAGAGAAGAGTAGGCAGTGGGAATTAGTCCCTTTTATCTACTTGGGTTATCATTGGTTTTCAGTCATTAATTCATGTAATCCTCTGATTCATGCATTCAACAAATTTTTTTTAAAGATTTATTTATGCATACAAGAGCAGGGGTACAGGCCAGAGGTGCGGGTGTGTGTGTGAGAGGATTCACCAGAGACAGAGTGGGGAACAGAAGAGGCAGACTGACTGAAATGCACTGCTGAGGGGAGCAGTGGGAAGGTCAGGAGAGGTCTGCTGTGCCATATAGGTAGCTCCCCGGCCAGGGATTGAACTCGTGCTGCAGAGGCTGCGGATTGCTTCATAGTGTGGTGCTTGTGCCACCAGGGAGGCCCTCAACAAATATTCTTGCGTGCTTATTATGTTCCAAGTCCTGTGTGAGGGACCAGTAACACCAAGAAAAATGAGATTTGTTTCTTCTCCTTAAGGAGCTTGCAGTAAAGAAGAAGGGGCATATGGCTAGTTAATAACAGTGTGTCTGGCGACACACACACACACACACATACACACGTTATGTTTCAGAGGAAGAGGCAGGTGGTGTGCCATCCAAGAATGTGTTTCTCAATCCCAGCTACCATGCACTTTGCATTGTGATCTTCTCTTATCTTTCGTTTATATAGTTACGTAGTGCCATGGCAAGTCTGTCTTTTTGCATATTTTCCTGAGCATTTCACAGGAGTAGAGAGCGGACTAATTGGTCTTATCTGTTATTTTTTTTATTTTTACCCCAGAAATGTGGTTTTGTTCCTGTGATGAGGGGGGATCAGGAAGGGTTCTGGATAGGACAGATGGGCATTTTAGAATGAGCCCTCTGGCTGTGAACTGGAATATAAGCTAAACAAGGAGATGAGTAGGAAGCTTCCCAGTAGCCCAGTGGAAGATAAGATCTGACTAATGGCTGTGATAGGGGGAGGGAAGGAGTGTATGAACCCAAGAATATTAAAGAATTGAAATTAAAGGGACTTACTAGTTTATCCAACAGTGTTTAATGAGTATCTATCTATAAGGGCCAGGCATTGTGCCAAGCACCAGGAATACAGCAGGAAACAAGACAGAGACTCTGACTTCATTGAGTCTAGAAGGGAAAGAAGTACAACTGGAACTTATACAATAAAAGATGATAAATGATACCACAGGGAAAGTATTGCACACTGCAGGAAAACAGAAGGGGGATGTGAGGGGCCATGGGGAAGGAGTCCAACTGATGCCTGAATTTTGGCCTTGGCTGCAGGAGTAAATGGCAGTTCCATTATCTGAGGCAGGGAACCCGGGAGGTCAGAAACCCATGAATGGTCATCTGGGTCTCCCTAAATCCAGGAACAGCGGGAGCAGGGAAGGAGGTGAGCAAGTGAGTATTGAATGAATAAATAAATGAATGTGAGCATGTGAATAATACTCAGCCCCCAGCTTAACCCTAAAAGAGGAAGGTGGGAGTGATCCAGAAAGAAACTTGAAGTTTCAGGAAGTCCAGCAGTTACTCAATACCCACAAACCGCTGGCCTGTTTTCAGTTACCCAACGGTCCAAGCGAGGCAACCCTGACTCTCCCCTAATGTCCAGCAACCAGAGCTGGATGCCATGACTCTGTACATTTGGGTTCTGGGCAGAGGGCAGGCTCAGCAGCCCCCTGGCTAACTGAGACCACCAACATAGGCCCCATAGATTGTTAGAGGCCTTCTGGGAACCAGAGGGAGGCAAAAACCAGCCCTGCAAAGTCTCTGGGTACATGTCCCCAAAATTAGGGGCTCCTGCACTCCTTATGTGCACTGCATGCCCTCTGTCAGTTCCGGGTCTGTCCACCTCTATCTGATGGCTGGGACTGGATGAACTGCCTTCTCCCCATAACCCAGCCCAGATTTCTTACTATGCTTTCCAATACCTGATAGGACACACTTTTCAAGTTAGTTCAGAAAGTGCATGCCTTGACCCCTGGGGGCTAGTCTCCTCCACCAGATAAAGATCCACCAGGAGCCACACCACACAAACACCAGTTAATTCTTGTGATGTGGCACGGATGCCCATGGTTATGTCCCCAAGAAGGTGGCTTGAGGCTCTGAAAACATCTGACCAAGTGGGAAAAGGAACAAATCCACTGCCCTGCCACTGCTCCCTTTTTGAAATCTGAGAGCCTTGTAGAATCTTGGAATCTGAAGAATAGAAAGGTCCTCTGCAGTCAGCTGCCCTTTTAAGGAGCCCCTGTCCTGGCTCTGATCTCAATACCCTCAGCAACAAGAAACTCACCCCAACTGATTCTTCCCTGTGCATCTCCTGTTTACCTTCAAGGCTATTGAGACACCAATGGCCCAGAGCCCACAGCAGCCCACCAAAGCCAGAACTGGGGGCGGCAGTGGGTCTCTGCATTTCATTCCAACACTCTGCCTTCCCTGAGAGATGAGGGCCAGAGCAGGAGGTCCTTCCTCCACTGCCACAATAACCAAACCACAATGAGGCCACATCAAGACCAAGAAGGGCACTGTTTTACCAGCAGAAAGCTGAAGTGCTGTGGACCAATCTGAAGCGGTGTGCAGTAGTGTTTAGGAGTGCCTGTGTCGTGCCGAGCTGTGCATTAAGCTGTGCTTAATCTTTTCTGGCCTTGGTTTTCTTGGAGGTAAAGGGGGATTGCGTTGATGACCTGGTGGGCTTGGTGTGAGTTAAATGAATGTGTGTAAAGGGCAGGTCCACTGCAGCACAGAGAGGGACCCAGTAAATACCGCTCTCACAGGGTGATGTCTGGAGACCGTGTGAGCTGACACTTTGCCAAGCTCCTCGGGAACCCTGTTCTGAAGCTGACTATAGTACCATCGGGAGAGAAGTCCTATTCCACCCTGGCTGTTGCTCCCCGCCATTGGTAGTGCCCTATGGCCTCCCCACTCCTTGGGTCTTATCTACCAAGGCTCTCCTTTGTGCTCCAGGAGCTCTTGTCTGTATGGCTCTTCAAGCAAGGAAACCTGTGTTTACTTAAGTTTCCCAGGTGCCTGCTGGGAACAGGGCCCCATGTGGGGCAGTCCAGAGGACCAGAAAAACCATTGAGAGTAGGGGGGTGGGGTGGGGTTGTCACTCAGCTAGCTCAGAACAGGATGGGGAGTGGCAGGCAAGAACTACAGGCGCTGCTTCCAAGGCACCACATATCTGCTCCAGTTAAATGCTTTCTCAAGTATTCGAGATTTCCCCCCTAACTATAGAAGTAATGACTATATTATAGAACATTTGAAAAATAAAAAAATTAAAGAACCTATGTAGGGTAAATGAATTAATGAGACTTTCTACACCACTAGCCTCTGTGGCTACCACCTGTAGCCTTGATCGTGTTAATGCAGAAGGTACTTGGGAGCGTGGGTGTGGGTAAACATGCCTGATTGTGGACACCTGGAGTGTGGCTGGAATAAAATGACGAGAGGACCAGAGGATGAGAGGTGTGACTACAGAAGAGGCAAGGCCGGGAGAGAATGTCAGAGAGAGCCCAGAAAAAGAGCATAAAGTCTCACAGGGGCTGGGCCTCCCTGGTGGTGCAAGGGGTTAAGTCTTAGCACTATGAAGCTATCTGCAGCCACTGCAGCACAAGTTCAATCCCCAGCCAGGGAGGTGATCCACATGGTATAGCAGACCTCTCCTGTCTCGCCCGCTGCTCCCTCAGCAGTATATTTCAGTCAATCCTCCTGTTCTGTTCCCCACTATGTCTCTGGTCAATCCTCCTACCCCCCACAGCTCTGGCCTGCACTCCAACTCTTGCATGCATAAATAAATAAATCTTTGAAAAAAAGAAAAAGATTTTCAGGGGCTAGGAGTCTCAGTTGCCTGCCTGCCTCCCAGCCTCCCTATTGAGTCCATGCCTGCCTCCTTGCATGCCAGCTTCCCTGCTGGTGTGCCTGTGTACCTGGTTCCCTGAGAGAGCATTAAAGCCTGAAAAATCCACTGGGGGCTCTGGGACTCTCCTTTATCTGTCTGCCCAAATCGATAGTGAACTTGCCCCATGTGTGCTGGCACAACAACTAGAAAATTACAACCCCATCAGTTAAATCCTAGCATATTGATTTCAGTCAATCAGTTTAACAAAATTTCTTAGCTTGTGTTGAGATTTAGATATGTCTTCCCAGGGTAGAATAGTGCTGGGTATAAAACTAGAGGGAAATGGGAGGGAAAAGGAGGAGAGGAGATAAAGGAGAGAGAGGCGAATTCTCTCTGCCCCTTCCTCATCCAGGCTGTCTTAATGAGAAACAGGCTAAGTCTGGTTCTCAATATTGAAAAACCCCAAGGCAGTCACCTGAATCCCAGAGTTACCTGCTGTCCTTCTGAATCTTTCCCCACTCATTCTATACATCTAACCCTAAAAGGAAGGGAGCCTACTTGATAGGGGAAAAAGAAAAAAAAAAAAACCTTGGTTGGGGAGGAGGTGACTGTCCTGTAGACCCTGTGTAGGGTAAAGAAAATATCAGGCTTTTCTGCCCTTCCGCCATCAGGATAGATGATGGATCCTTGTCCTGAATGCATGCCTGATGGCGGGCACCTGGAGTAGGGTGTGGGCATAGGTAGATGGGATTCAGCTGAGCTAAGACTGTGCTTTTTAAGGGCGGCGTCACGGGGACGTCAGCAGCAGCAGTAGAAGCCGAAGCCGAAGCCGAAAGAGAAGCCGAGAAGCAGCAGAATGAACTCCAGAGAGCTCAGATAGAGTGAAGACTTGCTGGGGGCTGGGAGGCCTGCCAGCCTCCCAGCCCCCCAGCCAGCACCCCTGCCTGCCATATGCCTGGTGAACCCCAATAAAAGACCTGCAAAAAACCACTGAGGACTCTGACTCCTCCTTTACCCGGTCTGCATGGGATCAGAATACCTGCACTGTGGCCATTCCAGCCCTTACACCCTGGGTAAAAATAATTCTGCTCTGGCCACCCCGCTTCGTGATAGTTTCTCTGCCCCACTTGTCAAGTGACCTGGTTTCTAGGCCTGTGTAGTCCAGTCATCTTCTCCTGCCCCAGAGCATTCCCCAGCATATCAGAGAAACCACAGAGCTCTAGTTCGGTCGGCTGAGTATGAAGAGTATGGCCACCTTCTCTGCTTTGAATACTATATCTTGGTTAATGCAGCCTATATTTGCATTTGCTTATTTGGCAGCCATTGCCTTGGCTCAGGTAGAGTTTGTGGTCAACTCAAACCCTGAGCTCCTTTTGCATATTGTTGGTAAACCAGTTCTCCCACATCCCATGCTTGGATGATCAGTTGAAGAAACCAAATGCAAGACTTGATACTTCACCTTCTTTATATATTTGTGTTGTGGTTTTTTTGTTCTCCCTCTTGGCTTTTTGTCATGGGTGAATTTGATACTTGTGTACACGTCTTTATCCAGCCTATTGATGAGATGATAACCTGAACTGGGTCCAAGACAGAAATCCCTTCCCACCAGCCCTGGTCCATAAACAGAGCCACTGCATAAATTTGATCAACTACATGAAAACCTATGAAGAAATATCACTTTCTTTACAAATCTGATCATGCATAGGTATACACACAAAAGAATTGAAAATAGGTACTAAAACAAATAGTTATGCATGAATGTTCATAGCAGCATTATTCACAATAGTCAAAAGGTGGACACAACCCAAACATCCATCAATGGATGAATGGATAAACAAAATATACACACAAAGAAATATTACTCAGCCATAAAAAAGAATGAAATTCTGACACATGTTATAATAGAGATGAACCTTGAAAACATCAAACTACATGAAAGCCAGAAATAAAAGGTCACACATTACATGATTCCATAATCATGATTCCATAATCATTCCATAATCACTTAATGGTTTTGGGGTTTTCTTTAGGGGTGATGAAAACATTTTAGAACCAGATAGAAGTCGTGGCTGCAAGACACTGAATATGTATAAATGCCACTGAATGGGACACTTTGATGTAATTTTGTTAAATGAAATTCACATCCATTTTTTAAAAAGCAGCTGCAAACTAAAGAGAAATTCCAATGCATTCAGCTGACAGTCTTGTGCCATATATTGGGGACTGAGATGAATAAAACCTGCTCCAGGCTAAAGTTTGTGGAGTCCAAAGACTTTGAAGCCACCCTGACAGGAGGCTACCTTCTGAGATTCGCCCTCCATATTGTGGGTTCTCTGGTTGGTTAATATTACTATAGCTATGGAGACTTCTGGGATCTGGGTTGATAGGACACAGAACACAACCTCTTAGTATTTTTGCAGTGGAGAAACTTGACAAAGGTAACTTTAGCTATGTGATTAAGATTAACATCACCAGTGATAAGTCATGTTGCTACAATATTTCCTTGAGCTGATGGGATAAGAAAGGCACTTTACCTGTGTGGTCTCCCACTCTAACCATGAGAAAAGCCCACTCTAACCATGAGAGTGTCTACAAAATGCCTCAAGCACATATTTAGTCAAGGACACCAAAAACAAGGAAAGTCTGCCAGATTAGAAAGAAAGTAAAGAAGCATGATGACTAAATGTGGTGTGGGATCCTGGGACAGAAAGGGGACATTAGATAAAAGCTGACAAAATCCAAATAAAGCATATGTTTTAGTGAGTTAATAGTGGTGTATCAGCAGTGGTTAATGAACTATGACAAATATAAGATGTTATCATAGGAGACCTACGGCCACTGTAGCCTGAGTTTGATCCCCGGCCAGGAAACTAACCCACTATGGCAGAGCAGACCTCTCCCTTGCCCACTGCTCCCCTCAGCAGTGTATTTCAGTAGATCTGCCTATTCTGCTCCCCACTCTGTCTCTGGTGAATGAATCCTCTTAATCCCCCACCTCTGGCCTACACCCAGTTCTTGTATGCATAAATAAAAATAAATCTTTAGGGCCTCCCCGGTGGCGCAGCGGTGGTTGAGCGCTGGGTTGCGAAGCTGACCACAGCCCCTGCAGCACCGGTTCGATCCCCGGCTGCTCCCCGGCCACCAGAGGAGGGTCCCATATGGCGCGCAGACCTCTCCTGCCGCCCACTGCTCCCCTCAGCAGTGTACTTCGGTCCTTCTGCCTGCTCTGCTCCCCGCTCTGGCTCTGGTGAATTCTCTCACCCTCCCGCGCTTCTGACTGTACCCAATGCTTGTATAAATAAATAAATAAATAAATAAATAAATAAATAAATAAACAAATCTTTGAAATAAGTAAATAAATAAATAAATCTTTAAAAATAAATAAATAAAAATCCTCACAATGGCTGTAACAAGCCTGTTAGAGAGAGAGATAAGAGGTGGAGAATAGGCAGTGTGGATTGTGGTCTACAAGACAGTTGGTATCAGCTGACACTTGTTCTCCAGGTGCTAACTGACACCAAGGGGGAAAATGAGGCCTTACTTGATTGTCATCCTGCTTTCTAAGTTCCCACTTGCTTTTTCCTGACTTGGGAACATCTTTGTAGATACCAGTACCTTCAAAAGTCCAGATTAAGAGAGCCAGGGTCTCTCCTCTGTAGCTATGGGAACCACAGCAGTTCTGCTTTCCAGGTTCCAGACCTCAGGAAGAGCCTTCCATAGTCCCCTCACTGCCTTCCCACAGGACTTAGTCTCCAAGCTTAATGGCTATATGCTAAGTGAAGAGCAGAACGATAATCCAGCATCATACCCATAGATGCTTCCGCTCACTAACCCGGGGTCATTTCCTTCTCTAGTGGGAAAAGATTCCCCATTTGGTAGATGGAGGCCTTTCTTGCCTATAAATGCAGAGCAGGGCAGTGTGGATGTTAAGAGAATGGTTTGGAATAGGCAAACTTAGATTCAAATCCTTTATCAGATTACATAAATCTAGGACCCTCAATTTATACAACTGTAAAATAAGGGTAATAATATTGTAGGCTAAATGAGTTATCAGGCTGGGAGACTCAGTTACCTGCCTGCCTCCCAGCCCACCCTACCCAGTCCGTGCCTGACTCCTTGCGTGCCAGCCCCCTGATGCTGTGCCTGTGTACCTGGTTTCCTGAGAGAACATTAAATCCTGAAAAATCCACTGAGAGCTCAGAGACTCCCTTTAGGTAGAGGACCAACAGGAGACCTGGGCAGTATACCCAGGGGCAGTCAGGATGGCAGAACACTCAGAAGTCTCACGGCATATCAGCTCCATCTATACCCTGTGCCCAGCACACAACTGAGAGGATGAAGTCTCTGCCCTCAAGGCTTTCATGGTCTAGTGGGGGAGACATGGAATGCCACAAACCCACCAAGAATTGTGCTCAGCTATAGCCCTGGTTTGTGGGTGTTGAATACTTTGAGGGTGTGAAGCACTTCCAGGGAGATGTGTGGGAGGGTGGTGTGACCCTGGGCCCAGAGGAGGAACACTGTCTGCATGAACAGGGCACAGCTGTCCCCAGGGCTAGTGATCTGCATGACTCAGGGCAGGGCAGGGCAGCAGGCTAGAGGAAGGGTGGGGCACTCAGGGAAAGTGCCAATGAACCCCAGAGGGAGTCAACCCCCATCCCCCCCTTCCTGCTTCCTTAGCTCCTTCCATGGTTTGCAGTGTGTGGGCAAAGGCCATTGCAGAAGTTCACAGACAAGTAACAGCTATGATGGCATCTGCACCGTAAGCAGCAAAGATCAAAATGAGGCAAAGCTGGAGTGAGTTTCTAAGAACCCAAAATAAGCAACATATCCGTGATTACTTGCAAAAGTGATGGCGGCTTAGTGTAACAGGAGATTGAACCTCAGCAATGGACAAATCTGAGATAAAATCCTGACTTAGCCTACAATCCTAAACTTCTAGCACCTAAACGCCCTCGCCCTGGGCAAATTACCTAAACTCCCTGAATCTTCATTTCTTCTTAAATTTGGGTGTTGGAGATGGTGTGTGTAGGGTCCCTGGCTCACTCAGTGGGGTTCTGGCTCTGTGACAGGCAGGTGGACATAAACTATCACTGTCATTCGTGGTGCCAGGCCACAGCTGTGAAGGAGCCTGTGCAAACAGATGTGAAAAGCCATAGGGGCCTGCTTGTAGGGCAAACAGCCACTCACCTATTCTAATATTGTCAAGTGACTGTGATCACTGACTAAAATTGCCCCAGGTAGGGATTCCCTGATGGCGCAAGGAGTTAAGTCTCAACACTATGATGCTCTCCACGGCCACTGCAACATGAGTTCGATCCCTGGCCAAGGAGGTGACACACATGGCACAGCAGACCTCTCCTGTCTCACCCGCTGCTCCCCTCAGTGCGGCAGCCTCTGCCACTGTGGCAGCCTCTGCCGTTGAGCGCCAGTAAGCTTACTGGAAAAAGGGAGGCTTTCACTCAGATACATAATCAGCCAAGTGAATAAGACCCCTTTCCCCTGTGCACTGGACTGGACAGTCAATGACGGGTAAGATCGGGGGCAGCCTAAAGAAGGCACTGGCCAGCCTCATGTCTGCGACTCCTGACGACCTAAGACAGGCGCAGTCCCCGAGGGGCTTCATATTAATAATCTGTGGCGTTCAAATTAGACAAATGGCTAAAGGCCTGTAAGCCTAATCCAGGCATTAAGCCCGCAGTAAAAAACCCCTTCTCTTGGCTGAGAACATGGCTGCTGCAGAATGTCGTCTACAAGCAAGCCTGATGGAGTCACCAACAAATTGGTTTAACTATCAACCAGTTGGCCATTGTTCCTGCACAAGAAGTACCATAGCCACCAGTCTATAATTATACTTTTTTCTTACCTACTTTACTTTTTCTATGTATGTGTAAAATCAGATTCAGGAAATGCATGATGAAGAAAATAGTGTGCGGTAAAAGTAGTTTTGGACTAATGCTTCTCACATGAGTCAAAACCACAAAAATTAAATAAGTAGAAACAATATTGTTTGTGATCACTAAATGTAAAATATAATAGTAGTTAAATATTAATACTTTCTGATTATTAGTGATATTGGGAAAGAAACAAGAAAAACTAACTTTAAAAACGCTGTTTTGTGTAATCAAATAGAATTGTGTAGAAATAGATTCCTGTAATCGAAACCTTGCGATTGTTTGGCGTTCCATGCCATGGAACATCGATCACGAGTACCTGAATGATAAAATTAATGTCTTTTGTATGACTAAACTTCTCCTGCTGAGAAAAATAACTTGTATGAAATCATCCATTGTTTAAAAAAGGTATAAAAGTGTAAGATGATTTACAGCACATTACATTCAGATCTTCACTCTTGAAGTGTGTCTGTCTGTCAGTCATTTCTGCGCCGAATCCTTGACCGCCTAGCTCAGTCTCTCATCCCTGGGTCAACCTTGCTGCTCTGCCACTGCGCCGGTCGATGGCACCTCATCAGTGTATTTCAGTCAGTCTGCCTGTTCTGCTCCCCACTCTATCTCTGATGAATCCTCTCATGCCCCTGCACCTCTGGCCTATACCCCAGCTCTTGTATGCATGGATGAATAAATCTTTTAAAAAATTGCCCCAGGAAATCCAGTGCCCTGAGGGGAGAGAACAGGCAGGTAGCTGGTCATCCCAGCCCACAAGGAGCAGACACAGCCACCACTCAGCTCTCCATGAACCCAACTCCTGTAATGGGTTCTCAGCCCAGTCCCATAGGGCATGAGGGAAGAGGAAGCTCCAGCCCCTGCCCTCTGGAAATGTAGCATCTCACAGGGCGGGTCGCTTCCTAGAATGATGACATGCCAAGCTGCCGAGCCACCCCAGGTCACGGGCCAGGACACGAGTCAGCTGCCGAGTTCAGGCTCTTTGCACGGTTACTTCTCAGCCTTGTGAGCACGGAGCCTCCTTCACACCAGAACACCTCTCCCCCCATCGTTCACGGCATGTGCCAGATTTTGCCTGTGCTCTTCCCTCCATTTGGAAGGCCGTCCCTCCTCTAACCTCCCTCAGCACTTGCATTTCTTTTTTTTCTTTTTTCTTTTAAATGAGAGATCACTGGAGACAAGTTCTCTCATTTAAATTTCATTTTTTAAAAGATTATTTATTTATGCATACAAGAGCTGGGGTACAGGCCAGAGATGTGGAGGGTGAGAGGATTCATCAGAGACAGAGTGGGGAACAGAACAGACAGACTGACCAAAGTACACTGCTGAGGGGAGCAGCAGGCGAGTCAGGGAAGGTCTGCTGCACCATGTGGGTTGCTCCCTGGACGGGGATCGAACTTGTGCTGCAGTGGCTGTAGACAGCTTCATAGGTTGTTTCTTAACCATCGTGGTGTAACCAGCACCTGCTATAGAGCCTGCTGCATAGAGGGTGCTCTGTTGAATGGCCCTGCAACAATAAGTCTGATAGCACTCTGGGACCTTGGCAGAGGCAGTCCTAATGCCAAAAAAAATAGCCAAGCAGGAGCAGAGCAAGAGTGTGGATGTAAGAAAGAACCTGGGTGATGCAGGCTCCCCTGGGTGGAGTGGGAGGGTCAGCTGGCAAGTTAGAGTGATAATAGGCAAGAGGCGTTTCAGCACTCCCTTTTAGAAACTTGGGGCCTCTCTATCCCTCTACACAGTTCTTAGCTTCCCCCCCCCCAACTGTGGGATCTCCCTCCCTCATCTCCTTACCTTGCAACAAGGCCTCCAAAAGTCCATGGACAAGGCCCCAGAGAGTAGCAAGATACCTGGCAAGAACTTTGGTCATCTGAGAGTCTAGAACCTTCTTTTTTTTTTTTTTTTTTAAGATTTATTTATTTATTTACACAAGCACTGGGTACAGTCAGAAGTGGGGGAGGGTGAGAGAATTCACCAGAGCCAGAGCGGAGAGTGGAACAGACAGAGTGACGAAGTACACTGCTGAGGGGAGCAGTGGGCGGCAGGAGAGGTCTGCGCGCCATGTGGGACCCTCGCCCGGGGATCGAACCGGAGCTGCAGAGGCTGCGGGCAGCTTCGCAACCCAGGGCTCAACCGCTGTGCCACCGGGGAGGCCCTGTAGGACCTTCTTTTGTAGATTGCATCTTAAGCCCCTGCGCCACCAGGGAGGCCCTGTAGGACCTTCTTTTGAAGAACCAGCTCCAACCATTTTCCCTGCCTAGAGATGCCATATAAAATACAAGACATCTGATCAAATATGAATTTGAGAGAAATGTGAATTTCTGAGAAACAATGAATAATTCTTTAGCATAAGTAATATTTGGGATATGATAATACTAAATAATTTTTTTTTTTAAGATTTATTTATTTATTTATTTATACAAGCACTGGGTACAGTGAGAAGCGCGGGAGGGTGAGAGAATTCACCAGAGCCAGAGCGGGGAGTAGAACAGGCAGACTGATGAAACACACTGCTGAGGGGAGCAGCGGGCAGCAGGAGAGGTCTGCGCGCCATGTGGGACCCTCGCCCAGCGGCCGGAGATTGAACCAGCGCTGCAGAGGCTGCGGGCATCTTCACAACCCAGCGCTAAACCGCTGCACCACCGGGGAGGCCCTAATTATTTGTTGTTTATCTGAATTTCAGGTTTAACAGAGTCCTGTATTCACATCTGTCAAATCTAGCAACCCTTTCCTCTCCCTCCCTTAGCTCCCCTCATTGCAGAATCAGCCCCAGGCCCCTGTTCTGTGTCTCCAGGAAATCATCAGAAAGGTCCTGAACAAAACAGGAATTTGGAGCTGGAAGGCATACTGAAGATTCTTTAGGCCCATCCCTTGCCCCATATGTGGGCTAAGAGATTGGGGCCCAGAGGAAACGGGCACTGCCAAGTCCTTGGGCCTTTCCAGAGGTGCTGCTTAAAGAAGAACAAGGAGAGGCAAGGTGGAAAATACACAGGTTCCGGCTCTGACACA
Source organism: Talpa occidentalis (assembly GCF_014898055.3). Classification (NCBI taxonomy): domain Eukaryota; kingdom Metazoa; phylum Chordata; class Mammalia; order Eulipotyphla; family Talpidae; genus Talpa; species Talpa occidentalis. The sequence continues at coordinate 38,550,484 of NW_023603184.1, read as the reverse complement.
CCTCTCACTGAAATTTCCCCAGTTTGGACACCCCCATGTGAGTCACCTCCACTTGCCAAGCTAGATCCAGTGCCAAGGCCCCTGCACCTCAGCTACTGTTGAATTCCTTACCAGAGATGCCCAATCGTTGGGGCTACAGGGTGGGTCTCATGGGCAGAGAGGGTGATTGGGCTGGACCTTGTAAGAGTGGCTTTTAGAGGAAGGTTCACTTCCTGGCTACCCCCACAGGCCATTTCAATAACCTGGTTATGAGGAGGCCTCAGTTCAACTCCCCAAAGGGAAACAAGCATGGAATGGGGCAGGGACTTGATTAAAATCGCCCAGCTAGCAAGCAGGGTCTTTCTATCAAGTTCCCATTTCATATTCCCAGTTAAAATTACCCCCCAACAGCATGCTGTGTTTCTTTACCTTTAGTTTTCCTCATTCACATTTTATTTTACATACTAGTTTGTTTATTATTATTTATTTTGCATAGAAGAACTGGGGTGTAGGCCAGAGGTACAGGGGGGTGAGAGGATTCACCAGAGACAAGAGGGGGGAGCACAACAGGCAGATCTACTGAAACACACTGCTGAGGGGAGCAGTGGGTGAGACAGGAGAGGGTTAGCACCCTGGCTAGGAATCAGACTCAGGCTGTAGTGGTGATAACCCTGAGACTTAACCTCTAGGCCATGAGGAAGGCCCTAGTTTGCTTATTGTCAGCTTCCAGTTAAACATAATCCTCTTCACAGTCTCAGAGTTCCTAGAAAAATGCCTGGCACTGAGTAGGTGCTGAATAAGTATCTCTTAAAGGAAGTGACTACATGTCTCCTTGTGTGGAATTCCTTATATAATGCCCCAGTCCACCACCCTCAGACCTGCATTGCTGTGGCTCTGTGCTGGCCTATGAGTGCAAGTCTGGGAGTGTGGCCCCCTCCTCCTATTGTGGACGAGCCTGGGTCCTAGGATCTCCATGGTAACAGCCCCAACCCAGGGCTGGCCTGGATTGCCAGTGGATTTGGCAGTATGGCGTGTGAGGGGTTGGACTGTCACCAGTCTGCCCAGCATACCCACCCAAGCCCACAGCACCTGGGCATGGCCAGGGAACTCAATCCCAGAGTCACCCCAAGCTGACCACTCCCAGAGAGAGTGGCTCAGGGGACAAGTCCTGAGCCAGGAGCTGATGAATGTCTGCTTTGCCATGTGGCCTGTCTTGTCCCCACCCCTCCCGAGTCTTCCTTTTGCCTGTCTGTACAATGACAGCTTTGAGTCCACTGATTTCTAAGGCTTAGCAGCTCAGCCCTCCATTGGCTTCTTCCTGTTCCCTCTCTACCCCAGGCTCTATGCCAGCCGGTCCTGCCCTTCCTGGGAGTGTCCCTTATCCTCCCTCAGACCCTCTTCTCCATCTTGATCAGAATTTTTGCTGACGCTATCCGCTGTCCTTCCCTGGGGCTTGAGTCCTGGTTCTGTCTGTCTTGGGCACCACAGGACCAAAAGGACTGTCATGGGGACACTTGGGACGCTTCAAAGTCATCCAGAGAATGTTAGTTAGAGAGCATTTGTCCAGACTTGCTTGGTCTCAGTCCTCTGACCATTCTAGGCATCTCCATCTCTAGCCATAGATCTCCCTGGTGTGTCCAAAGCTGAGCTCTGCATTTTCCCTTGACCTGCCCCACTCTCAACCTCAGCAGGGTCACCCCCAGCCAGCTGGTCCCCTGAACCAGGAACACCAGAATCATGGAGCCTCATCTCACTCCCTCCCTTCCTTCATCTATTTCTTTACTAAGTTCTGGCCGTCCTCTGTGAAACCTGGGAATAGTCTACCTCTCACATTCAACAGCCGCACCTATGTCCATACTTCATCTCCTCTCACATGAACCTTGAAAGCACAGGGCTCCTTGACACCATGCTCTCTGCTTTAATCCATGCTCCATGCAGCAACAGAAAAGTATCCATCTGACAGCAAATCTAACTGTCTCACTCTCCTGCTCAAAACTCTTCCTTGGCTCCCTGTTGTCCTGAGGATAAAGTTGAGCCTTAGACAGGCCCCTCACCAGCTCAGTTCAGGGTTGTTCCATATGCTGCTGAGCATTCTCCAGCTCCCAGCCTTGGCGCAAAGCATTACCTCCCTTGGAGCGGCTCCCTCCTCCCTAATTCTGAGATTCCTTTACCTTCAACCATCCAGAGAGTCCACAGTGGAAATCAACTCGTTATCCAGGGAAGATGGATAAACAAGGCTTTTCTCAGGGTGCATATTCTTAGGTGTATTCTTAGGGTGTATTCTTAGTCAGTCAACATTTATCTATTGATTCATGCACACAGTCTTGTTTCAAAATAGTTTTGAGGTGGGCCGTTAAATATTTATTGAGCTTCAACCCTGCGTGCTTTCTCACCCCCGACTCCTGCTTGCAGGCATGAAACTGATGGAAGCTTAGAGTAGAAAATTGGGGGTGGGAGTTTCACAAGGCCAGAACCCAGAGGTGGGAATAGAAAAGATTAACAAGTCGTTGAATCAGCTATGGAAGATCCACAGGGAAAGAAATAGAGGTGGGGATATGGAGAATTGTCGGTCACTTCAAAGAGAACCACCAGCCCTTACAGATTAACCCTGCCAGATCGTAAAAGTGATAGATTCCACAGTAGATAAAATTCCACAAAGGAACGAATTGCCCCAAAGAGCACTACATATGTGTGATCTGCACACAGATGGGCAGTTCTTAAAGGGTAAGAAGCTGTCTTCTTACCTTATATAAGACAAGGGGTATCCTTATATAGCGCTCTTTGTGGGAATTTATTCCTTTGTGGAATTTCATCTACTGTGGAATCTATCATGCCAAAGGCCTGGTAGGGTTAATCTGCAGGGACTGGTAGTTCTCTTTGTAGTGATCAGTGGATCTTCATATCCCCATCTCTGGATTCCCTACTTGTGAAACTTCCACAACTTTCTACTCGAAGCCTCCACCCAAAGCAGGGAAACACAAGGGCAAGGCAAAGGGCCCCAGGATGAGGGAGCTCAGAAGAGGCAGAAGGAAGAGGGAACTGGGAGGTGGAGGAAGGTTGGAAGGAGAGAACAGTGAGAAGGGCTTGATGGGAGACTGGGACAGAGGGAACAGAAGGGACAGGGTGTGTAGTTGGGGGAAGGGAGGAGAACCACATCTTTCCCTGTAACCCCTTGTTGCCTTTCTCCTCCCTTTTGCCCAGGTCAGCTTCAAGACTTATTCCTCTTTCTGGGGCCCCCTGAGCCCTATGAAGCTATCCCCAGCCACCATAGCATGAGTTCAATCCCCAGACAGGGAGCAGACCTCTCCTGCTTCGCCCGCTGCTCCCCTTAGCAGTGTATTTCAGTAGATCTGCCTGTTCTGCTCCCCACTCTGTCTCTGGTGAATCCTCTTTTCCCTGCGCCTCTGGCCAACACCCCAGCTCTTATATGCATAAATAAATAAAAAATAAAATAAAATAAAAAGACTTGTTCCTCTTTCTTCCTGCAAGTTCACTGGGTAGGGGAGAAGGTGGAGATAGAGGCAGTGGGGGTGAAGACTGTGGAGTGGCTCTGGCTCCAGATTCCAAATAGGAGGGAGCCAGGGTGCCCAGTCAGTCAGTAGGCAGCCCTGTGGGCACTGCACATTCTTTCCAGCCTCCCATTTATTTCCTTTGTCCCTCCCAATCAAGCTGTGAACTCGTACTCACATTCATTTCATCAAGGAAGAAACTAAGGGCCAGAATGTAGGTGACAGCACAGACTCCATTCCTTTGTCCTCAGAGGCTAAAACCCACTTTCTGCGGCAGGCCTTCAGGCTCAATGGCCCTGCTTTGCGCCAACCCTGATTGGCTGGGCATTTACCCACGAGGGGATGGATAACTTCAATGCTTGATTTGTAAGTTATATTCTTTGACTTGTCTTTGTTGCAACTAATTGTATTAAAGTTCCTTTACATTTAAGGTCTTACACACTAGGGTATGTTTTGTCTTGATGCAGCAGATGGCAGAACCTATTTGGAACAGGCAGTTTTGGGGTTCTGGGGTGCCCCTCTCCCTGTCCTGTAACACTTCTACCAAACATCCCAGGTGCCACCAGCTCCTGAATCTCTGACAGCTGGGCACAGCAAGTGGCTTCCAGAAGCATGTGTTGGGCTGGCACCAGGCAGGACCTGAGAAGGGTACCCTTTCTGTACTCTCCAGGCAGAATGGCAGCAATGCCTGGGCTTGACCTTCACAGGCTACATCAGATGCTGTTTCCCTCTGCATTTTCACGCACTCCTGTGGTGCTGGGCATAGAACCTAACTGCGCACCAGGAGGCCCAGGCTCCAGCACCAACTGCCATCATTTGCTATTGACTCTGGGCCATGAACTTGGCTGTTCTGCCCTTTTCCTTCCATAGGTCAGGTGCTGAGGAAGGTCTTTAAGGCCCTGCCCTCTGATCTCTGTAATTCCTTGTTTCCACATGACTCTCTTTGCCTGTCTACAGACAGTGTTCCAGGCTGAAAGCACGGTCAGTTTCTATCCCTTCCACCTCATCAGCCCTGAGGTGGGACTCTCAGACATTGGGGAGGGTAGTCATGGAGGAAAGGATTTTAGTTTCTCCTATTGCAGCCAAAACTGGAGCTGGCCTGGCCCACTCCCCAACTGACCTCAGCCGACCCCAATGCTGAGTAGCTGGGAACTGACCCAGGGTGAGCTAAGGCAGTTGTCAAGGCAGTACTAAAATTAGCCCCAACAAGAATAAGGCGAGGGCACAGGCCCAGCCTCTGGCTCCCACAGGCCCAAGGGACTGAGCCTACACCCCACTCAAGGCAGGAGAGGTCACCAGAGTTCTGGGCAGTGACCCTGCCATGATGCTGGCTGGGGAGAGTCACAGAGGAGTGAGGACACATTTTAAGAGGGGGATCAAAGTGTAGGCACCCTCTGCCAGATACTTAAGCCTTGATGTAGCTCTCAGCCTCTAAGCCTTCAGAGCCCTGGGAGGGGCTAGGGAGGCACCTTGCTATTTATGTTCTTCAGGGAAGCAGTCTGTTCTCCCAAGTTTGAGTTGGATAACCTCACACCTTAGCACCAACTCCCAAGGACAGAGGAGGAGCAACTAGGAAGTATGTCAAGCTGCTGTGGGAGTAGGTTGGAGATAGGCTCCAAAATGGCCCCCACCCACCCTCCCCTCTGCTTGATTCTCTCAGGATCTTATTAAAATGCAGATTCCCATTTAAGGTCTGCAGTGGGGTGTGAGTGAGATTCTTCAAGATTCTAGCAAGTTTCCAGACTTGTCTGCAGACCACATTTTGATTCTGAATCTTCTCAGCCAGTCTGGGTGGACTCCAAGGCCAGATTCCCCATCTTCTGCTCCACAGGCATCCCCAACCCCAACCCAGAGAGCCTGGTACAGGCACGTGATTCAGTAGGTGGCTAACTGTTTCATCCCTTGACTCAGCCCTCAGCTATGCCAGGCACTTCAGCTCTCATGGTTGCTCTACTGTGGGTCCCTGCATGGGTCGAGGTGTGCAGGGCAATCCTTTTGCCCCTGTGCATACTGCATGTGGCTTGTTACAAATGGAGAGAGGGCACAGAGATGCACGTGTACAATATTAATGAAAGTATCTAAGAATTTTTCAGTAAGTAGCTAACTTCTATTAAGCACAATGACCCAGACACGGTACTAACAGCATTACACATAAGATCTTACTCAATTCTCATAACAAATTCAAAGGGCTGAGGAAATTGGGGCTCACAGAGGTTAAGTGACTTGATCAGAGCAACATGGCTGATAAGTGGCAGTCAGGACTGGTCTATCCGTGTGCCCACATGCCTGTCATTGTGCCCAGTTTAGTGCAAGTGGACTTGGGAACATGGCTGTGGGTGGCCGTGGGCGAGGCCGGAGTAGAGCAGCAGCAAAGTTGAGCGGGCTGAGTAGAGTCGTGCGCAGAAAGCAGGTAGGGAGAAGGGAAGCGACACAAGCATGAATCAGGCCAGCCTGGGCTTGAGTCCTCACGCTGCCTGCCAAGCTTTCACTTCCTGCTCTGGGAAATGAGTATGAGGATAGTTACCTCATGAGCTGCTCTGTGATAAAGAAGTGTGATAACTGTACCAAGAGGCCCTCCCAGGGGCTGCTTAGCACATAGTAGGTGTAAGCTGGCCTTTGTGAGTGACTGTTTGGCCATCTGGGAAGTGGTTTATGACCTGGCTGATGGCAGCCAGCTCACTGGGTTAAGAGGAAGTATCCTACGAAGGGCCAGGGACAAGAAGGGGCAAGGTCAGTAAGATGGTGTTGGGGTCACAGCTGAGAGAGCATCCCAGGGAGAGAGACATCCAGACAGATCTCAGACCCTGGTCCTCTGGCCCTTGTCTTGGCAGAGACAGGAGAGGCTGCAAGCTGGCGACCGCTCTCTTATTCAGGAGAAACCTCTCAGGAAAGTAAACACCGTCTCCCTTGACTCAGCCTTCAGCTATGCCAGACACATCAGCTCTCATGGTCCTCTATAGGCTATGTCGACTGGGAGCCAAATCTCCTCTGGGCTAGTCCAGACATCACTTAGGCCCTGACTTTGTTTGGTTTTTTAAGATTTATTTATTTATGCATATAAGAGCTGGGGGGTACAGGCCAGTGTGTGGGGAGTGAGAGGATTCACCGAAGACAGAGTGGAGAGAAGAACAGGCAGAGGGGAGCAGAACACTGCTGAGGGGAGCAGCAGGTGAGTCAGGAGAGGTCTGCTGCACCATGTAGGTCAACTCCCTGGCCAGGAATTGAACTTGTGTTACAGTGGCTACTGATAGCTTCATAGTGCCACGTCTTAACCTCTTACACCACCAGAGAGAGCCCAGGCCAGGACTTTGGAAATTCCTGGTGATTCACTTTTTCTTCCTCCATCTGGAACCCTAATCTTGCTCTGGAGCTAGGGTGTCCTTGACACTCTCCACATCTGGATGGCTATGAGAGTGGGCAACCAGGAGGCATCAGAAGGCAAACCTGGGCCTTCCTCATGGTGCAGGGGGTTAAGACGCAACCTATGAAGCTATCTGCAGCCACTGAAAAAAGAGTTCGATCCCTGGCCAGGGAGCTACCCACATGATGCAGTAGATCTCTCCTGACTCCCCTGCTGCTCCCCTCAGCAGTGCATTTCAGCCTATTTGCCTTTTCTGTTCCCTGCTCTGTCTCTGAGGGATCCTCTCACCCCCCCACACCTCTGACCTGTACCTCAGTTCTAGTATGCATAAATAAATAAATCTTAAAAAACAAAAAAAAAAAGGCAAACCTCCTACCTGCCAACAGTGTGGTGCCAGTAACTTTGCTGCCTGAGTCCTACAGTAATAAGCTGATTTTTGCAGGCCTCTAAAAATGTGAGAAGTTGCTTTGCGGGCATTAGTCTCTCCTGGGAGCCAAATTGGAGGGGACACTCAGATGGATTCCCTGAACCATCCAGAAGCAAGTGCCATGGATTGGGGCCCACGGCATACTGCTGATGAGAGCTGGCTGAAGGTAGGAGACCAGGTAACAGCACTGATGTGTCCAGATTGCTCACAGCATCCACCTTCTTATTTCTAAGTGAAGATCCTAAGGCCAAGAGAGGGCCATCACCAGGCCAGGTCATCAGGAGAAAAAGACACAGAGCCCACCCTAACCACCCACCCACATGAAAGCTGCTGAGCTTCAAGAGGAGTCTGTTGACTCTGACTCTGGCGCCTCCATGTGGCTCCAGGGGGAAAAGGCAGGGCTGGACAGAGGCTTGGGGAGCAGGCTTCCAGGGTTGGCTGATTCCAGGGTGAGGATGCCTTTTCCTGTGTAATAGGGGTGGCTGCAATGACATAGCCCCTGTCCTGACTAGTCATTCCAATCCAATTTTTACCTCCCCCCAGACTGGAAGCTTTCCAAGAAGTTTTCCAAGGGTGAGATCTAATCCATCACATCCTTGGGTGTGCTGGGAGGACACTTAGAGGATTTGAGGAAATGGCTTAAACTGATATGAATTCAGTATAAATGGAAGAAAACTGTGGAATGTGGACAGAGATTTATGCACAAAAATCTTCATCAAAGCATAGTCTGTTGCGTTGATGATTGTTCAAGTGGGTGATGGGTGCAGGGGTTCATTATACCATTCAACTCATTTTTGTTTGTGATTGAAATGTTTTGAAACAAAAGAATTAATAGAAAACATAAAAGTCCAACAATAGAAATATAAATAAATTATGAGGCAGCTGTGCAAAGGGATAATGTCTAGGGACATTAAAAATGCTTCCATAAAGGTTTTTTTCGTTTTTAATTATAACAGCCTTATTGGTATATGATTCAATAACATGCAATTTAACATGCAGTTGGTATATGATTCAATAACATGCAATTTAACTACTTAAAGTGTACAACTCAATGATTTTTAATATTTTTGCAAACTTCTCCATAATCAATTTTAGAACATTTTCACCCACCCACTCAGCCAAAACCCACACTCATTAGCAGTCACTCCTCATTGAATCCCAAATCTCCCTCTACCCCCAACCCAACCCACAAATTTCCTTTCCGTCTCTATGGATTTGCTTGTTCTGGACATTTAACAAAAATGAAATCACATAATATGTGATCTTCTGTGTCTGTCATTTTCACTTAGTATAATATTTTCAAGGTTCATGCATGTTGTAGCTGAGTCTGTACTTCATTTCTTTTTATGGCTGAAAAATAATCCATTCTGCAGATATGCTACATTTTATTTATCCATTCATTAGTTGCTGCACATTTCAGCTGTTTCCGTTATTTGACTATTATGAATAATGTTGCTAAGAACATTCATGTAGACATTTTTTTTTTTTTTTAAATATTAAATTTTATTTTTATATTCCCCATACAATTGCAAACGCCCCATTCTGACCCCAATCCTTCCCCTCCCGCCCCCCCCACCCCCAAAAAGTGTCTCTGGTTCATAGTTTTTTTGTTGATTTGATTTTCACTTTCTTATATTCATTTTCCTGGTCCCTTATTTAAGTTTTCTAATTCCTGCTATGAGTGAGACCATCCGGTATTTTTCTTTTTCTTTTTGGCTTATTTCGCTGAGCATGATCCCTTCCAGTGCCATCCATGTTGCTGCAAATTGCATGTTGTTTATCTTTTTTGAATGCTGAGTAATATTCATGGTATATATGTACCACATCTTCTTGATCCAGTCATCTATTTTGGGCATTTGGGTTGTTTCCAAAGCTTAGCTATTGTAAACAGTGCTGCTATAAACATAGGAGTGCAGGTGCTCTTTGGAATTGATGTTTCTGTGTCCTTTGGGTAAATACCTAGGAGTGGAATTGCTGGATCATATGGAAGCTCTATGTTTAGTAGGTCCAGAAATCTCCACACAGCTCTCCATAGTGGTTGGACCAGTTTGCACTCCCACCAACAGTGCACAAGAGTTCCTTTTTCTCCACATCCTCGCCAACATTTGTTGTTGCTAGTTTTTTTAATATGTGCCATTCTCACTGGTGTGAGATGGTATCTCATGGTAGTTTTGATTTGCATTTCCCTGATTACAAGTGATGTTGAACATTTTTTCATATGTCTGTTGGCCATTTTCATTTCCTCTTCAGAGAAGTTTCTTTTTAGCTCTTCTGCCCATTTTTTGACTGGATTATTTTCTTTGTTGTTGCTGAGTCTCATCAGCTCTTTGCAGATTTTTGTGATCAGTCCTTTATCATTAGTGTTGGGTGCAAAAATGTTCTCCCAGTTGGTGGGGTTTCTCTTTGTTTTTGTTATTGTCTCTTTTGCTGTGCAGAAGCTCTTTAATTTGATGTAGTCCCAGCTGTTTATCTTTCTCTTCACTATCACTGCTTTGGGTGATGTGTCTGTAAAGATGTCTTTGATGTGCAAATCCCGTAGTGTTTCGCCTATATTTCCTTCTATGTATTTTATGGTTTCAGGTCTTATGTCTAGTTCTTTAATCCATTTTGAGTTGATTTTTGTGTATGGTGTGAGGTAGTGGTCAAGCTTCATTCTTTTGCATGTAGCGACCCAGTTTCCCAGCACCATTTATTGAACAAACTTTCTTTGCTCCAATGCATAGTCTTTGCTCCTTTGTCAAGATTAGTTGACCATAAATCTGTGGGTTTTATTTCTGGATTTCTATTCGATTCCATTGGTCTGTATGTCTGTTCTTGTCCAATACCATGCAGTTTTGATGATTATGGCTTTGTAGTAGAGTTTGAAGTCTGGGAGTGTGATGCCTCCATTCCTTCTTTTTTTTTCAGTAGACTTTGGCTATTCGGGGTTTTTGGTGATTCCATATGAATTCATCAATAATTGTTCTATTTCTTGAAGAATGCCATTGAGATTTGATTGGAATAGCATTGAATCTGTATATTGCTTTTGGATAGGATGGCCATTTTAATATGTTTATTCTTCCAATCCATGAGCAGGGATGTCTTTCCATTTCTTTGTGTCTCTTCTTATTTCTTTAACAGTGTTTTATAGTTTTCTTTGTATAGGTCCTTACCTCTTTTGTTAGATTTATTCCCAAATATTTGATTTTTTTTGTTTCGATAATAAAAGGGGTGTTTTTTGATTTCTTCTTCTTCAGATTTATTTGTTTGTGTATAGGAAGGCTACTGACTTTTGCGTGTTGATTTTGTATCCTGCCACTTTACTGAATTGATTGATGAGTTGAATTAGTTTTTCTGTGGAGATTTTGGGGTTCTCTATGTATATTATCATATCATCTGCAAATAGTGATAGTTTGACTTCTTCTTTTCCTATTTGGATTCCTTGGATGTCTTTCTCTTGTCTTATTGCTCTGGCTAGGACTTCCAGTATTATATTGAAAAGCAGTGGTGAGAGTGGACATCCTTGTCTTGTTCCAGATCTTAAGGAATTGCTTTCAGCTTTTCACCATGAGAATGATACTGGCTGTTGGCTTGTCATAGATGGCCTTTATGATGTTGAGGTATGTTCCTGTATCCAAGAATTTCAAGCTTTATCATGAATGGGTGTTGCACTTTGTCGAAAGCTTTCTCAGCATTTATTTGATATTATCATATGGTTTTTTATATTCTTTTTGTTGATGTGTTGGATAACGTTGATTGATTTTCGGATGTTAAAACCATCCTTGTGCCCCTGGAATGAATCCAACTTGGTCGTGGTGAATTATCTTATGGATACATTGTTGGATTCTGATAGCTAAAATTTTATTGAGGATTTTTGCATCAGTGTTCATTAGGGAGATTGGCCTATAGTTTTCCTTTTTTGTGTTGTCCTTATTCGGTTTTGTATTAGTGTAATGTTGGCTTCATAGAACGTGTTTGGTATTGTCCCTTCCTTCTCAATTTTTTGGAAGAGTTTGTGAAGGATAGGCACTAATTCGTCTCTGAATGTTTGGTAGAATTCATTTGTAAATCCATCAGGTCCTGGGCTTTTGTTTTGGGGAGGTTTTAATTACCATTTCAATTTCGCTGCTTGTAATTGGTCTGTTTAGGTGTTCTATTCTTCTTTATCTAGCTTTGGGTGATTGTAGAGTTGTAGGAATGTCCATCTCCTCTAGATTGTTGAACTTGTTTCCATATAACTGTTCATAGTAGTTACTGATTATTCTTTGATTTCTGCTGTGTCCGTTGTGATTTCTCCTCTTTCATTTATGATTCTGTGTATTTGTGCTTTCTCCTTTTTTCCTTTGTGAGCCTGGCTAGGGTTTGTCTATTTTATTTATTTTTCAAAGAACCAGCTCTTGGTTTCATTGATCTTTGGATTGTTTTTTTAGTTTCAATTTCATTTATTTCTGCTTTGGTTTTATTATTTCTTTTCTTCTACTGGTTCTGGGTTTTTTTGTTGTTCTTTTTCTAGATCTTTGAGCTTCGAGATTAGGTTGTTTCTTTGAGTTCTTTCTTGTTTTTTGATGTGAGCTTCTATTGCTATATATTTTCCTCTTATTACTGCTTTTGCTGCATCATACATTTAGGATATGGTGTCCTCCTTGTCATTCAATTCAAAGAATTTTTTAATTTCTTCTTTGATCTCCTCGTTAGTCCAGTGGTCTTCCAGTAGTGTGGCTTTTAATCTCCATGAGTAGATAGTTCCTTGCCTTCTTTTTATGATTTATTTCTAGTTTGATGCCTTCGTGGTCAGAAAGATGGTTGGTATTGATTTCAATCTTGGTGTATCTGTTGATGTTTGTCTTGTGCCCCAGTATGTGATCGATCCTGGAGAATGATCCGTGTGCGCTTGAGAAAAATGTTACTCCGTTTTTTTGGGTTTAGTGTTCTATAGATGTTCTGTTAAGCCCAAATGCTCTAGGTCCTTATTTAGAGCTTTAGTTTCTTTACTTATTTTTTGTCTTGTTGATCTATCCATTGTTGATAGTGGTGTGTTGAAGTCTCCCACTACATATGTGTTTTCTCTGATGTCTGTTTTCAGAGAGGACAACAGTTGTCTGATATATTTTGGTGCTCTTTCGTTTGGTGAGTATATGTTAATGAGTGTTATTTCTCTTGAAGTATTGTCCCCTTAATCATAATGTAGTGACCATTTTGGTCTCTTTTTATTTTTTTGAGTTTGAAGTCTGTTTTATCTGATATAAGTATAGCTGTTCCTGCTTTCTTTTTTGGCCCATTTGCTTGTAGGATTGTTTTCCATCCTTTGACTTTGAGCCTATTTTTATCTTTTGTAGCTAAATGTGTTTCCTGGAGACAGCAAAAGGTTGGGTTTTGTTTCTTAATCCAGGCTGCAACTCTGTGTCTTTTTATTGAAGAGTTTAGTCCATTTACATTTAGAGTTAATATTGATATGTTAGCATCTGTATTTGCCATTATGTTTGTCTTTCCTTTGATTTTATTTATTTATTCCTTTAATAACTTTTTTTTTTTTTGGTCTTCTTTCGTTGTTATTCGTCCCTCTGAGGTTCTGGCTTTAGGATTCCTTGTAGTATTTTTTGGAGTGGGGGTTTAGTCGCAATGAAATTCCGGAGTTTCTCTTTGTCTGGGAAGGTCCATATTCTTTCTTCATGGAGGAAAGAGAGCTTTGCGGGATAGAGTATTCTTGGTTGGCATCTGTTTTCTTGGAGTCTGTTGACTATGTCCCTCCACTCTCTCCTTGCCCGTAGTGTTTCTTCAGAGAAGTCTGATGTCAGCCTGATTGGTTTTCCTTTGAATGTTATCTGTTTCTTCCCTCTTGTCAGCTTCATTATTTTTTCCTTGTCCTGGATTCTTGGGAGCTTTACTATTATGTGTCTTGCTGTGTTTTTCCTTTCGTCGTGGAAGTTTGGTGTTCTTCTTGCTTCTTGTATATCAATTTTCAGCTCCTTCTTCTCATTTGGGAAGTTCTCTTCAATTATATCCATGAATATTTTCTCTGTTCCTACATCTCTCTCCTCTCCTTCTGGAATTCCTATAACTCTTATATTTCCTTTCCTCATGGAGTCAGATAGTTCCCGAAGTCTTTCTTCATTCTTTTTCTTCGTACTTCTCTTTCCTTTTCTGTTTTGGTTCTTTTTATTTCTGTGTCTTCAAGATTACTTATTCGTTCTTCCATTTCATCTATTCTGCTTTCATTGCTTTTCCCAGAGTTCTTTAGTTCCTCCATTAATTCTTTGATCTTCTGCATTTCTCTTACTTCCCTCTTTAGGGACTCAATTTCCTTCTTCTGATCTATCACTTTTTAATCATGGCAATTTTTAATTCTCTTTCTGGAAGGCTCAGAAGTTCTTCCAAGTCGCTGTCGTTGCAATCTGGGGAGTGGTTTTCTTTTTGTGGTGTGCTTCTTTCCTGAGGAGTTTTTAGGTTGCGTGTGGTTCTTCTACTCCCTACTGTCTGTTTTCTAATTTGTCGTATGCGTTGGGACACTGTGTTGCTCGGACTGACTGACATCTTGGGTGAACTTCTCCGCTCCCCTCTGGCTCTTCCAGGAGCCATCTCTGTCTTCTGGGGGAGCTTTCTGCTGGTTTTAGGCAGTTTTTACTGAAGAAATGTCCCTGTTCTCAAATGGCGAAGCGGGATGCAGTCCCTGCGCCTCCGGTTTCAGGCACACTCTTCTGCGCACCCGGTCTGCCCCGGACGTGGGTGCCTGCTCCCTCTGTGGGCTCAGACTGCTGGTCGGAAGGGGCCTGGCGTGGAATAACTTCCCGGCTGGCCACTGGGTCCTCCAGAAACCTTCTGCCCTTTTCAAGCAGACTTAAGAAATGTCCTGTTTTATAGGGTGTTAGTGACTTTTTTTTTTCCTGGTCGCTAGGTGGCGCCAGAGATCTCTCCTATTGTCCTTGGGGGGCTGTTTTTCGCCTCCCCCCACCCCGTGGGACAGAGAACAGAGCGGGAATGGTAGGGTACACCTCAACAGCTTTGGGGTGCTGTGTCTGCCTTGTGCCCCACCGTCGTGGAGAAACCACGCCCCGAATTTTCGTGCCCCGGGTCTCAGTTCAAAGCCCTCAGGTCCAGGACGCGGGCTGTAGCCCAGTTCAGTGGCGCGGGAATGGCGCCTTTTGCACTGCTCCCGTGCCTGGGCGCCTGGTTCCTGCTTACTCAGGGAGGGACCTTCACCTCAGTGAGGACCTCCGTGCGTCTCCCCGCAAGCCTAGGTCGTCTCCCCGCAAGCCTAGGTCGCAGGCGCGGGGACCTGGGCAGCCGCGATCCAGGTCTGCACTTGCTTTTCAAGCGCGCCAGGCGCGCCGCGTTTCCCGCGCAGGCTTACCGGCAGCCCGGGCTGTGTGCGCGTCTCCCGGGGTCTTTGTTCTTCTCTAATGGCACCCGGAGCCGTTCGCTCACCGCCGCGGCGGATCCTGCAGGGTTCGCCTCAGCTCCCGTTCACGGGGTGTGGTGGCTGCAATAGTTCCTTTCCGCTCACAGTCCCGCTTGCTGCGTCGTTTGTTCTTGTTGGTTGTTTTGGTTTGTTGTTTCCTCCTCTCTGCCGGTCGGAGAGTGCCGCCTCTGTGGGCGGGGGAGGGGAGCAGGGTTCTGCGCTTCCCTCCCTTCTAGTCCTCTTTTATGGCCACTTTCTTCTTCGGGCAGTTCGCTGGCGTCACCCGTTTATCTTCCGTGTCCCAGTTCTCACTGGGACCTGCAGCTTTTCCTCCCTATTAACTTTTTTTAATGGGAGATCTTACTCGCAGCGTCTCCTCGCCGCCATGTTGCTCCGCCCCCCTCTCCTAGCCTCCATGTAGACATTTTTATGTGGATATATGTTTTCATTTCTCTTTAGACTACACCAAGGAGTGAAATTACTGGGTCATATGATAACTCTATTTGAGGAAATGCTAAACTGTTTTCCAAAGAGGCTGCACCATTTTTCACTTCCACCAGCAGTGTACAGATTTTCCACATTCTTGCCACATTTGTTATCGGTTGTGTTTTTTATTCTAGCGTTCTTAGTGGGTGTGGCCTACAAAATTTTTAATGACCTGGGAAATGTTCTTAGCATAAGCTAGATTTTTAAAAAACAAACTTTAGAACTGTTAATGTAGTATGATCTCAGCTCTATAAAATACATGTGGCTAATGAAACCAGACTTAAAAATAATTTACCAAATGTTAATGTGGTTATCTAAAAGCAATTTGGGTTAATTTTTAAAAAGGTTTGTTTTTTTTGTTATTTATGGATACAAGAACTGGGGTGTAGGCCAGAGGTGTTGGGGGTATGTGAGAGGATTCATCAGAGACAGAGTGGGGAGCAGGACCTACTGAGATACACTGCTGAGGGGAACAGAGGGCAGGACAGGAGAGGTCTTCTACACCATAGTGGGTTATCTCCCTGGCCGGGTATCGAACTGAGGCTGTAGTGGCTTGTGATAGCTTGATAGCGCTGTTTCTTTAACCCCTATGCCACCAGGGAGACCCCAATTTGGGTTAATTTTTATTCTTTCCTAGATTTTTGATAATATGAACATGCATTCATAGGAGAAAAAGTGATATTATAAAGAAGGTAAACAATTGATGGCATAGGAAGAGCATGCCATTAAAATAAAACATTAAAAATATATTGTGGGCCTTGCTGGTGGCACAGGGGTTAGAAACAGAGCTATCAAGATGTCACCAGCCACTGCAGTATAAGTTAGTCCCTGACCAGCCAGGGAGGTGACCCACATGGCACAGCAGGCTTCTCCTGTCTTGCCTGCTGCTCCCTTTAGCAGTGTATTTCAATAGATCCATCTGTTCTGCTTGCCACTCTTTCTGGTGAATCCTCTCACCCCCTCCTCACCGCACCCCCACCCTCGCACCTCTGGCTTACATCCCAGTTCTTGTATGCATAAATAAATAAATCTTTTAAAAATGTATTGAATTAAGTTGATTAAGCACCAGGGTGCAGGACCAAGGTGGTCACTTAGAGGAGGGTGTTTGAGTAGGGGTGGGAGAGTCAGAAGAGTTAAGTCATCGATCCAGGGTGTGTTGGGAGTCTGGGAAGTCTCTATGGAAGAGTCAACCCTGCTGCTGGCTGAACTCTGAAGCAAGAGGCAAATTTAGAGTCATGCAGAGGAAGGGCAGGGTGCAGAGTCCAGATAACTCCCACACAAACCTGATCTCTGCGAGAACCCATTGGGGGTGGCAGACAGAAGCTCTAATGTCTCTGTGGGCAGAGACAGTGGCCTGAGAAAGTCTGGTTCTGCCTTAATTCGGAGTGGCATCTTGCCCTTTGTCCTGAGATGCATTTCCTTGTCTGTCAAATGATTGTGATAATCTCCTTTGAGCATTGTCATGCACATGAATGAGATAGGGGTATGAAGAGGCCTCTAAGCACAGGGCTGGCACAATAGACAAATGATTTGCCGCAAAGAAAGAGGGAGAAACAAGGTTGATTTGTAGCCTAGGGTGACGTGGGAGGTGTTTTGAAGTAGTGGGACCCTTACCTGCACCTTGAAGTTTAGGAATTTGGTACAGGAGCAGTGTGACATTCCAAGCAAAAGCAACTGGGATCCTGAGTTCCCAGGGAGGGCCAAGGAATAAAAGAGAGGCCAGACTCTGGGTAGGGTATTAAAGGAAGCCGCACCAAGTCCTTTCACAACAGAAATTCTCACAGTAAAGATACAAATAGTCTCCTAAGAGGGAGGCCTCCCAGCCACCTTATCTACTTGTATTGGCTCAAGGTCACAGCTCTGGTCTTCCCAGTCCAGGGCTCTTCTGTAGAAAGTGGCCCCAGGACTGCGGGCTGCAGTGAAAATAAGAGATTTGCATCTGAGCCCTGTATCAGGCAAGTGTTCCTCCCCTGGAGCCTTGGGGTTAGAATGTGGTGGGGGGGGGGCAGTTTTATTTTCTTCTTTATAGTGTTTTTTTCCAAATTCTCCACAATCATTAAGCTTGGTCTTTGTTACAACAGTAAATGGCCTGCACTGCTGTGATTGCTTTTTAAAGGATGTTTTCAAAACAGCTTGCCTGGACTTTGAAAATGTCAACATTACAAAACTGTGCAACTTATTGTCGAATTTTCTGGGGGTGAGGGGGAAGAGGGCTGTGTATTCAGGGAGATAAAACAGTTGTGGCAAAATGTTAGCTATTGATACACTGTAGGCAAAGGGGAAGTTGATACTACTCTTTCAACTTTTTCGTAGATTTGAAATTTTCAAAGAAGTTTTTTGGGGAACAGGCAAGCTATAAAACCAGACATACAATGTAAATCAAAAATTGGAAGGAGGGAACAGAAAATAAAGAAACATAATCTTTGTGATCATGAGTTTGTTGGCATGATTTTGATCTTAATGTATCTGTTAAGATTTGTCTTGTGACCCAATATGTGATCAGTCCTGGAGTATGATCCGTGTGTACTTGAGAAAAATGTGTACTCAGAGTTTATTGGGTTCAGTGTCCTCAGAGATATTCTGTGAGGGAAGGGGAAGAAAAGGAATCAAAACAGGCATCCCTGGTGGTGCAAGGGGTTGTCTCAGTGTTATAGGACAGGGAGAGGGTCCACCCTCCCTTGGGTGGGGCAGGGAACTTCCCCCTTTCCTGGGGACCACCCTGTTACATCAGCACTATGAAGCTAAAAGCAGCCACTGCAGCCTGAGTTCCATCTCAGCCAGGGCGCTGACCCACATGGCAGCAGACCTCTCCCGTCTCACCCGCTGCTCCCCTCAGCAGTGTATTTCAGTAGATCTGCCTGTTCTGCTCCCCACTCTGTCGCTGATGAATCCTCTCATGACCACTCCCACCACTGCACCTCTGGCCTACACCCAGCTCTTATATGCATAAATAAATAAAATCTTTAAAAAAAAATAGAAAAAAGAAAAAAGAAAAGGGATAAAAACAGGGGAGAGAAGAGCACAAGAGACCATGGTGATGGCTCGCGGGTGAACTGGTGGTGGGAATTTTACTGGGAATTCACAATGATGTAAAGGATATATATTTTAAAAAATTGTAAAAAATAAAAATAAAATTATTTTGCATCAACAACAGAAAATGGAAATGCAAAAAAACAAAACAAAACAAAAAAACAAAACCAAACACACAAAGTATTCAGTTTCCAGAAGTTTTAAAGTTTGAAGCAGAAGAATTTATTTATTTTTTTTAAAGATTTATTTATTTGTTTGTTTGTTTGTTTATTTATTTATTTAAACTTCTTGGTCTGGGCCTCCCTGGTGACAAAGGGGTGAAAGTCTCAGCACTATCAAGCTAACACCAACCACTACAGCGCGAGTTCGATCCCCAGTCCAGCCTAGGAGCTAACCCATATGGCACAGCAGACCTCTCCTGCCTTGCCCACTGCTCCCCTCAGCAGTGTATTTCAGTCAGTCCACCTGTTCTGCTCCTGACTCTCTCTGGTGAATCCTCTCACCACCCCCACACCTCTGGCCTGTACCCCAGTTCTTGTATGCATAAATAAATAAATCTTAAAAAAAAGATTGCGATTATAATTATATAGGAAGATGTTCTTAACATTAGGAGCTGCAGGGCCTCCCTGGTGACACAGGGCTTAGAACACAACCTATGAGGTTGTCTGCAGCCACTGCAGCACGAGTTCGATCCCTGGCCAGGGAGCTACCCACATGGCACAGCAGACCTCTGCTGTCTCACCCACTGTTCCCCTCAGCAGTGTATTTCAGTTAATATGCCTGTTCTGTTCCCCACTCTGTCTCTGGTGAATCCTCTCACCCCCTGTATTTCTGGCCTGTACCCCAGTTCTTGTATGCATAAATAAATAAATCTTTAAAAAAAACATTAGGAGCTGCATTACCAGGTATTGGATGTCATTTAGTGTTATGGCGTCTAGGGAAAGCAGTTATGGAAATAAAGTGAATGAAGCAATTAATAATTATTGTCTGAGGATGCATATAGATTTTCTTTATACACTTTTTTTCTGCCCTCTTTGTATTTGAACATTGAAAAAAAAAAAAACATAGAGAGAAATACAGCAAATCACCCTACTATCACAGACAGGGCCTTTGTGGGCTCTGAGAAGGTGGAGTCCAAGGCTAGAGGTGGGCAAACTGGACAAAGCCACGATTTGGAACCCTCGTGCTTCCTCTGCTGGAAGGCAGCATGTCCCAGAGGGCTGGGCACTGGAGGGAAATTTCTTTATTTGGCATCAACCCAAGTCTGCAAGGTGCTAATGAGTGGCTTTACATGCATTTTCTCATTCAATCCTCACCACATTCCCGTGAGGGAAGCATTATTTTTGTGCTCATTTATAGCTGAGGAACCTGAGACCAGAGTTAAGTGACTGCTTGGAGATCCTCTTTCTGGTCTAAGAGCTCTGCCCAGGTTCCCTGGAGGCCAGGAAACTCACAGGATTACATCCCCCAGGATAAGCCTGTGAGCAGCTTGACCCAGCTCCTGGCCTGGATAGAAGGGAAGGTTTCCAAGAATCAGGACCTCTCCTAGATAACCTGACCCAGAGCGGGTGTGACTGGAGTTGGAGGCATGGGGTCAAAGCAGGAGGTGGGCTTGGCATCAGGGAATAGAAGAGAAGCTGCGTATGTCTGTGTCATTGTGTAGGCCACAGGTGCCCAGGGCTGTGATCCTTCTGACCTCATATGTGACTTCCGGCTTCCTCTTCCTTCTCTTGTCACTATCAAGCTCACACACAAACTCTCCACCATGCCTTTGCACAGGCTGTTCCCTGAACCTGAAATGCCCTTCATTCACAAGACCAATTACTGTTATTCTCTAAGACCCAGTTCCAGGTGTCTGGCCCTAGGCTCCTACCTGCACCCCACTCCCTCTCCGTTAGATCAGAATATTCTCCTTAAGGAGCCCCCAGGACCTGGTCTAGAGGATAGTCCAGGAGAATTGTGATGGTGATAACTCTTCTCTGTGTGGTGCTTAGAGGTGCTCCTCTGGCCTGGACTTTCTGCTGAAGCAGCCCCCATCCCGAATGGTCGCTCCCAGAGGGCCTCTTCCTCTCATGTTTGGGGCTCCCTTCTTCATCATGGTGGAGACCCACCTCCCCCGTGGGATGCATGTTGCATGTATTGGGCCGCAGGTGGCGCTCTCAGCTCAGGCAAGGGAACTCCTGGTCTCAGAAACTGATTCTGCTGCAAACTGGCACAGAGATGGTCTGATGTGCTCAAGTCCTCAAATTCTCCAGTTTCTTATCCTCATGCCATCCAGTGCATCCATACCAGATTTAAAAGCTCAGGGTGTTAGGGTAGATGGACAGTGTCCCCTGCACACGCACGCAAGAAGACAGTAGTCTCACAAGTTCACACAGCTGAACAGCAGGGCCCAGATCTAAGAGGTATAGGGAGGGCAAGCAGTTGCTGAAGCACCAGTCACATCAGCCAGACTCTGCCACAATGTCCTAGATGATGGGACTGCCCCTTCCTTCTCTAAGCTTAAACACTATTGCCTCCTATTAGTAGTGAGAGCTGCAGAAATGTCCAGAGTTCTGGGTTCTGGCCTTGGATCTGGTCTGAGAGCACGTCTCTGGTATGTGTCCTCCCAACCCACCCACCAAGCCTGGGAGAGAAATGGGGGCTGAACCCGCCAAGAACTCTGAGCTGCTGGAGTCCAGCACCCCACTGGGCATGAGAGGACTGGGTGTGGGGCTGGTCTGCGCCTTGGCCAAGGACAGGCTGCCCAGGAGCTGCCAGACGGGAAACATTTTCCAGGAGCCGGAAAGGCTGGCGGAGCCCAGGGCCAGGCCCAACAACCACAATGGACCCTTGAGTGAAGGTTTAGCTTGGACCCATCCGAGAGCCTGGCCCCTGCTTTCTGATCCGCAGCCAGACCGAGCTTCTAAACAACCCGTCATAGGCCCAGAGACAGGAGTGTGACTTGGGGTCACAGTTATGCTCTAGAGCGGTGCCCACAGGATTGTCGTCAATGCCCGTGTTTCATCCATCAGTCTCCCTGGGATGCTCTTGTAAATGACTGTGCACAAAATGGGAAAGCCCATCTCCTCACTCAGCTGGGACCCTCAAGAGGGCAAGGGCAGGTTTTCTTCTCGATGCACCAAAGGGAGCTCAGGACAGACCAGAGCCAGCCTAGCTCAGGTTTGGTGAAGGGAATCCATGTGGGGACCTTGGCTCTAGTTCTCGCTGAACTCTTGTTTCCTCCTCTGCCAATAAGAGGAGGGAGGGAGAGCTGGTAACACTCATTTGAGGGAACCCAAATGCTGGTAGAGGGTCTTTAAAAGCCCCTGGCCCACCCTCTGCTTCAGGAAGGACTCTGTCCATGCCAGGAACACTCGCTCTCATTCTCATCTCCTCCTGCAGTCTCCCGATCACACTGCTCCAGGCTGAGCAGCCTCTGAGGCAGGCTTGAGCAGGCCCTTCTTGACTGTGGACTGTACACAGTTTCCCTTGTCTGGGACCCCATGGTCTTGTATGCATCTCTCCTCAGAGCCAGGGTCCAGCCAACCTAATGCTCATGGTTATCTCAGCAGCTGTTGCTGGGACCCCTGCCATGACCAGGCTTCCCAGTCTTTTCCATGGGGTCCACCAAACTGTCTTAAGCCTAAAAGGAGACACTACATATGAAGGGCTATGTGTAAACTTTAAAGTATTGTACAACTATGAATTGCTAGTATTTACAAGATGGAAATTGCCAAAGAAATGCAAGATCTTGCTCTTGGATTAACATGTTTAAAGACTTGAGGTTTGAGGTGATAGGAACACGTGGGCTAATACCAGCACAAAGATAGATTTGATGTCTGGCTGCATTACTAGAGGCATAAAGTCTAGAATATGGAAGGTGACCAATCATCTCTTTAGAAATTTGTGCTATTTCTCAGGA
Source organism: Talpa occidentalis (assembly GCF_014898055.3). Classification (NCBI taxonomy): domain Eukaryota; kingdom Metazoa; phylum Chordata; class Mammalia; order Eulipotyphla; family Talpidae; genus Talpa; species Talpa occidentalis. The sequence continues at coordinate 38,528,413 of NW_023603184.1, read as the reverse complement.
ATTGCTTCAGCATTAAAGCCCCTGACCAGGTAGTGCTAGACCCAGGGCAGAGCAGGTACAGAGAAACTGTCCTCCCAGATTAATAGGGGTTGGAGGACTACTGCCTTGGGGCCCAAAGGACACTCTGGGGATGTCACAGAAGACTGGTCTCAACTCAGAGTGAGAAAGACAGTCCTACAGCAGAAGGGGCTACTTCTACAGGTAGACAGTGAGTGCATGAAAGCAAGGCTGGATCAGCCCAGTTGGGAAGTCTGTAGAGAGGATCCTCCCCTGGTGGGGTGGACCAAAAGCTTGGGAGGCTCCTCCAAGTTAGTGCTTTGAGAATCAAAATACAAAATCAGGGCACAGGGGTTAAGACGCAACCTATGAGGCAATTCGCAGCCACTGCAGCACAAGTTCGATTCACGGCCCACCAGGGAGAAACCCACATGGCGGCCCAGAACTCTCCTATCTCGCCTGCTGCTCCCCTCAGCAGTGAACTTCGGTCCGTCTGCCTGTTCTGTTCCCTGCTCTATCTCTGGTGAATCCTCCCACTGCCCACTATCACATCTCTGGCCTGTACCCCAATTCTTGTATAAAAATAAATAAATCTTTTAAAAAAAAAATACAAAATCAGAGCCTCCCTGGTGGCCTAGAAGTTAAGTCTTAACGCTATTACCACCACAGCCTGAGTTTGATCCCAGCTAACCCACATGGCATGGTAGACCTCTCCTGTGTCACCCGCTGCTCCCCTCAGCAGTGTATTTTAGTAGATCTGCCTGATTTGCTCCCCACTCTGTCTCTGGTGAATCTCCTCATCTCCCGCACCTCTGACTTACACCCTAGTTTTTGTACACAAATATTAAAAAAAAAAATTAAAGTACAAAATCAATCTGAGATTCTAAAGCCAACAATGGTGCCTTGGTCTGAAGCCATCCATCAGCTGATTGCTTTATGTGACTTTGTTGCAGGGTTTGGATGAGTATACCTTTAAAAAAATCTGCCAGCAGGAGACTGAGTTCTGCTGTTCCAAGGTCACTTTTGTTGATCTTTGTCACTGGTACAACTGGGCAGCTGGGCAGTGCCTGGTGTTTGCCCTGGCTTCCCCTCCCCCCACTTCCTTGCATTGTCAGTGTTGGGTCCCAAATTCAACCTAAGCCCAGGCTTTGGAAGTGGACAGTTTCTGCACTGCCATCTGTCAGCTCTGTGGCCTTGGGTTAATCGCTTTGCCTCTGTTCTCTGATTTGTTAAACATGGACAAGAACAACTGCCTCCATGTTTTTTGTGGGGTTTGAAAGAATATGTGTCAATAGCCTGGTGCATGACAGTTGCTCAGTAAGTGTGAGCTCCTTTCTACCCACCCTTCCCTGTCTCGGGAGATATTGGTACAGTGAGAAGCCTTGGACCAGGCATCAGGAAAGCTGCGTCCATTGGGAGGGTTTGTTGCTCACTAGCTGCCTGACCTCAGGAAAGTCTGTGCCCCCCTCTGATACTCATTTCATTGTGTAAGGAATAAAGTAGGGGCACCAGGCTCTCTCTAGAGGCCCTTCCTTTTCTCCAGTTCTATATAGAGCACTGCCTGCTGCCTATAAGATTTGACTTGCCAATGCAGGGGTGGGAAATGCTCTAATCCGGGAGGCAGGACTCTGTTTTGAGGCTGGACCCACCTCACACACCCGTGATTTAGGACACTATCCTTCCACCTCCAGACCTCAAGCTTCCCTTAAGTGTAATGAATAGGATGCCATAGGCTCTGGGGCACCTGATAGTCCAGGATCCAGTGATTCCCATGGAATCTCCTAGCAGGGAGACTAAGGCCCTGCTGCCTAGGTCCAGGCAGACCCCTGTCTGTGGGTTCCTGCCTGTGCCTGTTCTGCCGCAGCGGTGTCGTGCCCTGAGTCCGCTATGACAGAACCCTCACTGTCTCGGGCCTCAAGGGCTTTCCTGTCACAGCTCATTTCAGACACTGAGAACTACTGAGCCTCCTTCCCCTCTTCTCAGGCCTCAGGGCCCCGCCTGCCTCCAAGTCTCTCCATGCTTTTTTCCCCTGAAATCATGGGGTTTTCTCCTGTAGGAAATCATCTTGATTCCTTCCTATTCACTCCATAAGAGCAGGAATGTACCCAAGTAACAGCCACAACTGCAAGCTCTGCACGCACACACTGCATTCCTGCCATCACGGACATACCCCTTTCCCTGAAGCTCTGCAAAGACGGATGTTGCAGGTTGGGCTATAGGCCCAGAGGACCTTTGCACCTTGGTGGCATGAGCCCTAGCATATGAGGCGAGAATAAGGCTCGGCTGGGTTGGCCTGGTTGCAGACATCTGGCAAATAGCAAGTTTAGAGGGTCACACCCCTGGTATGGACTACAGAGGTCACCTGGGAGTGTGAGAGGCTATAGTGTCTGCTAGGGGCCCAGCCCCTGGGCTGTGTCTCCGTGGGGCTAGGCCCAGATATGGCCCTCCTGCAGGAAGAGAGTCTGACCAAGCCTCTGTTGTCAGGGTCCCACCTTCTCCTGGATCTGATTCTCTTTCTTGGAGAGGCAGCTGGAGATAGAATGTTTTCCCCACTGACAGTGCTTACTATGTTGCTGAGCTACCACCAGGTTGGCAAGGTGTGGGCAGGGTACCCCCCCCCACCCCAGAGACTGGGGTCTCCTTTGGGCCCTGTTTCTCCTGAGCCATCTACAGTGTATATGTAGTCACTAGATCAAATGTTCCTGGGCCGGGGGGAAGGGTGGGGGGGGGGGGTTGAGCCATCTTGATCCCCATGGCTCATTTCAGGGCTTGGCACTAAATAGTTTTGCCCGTCTATGCCCTGTTTTGAGTTCCTTCAGCACTAAAAACCTAGCAGAAACAAAGAGGCCTTAAAATGGGCAGTCTTGGCAGCCTGTGACTATGTAGGTGTCTCTCTTTTTTCCTAATAATCCTGTCCTTTAAAATGTAAAAAAAAAAAAAAAAAGTCTCCAAATGATGGGATGCTAGTGTTAACTTTGGGCCAGATCTTGAAAGGAAAGTAGGCCCATGGAGTGGGATATGAAGAACCCACCAATCTCTCAGCTTATGGACCCGACCCACTCTCTACATGGGTCCAGCCCACCAAGACAGACTGCATGTGAACCTGCTAGATTTCCAGGTATTTCATCTCAGTAAAAGTGAATCTACAGGATCCTCTCTGGTGGCACAGGAGTTAGGATGCAGCACTATGAAGCTATCTGCAGCCATTGCAGCACAAGTTTGATCTCTGGTCAGGGAGGTGACACACATGGCACAGTAGACCTCTCCTGCCTTGCCCGCTGCTCCCCTCAGCAGTGTATTTAAGTAGATCTGCCTGTTCTGCTCCCCACTCTGTCTCTGGTGAATCTTCTCACCCCCCACACCTCTGGCCTGTACCCTAGTTCTTGTATGCATATATAAAATAAAATATTTTTTAAAAAAATTTAAAAAAAGTAAATTTACACCATGAGAAACTGGCTTTAAAAAATGAGCTTCAGGGCCTCCCTGGTGGCGCAGGGGTTAAGGTCTCACGCTATCAAACTATCGCCAGCCACCGCAGCACAAGTTCAATCCCCAGCCAAGGAGCTAACCCAAGTGGCACAGCAGACCTCTCCTGTCTCACCTGCTGCTCCCCTTAGCAGTGTATTTCTGCAGATCTGCCTGTTCTGCTCCCCACTGTCTCTGTTGAATCCTCTCACTCCCCGCACCTCTGGCCTACACCCCAGCTCTTGTATGAATAATAAATAAATAAATCTTTTTAAAAAATAAGCTTTATTTTGGGATAATTTTAGATTTATAGAAAAGTTGCAAAAATTGTGCAGAGAGGTCCCCTAAATACTTTACTCAATTTCCCCCATTGTGAACATGTTATATTCCTATGGTACATTTGTCACAACTAAGAACTTGACATTTGTAATTGCTTTTAACCACATTCCAGACTAGTTTTCCCAGTTATGTTCTCTTTTGTTCCAGGATCCAATCCAGGGCACCACACTGCATTTAGTCATTTTGATTTCCCACTCTGGCCTAAAACAGGAGAAATTGACTTTTTAACTGAAAGTTTCAAATGGGAAACAAAAGAGGGGGCTTTTTAAATGATTTTCTGTACTTTTACTTTCACAATTTCACTTCAGAAAATCCCCATCAGACTGTTGCCTGGAGCAGTCCACTCCTCTGCTCCCTTCATGGGTGACATCCTTCCCAGACTTCAGGCCTGTGGATTCCTCCCAGAGGTTCTCTCCCTTCCCATCTCTTCTTCCCTCTTTTTCCTTACTGCAGGGATATTTAATTCTGCCTTGCCACTCCTACCCATCATTTAACATTGCCTTAAGGATGCAAATTATTATTATTCTAGGGATTATCAAATGAAATCTTCATTTTATCTTTTTTAAAGATTTATTTATGTATGCATACAAAAGCTGGGGTGTAGGCCAGATGTGGGGGGTGTGTGCGAGAGGAGTCACCAGAGACAGAGTGGGGAACAGAACAGGCAGATTGACTGAAATACACTGCTGAGGGTAGCAGTGGGCGAGTCAGGAGAGGTCTGCTGCACCATGTGGGTAGCTCCCTGGCCAGGGATCGAACTCGCGCTGCAGTGGCTGCTGATAGCTTCATAGTGCTGAGACTTAACCCTTTACATCACCAGGGAGGGCCTGAAATCTTCATTTTAGACCAGTTCTCCTCATGAGGCAGAAATTGTATGCTCTCAGAAGAGTAAATCGGGAAACTCTCCAACACTGTATTTCCCCAAAGTCACCCTCTCATCCTTCTTCCTTGCAGTTCCCACATTCCATTTGGAAACACTATGCTTCCTGGAAAGCCAAGTCCAGGGGTGAGGATATGACCTAAGCCTCACCCAGTCAACACAGTCCATCCTTTGCCAGATGAGATTGGCTTGTGACCTTATCACTCAAGACAGCCCAATCAGAGTGAATCTCAGGACTTTTGCAAGTACCCTGGTCATATGCCTTTTTTGGCTCAGATTGCTGGGATGCATCCGTATAAGATGGGACATGTGTGACCATTTTATTGCTGCATCCAGTTATTGAGAAATTTTAATCTGTGGCTGTAGACACTTGAAACAATTCTGGATAGTTTTTCATCCTTCTTAATCATTCCCTCTACACATTCCTCTTTTTAAACATCATATGAAGAGTGTATATAACTTTTCGGTCTCCCTTAGTTATAAAAACTCAGGTCAGTTCAGTTTAAAACTTCAATCTCCTCTCTCATTCACAGCAATGATCCTCCACCGCCCACAGCGCCTACTCCACCCAGACAATAGTGACCAGACGTGCTTGCTACAAAGATGAACCATGGTGTGTCACTGAAACACTCTGCTCTCTTTTCTTTCTTTTTTTTTTTTTTAATTATTTTTATTCATGCATACAAGAACTGAGGTACAGGCCAGAGGTGTTGTGGGGGTGAGAGGAGTCACCAGAGACGGAGTGGGGAACAGAACAGGCAGATTGACTGAAATACACTGCTGAGGGGAGCAGCAGGCGAGACAGGAGAGGTCTGCTGCGCCATGTGTGTGGCTCCCTGGCCAGAGATCAAACTTGTGCTGCAGAGGCTGCAGATAGCTTCATAGGTTGCATCTTAACCCCTTGCGCCACTAGGGAGGCCCTCTGCTCTCTTCTCTGTTCACTAACTCCTGCGGAAACTCCTGGTGAGAGCGCCCACTGCCTGGCAGTGGAGAGGGTCCCTGGCCTTACCCTCTCCCTGCAGTGGAGAGGGTCCCTGGCCTTACTCTGGTTCTGACTTCTCTTGGTGGCTTCTGTGATGTTGTGGTCTCCCTCGAGGGAACAGATGTGGTTTCTTGGGTTCCTTTCAGCTCTACCGAGGCTCTCTCACCATCAAGGACTCCCACAGATAGGAGCAGCCTGGCCTGCCTCTGTTCCAGCCATCTGTCTGAACCCTAGCCCTTGCTCCAAGCTGGGATCACACTGCTTGGCCCCGTGAATGCTGACTGGTCCTCTGGTTCCTGTCTCTCTTCCAAACCTTGCGCTCTTTACATGGAGCCACAGGAAGTATGAGAAACTGGAGAGGAGTCCCATTTTCCTCCCAGGCCCACCACGTGGTGTTCCTGACAAGTATGCCTACCTTCAGCACTCTCTTGTCCACTCTCAAAGTTCATGAATACCCCAGTCTCGTGGGGACCAGCCCAAGTCCTCCCTGCCCTCAGTCTCACCTTCTCATGCACTTTTATGCAGGCAGCAGCAACAGGAAGAGCCTGCAGGGGTCTAGATTGGTGAGCATCCAGTGGGAGCAACTCATCTCCCCCTTTACATGCACCCTCATTCTCTTCAAGGGATCCTCTTGGATGCCTCTACTCTCAGACACACATACACACTTAAGCTTTGATGGGGAAGAGAAACATGGGAGATTTGGAACCACTGTTAGTGGTTAGTATTAAGAGGGCTTGGGGGAACTGGTGGAATTTTCAGCTTTGAATCCTCTCTCACTTCCTCTGCCTTCAGAGACAAGTCCAGACCCACATCTTCGACCACTCCCTCCTGCCCCCACATTCAGCCTGTCTCTTTACCAGAACCCCCACCTCCTGTAAAGTGCATTTAATGAACTTTCCTAGAGGTACAGCTGCCACAGCATGGCCTTCCTGGTCACAATGAAAATAAATGCTGAGTGTTTTAAACTCTTCAGTCATTGGCATTTTCTAGCTTGTCCTTCTAGCTGACAGGCAAGTACAGGGGCCTGTTAAGTGTGTTGACCATCAGCCCCTCCCCCATGGAAAGGAAGATGCCCAGGTCTTTTGCCTGGACTTCAGGCTGGCTCTGAAGATCCTTCTATTAGTTGTGGGTCTCTCGCCTGCCCCTGTCCCATCTCTCCCGCCAAGGACTCAGAGTGCATCCCTCTACCTCCTTTGGCCTGAATGGCCCTAGAGGGTGGAGGAGCAGTTACTGGAAACTGGGATGAGAAAGAGTCCTGTGGAGCCTGCCTTTTTGAGAGGTGCAATGACCTTTAGTTGAAGGACACTGTCAACCAAGGCACTGCCACAAGAAGGGAGCCAGTGTTAGGCTCCCTGAAACCACTTTCCTCTTCTCCTCCCATCTCTAGCTGAGACTCTCCATTAGCCAAATCCAACCAGAAGCCAGAGCACAGGATACCTGTTAGTTCAGTCTATATGGGTCAGCTTCCTGGGGCAGAGACCAGGGTCAGGAAAGGGTAGAAGGGCATCCAGGCTCCAGGGAATTCTGTCTTGTTTCAGTAAGGCTTCGCCATCTGCTGCATGTGTGAGTCTCTCTTCTAGCAGACCCAGATTCTCTCTGCTACAGTCAAATTCTTCTTGTCCTATGACTCATGGCTCCTACACAGGTCTCTTCAGTCCTAATCCATGTTGGGAGCATCTGTCTCCTTCCTGTTGTCTCTAAGTCATGACACCTCCCTTTATCACTGTCTAGCCCTCTGAGTGACACTGGTCATTCTGGCATAGTCATAGAGGCATTGATTTGTGACAATGAATTCATGTTTGATTCCTACTACCAGTTTAAAATGTCTTTTTTTTTTTTAAAGCATGCATACAATTACTTTTTATTATTTAAAAAAAAAATTTTTATTTAGGGGCCTCCCCTAGTGGTGCAGGTGGTTGAGCGCAACACTGTGAAGCTGTCCGCAGCCTCTGCAGTGCTGGCTGGATAGGCTGCCGAACGGTGAGAATCCCACATGGCACAGCAGACCTCTCCTGCCTCGCCTGCTGCTCCCCTCAGCAGTGTATTTTGTCAGTCTGCCTGTTCTGTTCCCTGCTCTGTGTCTGGTGAATCTTTTCACACTCCAGCGCATCTGGCCTGTACCCCTGTTCTTGTATGTATGAATAAATAAATCTTTAAATAATTTTTTTATTTATTTATGCATACAAGAACTGGGGTACAGGCCAGAGGTGGTGGGGGGTATGAGACGATTCACCAGAGACAGATTGGGGAGCAGAACAGGCAGATCCACTGAAATACATCGCTGAGGGGAGCAGCGGGCGAGACAGGAGAGGTCTGCTGCGCCAGCAGACCTGGCTGGGGATCGAACTCATGCTGGGGTGGCTGCGGATAGCTGGCTGCGGACAGCTTTCACTGTGCTGAGACTTAACTCCTTGCACCACCAGGGAGGCCCCGAAAATGTCTTGATTTTTGCTACTTCTCTTACTCTCTCCCACTACTATCCTGTAATAAGTCAGAAGGAGGCTCTAACTACAATTTTGGGCCCTCCTCTCTTGTCCCCAGGACTGTACTTCCTGCAAATGTCTCTCCTTTTTGTTGGTATGTGGCCTTGACAAGCAGCTTCAGTGCTTGTCAGGTAGCCAGCTCCACAGTGGCAGTTTCTGCTCCAGGAAATCCTGTCTCTGAGGCTAAGACTAAAAGGGGAGGGAGCGGGGGCCTAAATCAGTGAAGGGTATCAGCCCCAGTTCACCTCACCCCTTCCTGGAGACATTCCAGTTTCTTAATAAATCATACATCCTTCAAGGTTGGATTAAACATCAGTTTCCAGCCTGGGGTCATATAAGGAAGTTTGGGGTGTTTTTGGAAATTAGTCTCCCAAGCTCGCTGCATAAGGTACACGTCTCCACTTGTCCTGACTGCTGTTTGCCAATCCCATTTCCGGTATCAGAAAACTTGATTTCTTTTGAGGGGGCTCTCCTACCTTCACTCTCAGTTCAAAGAATTCCCATATGGCCGACTTCACCCTTCCAGCTCCAGGTTTGGGGAACTAACTCAGTCAGTTCCAGGAAACTCAGTCCTAATACATTCCTCAGAAATTTCAGGAAGGTAAACTCTTCCCAGAGGGTTGATGAGATGCCAGGATGGAGTTGTTGGCGTCATCTTACCATTACATGAAAGAGTCTCCTGAAAGAGAACCCAACACAGAGAAAGGCAGAGCAGTGAGACAGAGACAAATTCACGGTGACTTGACTTGTGCTCCTGAATCGAGCCATTCCAGAAGCTAGCTGTAGTCCTACTTTCACATTTACATGAGTTAGTAACTCTGCCCTCTCCTTTCATGTTTTTGACCTGTGTTAGATATGAATTTCCATGATTTGCAATCAAAAGGATCCTGATTAATACACTTGCTGAAAAAACTATTCTTAGTGAAAGAATTTTTTGTGAGGGCACTAGAGTGCTGCCCTCACAGCCACAACTTCCCTCTGGTGTTGAGGTAATATTCCAAGGCCATTTGTGCTCTGGCTGGATCAGCCTGTACCGGCATTTTGGAAGTAATGGGAGGGAGGGGCATGTTTGGCTTTTTATTTTTTATAATGGTAAGAACATTTCACATAGTATTTATTCTCCTAACAAAATTTTAAGTACACAATACAGTATTGGTGCAATGTTGAAAGGTTGGCTCTTTACTTAGGGTAATGATTAAAACACAATTCATCTGAGAATTGAACTTCCCATCAAAGACCCTGCAGGGCAAGGTCCCAAAGTGCAGCCCAGGTGTGTCTGCCTGCTCACCATGACCTTCATTCGCCCCCTTGCAACAGGGTGGTCCCCAGGAAAGGGGGAGGTTCCCTGCCCCACCCAAGGGAGGGTGGAGCTGAGCAGCAAGAGGAGAAGCAGAAGAAGAGACTGAGGAAGGAAGCAGGATGGAGCCAGGAGACCTGGAAGAGGCGCATGGAGCCTAGAGACACGTGAAGAAACTGCGCTTGTCTTTTGGTCGTGGACGGGGTGACACAGATGTGGGTGAGACCCGTGGGGAGGTGACAATGGCAGCTTTTATCTTGATGTTGATTTTGCTCTTTTCCTTCCGGGCTTGTCTGGTTGTTTGTGACCCTTTGCTGTGGGTCCCCACTGGAAGATACTTTAGACTTGTGGCAGGCTTTGGGGCCTTGTTCTGGACCAATCCCATTTGAATGGACTTTTACCCACGAGGGGACGGGTAACTTTGGGTGCTTCACTTAAAAACTAGACTCTTTGCCTTACCTGTATTGTTTCCTAGTTTTATTAAAGTTCCTTCCCATTAAAGTCTCCTATGTTTTGTGTTGATGCGGCGGATGGCAAAACCCATTTAGAATAGGCAGGTTTGCGGGGCTTGGGCTGCCCCTCTCCCTGTCCTATAACACCCTCACTAAGGAACAAGACTCAGCACTCCTCAATTACGCCAGAATAAATCTCTACCATAAGACCTTAGTGAGAATACATGTTGGATTGTAAACTTCTATTTAGAGATGGGGATTACAAAGGGAGGCCATTTCCCAGGATTGCCCCTCTCTTTCTGCAACAGATTAGCTCTGGGCTTGTCTTTCTTACCCAGAATGGCAAGACTGTGCACAACCTAGTAAAGTCAATACCCTGAACAAGAATTTATTCTCAGTAAACAAAAAAGCCTCCAGCTACCTAGCTGCATCTTCTTCAGAAGGCACAGGAAAAGGGAAGTTTTGAGTTTTCTGTAACAAATATATTCTTTCCTTTTACCTGTTGTAATTCTCTAGAAGCAATTATATAATATACTCATTAATCTCCCTCTAGCTGAAGATCTGTTTCTACAAGTTAACTGGAGCCCTTTGAGATAATATTTTTTTGCTTAAATTGGTCAGTTTATTTCTATCACTTGTTCCATGACCCAGCTGGGGTAGTGGATCACTTCTTTCCCTTGCCTTGGCTCGACCGCTGCTTTCTCCTGGTCTGTGCTGACGTAAGCACTTACCTGCTTTTTTCCCCTCTGTCTTCCTGCCTCATCTTCTGTGTCCAATGGCTTAACTCCTACCGCAAATCTTAGGTTAGTTCCTCAGAGGAATGGGTGGCCTAGCTAATCCCCGTGGCCCCACTTGGCCAGAATTTGGGGTCAGGCCATCTCTGAGATCTCCAACAAATCCATGAGCCAGTTGCCATTAGGGCCCTCAGAGTAGCTAAGGGAAATGGGGGGAAGTGGAATAGGGTAAGGGGAGCAGGCTTCAGCAAGATGGCCAGTGTTATAGTTGGTTTAGATCTAGAATTGACTGTCCCTTTACCTCAGCTCTTCCATCACGCCCAAGAAATGGCCTCCCATTGCAATCCCCAAATCAGCAGAGATCTCTGGACTGAGGGAGGCCCACCTGACCAGAAAAGAGAGACTGAAATAAAGATGGAACATCACCTACAAGGACCAAGTAAGGGGTGAGGGGACCCAGAGAATGTAACTTTACCTGCTCACGGGCTGTCCTCTCACATGGATTGAGCTGTTCTAGGTGGCCTGAAAGGCAGCACCAGAAGCAGGTGTGGACATTGCAAGGGGGCTAAGAAATATTTTCTCACAATCAGAGATGTCCCACAACAGTCCTGACAGCCTTTTAAGACAGTTAACTCTCGGACCTCCCTGCTGGTGCAAGGGGTTAAGACGCAACCTATGAAGCTATCCACAGCCACTGTAGCACGAGTTCGATCCCCAGCCAGGGAGCTACCCACATGGTGCAGCAGACCTTTTCTGCCTTGCCCACTGCTCCCTTCAGCAGTGTACTTCTGCTTGTTCTGTTCCCCACTCTGTCTCTGGTGAATCCTCTCATCCCCCACATCTCTGGCCTGTACCCCAGTTCTTATATGCATAAATACATAAATCTTTAAAAAAATAATAAGACAGTTAACTCTCCCTTTTAAGAAGTGCTCAGTGAAACCTGGGTGAATATTTGGCAAGGTGGCAACAGAGGACTTCAATAAGATTAAATTGGTTGAACTAGACGGCCTTTGTGCTCTCTTCCAGCCTTGAGCTTTAATATATGGAATAGTTAGCTGAATGAATGAAGATTGAATGACTATTTATTGCTTCATGGGTTGAATGAAGGTTGATTTGTCAGAGAAAGTAAGTGAATGAATAAAAGAACAAGTAAAATTAGCTGGCTGCTTCAGTAAATACAAGAAGACTGGTTTAGTTGAATGAAGATTGATTGGTTGGTTGAAAGAATGAATTAGTAAAATATAGTACATAGAAGAGCAGGTTGGTTGAAGGACAGTTTGATGGTTGATCAGATTCAGTTTCTTGGTTCCTTCTCTATTCTCTATCTTGCCCTTTATCCTGCTTGTTTTTCTTTTCCTTCCAAGTATAGTCAAGAAGAAATGTTTTAATTTGTGTGCTGGCTATTGAAAGCATTGCAGGCTAAAGATTGCTTTTGCATAATCAGGATTTCATCTTAGGCAAATTTGGTTGCCCAGGCATGTGCCCATGGTGACTGGTCTAACCTGCTTCAGGGCTGATGGGAGATCTGAATTTGGCATTGTGACTAGGGGAGTGGACCTGAAGGTCACAGCTGGATCTGAGCCTGTTTGACCCAAGGGCCTGTAACTGGTGTGGTCACTCTACCAGTGTAAGGTACAAATTATGGTCACATTTTTTCCCTCTCCATTAATTGCTTGAGCTCCCACAGATCTTATCAACAGGAAGTCCAATCTGAGCCTCTGGGGGCCTTCTCTCCCACCACATAGCAGTACTCAGAGCTGGCTCCTCCCAGAGGTCACTGCTGAATTCCAGTGTTGCACCACCTCACTGCTCAGAGTTCCTGTGGCTATGAACAAATGACTCCAAAGGCCCAGCTCTCTCACTCATACCTATGAGGTCAGGCAATTTTCTCCAGGGAGAAATTCCAAAGTGACTTCCTAGTCTTTGGTCTCAAAGTTGAACCTGGTCACCAATGTAAGGTCCCCTTCCTATACCATTGAGTTCCCCCTGGGGGCCCAGAGATTCTTTCTTGTCAGTCAGCAGAGCTTGCTGGGGTTGAGGGAGTTGAATAAACTTGAAGCACACAAGGAAAGGGACTGGGTCATCTCCCACGTGTATCCTTGAAGCTCCATTGTCCACTGCAAATATGTTTCTTCTTCCCCAACTCTACATACATCCCTTTAGATCTTATGAGAAGCAGTCTTTGTCAGGCCACAAAGTGTTCTTCTTTCTTCTCCCAGGGCATACTTACATTTGATAACCTCAAGTGATTGTCAAAACAGAGAGCACCTCCTCCAAGGTGGCTGGCTAAATGCACCCTCAGTGACGAAGAGCAAGGAGCTTCCTGCTACTGTTAAACTTGGTCTTTTCCAGTTAGTACTCCAAAAGAGAAATGGCTATTATTCAGGAACATTTTTTAAAAAGATTTATTTATTTATGTATATAAGAACTGGAGTACAGGCCAGAAGTGGGGGGTGGGGTGGGTGAGAGGATTCACCAGAGACAGAGTGGGAAACAGAATAGGCAGATCCACTGAAATACACTGCTGAGGGGAGCAGCAGGTGAGGCTGTGCCATGAGTGTAGCTCCCTGGCCAGGGATTGAACTCATACCGCAGTGGCTGTGAACAGCCCCATAGGCTGCGTCTCAACCTCTTGCACCACCAGGGAGGCCCTAGTCAGGGACATTTTAAACCATGCCATGGGGGAGAATCAAGTGTAGGCTGGAAGCAAGGGGTTGAAAGAATTCACCAGAGACAGAGTGGAGAACAGATCAGGTATATTTATTGAAATACACTGCTAAGGGGCCTTCCCTGTGGCATAGCAGTTGAGCACTGGGCTGCAAAGCTGCCCGCAGCCTCTGCAGAGTCGGTTCGATCCCCAGCTGCCAGGCAATGGTCCCACATGGCGTGCAGACCTCTCTGGCGCCCGTTGCTCCCCTCAGCAGTGTATTTCGTCAGTCTGCCTGTTCTGTTCCCCGCTCTTGCCCTGGTGAATTCTCTCACCCTCCTGTGCTTCTGACTGTACCCAGTGCTTGTATAAATAAATAAATAAATCTTAAAAAAAAAAAAAAAAAGAAATACATTGCTAAGGGGAGCAGTGGCAAGACAGAAGAGGTCTGCAACAGGCAGAGTGAGGGTCCCAAGCCTCTATTTCTACTCCAGGCATCATTGATCGGTTATGGTGATTAGTCTTGGGTATGTCCCGACTGATGATCTGAATCTTAGCATAATGGATCATCAGCATTTTGGATCAGCTTAATGAACAGGTTGCCATGGCAGTCCCATCAACTCCCTTTATCCATTCAAGCCTCCCAAACTTGCCTGCTGGGCAAAGTAGGGGGGTTTAATTTTGGGTTTTTTTTTTTAAAGCTTTATTTATTTATGCATATAAGAACTGGGGTACAGGCCAGAGGAGCAGAGGAGGAGGGTGAGAGGATTCACCAGAGCCAGAGTGAGGAACAGAACAGACTGAAATACAATGTTGAGGGGAGCAGTGGGCGAGATAGGAGAGGTCTGCTGCATCATGTGGTTAGCAGCTCCCTGGCAGGGTAGGGACCAAACTCGTATTGCAAATGCTGCGGATTCACAATGCTGTGCTTAACCTCTTGCGCCACCAGGAGGCCCCTAGTTTTTAAATTTAGTAATGATACCACAAGATGCAGTCTTCTCAGAAAGACCGAAGGGACCTAGGAGGGCAGGACAAAGCAGGGAAAACCAAGAGAAAGTGCCCTCCCATTTGAGCACCATCCACATACCTCACTAGCCCGGCTCACCTTCAGTTAATCACTGCCATCTCCTCACTCAGACTCCATGTGGCCTTTGTGTAAATTTTCCTCTGATAAAGTGACTTTACTGCTAAAATTTGTGTGGTTTTTTATAAAGTCTATGCCAGCCACATTGAGATACCACTATACACTCATTAAGATGCCTATTATAAAATAAGAAAAATAAAAATATCAAATGTTGAAGAGCATGCAGAGAATTTGGAGTCCTTGTACATTGCTGATGGGAAGCAAAATGGTACAACCGCTATGAAAGTGTCTGGCGGTTCCTCAAATTGCCATATGACCCAGTAATTTCACTTCTAGGTATATACCCAAAAGAACAGAAAGCAGAGACTCAAACAGATACTTGCACATAAATGTTCATAGCAACATTATTGTGATAACCAAACAGTGGAAACTAAATATCCATTAGCAGATGGAAGGATAAACTAAACATGGCTTCTATGTAAATACAAACAATGGAATTTTATTCAGCTTTAAAAAGGACTGAAGTTCTGATATATATGGCTACATTGATGAAACGGAAACAACATGCTAAGTGAAATAAGCCAGACAAGGGGTACAAGTATTGGATGCTTCCCCTTACATGATTAAGTAGACAAATTCACAGAGACAGAAAGAAGACTAAGCGAGTACCAGGGGCTAGGGGCGGGGGAGGAAACAGGGAGTTTTTATTAATGTTTAATAGGTACAGAGTTTTAGTTTGGGGTGTTAGAAAAGTTCAGGAAATGGATAGTGATGGTGGTTGCACAACACTGTGAATGTACTTAATGCCATGGAAATGGACGCCTGAATATGTGTTTTTTTTTGAAGATTTATTTATGCATACAAGAGCTGGGGTGTAGACCAGAGGTATGGAGCAGGGGGTGGGGCACCGTGAGAGGATTCACCAGAGAGAGTGGGGAGCAGAACAGGCAGATCTACTGAAATACACTGCTGAGGGGGGAGCAGGGAGCATGACAGGAGAGGTCTGCTGGGACATATGTTTTGTTCCCTGGCCCACTGAGGATCGAACTTAGCTGCAGTGACTGGCGATAGCTTGATAGCACTGTATCTCTAATCCCTGCACCACCAGGGAGGGCCTGAATATGTTTAAAATGGTAAATTTTATGATATATATGTATATACATATGAATACATATACATACACAAAATAAAACCAAAAAACATATCCATGTCACCTTTCTTTGCCTAAGGCAAACATTTGTAGATTTCACCACCCAAAGTTGTGATTCTGAAGGGGCTAAAGCAGCCTGAGCCCAGAGAGATTTCTTTCTTACAGTTGTGAGATTAGATGGGATGAGAACTGTGGCAGCACCCAGCTCCACACAGGAGCAATTTCTTCCACTTCAAATCCTGACTGGAGGGGCACTTAGGGTGTAAGAATCACTTCTAACACTTTTACACTGAACCTCAGAAGCCCAGAAAGGAGGTGTGACCTGTCCAAAGCCACACACTTTCTTGACTCACTCGTGGCCCAGCATTCTGTTCCTGTGTTGGGGTGCTGAAAACAGACCACCTTAGCGTCTGGGCAGAGTTTCTTTGGAAGCTGAAGGCCTATTATCTCTGGACTGTGAAGTTTATTCAGCTGGTAGGGACCTAGAGCTAGGATGGCCCTGTACCCAGATGAAGAAGCAGCCAGCTCCATCTAGGTGTGTGTGTGTGGACGAGGGAGGCATATTTACACACAAGCATTTCCCTACCTACATTTCCTCCCTTGGTATCTTCCTTCTATTCCACTCTCACCTCCCATCTGGCATTGCCTCTACTCACTTCGCTAGCGAACATCCCCACCAAACCTCTTTGGGTACAGATGGCAAGACAGCAGAGACTGATAGGCCAGGATAGGAAGGGACCCAGATTAGTTTTTCTGGTCAGCAAACCAGAAAAGTGCAGGCAAAGCACTGGAGAGTAGGCGTGCCTGGGCCCCTGGTCAGGACAGGCCTGTAGGTCAGACATTTCCTTCTTCTCCAGCTGCTCTTCCAGGTCTAAAAGTTCCTGGTCAAGGGATAGAGCTTCAAACTTTTCCGCAGCAAAGTGAAAGAAATTTAATGAAACCCCACTCCTAGCCCCAGAGGGTAAATAGCAAATTTACACTAGAAAACTTCTGATGAAAAAGGCCTGAGGTTGGGGCCTCCCTAATGGCACAGGGGTTAAAGTCTCAGCCCTATCAAGCTATCAATCCCTGGCCAGGGAGCTACCCACATGGAGCAGCAGACCTCTCCTGTCTCACCCACTGCTCTCCTCAGCAGTGTATTTCAGTAGATCTGCCTGTTCTGCTCCCCACTCTGTCTCTGGTAAATTCTCACACCTCCTGCCAACACCCCTCCCTCCCAAACACCTCTGGCATACAACCCTTACATACTCTTGTATGCATAAATAAATAAAATAAATCTTAAAAAAAATAAAATAATAAGGTTCAACTTGTTACAAAACCGTGACCAGCCAAGAGCTGATTTTAGAGAAGTTTTGAGGAATTAAAAACCTCTTAGGCACAGGAGACAGTCATCTCCTCATCTCCACAATGTCTGAATTAATGTAGGCAGCAGGAAATCTGGAAAAAGAAATGAGCGGAAACAGTGTCAATGGGTCAGCAGCAGGAACAGAGGTTAATACAGACCATGGGTGGGGTGAAGGGCCTGACCGTGCCTGAAGTGGGCATCTGGGAGAGCTTCCTACAAAATGCTCCTAAGTTGAAATTTAGGCAAGCTAGGAGCATTGGGCAGGCCCAAGGAGTGGAAATTAAAGAAAGGTGAACTAGTCAGAGGAGGTGGCTCTGGCCCCAGTGTCTTGAAGCTCAGGGTAGGCTGGTCTGTGTGTGTATATATGTGGGGGGTGGAAGGGGAGAGATAGATGGAGTGGGATGGGAGGTGGCTTACTCCAGAGTCTGAGGGGAAAACTCCACACAGGTGAGGACTAGACTCCCTGATCCCCAGGAGTCTGGTATATAGAATCCTTCCACCCTGGGAGGAGACTCCATGCTTTCAGGTGGGTCTCAGTGGGCAGCTGGTCTGATGGCTTTCTTTCTGATGACCCCCCCCCCTCAGGCTACCTCCTTTATCTCTGCCTGACACTGCCCTCCTGGAGCCTCTACTCTTTACATGTGCATCTCTTGGTCTTGTGCAACAGACTTCAGAGATGGCGTTGGGATGGTGTGGGGGTGAGAATGAGAGGTGAGTTCATGACAATTTAGAATCCTGTGACAGCCAGAAGGGATCATGGGGATTGTCTAACCCAAACTTCCCATTTTTTAAGTGAAGAAATTTAAACCCAGACCCACGTGAGGAGTTGTCCAAGGTTGTGCTGGGAATAGAGACAAAAGTAGAGCCCAGCCTTCTAACCCCAAATAACAACCTTTTTACTCTGTTCAGGATCTTGCAGGAAGAAAATAAGCATTTTAGCTAAATCATTGAATCTCAAACTAGATATGTCTGTTTGAAACACTGCACTGAAGTCAATAGTGGTTCCTCCAGATCTTTGGAGCCATTTGCTAATAAACGCAGACACTTAGTCTTTTATATGATGGTCTGCATTCCAGCCTAGCCAGAATGTTTCCTGGTAATTTGTTTAGATTATGATTAAAGAGAAGTTTCAACATTTAAAAATTCAGGTAGAGAATCTGCAAACATCTATGGCTAGTTCTGGAAACCCTCAGCAAACTGAGGAGCCCAGTTAGAGAAACACTGGGCTGGAAAAATAGTCAGTCCAGGGAGTGGGTGGGACTGGGCAGATCTAGCTGTGGAGTCATCTGTGATGAGATGCAATGTGGCACTCGACTCCTGCCCTGGGTCCACCCAGCCTGTGATGGGAGTGCCTGGGAGTGTCCTTCCCTTGGTTTCAAACCATGTGGGAATCTGCAGGTCCCAGATAGAACTGAGTTGTCCCTTAGCCCTTGCTGAGTGATCCTGATCTATTCTGGTCTTTGGTATTCGTCTGTAATGTGATGGATTGCCTGGAGTTGTTGGTGGGGATAGGGTGGATGAAGAGGGCAGGAACATTCATTTATTAGAGCTACACTGAAAACTGGGCAGTTAATATATCAAGAGCTGTAAAGATCACCTTCCTCTCACTTCAATTCTGAGACATTGTCTTTTAGAAATAATGTAAGAGGAAAACGTCTGACTCTAGAATGAAGACTGCTAATTACTCTTTAGTTACAACTCAGAGTTTGCCTCCCAGCTACCAACTTACATTTTCATTCATCGATAAACATCTGGTCCTTTGACAGCCCAGGAAAACCAACAAGCCTCTCCAAGTTCCCTCAGGCCCACATGTCCCTCCCTCCCAAAGTGGGCCTACGAGTGTTACCACTGTGTTAGCTACTGTTCCCACCCCACACCCACTAAGAACTGAGCCCCTCATTTCTGTCTTTTCTATTCTATATGCCTAGGATCCAGCAGCAGCTCATCTGGACTAGAGAAAGCACCCAAAGGAACCAATGGAGACCAAGTATTGCTGGCACACATCCCAAGCCCCTGTAATAGCTCTGTACCTGAGACCAGCTGACTTCTATAAAGTAAGAACCAGGGCTGAGACTGCCTCTTTCGCTTCACTCTCTGCTGGCCTCCCAGATTCTTTGGCTCAGCAACGCCCAGGATTCCGGGCATGTCTGCCTCTGGCCTTCTAAAAATACTCTGACTGCCCAACGCCTCCCAGATGTCTGGGCGCTGAGTCTGTGATTTCCCTGCTAGTAATGGGTCAGCCCTGACATGGGCAGTTGGGGGTTGCTCAAGTAGCTCAAGCCATTTCCTTTGCCTCCTACCACCCCAGCCTATCAGAGGCTTGGCCCTGCCCCACCACCCAACCTTTGCAAGGTAAGGAGGTGGGGGCTGAGCTGGACTGTCTGAACTGAGACCTCAGAGATTGTTGATTACAAGTTCTCCCAAGAAGGGAGAACGGAGGTACATGGCCTTGCCTAAGGCACTTGTGACACTAAGGCCCTCCCCTCTCCCCACTCCTTACACCCTGTGACAGTCCAGATCTGTAAGCCAGATCCATATCTGACTTCCCCAGTTGTAAACTCCTGACAGCAATCATGGAGAGGATCCCTGAGTTACCCTCAGTGCCTGGAAGAGTATCCAGTCCAGAGCATGTGTTAACAAATGCAGATTGGATTAAATGATGTAGGAGCAGCCAGGGCTGCATACAAACCCTGGGCTGGAGACAGTCTTTGGGTTCTAGTCCAGGCCAGTCACTGTGACACTCTGTGTCCACATCAGTTGCCCTGGATGTACTAGTTTAATGGGAGCTGGATGAAACGGTGTCCAGTGGACCAAGCTAGCTCTGCCCTCCCGAAGACTTGAATTGATGCCCTATTGTATATTCCTGTCTCTCCCCCTTTTTTTCTTCCCCACTGCTTTGCTCTGCTGTGTTGTGGGACATGTCTTGCTGGCTATGTGCCTCTGAACATCCCACCTCTGGTCCCAGTCCCAGGTGCCACCCTCTGACTTGGCTGCTGGGTACCCAGCAGTGAACACTTTGACCCCCACTTATTATCCATGTGATCTTTGGTAACACATTGACCTTTTCTTGGCCTCACCCTTAAAATGGAGATAATAAAATCTACTCAGAGGAATGTTAAGAGAATCAAAGGAGATCCCACACCTCAGATTTCATATCATAAGCCTCCTCCTGCAGAAAGTCCTCTCTGACCTTCCAGAATGGCTCAGGTGCTTTTGCTGGCTCTCCAGTTCTGTCCCTTGCATCATGTCCACTCTGCATGGCCATTGTCTCTCTAAGTGTCTGTTCCCCATCAGGCTGGGCCCAGCACAAGGTCTTCAATAATAAAATGCATAGAGAAATTTGTTGACCCTCAAAGTGAGTGAATAAAGCTTAGGGGAAAGGCAAAGAGCTGTGCAGATGAGGAAGTCTGGTCTAGGATGGGTCTGGTGGACAGGGCAGGCTCTGGTGTTCATGCATTATTCAGTCATGGCTTGCACATATCACCGTGTTCCCAATAGGCTATACCACATAGCTTAGATGTGTAGCAGCTTTACCATTGTGGTTGTGTAATCACCCTCTCTGACATTTGCACAACACTGATTGCCTAAAGACATATTTCTCAGAGCATATCCTGTAGTTCAAGTGATACATGACTGCAACAACTTCTTGAAATCCTTCCCCCACTTTTCTGTTTGGTGAATTCATTCTTCAGGATCCCAAGAAATCATCTCTTTTCCTAAGAAACTGCCCCCTCTCCCCTCTGGACTCCTGATGCCACTGTAGGATTTCTTTACTTGTCTGTCTCTCTCCTCAGCTGGTTGAGTTCCCCGTTGGCTCTCAGAGCACCAAGTACGGTTTCTGGCACAGGTCCAGTAAAGGTTGTGAGGGGAAAGAGCAGATGGAGGAAATTATTTCCCAATCTCTCCTGGGGTTGAACTGCCCTATCTTCAGGGGTTCTCCAAACTTAGGATGATAATAAGTTGTTACCAAAGTGAGAGAAGGGGAGGAGCAAGCTGTTGTCTTCCTCCCAGAGTCACCTCTTAGCACATGTGCATTAAACATGAGCTGATGAGAAGGATTTATGGAGAGCAGTGAGAATATGCTCCTGGGCGCTGTATTTGTACCTGGACTTTGCTGAGGGAAGACACAGAAAGCAGACTCTAAGTACAAAAGGCCCCTGGAAATCCCTTGACTTGAACCTTCATACTCAATGTATTTTACACATCAGTTTTATACTCATGGTGATCTGGTTGCAAACAGTTTAAGGGTTAATTGACAGTCATGTTAGTTGTGAGAAGATACTGTCGCTGGTGAACTCTCACCAGATAGCAGAGAGATGCCGTGCCTGAAGGGCCAGTAGAAAGGAGATAACAAAACCAAAGCATTTATACAAGCTAAAGCCCTTCAGAGCACCACAGATTGAGTCCATTTAGTTCAGAGTCAGGCCTCCCTACAAAAATAAATGCCCCTGATATATCACTACATTCCTGCTCTGGGAAAATCCCTTTTGGGTCGTCTCCCCATCTGCAAAATGAACAGGTTTCCTCAAGGGCATTTGAGTCTATAATGAGTTTCCTCATGTGAGGCTTTTCTTTCTCTAACAACAGGTCAAATGAGGTTTTATTAAGGTCAAAACTCCAGTCTCATGAAGTCTGGATGATCAGACTTTCCTGCCACAAAGCTCAAGGGTGGGCAGTGTTCTTGTGGGGGATCCACCATCAAAATTGTTGTGACGGGGCACCTCGGAGTGGCCTAGGGTTTAAGTCTCAGCACTATCACTGCTGCAACCTGAGTTTGATCCCCGGCCAGGGAGCTAATCCACATATGGGGAAACAGACCTCTCCTGTCTCACCAGCTGCTCCCCTTAGCAGTGTATTTCAGTAAATCCACCTGCTCTGTTCCCCTCTCTGTCTCTGATAAATCCTCTCACCCCTGCACCTCTGGCCAACACCCTAGCTCTTCTACGCAAAAATAAATAAAATCTTTAAAAAAAAAAAAGCAAAATTGTCGGGGCTGGGTCCCCAAGGAGAAAAAACTCCCCATGGGCTGGCATAAAAGCTTTGGCCCTTAACTGGCTTACTGCCTATTAGGGCTGAAAGGAAGCCTGGCTCTGAGAGAAACGGAAGTGTCTGAGGTCTGACAGTTGCTCTCAGTGCTCTGCAGCAAGGAGGGAAGTAAAACTGTGTGGGCAACTGGCAGCCTCCCCTGAAAGCCCATGGGAGAGTAGCAGGTTAGGCTTGTGCAGATCTACTCTCTGGTTCTTTGCTCTGGTCCAGGCCAGGGGCAATCGCTGGAGAGTAGGCTAGCCCAAGAACCTGGGGGAGAGCAGAAGGAAAAGCCCCAAGCTGATTCCTGAATTTGTGATTCTTTGGGGCCAGTTTCCCCACTTGCAAAAATGGAGTATGGGTTAAATTTGCCTTTGCCACAAGGATTCTGGAAAAGTGGGTACTGAGGATGGAGAAAATCTCCATCCTGTCTGTTACACTGCCCACAAGAGACTCACAGCCCAGTGAAAAAAGTTACTGGATCATAAGACAATCATCATTATCACTGTACCTATCAATAATGATAATCTCTCAACAGAGATCACCTAATCCAGCCTGGGTATTCAGGGCAAGCACCAGAGGTTAAGTGACTTGTTCAAGGTATCACAGTCAAAAAGCAGTCCAGCTGAGGCCAGAGACTTGAAAGAGAGTTCTGAAAAAGACATAGCTAAATAGAAGTCTAGTCAGTTTGTGCTTTGTGCAGTCATCAAGATTTGAACAAGTTTACTGAGACCCAGAGGCTAGAGACTAAGTTCAAACCTAGGGGACGTCTTTACAGAAATAGGAGTTTTAATCTGCAATGTGAAAGTTCACAAGGAGTTTTTCAGGCAGACAAAAGAGGGAAAAGATGACAGTAGAGGAAACAGCCTATGCAGAAATGTAGAGTTGCTACAGAACCTGGTAAGTTGCCACACAAGCACATATATATGTTGTGTTTGGAACAAAAGACACTTAAAATGGTGAGACTGAGAGGTTAAGTCAGTCAAGATAGCTAGAGTCATGGGGTGAGGGGTTTGATGTCACATTAAAGAATTTGGGCTTAATTTATAGGGCGGGGGAGCCACAAAAGGATCTTGAACTGAAAAATACATGGCCCAGATAGCATATTAGAAGACTTGCACACTCTGGCAGCAAGGAGGACAGAGGACAGGAGAGAAGAGGGTTGGGGGAGGGGCAGCAATGATGGTAAGGAGGCAGTGACAGAGGATTGAGTGTATCTAGGTTAGTGTCAGGTCCGGCCCCTATCAAGAAATAGAAACTTATCAGGAGCTCACAAAGATATACAGGAAATGAAAATGGAAACCTGGACCTGCTACAGCTATGATCTGATCAGGTGCAGTTAACAGGGGAAGTGAAAGGGTTGGGGTGGCCGGCAGCCCAACATTGAGGAAGGTGGAATAGTTTCTGAGAGAATGCAGGAGGCCTGTCCTTAGGTGAGATCTCTGTTCAGAGCCAGGGCAGAGTGAGGACCATGTTCTGAGGGAGGCCACTGCCCACCATGTCCCTACCAAGTCCCAGCCTCTAGTTCCTGTCCTCAGGAATCCTGCTTCCTTCTGTCAAGTCTTTGCTCAATTCTCCCCTCAAAGTTGCTTTTCCTCCTCCTCCCTGCTTTTCCAACACCATGTGGTAGCTGGCCGGGACTTGCCTGGCCCTCCAGGGAGGCTGCCCTGAGTAGCACAGCTTCCAGGCTTCCCACAGCCCTGCTGCTCAGCCTGCTTGAGTGGAGTGATAGAGCTCTGTCTTGAGGCATGTCTTGTTCTGTGGTCTTAGCTCACCAAATCAGTCACTATTAACCCACAGCAGATGTGCTGTCAGAGCTGCTTCAGCCCACAAGAGTGCTTTAGAGGGGGTGGGCATTTTATCAAGAATATAACAAAGATAAAAATGCATACATTGTGCAAAAATGAAAAATGATGTAAAAATTTATAAAATAAAAAATAATCAAAATCAAAATCAAAATAATAATAATTAAACAGAAAAAAAGAGAGCTTTAGGAGTGATAGGAAGTCAGAGTAAGACCCTGGTGTCCTCAAAGAAGATGTACTATTCATGCCTGCACTAGGGCAGGAGTAGGGAGGGCTGTTCCTGGGTCAGGCTGGTTGATTTTTTTTGTTCTGGGGACAGTCTTGACCTGGTTGAGCAGAATAGGCAGATTGGGTGGAGGGTCATGTATTAGTCAGGAGGCCATAGGAAGGAAGCCGTTCACTTGTAATGGTTGAAATGAAGAGTCTTTAATGAGGGACTGCTGAACTGAAGTGTGGGTAGGTTAAGGGAACAAACAAAAAACTGGCAAGGGACCCACCCAGAGACTAGGGCTGAGCTGGGGGGTGGGAAGGAGTATGTTACCAGAGCCCAGTAAGTGGAAGGGCTGCCTGACTGGAACAGGATCAAGGAGAGAGTGCGGAAGTCACCAAAGCAGGGGGAGAAATTACCCAACCTCTCTCGTCACTCATCCTCCAATCTCCTGTTTCTCATTGTCCAAACCCGAGTGGAGAGGGGAGACCATCTGGAGAGGGGGCCTGGTGATGCAGCCCGTGGGGGTCAGTCTCCAGGCGCACAGTGAAGGCCAGAGGTTCTGGATAAGGTGCATATGCAGACTCATCATCTCCAGATGTGCCTGAAAAAATTGGAATGTCCAGATGGACTATCTGGAAAATGCCTATGGCCTTGACACATCATTTCTCTGTGATCATTGCTGGGTTAGGGTTTTTCTGGCTGCACCAGAGAAAAAAGGTTAAGCTTTACCTTTACATTCATTCTGCTACCATCTAGAAAGCATTTCTGGTCTTGAGGGCTATAGAACTAGAGGATGACAGTCATGTGGACTCAAGGGTGACTATTCCAACAGACACAGTGACTAAGGCCACAGAGAGTGAGAACTGGGCCCAGGGCCACAGGGTTAAATAGGATGGGGTTGGAGAGCTATGCAATATCCAGATTATGTAGTTAAGGCCACATAGCCAGAAAGCAGTGGGCCAAAATTCAAACAGTCAATCTGACTAGGAATTTGACCCAAGGTCTTAACCAAAATTACCCAATGTTCAGGGAAGAAAGGCTCTAGGAGTTAGTGTGATGCAGCCCCAAGGGCCTTGTCCTTCAAACCTGTCCGTCTTTTAATTTAGGGTTCATGAACTCACAGGCCTCCCCTGGGATAAGTAGAAAGGTCATTGGCCCAGTGCAGTGGGTGAGGACAGGGTGCTGCAGATGAACAGGCTTGTACGGGCCCTCAGCACATCCTTCCTTATGGTACTATTCTGGGCCTTCTAGCCTGTGACCTGGCTGCCCACCCTTATTCTTCCCCTGTTGGCAAAACTCTGGGTCTTCAGGCTTTCACATTCATCCACACAGCATGCCTCCTGGGTGGCATGCTTTTCCAAGGTGCTGGGAACAGAGTGATAAACAAGATCTGCCAAAGCTCTGTAGAGAAGGACACTGATGGGATAGGGAAATAGAAGACTCACATGTCTATTACAGAGCGTGATGAACACCACAAAGGAATATCACTTTTTTAAATTTAGAGCAAACATCCAAGCAGGATACCCGAGGCCACAGTCTGCCTTTGTGGCCTCATTCCCAGTATTCACTACTGAGATTGCAGATTGCTCCAAAACTTGACTCAGAATCATCCAGCCTGTGGTTTTTGTTCTTATTACTGTTCCTTTCCTGGGAGTGTCCACCTCTTGCATCAAGGTCCACTTTCAGGCCAACCTTTGGGGTTCCTTCTTTCAGGCAGAGGCAGCCTTCCCCAAATGGAACTACTCTAGTAGTTTGATGCTGTGGTTTTGGAATTTCTTACTGATGCTCCTCATAGTGAGGGAATTTAGATTTTTTTTAAAGATTTATTTTATTTATGTATCCAAGGGGTATAGGCCAGAGGTGTTGGGGGTGGGAGGTAAGAGGATTAACCAGAGACAGAGTGGGGAGCAGAACAGGCGGATCTGACACTGCTGAACGGAGCAGTGGGCGAGATAGAAGAGGTCGGCTGTGCCATGTGGGCCAGCTCCTGGGCCGGGGATAGAACCCTTGCCGCAGTGGCTGCTGATAACTTCATTGTGCTGAGACTCAACCTCCTGCGCCACCAGGCAGGCCTGGGAATTTAGATCTTGAGAGTTCCTATTAAGTCAATTTTCTGTTCTACTCTCCCTGAACACTGTAGTTATGATAACTGCTCCATTAAATAATGGCAGCCTTGTTCCCAAAAGGAACTGATAAAGCAGTTAACCCTAGAGTAAGACCACCTGGGTTCAAATCCAGCCTTTTCCTCATTGTGTGATAACAGGCAAGTTACTAAGCCTCTCTGAGTCTCAGTTTCCCTGTCCTCAAAGTCAGGATAAATGGGTGTGGTGAGAATCAAAGGGTTAACACATTAAGACCTTTGGAGTTGTGCCTGGTACTCCATAAGCATGCAAGAAATGTTAGCTATTATTATTACAGCTATTACTAGGAGCCAACCAGTGTGCTTGTAAACAATTCCACACACCCAAGCAAATCTGATGCAGATGCACTCAACATCAGCCACACTTGGAGATAGGGGAGGGTGGGGAATTGTAACCCCATTTTAGAGATGAGTGGAGGTTCAGAGAAGGCAGAGGCATTCATTCATTTAACAAGTATTTTTCTGAGCATTTGCTCATGTCCGGCCCTTCCTCTCTTCCCATATCAAACTTACTGATTCCTTAGAGGAGGGGCTGAGGACTCCATGTTTTAAACAAGCCCTTTCTAGGTGATTTCCTAGATTCTCAGGCAAATCTAGGAAAATACTTGCTTCTAGATTACTAGGGCAAGCATCTTGCCATAATCCAAGTTTGGACCTGGCTTTTACGGGGAACACCATCTTCTGGTGGCAGATTTGCCTAGCAGTTAACCACACAACCCCCGGAGCCTGATTAATTGGGTACAAATCTGTTTGCCACTTATTGGCTGTGTGACCTTAGGGTAAAATGAGGCTAATTATAACACTGACTTCAAAGTTGGGAGAATTAAATCATTTATGTGACGTGCTGACACACAGTAACTATTAAAAAGTATGAGCTATTATTATTATTATTATTGTGCCTAGTGTAGACAAACATCAGAGAGAAGGCGGGGGTGGTGGATTTGATGTTTCTTATCCCAGGGTTGGCTCTGCCTACAGCGTTGGCGGCATCTGTCTCTTCGGGGAGACTCACCACCTGCTCCCTTCTGCTGGAAGAGCTATCCCGAGCCAGGGAATTCCCTCCTCTAGAGACTGACAGCAGCTCCCAGCATTTTGATGCCACGCGCTCTGCCCACAACAGTGTGGTGAGAATTAGATCATATCTTTGGGCCAATACTGGACTAAGAAGACAGGCAGATTTAGGCGCTGGAGGTGTCCGTCTAGGAGGATTGAAAATGAGTGGGGAGTGTGGATCCTGGGGAAGCTCCTTTACACATCCTGCACCAGCTTCAGGTCGTGGGTGGTGTCCTCTCACCCAGGCCACAGGATGGGTGTGTGGAGATGCAGACAGGGGAAGGGCGGGTGCCCAGGGAGGAAAGGCAGGATGCCAGGGCATCTGCCAGCCCTCCAGAACGCTCATTTTGGCCCACTGCCCTCTGGCAGGGAGCAGGCAAGTGTGTTTTGTTTTGGTATTAACAGGGCAGGCTGTGGGAAAGTAGGCTGCAGGCTTCCTAAGCTGAGCAGGGCCTGCTCCCTTTGCAGGCCAACTCACAGGGGTTACAGAACCCCCCCAACCCCCTCCCATCCTGTTATCCCTCCCCTACATCTTCATCTCCCAATCCTGGTCTTGTCTGACCCCCATGCCCCAGCTCAGCCTGGAGGCCCTCCATGCCCCAGCTCAGCCTGGAGGGCTCTCCGATGGGTAGCATCCTGTGCCTCCCAGACTGGACTTTGGAGAGACTCCCTGGTGGAGGCCCCAGGGTTACAGATGAGGAAAAGAGGGCTGAGGGAGGGCAGGGATTTCCCAGGTCCTCAGGTGAGTCAGGGCAGAATTGGAACTGCAGTTGAGCTCAAACTCCCTGTGGGAATTCCTCTTTTTTGTGTGTTTTATTTTCTAATTTACAAACAAAACCAGAACAGAATGAAGGGAAACTGAAGGAAAACACATGCATGCACAAAGGAAACACACATTTGTGGGCCAGGACGGTTGCAGGCGTTTTATATAAACATTCACATTTAATTCCCACCACAACCCTGCAAAGAATCATTCTTTATTCCCCTTTCATGAACAAGGAAACTCTGTTGAAAGAGGTTTTAGTACTCCATGAAGAATCCAAAGCTAGGCAGGGGAGGAACCAGACATCTAACCCAAGTTTGACTGACCGCAAGTCCCTGTAATGTCACTCCACCCAATCCTGATGTTTTACCCATGCATCCTGGTTTCACAGGTATCATCACAGTGCATCCCCTAGTGGGGTGGTCCTTGTCAGTGCCCCACATAGGCAGTCACTCAGCCTTCCCTGATGTTTCCCAGGATAGGTGGTCACTAACTCTTCAGCCCTTTATAGATCATGGACCTGTTCTCTTGCTTAATCTGTATGGAGAAAAACAGGACTGAATTGATGATGTTCCAAAGGGCACAGTCAACAAGGGCCTGGCAAAGACAGGTGTAGAACCCTGGTTTCTTCCCTTTAATGTCAAAACCACGAGACTGCTAGCTTCTACCATAATTCAGGGACTGGCTGATCCTCCCCATTCCACCCCCAAGGTGCAGCACTGCAGCAGGGCAACAGGTGACCAGATAATTCCCTGCCCCAGCACCTGCCTCTGGGGGACTCACCTCTAGCCATAATTAGACCCCTGTTACCACCTGGTGGGATCTGGATCTCTATGATTTTAAACTCAATGCTGTGACCTTTGGTCCACGTGTTGAGATTAGGAGTTCCTGGAGGGCCAGGACTGGGTCTTACCCCACGGATTTGCTTCCGAGTCCAGAATTAGGGGCTTGTAGAATAATGCTGGATGAATGGTCTTATTTTGCCACAAATGCACTGTGTCCTCAAGAGAGCTCTTGCCCTCTCTGGTGGCCCTGATCCTGAAACCTCATCCCAGTGTGTACTGATTTTGTCTTAAGAAGTGACTGGTGGGCCTCCCCAGTGGCGCAGTGGTTGAGCGCTGGGTTGCGAAGCTGCCCACAGCCTCTGCGGCGCCAGTTCGATCCCCGGCTGCTCCCTGGCCACCTGAGGAGGGTCCCACATGGCGCGCAGACCCCTTCTGCCGCCCGCTGCTCCCCTCAGCAGTGTACTTCATCAGTCTGCCTGCTCTGCTCCCCGCTCTGGCTCTGGTGAATTCTCTCACCCTCCCAGACTTCTGACAGTACCCAGCACTTGTATAAATATATAAATAAAATCTTTAAAAAAAAAAAAAAGAAGTGACTGGTGGAAGAGGTAGGCACATTCCCATATCAGGCTGACTAAATGGCTGTGTTGATGGGATTAGCTCACATAGGAGCAAAGGCCAGGATGTGTGTGTTGGGGGTTGGGATGGAGGGGGAAATGCAATTAGGTTTAGAAGGGAGGTGAATGGAGATGAACTCTGCATTCTGTACTGTCCACACCAGTATCTTCAGTGAGGCTCAGAGAGGGAACAGCTGGCATTTGGATACTATGACAGGCACTCCTGAACAGCCTGTGCTAATGGAGGATAATGACAGAGAGGGAAAGGGGATAATGGGGGCTGTGAAGCCCAGCTATAGGAAGGATCGGGGGATGCTTGGTGCAGTATGAGCAGGTGGAATGGTGGCTACTTTTCCTGGACAGAGGTTTGGATACAGTTTCAACCTGTCTGTGACTCTGGACCAGGGATGGGCAGCTGTTCCTGTTCTAACCATGCTCAAGGGCTGCCGCATGATTTTTCTCCTTGGGGTTTGTTCTAGAAGGACTGTGAATAATGGACTAGCTCATCTTCCAGTGCCCACTGATAATCCTGCTTGAGGCCAGCTTTTATTGCTGGCTCTGACTTAAACTTAGAATCACATTTCTTCTGGAAGACTGCATAGCAGCATGCTGGATGGACAGCACAGCTTTGGTTAGAGGAGCTAAGAACTAGGCTGAAGTCTTCTGCACTAGTTGTCTGATCTTGGGCAGGTCATTTCACTTCAGAGCCTCAGTCTATAAAATCTGTGAAATGGGGTCATATGTATCTTGAAGTGTTGTTATGAGAGTTAGAAATAATATAAATCATGTGCCTAGTTCAATGCATCAAGGAAGCAAAATAAATGGTAGCTGTTATTAATTCCTTCCCAGGGTGAGAATCACATCTGCTTGCACAGCCCCAGGGATGGGGAGCTCACCCCTCTAGGGACAGCTTTGCCTGGAAAATCTTCCTTAGATGCAGTTGCAACCTGTCCTGGTTCTGTCTCTGGGGCCACAGTGCATGCTGATCTGTGACCACAGGATAGCTCTGCGGCATTTTCCTCACTGAATCTCAAGAGATCTTACTAGTAACATGGTGCTTGCCTGCACTGGAGGAGCAAGGCTCTGGAAGTCCCCAGCCTTCTACAAAGGGGTACATTTTAAGAAAGGTTTACATAAGTCACAGATATCCCTTTCCCCATCTCTGTGGAGAGTGGAACATATGACTTGTATTCTCCTGACTTTTATTTTTCCTGGGTAAATTCTTCCAATTTCTTTGATCATTCCTCCTAGAGGCAATTAGGGGAACTGGACTCTGGTCCCAAATTCATCACTTCAGAGCAGGTTATTTATCTTCACTTTGCCTCCAGTTCTTCATTTGTAAAAGGAAGAAAAGAATGCTCTCTCATAGGATTATAGTGAAGAATAGCTTGGAAAAGTAATATGAAAATTTGGGGTTTAGAAAAAGCACTGGATATATATTAAACACAATTTTTAGAAACCACAGTTTTGGAAAAGCAATTAGCAGGTTAAGTCCATGTGGCATTGCTCTTTATAATGCCTCCCAAAGAAATCATTCCAGAAAGTCAATGTCACTTCTACCTTTAGAATAATGGCAAATCAGGTGGAGGATGCCTTCCTCCATCTGTAAAATAAGAGGTATGACTTTATCTGTGAAGAGCCTACTAAGTTACAGGCTTGCTTACTTACCTTACTTTGTAGTTGGGGACTAAGCCCAGAGAATATCCAGCAGGTAAATGGTAGAGGCTTGATGCCAAGTTTCCTAACATCTGGCACTTTTATACTCTCAGTGCTTACTTCTAGAGGAAGCGGATAGGAGAAGGATAATCTATGGGTCAATCTCTAGTTGCACGCAGATCTAGGATTCAGCAAATCTTTGTTAGACACCTATTATGTGCAGGGCACTGTACCTGGGCAAGCACTGTGTTACCTCTCCCAGCTCACCCAGTGCTTTTCATAGAATGGTTGGTCTGGAACTCAGCCTTGGTACAGGCCTAGGCTGATTCTGTCCACTAACCCCTGGATCCCCAGTGCCTGGCACAAAACAGGACTTTAGCAAATATTTTTTTGAGTCAACATCGAATAGAGCATTTTTGGGCATTTTGTGTTGGGCCCTGTGGCATGAGAGATTCTATTTACTATAAACCTGTGAGGCTGGTATTATAATCCCATTTTACAAGTGAGGAAATAAAGGCTTAAGAAGTCCAATGACTAGTTGAAGGACTCACAATGAATTGGGGAGGGCGGGGGAGGTGGAGATGAGATGGAGCCCAGCCTGGATACTTTAGGCCTGAGCTCTAGATGCTCCCCACAGCTTTTCAGGATGCTGGGCCTCTACCTACTTATTCTCTTGCCCTAGGTCTTCCCTGATAGTAATCGAGAACTCTGGTGAAGAGCTAACTTTTGAATGGCCTCAAGGAAACCAGAAATAGCAAGGCTGGCCATCAGTTCACATACAACTCTAGATTAATCTGAATCAAGCATAGCTCTGATTCTCTCACCTTGCTGTACAAGGCGATCTCAATGTAAACTAGCTCAGTTCAAGTTCCCTCTTCCCAGTTTCTGGCCATGTGGTCTTGGGCAAGTTACTTGGATCTTTCCAGGTCTCTTTGTGAAAAGGAACTGCTAAGCAAATAAATCTTTCCTGCTAAAGGGTGTTAGGCCTGGTGCAGTAAATAATACAATGCAATTGTAAAAAACAAGTTTGCTTTCTTGATAAACCTCTCCTTAGAGAGCTTTCCATCTAAGCTTTAGCTTACCTAAACGAGGTTACATTTTAACAAGGTGGGACAGCCTGCTAAGTTGATTTGTCTCTCAAATGACATCCCCCAATGTCCATCTTTCCCCCTTTGTCTAGGAGTTTTACAGCAGATAGTTGCGCTTGCTAACCAATGTTATCAATGTAAGACGGTTGTGTATAAAAGAAACCCTTTGTCTCTAGACAGGTGCTCAGACCTTACTGGGCTACCCAGGTTCTAAGACCTCATGCTTGTGTAATAAAACTTCTCCTGACCTCACCATTCCTGAAGTACTGTTCTTCCCCCGCCTGGGTAAAAGGCTAGAATTTATTTCTGCAACACTTGGCCTGACTAAACTTCTGAGAGCAAGTGACTGGGACCCCAACTTTTGAAAAACAAAACAAAACTAAACAAAACAAAAAATGGTGGAGTAATTAGTTCAACCTCCACAGAACTATGCGACTCAGAGCAACTCCCAGGTCATGGGAAGAGGTTATTTTTATTCTTCTAAGGACCCCAAGGGAGAATGATACCTCTTCCCACATGGTCGGGACAGAGTAGGAAAAGGGTGCCTGGATGAGTATCCTCAAGGGCACATGAGGAAGCCCAAGCTCATCCAGTCAGGACAGGCGGAGTGGACTGGCACCGGAAGGCCCTGACTTCCAGATACTGAATTTCTCCATCTGTCCCTGCTGTCTTCTCTACTTTTGTTCGATTTGGAGAGGTGTTGGGCTTGGAGAACGGGGTTCTTGGGTTAACTCTGGGAAGTTTCCCCAGAGCTCCTCTTTCAGTGGTGTAGGGTAAATGGAAGCCCTCCTGCCATTAGCATCAATGATCGACACATGTGGTCTTACATGCGTGCCTGATGGCGGCACCTGGGGTATGGTGCGGGTGTGCCTAAGTGGGTGCACCTAAGCCAAGAGACAGAGCACATAAGGGCGGCAGCAGAGGCCAGGAGGTGGCAGAGGACTGTGCAGCAGAATGCAGTAGAGACTAGCAAAGAAGAGACCATGAGTGAACACCAGAGAGCCCGGAAGGAGTAAAGATTTGCCTGGGGCCAGGAGGCCTGCCAGCCCTGCACCTGGTTGCCTCACTACAAATGGTGTAGAAAGATCATTAAAAGCCTGAAAAAGCCACTGAGAGCTCTAGGATTCTCCTTTACCAGTCTGCCCGGATCATAGAAAACCTACTCTGTCTTGCTGGCACAAGCAGTGGCATTCAGCGCATTTCTCTATGACACAGGCATTACTTATATTTAAAAGGGCAGGTTTATTACAGAAAGGAAGAGAAGAATAAAGGACACTTGCATAGACACAAGCAGGCAGAAAAAGCTGCCTTTGAAAGGGACAGTGTTGCTGAGAAGCCTGCATGGTCACAGGTGGCAGCCTTGGGAGGAGGTGCCTCTGCTGCTTTACAAAGGTAAAAGTGTTATAGAGCAGCCCCGATATTGAACGGGTTCCTGGCTGTGGGTCCTCACCCGCGCGCTTAAAAGGGACTTATGAATACTCCACTACAGGCACACACAAAAGGTTAATAAAAGGTTTATTTACAAGGGAAAAGGAAATAAGGAAAATGTACAACTCAGGGAGAAAATAGGGAAATAAAGTCTTCAATGCGTCCTACCTGATCCGACGACCTGGAAACCCAAAGTCACTCTCAGAGCTGGCCAGACGCTGCGAGCTGGCGGAGAGCCAAAATGGGGGGTCCCCCA
The DNA here is from genome assembly GCF_014898055.3 of Talpa occidentalis. NCBI lineage: Eukaryota > Metazoa > Chordata > Mammalia > Eulipotyphla > Talpidae > Talpa > Talpa occidentalis. The sequence goes on along the minus strand of NW_023603184.1, from coordinate 38,494,734 downwards.
AAGCCCACATGTCAGCCTTTATATCAACCTGGCTGCTTAACCCCACCCTCAGGTCCCAGCCACCTTCCCTTTGGTGGTGATGGGATTTGGAATTCCCAGTGTCTTTGGCTTTGGCCTGGGGTGGGGGTGGAGTCCACAAAGCCTGTATGGAATTAGCTTTAGGACATCCTTTTCCTCCTAACAAAAGGTCAGCGAAGAGAAGTATCTGCATGGTGACAGATTGGCAGCAGTACTGCTGCCCCTTGCCAGTGCAGAAATTGCCCTGAGATAGTAATTTTCTTTTTGGGAGGAGCTCACTCCTTTGTGGAGTTAACTTTTGTTAATCACTTCTAGGGTGTGACTAGGTTGATTTGTAAGGACTAGCAATTCTCTACAAAAGGCCCTCAATCTGCATAGCCCCACTGCTTGTCTGCACCTTCAGATACTCTCTGTAGCAGCAGGAGACCGGCTATAGCAGTGGGGCTTAAAGGTTTTTCATTTCTATAGCTGGCTTAATGACCATGTTAATCACGTTTACCCCCACCTCCAGCTTTTGGCCTTGTGTGAGCCAGGTTTCAGGTCTTGTGGTGCCTCCTTTCCAAATTCTTTACTCTTAAACGCCATCATCATCATCTACACGTTTTCTTTGTACCCCATAGCACCCTTGGTGGCTCAGAGATTCTAGCGTTGCCGAGTCTCCTTCAGAAAGTCTCCTACGCCTGTGGGCACCAGGCTCTAACTGAAATGGAGGCTCAGGCCTTAGGGCCTCCCAGTTTCCACCAGCACAGAGGTCGTGCTCTTTGACTGCACCGTCCTGTAACCGAAAGCAGGTTTCTCATGTGCAGAACAGGGTCACTTCCCCTGACCCGTTCGTCTGCAACAGTCAGGCACCCTGGACGGGATGCAAAAGGAGGTGGCCAGCCCCCCTCTTTGGTGCCCAACTGGCTGACTCGTCCGCCCGGGAGAGAGGAGTGTAGAGATTCGAGAACGGAACGCTGCTGTCACAGCCAGCTGCCCTCCTCTTCACGTGCGCGCACACACACACTCACACACAAACGCACACGCACACACTCGCACGCAAAAGCCTGCCCGCGGCGTGGGCGGCTTGTGCGCGTGCGTCGGCGCAGAGTCCTCGCCGCCCGCGTGCGCGTGCCCGTGCCCGAGCGGGGGCGCGCGCCGCGGCGTGCTGGCGGGAAGGCGCGCGGGAAGCCCCCGGCGGGCTCCGCTGTGGGGGAGGGAGTGCGGGCGGGCGTCGGGCGTCTGGAACGTGCCACTCTCGGAAAGGACGGGGGGGTTTTCGCGCTTCCTCAGTGTTTCTGCGCCTCCCACCCGCCGGCCCATCCGTGAGCCCCCCCCTTCCCCGCCGCCAAACAGCCCCGCGCCGCGCCCGCGCCCGCGCCCGCGCCCCGGAGCCCGGCCCGACCCCGACGCCGGCGCGGGGTGCGCGTCCTCCCGCCGCCACAGCGGGGCGCTGCGCCTCGCGGCGGGGCCGGAAATTCCCGCGGCCGCGGCGGCGGATCCCGAGCGGGGCTCGCGGCGCCGCCTTCCTCCTTCGTGGGCCGGGCGGGGGCGTCGGGCCGCGGGAGCCGGGCCGCCGGGGTGGGGGCCGGGCCGGAGCCCGCGTCTCCGAGGACAGCGGAGCCGGCGCGGGCGGGAGCCGGACGGCGGGGCTGCGCCGCGCTGGCCGCCGGGCGAGCGGGGAGACCCTGCGCCCCAGCTCCCGAGCCCCCGCCCCCTCGCGTCTCCGCCTCCTTCCCTCACACACCCCCCGGCCGCCGAGCCGGGCCTGGCCGGCGCTGCTGCTCCGCCTCCCACACTCGCCCTCGCCCCGAGCCTCCGGCCGCGCGCCCGCCTCGCGCTCTCCGGGCCGGGCCCGGCTCGCAGGTCCTTGCACACGCACACACGCGCGCACACACGCGCGCACACCCCCGGGCCGGCCCTCCCCGCGGCCCTGCTCTCGCCGTCCTTGCTCGCGCCGCGGTCAGGGGAGGATTGATGTCCCTTCAGCATCATGCAGCCGCCGCCGAGGAAGGTGAGGGCGCATTGGGGGGCTTTGGGGTGCGGGGGGGATGCGTCCTGGCGGCGCGGCCGCGGCGACCGCTGCGCCCCCTCCCCATTTCCGCAAGGGGCCGTGACCGCCGGTGCCGCGGACTTGTCACCGAGTTGCCGCCCGCTTCAGGCGGGGCTTGAACGTGTGAGGTGCCTTTCCAACGGGGGGCGGCCGCGGCTCGTGCCTTCCCCGCGCCGGAGACCCGCAGACATTTCACAAGAGTTTCGGGTGTGCATTTGTGTGTGTGTGCGCGCGCGCGCATGGCAGTGCTGCTCGCTGCAAAGTGCATTCTCGGGGCTGCAGCGAGGGGAGGCGGGGGAGCCCCTGCAGCTTTGCAGAGCCTTGTGCTTGTGTGATTGTTTAGTCTGCACCAGGTTTGAGCCCTTCAGGCGCTTGTGGCAACCCTCGCCCTTTTGCAGATTTGCAGGAAAATTGTTTGCAGCTTAACCCTACCGTGTGGCCTGCTTTTCCCACGGGGCGGCCGAAATGAAGTTGGAATAGTCACCGCCCCCCACCCTCGGGGGAAACCAGAAATTAAGGATTGAGTTGCTCTGCCTTTCTCCCTCTCCCTTTTCCTGTCCCGCCCCTTGGGCTTGGAGGCTAGGAGGCGACGGTGCAGCCCCGGGAGATGGAGAATATCTGGCACTGCGTGGCGGGTGCTGTGATCTGGGCTTGCACGACCCGGGTGGGAGTGACGCGTGCTCGGGGCTTGTCAGCAGCTTCCCCCACAGCGCCCGTAGCGAACTGTTCCACCTCCCCTTCTCCAGTTTTTCCAGGGTCTGAGGCTGTGTCCTGGTCTTTTTAATCCTGCGGATGGTCACTGGGTAGACGTCTGCTTTGGGTGCTGGGTGGTGGAGGCTGTTCTGTCCTCCCCTTGTGGGCAAACATTTGGTGAATGCTGACTTACTCCTGTCGGCTTCCTCTCCTTTATTTCTTAATCCGGGTTTCACCAGTTAAGTGAGTCTTTTTTTTTTCTTTTTTTCTTTTTTTAATTTCACACATGTACCCCCATCCCTTTGGGTAACCCCGCGCCAGCTGCGTGGTATCCAGGTCCAACTAAAACTTGGAGCCTTGGGGTCCGGGCCTGGCGGGTCCTGGCCAGCTTGCATTTGCTATCTTAGCTATTTGAAGTGGAGTCGCCACCGGGACTGGCTTGCTGGGGTGGCTTAAATGCACTGCATATGCTGGAAGGTCACTTCAGCTTTCTCCTTTGTGAGAAAGAGATTGTGATTTGATGCGCTGGCAGCGAGTCCAGGGCATCATTCTGAGACAGTGCTTTCTCGAAGCCATTATGGAATAATTTATGTAGTCGATTTGTGCAGGTAATTTCATGATTGTATAAATTTCAGTCATTAGATATTAGGTATTCTTATGCTCTCTTCTCTCATCTACCCCCTGCTTACCTCTCCTGGTGGTTAATGTTGAGTCCTTTTGGGAAGAAGTAGAAGACAAACTCTTTAAAACTCTAAGAAGACTTCCATATGTACTGAGCTTGTGCTTGAAATGGAGTGGCTGGCAGTTTAGTTTGCCACCTTTTCAATCTGTAATTTTTATACCGTGAACTTTTATTTAGCCTCTATTTCAGGATATTTAGCACCTCTTTTCATTAAGTATCTTCAGTAAACAAAACTAGGTGGTTAATAATGAATCTGTGGTCTTTAAGAGAGGTGAGAAAGCGGTATTAGTTTGACAAGTATGAAGTATTATCTGTAAGAAAAAGGACTTTTGTGTTAGTTTCATATTTATGAAAGTTTTACATAAATATATGGTATATTTTAGGTGAAGGTTACACAAGAACTGAAAAACATTCAAGTTGAACAGATGACTAAACTTCAAGCCAAACACCAAGCAGAATGTGATTTGCTTGAAGATATGAGGTAAGGTTATATAGTAAATAGTTTGAGAACGTCTGTATCTCTGTGTCAAAGAACCTTTGAGTTACCAACCCCAGGAACCGATGATGGAATTTCCTTTTGGATTTCCTGCTTTAAGGTTGTTAGAGCTTTGCCTCAGCTAGAAATTATAACTGGAACTAACACAATACAAACTTTCCTTTTATGGTAGCTCCTATAATGTACACATACTGTTATGAAAAAACAAGAACCATAACATTTTATCAGTCAAATTATAGTCATTGAATTAGAAATTCCTATTTAAATAATCTGCTGTTGAATCGTAACATTTATTTACCTTAAGGATTTCACACAGATTTTTAAACTGACACTTCTGGTTAATGGTTAAATATCTGAGTGTGAGCCAGTCAACCTCAGATCATATACTAGCACTATTAGTTAGAACATGACAAATATAACTGTCTTTGAACATTAAATTTAGTGGGAACTGTGTTTATCGTATTTAATTGTTAAAGTTACCTGTATTCACAACAAAGATAGCTTGGAATTTAATAGATAGGACATCTTAACTACCATTGTGAAAATCAGTATTTTTCCTTATGGGGGGAAGCATGACTCATTTTATTGCAAGAAAGGCCATTTTTTTTGTTTAACGATCCTGTAATGCAAACGGACAGTTCAACAAGTATTTTTTAAAAGAAGAAAGATGATTTGCATGTTGAAACAGAGTGACTGCAGTTCTTATTTACCTTTAGTAATAGATTTATCAAATCAGAATAGGTTCTGTAAACCTCATCCGTTCCCTGTTTTTCCTGTGATGCATAGCCAGCCTCCTGTTGGTTTCATAAAAATTAGTATTAACTCTGTTGTTAAAATAAAATTATATGTATTTAGATAGCTGAATTGTTTATTCCAAAGATTTTAATGTAAATAATTCCTTTTTTCCTTCTCCATATTTAATTTAGGTACTATTTTATGAGTATTTCTACTGTTTACTTGTCTTTTCAGGGTCCCTAACTAAGACACATGAATCTAGTTTTATTCAAAGGTGGATTTACCAGAATCATTCTAACTGAAAAGGAGTCTATTTTAATTCTTTTTGTTTTTCTTACAGCCACAAGAAAATTTTTAGATTTTAAATAATTCCTATGCAAGATACCTGAAACTCTCAGTATATAGTTAAGAACTCAGAGTGTTGGTTTTTTTTTTTAAGATTTATTTATTTATTCATACAAGCACTGGGTACAGTCAGATGTGCGGGAGGGTGAGAGGATTCACCAGAGCCAGAGCGGGGAGCAGAACAGGAAGAAAGACCCCGAAGTACACTGCTGAGGGGAGCAGCGGGTGGCAGAAGAGGTCTGTGTGCCATGTGGGAACCTCCCGCGGGTGGCCGGGGATTGAACCGGCGCTGCAAGAGGCTGCAGCAGCTTCACAGCAGCTTCGCAGGCCAGCGCTCAACCGCTGTGCCACCAGGGGAGGCCCAAAACTCAGAGTTTTTAACAGCTATGAAGTGAGCTAAGGTTTTTCAGTAGAAATTTATGGATAAAGAAAGAAATTTCCAAAAGCAGTTTCGGAAGGCAAAATTAGTGTGTAAATGAGAATTCTGTGGGGTAAGAGTAGTCAGTGGTTATTTTTTCTGAAGATTTCTTGTTTGCTTGTTCTCTATTTCCCCTACCTTGGTGCTGGAGCTTATGGTCAAGTGTACAAACATTGAGTCAGTCAATTCTGGGTTTGTGTCCAGGCTTTGTTACCAGCTAGCTGTGCTGACTTCTGAAAAATAATCGAACCTTTGTAAACTTCAGTTTTCTTGTTTGTAAAATGGAGCTGTTGGGTTGTCGGAAAATTTATGCTGTGTTTTTCATGTGTCGTGACTTTCCAACAACCTAATATAATGATCTCTGTAAGGACTGTGCATATCAAAAAAATGACAATGCATTAAGATATGCACACAATCACTGCTAAGTTGATGCAGGTTGTTTCTCATATTGTTACTTTTTTTTTTTATTTTATGTGTTATTTACACCATTCTTCATTTTTGTGCACTGTATGGAACCTTCCCCTTTCCTGGGGACCACCCTGTTACACTTTCTCATCTTGGTTGTCGTCCCTGTGAAATTCCCACCTCCAGTTCACCCCTCTACCATCACCGTAGTTAGTCCCTTGTGTTGTTCCCACCCGTTTTGATCCCCCCCAACCCCCCCTCCGGTAGAATGTCTCTGGTTTATAGTTACCTGTTGATTTTGATATTTACTTTATTATAATTACTTTTTTCCCCCTAAACTCTTATTTGGATCCTCTACATTCCTCCTAAAAGTGAAAACATCCAGTATTCTTTTTCTTTCTGGCTTATTTCACTGAGTATGATCCCTCCCAGCTCCATCCATGTTGCTTTGAATGGCATGAGTTTATCTTTTTTGATTGCTGAGTAATATTCCCTTGTGTATATGTACCACATCTTCTTGATCCAGTCATCTATTTGGGGCATTTGTATTGTTTCCATAGCTTACCTATTGTAAATAGTGCTGCAATAAATAGGGGTGCAGGTGTCCTTTTGAATTAATGTTTTTGTGTCCTTTGAGTAGATACCTAGGAGTGGAATTGCTGGATCATATGGAAGCTCGGTTTTTAGCAGTTTGAGGAACCTGTAAACAGCTTTCCATAGTGGTTGCACCAGTTTGCATTCCCTGCTATTGTTTACTTGTATTATGGCTGATCCCATCACATTTTGCTTACATTGTTTCAGTAATATCCTAATTACTGCATTTGTGTTCTCATATCTTTAACACCCAAATTTCTCTTTGTAAGTCTGTCTTCCACATTATCACCAGTTAGCTTTCTACAAACATTATTTATTATATATCAGGTTCTCTGTTTGTCATAGCATATATTGCCTTTTGCAGTCTAGCCTTGACTTTCCTTTCCTGGCTTAAGTACAACCATTTCATGCCTGCATAGTCTTTCTCCTTATTTCCCCTGGTCTTGCTACTCAGGACTAGTAGTTATATAATTATGCTGTCCACATTCATGCTTGTGTCTTGCTCTCTTTATTTGTTGATAGTCTTCCACTTTTTTACTTGGCAAAGTCTAGTTATTACTAATTCTTCTGGATTACCCCTTCATGTAAATTCCTTGAAGTCAGGGACCAAGTCTTAACTCATTTTTGTATCTTTGTCCCCTTTGTTTAGGCTGGTAGAATTGTTTAATGACTGTAACTGGTAATATTTAAGTATTTTTAGGTGAGCTATTTTATAAGCTTCTTTAGTAGGAGGGTATATTGGTGACTTGCACTTGTCATACTTTGATTGATGTGGACTCTTTAAAATGTGCTGTGCTAATTGACATATATGTAAATGCAGAGATTATTAGTGATCCAAGGATTAGTGGATTCTTTATTATTTTATAGGAGTCTCAATGTATTATTCTTTTGTGTTAAATGGATGGGCTGAACCCCTCCCTTCCTACATGGTTGTGAGCATAACACTTATAGTACCTCCTAAAACATGAGTTTATGTTTTGATTTGCTTTTTTACCCCAGTGATATATTGAATTGGAAGTTGAAAGTTGCCTACTCTAGGTATTCATGATAACTTCAGTTTCTTGAGTTTCTTGAGGAGGGAGGTAGTGTGACTTCTCTGGTCTGTCCTAACAAATGGCATGACCTTTAAAAATTCATTAAAAGTCTCTGAACTTGGATTTTTAATATGTAGTATGTTGTAAAGGATCTTACTTGCTTTACCTTTTTTGAGACATCCATTTCTTCCTCCCAGAAACCTCACAAACAGCACTCCTTCTTACAGTTGTTTTATACCACAACCATTAAATTGGAAATAGGAGAATTTTATGCTGGGTTATGGCTAGTTCCCTGTTCCCTCCTCCCTTGTCTTTTGGAACTTTGAAAGGAGATCAGTTATGATACAGTTTTTTTTCCTTTGTTCTCTCATTCCTCAGTCCATTTTTGTTCCAGGGATGAATTTGAAAGCTGGTGTGTTGGGAGTCAAGTATGAGAAAGAAAGATAATTCATTTGTGTTAATCAGGGACATTCCATGCTTTGGGGAGATTTTATAGAAGTGTTTCCTGTTGACTTTTGCTGTCAGGAGGAGACAAGCACTTTTACTTTCTTTTTAGTTTATTATTTTTTTCTTCTCTGCTTTCTAAGGTCACTTTATAAGTAAGTTTCTAAATACTGCCACCAATGTGTTGTTTATTAGTATTAGGTATTTAGTACTTTTTGTTCTTATAATGTGCTAAGTAGTTTCAGTAAAGAAAATTCTTTGCAGGGACCCAGAATATAATAAACTACCTCTTGTTGGACATTTTTTAAAAAATTTAATTTATATTTTTAAAGATTTATTTATTTATGCATACAAGAACTAGGGGCTAGGCCAGTGGTGTGGGGGTGGTGGTGGTGGTGAGAGGATTCACCAGAGACAGAGTGGGGAGAAGAACAGGCAGATCTACTGAAATACACTATTGAGGGGAAAAGGGAGAGGTCTGCTGAGCCATGTGGATTAGCTCTCTGGCCTGGGATTGAACTCAAACTGCAGTGGCTAGTGATAGTTTGATATGCTGAGATGTAAACGCTAGGGAGGCCCATATGAATAGTACCTCTTTGAACATTCATGTACAAATATTTATGAGTGTGTTTGTGTATCTTATATATGTGTTTTCATTTATCTTGGATATATACCTAATTGTAGAATTGCTGAGTCACGTGATACCTCTTGTGTTTAACTTTTTTTTTTCTTTAAAGATTTATTTATTTATTTATACAAGCACTGGGTACAGTCAGAAGCGCAGGAGAGTGTGAGAATTCACCAGAGCCAGAGGGGAGAGCAGAGCAGGCAGAGTGACAAAGTACACTGCTGAGGGGAGCAGCGGGCGGCAGGAGAGGTCTGCTGCGCCATGTGGGTATCTCCCTGGCCTGCCAGGAATTGAACCTGTGCTGCAGAGGCTGCGGACAGCTTCACAGCGCTGCGCTCAACCCACTGTGCCACCAGGGAGGCCCTGGTTTTTTTTTTTTTTTTTTTTTTAAGATTTATTTATTTATGCATACAAGAACTGGGGTACAGGCCAGAGGTGTGGGAGGTGAGAGGATTCACCAGAGACAGAGTGGGGAACAGAACAGACAGACTGACTGAAATACACTGCTGAAGGGAACAGCGGACGAGTCAGGAGAGGTCTGCTGCGCCTTGTGGGTTACCTCCCTGGGTAGGAATCGAACTTGTGCTGTAGTGGCTGCGGATAGCTTCATAGGTTGCGCCTTGACCCCTTGCGCCACCAGGGAGGCCCTGCACTGAATATTGAAAACAAGCGAAGTAGTAGAAAGAATGAGGATTTTGAAGGTGGACCAGCGATTGAAACCCAGCTCTGCCACTTAGTTGGGTAATCTTGGGCAAGTTACTAAATATAAGGTTTTGTGGGTCTCATATTTCGTGTATGTAAAACAAGGCTAATGCCTACCTTTTTGCTTTTCTGTAAAAGTTAAATGGGATATGTGAAATGCCAAACACTGTAGGCATTCAACCTTGGTAGCTACTATTATTAGTGGAAATTGAAGCCAGGAAGGATGTTGCCTTATTCAAAGTAACAAAGGAAGTTATTGTGTTTCATTAATTCCAAGAAGCACATTTTTTTTTTTTTTTTAATATTCTTACATTTCTGAAATCCAGATACACCTTACAATAGCTTTTGGCTGTGCGGCACTTGTCATTGTCCTAGAACATGCATTGAACTTGCAGAATAGGTATCAGCAGACTTAGAAGAAAATCCCAGAGATGATGGTTGGAATACAAATGTTGGATCACCTGGGCATGGAGGATGATATCAATAACTGATTCAAATAAATGATTCAGAAGAGTTCAACTTTGAATGTGACCAGCTTATGCAACAATTTGTTTCAGTCATTTTATAAAAATTATGCATAAGAGTAGTATATGTTAAAATCTGTCTTAATAAGTTTAAAAGAGATCTTTTCATAAGTAAAACAAAAATTGTCAACATTTTTTTCTTAGTGGAACATAAAGTGTATTGCAATCAGTGGTGGTTCATGTATGATGAAAACTAGAAGCAGCACTTCAGATATCAGACCCAGATTTTTTTCCTTCATTCTTGCAACAGTTGTTGCTTCACAGTCCAGTGTTCTTTCAAATTAGAATTTAAAAACTGTCAATCATGAGAAAACTGATGGCTGTAAGGAAAAAGACAAGTAATATGGAACTTTAACTGACTAAATGAATATAAATTTTACACATATGCTTCTACATTATGGTCTGTTATGGAGGGGAGACTAAGAATAGGAGATACAAACCAGGCAGAAGAGGAATTGAGGAAATATATTCTTTGATAATAAAATTTTTTGTTAGCGCCCATTGCTTACTTGAATTGAAAGGGTTAGGCTTTTTTTTTTTTTTTAAGATTTTTATTTATTTATTTATTTATTTATTTATTTATTTATTTATTTATTTATTTATTTATTCATTTATACAAGCACTGGGTACAGTCAGAAGCACGGGAGGGTGAGAGAATTCACCAGAGCCAGAGCGGGGAGCAGAGCAGGCAGAAGGACCGAAGTACACTGCTGAGGGGAGCAGCGGGTGGCAGGAGAGGTCTGCGCGCCATGTGGGACCCTCCTCTGGTGGCCGGGGAGCAGCCAGGGATCGAACTGGTGCTGCAGAGGCTGCAGGCAGCTTCACAACCCAGCGCTCAACCGCTGCGCCACTGGGAAAGCCCGAAAGGGTTAGGCTTTTAATATACTACCTCTGTCTATTGCTATTTAATGGTTTATGAGTTCATTGTTTATAGGTTCTTATCGGCTCCTAAAATTTGAAGATTTGGTCTCAGTGGGGTAGCTGTTGCAGCCCACTATAGAAATTGTTTTATAATTTATAAACTTGACTGGAGTATACTTTCCTGAGCTAGATGGAATTAAATATTAAGAACTAATAATAAAAATTACCCACCATTCAGTTAAGAGTAGAAGCACAGAAGAATTTTTGTGTGCACTTTCCCTCCATTTGGTCTTATTACCCACAAGCAGGTGTATAATTATGAGAGTGAAAGTGTCCTGTGTGATATGGCAGCTGTCATCAATTAGAACAAGCACCAGTTTAGAGGCCTACATTCTGAGTATGAATCCTAGGTTTTTAATCTCTTAACTGTGTGGCTTTGGACACAAATCACTTAAACTTTTCTGAGCCTCAGGTTTCTTATCTGTAAAATAGTAATTATATGTGTATATATATATGTACACTATACATAGTTATTTTGATAAGTAATGTATATAAAAGCTTTTCTCACATAGTGTGTGGAGCATAACAAGTGCTCAATAAATGCCTGTGAATTGTAATTTTGTTAAGTAATTGAGAACAGTTATAAGAAAATTCAGAACTTATGGTCTATGACTTATTCATTCCCTAAAGAGTTAGACTGTGACTTAAAAAAATATAATGAGCCTTGAAGATAAACTGTTTAACCAATGCTAAAGCATCTTACTCACTGAGGTCAGCAATCTGGGGTACCTTCCATCTTTCTGTGTATTGGTAATGATTCTACTATTGCTGGATGACTTCTGTAACTCCCAGCATGATACTTTTACATAATAATGTAGGGTGGAAGAAGAGGAGGGAAGCACAGTTTCTCCTTATGTAAAATTTCCCTCCCTTCATCTCCTTTGTTTCTATTATGGAAGGTAATTTCTGCCAGAAACCATCAGAGACTTTCCCTTATATCTTATTGGCTGAATTTGCTTCATGTGCCCATGTATGCTGAGCTGCAAAGGAGGCTGGGAATGCGATTATTTTCTTGTTTGTGTGGTCTACGCCAGCAAGAAATACTGTATTGGTGTAGTAAAATGACTTTTGCGCATTGCTGTTTTGTCCTGTTTGCCATATGAATCCCTTTCTAATTTAGTCTGTTTTCCCATAGAATTTTAAAACATGTGATAGGGGCCTCCCTGGTGGCCTAGAGGTTAAGTTTCGGTGCTGTCACTGTGACAGTCCAACTCCACGGCCTGAGTTCAATTCCCTGAGTTCAGTCCCTGGCCAGAGAGCTAACCCACATGGCACAGCAGACCTTTCCTGTCTCGCCTCCTTGGCAGTGTATTTCAGTAAATCTGCCTGCTCTGCTCCCCACTCTGTCTCTGGTGAATCCTTTTACCCCCTGTACCTCTGGCCTACACCCCAGTTTTTCTACAAAATCTATCAATCAATCGATCAATCAATCTTCAAAAAAACCAAACAAACACAAATATGTGAAAGATATATAGCTGGATTCCAGTTGTCCCAAGCAGATTGTGAATAAGGGACTCCTTGGACACCATTTGTTTCCCCTCCACCCAACTTCTTTTAAATTCAGTGTCTTAGATCAGGAGTAGGTTTTTATATTTGCCACAGGCAGTAGACCAGATGGCCTCTTAAGAGTCTTTTCTCAGGATTAAAAGTTGTTAACTATCTTGCCAGTTTTAGTCTTTTGACAGTTTGGGAAATGGTGGTCTAAGATCACTACAGCAGTTGTATTTTTGCTGAACTCCTTTTACTTCTCATGTGAAAACATTGGTAAGTAGTGAAGTAGCTAAACTGAAAGTCAGAAAGGGCAAATAAGAGCTAGAATTACTCCCAGTATAGTAAATTGCCCCCTAATAATTGAGGAATGGCATGTAAGTATGAAGCCTTTCACCTGAGTTGGGCTGTGGTGGTAAATTGATGTTTTTCTGTGTAACTTCTTGGAATGCTCATCTGAATCCCATGGATGCCATTCTGTTTTGTTGGTATCAGTCTTCTGGTATGATATGATGCATGAGCAGGAGTTAATTTAAATCTGGTATGTGCTGTTGGCTCTTCAGTGACTAATTTGGGAACTAGGCACAGAAATTTGTAATCTTCTCCTTTGTTCCATTGCTGCAGATTTCCTGTCATGTGTTGGTCAGGGCTAATTGAATAGCTTCTTAACTGATATTTTTACTTCATTTTATTGTGTCCTCGAAGTATTCCTTGGTCATGCTTTATTTTAACATTCCATTTGATCTCCTTTTTGGCATTCATGTATGAATCTCTTGTCATCCAGATGTTTTCCGTTTTGTGAACTTTGAAATAATCCCAACTCAAAAGAAAATGTTATTTCTGGTGTTATGAAGAGTGTTACCATGTCAGTGATCCCACAGAAACTATGGGAGTATGTATCCTTTGATTATACTTCAGTGGCATTGGTCCCCACCCCCATTGGAGGCTGGAGAACGGGAGTGAGAGGAAGACACTTTTTAATGTATACCCTTCTTTATTTTTTGAATTTTGAACTATGTGAATTTTACCTAAAACTAAGAATAAATGATTCAGTATTGGTAAACATATTATTGCATGTATTAAACACAACAGATACTGTAACATCAGTTGATGCTAAATGTCATTTTTAACTTTTAATTAGTTCTTAGTGTATTTTCATCACTAATAGACTTTAGAGTTTATTTCTAATATATTCAAGAATTAGGGAATACTTAATTTATAATCTTCTCATAAAATGACTGGTTTCCTGTTAGTTGGAGTTCAGAGCTGTGTACTGTAATGTTTCTTTTTGCATTATGGAAATTTTTTGTCCTCAATCAAGCAAATGTGTTAGGTGCCGAGATCCTGTCAAGTCTCAAACTTTATTTTAACTCACTATATCTAAAAGTTTTATGTTTTAGTAAGATTTAAAAGTTTTACGTCTTTCAAAACATTTCATTGGTAAAGTGTATTTTGCATTATTCGCCAACTTTCTCCATGGGAGAACTGTTTTCATCATAGAAATATTTTATGTAATGGTTTTCTTAGCTGTTTTGAGCTAATTGAATATTTTTAGAATTCATTTTCTTTTACTGCTTTCATTTTTCAAGTGGAGTGGTTGTTCTGCATATACACAGTGCATCCTGATTGATCAGTCCATACAAGACCCATACAAATTTACAGTTCCAAATACTCCATCCCAGACTTTGTGCTACATATTATAAACTTCACAATATGATGTTATTTATGCTTTAAACATAGTTATCTTTTAATGAGATTAAAGAAGGGAAAACTTTTTTTTATGCTTAGCATTCTTCTCTTAGTGAGACCAACAGTCAAGTAGTAGGCCTATTTGACTTCTCATTGGTATCATTTTCTTTGGGCTTAAGGACTTCCATCAGCACTTCTTTCCTTTTCCTCCCTCCCTCCTTCCCTCCATTCCCCCCCCACCTCCCTCTTAGATTTATTTATGCATAGGAGAACTGGGGTACTGGCCAGAGGTGTGTGGGTGTGTGGGTGTGTGGGTGTGTGGGTGGGTGGGTGGGGGAGCAGAGAGGATTCATCAGAGAGAGTGGGGAACATGAACAGGCAGACTGACTGAAATACACTGCTTAGGGGAGCAGCAGGGCGAGACAGGAGAGGTCTGTGCCATGTGGGTCACTTCCCTGGCAGTCTGGGGATTGAACTGCAGACAGCTTCACAGTGCTGTGCTTAACCCCTTGCGCCACCAGGGAGGCCCCCCCATCACCATTTCTAATGGGGTTCTGTTGATGACAGTTCTTTGCTTTCTTTTATCTGAAAAAGTCTTTATTTCCCTGAGTTTTGGAAGATATTTTTGTTGGATACAGAAATCAAGGTTGACAGTTGTGTATTGTCTTCTGTTCATCATTGTCTCTGATTAGAAGTTAGCCATTAATTGTGTACCTGTTCTTTTTATTTTTTTAAAAGATTTATTTATTTATGCATACAAGAGCAGAGGTGCGGAGAGGTAAGAGGTTTTACCAGAGATAGAGTGGGAAGCAAAACAGGCAGATCTACTGAAATATGCTGCTGAGGGGAGCAGTGGGCGAATCAGGAGAGGTCTGCTGCACCATATGAGTTAGCTCCCTGGCCAGGGATCAATCTCATGCTGCAGTGGCTGCAGATAGCTTCATAGTGCTGAGATTTAACCCCTTGGGCCACCAAGGAGGCCCTGTGTACCTGTTCTTTTCTTGGTTGGGACTTACTGAGTTTTCTGGATCCATCGGTGATGCTTATGGGAAATTTGGGCCATTATTTCTTTGAATTTTTTTCTGCCCCATGCTCTTCTTTCTTGTTGAACTCTAATTACGCATGTGTTAAACTTATTGCTAGTAAGTCCTGTTCTTTAGATTAGGTAATTTCTGTTTGTTTTCTGGTTCATTGGCCCTTCTGTAGTTTTCAGTCTACTTTTCAGTTTGTCCAGTGAAGTTTACATTTGTAATAGCTGTTTTAAAACTGTTGCTGGCTATACTTAATATTGGAATTTTATGGTCTGTTTTTTATGAGTGCTTACTGCCCTGATAATGGATCACATTTACCTGCTTGTTTGCATATCTTAACTTTTTTATTTGGATATTGTGGATCCCATTATAGGAAGTCTCAATATGTTGTCTTCTTTAAAGAACTTGACTATTGTTCTGGCAGGTTTGAAGTTATTTTTGATCCTTTCAGTTGGTTTTATTTTGTATTATAGGCCTACTTTGTCTAAGACTTGGTATTTTTTCTTTTTTTCTTTTTATATTCCTCATACAATTGCAACCCCCTTATTTTGACCCCAATCCCTCCCCTCCCCGCCCCCCACCCCCATAGAGTGTCTCTGGTTCATAGTTGTTTGTTGATTTTGATTTTTACTTTCTTATAGTTATTCTTTTTCCTGGTCCCTTATTTAAGTTTTCTAGATTCCTGCTATGAGTGAGACCATCCGGTATTTTTTTTTCTTTCTGTCTTATTTCGCTGAGCATGATCCCTTCCAGCGCCATCCATGTTGCTGCAAATTGCATGTGTTTATCTTTTTTTGAATGCTGAGTAATATTCCATGGTGTATATGTACCACATCTTCTTGATCCAGTCATCTGTTTTTTGGGCATTTGGGTTGTTTCCAAAGCATAGCTATTGTAAACAGTGCTGCTGTAAACATAGGGGTGCAGGTGCTCTTTGGAATTGATGTTTCTGTGTCCTTTGGGTAAATACCTTAAGACTTGGTATTTTTTCTAATATGTGACCTTTCAGGGTTTCAGCTGAATGCCTGAGTGCCCAAGGTATACAGCAATGTCTCTACTCTAAGTGAAATTCCAGTATTTCTTTTTTTTTTTTTTTAAAGATTTATTTATTTTTTATTTATTTATACAAGCACTGGGTACAGTCAGAAGCGGGGGAGGGTGAGAGAACTCACCAGAGCCAGAGCGGGGAGCAGAGCAGGCAGAAGGACCGAAGTACACTGCTGAGGGGAGCAGCGGGCTGCAGGAGAGGTCTGCGTGCCATGTGGGACCCTCCTCCGGTGGCCGGGGGAGCAGCCCGGGAGCAGCCTGGGATCGAACCGGCGCTGCAGAGGCTGCGGGCAGCTTCGCAACCCAGCGTTCAACCGCTGCGCCACCGGGGAGGCCCAATTCCAGTATTTCTTGATGGTTTGCAGCTTCTGATATCTGTTCAGATCCCAGATCTATGACAGTGGCTCTGTAAGGCCTCGTGGAGTCTCAGCCTGTTTTATATGTAGCCCACAATTCAGCAAGAGATGCTCAAGGAACCCTGATGCAGCTATATGGAGGCACCCCTTACACATTTTTGCCTTCTTTCTGCTAATCTGTCATATAAATCCTAACCATTCCAGTAGTCCACATCTCTGTGTCTAAAATTCAATGAGACCATCATGCTTAACTTAGGCTACACTTCTGTGATGCAGTTGGGGAAGTGTCCCTGTAGAAAGCTGGAGCGTATGTGGTATGTAACTCCTGTGTTACCAGTTGTTTCATACCTGAAGATAATAGTCATGTGTTTTTATGTTTTCTTGTAATTTATTTTCTTTCTTTTGCATAGAAGAACTGTATTTTAAGATGGGGGGGAGGAGAGGGAGGGTGTGGGAGGTGGGGTGGGGAGCTGTGAGAGGGTTCACCAGAGACAAGAGTACAGAGCAGAACAGGCAGATTGACTGAATGAAAAGACACTGCTACGGGGAGCAGCAGGTGAGACAGGAAAAGTCTGCTGCACCATATGTGGGTTAGCTCCCTGGCCAGGGATTGAACTCAGGCTGTAGCAGTGATAGTGCTGATACTTAACCCTTACGCCATCACGGAGACCCTATTTATTTATTATCTAGCACCATTGTTCTCCCCTCAGGTATCGTCCCCGTGGTTCTCCCATCACCACGTCCCTTGTACTCTTCCCTCCCCTATTTTAGCCCTTCTCACTCCCCCTCCTCTGCTGTACGACTCAGCTCAGCTTGCAAGTTTTGTTTTTCCTGACCCTTTGTTTGGTTTTGCTATTCTCCCCCTATAAGTAAAACCATTTGATATTTATATGTTTCCTTCTGAAGAATCAGATTTTTGTTCACTTTGACTGAGGTTACTCGAGGAAAGCTAGTCTAGTCCTATTACTTCATTATGGCTAAAAATGTAGTCCACTTCTCAGATGTATTAGAAGATATTTATCTTTAAATACATAAGATTATATATTTCTACATATTTAATATCTACAATCTTAATCCCCTGCTTCTGGATATATGAATTTAGATAGCCCATAAATAAATGTATGTATGCTATAACAAAGGAATTTTTTTTAAAGCCTTCCCTCCCTGCACTCCCTCAACCCAAGCTGTCCATACCTACTCCAAGCCCTCTCCTTTTGCTCCTGCCTTTGTTTTCCTTCCTCTTTTCCATATGGCAGGAGGAGTACAGGACCCCACATCTACAATCCTGGGCATTTAAGGCACTTGGAGGCTCTGGGTAATGGGAGGGTAACCAGAAATATTTAAAATGTTTAACAACTCTTAGGTCAGAGACACACATCAGCCTTAAGTGCTGATAAGGATGGGGGAGGGGAAAGGGGAAATCCTTTTTTTCTTATATTTTAAAAGAACAGGCTTATTAGGAAAAGGAGAAAGAAAGAGGTGCCTGAATAGTCATAGGCAGGCAGGAGAGCTTAAGAGTACTTCAGGGGGACCTTTCTGGTGGCACAAGGGTTAGTCTCAGCACTATCAAACTGTCACCAGCCACTGCGGCATGAGTTTGATCTCTAGCCAGGGAGCTAATCCACATGGTACAGCAAGACCTCTCCTATCTTGCTTGCTGCTCTCCTTGGCAGTGTGTTTCAGTGGATCTGCCTATTCTGCTCCCTACTGTCTCTGGTGAATCCTCTCACCCCTCACACCTCTGGCCGATACTCCAGTTCTTGTATGCATAAATAAAAATAAATCTGAAAAAAAGGAATACAGATATGAAAAATGTTAAAAAAAAATTTCAGGTGCAAAATTTTGGGGGAATTTTTGAGGTAGCACCTGGTATGTATGTGTACAGTGGTTGTTGACTGCCTGTACAGTGTATGGTTATATATATATATATATATCCTTAAATATAAATATATATATATTTAAAAGATTTATTTATTTATGCATACAAGAGCTGGGGTGCAGGCCAGAGGTGGTGGGGGCAGCTGAGAGGAATCACCAGAGACAGAGTGGGGAGCAGAACAGGCAGATCTACTGAAATATACTGCTGAGGGGAGCCTCGGGTGAAACAGGAGAGGTCTGCTGTGCCATGTGGGTCAGCTCCCTGGCTGGGGAGCTGCAGTCACTACCAATAGCTTCATAGTGCTGAGACTTAATAACCCTTGTGCCACCAGGGAGGCCCCTGAGGATTATTTTAAATAAATTGGCAGCACAATGTTTTCAGTGCCTACCATGTCCAGACATTGTAGATGGAATATAATATCTCATTTCAAGAAATACTGCTTGAAATAAATATTGAGGAAGAGATAAAAGATTGTTCTTTGCAGATCTTTCGGTCTAGCTGATTAGTGCAGGAGTGAAAAAAAGATCCATGTTCTAGGAGCTTCATGTTTTTTTGGGATTGTTGAAGGGTTGTATGAAATCCTGGACCTTCAGCAAACTTACAGCTCTTTTAATACTTTTACTTGAGATTTAGGTTATATTTGGAGGTAGTGCCTCAAAAATACCTTATCTGTCTTAATTTGTTATAAGTTAAGATCAGGCAGTCTTAGACCAGTGACTGAGTAAAGGATATAAGTTTTTGAATAGAGCTAAATCTTGCGATTGGAAAGGTTTTTTCCTGGCCACATCATCATGCTTATTTTTAACTTTTTGGCAATGTAGCTAAAATAAAATATACTTCACAAAGAGCATAGAATCATCTCAAAATGGGTGGTAGAAATGAGTATAATCTTATACTTTATATCAATTAATTAACTCACTTTAATAAAACAATTCTTTGCATATTTGAAACCAATAAGTTATAAAAGTTAACTGAAATTCTTCATACCTAGAAAATAATTGCAGTTAACTAATTAATTGCTTTGTTTCATCTTGTTTAGCTATATGCATATGCACAAATAATCTTCTGAGGAGACATAGTAAATCTACACTTACTTTCAGGAAAACAATCAAATTATCAAAGTTTCGTTAGTTTATATAACAAATATAAAAGAATAGTAACATTGTGAAGCCTTGTTAAAATTTTTAAAAGGGGCCTCCCCTGGTGGTGCAGCGGTTGAGCGCTGGGCTGCGAGGCTGGCCACAGTCTCTGGCGCGCCAGTTCGTTCCCCGGCCGCCGGTGAGGGTCCCACCAAAAAAAAAAAAAAAAAAAGAAAAAAGGCTTTGACAATAGTCTATTTTGTTAATGTGGTGTCTTGGTCATTACATGGATTTAGATCTAGTATACGTGTAGGGCCTCCCCGGTGGCACAGCGGTTGAGCGCTGCGTTGCGAAGCTGCCCGCAGCCTCTGCGGCGCCGGTTCGATCCCCGGCTGCTCCCCGGCCACTGGAGGAGGGTCCCACATGGTGCGCAGACCTCTCCTGCCGCCCGCTGCTCCCCTCAGCAGTGTACTTCGGTCCTTCTGCCTGCTCTGCTCCCCGCTCTGGCTCTGGTGAATTCTCTCACCCTCCCGCGCTTCTGACTGTACCCAGTGCATGTATAAACAAACAAACAAACAAACAAATAAATAAATAAAACATGCCTCTAAAAAAAAATAAAATAAAAAAAAATTAAATAGATCTAGTATACGTGTATTAAAATTAAGTCTTCAAGTCTCCCATATGTTATACATCATTATAAAGGAAGGGTAATGGATAGAAAAAGAACTTAGTGCTTTATTTTATTTGATTAACTGTTATGCAGAAGACTGCGAAAAGTTTATGTTGTATCTTAAATGTGCAATGTACTTAAAGGGTAAGGAATAAGATGTATTTTGCTGTAAATATGTTTAAAGACAAATAACATAATAAAAATTGTTTTAAAATATGTTAACCTTTATTTGCATTCTATAGAAATAGAAAAAGACTTCACTTGATTAAAATGTTTAATATAGGGCCTCCCCGGTGGCGCAGCAGTTGAGTGCCGGGTTGCAAAGCTGCCTGCAGCCTCTGCAGCGCCGGTTCAATCCCCGGCTGCTCCCCGGCCACCTGAGGAGGGTCCCACATGGCGCGCAGACCTCTCCTGCCGCCCGCTGCTCCCCTCAGCAGTGTACTTCGGTCCTTCTGCCTGCTCTGCTCCCCGCTCTGGCTCTGGTGAATTCTCTCACCCTCCCGTGCTTCTGACTGTACCCAGTGCTTGTATAAATAAATAAATAAAAATAAATCTTAAAAAAAAATAAAATGTTTAATATATATTCTCTACTATGATCTCAAAGGAATGTGTATTCTACTATAATGAAAGATTTACTGACATTAGTAAGACATTACTAATGAATGTCTCCCACTCTTTTCCTGGCAGAGAAAACTTGGCATCTTAAATTGTATCTAAACATCATATACTCATAGATGAAAGTGTTTAAAGTCATGGTGTTTAAAGGTGAAGTTTATTATGGATTTCCTGACAAGACGATTTTGGCAACTTGTTTAATATTGGTAAATCTTAATGGAAAGTAATTTTTTTTACTTAAAAATGGAGTTTCAGTTGGGGATATTAGCCCTTCAGGACTTTTTGTGTCTGTGTATGCCATAATATCAAAACTTGAAAACTGAGAAGACATATTGGTTTTCTTTCAGCATGTACTCTTCACTAAGGTGACTTAAATACTATTTAAAGGATATTATAGAAAGCAAAGGAGGGTTTCTTGTAACTCTTCATCTTAGGGCCTATTTCATGATGAACTTGGACTTCAGTTTCTTTGTGATAATAGTTATCTCTTCAGATAACTCACTTTGATGACGTTATTTCTCTTTATAGTAGTACATCAAGATGAAGAAAGCAAAGAACATCAAAGATGCCCCATTAAAATAAGTCAGGTGGTCAGTGCACGTAACTAGAGGAAAAAGTAGCAGTTTTAGATTGTGTTTGATCAAAGAGGTGATTTTCCCTAAACCCTGTGATGTTGGGAAGTGGTGGGGAGTGAGTGACAGGGGAATGATGATTATGTGATGAGGAAGTGCATAGAACTTTTCCAAATACTTGAATATTTGAAAGATATTGAATATTTTGAATATTTGAATACTTGAATATTTCAAATATTCAAGTGATACGAAGTGATATTACTGTTGAAAAAATAATTTTTTTTAGCCTCCACCAAACTGCCCATGTCCATACCCCAATATACCTCCCTCTACCAACTCCTCCACCCTTCACCATATTCCCTTTAGGAACCATTACTTCTTTTTTTGCTGAGTTCACATTTTTATTTCTTCTGTTGATTGTGTGTATTTTGGGGGGTAGGGGAGGGGATCTGTATTTTCCAGATGAGTGAAAGTATCTGAAATCTGTCTTACACTTTTTGACTGATTTTACTCAACATAATTACCTCAAGATCCATCCATTTTTGTCCCAGATGCCATCATTTCATCTTTCTTCACAGCTCTGTAATATTCCATTCAATAGATGCTCCACAGTTCTCTGTCCATTCATCTGTTGAAGGGCCTTTGGGTTGGTTCCATGATTTGGCAGTTTTTTTTGTGAGTGGCTTAGAAGAACTGAGGTGTAGGCCAGAGATACAGGAGGGTGAGAGGATTTACCACATTGGATCCGCAGTGTGGGGAGCAGAACGGTGGATTTACTGAAATATGCTGCTGAGGGGAACAGTGGGCGAGACAGGAGAGGTCTGCTGCACTATGTGGGTAGCTCCCTGGCTGGGGATCGAACTCACGCTGCAGTGGCTACGGATAGCTTCATAGGTTGTGTCTTAACCCCTTGCTCCACCAGGGAGGCCCTGAAGAATCTTGACTTACACATCCCCTAGTGCTGTAAGACATGAAAAATACAAGTGTATAGGATTAAAAATGATATACCATTGTCATCACTAAAAGTTGCAAGGTTGTTAGTTATAATAAAATCATTGTTGCTTAATTACTCTAGAAATCATCACTTATAAAAGTAATAGAAAATAAAGCCCATTCATAAGAACAATTACAAAAGAAATTTTTTTTGAGGAACACGAAAGAAGATAAGAATTAATTTAGAAATATGTACCATGTTCTTGGATGCAAAGACTCAGTATCATAAAGTATCTGATCTCTCTAGCCTCTAAATACAATGATCTCAAAAACCCTTTTTCTTGTCAAGTTAAAACCAAAATAAATCCTAGAAATAATACTGCAGAATTGAGGCTGCAAGAGGCAGGGGGTGGGAGCACAGTAGTCTATGGTGCTTGGATGGTGGGTGTGGTGTGGTAACATACATCTGAAAAGGTATGACCCTGTACCCTAAATCACAGACAATGTTGTAAACCAAAGTTACCTCAATAAAAAATATAATTAATTCCCCTTAATAAAAAAATAAACGTCATCTCAATTCTCTGATTTTGTGATTCTGAATAATTCTAGAAATCCTTGAATGCAAATATTAACTTCTTCTGATAAAGATTGAGGCCTTCCTTCTACCAGCTGATTTTATATAAGTACCTTCTCCAGTAGTTATCTTGTCAGAGTTCTTGTAAATCTTGTCAGATGACTCAAGTTCTTCATTCACTCTTAATACATTTAAAAGTTATTGTTAATTCTACAGTAGCCCATTCTTTCATGTCTTCTGTTTTCTGACATGTACCCTCTCTGTTTCCCTGTTGCTCCTTTTGGAAGTCCTTCTAGGAAATTAAGGTTAACAAATAAAGAGTGCTGGAGACCAGCTCCAGCTAGATGTCGTGTCAGGGGTCTCAGAAAGGAGATGACGGCGTTGGTGAAATCTTGGGGGGCTGAGGGGAAGTGGAGTGAGGTAAACACAGACACCTTTCGTGCAAGTGTCTCCTACTGAGGATCTCAGCGGGTCTTTATTTATACCTTAAGGTGGGTCTTTATTTTTTTTTTTTTTTAAGATTTATTTATTTATTATTTATACAAGCACTGGGTACAGTCAGAAGTGTGGGAGGGTGAGAGAATTCACCAGAGCCAGAGCGGGGAGCAGAGCAGGCAGAAGGACCGAAGTACACTGCTGAGGGGAGCAGCGGGCGGCAGGAGAGGTCTGCGCGCCATGTGGGACCCTCCTCCGGTGGCCGGGGAGCAGCCAGGGATCGAACAGGCGCTGCAGAGGCTGCGGGCAGCTTCGCAACCCAGCGCTCAACCGCTGCGTATGGTGGGTCTTTATTTATACCTTAAGGCGAGCAGTGAGATTACATCAACATAAGCATTGAAGCAGAACAAAGACAGTCATTACATATTTTCTCATGAAACTATAGAGACTCTCTTGGTCTCATACCAAAAGGGCACTTCTTTAATCTGATTAAGAAAAACAACAGGGACAATTACTCTCCTTGGTACAACTCATTTTCTAGCATAATCAATTGTCTAAGACAGTACAATGTTCAGTAACAATCAATCATCCTGTCAAGCTTTCCTTATTTCGGAGTGGACTTGAAAGTCCATTGTTATGCTTTATTACTAAAATCAGCCCATTCCCTAGCGCTCAATTAATCTAGCCTATTTATCAGTTACTTCAAAGTGATCTAAAATAACTCATTAATACTGTTTTAATTCTACAGAAGTCTAACTTTTAACTAGAAATACCTAACCTCCACACAATCTGCGAACTGTTAACCTTTCGCATACACCAGATGTACTGTTGCCACAAACACGTATGCCCAGGTTAGGCTCTGGTTTCCAAGCACAGTTGGTTCAGGGCAGCTTGTTCTTCCTAGTTCTCAGGGCCAGGACATTTCTATCCTAACTATATCTTTAACAATTTTTACTTCTTTTGTGATAGTTCATGCGTAGGAACAATAAGCCAGTTGTCACCTGGGTCCGAATTAGGTTTTCACAAGCCAATTTATAACTAACTTACGTTCCGCATTAACCAAGAACAAACTGGAGAGCATTAGCACGCATTGCCATGGAGACTCCCTTATTCAGATCTTCTGGGAAGTTCAGGACTCCCCTCTTCTCGGGAGTCTCCCCCAATGCCTGGACCTTGTCAAGAGACAGCATGGGTAGCGCCGCCTACAGCAAAAGAGCCTAGTGGTTTTGGGAAATGGTAGTCTTTATATATGGAGGATGTACTGTAGACAGTGGAAAGGAAGGGAGTAAAGCAGGAGAGAGTGTAAAATTGGTTATTACCCTGTTTACTTGTCCTTATTCTCTTTGTCAGTTCATTTTTATCATTAGTTTTTTATAATGTTTATCATGAAAAAACTCAGATAAAATTAATTTTAGCTTTTTCCCCAGTTCTTCCCTCTTCCTAACTAGAGCGACTAAATACTTACTAGCAATTTTATGTGTCTTTTAATTGCTCTTATCTGTACTTTCTTCATTTATGAATGGAAATTGCCTTTTCTGGTTACTTCATAGAATTGTTGTGAAGATCAGATGGGACATGATGGGAAAGGACTTTGAAAAACTTGAAGTGCTTTACCAAGGGTAGTGGGGGAGGGAAGGGTAGAAATATTACTGTTTCCACCTGAAAGTCTGTAGCTCATTCTGTTGCTAGGTCGCCTCTAGGTAACTGTATTCTATTGAAATGTAAAGAAACTGTATTTTTAAATTTGGAATTCTACCATTTAGTACTCTGGCTCTCTTGCTTTACATTAGTAGGTTTGTACTGTCTTTTCTGATTAGGAGTAGCAGAGTAATGTGATAATACCTTGTGTTTTATTTAATTGCCAGGTGTAAAGTGTGCGTAGTGTTTCTCACTAATGACAAGCGGCAGGCCAATTGAGCTGGACTAGAATTACACTGCTCGCTTCTAGCACCTATATCCCGGTCTGCATTTAAGATGAGTTCTGTGCACAGTGGGGAAGTGTGACTGTTAGGTCCTTAGGAGCCATTTAAAGCATTTCATAGCAGAAAACATTTCTTTGCAGTTTTTTTCTTTTAGCATTTACAGTGGTAGTGTTTAATGGGACCATAGGCACCTTTTTTCAGACATTGTAAAAGCAGAGTATGGAAGAGAGGTTTTTAAAAAATTTAAGCCTCTTATAAACCTCTGTAGGTGAATTTGCTTGATTCTTAGAATTTTTACAACAATCGCATACTAAGTTAAAGTAGCTTGCCTTAATTAGATTTTATGAATATCTAAGATAAATTTGCATACACTAAAAAAACGCTATGAAGTTTACTGATGTTAACAAGTTAACATGTTAAAAAGTTAGGCCCCTTTTCCTTTTTTGATATTTCTTAACTTTTTTCCTTGAAAAATATTTTTTCCTTTTTTTGGCAGTAATCTATATGTGTAGGCTTTAGGTTTGTTCATTTCAATCTCGTTGAGTTTCTGTGTACTAGGTATCTATATGCTTGGGAAGGCAGAAATGTATAAGAGAGACACAAATAGAGTTATTTTTAATATAATGTATTTAACAGTAAGACAGATAATGTGCTTTGGGAGTGTAGAAGATGGTGCTTGGTCAGTACAAGGACTCAGGCAGCAATTTCTAAAAGAGGTGATACCTAAACTCTTATACAAATGGAAGGAGGTTTTCAGAAATGATAACCCAATCATAAAATTTTATGTCATTCTTGCAGGTTCTGAGTACTGGTACTTAAAAGGGTTGTACTTAATTCTGTATCACTTTTATTGTTTTGTTTTTCAACTGTATTAATTTCTATATATTAAAATAATCTGTTTTAATGTATATGCTTTGATACATTTTAGTAGTTGTATGTAGAACATTTTCATCATCCTAAACTGTTTCCTTGTGCCCTCTGATGCCCACCCTCAGACAACTACTAAAATACTTTCTGTCATTATAGTTGTATCTTTCTTAGGATTTTGTATAAGTGGAACTGTGTAGTGGATACTTCTGTAATTGTTATCTTTTGCTTAGTGTAATTTTTTTTAGTGCAGTGTTTTTGAGATACATACATGTTGTTGTATATTGAGTTCATTCCTTCTTTTACTGATAAGTAATTTTCCATAGTAAGAGTATATCTCAGCTTGTTTAGCCATTCATAAGTGGATAGACACTTCATTGTTTCCAGTTGAGTTTTGGCTGCTGTGGAAATTTGTGTACAAATATTCATGTGGATTTGTTTTCACCTAAATGCCTAAGAGTGTGATTGCTGAATCTTTCAGTAAATATGTGTTGACTTTATAAGAAGTTGCCAAAATATTTTCAGTAGTGGCTGTGCTAGTTGGTATTCCTGTCAGCAGTGTATGAGCATTCCAGTTATGCTGCATTCACGTAAACGCTTCATATTGTTAATTTTCTTACCGTTAGTCATTCTAGTGAATATTTGGTGTTTTTCTCTGTCTAGTTTGCATTTCCCTGATGTCTTGTGATGTAAAGCGTCTTTTCATTGCTATTGGCCATTTAGATTATTGTTTTTTTTAAAGTGTTTATCATGTCTTCTGTCTATATTTAAAAATTGGGTGGTTTGCCTTCTTGCCCTTGATTTGAAAGAGTCCTTTATACATCCATATTACAAGCCCTTTGTCAGTTTTGCTTTTTCTCTAGTATCTGGCTTGCTTTACCATTTTCTTAATCATCTCTTTCAAAAAGTAATGTTTCCCGGGCCCCCTTGATTGCGCAGTGGTTGAGCCTCTGCCCGCAGCCTCTGCAGCGCCAGTTGCTCCCCGGCCACCAGAGGAGGGTCCCACATGGCACGCAGACCTCTCCTGCCACCCGCTACTCCCCTCAGCAGTGTACTTTGGCCCTTCTGCCTGCTCTGCTTCCCCCTCTGGCTCTGGTGAATTCTCTCACCCTCCCGCGCTTCTGACTGTACCCAGTGCTTGTATAAATAAATAAATAAATCTTAAAAAAAAAAAAAAAAAAAAGGTAATGTTTCCCAAACTTCGATGAAATCTGTTTTAACACATTTTTCTTTTATGGTTTGTCCTTTTCATGCCCTTAGTACTTTTTTATTATCCCAATGTCACAAAAAATTTTCCTATGCTTTCTTTTAGGAACTTAATAATTTTAGCTTTTAACTTTTTTTTAAAAGATTTGTTTGTTTATGCATGCAAGAGCTGAGGTACAGGCCAGAGATGTGGGGGGTAAGAGGATCCACCAGAGACAAAGCAGAGAATAGAACAGGCCGATTTATGGAAGTACACTGCTGGGGGGAGCAGTGGGCGAGTCAGGAGAGGTTGCTTCCTGGCCGGCTGGGGATTGAACTCATGTTGCAGAGGCTGCAGATTGCTTCATAATGGGGTACTTAACCTCTTGCGCCACCAGGGAGGCCCAGCTTTTAACATTTAGCATCATGATCCATTTCAAATTAATTGTTCTATCATCATTTATTGAAAATCCCTTTGAATGAGTTTTTGCTCCTTTGTTGAAAATCAGTTGGTATATATGTGCTTTCCTGAACACTGTATTGATTTATTGAACTAATCTTATGCCACTACCACTCTATTTGATACTATAGCCTTTTAGTAAGTCTTGAAATTAAGTCTTCCAATCTTTTTTTTTTTTTAAGATTTATTTATTTATGCTACAAAAGCTGGGGTGTAAGCCAGACGTGGGGCAGTGTGGGTAGCGGGGAGGAAGGTAATAGGATTCACCAGAGACAATGAGGGCAGAACAGGCAGATTGACTGAAATACACTGCTGAGGGGCGCGGTGGAGGAGACAGGAAAGATCTGCTGTGCCATGTGGGTCAGCTCCCTGGCCCGGGATTGAACTCATGCTGCAGTGGCTGCCGATAGCTTCATTATGCTGAGACTTAACCCCTTGTGCTACTAGGGAGGGCCTCACATTTAGGTTTTTGATTCACTCTGGGGTACTTTGTATTTGGAATGAGATGGAAGTCCAGCTTTATTATTTTGTATATGTCTATCCAGTGTACTAGCTCGTATCATTTGTTGAAGGGACTCTTCTTTCCTAATTGAATGGCCTTCGCATTCTTGTTGAAAACCAATTAGCCATAAATGCTGGGGTTTGTCCTTCGACTATCAGTTCTATTCCATACCAGTTAGACTTCACAGACATGTACAGACTATTCCACCCAACAAAGCAGAATATAATATTCTTCTCTAGTATACATTGGACCATAAGAATTACTGATAAATTTCAAAACATCAAAATCATATAGATCATCTTCTTTGACCACATGGACTAAAACTATAGAAATTAGTTAATATATGGAATACTTAGAAAATTTGAGATATGTGGAAATTAAAAAGCATGCTTTTGAATGCTTCAGAAATGACTAGGGAAGAAATCACTTGGGAAATTAGAATTAATATGAATGAAAACAAAAGCATAATATGCCAAAATTTAGGCTATGCCATGAAACTATTCGGGAAATACTATATTAAAAATGAATATTTCAGATCAACAACCTCGGTTTACTCTTAAGGAACTAGAAAAAGAAAAAAACAAACAAAAAGCCAGCAGAAGGAAGAAAATAATAAAGATAGATGAGAGAAATGAATAGAGAATAGAAAAATAATAGATTCAATGAGACCTAAGTTCTTCAAAAAGAGCATCAAACTGACTAACTTTTAGCTAGTCTTAGGAAAAAAGAGATGAAACAAATAATTAAAATCAGAAATGAAAGTGGACTATTACTCCCTATTCTACTGAAATAAAGATTGTAAGAGTACGCTGAAAAATTGTGTGCCAATAGGTTGGATATAGATGAAAATAGGCAACTTTCTAGAAACACACAAATTATGAAAACTGATTTAAGCAGAAATAGAAATTCTCAAAATACCTTTAACAAGGAATGATATTTAATTGGTAATCAAATATCCTTCCAACAAAGACAAATCTAGAATTGGATGGCTTCACTGGTGAATTTTACAAAATGGTTAAAGAAGGGTTAACACCAATCTGTATCAAGAAATAGAGGAGGAAACATTCCTGACACATTCTGTGAGTCTCTCATACCTTGATACCTGAGACTTGATACCTTGATACCTAAGACACATTAATGTCCTTTATGAACATGGATTAAAAAAAATTCTCAATAAAATACTGGCAAACTGAATCTTAACAACACATTAAAAGGTTTATAAATGATATATACTACGAATAAGTACGATTTACCTCAGGAATGCAAAGGTTGTTCAACTAAGAAAGGCAGTTCATGAACTACATCATATTAGTGGAAAGAAAGATAAAAACATGCGATCACTCAAGTAGAAGCAGAAAAACCGCTTGATAGAATTCACCACCCTCTCACAGTAAAAACACTTAGTAAACTGAGAACAGAAGGAAACTTCTTTTAACATGATGAAGGGCACATACGAAAAACCTGCAAGTAACTTAATACTCAATGGTAAGATTGAAAACTTACCCCTAATATCAGGAGCAAAGGGATGCCTACTTTGCCATTGCCATTCTCTTGTGACTTTGACATTCTATAATTTTATCTGGAAGTGGTATTTGTTTCATTAGTTTATTACTATTTAAGATATAAAAATTCATTTGAAATATTTGGTTACATATTTTGTCTGCTCCATGGCGACATTTTCCTCATGAATGTCCTTTTTAAATTTTCATTTGTGGGGGCCTCCCTGGTGGCTTAAGGGGTTGAGACACAACCTATGAAGCTATCTGCCGCCACTGCAGCATGAGTTCGTTCCCCGGCCAGGGAGCTACCCACATGGTGCAGCAGACCTTTCCTGACTTGCCTGCTGCTCCCCTGCACAGTGTACTTCAGTAGATGTGCCTGTTCTGCTCCCCACTCTGTTTCTGGTGAACCCTCTCACCGCCTGTGCCTCTGGCCTGTACCCCAGTTCTTTTTATTTATGAATAAATAAATCTTTAAAAAATTTTTCATTTGTGTAGATCCTATTCCTGTTTCCTCTTGTTTATTTATTTTTGAATCAAGAGGATTTTTCCTATATTACTTTTCAGGATATCGGAAGTAGGGTATCGGTAGCTAGCTGCTGTATTCCAAATTTATAGTGATTTTCTTTATGACCAGGGTTGTGAATATGAATTTATTTTTTTTCTCCTCAGCCAGAGAAGATTGATTGCTGCTGGCACACAGAGCAGGGCAGGCCTTCTCACTGTCTTTTTGCCACACCAGCAGCCTGATTTCAGCCAACAAAGCTTGTTTGCCTGATTCCAAATTTAGTACTGTCTCTACTTCTTCAAACTATGAACAGCAAAACTCCCTCCACCACTTCATGTCCTCTGATTTTTGCAAATGTGGTTTAAGTCTTATACCTCAGGAAGTGTGGTTGAGGAAATGTACACTCCCCTACCCTTCACCCACTTCACTGCCTTATTTTTACCATCTTTCTATAGTTCAGTGTTTTTCCTTTTGGCTTATCGTTCACTTTTATTTCATGTTTGCTAGTTTCATTGGAGATCATGTTTGCACTTATATTTTTTATTCTTTTGTTGCTTTTGGACTAATTCTGAAATGAGATTTTGACCTTACTCTGTCATCTAAGACCAGAAATACTTAACATGTATTTTTTGTAGTGCTTTGCATATCCGTTTTATCTAAATATTTAAACTGGATTAAATTTCATAATTACAAACTGTGGAATGTGATATTTTCACTATTTAACAAATACTTTTCTGGCAAGTATTTGTGCCAAGTCTGTTTAATACAAATAGTACTTATGTACAAAAGAGTACTGTTTAAGTATGCATCAAATCCTTATAGCAATCCTATGAGGTAAGTGTTCTTTTTATTACCATTTAATTGATAGGAAACCGAGGAATAGTTAGAAATATTAACTTGCCCAAGAACTCTTTTCTCTCTAATGTTATAGGACAGGAAGAAGGGCACCCCAAAACCCTCAAACTTGCCCACTCTGAATAGGTTCTGCCATCTACCACATCAAGACAAAATATATAGTGTAGTGCGTAAGACATTCAATGGAAATGAACTTCCATACAATTAGTGTGCAATACAGAAAAGGGGAAGAAAATAGTTTCCAAATCAAGCACCCAAAGTTACTCATCCCCTCGTGGGTAAATGCCCAAACAGCGCTGGCCCAAAGCAGGGCCTCTGAGGCCTGAAAGCCTGCCACAAGTGTAATGCACTTTCTGGTGGGTACCCATAGAAAAGGATCAGAACAACCAGGCAAGTCTGGAAGGAAAGAGCAAAATCAAAATCAAGATCAATGTTGCTGTTGTTGACCTCCCCACGGGTCTCTCACCCACATCTGTTTCAACCAAGCCAGGACCTAAATGCACTTGCGGCTTCTTCACATGTCTCTGCTCCATGTGCCTCCTCCAGGTCACCTTCTTACTCTCCATCCTACTTCCTTCTCCAGTCTCTTCTCCTCCTCCCTGCTTAGCTCCACCCTTCTTTGGGTGGGCAGGAAACCTGAAACCTCCCCTTTTTCCTGGGAACCACCCTGTTACATTAAGACTGTAGCATTTGTAGGCCTTGGCATGATCTGTTTTTACCGTCTGCTAGTGAATCATTAGCATAACTAGATTGAGACGAGAGTTCATGTCTCATTCACATTTTTATTCCTAATGCATCTTTAGTAGAATGCCTGAAACCCAAAACGTGTAATCAGTGAATGTTGTTGATAAATTATTTTTTATTAGGAGCCAAATAACTTCATCTCTAGACCTGGTAGCTTTACTTGTTCATGCAACTTGTTTAAAAAAAATTTTTTTTGTATTCTCATGTTGTCATTTTGGTGCTGTTACCATATTTGCCTTAAGAATAGCTCTAAAAAGAGAGTCATTGTATCCAGAACAAAATTATAAAGGTTTCTTTCTGAAAGAGTTGTCAATGTGCTAGAAATATAACCACTAGTTCCCTTATCACAGTTTGTTGTCCATGCTAAACATTATTTTTTGTGTCCTGGTATTAGTTACAGTTAAACAAGTTTATTTGTAAAATAACAATGGTCCACTAACTCAGGATAATAAAAATGTAGTGGTCATCTTGTTGTTCATTTGTTTTGATTGCTGAGTTTTATTCCATTGTAAGAATGTATCACTGTTTGTTGATATTTCATCCCTTGTGAATACCTGAACTATTTCCTGGTTTTGGCTACCTATGAACAATAAAGTTGCTTTAAATATTTGTCAGATATTTTGTGGACATATGTTTTCATTTCTCTTGGTAAATGCCTAGCATTAGAGTTGCTATGTCAAGATATATATATATGTTTAATTACATAGGAAATAGCAATTTTCCCCCAACACAGTTGTGCCATTTAACATTCCTACCACCAGCATGTTAGGGTTTCATTGCTCTGTACCTTCACTGAAATTTATAGTTCTCAATCTGTATGGTGGGTGTGTTTCTCTTCATTTTTAACATTCATAATTATGATTATTGATATCCTATTGTCCCTAACACTATTAATAATTTAAACATTCTGCTTATCCTGGTGATGAATTTCAGAATTAAGGAGTCACTAGGGCACCTTGGTGACACCAACTACAATTTGGAGGTCTATATAACTACCCTCACTTCTGACATGACTGGCAAGATCCAGGGTCCCCAGGATCACGTTCAGATTTGGTAATTTGCTAGAAGGATTTGTAGAGTTGACTGGGGTTTACTCAAGGTTATGTTTTTTTTTTGTAATAAAAGTGTATATTTTAAAAAGCAGCCAGGAGAAGAGATATATTTGGTCATTTAGATATGATTGATTACCCCTTCAGAGCGTGAGCTAATATCATGGCTTCCTCCTTCTCCCTCCCAGTCATTAAATCGTATTTTTAGTATAGACTAAGTGGCATGACCCACAATCCCCAGGTAAACAAAAAGAGTCTTATCAGATATGACATTCCAAAAGGTTTAGTAGTACCATGAAGCCAAGGGCAAAAACCAACCTCTTTTTGGGCAAGGTTGCCCCTTTACTGCACATGCATGTACCCTCCTTGGTTTTTAAAATTCATGTACCCTAACAGTTGTGTTGACTGATAAAATCTGTTATCAAGAAGCTTAAGTGATCTTGGTTCAACCTGTCCTAGGAACTAACTTGCCGAACTGTTTAATCCAAACTTATGAAGAGCCTGAAACATGTTCGTTCATTCATTCAGAAAATCTTTGTTGAAGTTTTACAGTGGTCAGGCACTGTGCTACATGTGTAAATTCAAAGTATACTCATTGCTTTTAGGGAGCTCCCTAGTCAGTTCACAGACAATCAAAAAACTTGAAACAGGTTCTATGTTGGGAAATGCTAGAGCACCTCAGAGGAAAGGTATATAAGTCACAAGTGAAATTTTCAGGGGAAGTCATGTTTAAGCTAAATTTTGAAGGATAAGGAAGATTTAGGTCAAATAACAGGAAAAGGGAATTCAAAGCATAAAGAACCACATTTGGTAGATTGTGAAAGCATGATTGTACTGGTCTTTTTAAGACATTTAACTGGGCCTTGGGTGTGAATTGGGGGAGTTTACAGGGATGAAGCCACACTAGCAGTCAAGCCATATAGTCAGTAGCCTCTTCTGTCGTGTTAAAGAAATTTAGATTTTTATTCCGGGAGAGATGAGCCATTTTAGAAATTATAGCAGGAGAATGATGTGATCAGATTTGTTTTAGGAAAATTATTTAGAACATGAGATTTCATTGAAGAATTAATCATTGCAGACATTCCTAGTCCTTTCTCTATGATACTGACTTTGCCTTTTTTTTACATATTTAAATTGACTGAAAATTTGTGCTTTTGTATCTTTGATTTTTTTTTGAATTATAGAAATAATAGGTGATTTTTGGCAAAAAACATAGAATCAGAGTAGAAAGTAAGAGTCCCATGCCCCCTTCCCTTAACAATAAAAATTTGGCATATATTGTTTGAGTGCTCTTTCCCTGAGTGTTTTTTCCAGATATTTATAGGCATATACAGTATCTTTATTATAGAGGTATATATTAATATGTTTTATTAAATATTTATTTTTATTTATATAAGAACTGGGGTATAGACCAGAGGTGGGGGGTGTGGTGAGAGGATTCACCAGAGGCAAAATGGGGAGCAGAACAGATGGATCTACTGAAATATACTGCTGAGGGGATCAGTGGGCGAGAGAGGAGGGGTCGGCTCCACAATGTGGGTTAGCATCCTGGCTGGGGATTGAACTCGTGTTGCAGTGGCTGCTGATAGCTTCATAGTGCTGAGACTTTAAACCTTGTGGCACCAGGGAGACCCTGTATTAATGTGTTTTAAAGATAAAATGAGCTCTGCTTTATATGCTCTTCTGAAGCTTTTTAAAAATACCAGATAATGTAGCTTTCTTCGTAGTACTTATAATTATTCCATTTATCATTAAATAAGTCTTTGTTTAATGATTTCTTTACTATCCGTTAGTCCTACTTTGTGTCTGTTATTCACTGCCATATCATTGGACTCTGTATTGTGGCCTTTGATAGCCATTAAGTGTTTATTATCAGTACATATAGAGCCACTGCATTCTTTCACTGGCCATATAAAAATCTTTTGAATGAATGTAATATGGATTAATTTAAAAGATTTAGTTTCTTTTATTTAACTGTTAAATTTTAAAAATATGCATGCAGTGAAAATGTTAAAGTAGTGTGGCCATTATGGAAAATTGATAGTTTAAAAAGTTAAAAATAGAATTAGCAGGGCCTCCCCGGTGGCGCAGCGGTTGAACGCTGGGTTGCGAAGCTGCCCGCAGCCTCTGCAGCGCCGGTTCGATCCCCGGCTGCTCCCCGGCCACCAGAGGAGGGTCCCACATGGCGCGCAGACCTCTCCTGCCACCCGCTGCTCCCCTCAGCAGTGTACTTCGGTCCTTCTGCCTGCTCTGCTCCCCGCTCTGGCTCTGGTGAATTCTCTCACCCTCCCGCACTTCTGACTGTACCCAGTGCTTGTATAAACAAACAAACAAACAAATAAATAAATACATAAATAAATCTTTAAAAAAAAAAAAAATAGAATTAGCATATGACCTATCAGTTTGACTCCTACATTTGCATCCAAGAAAACTTAAAACATATCTCTACGTAGAAGCTTCTAAACAAATATTTATAGCATTATTTTTCACAACAATGAAGATGTCAGAACAACCCATGTCTTATCAGTGAATGAATGGATGAGAAAATTATAGTCCTATGCTGCATAATGACATTTTGATCAATGACAGACTACCTCTATGGCAGTGGTCCTTAAATTCCTATTGCTTTGTGATGTGTTAGTGTACACTACCAGTGAGTACTACAGGAGTACTAAAAAGTCATGGATGTCTGCTTGAATTGCTATGACAGTAAAATGGTTTAGGAAAATAACAAATACCATTATTAATTTTACACAGTGCTGAAATCACCTAACATATTTCTCAGAAGGTATCCTTGTTTAGTCCTACATGACTATATATCCTTGCAGCAGAAAATTATTCAGTCATAAAAGGGAATGAAGTGTTGATACATACATGGTGGATCTTTGGAAACATGCTAAGTGAAAGAAGCCAGGCACAAAAAGTCACATACGACATGATTTCTTTATATGAAATATCCAGAGTAAGCAGATCTATAAAGACAGAAAATTAGATTAGTTGTTACTAGGCAATGGAGGAAGGGAATGGAGAGTGATTATTTGAGTCTAGGTGTTCTTCCAGAATGGTTAAAACATTCTGGAAGTAGGGGCTTCTCCGGTGGTGTAGGGTTAAGTTTTAGCACTATCATGCTGTCACTACTGAGGCCTGAGTAGCCTGAATTTGATCCCTACAAGGGAGCTAACCCACATATGGTGTAGCAGACCTCTCTTATAATAGGTGGTGTTTTATATGTAACCACTGCTCCCTGGATTTCAGTAGATCCCTCTGTTCTGCTCCCCACTCTGTATTTGGTGAATCCTTTCAGCCCCCCGGACCTCTGGTCTACACCCCAGTTCTTCTATGCATAAATAAATACAAATAAACTAAAAAACCCATAGAGTGACACACATTATTAAAAAAAGAGTTTTGGAAATGGAGACAATATTGCACATGCCGTAATTGCTGTTGAATTGTACACTTCAAAATGATTAGTCGTATGTCATGTAAATTTCATCTCAATAAAAAATATATGTGTTATAAACTCAAATAATACAAGCAAGGATGGAATAAAAGGTCTTCTACTACTCCTGTCAGTTCCTTTCTTCATATGGAGCTAATGTTAAAGCCAGTTTTCCTTTAAATATTGCAGAAAATTCTTTCACAGTGATTTCCTCAGTGAACCAAAGTGGGCATTTTTGCACAGAAGTTTTTTCATTTGAGGAACTATTATAATTGAGAAATATAATTACCATAACTCAACATCTAAATGTAAATATTTTTATAGGAAAAGACAGAATACTATATACATTATTCTATAATTATTAATTTAGCATTGCATCTTCTGCAAAGGTGTCTCCATTAACTAAATAATCCATATTTTCCCCTTTTTCAGTTACTAACTTCATAGCATTTTGGGTAATTTCTGGCCTATCTGTCTACTCATGTTCCATTACCAAACTATTTAAATTACTGTTGCTTTTAAAATAATATCTGGTGGGGGTAGGTGTTTTTAAATATTACTGTTGCCCCAGAATTTTTACAACTATTGTTAAACGTAAAACTAGTCTTAATTTTTCCTACATGAACTTTATAATCAACTTATATAGTTAGAAGAAACATACTTTATTATTAGAGTAGGCAAATTTATCTCAACTCCTTAACCCTAAACCCTAGTCTACTTTCTGTCTCTGGACCTGCCTATTTAGACATTTTGTGTAAATGGAATCATATAATAGGTGGTGTTTTATATGTAACTTCTTTTACTTAATATAGTGTTTCACTTAACATATTGTAGCATGTATCAGTATTTAATTTTTTCTGGCTGAATAATATTACACTATATGAATATACCAAATTTTGTTTATCAGTTGGTGGGTATTTGGGTTGTTTCTGCTTTCTGACTATTATGAATAATGCTGCTTATGAACATTTATTTACAGTTTCAGTGTAGACATATGTTTTAAGTTGTTTTGGGTACATATCCCGGAATAGAACTGCTGGGTCATATGGTAATTCTATGTTTAACCTTTTGAGGAACTTCCAGACTGTTTTCCAAAGCAGCTGCTCCATTTGCATTCCCACCAGCACTTTATGAAGTTCTAATTTCTTTGCATTATTGTCAACACTTGTTCTTGTCTGTTTTTAAAGAGATTTAAAAAAATATTATTTATTATGCATGCAAGAACTGGGGTGCAGGGCAGAGGTGCAGGGGGTGAGAGGATACACCATAGACAGAGTGGGGAGCAAAACAGGCAGATCTACTGAAATGCACTTCTGAGGGGAGCAGAGGGCAGGACAGGAGAGGTCTGCTGTACCACAGTGGGTTAGCTCCCTGGCTGTTGATAGCTTCATAGTGCTGATTTAATCCCTTGCACCACTAGGGAGGCCCTATTTTTTTTTTTTTTTTAATATATATATTTTTTTAATAGAGGCATGCTTTATTTATTTATTTATTTTATTTGTTTGTTTGTTTTGTTTATACATGCACTGGGTATAGTCAGAAGCGAGGGAGGGTGAGAAAATTCCCCAGAGCCAGAGCGGGGAGCTGAGCAGGCAGAAGGACCAAAGTACACTGCTGAGGGAAGCAGCGGGCCGCAGGAGAGGTCTGCGCGCCTTGTGGGACCCTCCTCTGGTGGCCGGGAGAAGCCGGGGATCGAACCGGCACTGCAAAGGCCGCGGGCAGCTTCACAACCCAGCGCTCAACCCCTGCGCCACCGGGGAGGCCCCAGGGAGGCCCTATTTTTAAAGAGATTTTAATGGAAACTGATGTTGAATTTTAATAAATGCCCTCATCTTATATGGACATTATCAGAAGATTTTTTAACTTTGCTCTCTTGATATCAAATGATAAATAGATTTGCTAATACATATGATACTGATTTTGAGTAATTGTCATCTTGGATTTGTTTTCTGCTTCTTAATAGGAAATTGCTTAATAGACATGTAATTGTTTAATAAAAACTAAAAATTTCACAGACAATTTTAAAATTAGCCGATAAGCATGCTCAAAATAAAAGATTTAGTTGCTATTTTCTTGCAAATGTCACTTTAACATCCTTATTTCAAGAGTTACATCTAAGTTTAAAAGAGTAGTAAATACTTTAAATATTTTTTATCTTTTGTAAAAGATAAAAAAATACCACCTCCTTCAAAATGTAGGTAAGTTTTCAAATTTTTTAAATGGTGAAATTATTAGCAAGTTCATTTTAATTAGTCTCTTTCACCTGGATATTTATAGTGTATAGGGAGATTACATATTTGGTA
The DNA here is from genome assembly GCF_014898055.3 of Talpa occidentalis. Classification (NCBI taxonomy): domain Eukaryota; kingdom Metazoa; phylum Chordata; class Mammalia; order Eulipotyphla; family Talpidae; genus Talpa; species Talpa occidentalis. Next base: position 38,456,362 of record NW_023603184.1, on the reverse strand, counting down.
GCATTAATAATAATTTCTAAGTCCATTATTGAAAGATGAATCTCATTATCACAAATGTTGAAATGTGAAAAGTACTTAACCTTAGAATCTATGAAATGTATGGAAAGGGTGCTCACATGTAACTTTTGTAAAAGAGTGGTATGAAGGAAATTATTTAAGTGTTTTTTTCCATGTTGAGAAACTGATTAATATTTAGTTTTTAACCCTATTTTCTATAATGTGCTCTATGGTGGTTATTAAGATAAATATTTTTAGTGATTACTATGCTAGCAGTAGCTAACAATTACTTAGTTTTTACTGTGTGCTAAAGACTACTTTGAGCACTGTGCATATTTCAATTAACTAAATTTTATACTCTCCCTGTGAAGGCAATACTGTTACTATACCCATTTTCTCAAGGAGGAAATTGAAGCACAAGAAGTCAAGTGATTTGATCAAGGTCATACAGCTAGTTAAGTGTGGAGCTAGCGTTTGAATATAGATTGTCTGACTTTGAGTCTATGGCATGGCCTCCCCGGTGGCGCAGCAGTTGAGCGCTGGGTTGCGAAGCTGCCCACAGCCTCTGAAACACCGCTTCGATCCCCGGTTGCTCCCGGCCACCAGAGGAGGGTCCCACATGGCGTGCAGACCTCTCCTGCCCCCCGCAGCTCCCCTCAGCAGTGTACCTCGGTCCTTCTGCCTGCTCTGCTCCCCGCTCTGGCTCTGGTGAATTCTCTCACCCTCCCGCGATTCTGACTGTACCCAGTGCTTGTATAAGTAAATAAATAAATCTTAAAAAAAAAAAAATTAAGAGTCTATGACATCAGCAATATTCCTAGGAACAAAGATGAGTGAAATATTATCCCTTCCCTCAACACTGCTTACCAGGTGGTATTTGAAGGTGTGTTGATAAATTTACATGAAATTATCGTTATGCTTTGGTAATGAATTTTCATTTATGTTTTTAGGACATTCAGTCAGAAGAAGGCTGCTATTGAAAGAGAGTATGCACAGGTAAGCTCGGATATAGAAGTCTCTCTCCTAGGTCTACCTCTCTGTTGACGTAAGGGCATATAGGGTTGTTGGAGAGAAGTCTTGGTGTCTCTTTTTCCCCCTTTTCTTTTTTCTGGCTGTCTCATGCTGATTCTCCTCTTGCTCCATGTGGGTCTTCAGGTGAGGAGCTAAATTGCTCCTTACAGCAGAGAGGGCTGTGAAGCTTATGGGAGAATAAGTGTTTACAACATTTGTAAAGTATAAGTATAAATAATGATGGATACATTTTACAAATATATATATTCTCCCTTATATACCCCCTTCTCTGCTGTTTTATGAAAGGCTGATTATTTTATTTGTTCGGTTAGGCATTTATTTCTCATTAGGACCCACCCTGCCGATAGAGAATGATGTACTTTCAATAGATGGTCAAAAGCTATTTTTACGGAAACTTAAAGCATTTCCTCCAGGTAGCTAAATGTGTGTGCTAAGAAAAAGTTATGTTGATGTATCCTTTTGTCGTTATGTAAGAATAAATAATTATTCTTCCTTGTACAAAAATATCTTAACATAATTTGGAAAAATTTGTCCTTGTAAGCAATTACTTTCTATGTGGAATAGAATTCTAAAATTGATCCCTCCTCCCAAAATTATGACAGTGATATTTATGACAAAATTTAAAATATACACAGGGCTTCCTTGGTGGCCAGGGGGGCTAAGACTCAGGGCTATCACCACTAATGCCTGACTTTGACCTAAATTTGATCCTTGACCTGGGAGTTAACCCACACATGGTGCAGCAGACCTCTCATGTCTGGTCTGCTGCTTCCCCTTAGCAGTGTATTTCAGTAAGACCACCTGTTTCTGCTGCCCACTAACTCTCATGAATCCTCTTACCTCCTGCACTTCTAGTCTACACCCCAGTTCTTCTACACAAAACCAAATATTAATTAAAAAAATACATGCAGGAGAACATTAGAAGGAAAAATACCTAGAAAATGTTGTACATGGTAACCATAGTTACTGCTGTTGTCACTCATAAGTAATGAAAGGGGGCATGGTTTTTTTTTTTTGGTACTTTGTTAGACTTTGACTTTATTTTATTCTAAATTTATTGTAGTTAACCAGCTGTTGTTTAGTCTTTATTTCATTTGGTAGCCTTAGAAGGGACCAGTCTATTCCTTTAAAGATATATAAACTTGTTAATTCATTCATTAATTACTGAGTGCTTGTTATATATCGGGTGCTTTATATAGTGAATGGCATCAGTTCTAATATCTAATATCAATATTTAACCTTATCCTATGCGTATGTAATAAGTACTGTATTGATAAGTAACTAATTGAATCCTTGCTCTATACTAGGTACTTTGTTGATTATTTTACTTGTTACTTAGTCTAATCCTCTTTAAAATCCTGTAAAATAGTAACAGTTATTATGCCTTTATAGATGTATTTCCATTGGGATCAAAATGTATGATCTGCTTTAAAATTTAATACAAAGTGAAAGTTTTTGTATCCTGTATTCGTCTGTAACATGATTTAAGCATATATTCTTATATAACATGTCACTTATGAAGAGTGACAGGTTCATGATGAAAAATATAAAGTATCACATTCAGTTGAATTTCTCAGAGGAAAAATTAAAAGCGGATTCCTATTTTGGCTCTCCTAGTTATCACTTCCACATTTCTAAATAATAGGTTTATAAATCAACTGATGCTGCTTTATCAACTCTAAACATTATTGCTTGATTCATTCTTATAACAAATGAGAAATTAGTTTCCTAAGCCATTTCATCAAACCAGTGAGTTTCCTGTGCCTCTTTGCAATTAACCTCTGTTGCCCATGGGAACCATTAACTTTATCTGAATTTATCTTTTTTTAGACATGTCATAAAAATGTATTCTTAACTGTACGTAGCTTGTCTGGCTTCTTTCACTTAGCAAATGTTTTTGAAGTTCATATGTGTTTTATCACATATCAGTAGTTCATTCCTTCCTATTGGTGAGTGGTATTTCATGGTATAGATAAATACTACAATTTGTTCATTCACTTATTGATGAGTGCTTGGATTGTTTCCAAAGTGTTTCCATAATAATTGACTATTATGTTTAATGCTGCTGTAATCATTCACTTACTCTTTTTTTTTTTTAAGATTTATTTATTCATGCATACCAGAGCTGGGGTAAAGGCCAGAGATGCAGGGGTGGGGTGGGGGGGTGAGAGGATTTACCAGAGACAGAGTGGGGAACAGAACAGAACAGGCAGACTGACTGAAATACATTGCTGAGGGGAACAGTGGGCAAGACAGGAGAGGTCTGCCTCACCATGTGGGTTTCTCCCTGGCCGGCCAGGGATTGAACTCGTGCTCCAGAGGCTGTGGATTGCTTCATAGTGCGGTGCTTAACCCCTTACGTCCCCAGAGAGGCCCAGTTTTCATATATTTTGAGTATATACCTAGGAATGGAAATATAAACTTGGTAAGTTTATGTTTAACTATTGAAGAAGTGATTAAACTGTTTTCTAAATTGTCCAATTGTGCTTTCCCACCAGCGGTATCTGAAAGTTCTAGATATTCCATGTTGTTGCCATTACTTGCCATTGACTTATGAATAGTGTCACTGTGAACATTCTTATGTGTGTGTCTTTGTTTACTAGGAATGTGGCCTGTTGGGTATATATCTAAGGAGTGAAATTGCTGTGCTATAGGGTATGTGTTTTTCAGCTTTGGAAGATATTTTGAAATGGTTTTCTAAAGTGGTATTTGCCTCCTTACCAGCAGTGAATGAGAGTTGTGCTTGTGGATTTGATTTGCATTTTCCTAATGAAGTTGAGAAACTTTTCATATGTTGATTGGGTATTTAGATATCTTGTTTAGTGAAGTGCATGTGAAAGTTTCTTGTTGGCTTTTTTCTTTTATGGTGTTTCTGTGAGTATGCTGGGTTTGAATCCTTTGTCAGATGTATGTATTACAGATACCTCTTCAGTCTTACGCAGAAAACCTGTTTTTTGGTGGCTTGCCTTTTTAATCTATTAAGTTTCTTTTGATGAAAACAATTTCTTAATTTTAATGAAATTTAATTTATTTTCTTCTATAGTCACTACTTTTTATGCCCTATTCAAGAATTTATCGTTACCCTAATGTTGAAGATGTTTTGTAGCAATCTGGAATTTTTATTGTTTAATCTTTCATATTTAGTTTCATGGTCTAGTTGAAGTAGATACCCTGTGTATGGTGTGAGATTGGGTCAAGACTTCATTTTCTATGTGAATATGTTATTAAGACAGGACCATATTTTTAAAAGTCTATACTTTCATCCCTACACTGTACTGAAGTGTTATTTTTGTGGCAAATTAGGTAACTATGTACAAACTTACTTCTAGACTTTATTCCACTAATGTTTTTTTTTAAATCTTTTTGCCAACATTATACTGTTCTAGTCATTATAAATTTATTATGAATGTTGATACCTACTAGTATACAGTGAACCTTTGCTGTTCTTAGCTCTTTTTATTTTCGTATGCATTTTAGAATTAGTTTGCTCATTTCCCCAACATGCTGCCTGGGGTTTTGCTTTGGATTGCTTTGAATCTGTAGGACAATTGGGGGAGAACCAATACCTTAACAATATTGAATTTTCTGAATCATGAACATTTCTGTTTATTTAGTACTTTAATTTTTCTCACCTTTCCCAGTAATTAGCTCCATTTTGTTGGAGTCCTGTTTTTTGAGCCTGCAGGCTCTTGTTGTAGTATGTGTTTTCTGTGACTGTTGTATAGCACTTATGGTTTTCTTTTTTGTGTTAGATTCATTGATTCTTGGATTCCATTTTTTTCTTAGTTTACTAATTTTTTGAAATGTTTTATGCAGTAATTTCCTAAGAAGGTTTTATATTTATATTATTTTATTATTATTAAATTAGTAAATTTTGGTGAATAACAGACTCCAAGCACACAGAATACTATAAATCTTGTTATGATTAAAAAAAATATTTATTTATTTGTGCAAAAACTGGGGTACAGGCCAAATGTGCAGGAAAGTGAGAGGATTCACCATAGACAGAGTGGGGAACAGAACAGGCAGACTGACCGAAATACACTGCTGAGGGGAGCAGCGGGTGAGAAAGAAGTCTGCTTGCCATGTGGGCATCTCCAAGGCCAACGGGGATGGAACCAGCACTGCAGAGGCTGCAGACAGCTCCACAGCGCTGCGCTCAACCCCCTGCACCACCGGGGAGGCCCAAATCTTGTTATGATTTTATTTTTTTTTTTTAAGGATTTATTTACTGCATAGAAGAAATGGGGTTTAGGCAGAGGTGTGGGAGGTGAGAGAATTCGCTAGAGACAGAGTGGGGAGCAGAACAGGAGGATTTATTGAAATACACTGCTAAGGGGAGCAAGGGGCAAGACAGGAGAGGTCTGCTCCGCTGTATGTGGGTCAACTCCCTTCCCAGGGATCTAACTCAGGCCATTGTGGTGATAGTGCTGAAGAATTAACCCCTAGGCTACCAGGGAGGCCCAAATCTTGCTATGATTTTAAAGAGCTGTACAGTTTTCTTTTTTTTTTTTTTTAAAAGATTTATTTATTTATACAAGCACTGGGTACAGTCAGAAGCGCGGGAGGGTGAGAGAATGAATTCACCAGAGCCAGAAGGGAGAGCAGAGCAGGCAGAATGATGAAGTACACTGCTGAGGGGAGCAGCGGGCGGCAGGAGAGGTCTACGCGCCATGTGGGACCCTCGCCCAGCGGCCGGGGATCGAACCAGCGCTGCAGAGGCTGCGGGCAGCTTTGCAACCCAGCACTCAACCGCTGCGCCACCGGGGAGGCCCAAGAGCTGTACAGTTTTCTTCTTATTGTTAGCAGGCAGAATGAAGAGCACCCTGGGACCCCAAAACCTGCCAGCTCTAAACTACCACATAAAAACAAACCATACTCTTAGTATGTAAAACCTATAATAGAAAAGAACTTTAATACAATTAGTATGCAATAGAGAGAAAAAAAGAATATAGTTCAAATAGTTTCCAATGAAACACCCAAACTCACCTATCCCCTCATGGGCAAATGCCTTGACAAACAGGGTTGGCCCAAAGCAAAGCCACTGAGGCCTGAAATTTTAACACAAGTCTAAGGCAACTTTTGGTAGAGACCCACAGGAAAAGTATAGAAGGGGGCAGGCAATTCTAGAAGGGAAAGATCAAAATCAAAATATGAGTCAAAATAAATTTAGGCTGCCGTTATCAGCCTCTCCATGGTTTTTTCACCCACTTCTATTCTAAGTATCCCCTATCTCCCCCAAGTCCCTGATACAAGTCCAAGGCTCAGAAGCAAGCATGGTTTTTCATGTCTCTCTTCTACATGTGCCTGCTCAGGTCTTCTGTTCTTCCCAGTCTTTTTTTTTTCCTAGCTGCTTCTTGCTGCTCAGCTCCACCCTTCAAGTTGTCTAAAATGTATTTCTAACAAGATTTAAGAATAGTTGTTACTTTAAGTCATCATATATTTAAAAAGTGAAATTTCCATCATGCTAACCAACTTTGGGTTTTCTAATTGTTTTTTACTGAATTGAAGTGAAATATGGGAAGTGTTGGGCCAATGGACATTTTTTCTCTTTTTATTTGGAAAAATTGCGAATCTTCAGAAATGTTGAAAGAATAAAACAGTGAGGAATGACATTAATAACTTCCTTATTAGCCAGTTAACACTTTACTGCATTGGCATTATCTAGCTATACCTTTTTTTTCCGAAGCTGAACTGTTTGAAAGTAAGCTGTAGCCATCATGACACTTCAGTTCTACATGCTTTATGTTGTATCTTCTGAAACAAGAAATTTACTCAAAATAACTATACTGTCATTATCACACCCAATATAATGAATAATATTTCTATAATATTGTTTAATATATAGTTTATATTCAAATTTCCTTATTGGCCTAGGCCTCATTAAAGCCATTAATTCCCTGTTTATCCTCTGTCTTGTTGATCTGTCCATAGTTATAAGTGTGGTGTTAAAATTCCCTAGTATGATTGTGTTGTTGTCATTATCTCTCTTTATTAGTAATGTCTCATGTATCTTGGTGCTTCAGTGTTTGGTGTATATATGTCTCTGAGTGTAATTTCTTTTTGTACAAGACCCTTAACCATAATATAATGTGCATCTCTATCATTCCCTTTTTATCTGAAAAAGTATAACTGTTAATGATTTTTGGGGGATTACCATTTGCTTGTAGGATTGTCTTCTAGCATTCACCCCCAAATCTGAGCTTATCTTTGTTGGTAAGGTAAGTTTTTGTGTAACTAGCAGAAGGCTGGACTTTGTTTTGCAATCCACTTAGCTGGCCACCCCTTTTGACTGGTGAGTCAGGCCATTTACATTTAAGGTAATTACTGAGACATAAGTACTTGTTGCTTTTTTTTTTTTTTTTTTAAGTTTGTCTTACCTTTTTCCTTTGAAGTTTTCCTTTTATGTTTTGATCAGTTTCCATTGTCCTAGGTGTTACTTGTATTAGTGCTCTTGAAAGGCTCTGCTGACTTTAGTAAATGTTGCAACTATTTGTGTCACAGGTTGGATGTCTGGTCTCAAACTTGTTCTTATGGGCCACATGGTTACTCTTTTCCTCCTCTGTGTTATATAATTTAGGCGTCTATTACCACTATTTTTGTTTTTTTGTTTGTTTGTTTGTTTTGTTTTAAAGAGGAAGGTTTCTGCCTAGCATCATCCTTCTAGCAGCCTCCCCCACTTGGGGGGAGGGTGGTGTCACTGTAAAATTTGTTGTAAGTTTGTCATACACGTTTCCAAAAGACTGCATGTGGTAGTTGTCTTTTATCTTTCAGGGGTTATTTACTTTGTTCTGCTGCAATTTAGTTGTTAGTATATGGAAAAGGGAGCCTGATGTCTTTTCTCTGTGGCCATCTGGCCATATTTGATATTGATAGTTTTAAAGCATGATTGAATTTAAAACAGTGATAGTAAATTGTTATCATTTTCAATTTCCAAAATGGTTTCAAATCATTTTTTTTTTCTATGTCACATTTTGCTGGTGCTGTAAAAGTTTTGTTATATTAAAATATTTGGTAAGACATAATAGTAAAAATTTTGAAAATGTGATAATTGATTTTAATTTTAACTTAAACACAATTTAAGCCATTAAATATTTTAAATTATAAAATCCTATACATTCTTAGTGTTGAATTTATGCACATTTTTAAATCAACTGAAAATTTAGCATTTTTCATTGTGGAAAAAAGACTCTGCTAGTTGTTAAATTGTAAACATGTGAAACATCTTTTTTATCAACTATCTAATAATGATGTAAGAAGCTTCCTTCTTATGAAGATCCTTTGTTTTGGCTATTTGTTCTTGATACATGCCTCCTAAATTTTAATTAAGACTATTTAAATCCTTTAAAAAGAAGTGGAATCTCAGTTTATACAAGCAACTACTTTGAACCTTTTAATTCCTGTATCAGTTTTACCAATTTTAAAATGATTTTTTAAAAATAATGGTGGTTCAGTTGGACCACATACAGAAAATATAGTGGTTGTGTTTTGGCTCCTTTTGAATATTTTTGACTGTTGTTTCATCTCTCTTAACTCAATCTTTTGAATGTCGATTTTTCCCTAGTTAGATCATAAGATGAATGGGAATATATGCCCTAGAAGAATTTACTACATTTTGTCTTTTTACAAAGTAACTGTTTTAAAGTGAAAACTTTTAAGATTTACCAGTTTTCATGTGTTGAGATAATATGTATTGAGTCCTATTATTTGTACAGTGGATAACAGCACTGCCCAAAGAAAGAAGAAAAAAACAGTCCTAGCACTTAAAGAAGCTACATGTATATTTGCTTCAGGTTAAATGCATTAATTTCTTTCCCCTCAAAGCCACTGATAAGGCATTATAGTGAATTGGAAAAGAAAGACTTTTATAGAATTATTAGTATTGATAATTGTGTTGTTATCCTCTATACAAAGGATTGGTAGGCCAAAAATGTTAAGTATTATTTGTAAGATTTAGAGATATGTAAATGAGTCATCCCAAGGTGAATATATTATATAAGGAATTAATTCAGTAGGATTGGACAAATGACAGCAGTTTGAAAAACAGTACTGTAGGCATACCAAAGTAAATTTGTAATGCATTTTTTAAAAATAGATTTATTTTATTTATGCATATAAGAACTGGGCCAGAGGAATGGGCAGGGGTGGGGGGGGCGGTGTTGGTAAAAGGAGTCACCAGAGACAGAGTGGGGAACAGAACAGGCGGATTCACTGAAATACACTGCTGAGGGGAGCAGCAGGCTAGACAGGAGAGGTCTGCTGTGCCATGTGCGTTAGCTCTCTGGTGAGGGATTGAACTCATGCTGTAATGTCTGGCCATAGCTTGATAGAGCTGAGACTTTAACCCCTTCGCTACCAGGGACACCCTGTAATGCATTTTTAGGGGAATGTTAGAAGGAAGAAAACAATGCTGCAGAACCTTATTTATACTTGAAAGGAATTTGAGCCCTCAGTGTTTTCAAGTTGCTTGATACTTTAAATTTCCTTCAAGAGTATTAATGTTTTATTTTTAAGCATGGTTTGTGAAATTCACTTTGTAACTTTCCAGAAATTACAGATGTATTGCTTATCATACAAGCAGAACAAATGAATCTCTGAAAACCAAAGACATGTGAGAGTCACTAAACAAAATACTAGGGTAAAATGCAAGTCTGATTTCTGACTGCAGGTAGCTAACCACTGCCGTCTTGGTGAAATCACTTGCAATGCTCAAACTGAATTTGCTGCAGACAAAGTTCTGTGTATTCATATGCTTCCTGTAGTTTTGGCAGAATGCTGCTGGTGAAAGAAGGATACAAAAGGTTACTGTGGTTGGAGAGAAAGATCAGGAAAAGATTGTGGACTTTAAGGGCGGCTCCTTGTTTAAGGACAAACACAGCAAACACTGACACCCTGTCAAATAGTGTGTGGTATCCCACTATTGCACTTAAAGCTTTTGCTATTTACTTCTTTTAAGAAATAAATGTATAAACAGTTGGGCAATGTAGTACCTAAGAAGTTAGTGTTATGTATATGTGGTGAGGTAAACTTTTGATAAATTTCATCAGCACAAAAGCTTTAAATTGTAACTTAATTTAACTGTGTATAATTAGCTTTCTAGCTATTGCTATTAAAGAAGCATTGGTAAAATTATTTTAATGGTATACTACATACTTTGAACTTTCCATTTTGCCAGTCTCATTCTGTCAAACAATAAAGATAACTGTATAGAAAGTCTCTAGGTACAAAATCGAAGGTTATTTCTGTGTTCATGTTGATCCTTATTTAAAAAATTTACTTTTGAAGTTGCTTAATTTGCAACAGTGGTTAGAAATATATTTGGGGTAAAGAGCAGACCAGTTTTTGTTCCTACAAAATACTTGATAAAGCTTGATTTTTAAAGTTTTAATAATTGTATTAAAAGAAGAAATGGTGGGTATGAGTCAGTGTTGGTACTCTTGGCATATTTGCTACAAGATAGTAAGGAACACTAAAACTGGGCAACGACAGGCCCAAATAGTTTACCAGCCACTGTCTGAATTCTTCACCCGTGTGCACAATGAAAGACTACTCCAGTTAAGAGAGCAACAATAATGGGATTTATTAACAAACAAGGGAAAACAAATTTATTGAGTCACCAAGGCAACAAAATGGCCTTTTACCTCACGTGAAGCAGTGTCTAGTGTTTTAAAGTCCTATCCCAAAGAAAGGGCCGTACTCCCAAGATGGCATCTTTCCATCACTGAGGGACTGGAACAGTGCAATTCTTATCACTGTTATTAGTATCATGTGGCCTTGGCCACCTGGAAATTCATTGTGAGAAACTATAGACTATATATCTACATTCTAAGTTTTTATTTGATCTTGATCTATTATTATGCTTTTCTGTGATTCTACTTTTCTATTTTTACATGCTTGTATCATACTATTGTACATAATCTGACAAGCTACTTTTTTTTCCATAAAATAACTCAACTTCACTCTTTATTGGCTAGTGTAGCATAGGCTTATGAAGAGTACAATACTTGGATTAAAAGGTAGGGCAAGTGTGCCTATAGTGTAGGGTAATATTTCCTTTTTTTCTTTTCTCACCATGTAGTATCTGAGTCTTCTCCTGAAGAATGGATAATTCACCATTTATTAATCTTAATGTTTTATTCACCCTCCTGGGAACTCAGAGCCATTTGTTGTTTTGAGCCTCTTGCTTTTTAATTCTTGAAAAATTTCAGCCATTATTTTTGTCAAAAATGCGTCATCAGTATTTTCTGCCTTTTTATTCTAAAACCTCTTCTTGTCATAAATTGGGTCCTCTATTGATATATTCCATATACCTTACTTCCTTTTTTACACTTTATATTCTGATGCTTTTTAGTGACCATATTCTTGAACTTTAGGATTTCCAATTATTTCTTTTCAGATATATAAATATGTTATATACACGTGTGTCATATCTGTATGTATATCATCAGCTTTCATTTTAGTTCTGTATGTTTTCACAATATCTTTTTAACAGTGGAAATGATGATAAAGTTTTACTCTTTGGATACCTATTTTATAAAATTTGAGAGGCTATGCTATGTAATTAATTTCATCTGATTTCAAATTTGTGTTCATAATTGTTGATATTGTTAAGTGTATAAAAAGTGATGAAACTTGAAGTCTTAAAGATGTTGAAAGAGTGAAGACACCCAGGCTCACTTCCTTCAGATAGGCACAACTCAACTTTTTTTTTTTTATTGGTGATGAGATCAATATAATAGGAAAATAGCGTATTAATATGTATACATCCAACACAGGAACACCAAAACTTGAAAGCAACATAAAATCAACAAGGACGCAATGGCTGTAGTTGACATGGAATAAATATTTTCAGAGCATCCACTCTAAAATAGGACACATATTTTTCATACATACATAATGAGCATTCTCAAGGACAGACCATGTATTGAGATACAAAATAAGTCTCAATTCATTATTGAAATCATATCAGGAATCTTTTGGGGTCGCAATGGTATGTAACAACAAGTCAACCAAAAGAAGGGGGAAACCATAGATGAAAAACAAAACATATGTGGTCAATGAAGAAATTAAAGGTGAAAAAAAATAAGTGAAATTGAAAAACAACATAATACTAAATGAATTAGAAAGAGATCCTCACCATAAATCAATAGAAGGAAGGAAATAATAATTATAGCTGAAATAGTTATGATAGAGGTCAAGAAGACAATTCAAATTAAGAGCATCAATTTGTTGGAAAGGGGTAGGAAAAACACCATAAGTCTGCTTTCTTTCTAATGATAATTGAGCAGTACAACCCATAAAAGAAAGAAAACAACTGTGGCCCTATCTCAACTACAGCCCATGCCCCTGCTACATCTAGTGCTTACAAATAGCCTGGAGTAGAAGTGGACACAAGCTATGAGACCCTGTGACCAACGATGGCTGAGAGGAAGGGTTCAATGTGAATCCGTACCACATAACTCTGGCACCTATAGCACAGCAGGAAGTTCCATTTTCTGAGTCTCCTGGAGGTGATCCTGTGGCACCCTACTGCCCTGGTCCTCTTTTATACCTACTACCCCTTGCCAGTACTAGTCTTCAAATTACTTCAAGAGGTACAAAGACAACAGTTTGGAAATCTACCCCTAGTATGAACCATAAGAAATTAAAAATGAGGATGCAGAAAAACACATCACAAATGTCAGAGCAAAAACCCCTGAAAGGTACCCTGGCTCAGCCAAGCTGTGGAGCATGACAAAAGGGAAGTTCAGGCAACATTTAATGAAACTTAAAAAAAAAGGGGGAGTATTAAACAACATAATAAAGATAAGGAAAGTATAAGGCAGCTATAATTGGAAATAAGGGAGCTATGAAACACTAAAACTGATTTAAAGAGTAGACTTGAGGGCCTCAATAGCAGACAACAGAAACAATGGAGAGAATTAATGAGCTCAAAAACACAATGTTGGAGAACACAAGAATAGAACAATGTAGAGAAAAAAGTATAAGTAAAATAAAAATAATGTAATAGCCCTCCGGAACAACTTAAAAGATAAATAGCATCCATATTATGGGGGTCCCAGAAGGAGACGAGAGTGAGACAGGCATAGAAAGTTTAAAGAAATAGCCATTGAAAACCTTCTCAATCTGGGAAATGAACTTATTGTGATCCAAGAGGCTCAAAGAATTCCAAACAAAATAATACCAGACAGAAACACACCAAGACACATTATAATTATAATAAAACTGTTGAGAATCAATGGCAGGGGCAGAATATTAAAAACATCAAGAGGAAAAAAGGGTCATCTATGAGGAAACACCAATCAGACTGTTAGTGGGCTTTTCAGTTGTGATGTTAAAAGCACGAAAGAACTGGAAGGAGATATTTAAAGTACTTGAATTAAAAGACTTTCAGTTTAGAATTCTTTGCCCAGCAAATTAACATTCAAGACAGAAGGAAGAGTAAGGAGCTTCACTGAAAAGCAAAAACTAAAATAATTTATTAACACAAACCCATACATCAAAGAAATTCTGAAGGCATGATTACAAAGCAACAGAACAATGAATAATAAAGCAACAGACAACTAAATTATGAGATACAAAATACTTAACATGGAAGAGGGAGGAAAGTGACAATGTGGCCCGTCAGAAACAGCTAGAGACCACACCGTGCAGTGGGTCACACAAATAACCCACTAGTAGACCCTTCAAACAAAAAAGAATAGAAGAAATAATAGAACAGAAATAGAACTTATAACGGGAATCCTTCAAAAAATAAGAAAGACAAGGCAAACTGAAAGAAAAAAAAAAAAAAACGTAACACAATAGTAACAGGCACTACATTTCAATAATCACCTTAAATATAATGGCCTGAACTCTCCAGTTAAAAGATGTAGAGTGGTTGAATGGATTTCAAAATAAAAGTCAACCTTCTGCTGTTTACAGATGAGGAAACTTACCTTACCAATAAAGACAGGCATTGTCTTAGAGAAGGCAGTCTACAAGCAAATGATAACCAAAAGACAAAATCAGGAAAGCTATACTCATATCTAATAAAATAGATTTCCAATTAAGAAAGGTAATAAGAGATAGAAAAGGATACTATATTGTGATTAAGGATCTAATACAAGATGAAATAACATTCACTCAGTGGAGAAAAACTGAAAACTTTCCACTAAAGGGCAGCAACAAGACACAGAAGCCAATTTTCACCACTTTTGTTTAACTTTGTGCTAAAATTATCAGGCAGAACTGTCAGGCAAACAGGAAATAATCTGAATTCACATTAGAAAAGAAAGAGTAAGACTGCCACTGTTGGCAAATCATATATAAAATCTCCTAAAGACTGCATAAAAAACTGTTAGATATAATAAATGAATATAACAGAGTGGCAGGTTACAAAATCAACATACTGAAATCCATAGTCTTTTTATGTACAAATAATCAAGAAGCAAAAGAAATGAAGAAAATAATGCCATTTATAATTGCCTCAAAAAGAATTAAATATCTTAGAATCAACCTAACAAAGATGGTAAAAGACCTATATATTGAGACCTATAAAATGTCACTAAAGGACTAAATGTCACATAAGGAAAATGGAAAGCTGTACTATGAGTGGAGACTCGATATAATCAAATTACTGTCTTGCCTAAAATGATATGTAAATTTAATACAATCTCCATCAAAATACCAGCAATATTTAAAAAAAAAAATAACAAAAAATATTGAAATTTATGTGGAACCACAGAAGGCCCAGAATTTCAAAAACAACCCTGAGAAAATAGGAGACAAATGAAGGCTATCACACTACCTGATTGTAAACTTGACTATAAAGTAACTGTATAAAACACTATGATACTGGCACAAAAATAGATACATAGATCAATGTAACAGAATCAAAATTCCATAAATAAAGCTGTGTACATACCAGCACTAAAATTATGATAAAGCAGCTAACATTATAAAATGGGGGAAAGAGTCTCTTTAATAAGTGGTGCTGGTAAAATTGGACAGTCACACATAAAAGAATGAAGTTGGATTATTCGCTACACTGTAGACAAAAGTAAATTCCAAATGGAGCAACAATTAATTGATATAAGACCTGTCACAATGAACACATATAAGAAAACATTGGGTGATATGTTCTATGATAGCCACGATAAAGATCTTTTTCTTGACTCAACACCTATGGCAAGGGAATTAAAAAATAGTTGGGATAACCTCTTGTTAAAAAGCTTCTGTCCAGCAAAAGAAAATGCAAGACAATTAAATGGACAGGAGAAAATACTTATATGATAAATAACTGATAAGGGATTAATGTGCATATAAGTATGTATGTATCTCATACAGTTCAACAATAAAAAACCCAAATAACCCAATTAATATATTGCTGGCAGGTATGATCAGACTATTCACCAAAGAGGATATCCAGAAGGCTAAAAAATAATATGAAGAAATGTTTATTGTCACTTCTAATAAGAGAGATGCAGGTTAAAGCTACAATGAAATGCCATCTCACACCTGTGAAAATGGCACATTTTCAGAAGACCCCCAGCAAGTGCTGCAGAGGGTGCAGAGAAAGAGGAATCTTGTTACAATGTTGGTAGGAATATGAACTAGTGAAACCATTTTGAAAAACAATGTGGATTTATTTAAAAAAAACTAAAAGGATAATACTGTTAATTATTTTATAAGTTTATCAAAAAAGTAGAAGCATTTATGTCTTCAAGCCCTCAAGCTAGGTAAATAGTAATATCCTTGTGTAGATTTCACATCTCTTCTTCAAGATGTCAATTAGATATCTTGTGAATTTGGTAAACACTATAATCTCATCAACTATAAGTTTAAACACGTACCCTGAGATAAATAAGACCTTTGCTCTCAAAGATCTTATAAAACATTTTTTTTAATCTTTAAAGGATTGACTTTTCAGTTTACTCTTTGAAAATAACTTTTTGTAAATGTACTGAACTGAATAGTACCTACCAAAATTTATATACACCAGTACCTGTGGTCTTATTTGGAAATTTGCTCTCTGCATATGTAATCAAATGTCACCATACTAGATTAAGGTAGGCCCTAATTCAGTAGACTGGTGTCCTTAAAAGAAGAGGGAAGTTACGCAGGTGTGCGCATGCACACACACACGAAGCTGTGATGTGAAGTTGGATGCAGGTCTTGGGGTGAAGAATTTTCAAACCAAGGAATGTTAGGGACTGTGGCAACCCCCAAAAGCTAATAGACATGAAAGGGATTCTGTCAGAGCCTCCAAAGAGGACCCAACCCTGCTGACACCTTGATTTTGGATTTCTAGCTAACATGTTGTGAAAGAATAAATTTCAGTGATTTTAAGCATCTAGTTTGTGATACTTAGTTACAGCAGCACTGGGAAACTAATATAGTAGCCAATATTAATTGGATTAATATTAATCAAATACTAATTTAAGCCTCTTGATGTGGCTATAAATGTAAATGTGATTGATAAAGATGCCGTCTCCAAAATTTTAACAGCCATGAGTTTTGGGAGCATATAATATAAGCTAGATGTCATTATTTAAATTCTTACACCAACACTCTAAGATACTGGCTATTATTTCTATTTTTAGAACAAAGACATTGAGGCTCAGCAAGGGATTCTCCCAGTGTGAATATTAGTATCTGACTAAAAGCTTGTTTCTTCCCTCTATCACTGTTTTTCTAAATACCTACACAAGGCAGCTTCTACTGTTGACAAGACCTGGTATTTACAGATTTTCTTCTTTCCTCACAATTTATTTCCTTATAATGTGGACAAATAAAAATTATAGCCTCTTAAGTGTGCTGACCTTTACCATAAACTCTTGAATTCTGTATAGTTTTAGTATTTGACCTTATTTCTCATTTTTACAAGAAGCAGGAATCTAGACCCAAATTGTATCATACTCTTTTTCCTCCAGAATTATTGAATAGCTGAAACCAGGAATTACCAGAAGTTTCTCATGAAAATTCCAGGAACTTTAGAATTATGTCTAGAGAAGCATGATTAGACTGTCATTTCTTGTTTATTAATAACTTTAAATAAACCAGAACAAATGACCAATTTTTATTTAATGCCAATAAAGACTATTTTGATTGCAGGGATATCATTCATCCCCCATTTATGATGGCTGATCATAGATGAAATCAAATCTATTATTTATCTTTAGTGGAAGGAGATGAATATTTCCCGAGTGTGTGGGTTTTGTGCTTGATTATATGTTTGATTATTGATTTTTTAAAAAAAGATTTATTTATGCATACAAGAACTGGGGTACAGGCCAGAAGTGTGGAGGTGAGAGGATTCACCAGAGACAGAGTGGGGAACAGAACAGGCAGATTGACTGAAATACACTGCTGAGGGGAGCCAGCAGGCAAGTCAGGAGAGGTCTGCTGTGCCATGTGGGTAGCTACACGGCCGGGGATCAAACTCGTGCTGCAGTGGCTGTGAACAGCTCCATAGGTTGCATCCCAACCCCTGCCCACCAGGGAGGCCGTATGATTATTGATATTTTGGGGGATTTACAACATTTCAGAATAAATATTAAAGTATTTAAGTGATTAAAAGGGTGAGTAATGCAGCTTCTCCATCCTACCTCTTATCTAAAAAGTATTTGTTAACAGTATAGTGGTAGACACAGGTAGTGAGAATATCTTTAATAAAAAATTAAGTTAATTCTTTTTCAGAAATAATTATTTTTTCTATTGGTAATGGAAAGCCCAATTTGATTGGGCTGGATAGAGGTAAAATAAAAACTATTTGTAAAAATTTATAAAAATAGTTTTTTAAAGTATAGATTAATTTTTTATGTGGGCAGATAATTTATTTGATCATACTTAAGCTTTAGAACTATAAGTATTTACAAATAGTTTTTATTTTACCTCTATCCAGCCACAGGTGCTGGTGGACATAAATTTCGGAGGATACTATTTAGTTCAGTACATTTACAAAACCTTATTTTCAAAGAGTATCTGCCCATATAAAAAATTTAATCTATACTTTTATTAAAAACTACTTTTATAAAATATTTACAACTATAAAGGAAGGAATGTGTTCTGGGATTTTATATAATCTGAAAGAAGAGAAGAAGCACTGTCTTCAAAGGAAATATTTTGCTTGTGTTTATTAAAAGGAAAAATAACATTAGATACTTTGTTATGGAATTTCATTACTGTGTTAAATTACATTCTTCTTGAAAATAAAAAGGACATGGTATTTATAGATTTTCTTCTTTACTTCAGATACAATATTATCTTTGAATAAGTCTTAGTTTAATGGAGAAATAGACCCATAAACAAAAACTGTTTATGTGGTTTTGCCCATTGTGAAACAAACTCATATCTAATATTCCTCATTAGATCACTGCCAGGTGAGTTTGAATTTGGGATTCATATCTGAAATCCCTTTTTATCTTTGTTTATATATATCTTTATAATCAACAATCCCATAGATCTTTTGTATCTGAGAATCAATTGTTTTGTAGAACTGCTTATGTCTTTGATGTACTCTCTGCAACTTGCCAGAGTGAATTTTGGAGATGCAATGTTGCCTGTACTTGGAATCAGCTGTTTCCAAACATAACTTTGAAATTGGATGAAACTCTATCCAACCCTTTAATGTGATATATGGGGAAAAACTAATGAACACAAATTTAATTTTGTAAGCCAGCAATACTACAGCCTAAACTATTATTGCCCTTTCTGATTTCTTGCTTCATGGCTTACCTGAGAACGGAGGGGGAAAGCCAATGCTTTTATAAGAGGGAACCATAACTATCCAGGAAACATTCCATAATAGCACTTACACCTCACTTCCTCCTCCTGCAAACTTCTTGAGTAGATGATTCTATTTCCCTCCTGATTTTATCCTAACACTTAGTATAGGATGTGGCATACCATAAGTGCTTAAATAACATTTGATGCATGAAATGAAGAATGCTCATGTCATGTCTGCTGTGTTGGAAATTACAATACAGAGTAGGAGTTAATACAGTGTTACTGTTAAGCTGAGAAAGTGGTATTGCCAGAAGGAAATCGAAGCCTATATTTTGACCAGTAATCGAGAACCACAAGTATCTCATGAAGTGTAAATTACTTCTTTAACTTCTCAAAAATAAATCTTTTAATAAAGTTTAAATAGCTCGCAAAAGCTTGATATATTTAGATCTATATATTTTGCAAGGCTCAGCTTAAACTTTTATATCCATTTTAAGTTTACCATTCTTCAGTTTTTAAAACTGCATAAGTTTAATTTAACAGAATTATTCTTCATACAGTCATAAATGTAAATCTAACGTTATTCATTCAAAGAGTATTCATTTTTAATGAACTGTTAACCGAGGGTTATTATTAAAAAAAAAAAAAAGGGTTTTAGTGACAAATGTTAGAATTTGAATTGTTCAAAAATAAGAGCAAGTGGTTTCTTAAATCACATTTTCAGGGTGTTAGGAAAGATATATAAAACTTGATTTTTGGGCCTCCCTGGTGGGGCAGAGGTTAAACTCAGTGCTATCAAGCTATCACCAGCCACTGCAGCATGATGGATAACAGCCAGGGAGCTACTCACATGGTGCAGCAGACCTCTCCTGTCTGGTGTGCTGCTCTCCTCAACAGTGTATTTCAGTAGATCTGCCTGTCTCTGGTGAATCCTCTCACCCCCTGCACTTCTGGCTTACATCCCAGTTCTTGTATGCATACATAAATAAAAATAAATCTTAAAAAAAAGAAACCTTGTTTTTTTTTTACCTCAAAGGGTTTGTAATCAAGTAGGATGAACAAAGATGTAAATGACTGTAGTGCAAAGCAAAATTAAGCAGTTTACTATGTGCAGCAAGATTATAAATAGAAAAACTATCCATACTAGTAATGAATGACCAGAGAAGACTCTGGATAAGGCATTTGATCTCATTTATTCTTGGAATAAGTATCTTTTGTCCTATTTGGTTCAGTTCTTAAACTCAGGCCCATTTTCAGTATTTTTAATTGTTACAAGTTAAAAATCTTGACTGTTTGCTAAAAATGGGTCTCTGAAGGATAAGAATTTTCTAAAAGGAGAGTATTGCCTGATGGTTAAGGATATGGTTTGAATCCCAGCTCTGCCATGTAGCTGTGTGACCTTGGACAGTTTACTTAACCCTCTCTGTGCTTTAGTTTACCCATCTATAAAATAGGATAGGAATGATAATACCATATAGGGTTGTTATTTGTTGTATTTAATTTTAGATTATGCTTTTTCATGGATGGACACTTCTTAGAACAACTGGCTAGAGATTCTGAGTTAAATGAGAGGGAGGGAGAAAAGAGAGGTGTCTGAGTTAAATTAGAACTATAATGAAAACAAGGGCCAAGGGCTGGGGGAGACTGTTTTAGAGCAGACTTTTGATTTAGCATTTTTAATCTATGTCCCTGTTTTCAGGGAGAGATAGTAACTTGCTTCTCTACTACCTAAGATGTTTTTTAGAGTATGCTGACTTTTAGTTTGAAACAGTTCTGGAATTCTGAGGATTCTAACAGTCTGCGTGCCAGTTATCTGAGCACTTTCTTTGCTTTTTAAAATATTTTCTCTTATTCCTTAAAAATGATTAGTGCAAAGTTAATAAGACACCCCCTCTTTCTTCTATTTAATTTTTCATTATTCTTTGTTTGCTGTTAATTTGTTCTCTGTATTTCTGTTTAGTAATTCACATCACTTAATCTCTTCTTGTGAATAAAACTGAGCACATTACAAATTCTTTTTTTTCCCCCTTTTTGTAGCCAAGTACTTACTAAATTCTTAAATTGAGATGTCATACTGAAAAAAAATGTTCAGGTATAAATATGCTTTATTTTGCTCCTTTTTTATGAATATTTCCAAACAAATACCAAAGTTGGAAGAATGTTACAGTTAACACCCACATACCAGTCATCTACATTCTATTATTAACATTTAGCATACTTGCTCTATCACATATCTACCCATCTGTTGATTGTCTACCTTTAATCCTTTTTATTTCTGGTACATTTCAAAGTTAATTACAGATACCTTGATGCTTCTCTCTAACTTCAAGCATGCTTTGGTTTTTGAAACATCTATTTTCTCTACTTTTCATTCAGCATTGATGTTTTAATACTTTTTCTTCTCTTCTTAAATGATTTTAAGTTTGATCTGAACTCTGTGGTTAATCTGGTACTAAGCTTTTCATTGTTAATGCTCAAAATTAAGTTTGCCCTTTTTGTGGGGGGACGAGGAGCAGTGTTTGGACTTTTTCTAAATAGCTACTTCATAGTCATTTTGGCCAATTTCCTTAAGTGTTTTGAGGTTTATATAATTGTATCATTTTACCCCTCACACTTTTCATGATATAATTGCTGATATGAGTTCTAGAGCCAAATTGTTCTATATTATTAGACTTTAGAAACATTGCTTGCTTTTAAATTATGTAGAAGACCTCAGCCAGGTTATGAACTTTTGTAGCCAAGAATTGTATGTCATCATTCCTGTGACTCATAACTTCTTGTAAGAAAGAATTAAATACTTGTTGAAATATTGACACTCTGCTATAACTGCTTAAAATAGTCTAGGCATTATTGTTCTAAAGTTGAAAGTTTAAAAACAGATACAACTTATATATTCTATCAACTGTAAAGAATTTTTATTCATTATATATGATGTATATTATAATGGAATTTGAAAGATCATAATAGGAAATTATTCAAGAGGTGTGTAATAGTGAGGCATTGTTCTCAAATAACAGGATATCCTTCTATTTTATAGTCTTTGCATTTCTAGCCTATAAAAGCATAGAAGGCCTACTCTGGGCATATGTTTTTACAAAAATAATTTTATTACTTTAAAATAGTTGACTCATAGACATTGATTTAAGTAACCAATGTAGGTTTAACATACTAAGATTGGATTCCAAGTAGCAAGTAAAATCCAAAGCACATTAAACTACAATGATCTTTTTCTACCTTTTTTCGTTGTTGCTTTTTGACATCTGTTAAAGATACTGTTTTATGAAAGGGTTTGAAAGTACAGTTAGATGAAAATTATAGCAGAAGAATGTTCTTTTTCCTCTTCTGCACACACACACACACACACACACACACTCACTCACTCCAAGTAGGTTGGAACACTTATGTATCTGACTTGGAGATTCTTTTGGATCTTCTGGATCTAGTGCTTCTTTCCCTACCTGGGTCAGATTTGGATGCTTTTAAATTAAGATTAGACACAAAACAGAAATTAGAATACCAAGAGACAAATACCACATTGAGGGATTTATAGTATCGATGGTATTATCTAAATAGTGTCTAAATTTGGATCTTGTAGCCTTCCTCCCTCTAGAAATTTTTAATAATTTTAAGGGTCCTAAACTCCAATAATGTCTTGGCTTATTGAATGGCTGGGCAAAGAAAGTAGGAGACCTTTCCAAAACTATGTTTAGCCGTCTAGAGCAAGAGTTGGCAAGCATTTTTTTACAAAGGATCAGATAGTAAATATTTCAGGCTTGGAAAGCCTTACGGTTTCTGCCAAAGTTACTCAGTTTTGCTATTGTAGTGTCAAAGTTGCTTTAGATAATTAAAACAAATTAATATGATTGTGTTCCACTTAAACTTTAGGGAAACAGACAATATGCTATAATTTGCCAGCCTCTGCACAGGAATTGTGTGTTTTTTAAAAAAAATTATTATTTTTAAAATTTTATATATTTTTTACATCATTTTTCATTTTTGTGCAATGCATGCATTTTCATCTTGGTTATTGTCCCCATATAATTCCCACCCCCCCCTTGTTTTGATCCTACTCTTTCAACCCCCCCCCCGCCCCTGTAGTGTGTCTCTGGTTTATAGTTGCTTGTTGATTTTGATTTTTACTTTATTATAATTAGTCTTTTTCCTGGTCCCTTATTTAGGTTTACTAAATTCCTGCTATGAGTGAGACCATCGGTATTTTTCTTTTTCTTTCTGGCTTATTTAGCTGAGCATGATCCCTTCTAGCTCCATCCATGTTGCTGCAAATTGCATGAGTTTTTATCTTTTTTGATTGTGAGTAATATTCCATTGTGTATATGTACCACATCTTCTCAATCCAGTCATCTATTTTTGGGCATTTGGGTTGTTTCCATAGCCTAGCTATGTAAATAGTACTGCTATAAACATAGGGTTGTAGGTGCCCTTTTGAATTGATGTTTCTGTGTCCTTTGGGTAAATACCTAGGAGTGAAATTGCTGGATCATATGGAAGCTCCATCTTTAGCAGGTTGAGGAATCTCCACATAGCTTTGCATAGTGCTTGGACCAGTTTGCTCTCCCACCAGAAGTGCAGGAGAGTTCCTTTTTCTCCCATCCTCGCCAATATTTGTTGTTGTTAGTTTTTTTAATATGTGTCATTCTCACTGGTATAAGATGGTATCTCATTGTAGTTTCGATTTGCATTTCCCTGATTAGAAGGGATGTTGAACATTTTTCATATGCCTGTTGGCCATTTTGCATTTCCCCTTGGAGAAATTTCTTTTTAGCTCTTCTGCCCATTTTTTGACTGGATGATTTACTTTGTTTTTGTTGAGTCTCATCAGGTCTTTGTAGATTTTTGTCATCAGTCCTTTATCATTAGTGTTGTGTGCAAAAATTTTTTCCCAATAGGTGGGGTGTCTCTTTGTTTTGGTTACTGTCTCTTTTGCTGTACAGAAGCTCTTTAATTTGATGTAGTCCCAGATGTGTATCTTTGCCTTCACTATCAAGGCTTTGGGTGTTGTTATGTGCTAGTTATGTACTTCTTGAGCTATCTGTTGTGAAGACCTTTTTACCCCTAATTTGTGAATACACTGTTGCAAAGTAGTATAAAAATGAATTACTGGGAAATTTAAAAATGCAAGCTTAAAAATTTTAGAGCAGTCACACATAAAGAAAAAAGAATTAAAAAACTTGAATAAAGTTATAAATATATATAAGTTGAATAAAGTTAATATAGAATTGCTTTTACAGTCATAACTTTTTGGTCATTCCACAATAATAATTGAATAAAAATTTGAGTAAATTTGCAGCTCTCCATTTATTAAATGCATTATATGCAAACATTCTAAACAAACACTGTATATATCAATGAAAATTTTATTATGATAAATAAATTTGCTTTTTGCTGTTAATTTTTCTAATCTAGCTTGGATTGCCAACATTGCTATACACAAGAGATAATGTCTAAACATACAAGAATATGTCTAAACTGTTCCCATGTTCTGTTTTACCAGCACTCAGTGTAGAGAAACCAAAGAAACTTAAAAGAAATTTCAGCAAACTCAGGATATTCATTTCCAGTTTTTTTCCCCAAAATAAATAAAGCAAGTGATTTTTTTTTTTCAGAGTTCATTTTGCAGTGTTATCATAGTGTCATAAGGATTTTATCCTACAGAGTTATAGTTATTTCTCAATCACTGGATTCTGGATCTGCACATTTCCAAAAGAGGGTCTTCTTTTGATGGGAAAAGGATTGAAAATGTTCTGTCAAGCTCCTCCCTGGTGGCTCAGGGGTTAAAGTCTCAGCACTATAATGCTGTTGCCAACCACTCTGGCAGCATGAGTTTGATCCCTGCCACAGAGCTAACCCACATGGGTCAGCCTACCTCTCCTTGTCTCTCCTGCTGCTCCTCTCAGTGTATTTCAGTAGATCTGCCTGTTCTGCTCCCCACTCTCTCTGGTGAATCCTCTCACCCCCTGCACCTTTGGCTTACACCTCAGTTCTTGTATGCATAAATAAATTAAAATTAAAAAGAAAAAGAAAATGTTCTGTCATATTTGTCAAGTATGTAGGGTTAGTCTTTCCAAAAATAAACAGTATCTGATCATGCTTAGCTTATTGAAAATTATTGTTAAATTACTGAGCATGTTATAATTATTTGTAGTAACTCTGATCTTTCATTCTGTTAATTTCCCATTTTGCTTTGATCATATTGGTCTTTGAGAAACATTGGATGCCTTCTTTATGGGGAACAATGAAGATCATTAAAAATACCAAATACAGTGGTCGCTTCCGCAGCACATATAATAAAAATAGCAAATACATAAGACAAGTAAGTTTGACTATACAATTCACATTTTTAAAACATTGGTACCAAACTTTTTTTTTCTTGCAGGAACAATAAAAGTCCATTTCATTATTGATTTTTGATAGAACATTTCTTTTTTCTTTTTTCTCTTTTAAAGATTTGTTTATTTATTTATACAAACACTGAGTACAGTCAGAAGCGCTGGAGGGTGAGAGAATTCACCAGAGCCAGAGCGGAAAAGAGAGCAGGCAGACTGACGAAGTACACTGCTGAGGGGAGCAGTGGGCGCAGCAGGAGAGGTCTTTGCGCCATGTGGGACCCTCACCCTGCGGCTGGGTATTAAACCGGCGCTGCAGAGGCTGCGGGCATCTTTGCAACCCAGCGTTCAACTGCTGCGCCACCGGGGAGGCCTAGAACATTTCTTTTTTTTTAACCTGAAAAATTGATACTTATTAAGGAAATGGAATTTTTCTTAAACACCTTTCCACATAGAAGATTCCTAATCCCTTGGGGCCTCCCTGGTAGCGGAGCGGTTGAGCGCTGGGTTGCAAAGCTGCCTGCAGCCTCTGCAGCACCGGTTCGATCACCAGCTGCTCCCCGGCCGGGAGGAGGGTCCCACATGGCGTGCAGACCTCTCCTGCCGCCCGCTGCTCCCCTCAGCAGTGTACTTTGGTCCTTCTGCCTGCTCTGCTTCCCGCTCTGGCTCTGGTGAATTCTCTCACCCTCCCGCGCTTCTGACTGTACCCCGTGCTTGTATAAATAAATAAATAAATAAATACATCTTTTAAAAAAAAAAGAAGATTCCTAATCCCAGTTGCTTCAGTTGTAAATTCTATCATGCATTTAAGGAATTGATTTAAAAAATTCTTATGCAGGTTCTTTAGAGGAAAAACTGTTTTCTCATTTATTTTAAGAGATCAGGACATCCCTAATATAAAAACCTGACAAGGCAGTATAAAGAGGAAAAAGTTACAAATACACTTTTTTAACATAGATGTAAGCATTTCAAATGCCCTTTTTGTCATTTTTTTAATTGATGTAACATAAAGATGCCTCATCTTTATGTTATACCCACTGTAGTATACCCATCACCATATCACCCATTATCACTACCATAGAATATTTCTTCTTTTCTTTTTTTAAATATTTATTTATTTATTTATACAAGCACTGGGTACAGTCAGAAGTGCGGGAGGGTGAGAGAATTCACCAGAGCCAGAGCTGGGAGCAGAGCAGGCAGAAGGACCGAGGTACACTGCTGAGGGGAGCAGCGGGGCTGCAGGAGAGGTCTGTGCGCCATGTGGGACCCTCCTCCGGTAGCTGGGGAGCAGTCGGGGATCGAACCGCTGCAGAGGCTGTGGTCAGCTTCGCAACCCAGTGCTCAACCGCTGCGCCACCAGGGAGGCCCCAGAATATTTCTTCTTAATAACCATGAAACTCTCAGCATGTAGTAATTGTATTATTTGATCAAGTTCCATAATATCACTCAGTGAGGATAAAGCCTAATACACTGCATTAGGCTTTAAGTAATGCAGAGTTATACTAGGTCACTAAGCACACTTGTTTAGACAAGTGACATTTTTAATGAAATGTAGCATTATACCCTGGAGTAAACTTTTTACCTGGGTAATTGTTCCAGAATGTTTTCCTCTATTCATTACAGTTGCATCATCAGAATATACTGTTACACAATATTTAAATGCCAAATCACATTTGTTGACAACACAATCCTTCATAGATTTATAGAATTCAGATTTAGTTATCTTTGGCAATGAAACTGAAAAAAAGATTCTTCCTTCTCAACATCATCATGTAAAAATAATACATATGTTAAAGAAATTGCCTGATCTTTGCCTTTTTTAACGTTCAGTTAAAAAAAAAACCTCTGCTAGATTTATATGTTGTACATATAGCCCCATAAATTAGTGTTTATATGTTCTTTGGGTCAATACGTAGGATAATTTGCTGGACCATATGGTAGATCTATTTTTATTTTATTTTTTTTGAGGAACCTCCATGCCGTGTTCCATAGAAGATGCACCAGTGTATATTCCCACCAACAGTGTCTAAGGGTTTCCTCTTCTTCATTTCAGTACTCTTTGCATTCATTCTTTATTTTTAGTGTAGAGAAGGAATTGGCAAACTGCAGCCATCTGGCCCAACACCTCTCTTCTTTAGAAAAGTTTTATTGGACCATAGTTATGCCCATTTGTTTATATGTTATCTCTTGGTGCTTTCTTGCTACTCTGGCAAAGCTGAGTAGTTGACGCAGGGATCATATGGCCTGCAACACCAAAAAAGAATTACTCCCTGACTCTACTCTCCAACTGCTCATATGGTAACCTTTCAGCCTCTTTTTGAATTCAGTATTAGTAATTTTATTATCTCACAAGGTATTTACATTCTAATTAGAAAGTATCTATTTATATTGAGCAAAAAATCTTCCCTTCCAAGTAACCTTTTTAAGTAAACAGTGTTTTAGAAATTTGTAGACAACTTTTATGCTTTTCCTTAACTCTTTCTGTGGGTCTGCATCCCATTCAGTTTTCCAAGTCCTAAAATTCTGTAGTTTATTCAATCCACACATGAATGACCTATTCAACTCAGTATTATTGTGACTCTTAATTGAGTTTAAACTCAAAACAACTAAGTCTTTTGTATATCTTCCCATTAAATCTTGTTTTTTGTCACTTTTCTTCAGACATTGATACTCAGATCAGAACTTAATAATCCTATGCATATGGGTGGTTCAACATAAAGCCAACTGTGTTTTCATTTTATTTTAAATAATATATGTACTTCATATATACTGCTTACTCATATCATTACTGTTAATGTGGACTATGGTGTTTTATTCTTTTAGGTAATCATATCACATTTGTGACTCTTAATTGAGTTTAAACTCAAAACAACTAGGTCTTTCATATATCTTCCCATTAAATCAGACTTTTTCCATCCTATACTGAATCTGCACAGGTCTTTTATAAAATTCCAGTGAATTTAGTTTGTGCTAATCTGTTGAGAAATCTTTGCATTTTTGATTCTGTCATTTACATATTTACTGTTCCTCTTAATTCTTTGTCATGTGAGAATTTGATAGTAGTGAGTTATTTGATCAACACTTTGCTATGTTTGCGTGTTCATTATTGAACACAAGTGAAATTGTTCTGGGAAATTCTTGTAGATTTGTGGTACATTGAATTATTGCCCAGCAAATAATCCTTTCTTGCCCTTTCCTTTTTGGTGAAATATACATCCTGACTCACTGGCTTTAGATTTGGTTATGGATTTGGTTATGGCTTTCTTGGACTAACAGAATGTAGATGGAAGTGAGAGTAGGCCATTTCTGAAAGGGGTGTTTTAGAAGCCTGTCACTTTTCTTCTAACTTTCATGTACCTCTGCCATTTCCTGTAAGAGGAACTTCCTTCATGTGCTACTGCCCCTTCACACTGGTTACCAGAAGGAAAAGTAAGTGAAGGAGAACTGAATTTGACCAGCATCCTGAAGCAGAGATATAGCTGACCTGAGATTCATGAGTAAGACATTAGCAATTCATGTTGTATGCCATATGCAACATGAATTCAGTTGACCTACACACAGTTAACTAAGTCATTGTTTATGTGGAACCATTTCTGAAATGCTTGTTACCTATAAATGACAAATTAAACCAATATTAGATCATGATGAACTCTAGGTAATAGTAGATCAGAAATAATTTTTGGATTTTGATATGTGCTGAGGCGCAAGGCATGGGATGAAGGGTAAGATCTTCTCTGAGGAAAGACACGAATATATCCTGCTGCTTTAGCCATACTTCAAATGCTTTGGGTCAGTTCTTCCCTTTTGCAGGTTGACTTGCTATCATTGTTAGGTCTTTCTACTTTTTTTCTATTCTGTTTTCCATTTATTCCTTCTCTCCTGTGGTTTTTTCCTTCACTTCCTATACCCTTTTGGAGATAACCCATATTGTCACTGAGTATATTAGATTTCTGACTACCATTTGTTAATCACTTTAAATAAGTTACTTAAACCACTTCCCCCTCTACATTTTGGGGTTAATAATTCACAGTTGTTGCTAAATTGTAAGTTATTATTTCAGTGTTATTTGTACAAACATTTAACAAGTACTTGCTGAGTAAATTCTGAGAAAAATAGTGCTTTGCACTTGATAAAAAAGGTCAGTACATTTAATGATATTTTGATAATCGTAGTCCTAGAAAGTACTTGCTGATGTCACATTGATGACAAGTGAAAAGAAAAGAGAGTTCCACTTCTATTTGTGGAATAAAGAACATAATTATTTGCAACATGAATTCATGGAACAGTTTTATAGGTATGTTGTATGTTACCTCATGACAATTTATTTTTTGACTTCCTTTTGCACAAATTACCTTTGCATTAAATAGGTACTGTCAGTGACTGGCACTTTTGGTATTTTTTTGTTCTGTCTAAAGATATGAACCCAAAGTAAAGTGTAAGAAGGTTGTGCTCTGCTTCATCCGCTAGCTATACTTATTCAGATTATAAATCCAAGTATAGATCTTGCTATTTAGTATTATTTGCAACCTTGCATAAGATACAAGAAAAACATTTCAAATAATGAACTTTCTCTCCTATTTTGCAGCACATATTGTATGTTTTGACAGTTTGTTTTATAAGAATCTTTTAAATTTAAAATTAATGATAATTTAAACAATTCAAAAATACAAAGGTACATAAAGTAAAATTAATTACATTTGTTATTTCTTTTCAAATTCACCCTCTCATGTTGTTATGAATCTTTCCTTTGTATGTGTGCTCATTTAATAGTTTTAAAATCACTTACATAAAAGGAATCATACTTTATACTATATCTGTTCTT
Organism: Talpa occidentalis; assembly: GCF_014898055.3. NCBI lineage: Eukaryota > Metazoa > Chordata > Mammalia > Eulipotyphla > Talpidae > Talpa > Talpa occidentalis. Next base: position 38,426,455 of record NW_023603184.1, on the reverse strand, counting down.
TCGTATTTTATCATTGATATTTTTCTCAAGTGAATTCTTCAAGATCTTAGCTTTATTGGCAGCATCATAGTTCCATTATAGATGTAAGTCATTTAATACCCATATTGATTGATTCCTATCCCATTGATTTATATTGTTAAAAATAAATACCACAGTGAACATCCTTGTTTAACTTGTCATACTTGAGTTTTTATATTAATAATTCTGAAAATTTCATCCTTTTAGCAAAGAATGTCTGCATCTAAAATTTTGATAGATACTAATAGGTAAAACAAATCTTTTTTTACAAGTATAAAATTTTAAATGCTATAGCAATTTGTATTTCTACTAATGATTTACAAGGTGATCTGTTATGTGTACAAAGAATGGATGTTGGTAGTCATTAATTTTTTTTTGGCCAATCTGAACCAAAAATTGTATATTTTAAATTGCATTTCTCTGAATTACTGGTATTTATGCATATTCTTATGTTTGTAGCAATTTGCAGTGCCTTTTTGCTCTATTGGGTATGTGTTCCCTTTTAAAAATTGGTTGTTTTCCTTTTAAAATCAAATTGTAAAGGGCTTTTGGAAAGTTCTTACAAAGTGAAGCAATTCCAGGAAAACTGGAACTTGGGGTAATTTTAAATTAATAACATGAAAAGTATGTCTGTACTTTGCTTCCAATGGATTTTACCTAATAGGAGGAGAAACTGAATATCTACTTACTTCTTGAAAAAAAGTCTGGGTTTCTTCTTGAAATGTATTGGAATGAAAATATAGTTTGACCACTTAAATTTACATGAGTTTTATTTGAATCATTAATTTCAAGAATAAGTTTTATGGTTCTTTACCTAAAAAATTACCTTGCATATTTGTAAAAAATTAATAGGTGCCTATTTTGTGATATTATAGTTAATATACAAAATGTCAGATTAAAAAAAAAAAGCTTTTTAGGAGCATTGTTTCTATTACAGGAAAAAGGAATGGTAAGAAAAGTATGTCCAGGGCCTTCTAGAAATGTTGTAAAGTTTGTGCCCTCTCTAAATGAGGTTCCAAATGGAAGTTGAAATTCAGTTCTACTGGTCTCATCAAATTGAACGCCATGTCATTCCTTTGGAGAAAGGGACCCTTTTCTTCAGATACATACATGATTCCCTTGCCAAGCCTTTTCCTGTGGAGTTGTGTCCTCCCAGTGAGGATGCCTTTTCCTAATTTATTTACTAAAATTTTTGCTTTGTATGAATCATATAAAGATAACATAAAGGATAGTGGCAAGTCTGAATCTATCAATAATAATAAATTTGGAAAGTTACAGATATAGTGTCTCACTGGTAAATGTTTGTTGTCCATCAGGAGAGGTCAATTGCTTTAACCAATAACCTGAACATACCTGAAATTTTGCAAAAAAAAAATTCTTATTCACTTTAAAGTTTAATGTCAGATTTGTGAATGACCTTTAAGTGATGATTTAGTGATCCTGGACCCTTTAATCTTGAAGCTCTGAGATTGTTTAGGGCCTAAAGTCCTATGTGTCCTCTGAATCCAGCTAGCAAAATGGGCAGTAGGGAAAGGATTGCATATGAGAGTTTTTGATGGGCCAGACCTGAATATAGCACATATTCTCATATTCCATTGGCTAAAACTCAGCAAATGATCATATCTAATTTAAAAGGAGGCTGGAAAAAATGTCATCACTGTGTGCTTTGACAAGAGAATATAAGATACCTTTAAGCAAAGCTAGCGGTCTCTGACATGTTTGATTAAGAAGTACAGAAATAGTTTTTTTTAATTTGAAAATATTATTTGATCTATCTGTACTGTATCCATTGGATCAGTGTTTTAAGAGTACAATAAAAAGTAGTATGTATTAATAGTTTGCTCATGTAGTTTGAAGTCTGCTTTGCTGAAATTAATATATGCTGCTCCAGCTTTGTTTTGTTTTTGTATTAGTTTTTGCATGGTAATTTTTCATCCATCCATTTACTTTTAATCTCTAAGTATCTTTATATCTAAAGTGCATTTTCTATAGATGACATATTGTTGGATTTGTTTATTGATCTACTCTCACTGTCCCTTAATTGTTACATTTAAACCATTGACATTCAAAACAATTATTGATATGGTTGAATTAATATTTACCTTACTGATTACTATTTTCTTTTATCCTTGTTTTTATTCCTCTTTTTGTCTTCTCTTTTTCTGCCTTTTGTGTTTAATTTAGCACTTTATGTGATTTCATTTTCTGTCCTTTCTTAGCATATCAGTTACTTTACTTTTTTTTTTTTTTACTTTAGCTAGTTTCCCATATATTTTTACAACTAATCTAAGTCCAATTTCAAATAGCATTATACCATTTCAAGGGTAGTATATTTTACCATAATAAAATAATCCTGATTCCTCTTTCCTATTCCTTTTGTCACTGGTGTCATTCATTTCAGTTATATGTATAAGCATACATAATATATGTATACACATTTACATAACAGAATGCATTGTTGCTATTATTATTTTGAACAGTGTTATTTGTTCAATCAATTAAGAAGAAAAATAAGGTTTTTTTTTAATCTTGTTTTTTTGGTCTTGCTTTTTTAAATGTAGATTTATTTTTCTGATCTATATTGTTTTATTCTTCTACAGAATTTATTTTAACATATCTTACAAGGCAGGTCTACTAGCAACAAATTCCCAACACTTTTATTTCTCCTTTACTTTTGAAGAAAAAATTTTCAGGTTACATAATTCTAGGTCAATGAGTTTTTTTCTCTTTAACACACTGCTCTCTTCTTCCTCATGTGGTTTCTGAGAAGTTGCTTGTAATTCTTATATTTGTTCTTCTATTTGGTAGATTGTTTCCCCACTGGTTTCTTTCAGGATTTTTTTCTTTATCTTTGATTTCCTGTAGTTTGAAAGTTCTAATGGTAGGTATAGTTTTTCTATTATTTATCCTATAAGAACCAATCTGAGGTTTGGTTCTCACATTAATTTTGGAAAATTTCTTAATCATTAGTTTTCAAATATGTCTTTTGTCCCTTTCTCTTTCTCTTCTAGTATTCCCCTTACACGTTATATCTTTTGTATTTGTCCCACAGTTCTTGGATATTCTGTTCAGGTGTTGCTTTTTTTTTCTTGGTCAACCTTTGTTCTCTTTTCTTAACTCTTCAGTGTTTCTATTGATTCATCTTTAAACTCAGAGATTATTTCCTCAGCTGTGTCCTGTCTACTGGTCATCTCATGAAAGTACTCTTCATTTTTGTTGTAGTGTTTTTTCATTTCTAGCGTTTCTTTTTCTTTAAAAAAAGATTTATTTTATTTATATGCACAAAAACTTGGGTGTAGGTTAGAGGTGTGGTGGGGGTGAGAGGATTCACCAGAAACAGAGTGGGGAGCAGAACAAGGGGATCTACTGAAATATAATGCTGAGGGGAGCAGTGGGCTATGGGTTCCCTCCCTGGCTGGGGATTGAACTCCTGGCTACCAAAAGCTTGATAGTGCTGAGACTTAACCCCTTGCACACCAGGGAGGCCAGCATTTCTTTTTCTTTCTTAGGGTTTCTTCCTCTCTGCTTACAATGCCCTCCTGTTCTTGCATGCAGTCTATTTTATCCATTAAAGTCTAATATATATTAATCATAGTTTTAAATTTCCAGTTTGATAATTATAACGTATGTGCTGTGTCTGGTTCTGATGCATGCTCTGTCCTTCCAATGTTTTTTTTGCCTCTTGTAATTTTTTATTGATGGATCAGGTAAAAGTAACTACTGTAAATAGACTGTCAGCTATGTGGTGGCATGACTTGTGGAGGGGAAATACTTTATAGTTCTATTCTCACTCTTTTAGTGAGCCTGTGCCCCTGGACTGTGACCATCACAAGTGTTTCTTTTCTTTTTTTTTTTTTTTTTTTTTAAAGATTTTTATTTATTTATTTATACAAGCACTGGGTACAGTCAGAAGCGCAGGAGGATGAGAGAACTCACCAGAGCCAGAGCAGGGAACAGAACAGGCAGAGTGATGAAATATACGGCTGAGGGGAGCAGCGGGCACAGCAGGAGAGGTCTGTCGTGCCATGTGGGACCCTCGCAATCGGCCGGGGATTGAACTGGCGCTGCAGAGGCTGCGGGCAGCTTCGCAGCCCAGCGCTCAACCGCTGCGCCACCAGGGGAGGCCCACAAGTGTTTCTTAAGTTTTTTTCCTCTTCCCTTAGCTAAGAAAGGATGGCTAGAGTGGACTAAAGTTAGGTAGTTCCTTTTTCTGATGTAAAAGGGGAGAAGTGACTGGAGTTGGATATTTTTCTTCCCCTAGAACAGTTTTTTTCTGATAATATCCCAGCACATTAGTTTGCTAACTAGATTCTTCTGAGGACAGGCCTTGTTAGGAAGAAAAGAGTGCTCTATTGTAATTCAAAATGGCCCCTTTTCCTCTCATCCTGCTGAAAGAATGAGAGGATTTTGTTCTCTCAACATTTACTGTGGGTATCTGAACTCATGGAGGTTGATTTCGCAGTATTTTAGAGTTCCCCCCATGACTTTGTTCCCCTAGAGTTTTAAACTTCCAGAGTTGTTCTTTGCAGAACCACAGCAATTTGTCAGTTACAGTTAGGCTTTCCTATCCTGGCACTGAATTCCAATGAGATTTCCACTCCTGTCTCTGCTTTGTTAAGTCATGAATTCCTGTATTTGCCTGTCTGTGTGTCTAATTTTGGGGATAGTAGTTTGCCCTGAGTCCTGCCATCTCTAACTCATCCAACAAGAGTTGGATTTTCAGTTTCTTCATCTTTTTACATGTTAGGATGGAAAAGTGTGTTACAAGAGCCTTACATGCAGAACCTCAAAGTGCCACCCAAGAATCAGAAAATACTTTTTTTCCTGTCACATGCTTTGGTGAATTGTTATATTCTCTTCTATGTTTGTGTTTGCTTCCAACTCATCCTTTGTGCTTTTAATATTATTAAATATACTTGAAATTCCTGTAATGTGAAATTTTTTTGCCTTCAGCATTCATCTGGGGTATCTCCACCCTTTTAATCGTGTGCTCACTTTCTTCATCAAGTCATTGTTGGCCCTCATCCTCTTACTGCATACCTAGAGTCTCTGAAATGACATTTCAAAGTTAGATAGTTCTACAACTCCATTTACATTTGGTTAGAATTTCACTCCCAGCACTATCATTTTGTTTCTTTGCTGCACTTTCATCTTTGTTGGCTAATACCTCTTTTGATTATATGTTTTTTAAACAATAATCAGTCACTGACAAACTTTGAGGGAAGTGATGTGATTGGTTAGTGATATGGTATGTCACCTGTTGTTTGCAGTAATTCGTGAACCAAAGAGCTATAGTTACTCATGTTTAATATACCTTGGTAACTGAAATTCAAGCTGTGTGGAGGGAGTTATAATTTAAGTAAATTGTAGTAATTGAAATTTATGCATATTTATACCATGCAAAGTGAGAACTGCCTATAAACTTTGGATTTATTTTTCTAGCTTTATTTTACTATCAATGGATGTGATGGTCCTTTTTTGGTCCCTGGCCTCAAAGGAGGACCTTTGATGTTGCATCATTAAGTATGGTGCTTGCTGTAGATTTTTATATATCAAGTTATGGTATTCCCTTCTCTTCTGAGTTTGGTAAGAATTTTTATCATGAGTGGTTAGATGTTGGATTTTAATTATTTGCTTTGTTTTATCTGTTGGGAAGGTTATATTATCTTTCACTTTAATTTGTGGCAAATAGCATTGTTGATTGTTCTTGTGCTAAACCTAGTTTACATTCTTAGAATAAAACTCACTTGGTTTTGATATTTTATCTTTTTATATATGGTTTTATTTCATTTGTTAAAATTTGTGAGTGAAATTTAGCTCTAATTCCCCTTTTCATACTTATTGAATATTGATATCAAAACTTCATAAAAAGAGTTGGAGTGTGTTCCCCTCTTTTTCCTTTTTAAAGAATTTCTCTAAGATTGGAATTATTTCTTCCTTGTTAGGAAGTTCCTTTTGGTGAAACTCTGGGGCCTGGAGTTTTCTTTGTGGAAAGATTTTATATTATTTATTTTCTTAAATAGTAGTATGAATGATGAGTCTCTCTTTCTCATGTAAATTTTGGTAAAATAATACTTTTTCCTAGTGATTTGTTTGTTTTGTTTGGTATTCAAGTTGTTGGCTATAATGTTATATAGCTTTGTATTTTCCCTTAATTAATTATTTTTTTTAAGATTTATTTTTATTTATTTATACAAGCACTGGGTACAGTCAGAAGAGCGGGAGGGTGAGAGAATTCAACAGAGCCAGAGCAGGGAGCAGAGCAGGCAGACTGACGAAATACACTACTGAGGGGAGCTTGGGACGCAGCAAGAGAGGTCTGTGCACCATGTGAGAGAGCAGCCGGGGATCAAACCAGTGCTGCAGAGGCTGCGGGCAGCTTCGCAGCCCAGCGCTCAACCGCTGCGCCACTGGGGAGGCCCCTATTTTCCTTTAATTATACACAGATTCTGTAATTTCTTTTTTGTTCCTAATGTTGTTTACTTGTCCCTCAGTTTCTTTTTTGTGAACAGTCACATTAGGGTTTGCTAAAATCTTTTCAAGGAATTAACTTTTGGCTTTGTTGATTTTGTCTGTTGTATGTTTTCTGTTGACTCATTTGTGATTTTATGTTTTATTTTCTGTCTCCTGTTTTCTTTGAGATTATTTATTCATTTTCTCACTTCTTGGAGGAGAGGAAGAGTGCTTAAATCGTTGATTTTCATACTTTCTTTTTTTTGCAAATGGAGGTATTTAAGAACGTGTTTCTATATATTGCATTGATGGCATTCCTTTAAGTCTTATTATGTAGTGTTTACTTGTTCATTTTGAAGATATTTTCTGATTTCCACTGTGATTTCTCCTTGAGCCAATGGTTTATTTTAGAAGTGTGTTTCCTTTTTTAAAATAATTTTTCATTTGTCAGCCACATCCCAGATGAAAAACTAGAACATTTTAGCACCATAGAAGCCTCCTTTGTGCCCATTCCTATCAATAGCAATTACCTCCTAAAAATAATTATTGGCTTGATTTCTATTATAGTTTGAAATAGTTTTTGCCTGTTGTTAAAACTTATAAATAGAATCATACAGTAAATACTCTTTGGTCTGGCTTCTTTTGGTCAACATATTTATGAGATTAATATGTGCAGTATAATCGAATTTCATTTATTCTCATTGTTGAAAAGTATTCCATTATATAAATTGCCATAATTTATTTAACTGTTCAATTGGTAGACACATGGTTCGTTTCCAGTTTTTGAAAATAATGGACAGTGTCGCTTTGAACATTGCCATGGATGAGGTTTGTGTATAAAATTGGTTATATATTTAGCTAGGAGAGGAATTACTCGGTCATAGGTTATCATCTTTTAGATGTGCTCAAACAGTTTTCCAAAGCTGTTTGATTTATACTCCTAGCAGCAGCATCAGCATACAGTAGTTCCAGCTATTCTATAGCATTTCCACTTCTTTATATGTTAATTCTTTTTAGTTTAGCGATTCAGGTTATTAATGTTTGTGCAAACTGGGGGTAGGAGGCATTTATATTGTTTTTATTGTTTTCCTTTATGTAGGCATCTGGTTGCTGTATAGCCTATTGGTTTATTTAATGCTACTTCTCTAACTAGCCTATGTTAGTTTGAATTTTATGTTCCTAATCTGATCCTAATATATTGTACTGATACCAAGAAAGATCTTTATTCATTTGAGCTGTATTTATTAGGCAACCCCTGTATCCTGTGATGCCAGTGTCAACAGTACAACACTCAAGTTAGGACTGTAAGTCTGACAGAATAATAGATTAGATCTAGGTTCTCAGTAATCAAGGGAAATGGTTTCCAAAGTTTTTAAATGAACTACCCCATACTAATACATTACGCACATTAGAAACACACACAAAATTGAAAGTAAACAGATAAGAGAAATAAAATTTTAAAATATCTTGCTAATTGTTATAGCTTTAAAATTATATAGAACGTATAATATATGCCTTTGACAGAAATCTGTGGTGGCACACAAGCTTGAAGTCTCAGTGGCTTATAAAATGAGTGTTTGTACTTTCCTTATTTTATAAATCTATGGTGGCTTGATGATGGCTAACTCCCACATTGTGATCACATCGCCATTCTGGTGAAATATCCTCTATTTGAAATATTTGTAAATGATAAAATGTGTATGACAAATCATGTTCTAATTCCTAAAGCTTCTGCTTGGAAGATGTGTGATGCATCATTTATGCTCATATTTCATAGCAAAGCAAGTTACATGATCAATATGATGTCATTGGGATAGAGAATTATGCTTTCTAAGAGATGGGAGAAACATATATGTTAGCAGCTTTATTGAGATAAATTTACACACTATACAATTCACTGTTTTAAAGTGTACAATTCAGTTCAGTAGTGTTTGGTACATTCACAGAGCTGTACAATCATCACCACCATCAACTGCGGACATTTTTGTGACCCTCAAAAGAAATACTATACTCATTAGCAACACTCCCTATTCCACTTTAATATCCCTGGCCCTGAACAATCACCAATTTACTTTATGTCTTCATGGATTTGCCTATTTCAGACATTTCATATATATGGGATCATATATTGTGATCTTTTGTAACTGACTTATTTTTGCCTAGCACATGGTTTTCAAGGTCATCTATCAGTACTTGATCCCTTTTTATTGATGAATAACATCCTATTGAGTGGATATACTCTGTTTTAAGGATCTAATAACTAATTGTAGACATTGAGGGATTTTCTTCATTTTGGGGTGATTCTGAATAATGCTGCTGTGAACATTTTAAGTGGACATGTTTTCAGTTCTTTTAACTATAAATTTTGGAGTAGTTGTTGGGCTGTTCATTTGATCACTCTGTGCTTAACATTTTTAGGAACTGCCACACTGTTTTCCAAAGTTAATGTACCATTTTAATTTATATTTCACCAGCAACAAATGAGGCTTCCAATTTCTCCATATTCTCACTAGCATTTAGTATTATTGACCCTTTTTCTACAGCTATAGCCACCCTGGGGTGGTAGGAATATTTTTGAGCACTAAATACAGCCTACTATATACTCAACTTGTAATTGTCTACTCTGAGCCTATAACAATGTATTGAAAACATTTTTTAAAAATCAGTTATACCTTTCAATAAGGCATTAGGTTTACTTGTCTGCTTGAATTTAGGGTCAGTGACTGAATAAACTTAAATAAGGAAATAAGAGACATAAGCAGAGTTATTTTGTGAGGATTTATCAGAAGGAACAGACATTGCAAAGCTGAGCTAAATCATTTGTAAAAATTTTCAATGTTTATTTGTTTCATGGACAGTGTTTATATTAATTAAATGTATAAGTAATGCTATTGAGGTTTAAGAAGTTACCTATTTATGGTTTATATATGTAAAGATTTCTGTTGCATCTTTTTTAAAAAAGATTTATTTATGCATAGGGGAGCAGGCCAGAGATGGGGGGGTGAGAGGATTCACCAGAGACAGAGTGGGGAGCAGAACAGGCAGACCTACTGAAATGAAATACACTGCTGAGAGGAGCATTGGGCGAGACAGGAGAGGTCTGCTATGCCATGTCGGTCAGCTCCCTAGCTGATTTAAAAATACCATATTTGACGTCAATGAAGAATAGCATAATTTATTTATAAACATTTGAGCAAAATCCTTCCTTAAATAAATTTTGGCTAAAAGGACTCTGACATTTTCTAATACAACGTATAAGTAGGAACTGTTGAGTTCCATGTAGATGGGTAAAGGCATTTTATGCCTTCTGCTGAGGAAAGCAGGTGATGTCCCTTTGTCTTACAAAGAAGGGAATTGAGGGGTGATAGAACAAGAGAGACAAGAAAAAAATAATGGTTTTTAAATCCTGTGGTATAAAATAATCCCACAGTAATAATATTTGAAATAACTTTAATTCCAGAGAGAATTATAAAATTGAATAGTAGAGCAGATCACCTCAAAACTACCATTAAGGAACCTGAACTACCATCAAAAACCAAAACCAAAAAACTCTGTTAGCATTAGCTAGTAAATTCTAGGGGTCAGTGTTCCCTTGTCAGTAATTTTATCTGTAGCCTGTTTCATTGTGCTGCTGGATGAAAAAGAAAAATACATAGGGAATAAAAATACTTCTTATCCCAGCTCTGCCAAAGAATATTTATCTTGTATTTATAAGATACAGTGGACAAAATCATTAAATCTATGTATATATCTTAATGTCAAGGGGACCATATAACTAACAGAGGTAGCTTAGTATTGGTAAGAAGAAGGTGGAGTTGCTTAGCAAGGAGAGCTTGAGGAATAGGATACAGTAAGTTGTGAATAGTATTTGAGAAATACACTCATACACACACACTCACACACATACTGATATCTCCTGATATCTTCCCTGGGCCCTGTGATAACTCCCTGCCCACCTCTTCACACATATACATGTCATACATAGAGTTTGAAACTTTTTCAGATTGGCTTCTTTCACTAGGTAATATTCATTTAAGGCTTCTTAAGCTTTTCATAATGTGTGTTGTTATATGTATGTTTATATATCTTACACATATTGTAGTAGTGCCCTTAATGAAAACACTCTGCCTCCAGCAAAAAAAAAAAGAAAAAAGAAAAAAAACTGCTTGTTTTTCCACATGACTGCAGAACAATTATAGCTTCTACCAGGAGCCCTTCTCCTGTTCCTGGGAAAATAGCTGGGTTGGCTGGCATTTGCATAATCGTCTTTAGGGCTATTGTGGGTGGGTTTGGACTGCTGACACAGAGCTGCAGACTGGCCACCTGTCCAGAACAAATGAACTCAGCCTTTGTGCAACATTGTCTGGTCCTTCACGGTGTTATTTCTGAGTAATGAATAACTTGATTAAAATATTATGAAAATACAATTTAGGAAATATTTGGATTGAATGTACACCTTCCATTTTGAGAAGAGAGAAATTTCCTGCCACTTCCACTGGCACAACCTTGTATTTCCATGCCCCCTCTGGCATAGTTTTGTGATTGCTTTTGTGAAATTATCCTCATGAATATTAATTAGGGATGTGAGAGTCTAAAAAGAAACTTCAAAATAATTTGTATCCATCCTTCTATAAATTATAAATTGTTGTCTGTGTTTTATAGGAGTCTGTTTCACTTCAGTGAGATAATTAATAAACATTAAAAGTCAGCAAAGGAAGAAGTAATATCTAAGGTATTGAAATAGTAACCAGCCCTACTTCTTTCATTTTCCCTGAATATTGAGCCTGTGACTTATTTAGGAAGTTTTTGTTCAAATAATGCATACATCACAATGTTAACTAATTTTGTTAATCATCTGCATTCAGTCTGTGATTACAAGTTTTTAAAATTTTTTTAAAAGACATGATATAATGATATTTCTTGTACATATGATCAACTGTATCAAATTTTCATGTTAGAACGAACTTGTAATTAATAGACCCTGTAATCATTCTATATAACAAAATTCTCAGTATCAAATAATTGGTCAGTGAATAGGTAAACATTTTTAAAAATTACTTGCCAGAGCTATTTTGGGGCAGAATTTATATGGCTTATGTGATAATAATCATTTCTGTTAATTCTCATTAAAAGTTTAATGAATGAATGAAAGCCTGAATACTGTTTAGAGACATTGAATCCCTAAATATATATACATATACAGGTATGTGTGTGTGTATATATATTAGTTACTCTATATATTATTCCACTTGATTATTGCAACAATCAAGCTTTTGAGATTGATGGTATTATTTTTTGGTAGACTTTAATTTTTAGCAGTTTTAGGCTCACAGTCGTTATATTTTTAAAGTTTTTTTTAAAAAAGTTTAATTATTTATTCATACAAGAACTGGGGTATAAGCCAGAGGTATGGGGGGTGAAAGGATTCATCAGAGACAGAGTGGGGAACAGAACAGGCAGATTGACTTAACTATACCTCTGAGGAGAGCAGCAGGCAAGACAGGAGAGTTCTGCTGCGCCATGTGGGTCAATTCCCTGGCCAGGGATTGAACTCATGCTGCAGTGGCTGCAGGTAGCTTCATAGTGCTGACACTTAACAGGTTGCGCCACTAGGGAGACCCCACAGTCATTTTAAGTACAAATTACAGTGTTCCCATATACTCATGCCCCCAGGTTCTTTCTGGTGAGCTGGTCTTGAACTAGACTTTTAGGAAGAGACAAGATTTGAAGTAGGCAGCAATCCCACCGCTTACCTGTGACTATGCAGGTGCCTCTTTTCACCAACTGTCTCCTGTGCAGGGCAGCAGCCTTTTGCCTGCCCATGACCTGTCAAGGCTACCCACCTGCAACCATGCAGGCCTCTATTAGCAAACCTGTCCCTTCTGGGGCAGCTCTTCCTCCCCGCTTGTGTCTGTGCAAGTGTACTTTACTTTTCTAACCCTTTTCCTAATAAACCTGCTTTTTAAATATTAAAAAAAGATTTGAAGTAGAAGGTTATTACCACTTGAAAGTGGTTGCAGATAAAAATAAACTGTATTTATGGAATTATGTGGCCACTTGGGGATGTGCAATGTGCTTGGGCTATGCTAAGTTGATACCACTTGATAGAAGGTCATAAATATTAGACCAGAGGTCATTAGAGAAGCCAAGCCAAAAAATATGTACTGGAAAAAGAACACTGAAGTGAGTGTCACAACATGATTTATATCCAGTATTGGCCTTATTACTCAGTGAGAGATCTTGAATAAGTATCAAGTCTTGATCTGAGAGAGTTCACCTGGATAAATTTAATATCCTTTTTAGAATCAGTCATCACAAAGAAGAGTATATACTGGAGAAAGAAATGGTCTTCAACAAATGGTGTTGGGAAAAGTGGACAGCCACATGTAAAAGAATGAAACTGGACTACTCTCAAACACAGTACACAAAAATGAACTCAAAATGGATTAAAGACCTGGCACATTGAAGAAAACATGAGCAAAACACTGAGATACTGGCTTCAGATACATCTTTGGAAACTTGACTCCAGTGGCAAGAGAAACAAAAGCAAAAATAAACAAATGCAACTGTTTTAAATGAAAAAGTTTCTGCACAATGAAAGTAATTATCATTAAAGAAAAAGGCACCTTACTGAATGGGAGAAAACTTTTCCGCATCATGCATCTAATAAAGGACTAATTTCCAATATCTTCTGAGCTCATACAACTCAACAATGAGAAAACAATGAACCCAATTAAAAAAAAAATGGGCAGAAGAGTTAAGTAGACACTTCTCCAAAGAAGACAAAGAGATGATTAACAGACACATGAAAACATACTCATCATCACTTCTCAGATAAATGCATTCAAAACACGATGAGATACCACCTCACTCCTCTGGACTGACCTATGTTTAAACAAGGAATAACAACACACGTTGGAGAGGGTGTGAAAGAAACGGAACCCCTGTATGTAGTTGATGAAAATGTAAACTGGTCCAGCCTTATGGAAACAGTATGGAGGTTTCTTAAAATATTATAATTATTGGGTTGTCAGAAAAGTCATGATGTATTGTTTTATGGTTTTCAAGCAAAAATGCATCATGACTTTTCAGACAACCCAATATATCTACCATAGCATCCCCCAATTCTGTTCCTAGGCATCTGCCCAAAACAGTTATTCAAAGGGATATATACCTTCCTTTTCATTGTAATACTGATAGTAAATTTATGAAAATAACCTAAGTAAATGACAGATGAATGGATTAAGAAGATGCAATCTATAGAAATACACACATCCAACAGAATACTATTCAGCTATAAAAAGAAAATCTTGCCATTTTTGACATTATGGATGGAATGAGAAGGGATTATATGGTACGTGATAAAAGTCAGAAGAAGAAAGACAAATATGAATGGTTTTGCTCATGTGGAATATGAACAAACAAAACAGGGCAAAAATAAGCCTAAACAAGCTATAGAAATTTGACTGTAGGATAGAGTTTACAAGAGTGGGAGGGCGATTAGAGAAGACCCAATGGTGGTGGATGTGGGTGGGGTAATCTATATCCCTTACTCATATACAGTGTTGCATACCAGTGTTACTTCAGTAAAAAAATAATACAATTAGAATTAGTTATCAACATTTCTGAGTGAGAGATGATGTTATACTTAATATTAGAGAACTATTTTTACATCTATCAGAAGACTGGAAAAACTTTTTGTTATAGTAATCTCTTTTTTTGCATGACTATTTCTTCTAGAAATAACATAAATTAAGTTTCTCACTCTGCAAAGTAGAATTTGGCATTTGGTCAAGGATTAGATACAGAAGAATGCACTCTGGATATCCTAAAGAATTGAAAGAATTGCCTTATTTTTTTTAATCATCGCATTTGAGGGGATGCTTTATGCGTCACAAGTTTGTTAACTTGTAGAGTTACAAGGAAATTGTGTCTCCTATATTCAGAACTTAAAATATAATTGACATAGCAAGAAAGACATGCAAAAAAGTTAAAAATTGTATGTATGCTAATCGTTAGAATGCTCATTTATATGATTAACTGTCATATGCATAGTTATATAATTATAATAAATTCACATTTGTATGGACAGCTAATTTATGAAAAAGAAGCCAAGGGTATAAAATGGTGAAAAGAAATTCTGTGTGACAAATGATGTTGTAAAACTGGACAACCACATGCAAAAGAATGAAACCAGACAATGATCTCACATCATATACAAAAAATTAACTCAAAATGAATTAAGGACTGAAACCATAAAATAGATAAATTAGGCAAAATGCTCCACAACACTGGCTTCAGTGATTTCTTTGGGGACTTTAACAGCAACAGAAACAAAAGCAAACGCAAACAAATGAAAGTACACCAAAATAAAGTTTCTGCACAGTGAAAGAAACTATCATAAAAACAAAGGACACCCTACTGAGTGGCAGAAAATATTTGCAAATCATACCTCCAGCACCTGGCTAGTGTCCAAGATCTACAATGAACTCATTCAGCTCAACAACAGGAAAACAACCCAATTAAAAAATGGGCAGAGAAGTTAAATAGACACTTCTCCAAAGAAGACATACAGATGGCCAACAGGCAAATGAGAAAATATTCAACATCATTTATCTTCAGGAAATGTAAATCAAAACCACAATGAGATACCGCCTCACTCCTGTGAGAATGATCCATGTCAAAAATAGCAATAACAACAAATGTTGGAGAGAGTGTGGAGGAAAGGGGATCCTTGCACACTGTTGGTGGGAATTGTAGACTGGTTTAGCCCTTAAAACACTATGGAGGTTTTTTAAAACATTAAAAATAGGTCTACCTTGGGGCCTCCCCTGTGGCGCAGCAGTTGAGTGCTCGGTTGTGAAGCTGCCTGCAGCCTCTGCAGCGCTGGTTCGATCCCCGGCTGCCGTGCTAGGGTCCCACATGGCTCGCAGACCTCTCCTGCCGCCTGCTGCTCCCCTCAGCAGTGTATTCCTCGGTCTGCCTGTTCTGTTCCCCGCTCTGGCTCTGGTGAATTCTCTCACCCTCCGATGCTTCTGACTGTACCCAGTGCTTATATAAATAAATAAATAAATCTTAAAAAAAAAAAAAAAGATCTACCTTATGACCTAGCAATCCCACTCCTAGGTATCTACTCTAAGGGTGCAAAACCCACCAATTTGAAGGGATATATGCACCACCATGTTCACTGCAGAGCTACTGAGAATAGCCAAGTTAAGTGCCTGATGACAGAGAAGCAAATTAAGAAAATGTAGTGTGTATATACGCAATGGAATACTACCCAGTTATTTTTTTTAAAAAAAGTGAAATCTTGCCATTTGTGACAACCATGGATGGAATTGGAGAAGGAGAAGGACAAATACCAGATGATTTCACTTATATGTGTGATATAGAGAAACTAAACAAAGGAAGAGAAAATCAAAATAAAGCCTCAATTTTCTGACTGTAGAATTGAAACTACCAAAGGGGAAGGTGGGGTAGGGGCGGAATGGTGGGAGGCAACTCCATAGATGGATCATGGTGAGGGATTATGGATGTTTTGGTGGTAAGGGGGTATTGTAACCCCCAAATTATATATATACTGTTACATCAATTGATAGTATTACCTCTCTCTCTCTCTCTCTCTTTCTATATATATATATATATATATATATATATATATATATATCAATTGATATATATAGTTATATATGTATATATACACGTGTATATATAGTTACATCAATACCAGTAAAACAGTTTAAAAAATTAATGATCACTTCCTGTTTTCTCTATGTAGTCCAAATTTATAACTCATTGTGTAATTTGGCATTTATTTATTCTGTCTCACCTTTAAGCCATTCTCTCCTTAACAATGTCTGTACTAGCCATATCAAATTCTTTTATTTCTCTGAAGGTGATATGTTCACACCATTTCTTTCTTCATAAGCTATTTTGTAGATTTCAATTTTCATTTCTTTTGGGAAACCTTCTGTGACTCTCACTAAGTAGATCTTTATGTTTTATATTGCCAATTTTCTTCTGTAATGTTACACCAAATAAGTTTTTGAGTTTCCTTTCATGTTTTTTTTTTCAGTTATAAAAGTAATGAACTTAAAAGTAAATTTCTTTGAAAATATTGGACAGTTCAGTGATACAGAGAATAGTGACTAAAAGCTCTGAATCCCATTTCCAGTGTCATATGTATCTGGGCCATATGTACTTACATATACTCTTTTCTCAACAAAAATAAAACAGTCATTTTTCTGTAGCTTGCATTTTCATTAAGTATATTTGAGATCATTCATAGAGAACTTTTTTTTTAGTAATTGTATAGCATTCAGAATGTTGATGACCATAATTTAATTAACCAATTCCTCTTGGTGAATTTTAATTCATTTAATTTATCCCTAGGATAACATAATCAGCATAAGGGTATTGGCGACATCTGTAACATTTACTGATATTTCCCTAGAATGTAAGTGATGAATGTGCTTATCTGGCAGA
Source organism: Talpa occidentalis (assembly GCF_014898055.3). Lineage (NCBI taxonomy): Eukaryota > Metazoa > Chordata > Mammalia > Eulipotyphla > Talpidae > Talpa > Talpa occidentalis. Next base: position 38,409,499 of record NW_023603184.1, on the reverse strand, counting down.
ATAGGCTACTGTGCCTGCTATGTGTTAGTTACCTATGCCGCATTAGTTTTCATAATAAATTAGTACAAAATAGAATAAAGAGAGTGAAGACTAGTCTTCTTTGTTACTCCTTAACATTTTGTACATTAATGTAACAAGCACTTATATTGATAAAGGGCCATTCTAAAATAGGCAATAACGTTTTACTTTGTAACAGATTTATTAAATTGAATTGATGAAAATTGCTTTTTCCTGCTTTGTTGGAAGTATTAGGAATGAAAAATTATTATGTAGCAATGATATCATTACAGTTTATCCATGTTTTAAGAGGACATGATTGAAATTTAAAACAGCTAAATTATGAAACAATATTTTGCAAAGGTAATTCTTATTTTAAGAAGAGTTTAACTTGGAGTACTTCATTATTCATAAAATTTATATTATGTAATTTTCCATAATTTGTCTACTGCATTATAGTAAAATACATGTTTGCATAGTTTCATAAGTAATCTATTGTCAGAACTAATCTTGAAGTCTTAATTTTTTTCTTTTTCCGTAATCTGATTCCTAGTGATGAAAGAATTCTAAACCTTAGTTAATGAGGACTCAGTTTAATTTAAAAATTCAAGTTTTAATTTTTAAACTTAATTTTTATTTTAAAAATATGTGAGTTCCGCTCTGCCATGAAATACTAATTAGAGAATGAAAAGAGAAGTAAGGGACTGGGAAAAAATATTAGTAAATCATGTATATGATAAAGGACTTGTATCCCAAATATATAAGAATTGTTTACGTAGCTAAAAGTAAACAAGCAGTAAATTACAAATAGGCCAAAGACCTGAACAGGCATCTCAGCAAAGAAGATACGCAGATACGTGGAGAAATGTTCAACACCATATGTTATTAGGGAATTATCAATGAGATATCATCACACACCTGTTTGAATAGTTAAAATCCAAAGCACTGACAACACTAAAATGCTGACTAGGATGTGGCACAACAAGTAGTCTCATTCATTGCTAATGATAGTGAAAAATGGTAGGCCACTTTTGGAGTGAAACACAGTAATATCATACAAACAATTGCATACCTAGGTATTTGCCTAAAGGTCTTCAAACTTAAGTTTACATAAAAACCCATGCACAGGTGTTTATTGTAGCTTGACTTATAATAATTGCTAAAAAATAGAAACAATCAATAGGTGAATTAATAAACAAGCTCAGGTACATCCAGACAATGGAGTATTTTTCAGTGATAAAAGGAACTGGGCTATCAAGTTACTGAAACTTAAATGCTTATTGTTAGGAGTAAGAAGTTAATCTGAACATGGACTCATAACAGTGTTGTATGAGTCCATTCATAATGACACTCTGGAACAGGTGAAAATATAGAAACTAAAAAGTGTGAGTGTTGGCCAGGTAATAGGAGGAACAAGAAAACATAGGAAAGTTTCAGTTGAGTGAAACTATTATGATAATGCATGGTGGATGTATGATGTGCGTTTGTCAAAACCCATATAAAACTATGCAACACAAGAGTGTATTCTGATGTAAACTACAGTTTAGCTAATAATAATGTTTCAGTATTGCTTTATCAATTGTAACAAATATATCACATTAATGCAAGATGTTAATGATTAGAGGATCTAAGGGGGCAGAGGAATATATGGGAACCCTGTACTTTATGCTCAATTTCTCTGTATACCTAAAACTACTGTTAAAATGAAGCTTATTAATTTTAAAATATGTAATTGTTAACCAAATTGGTTGAGGTCAGCAGTTACTGAGTAACAACTACAAACTGCGATAGGTTTTTATAGCCCTATTCTTTAAAAAACTTATAGACTGCCCCTAACCAAACTATGTTGTGGCTTGAGATAGTCTGTGATTTTATTGGAATGAAGTGGTCAGAAAGTATTGTAGACTTTGAAAGAAGACCTGAATTTTAACCCAAGCCTAAGTAGGTTAAGATTACTTGCTTAACCTTTTAATTAACCTTTTAAAACTTCTTTTGCAACTACTTGCATATGGTGGTGGTTTTGAAAATAAGAGTTGTGAAGCATCTGACACATAGTAAGTCCTCAAAAATTAGCTATAATGACTAGTAACATGCTTTCCATCTACTAAGGGAAATGGAGAAAGGCTCTTATTTGTTTGAATCTTCAGTCACAATTTGATATTTCAAATTACTTTTGGATATTCCTCCTCTATTTCAAGCACATGAAATTATTATTTTCTTGGTGATTGGATACATTCCAGTTTCTGCTCTGAAGAACTGCTTTTACAGCTGTCTTTGAGATCAAGTCAACAGTTCAGTCATGCTGTCTAATATAGTGCATTTCTTCTTGTTTAAAAACAATAGCAACTAGCTTATTTCCTTCTCCCCCCAATAAAAACCTTTATATCATAGGGGCTTCCAAATAGGTATTAACTAATCTAGGTCTTGAAATTAATTTCAATAAGAAATTGAAAAAACCTACAGTTTTAATGATGCTAAATGACTTTTTAATGTTGTAAATAAGCCAGTTATATACATTTTGCTCTAAATATCTAAGCCATAATTTGTATTTTCCAATCAATAATGTTTTAAATGTTATAAAGCAAACTCCCCTAAATTCAGCTTTTCCCCAAAATACTAATCTTTATTGGAAGATGACTGTAGCACATGGTAAAGAATGTTGCTTTTCTTATAGCTTCCAGCAGTTTGGAAAGAAAAATTTACAGAATGTCAGGAAGGACAAAGTATTCATGAAAGTGTAACTATCATTTCTTGATTAAACAGTCTACTGAAAGATGGAAACAAATTTAAAAATAGTGAAATAGTAGAAGTAGACTAAATATGTGTCTTTTAGTCTTTAGGGTTTTCTCTGGATTAAGTCTTGCATATGAATTGCTCTGGGAATAAATGGAGGAACTCTAGGAGAAAACAAGATTTTCTAGAGGGGGGAAATGGTTGGATTTGGCTTTGTGCCTCCTAAGGAGGAAGATATATACTCTCTGTATTAGAGTATATAATCTAAGTTATATACTCATCTTAGCATTATGTAAACTGGACATACAACACATCCTCTCTTTTTAAGTCTTATAGGATGGCTATACATGCTTCTTCTGATAGCAGTATTCAGTGGTGGACAACTAAGAATATTTCAGGCAGATGACTTTTATGTCTCTTATGTATCTTAAAGACACATTATGAGGGCCTCTCCGGTGATGCAGCGGTTGAGCGCTGGGTTGTGAAGCTCCCCGCGGCCTCTGCGGCGCCGGTTCGATCCCCAGCTGCTCCCCGGCCCCCGGAGGAGGGTCCCACATGGCGCGCAGACCTCTCCTGCCGCCCGCTGCTCCCCTCAGCAGTGTACTTCGGTCCCTCTGCCTGCTCTGCTCCCTGCTCTGGCTCTGGTGAATTCTCTCACCCTCCCGCGCTTCTGACTGTACCCAGTGCATGTATAAACAAACAAACAAATAAATAAACAAACAAACAAACAAATAAATAAATAAAATACGTGCCTCTTTAAAAAAAAAAAGACACATTATGAGTTTTGTGTAAGCATAGTAAATTAACTTAAGATGATAAATTCCAGTTATTAGAACCGTAACCCCAAGGAAATTTCTTTATATATGGTATGTGTAATGTAGGCTTCTGTTTTTAAACACTGTGGTAGCAGTGGTATAAACTGAATAAAGAAAGATATTCGAGGCTCTTTGGTAAAGAAAGAAAAACTTCATGGAAAACTATTTTGAGAGTAGCTATCTCCTGGGCAGTAAAGAAGTACTCAGTATGTAAGTGTAATAGTGAGCTTGGAAGAATAAGCAAACATTTATTCCATTAAACCATTTCCCACATTTCCCCTATTTTTTTACATCACCTTTTTTTTCACCTAAATTATGCGAGGTCCTGGAATGCCCTTCTTTCTTTGTCAGTGGATCAAATTTCTGTTTGCTCTTTTAGATCCCGTTTCAGTGTACTTAATTCTCCATAGATTTTCCTGACATCTCTCACTTTAGGAAAGACAGTGACTTCTCTTCTTTACTTATACTTCTGCTAAAATTATAGCATTGTTATTATAATCCAACAGATCTTTTTGTGATTAAATAGCCAACTGTGTATTCATCCCTGGGAGAGATACTGTCATTCATCTAGTGGCATAGGGCCAAAATCCAAGAGTCATTTTTGTTGTCTCCTTCCTTGTCTTTTCCATAGGTATATCATTGCCAATCATGTCATTTTTCCATGCTCTGTAATATCTTTATATCCAATCTGGGTCTCTGTCTCTAGTATGTCTACCACAGCTCAACGTTCCTCATCTCTGCTAGAATACTGCATGATCTTTGTTAGATCTGAAAAGTCTCTTGTTGACAGTGTATTTGGTTCTTTTTTTTAACCCCCTTGCTTCAGGTTTGTTACAAATAGTACAGTAAGACAACAGTGCCCGGCAGACAGCAGCCCGGGGTCTCACCAGTCCTTCTGTCCTTACACAGGCAGACAGGGTTCCCTATAATGGAGCCTGTGTGGGGACCTGGGCACCATTGGAAACCTGTGCTGTAGCCACATCCTTGGCCTGAAGGGCCTGAGACTCTTGGACATGTGGGCATGTGCTTGTTTTCCAAGCTTGGGATGAGCAATGCAGGCAAGTTGACTGAGCTTGCAGCTGCTGCAAGCAGCTTTGGGATGTTAGCCCTGACTTGGGCTTTTAAGGGCTTTGACAGCCTCAGCACCTGCACTCATGGCTTTGGAATTGTTGGCATACATCTTCTTCAGTCCTTTCTTGTGCTTCTTGGCACAGCATATGCTCCTTAGGATCTTGGGGTCCACCCTCCTAAGAGATTCATATTTTTGTGATTGGCATTTCTTGTTTACATTTCTGTGCTATTTTGGGGATTAGTTTCATGTAGTGTGATTTTTAGAATCTGCCATGTCTACACCGAAGCCTACAGCTGCACAGGTGCCTTGAGCTGAAAGAGCAGATCTTGTTTTTAAATCTATTCTGCCAATATGTATATTTTGATTGATGAGTTTAAGCAATGTACAATTAAGAGTAATTACTGGTAAGTAGGTACCTACTTAAATCATTTTGCCTTACTGTCTATTTGTGTTTAGTTGAGTTTTTGTAGTGAAACATATTCATTCCCTTCTGTATATATTCTATGGCTGTGAGCCTTGTGGTTATATTTAACCTGCTAAAGTTATAACAAATTCAAATTTGTAATATTTTAATTTCAGAAACATACAAAAATTCCTTTTATAGCTCCATCTTTACTTTTCATTTATTAATGTCACAATGTATCTTTGTACATTGTTTCCAAAACCATAAACTAAAAATTGTTTTAATGCACTAGTCTTTTAAATTATGCCCCCAAAAACTGGGGTTACAAACCAGAATTATAGTACTAACTAGTTTTTAGACTAACATTTAAAAAAATGTGTTAGCCCTGAAATCACATGGAAAACAAAATGCACTTACAAGCCATTTTTACAATAATACTAGCTTTTATAATTGCCCTAGTATTTACCTTTGTTGAAGTATTTATTTCTTTCAGAGTTTTCTTCATACATCTTACAGTTACTGTCTAGGTCCTTTCATTTCACCCTGCAAGACTCTCTTGAGTATTTTCTGCAGGGCAGGTCTGTTGGTCATGGGCTCCTTGGCTACTATTTATCTAGGAATGTCTTAATTTCTCCTACACTTGTGAAGCACATTCTGCCAGATAGAGATTCCTGGTTGGTAGTTTTTGTTTCTTCTAGCTTTCTGGCTGTAGCAGCCACTGTCTTCTGACCTTCCGAGTTTCTGTTGGGAAATTTGCTGATAATCTTAGAGATCCCTTGTATGTGGTGATTTGCGTCTCTCTTGCCTCTTTCAAAATTCTCTCTAGCTTTTGACAGTTTAATTATAATATGTCTCAGTGCAGGTCTGTTTGAGTTCATCCTACTTGGAATGTGTTGAGCTTCTGACTGTTTATATTCATGTCTTAACAAATTTGAGAAGTCTTTGACCATTATTACCTCATATAATCTCTCTGTCTCACTTCTCCTTCCTGGGCTCCCACTTGATGGTGTGTCATACTTTTTGTAATTTTGTGTTTTTAATTTAGGTCTATGAACCATCTTGAGTTAATTTTTTTGTGTAAGTTACAAGGTATATGTTAATGCTCGTTTTTTGCATGTAGTCATCCATTTGTCCCAACACCACCTGTGGATACAGACCATCCTCTTCCTCCACCTGATTACCTTTGTGGCTTAATGAAAATTAATTTACTGTATTTGTGTGCATCTATTTTTGGACTCTGTTCTATTCCAGTGATCCCCGTGTCCATTCTTTTGCCACTACCACACTGTCTTGATTATTGTAGTTTAACAGCATAGTACAGTAGTCTTGACCTCAGTAAGGTGAATCCTCTGACTTTAACTTTATTTTTCAAAATTAGTTTGGCTATTCTAGTACCTTTACCTTTCATATGTATTAAAATTAATCTGTTGGTATTTGTAAAATATGTTTCTGGGATTTGGGTTGCAATGAATATATAGATCAAATTGGGAGCAGTTGACATCATCAGGACATTAATCTTCTAGTACATTAATGTGGCATATATCTGCATTAGAGGTATATAAGCAAGCAATCAAGTATTACATATTAACTTTGTAGCTTACAACTTTGTTAAACCCTTTTATTGGTTCTAGGGGAGTTTATTTATTTATTATAGATCCTTTGGAGGTTTCTTTATAGATGATCCTGTCATCTGTGAATAAAAATAGTTTTATTTCTTCCTTTTCAGTATGTATACCTTTGATTTCTTTTTCTTGCCTTATTGGACTGAATGGGACTATGAGTACAATGTTGAAAAGAGGTGAGAAAAGTCATCCTTGCCCTATTCCTGATCTTAGAGGGGAAGTATTCACTTTCCTTTAGAAGTATGTTAGCTGTAGGTTTTACATATACACTTTTTATTAGGTTTAAGGTGGTTTTCTTCTACTTTTAGTTTCTTGAAAGTTTTTATCATGAATGAGTCTTAAATTTCATGTAGTTTTTTATTCTATTTCATCCTGAAGTCAAGTAGGATAAATCATTTAAAGTGTCATGTGTCCTTATTTCTTCTTAAGTAATTAATTTAAACTAATTAATCTTTTTGATAAAAGGGAAAAAGTTAAAAATGTTACATTTAACATATTAGCTTTAATATTTTATTTCATCATGAAATTAATAGAAAAGTCAGTAAAGACAATTATTATGTAACTTAAAATGCTGTACTGATATATTTATTTTATTTTATTTTTTTAAAGATTTATTTATGCATGTAGCAGCTGGGGTGCAGGTCAGAGATGCGGAGGTGAGAGGATTCACCAGAAACAGTGGGGAGCAGAACAGGTGGATCTACTGAAATACACTGTTGAGGGGAGCAGCCAGTGAGACAGGAGTGGTCTGCTGCACCATGTGATTCAGCTCCCTGGCTGGGGATCAAACTAGTGTTTCAGTGGCTGCGGAGAACTTCATAGTGCTGCAACTTGCGCCACCAGGGAGGCACTAATTTTTTTTATTTTAACTACTATTTTATTTTATTTTTTAGATTTATTTATTTATACAAGCACTGGGTACAGTCAGAAGTGTGGGAGGGTGAGAGAATTCACCAGAGCCAGAGCCGGGAGTAGAACAGGCAGACTGATGAAGTACACTGCTGAGGAGAGCAGCGGGCACGGCAGGAGGGGTCTGCGCGCCATGTGGGACCCTTGCGGGTTCCCGGGGAATCGAACCAGCGCTGCAGAGGCTGTGGGCAGCTTTGCAGCCCAGCGATCAACTGCTGTGCCACCTGGGAGGCCCTATTTTAACTACAATTTTATACCAAATAAAGCAATGGAAAATATTTCAAAATTTTCTTTTAGGATGGGGGTGAAGTTCTCAATTACTATTGAAATAATTTAAGAATAGTAAATCATTTATAATTTACATCAGTTTGAAAAGTATCCAACTTCTGCAGTGGACTTGTTATTGCTTATTGCATAATTTACATAATGTTGAATTTCATGGCAGAAAGGTATAGTATATAAAAATATGGTTTCCTATAATTTTGAAGAGCCATCTGATGGCATATACCTTTAGTAAAATTGAAACATTAATTTCTCTGTGTATTGGAGGAGGAAATGGATACAAAATAATCGGTGTCAGAGCCATGGTGCTTACTCTGGCTCAGTTTGCTGTGGTAAATGGGCTAAAGGTTAAGCCATCAGTCCATTTCCCAGTGTCCACTGAACAGTGGCTTCCTTTGTGTCACTTCATCTGTTAGATCAATATAGCAAGTGTTATTGAGAGGTAAAACAAGCAAGTCTTACAGTAGACACTGATGGCGTTTTGGAATGGGACGTTATTGGATGTTCCAAAGAGTATATTGATAGTACATTTTTATGGAAACCACTATTCCAGAATAAACTCTGTGGGAAATCAAGTCAAAACATTATACATCAATGATACTCAGGTAAATATAAATAGGTATTGTATGTCTAGTATACCAGTGTTGAGTAATTAAAAAAAAAAAAACAACTTTAAAGAAATTGACAGCAGTAAGTTTATTTTCCTTAGCCACTTAATTGGAATCAGTTTTATTTTCTGTATAAATAATCCTTTTATTCATAGGATGTACATTTAAGCATAAAATAAAAGGGAAACCAGTTAATTTGAGTATAGAATGCTTTCAGAGACGTGAAACATTATTTAGGACCTTCCCTATAATGAACACAGAGTATTTCTTCAGCATCCATGCAGATTAGTTCTTGAACAGCTGCATAGAGCACACAGAAGTCATGACTCCTGCCTCTGTGAACTAACTTGAATAAAGTCTTTCATCTAAAGATCTGTTTGTCTATTTATGAATCCCTCATCACATCTCTGAAGGGCTCATTCAGTTTAGTACAGTTCAACTTTGTAGTTTAGAGCTCCAGAGATTGCTATTGTAACTTATAATGCACAAAAATAGATATGTAAAAGTGATTTAAGAATTTTTTAAAGAATTAGACAAAATCCACTCTAAAATGATGGGGTGTTCTTTTTTTTTGGGCAAAGATGTAGAAAAATAACGGGATTTTAATTCAGACTTAACTAGTTGTATGTCATCTAGTTGTCTTAGGTAAATTATATGTCTTCTTTGTGTCCAATTTCTCTGTGGCTTTAACAATGCCCAATAAAGAGAAATAAATTTGTGAAAGTGCCTGTAAAGTTTATTTGTTATTTGTACATGTAGAATGCTCTTATTTTATCATCTTAATTCTACTCATGTGAGGCTCATATCATATTCTGTGTTCTATAGGAAATGATAGGTAACCACTGTAGCAAGTGATCAAACTGAAAAAGTCACTCATCATATGGATGTTTTAAAAAAAATTTGTTTTAAAAAATTGGATGGTCTTTTCCTCATCTAGGTACTTACCACATATTACCATTTGTCTAGCAGCTACCCACATGTTGCTTCCTCTTTTATGTTGCATACTTATTATTCCTATGTGTATATTATGAGTTCTTTGAATTCAGGGTTCTTGATATAATTTAACCTTTGGAGAAATTAATGTGTTGTGACTTCTAAGTATGAAATTAACATCTCTTTTTTTTTTTCATTACTTTAGAGTATCCACAGATGCATTTTCTCCAGTAGTGTAGATAGTCAAATTTGACTAATTTTACTGAAGAACTTAATTCTTGTATTAAAACCACCTGGTCATAATCTTAAAAATCTGATAGTTTTTTTTTTCCCTCTGAGCATATGCAAATAAAGAACCACAGAAATTTTGATCCAAACATTTCTAGCTTCTGGTAAAATCACAAAAGGAGATTAGATATAATACATTAGAACTAAGATAATTAGGTGGTGTTTATTCATATAATCAGTGACTATTGTTGGCAACAACCAAATGCTTGACTCTTTGCTATAGACTGGAGACTTAGTTATTAAAGAAAAAAATAAAACACAGTCAAGATCCTTACCTGATGGAATTTATCGTCAGTAAATAGACAAATATTTAAGCCATATTAAGTGACCGTGTAATAGCATTATAAATGAGTAGGATGGTGTGAGAGAGTAACTGGGTTGAGGATGAGTTACTTTGTATACAGTGAATAGAAAAGGCCTCTTAGAGAAAGACTTGAAGACCTGAAGGATAAGAAAATACTTAGATTGTAGTCTCTAAAAATATGGTTTCTCTCAAAAAGGAATCAGAATTCCTTGGAAAACTAGTGTACTGCATATCTAGAATAGGAACTGTAAAAGAAAACAAAGAAACTGTCAAAGTCTATCCGGGTCTTGACATGAGAGCCAACTTGGAAGAACCCCCCACTGACCTCAGATGTAGCAATTGGAGCATCAAAAGAATAGTGACTGCAATAAATTGGAACACATCTGTTATTCAAAATGTATGAGTTCATAGTGTTACTTAAAATACTCTTTGTTCATCTTTGCACCAAAACTGAACAGTCAAGTTTTTATCTTGTCTTAAGTCTAAGAATTGTTCCTTAGGATAACCAAATAGTTTATGAGGGATTGCTTCCCCCCCTCCCCTTATTTATTTATTTATTTACTTACTTACTTACTTATTTTTCCCCCTTAATTTTTAAATTTATTTTTCCCTTTATTTTTCCCCTTTATTTTATTTAAATATTTTATTTTATATAATTCTTACATCTTTTTTCATCTTTGCACAGTGTATGCATTTTCATTTTGGTTATATTCCCCATACAATTGCACCTCCCTGCCCCCCCTTATTTTGACTCTAATCCTTCCTTTCTCCCCCCTCCCCCGGTAGTGTGTCTCTGGTTTATAGTTACTTGTTGATTTTGATTTTTACTTTGTATTGATTAGTCTTTTTCCTGGTCTCTTATTTAGGTTTTCTAAATTCCTGCTATGAGTGAGACCATCCGGTATTTTTCTTTTTCTTTTTCTTTCTGACTTATTTCGCTGAGCATGATCCCTTCTAGCTATGAGGGATTGCTTTTTGTAAAAGAATTCCAAGTAGTATATGCAGAAAGAAGGATAAATCATCCTATTCTAATGAAATGAAATTAAATACCTGGCAATAAAACGTTTCACATTTTCATCTGTCTGTCTGTCTACCTATGTTTAAATATTTTGTATTCAGAGATCTGAATATCAATCTAAGGGAGGGGAGAATTCAACAGTCAGGAATTCCTCAATTTTCATGCAAATAGGAACATTAAGAATTAGGGCCAGAAGTGAAGAAATATTGTGCACTTTCGGGGAGAGACTTAGTGATTGGGTCCCCCAAAGTACAAGGTGTGTAAGTGGGAAGTCTTGTGGATATGCAGTTTTGTATGTGAGTTCCCAGAACACACAATGCCTGGAAACAGAGAGCCATACTATTGCCAAGCTCAGTAAGAACTTAAGATTCAAAGAAATTCTGCAGTTTCTGCTACCCTTTCTGTTCATTCAAATAAGGTAAACAAAGCATATAATAATGAGTTTATTTGACAGTAGATCTTCATAGACAAGTACCATATATACTATGCAGCTTTTATTTTACTCAGGCAACATGCTTAAAGTAGAAAATCTATTTATAAATGTGATTGTTCTTCAGCTCAGCTGCTTATTCTTTTTAAGGTAGCATGTATTTAGATGAGTATCCCAAGGTTCATGCTATTTAAATCCATTACATTGGGTTCTATTGTAGTGTTAGGAGAACACATATGTGCTCATCTAAAAGTTATGTTCTATGGCCAGAATGACTAGTTTAACACCATTTCCCAATAAAAGTCTTCTCTGTTCAAATCCCGACACCAGTATTACCTATTTTAAGTAATAGATCTAGATAAGGGTTTTTCTAGATTCGTGTTGTATGGATACCAAGTAGGCAGGTTTCTTTATAAAACTGTCTTTTTCACTTTAAGTGATTTAGGCAGTCATTATTTTAAAAGAAAGACCCTTAAAGTCTGTCTTGAAAATTACTTGTATGAAATAGGATTTCATATAAAGTTTGTTCATTAATTTTATAAACCAGTGTGTATGTGTTTTCTCCAAATTAGATGTGTTGTTGCCTTTCTTGGTATATGAGAATTTGGCTGATGGAATTAGAAATGCAATTCATGCTACAGCAGAGGAATGGTGGGAAATTAAGATATTGAGAAGTATAATCAGAGCTTTAGAGGTTGATAGCTATGTTCCTTGTGATATACCAGAGGTAGTTTATTGTTATGATTGGTCAAATAATTGTTGAAGTGAGAAGCAATTAAGTTTCATTTTTCTCATCCTTGTATCACGCTTTCCCTAAAAATGGAGAAAACAGAAGACTATGACAATAATGTAACAAGGTCATAGTGTTCTGCCATTTATCTTTATTTCTGAATTAAATCTACATTTGGAAAGATGGATTTGTTAAGTAATATATTTTAAGGGAAAGACCTTACTTGGTTGCACAATACTTAACTCATAAACTATGTTTTTTTTAAAACAGGGTATCCAGAAGTTGGCTAGTCAGTATCTGAAGAGAGATTGGCCGGGAATAAAAGTTGATGATCGAAATGATTACAGGTAACTTATAAGTAGTTCCTTTTTTTTTTTTTTTTTTTTGGTTTATACATGCACTGGGTACAGTCAGAAGCGCGGGAGGGTGAGAGAATTCACCAGAGCCAGAGCGGGGAGCAGAGCAGGCAGAAGGACCGAAATACACTGCCAAGGGGAGCAGCGGGCGGCAGGAGAGGTCTGCGCGCCATGCGGGACCCGCCTCCGGTGGCTGGGGAGCAGCCAGGGATCGAACTGGCGCCACAGAGGCCGCGGGCAGCTTCGCAACCCAGCGCTCAACCGCTGCGCCACCGGGGAGGCCCCCTCTGTTGTTTTTGCCATCATTTCAAAATTATCAAGAAATGTTAATGTTTCACATGTGTAATCTGTGTGAAATAGATCATTTTATATGTCCTAAACCAAGTTAATACTGTGTTAAACTAATTAATACACACATATAGAATTTAAATGATGTAGATAACAAAGGAAAAAACAATGTTTCTTTTGTGATCTAGAAATGAAGCACATTATTGTAAAAATAATGATGTAGTGAGTGTTCTACCATGATCATTAAGTCTTACTAATGTAACAAATTCTAAGTTTAGAAGCAGGGGATTGTGTGAGTCTAGTGAAAGGTGCATACACAAATGTATCTAGAATTTGGCTGTTCAGTATTTTGTGTGCATAATTTAAAGAACACAGATGGCAACGGAATATAAATTGTGTCCTAGGTGACCTGCAAATATCTTTAAACCATCTGTAATTTTGCTTAGAATTTGATATCATTTTTGAAATTAACTTGAAAGTATTATTGGCTTTTTTGCTCAGGATTAGTCCTTAGTGCCTGAAATCAAAGATCAGATAGCCAAGATCAGACAGCAGATAGTCTCATTGGAGTTAAGGCTAACATCCATGAAATAATGCAGAATCCTGGGAGGTTAAAACTTAGTGTTTTAGAGTACAGTTCTGAGTCTGAATATGAAATGAAGTTGCTGGATTGTCAGTGAAGACCAGCATCATCAGATAAGTTCTTGATGGAACTAGGAAACTGAAGGATGTACAAGAAACCCTAATAGTTCTTCACAGTGCAGGACTGACTGATAGCTTAGAAGAGGGCATGATAGCTAGAAATAATAGACCAGTATGATTGTTATTATAGAATAATAGAGCAAAATAGGAAAATGAATAAAAATAGATTTTCTTGTGGGCTTTCCATTATCCACAATGTTCAGCTGAGGGGAAATGAGAGAAGAGATGAAATCCTGGGCATAACAGACAAGTAGAGCAAAACCTGGAAGTGAGAATGGTATGATCAGTATTGTTGGCATGAGAAAATCAGCCTGATCAAGGAAGAGATTGTCACTGTCTACTGAAAGTGTGGTCATAATAGAGATTGAGATAAGAGGAAAATATGAGGTGTGATTAGTTAGAGGAGTGAGAAAATAAGTGGATTATGGGGATATAATAGGACTGCCTGGTAGCTCTTAGCTCTAACTGGTTACTAGAAGTTATTTGACATCAGCTTAAAGTGAGACCAGGGTTATGGTTATGGTTTTCTATTTGAATTTAACCTGGGTTGGAATGTGTAGTTTATAATGATGGAAAGAGAAGCAGGCACGCATAGCAAAGATACTCATAAGGGAGTAATTATAGTGATGAACTAGGAGACCTAGGTTGGGTAAGGAGCTAGGAATGGAGACTGTGAGAGGACTGAGAGACAGTAGGAAGAGGGTAGTGTCAAAAGGATTGTGGATTCTATTAGGGTTAAATAATTGAGTCAGAACTATAAAGGAGTGGAAATAGGAGATGTTGGTCAGAGATTAGGATGATTAAATTGGGTTTTGAGCAGAAAGGTAATTGTTGGTAATGATAGGAGTTTGGGTTGTGACCAAGGGAACTATAGTTCCTGATCAGTAATCTTAGATAAAAATCATAACCCCTTTGAGCCTCACTTTTCTCCTCTGCAAGTGGGGGTAATACCTATTTTATGAAGTTGTCATGAGCATTAAGTGATATGTCAAATATAAAATACACAACTTAGTGTCTATCATGTAATGGGCTCTTAAAAGAATCCCTTTTCTTTCTTTTATATCCTTGAGCCTCATTTCCTTGTCTGCAAAATATTGTAATGTCAGTGAAGACCAGCATCCTCAGATAAGTTCTTGATGGGACTAGGAAACTGAAGTATGTTCAAGAAACCCATATAGTTCTTCACAGTGCAGGATTGACTGATAGCTTAGAAGAGGGCATGCTAGCTAGAAATAATAGATGCCTTTCTTTGTGTTTCAAATTACCTCATATGAAACCTAGTAAAACAAAGAAAAATTAAAAATCATTGTATAACCCATTATCATTTTTTCCTCAATCAGAATGAAAAACACCACTGCTATTGGAACTACCATATTATAAGACTTACCCTACTACAACTAGTTGTAGCGTTCCAAAGAATCTGTGTGCCAATAGTTTTCACATCATTTGCATTTAATTGTTAGTACAGTCCTCTAAGGTAGACCATACAGGTATTTGGGTTTTTTTACTTCTTCATTTGCTGGTTGAGGAAATGAAAATATGGGATGTGCTACATATGATGATATTGGTTAAACTAGAACTTGAACCCAGGTCTTCTGACTGGGTAACTAAATTCCATGCTTTCATGGTATATTGTTGTTGAGGGAGTGTTTGCCAGCTATAGTTCTGTTAATCACTAAAGATTTTCTCAAACGCTATAATGACAGGATTTTTCTGTTTGTACAGTTCTCACAGTTTATACATTCATCCGCCCATTCTTTGTTCTGTATTCACCATAACCTTTTTAGATAGTAGACCATGTGCTAGGCCCCAGGAATACGGTAGTGTGAAAGACACAATTCACATCCTTCATGAAATTGTCACTATAGTGAGAGGGACAGACAATAACTAAATAGTTACATAACATACTTAGGATTGAGGGAACCATGCTAGAGCCATGTAGACAAATGACAGAGAAGGACTTGATTAATTCTGTGGATTGACTTAGTGTAATTGGTAAATATTTCCTAAAGAAGTTAAATTGAGATTTGAAGGATGAACAGTAGTCACGTGGTGAGTGGATTAAAGGGAAGACAGATGCTTGCTACCTAAGGCAGGAATTATTTTTCTTTCCTTCCTTCTTCTCCTTTCTTTCCCTTCCATTCTTTTCCTTCCCCCTCCACCTCCTTCCCCTCTTCTACCCATCACAGTTCATAATGTTTTTTTCTCATTATGTTCTAAAATATATGTTATGTATAAATCAATAGTTACAAAACAGTATCAAATTTTTGTCTCAGTGCATTCTCTGAGAAAAACAATTGTTTGTCCTGCTTAGGAGGACTGTGGTAAGCTTACATCCCAGGTTCCATCGATTGTCGATTGTGCAGTAAGAATAGAGTACATTAACTTGCTGTCCTTTATTTAGTCCATTAGTGCTTTTGTGCTGAAAGTTTTTGCAGGCACAACACACTGAATCTTTTTTTCCAAAGGGAAGATGATATACTTCTGATTAAATAAATGATTATTTCCATCTAAATTGTTTCATTTGATATATTACACAAACTAATCCATTGCATAAACTAATCATTTTCTTGGTAGAAAAATAGTTTTTGGGTTATTTTTGTTGTTCTAGTAAGATAGATAGGGACTCGTACATATTTTTCCTTGTTTTCACTTGTCTTCATTGACCCACGGTTAGCATTTTATGTAGCACATGGTCTCACACATTGCTGTACCAAAAACCCAAGTGACAGCAGAATGGAAATCTCAGGAGATGAATATTGTAATCTACTAGTGCAAGGATCTTATTTCTTAAAACAAAGTGCTACCCACTGTTATGATAAGTTATAAAATATGTGTATAACTAGTGTAGGAGCATACTTGAACCGACTAAAAAGCATTTAGCAAAGTAGACAAGAAGGTTTGGAAAGGAAGTTGGCTATAGAAAGCAAAGGATGAATAATTCCTTGACTTTACCAAGAGATTGCTGAGCACAAGGCAAAAGTGATGGGACTTGCTTGGAATGATTCCAAGTCACAATGTGATGCTGCCTAAGCATTATTACAGCAGAAAAACAGCTGTAGAGCAATCTTAGCATAGATTTCTTTTGTCAGACAAGTTAGATTTGCCAAGTACATAAACAATTATTCATGATATTATTTTCCAGCCCCATCAATTTATGAGAGTAATATAATAGTAGCTGGAAGGAGAATATACTTTGGAGATACCCAGCCTAAACCTGTCTCAGTATTGCTGTGTTCTTCCTCCTTCCCCCTTCCTCTTTTTTCCCTTTTCTGTCCCTTCTCCCTCCCTTCCCATCACAATTCATAATGGTTTTTTCTGCTACAGTCTTGTATGATCTAGAATGATTGTCTGAATCTCTCAAAACTTTGGTTTTCTCTTATGTAAAATTAGGAAGTTACTTTAATGAAATAACAAAATTTCATATTCATAATGATGACCTGAGACAGTGAGAAGCCTGGATAGTGTGAATTGCTCAGTAATTTTTATAGTTTTAGCTTTGTATAGAATTGTAATGCTTATATCACTTTATTCCACTGTCAAGAATAACTAATGAATCAAAACAGTTCATTGCTAAACTATAGTGGAGGAACAGAGTATATGCAGTGTTTCTACATATAAATACACTCACAACTGGGAAAAAAGCGTTCATTTTATATGTCAGGACTAGCCAGTGAGCAAAAGCTTAACCTCTTTCTGCCTTTTCCCAGCCTAATGCTTTGCTGTCTCTTCTTGAACTTAGGAGCATGTATCCTGTTTGGAAATCTTTTCTCGAGGGAACAATGCAAGTTGCCCAGTCCCGGATCAATATGTGTGAAAACTATAAAAATTTTATTTCTGAGCCTGCAAGGACAGTGCGAAGCTTAAAAGAACAGCAACTTAAAAGGGTATTGTTTATATTTGTTCTTTTCTTATGTACATTTTAATATCTCAGTACAGCACTTAACATCTGCACACTTGTGTTAAATTGCTTTTAACAATTTCAGCTTTTTTGTGTGGTAACCAGTGTTTCTGATTTCAACATGTTCCTTCTATGTAGTTTTTTTAATTGACAAAGGTGAGTGTAATTTGAATCTGTAGACCTTGTGAAAGCTTAGTAAATACTTCTTACATTACTTTCGGCTTAACTCAAGTAATTGGAGCTATTTGGTTTCACAGTATTATTAGAGTTTTATGTATATTGAAATAGTTACAAAGTTGTTCATCTCACTAAGTCTTGAAAGTTCATCTTCATTTCAGCTTGAGTATTTTGCATAATAATTTAAAGAACATTGATACATTTTGAGCAAATTATTACCAAAACAGTACCTCTAAAGTTTAATTATAGAGGCTGCTTAAATCTAGAAATTTTCAAATAGATCTACTTCTTTCATTATATAGGAATTTAAAATTGATAGAAAAATCACTATTAAATGTGATTTTTATGAAAAACTTGCTATGAAAATTAATTGATTAAATTGTGTCCTTTTGGAATAGAGTTACAAAAATAGAGATTCTTAGAATACCTCATAAGTAGCTAAATATGTTTTATAGACATAATAGTGTTGTAGAGAGTATTAAAGTAATTATTTAAGGAAATTATTTTTCAGAAGCCATCTAGTGTTTTGATTCTTACTGTCATTTGAGTTTTAGGAACCATCTTACCAACAAAAACTGGAAAAATAAAAAACAGCCTTCCTTGTTTGCCAAAGATAATTTCGGTAGTATGAAGTCAGTATGTTAAATGTATATTGTGTGTTTGTAAAATTTTAATCTTTTTCAAGCACTCATATATTGCCAGTTGGTTTTAACATTTGTGTGAGAATTTGTCTTACCTTTGCTCAAAACTGCCTTTTATAAGACCACTGACTGACCAGACAATGCTTTCTACATTGGAAGAAAATATATTTTCTGTGTGTGTATGTATATACCTTTGTGTATGCTGAGAAAGGGTAGGAGTTAGGAATGGGGAATTATTATTAGTTTAGCTTCCTAATTGGGAGGAAATAACTTAAATAGCCAATGCGTTCATTATTTCATCTACCACCTCCACCCCTGCCTCTGGCAACCACCAATCTGTTTTCTGTATCTCTCAGTTTGTTTTTTTAATTGAGATTCCACATGTAAGTGTGATCATACAGTTTTTGTCTTTCTTTGTCTGACTTACTGCATTTAGCATACTGCCTTCAAGAGCTATCCATATTGTCACAAACGGCAAGATTTCATTCTTTTTTATGCCTAAATAATGTCCCATTGTATATCTATACCACATTGTCTTTATCCATTCATCTATAGGCAGATACTTAAGTGGATTTCTTAGCTATTGTAAATAATGCTGCAGTGAACACAGGAGTACACATCTTTTCAAATCAGTATTTTCATTTCCTTAAGATCAATCCCTAGAACTGGAATTGCTGGATCACATGGTAGTTCTAGCTTTAATTTTTTTTTTATTTCTTTTTATTTTTTTTATTTTAAAGATTATTTATTTATGCAAGCACTGGGTACAGTCAGAAGCGCAGGAGGGTGAGAGAATTCACCAGAGCCAGAGCGGGGAGCAGAGCAAGCAGACTAACGAAGTACACTGCTGAGGGGAGCGGCGGGTGGCAGGAGAGGTCTGCATGCCATGTGGGACCCACTCCAGGGTGGGAATCAAACTGGCACTGCAGAAGCTGCGAACAGCTTCGCAGTCCAGCGCTCAACTGCTGCGCCACCAGGGGAGGCCCTCTAGTTTTAATTTTTTGAGGAATCTCCATACTGCTTTTCCATAGTGACGGTACCAGTTTACATTCCCACAACAGTACACAAGTGTTCTTTTTCTTCATATCCTCTCCAACATCTGCAGTTTCTTACCTTTTTGATAATACAGATTCTAATGGGCTTGAAATACTGTGGTTTTGATGTGCATTTCCCTGATGATTAGTGATGATGTTGAGCATCTTTTCATGTACCTGTCGTCCCTCTGTCTGTCTTCTTTGGAAAGTGTCTATTCAGTTTGCCCATGTTAATTTTGGGGGCTTTGTTTTTCTAGAGGCATTTTTTTTTTAAATTTGTTTGTTTTTGTTTATACATGCACTGGGTACAGTCAGAAGCGCGGGAGGGTGAGAGAATTCACCAGAGCCAGAGCGGGGAGCAGAGCAGGCAGAAGGACCGAAGTATACTGCCGAGGGGAGCAGCGGGAGGCAGGAGAGGCCTGCGCACATGCGGGACCCTCCTCCGGTGGCCGGGGAGTAGCCAGGGATCGAACTGGCGCCGCAGAGGCAGCGGGCAGCTTCGCAACCCAGCGCTCAACCGCTGCACCACCGGGGAGGCCCTCTTTATATATTTTGAATATAACTCTGTATCAAAAAAAATTGCAAATATTTTCTCCCAAATGGTAATTACATTTTTATTTTTTGATGATGTCCTTTGTTAAGCAGAAGCCTTTTAGTTTGATGTAGTCCCACTTGTTTATTTTTGCTTGTGTTGCCTTTGCTTTTAGAGTCAAATGTCAAGAAGATTACTACCTGGTTTTTTTTCCCTATAAGCTGGTTTATAGTTTCAGATTTTTTTTTTTTAAGATTTATTTATTTATTTATACAAGCACTGGGTACGGTCAGAAGCCCTGGAGGGTGAGAGAATTCACCAGAGCCAGAGAGGGGAACAGAACAGGCAGACTAATGAAATACACTGCTGAGAGAGGAGCAGTGGGCGCAGCACGAGAGGTCTGTGCGCCATGTGGGACCCTTACCGGTGTCTGGTGATCGAACCGGCGCTGCGGAGGCCTTGGGGCAGCTTCGCAGCCCAGTGCTCAACCACTGCGCCACCAGGAGAGGCCCTCTAGTTTCAGATCTTAAATGCAAATGTTTAATCTATTTTAAGTTTATTTTTCTGTGTAGTTTAAGGTCTTTTGCTTTTTTGATAATAATCCTAACAGCTCGTGGTTTTGATTTGTAAACTGCTACCGTATCTGGTATAGTCTGATTTGATTTTTATAACAATCTATTAGGTATGAAAGTATTATTATTTTACAAATAATGAGACAGCCTCAAAAGATATTTAAATAAGTAGTAAATACAGATTTAAATAAGCAGTAAATAATAGAGCAGGAACTTGAATATACTACTTCCTAATTCCAAATCCTGTGCAATTTTTTAAAAAAACACTTGAAGTTTAATATTTAAACCTGTTCACCTTGGTAAACTACTTCCTCTTTCACCTTAGCAGAACTCTTTTATTTTAGTAGATGACTTAATTCCCTTACTCCTTTTATCTTCTTAGTTTTTAAAATAGTTTTAATACGTGGCTAATTTGTTTTAGGATATCCTCATTTCCCCCATTCTCCCCACTTCCTAATTAATTGTTTATGATTCTCTATAACCTTTATGTTCATTATTTTTAATTCTTGAATGAATTATTAAGTAAAGTTGAATGCTTTACTTAATAACATGTCTGTTTAAGTCTGCAGTAAAAGTTTTTTCTTTGAAGTTATTTTCTTAGGATAATTTCCGGGACTTGACTACTAGGTCAGAGAACCTACTAGTTTGTAGTAATTTAAGTATAATGACCCAACTTACTTTTTATTTTTATTCCTGTCTTCAAGCTATTAACAAGTCTGTTTATCCTAACACCTGTGTCAACTCTAAGGATCATATTTTTGATTTCTTCAACAGAATCTTATAATATCCAAGTTTGTCATCACTTTTAATGATCTCTTAATCTTAGTGTAAACTTAACATATTTTGGTGCCTGCTTATTGCTAATAACTTTTGGGAAAGAACTGGGCATATCAAACCAAAGTTTTTTGTAACGTAGGCATTTTTAAGCTTCCTTTTAAATGTGTAACTCAGGCCATCCCAGAAAACTGGATTTCTATAGTAGAAATTTATAGTTGGAAAGGGGATTTCAGGTCATTTTTTTCCTTTACAAATTAAGTTTCATGACTTTTATTTAATAAATGTTTTTGGTATTTTGCTATGTGCCAGAGCATGTACCTTTGAAAAAGAAATCAAATTACTCTGACTTGAAACAGTTCACTTGGGTTATGGAAAACATTTGGCTGTGAATTTACTGAATTCTGAAGAAGAAAGGCTTATGGGAGCTATTTAGTGTGTGCACAGGCTATCTCCAATATTGTTTGATAAGCAGTATCTTAGAAACTTATATAAAGAGAATAAAGCAAGTATGAATAGAATCAACCACAGTATTCTTTTTTTTTTTACTTTTTTAGATTTAATTTAATTTTTTTTAATTTTATTTTTATATTCCCCATACAATTGCAACCCCCTTATCTTGACCCCAACCCCTCCTCCCCCCCCCCCCATATTGTGTCTCTGGTTCATAGTTGTTTGTTGATTTTGATTTTTTCTTTTTTATAGTTGTTCTTTTTCCTGGTCCCTTATTTAGGTTTTCTAGATTCCTGCTATGAGTGAGACCATCCAATATTTTTCTTTTTCTTTTTGGCTTATTTCGCTGAGCATGATCCCTTCCAGCGCCATCCATGTTGCTGCAAATTGCATGTGCTTATCTTTTTTGAATGCTGAGTAATATTCCATGGTATATATGTACCACATCTTCTTGATCCAGTTATCTATTTTTGGGCATTTGTCAACACAGTATTCTGATGATATTTTTGAAAAATCCTTTTAAAGATATGAGCTATAACAAAATCTACTTTGATATTGTGACACATATAGAAATTTAATTAATAGCCTTTTATAGATGAAAATGAGTCATAATCTCCATAAGATGGCAGGTTACCTGGGACTGAGGAGAGAGCTTATTCTTCCAATTGTGAGGCTGTAAGGAGTGAGTGGCTGTGTGTATATGTGAGAGCCATATATGTATTTATATATAGGTTCCAGTGGGTGTCCTGACTATCCACATAGTTTGCAATCCCAGGGAAAACCTTTGACCTATTGTGTTTAATTTCAAAGGAAACCTTCCAGATCTCTCACTTCCTGTAGTCTCTTTTTTAATACTTAACAATTTCTAGCCTCTATGTCACTTATCTAACTTTTTTCATGTTTTATCCTTGTTCTTCTGATGACCTAGTGCCATTCCACAATGTTCACGAGTATCTCCTTTGCTTTGCTGAGCTTTTATCAGTCTCCATCAAACACTGATAGTGTTATTTAGTCTCAGAAGTTTTTCAGTAAGGCTGTCCTGCACGGACCTCAGGCTAGTGAAACTTCTCAGTGGTATGTTTCAAACTGGGAAAATGATTCCCCTTTGGATAGCCACAAGGGTTCCAAAGTAGCATGACTTTGGCTCCAAAGTGTTCTAAGAGTTTATTGATAGAATATTTTTGAGTTATTTCTATCCTTTCTCCTAGAATGCACATGTGCATGAAAGAGTCTGCTTGGGGATTGTTTTGCGTAATAATTGTTAGTGGTACCTAAGTGTCTTGCATCTCTCCTTCCTATTGGTGTCATCCAGTTCTCAGATTTCACTCCTTTCCCACTGTTAAATCCTTCGGTATCCTTTGTGTTGTTGGTTCCCTAAACATGTAGAGAGATTTTAATAAGATTAATAAGAGATACAGAATTGCTTTGTGTTTTTTTTTTTTTTTTTGCCTTTATTGCCATTGTATCTCCTACAGTTAGAGCGGTTTCATTGTTGCTTTGTATGCCTTATCTTGATATTAGTCATTGGCAGCACTCAGAGGTTACTTCTCAAAACAGAATTGTTTAAGCAAACTGACATTATTCTACATGTTACTTGATATGGGAGCACCAGCTGTTTCCGGGATCTTAATTTGCAATTTGAAGGACACTAAAAGTGCTGATTCTTATCCTAGGGTTTCCATCCTGAGGGCATGGTTTATAGTCCTTAGGACAAGTTCATTTTCTATAAGCTTGAAAATTAAAGTCATAATAATTGTACTTTGTATTTTACAGTGTGTGGACCAGTTGACAAAGATTCAAACTGAATTACAAGAGACAGTGAAAGATTTAGCTAAAGGCAAAAAGAAGTACTTTGAGACTGAACAGATGGCTCATGCAATACGAGAAAAAGCTGACATCGAGGCAAAGTATGTCTTTTAGCATTTCTGAAAGTGATTATGCAAATATTATCTTTGCCAGTACTTTGTTTTCTTTTTTCTCCTTTTTTCTCATGTTTTTTCAGGTAATTTTGATCTATAACACTGTATGTTTTAGGGGTATAGGTTCCGACCTCTACAAATATGCTATCTTAACATGCCAAGTGCCAAAGCACTAATCACTACTTTGTTTTCTGTTAATACAGTGCATAGACTCATTCTTAAGATATATTGGCTTCATTTGACCTGTAAATGTTAGGTACTTTAGATAAATTTTTCTTTTATATTGGCTGATTTTGTTTAAATTGAGATAGCCAATGAAAATATTTGATCAGTTAGTTTTCAATGAAATTGAATTTTGAAAAGGAAAGAAGACAAATGAACATTATATGAGGTTAGCAGAAGTCGAATTATGAAGTGCTATGGTTTCTGAATATCAGGGTTAAAGAGCTTCATTTTTCTTATACTGGACTCTAAATTAATTGAAGTTAGAATTCTCTCAGCATGCCATTGAAGGAATATGGACATATCAAGTGAAAAAGAGCAATGAATCTCAGTATAAAAATCCTTCCTGCCCTAGGCATAGTTTTTTCACTATGTGAAATTATGATATACATACTTTTTTATGTATGGTTTAGCAACTAGGAATTTCACTTTCAAATATATGAATTGCAAATCCCATGTTTTGAGAATAATTATGAAAAGAAGGAACTAACAGTTGGTACTAGAAAGAAATATAAAGCAAGCAGTAGAGATTTTGCATGACAACTTGAAGAGAGATAAGGTTTTGAGAAAAAAGCAAACTGCTGTTAAACAGTGGAACTCTGAAGAGGTTGATGAGGAGCTAAGACTTCATTCTGTAGCTTAATGATGTGGAATCTAGAGACTAAATTCATAGTCATAGAATCAGAGAGGATTTGAATGCTGACACAGACCTACTAGCAAGGATGGGTATGTATATTTGTAATGTTTTTTTTGTCTACAAGAAATTAAGCATCTCAAGCATTTTATGAAAATTCAGGTGTTCCTGGAAAGTTTATTTAGTAACAAGTTACAGTAAGTGAATGCTCTTAAGGTACTAACATTACTGAAATGCATGTATTTAATATTTTCCTAATTTGCTTTCTTTGTTATTTTTGGGAGCATGCAAATGTTGCCTATACTTTCATAGAGTCAGTGAACTGATCTTCCCAATAATACCTGAAGTTTTTAGATGAGGTGATCACCATTAGGAAGTTCCTGTCATGGTAGTTTTTAGGAACTTGTTTTCTAAAACTCTCAGATATTGTAGAACAGAGATTTGACAGATTTGTAGAACATGTATAAATACCTACTTTAGCCAAGGCTCATAGGGTGACAGTGAGGAAAGTTAAGGAAATGTTCCTGGGAGGTATGACTTTGACAGGATCTAATTTATAGATGCTAACCGGAAGGAATTCCATTCTCATAAGTCCCAAATTCAAAGGGGGTACAGAAAATTAGACATTTTAGTTCAGTGTGTAACTTTTCTGGAAAACTAATTCAACTACTGGACCTCCCTGGTGGCACAGGGGTTAAAGTCTCAGTGCTATCAAGCTATTGCCAACCAGTGCAGCTTGAGTTTGATCCCCAGTCAGGGAGCTAATGCACATGGCGCAGCAGACCTCTCCTGCCTCACTATTGTTCCCCTCAGCAGTGTATTTCAGTAGATCCGCCTGTTCTGCTCCCCGCTCTGTCCCTGGTGAATCCTCTCACCCCCCTGTACTTCTGGCCTAGACCCCAGTTCTTATATGCATAACTAAAATTAAAAAAAATAATAAAACTAATTCAACTACAGAGTAAAAAATGATCTTTATATTCATTCACTCAGTAAATCTTTATTGAATAATTTATACTGGATACTGAAAATAGAGAGATGAGTAAGATAAGCTTTGTGCCCTCAAGGAGTTTAAAGCCTGGACTTAGAGACAGATCTGTTTAAAAAGGAACTTTATGATTTGTTTATTCAGAGTAGACTCAAAAAATTATCCTAAAGTCATTCACCTGGTAGCTAATTTATTTACAGTAGTTGTATGAAAATACTGTTGTATAGGCATAGAAAATAGATTAATTTTGCCTAATGAAAAAGGAAATCTTATAGGAGAAATGAAATTTGGGCATTCTTAAAGAGTAAATATGAGTTTTCTCAGTAGAAATGAAAAAGAAAATAAGGGGAAGTAAAAACTGAAGTGCAGAGTGTTTTGATATGTGATTTGATAAATGATGAGATGAGCCCATTAGCAGAGCGCATCGGATGGAGAAAGTTGCCATTTGAAGGGAAGAAGGATGAATTCCACTTTGAATATGTAGATTTTGAAAAACCTTTGGACATTAGGGTGTCAAATATACTTGGCAGAGAGTTAAATATCTGACTTTCAAATGAGAATTTGGGCCTGAAGACCTTGCTTTGGGGGTCAGTTGTCTATCAGATGATAATTGTATGGATGAAATATATAAAATGAGATGAGAAGTTAAGTTTGGAACCTTACAGAACATTAATATTTGGAAGTAAAGAAGCATAGGAGTGTGCAATATAGTTCATTAATTGTATATATCCTGTTCTTGATTATAATTTTTGAGAATGGGAACTGCATTCTTAATATTATTAATACCTAATTTAGTAACACTCAAGAAATATATGAATATTAGGAAATGAAGCCAAAGCCAGAAGCTTGATTGGAAAATCCAAGTGCAACTCAGACTATTTAGAAAATGACTACAGAAAAAACAAAATGTGGGAATGCCCCAAATATATCCTTTCTTAACCCTGAACAGTCTCAAGTTTTAAAGTTTGTGGCCTTTGCTTCTTTTCTAGATTAAATTGTTGTTCATCCTTTTTGAATCTGATTAATAAAAACAAAAACTCCATGAAATATTAGGGCAAGGTTAAAGATAACAGGGATATCTAAGACTCAATTTTTTTTTTTTTTAACAGTAGGCAAGTAGTTGGGATACTTATGTGCATATCCCTTGAATGTTTCTCTCATTCAGGAGAGGCTATCCTCTTCACATTTGTTCTACAGAGAATCGCTGCTCAGTCTTCCAATCCCAAGTGGTCTGCAGCTTTACCTCATATTACAGCATAGCTGCCAGCACATGCATTGAATTCTCCCATGGCAATCACCATGACTCTGCAGTCAAGACAAACATTGCAGCCTCAACAATCCCCTGTTGTGAGAGTATTGGTTGTTCCCTAGCATTTGTCTGTTGATTTCCTCCTTATGGTTATCTCAAGTCGTTTGAGTAAAAACCAATTATTTTTACTACTGATAGTGAGAACATGGTTCCTTGCCCAAAATGAAAGTTTTTAAGGAAAAGAAGGATACCAGAATGGGAGAAGATTAGATAGAGCAAAATCAAAGAACAGAGTCCAAGCACTTTCTCACTGTATTCGGAGTGGAGGGGGCACACAGGCAGGCACAAGAACTCTCAATTGAAGAAATAATGGAATTAAGGGCTTTCTTGGACATGGTCAATATCATATTATGGAATGCTTTACTGGTGTTACACGTGACCCTGAAAGCCTGCTTATGTTGGTTATCCTGGACTTCTCTAACCTTTCTTGCAGGAACTAAAGTGTATAAAATTGTTTGATACTGGGAATAACCTATAATTTAATGACTCTTGTTTTTAGGCAATACCAGTTATTTACTGGATTTGTCAAATTGTGTTTTTGCCATTCATGATATTTTTAAAATTTATAGACCCTAATTTTCTCTTTCACCGTAATATTAAATTCTTCCTGTAGTAAAATAAAGAAAAATCATTGCTTTTGATTTTCCACTTTTCAGTTCTCTTTTAACATAGTGTTGTGGTAAGTGGTCACTTTAAAAAAATAGTAATTATAATATTTGGTCCTTTTATTGTAATGTGGTCATTTTATTATTAAACTTACTTTTCTATTTTTATTATAGATCTAAACTTAGTCTTTTCCAATCAAGAATCAGTTTACAGAAGGCAAGTGTAAAGGTGAGTTTATGAAAATTATTTCATACCTGAAATAACTTAAAAAAAAAAAAAAAGAGTTGGGTCTTTTGAGAATAGAGGTCAGTCATTTCCACTTTATTTCAAGAAGCACTTGAAAGTCATTAACTCAGAGAAGAACTCTCCCTCCCCATTCATGGGGACTTTTCACCCAGGTGTGGTACTTTGGGCACCACTTGCTTCTCAAGAGTGCTTCAGAGATAGATTTCTGTATTTTCCAGCTTAATTAGTCTATTGTCTATAACTGTCAGCCAAGAGACTTAGTGCATAAGTTTTTGAAAGCGCTATAAATTCCATTTTACTCAGATTTAGACCTCTGAACAGATATCCTGGGTCAGATTCAAGTCACTTTTTTACTGTGAGACTCTCGAGCTGTAGAATATCTGATGAATAAGCTGAGTGATTGCCCATGGCTACCAGGTTCCTAGCTAGCAACCTAAAGTTCTTGAACACATTAGGAATGTTGGTTTTTTTCAGAACTATTTTCTAACTCCAAAAGACTTATGTTTTTTGAAGATAAAAGCACTTAATTTTCCCATCTGAATTAAGTGAGCAAAATTCTTAATAAATAGCTTAAATGTAAGTAACAAATACTTAAAAACACTATTGTCATGTGTAACAGTTCTGGTTACTGTTTATTTAATTCCTCAATAGTGTAATTTTTTAAAAAAGATTTTATTTATTTATGCATACAAGAACTGGGGTATAGGCCAGAGGTGTGGGGGGTGAGAGGATTCACCAGAGACAGGGTAGGGAACAGAACAGGCAGATTGACTGATGTACACTGCTGAAGGGAGCAGTGGGCGAGTCAGGAGGTCTGCTGCACCATGTGGGTAGCTCCCTGGCTGGCCAGGGATCAAACTGGTGCCGCAATGGCTGTAGCTAGCTTCATAGGTTGCGTCTTAACCCCTTGCACCACCAGGGAGGCCCTCACTAGTGTAATTTTTTTTTTTTTTTTTAAGAGGCATGTTTTATTTATTTATTTATTTGTTTGTTTGTTTGTTTATACATGCACTGGGTACAGTCAGAAGCGCGGGAGGGTGAGAGAATTCACCAGAGGCAGAGCGGGGAGCAGAGCAGGCAGAAGGACCGAAGTACACTGCTGAGGGGAGCAGCGGGTGGCAGGAGAGGTCTGCGCGCCATGTGGGACCCTCCTCTGGTGGCCGGGGAGCAGCCGGGGATCGAACCTGCGTCGCAGAGGGCGCGGGCAGCTTCGCAACCCAGCGCTCAACCGCTGCGCCACCGGGGAGGCCCACTAGTGTAATTTTTATATGCAGGTAAATGTTTCTCTGCAAGGTTACCTTTATTCTTGTTGGAGAGTAATTACCAACTAAGAGTAGTATCCTCATATGTTTTGCAGTGCAGTGTTAATCTACACTTACTTTTTTCTTCCATTACATTTTAGTTAAAAGCCCGGCGATCTGAGTGTAATTCCAAAGCTACCCACGCAAGGAATGATTATCTTCTTACATTAGCTGCAGCAAATGCTCACCAGGATCGCTACTATCAAACAGATTTAGTTAACATCATGAAGGTAATACACTCTTAATATCTATAGTAATTTTGTTGCCTTAAAGACAAAAGCATGTCAGGAATTGAGTATTGGATGTATAAGATTAAGTCTGTAGAAGAGCAGCCAGGCTACCTTACATTTCATTGGTATATACTTGATATTGTTTGGGGTCCTTTGTTTCAGGTAATTCTGAATTGATTTTTAGTATAAGAAGACATTTAAAACTAATCAATCAGTTTAGGAAAGTAGCAGGATACAAAATCAACACACAAAAATCAGTAGCCTTCCTATATACAAACAATAAATCTGAAGAAGAAGAAATGAAGAAAACCATCCCTTTTATTTTTTAATTTTGTTTCTTTTTATTTATTTATACATACAAGAGCTGGGGCACAGGCCAGAGATGTGGGGGTGAGAGGATTCACCAGAGACAGAGTGGGGAACAGAACAAGCAGATCGACTGAAATACACTGCTGAAGGGAGCAGCGGGCGAGACATGTGGGTTTCTCCCTAACTGGCTAGGGATCGAACTCATGCTGCAGAGGCTGCAGATTGCTTCATAGTGCGGTGCTTAACCCCTTGCACCACCAGGGAGGCCCCTTGATAGGTAATCTTGTACATTTTATTTTGAGGTATTTGTGAGACAAATGAGAGAAAATGTCTAGTAGTTATATGGAAATGTCTCTACCGGGATTACTCTGAAATGTAGTTAGATTGGATTCACCTTGGCCTTTCCCCATATAGATAATATATATCTTTTTAACTTTTGCTAAAGTAAAAGGCATAGAGGTAAAGAAAATCTTGACTTCTTGCCAGATTTTCCCTTGCCGCTTGCAGACACACTGCCTTGGATTGTATCTCATGATGTCCTGTTTTCTCAGGGAACCAAACATCTTTCTTTCTCTTACATTTTCTTTCTTTTATATTTTCAGCCATCCCTCTCAACTGATTCAGTGTCTAATGATTATGAAACAAATTGTTTTCATTGAATTGCTTGTTTTACAAACCAAAGGTGTTGAGAATGTGGATGCAACCAGAGCTGGTGTTCTTTTTTCTGTAGTGTCTCTTGGAAAGACATAAACTGTCCAGAAAGTGTATGTACTTTATTTGAGAGTAGAGACATGACATTTCCTGGGAAAAATGGGAGTGATGGAGAGTCAAACTGGACTAAGAAGTATCTTACTGTTCTTTAAGTTTTTCTTTACTATCTAAAATCCCCTTTACCTGTCTTCTATCCTGTTCTGATTTCCACTGGTTAGAATACAGGTGGTGAGAGCAATGAGGGATTGTTTTGGCATTCCAGATAAGAACTCATGGAAACATTTTCCCATAAAATGTTGGACCTAGAGGTTTAGCCATTTTAATACCTTATTAGGTATAACTTAGTGCTTCAAACTGGAGACTTGGTGTCCCATGATGACATGTTTTCTCTGGGGAAATATATGTACTTTCAAACAACCCATGTATTAAAGAAGTTTTTTAGCATTGCTTCCACTTAAGGCTGTGATTGCTTATGTAGTCTACTGTTAAATCAGAGCTTCTAACTACAAATTTCTCTTTGAATACTCTAAAATAAACATTTTATTAGCTTAAACAGTAACAAAAAAAGTTTTATTTTAAAAATTATACCCACAAATATAACGAACTCTTAAAACTCCATAGCTCTAAGAAACTAAGAAAAATGCATTATTATTTTGGGATATGCCAGTTGCCAAAAACAAAGAGGAAGTTTATATGCCTGGACAAATCTCAGATTATGTGTCCTTGAAGAATTTACTTTGAAGTCCTCACTCATGTATGTGTTAAGAATAGGGTAGGTGATGCTTCAGATTACTCATTTCATAAAACATTTAGGGTACTAAAAAGATAAAAAAAATAGAGGCAGGAACCCTTAAAAAATAGGAAAATATTCTCAGTTTTCATGTTTTATGTGTCAATTCATTTTCTTCTTTAGTCTAATTCTACATTTTACAGTATTAGAAAATTCATCAGTCTGCTCTTAGCTAGTAACAGAAACTTAGCAAGTTTCTATCATTGCATTGATAGTGGCTCATAGTACTTTTCTTGAAAATGTCTACATTGTCTGAATTATTAAGGTTATAATGCCTGTAGGGTAAATGATTGTCAGGCTTTTCTGCCTTCCCGCCATTAGGATTGATGATGGATCCCTGTGGTCTTAAATGTATGCCTGATGATGGGCACCTGGAGTGGGATGTGGGCGTACATAGGTGGGTACACCTGGGCTGAGACTGGGCTTATAAGGGCAGCATTATGGGGACACCAGACTAGAGGAGAGAAAGAGAAGCAGAGAGAACAAGTGAAAGAGCATGAGTAGCAGTGGTGGAAGAAACGAGCAGAGAGAATGAGAGAGGCCATGAGAGAACACCAGAGAGCCCAGAAAGAGTGAAGATTTGCTGGGTACTGGGAGGCCTGCTGGCATCCTGGCCTCCTGGTACCCCTGCCTGCCGTGTACCTGGTAAACCCAATGAAAGCCTGAAAAAGACACTGAGGGCTCAAGGACTCTCCTTCACCCGTCTGCATTGAGTCATAGAGAACCTGCTCTGGCCCTTCCTGCAGCTACATTGGTAAAATCAATAAAAGACTGAAAAAGCCAGAGGGCTCCAAGACTCTCCTCCTTTACCCGCCTGCATGGGATCTTAGAGAACCTGCAATGTGCCCTTCCCACCTTTACAATGCCCTAGCTGGGGGGGAGGGGAGATATATATATATAAAATTTATGGATAACTTGAAAGCAGGATTCATTGAATTAATAAGGATTCATTGACTTAATAAGTTATTTAAAGTATGGTAGCTTCTGGGCCTGGCTTTGAGAAGAAACACACTCTTCTTATCCTCAAAGAGCTCAATCTAGTGAAAGAGCAAGATAAATAAAAATGATACTGATTATACTCATGAAATCACGGCAGGAAGACCATGCTTAGTAATAATGACAACTATCATTTTCTTTACTTGCTATTATCCCAATCACTTTAGTCATAGTATCCTTTTTCATCTTCTTTCTCCTGTTTAGAGTTCATAGTTCATTAAAAAAAAAAAACAAAAAAAACTCTAGCTACTAAAAATGAAGCTATCATATGATCCAGCAATTCCATTCCTAGGAATCTACCCAAAGGACACAAAAACATTAATTCAAAAGGATACCTGCACCCCTGTGTTTATTGCAGCACTGTTTACAATAGGTAATTATGGAAACAACGCAAATGCCCAAAAATAGATGACTGGATCAGGAAGATGTGGTATACATACACAATGGAATATTATTCAGTAATCAAAAAAGATAAACTCATGCCATTCACAGCAACATGGATGAAGTTAGAAGGGATCATGCTCAGTGGAGTAAGTCAGAAGGAAAAAGGAAAATATCGAATGGTTTCACTTATAGGAGGAATATAGGGGAAACATATAAGGGAAGGAAAAAATAACAACAATAATAATAACAAAACTAGCAGGCAACCATAAATAAGAGACATTCTGTGAGAAAGAGGGAAGAAAAGGGATCGAAACGGGAGAGAAGAGCACAAGGGACTGTGGTGATAGTTCACGGGTGAACTGGTGGCGGGAATTTTATGGGGAATACACAATGATGTAAAAGATATAAATAAAAATAAATTATTTGGAAAAAAACTAGCTGTATTTGAGATATACTCTTTTGTTCTGCAAATGCAATGAAATCCCAACTCTGGAAGGACCTCTTTCTCTGTACCTGCATCTTAATAGCTAAGTACTGCTGGATCATATTTTTTAACAGGGCAGATTCACTGTTATAATTTAATGTGAATCAGTCTCAAATGAACCCTCAATACTGTTCTGGTATCCTACTGTATTTCCTGGGTTAACTTGTCCTATTGTTTTAAAAAAATTTTTTTCAACTTTCCTCCTTCTCTTCAAACCTCACACTTCTTTTCTTTCATATTTAACAAGTGGTCTTTTTTCCTAATTTAGAGAGAAAATAGAAACCTTTAAAAGGGGACTCCACTATTGGAGTCCCATTACTTTTTTTTGATGATTTATTAATCTGATTTTATACTAGATATAAATAACTCAAAACTTAATGTAATGAAGTGAAATCATTAACATGATCTAAGAAGGCAGAAGTCTATAGATAAAGATAATGAAAATTAGGATGCAGTTCATTTTCCCATGTTTTTGAAGGGAATAAGTAGACAATTTTATCAATGAATGTGACATTCTCTACCAGAGTACAAGTATTAATTTAGCTTTAAAAGTGAGCATGAGGCTTCTGGAATTTAAGAAAATAACCACCTGAATAATAACCTAGATGTATATTCGAAATTGATCTCAAAGAAAATTTGTATAAAAGATAGTTGTGTGTGTGCGTGTGTGAGTGTCTGTGTGTGTGTAATGACAACCATGGTCTTTATGTAAGATGAATTCTTAAATGGGGCCTTAATGTTATTATTACCTATCAATTTTCAAATAAAAGACTGCTTGGCCTTGGTTTTTGTTTTGTTTTGCATTTTGTTTATAAATTTGTAGAAATCTTTTAACATTACTATTATAAAACCACTAGAAGAGGGCTTCCACTGGTGGCGCAGGCAGTTGAGCGCTGTGCTGTGAAGCTGTCTGCAGCCTCTGCAGCGCCAGTTGGATCCAGGCTGGCCAGCGAGGGTCCCACATGGCGCGGCAGACCTCTCCTGTCGCGCCCGCTTCTCCCCTCAGCAGTGTATTTCGTCAGTCTGCCTGTTCTGCTTCCCGCTCTGTCTCTGGTGAATCCTCTCACCCTCCCACGCATCTGGCCTGTACCCCGGTTCTTGTATAAAACAGATAAATCTTTAAAAAAAAAAAAAAAACATAAGAAAAACACTTAAAAAAAAAAAACACTAGAAGAGAAGCATTGGTCAGAGAATCAAACTCTGGTACATAGAAGCTCAGAATCGCTTGTGTGAAGATGGTTGAAACATCTTGATTTCTATATGCAAACCTTATTTATGATCTTGAAATAATTCATGGCCTCTAATCCTGCCAAGAATAGCAACAAGCTTTCAGAAATTCTCTGCTCTATCATTTTGGAAACTTTGCTTAGGAAATTAAAATATATCATCTATTAGTATAGTTGGAGATAAAATAGTAAATATTCATAGAATTGAATCAAATTTAGTTTTCTTGGCAGTTAGGCAAATTGAGAATATTTGAAATATAATGACAACAATAATTCTGGACTACAGAGATATGTACTTCAATCTTTTTTTTTTTTTTTTTTTTTTTTTTTATAGAGGCATGTTTTTTTTTATTTATTTATTTGTTCATTTGTTTTTGTTTATACAAGCACTGGGTACAGTCAGAAGTGCGGGAGGGCGAGAGAATTCACCAGAGCCAGAGCGGGGAGCAGAGCAGACAGAAGGACCGAAGTACACTGCTGAGGGGAGCAGCGGGTGGCAGGAGAGGTCTGCGCACCATGTGGGACCCTCCTCCGGTGGCCGGGGAGCAGCCGGGAATCGAACCGGCGCCATAGGGGCTGCGGGCAGCTTCGCAACCCAGCGCTCTACCGCTGCACCACCGGGGAGGCCCTGTACTTCAATCTTTACAACACAGTGTGCAGGTAATGTGGCTAAGTTATAGGAAGAACATGAATAAATTTATGTGTGTGGCTATAAAAGATTCAGATCCATTAGGTGGACTGTTTGAGCCTTTTTTTTTTTTAAGATTTATTTATATATACAAGAGCTGGGGTATAGGACAGAGGTGTGGGGGAGGGGTGAGAGGATTCACCTGAGACAGAGTGGGAAGCAGAACAGGTAGACTGACTGAAATACACTGCTGAGGGGACCAGCGGGCAAGTCAGGAGGTCTGCTGCGCCGTGTGGGCTAGCTCCCTGACCGGGAATCGAACTCATGCTGCAGTGGCTGCAGATTGCTTCATAGTGCCCTGGTTTGAGCCTTCGAAAGACTTTTTAGTCAAGAAGTAAAATGAGGGCCTCCCCTGGTGGCACAGGCGGTTGAGCGCAGTGCTGTGAAGTTGTCCGCAGCTTCTGCAGCACCTGTTTGATTCCTGCGGGCTGGTGAGGGTCCCACATGGCACAGCAGACCTCTCCTGTCGTGCCCGCTGCTCCCCTCAGCGGTGTATTTCGTCAGTTTGCCTGTTCTGTTCCCTGCTCTGTCTCTGGTGAATCCTCTCACCCTCCCACACATCTGGCCTGTACCCCAGTTCTTGTATAAATAAATTTAAAAAAAAGAAGTAAAATGATCAAATTTACATCTTAGGAAGGTTTCTGTGACAGTTATGTGAAAGATGGGTACTACAAGCAATGCCAATAAGGTCATTACCATGCTGACCTGTGACCATAAAGTTGTAGAGGATGAGAGAGTAAATTCAGAAGTAAATTTTTCTGCTGCTGATGATAAAAGTTAACATTTACAGAGTGTTTACTATGTATAAGGATGTTTACTATATAAAAGGACCTGTGCTAGACTTCACATGAAAGATACTGACACAAAACTCGCCTTTTAATGAGAAAGATGGGCCTCCTCTGGTGGCGCAGCGGTTGAGCGCTGGGTTGCAAAGCTGCCTGCAGCCTCTGCAGCGCCATTTCAATCCCCGGCCACCAGCGAGAGTCCCTCATGGCGCGCAGACCTCTCCTTGCCGCCCACTGCTTCCCTCAGCAGTGTGTTTCGTCAGTCTGCCTGTTTCTCTTCCCCGCTCTGGCTCTGGTGAATTCTCTCACCCTCCGGCGCTTCTGACTGTACCCAGTGCTTGTATAAATGAATAAATAAATCTTTAAAAAAAAAAAAAAGAATGAGAAAGATGAGTACTTTTGGTGACATGTACATGGTGATAGGAATACAGAGAGGAAGCACATCTCACCATGATACCTCCACTTTTGTTCTTCTGAGGAGTTTTGTTACTGTTTTATAATTCCAAATAAATTTCATCATTTTTTTTTTAATACAACACATTTATTTTCACTAGTTTCTATGGGTCAGAAGTTTGGGGATCAGTTCACTGCGTGCTCTGCTTAAGGTTTCACAAAAATAAAATGAAAGTGGTTACTGGTCTGCATTTACAACTAAAGTCTTAACTAAGGATCTAGTTCCCAAGTTTGCTCAGATTGTTGGCAGGATTCATTTCCTGTGGCTAGAGTTCATGTCAGCTTGTTTCTTTTAAATTTCATGATTTTTTTATTCTATTTCTCTTCAGATTTTGATAGGGATTGCATCGAATCTCTATAGTGGTTTAGGTAATAAAGATATTTTAATGAGATAGATTTTTACAGTTTATGAAAAGGCATAACCTTTTGTTTGTGTCTTTCAACAGTGTCTTGCAGTTTTCTGTGTACAGATCTTTCACTTCTTTGGTGATGGGATTGTTTTGTAGATCTCTCTATATATGAGTTCATTATTTGCCTACACTAACACAACAGATATTTTAATACTGATTTTGTAGACTGCTGCTTTACTGCATTCATTATTTCTAGTAACTTTTTCCTGGGGTCTTTGGAAATTTATGTCTTTCATGTTGTCTGCCAAATATTGGTAGTTTTACTTCCACTTTGGATACCTTTTATATCCTAATCATGTTTAATTGTTCTTGTTAGCACTTCTACCACTATATTAAATAGTAGTGGTTAGAACGAACATCCTTATCTTGATCTTAGAGGAAAAGCTTTAAGATTTTTGTTGTTGAGTATGATGCTGGCTGTAGGTTTGTCATATATGGCCTTCATTATGTTGTGGTATATTCCTTTTGTATTCATTTTGCAAAGGATTTTTATCATGAAAGATTTTTTATTCTTGTCAAATGATTTTCTGTGTCTGTGAGATGAACATATACTTTTTGTCTCTCCTTTGGTTGATGTGGTATAGCATGTTTTTTGATTTGCATAAGTTGATCCACTTTTCCTTCCCTGGAATAAATCACGTGCAAACATTTGTATGATTGTTTTAGTTTTTTGTTGAATTTGGTTTGCTACTATTTTGATGAGGATTTTCCATGTACCTTAATCAGAGATATTCACCTGTAACCTTTTTTTGTGATTTTCTTATCCGGTTTGTTAACTGATAATGTTGACTTCTTAGAATGTGTTTGAAATTTTTCCCTCCTTTGTACTTTATAGAAGCTTTTGAGAAGACTAGATAAGAATTTTTCTTCGAAAGTTTGCTAGAACTCACTAGTTAAACCATCTGGTACTGGGCTTTTGTTGTAGGGCAGACTTTTGATTATTTTTTTCCTTGGTTTTCTATTTCTTCCTGATTTAGTCTTAGAGGGTTATATGTTTTTAAGAATTTGTCACTTTGTTCTGGATTGTTTAATTTGTCACAATATAATTGTTGTAGTATTTACTTATGGTTCTTTGTATTTTCTGTAGTATCTGTTGTGACTTTCTGATTGTGTTTTCTATCTCTTTTGTCTAACAGTTTGTCTATTTTGTTAATCTTTCCAAAGAACTAGCTCTTGATTTTGATGATCTTTTGAGTTCTTTTTTTATTTCTATTTCATTAATTTCTGCTCTAATTTTTGTTATTGCCATCCATCCATTGAATTTCTCATTGTGCTTTTTTAGTTTCTTTAGAAATAAGCTTGTATTTTTTTTAACCAGGAAAGAATTTATTAAAATGTATGAAATTCAATATAAAAGAGTCATCATCAAAGACAGAGTCTGTAGGCTTCTACCCAAGAAAGAGGTGGAGGCTGTATTTAAGCAGTTTTAACCCAGCAAAATTAAAGTACTTTCTTTTCTGTTCTTTCAATGAAGTCATTCCATCTCTTGAATTCGTGATCCCCTTGTGCCTGTGACCTCTTATGTCAAGTTAAATTCCATATCATCAGCCTAGAGGGGTTGTTAGTCTAGAGGGTTAGATAGTGGTAAAACTTTATTTCATCTGAAGTGTGTATTGGGGAGGAGTTCCTTCTTAGAGATAGGGATAGTCACCATCAGAGTGTGAGTAGGTGACCTTCCTTTACTTTCAGCAGAGAAAATGCTGCTTTTTTCTTTATTATGACTTAGCTTCAGCCTGAGTTAATGTCCAACAACGTGGACCTTCCTGAGACTCACTAGACACTATCTCCTGCCTAACACATTCCCCCCTTAAAACAGTGCCAATGGTGGGAGACAGGTCACTGAGTTCTCACCGTGTGCTCACAATTGCAAGACACCACTCATGCTCTGAGTACAACAGTGGGGTTTATTAACAAAAGAGAGATTGGGAAAAGAAAAGAGTTTTTAAGGCCACAAATGTCTAGCTGTCCTACCCCAGATAATGCCCACAGTGTGCAGTATTCCAGAAGTAAAGCTGCTCATGCAAGTTGGCACTGTTCCTTTGACAAGAGGCTTGAGCTTGTAACACACTAGTAAGCAGTGGGCCAGGTTCTAGCTAACAGTGGCAGCTAGAGGTGATCACAGGTAGAGCTACTGAGATGACAAAAAATAGCAGACAACAATAGCACTCCAAAGGCCAGGCTGAAAAGCACTGGCTGCTGGAACAGTCAATGGTGGACACAATAGCACTAGGAGGCAGTGCCAGAGGATCAAAAGCAATGGACAACACTCAGAGGTGGCTGGATACAGGTTAGCAGTGCTGGTCATAGGTCAGCAGTGCTCGTCAGCATTGGATAGCACCAGTCAGCAGGTGGTAGCACCAGTCAGCAGGTGGTCGCACCAGAGAACGGCACCACAACTAATAATTTCTGCCATCAAGATCAGTTTCAATCTCCCCAGGGATTTGCCCAACTCTTTAGGGATAACATAGGACCTTATAATCCTGTATCTGGTCTTTTATGTCAACCATTGAGTGACATATAATCAGCACTCAGTTTTTGTAATTATGTGTGCCCCTCCTTGGGCTACTGTCAGGACACTAAAGCCATTTTATTTTGAAAGACTGCCTTTTACATCTGTGCTAGCTCAGTACTTACATTTTGGCAGGAACCATTTAATGTCCATTTGGTAAAGTTATCCAGATGCAAATTGCATCTTCTGTACCTGGCCCAGTTATAATGAAGCTTATGAAATGTTCATACAAATAAAACTGCTTGGGTCTATTGATGTGCTAAATAAACCAGGTTAGCTGAAGTGTGTATGCTTTTTATATCTTTTGTCTGCAGCCAACCCCAAACCAAGAGTACATCTACCAACCCCCCCAGGAGTAGCCAATGCTATAAGTTCTGACTGCATAGCCATTGAATTCCATTCCAGGCAGGCCAATGGTTTGTCACCCAATTAGTAATAAACCAATCAGTAGGCTGTAGGTGGATAGTAGGTGTGCATGCCTTGAGTAGTATAACCAGCCAAAACAAAATTTTGGTTTGTTCTCAGAAGAGCAGGACAGTGAGAGCACTGATCCAGTGTAGGGTCAGAGTCCTCTGACGTCCACTTAAACAGGAATTTCAGTCTTCTGTTTTTTCACAAGAATATTCAGTATTCGGTTCAGCTGCTATTTCCAGTTGTGGAAACCCTGAGCCAGAGGTTCATACAGCCAACTGTTTTGTCTTCCATGGGAATTTTTTTGTTGTTCCCTCGGGCTCACCAGTCTCTCTTCAAATTGTCCCACTTAAGGAAGAAACAAATGTCCCACCAGAGTTGCCATAACTGTGTTACTGGATTTGGGGTTCTCAAGTTTTCTGAAGGGGGGGGAAAAAAAAAAAAGAAATAATGAACTCTGCCAGTACCAAACAAGAATTTATTAAAGCATATGCAGTTCAGGATAAGTGAGTCAACATCAAGGACAGCGTTTGTATGGTGCTACAAGTTTAATTTTTTCTTTGTGTTTTACATTTATTGCGTTAGGCCTGTATTGTTAAAACTTTCCTCCTACTACTATTTTGCTCTATCCCATAGGTTCTGATAGTGTTTTCATTTATCTCCAGGTCCTTTTTAAAATTTTCGCCTTTAATTTCCTCATTGACCCAAAAGTTGTTCAGTAACATGTTGTTTGTACTCCACAAATTTAATCTTCCCCTTTTTCTTCTTTTGATCGATTTCTGGTTTTATACAATTATGATCTGAAAAGATGATTGATATGATTTCAGTCTTTATAAATTTACTAAGATTAGTTTTATATACTAGCATATAATCTACCCTTGAGAATGTTCTATGAACACTTAGAATGTATTCTGATATTTTGAAATGGAATGTTTTGTAAATAATCTATTAAAACCTTTTCATCCAAATTCTCATTTAAGTCTATTGCTTCCACATTTCTGTCTGGATGATTTGTCCACTACTACAAGTGGGATGTTAAAGTTCCCTACTATCGGGCCTCCTCGGTGGCCCAGTGGTTGAGCGCTGGGTTGCTAAGCTGCCCGCAGCCTCTGCAGCGCCCGGTCGATCCTCGGCTGCTCCCCAGCCACCAGAGGAGGGACCCACATGGCGCGCAGACCTCTCCTGCTGCCCACTGCTCCCCTCAGCAGTGTACTTCGTCCATCTGCCTGTTCTGCTCTCCACTCTGGCCCTGGTGGATTCTTTCACCCTCCCGCGCTTCTGACTGTACCCAGTGCTTGTATAAATAAATAAATAAATCTTTGAAAATAAATAAATAAATAAATAAATAAATAAAGTTCCCTACTATCATTGTGTTGCTGTCAATATCTCCCTTTCAGTCTGTTACTATTTTCTTTATGTATTTCAGTGCTGCTATGTTAGATGCATATATATTGATAGTTATATCTTATTGTTATATTGACCCCTTTATCATTATATCAATGCACATCTTGGTCTCTTGCAGTCTTCTTTGGATGGGAGTCTGTTTTATCTGATATAAGTATAATGGTTTCTGCCTTTTAAAATTTTCTATTGACTTGAAGTACTATTTCCACTCTTTCACTTTAAGTCTATGTTTGTCTTTATAATTTGAGTGAGTCTCTGGTAAGAGGCATATAATTGAGTTTTACTTCTTAGTCCATCTAACCACTCTGTGCCATTTGACTGGTTGAGTTCAGTCCTTTCATAGTAAACATGATTATTTATATATGAGCATTTGCTAAATGAGATTTGTCTTTAGTTTTTATGAGGAGGTTTCTTAACTGAATTCTCCATTATGTAAATGTCCAATATTTGTCTTTGTCATTCTGACTTGTTTTACTATACATAATTACCTCAACTGCCTTCCATTTTGCTGTAAATAGCAGCATTTTCCTTATGGCTGAATAATGTTCTGTTGTATAACTTTTGTCACATTTTCTTTTTCCAATCTTCTGTTGATGGCTATTTAGGGTGCTTCATGTCCTAATTATTGTAAATGGTGCTGCAGTAAACATCACAGAGTATATAGTTTTTTCAGTTGCTGCTTTCATGTACTTTTGATGGATGTCCAAGAGTGAGATTGTTGGATCATAGGCTATTTCCAATTTTAATTTTTTAAGGTAAATTCAGATTGCTTTTCCATAATGACTGTACCAGTTTACATTCCCACCAACCATGTATTGGGATTTTTTTTTCGGTACCTTCTCCAGAACTTCTTTGGGGTCTTTTTAATATGTGCCGGTCTCTTGAGTGTGAGGTAGTATCTCATTGTCGTTTTAACCATTATCTCCTTATTAGAAGCAATGATAGACATTTTTCCATGTATCTGTTAGCCTTTTGGATGACTTTTTCCTGTTCATTGTTTTTATATAAAAATGCAGTGGATTTTTGTGTGCTGATTTTATAACCTGCCACTTTGCCATATTCATTTATTGTTTCTGATAGCTTTTGACAAAGTCTTTCAGGTTGTTTATATATAATATATTGTCTACAAATAGTTAAGTTTCACTTCTTTTCCAACTTGGATTCCTTTTATTTCCTATTATTATCTGATTG
The DNA here is from genome assembly GCF_014898055.3 of Talpa occidentalis. Classification (NCBI taxonomy): domain Eukaryota; kingdom Metazoa; phylum Chordata; class Mammalia; order Eulipotyphla; family Talpidae; genus Talpa; species Talpa occidentalis. Next base: position 38,367,722 of record NW_023603184.1, on the reverse strand, counting down.
CTCTAGTATAACCTCTAATACCAATTTAACCAGAAACAGGACAGTAATCATTCCTATCTTGTCCCTAATTTTAAAGGGAAAGTATTCAGTTTTTCATCATTCAGTTTTTCACTATCATATTAGCTATTGATTTATATTATATGGGCTTTATTATATTGAGATAAGTTCCTTCTATTCCCATCTTGTTCAGAGTTTATATCATTAATGGGTGTTGAATATATTATCATGATTGTGTCTTTACTTTTCTTGATATAATATACTGCATTCATCATGTATATTGAATCATGCTTGTGTCTGTGGGATAAATGCAACTTGATCATGATGTTTAACCTTGTGATTTCACCTTCCCTGATCTTCCACTCATCAACATAGATTAATGTTTTATCTATGTTAAGCATTTTCAACAAATTTTCTTATCAAAATAGTTAAAGTTGATAAACAAAAGTAGACAAAAAAATTATGTGGAATTGATTCTGCTCTAAAAATTCTGGATGCTAATATTAGATTAGTATTTCCCATACAGACCTTCTATATCTTCCTGGCAGTAAAATAGAGAAGAGAGAGTTACTCCACCTGAGTGATCAAGCAAAACTAACATATATAAAAGCACATAGGGAGTTTCCAAGCATTAAACTCATGAGTGTTCTTCTTCCGTAGTTTTATCTTCATTTGCTAAGAATTGTTTAGACATGTCATAAGGTTTAGAGATTGTTTGGTTCTTGCCCAAAATTAAAATATTCTTCAGTGTGTATGTTAAGAGTGTTGACAATGTGTGGGTCTGAAAATTATTTCTGAAGTGAAAGAAAGTCTATGTTATAATATGCTTGTCAAATAGAATTTTCTCTGCACTTTATGGGGTATAAACTTTGTCTGGTATATTGAACTTTCACCTCATTTCCTCAACAACCATGATTAATTTCAGTTAGCTATTAAGAGCCTATAAACAAACTCAGAAATGGTAGACTTCATATTAGTGGGGATATAACAGGTTGTAAAGGTAATGATGTTGAGATTCTCTACATAAAGAAATGTTTTGATCCCTGCACCATATCAAGTTTTATAAATTTTTTAAAATAAATGTAAAAAATAGGTATTTATCTGATCCTAGTATGGGAAGATTTTCTGTATCCTAGCAAAGGCAAACACTGCATTAGAATATGGTAATAAATGTGACAATTCCAAATTTTAAAAATGTGTACTACAATAGTAGTAACAATAGCTAATACTTTTTGGGCTAAGTGCTAAGCATTGTAGGAGGTACTTTACATACAAAGTGCCAAGATTGAGAAACTTTGCCCTAGACTGACAGGATCTATATAACAGGATCTAGCTTCCCATATTATCAAGACCACAGAGTCATGGTAGCTTTTTTTTTTTTTTAAGATTTATTTATTTATGCATACAAAAACGGGAGTACAGGCCAGAGGTGAGAGGGGTGAGAGGATTCACCAGAGACAAAGGGGAACAGAACTGGCAGATCGACTGAAATACACTGCTGAGGGGAGCAGCGGGTGAGTCAGGAGAGGTCTGCTGTGCCATGTGGGTTGCTCCCTGGCCGGGGATCGAACTCATGCTGCAGTGGCTGCAGTAAGCTTCATAGGTTGCATCTTAACCCCTTGCGCCACCAGGGAGGCCCTCATCTTAGCTTTTGCCTTTATGTAACAATTGTTTACCAGCTTCCCAGTTTGTAGCATCTGTTTCCTCACTGCTTACTATTCTGCCATTTAACAGATTACACCTCTTAGGTTTTTTTTGTTACATCCCCATCCCACTACAAGATAATAATTTTGTGTAGTATTCTGATAATTATTCTGTATTGGTTTATAATGATCTTTAGAATCTGCTTGTTAATCTCTATTTTTATTGGGATTACATTGCATTTATAGAATATTTGCATATACTCAGTTTTTATGTTGAGTCTTCTCGAGTATGAATATGATTTTCATTCAGTATAATTAGGTTTTTTTTCTTACAGCCTTCAGTTAATGTTTATCATTTTCTCCCTAATGATGTAGAACATTTCCTTTTTTTCTCTCTCTTTTTTAATATTGTTGTTTTGGATATTTCCCCCTTATATTCTAATTTGTTTATAATGCATATAAATAATACTGATGTTAGTATATTGACTTTACTAAGATAATTTTCAGACCCTAAAATTTACCCATTATAAGTGCTAGCTGAGTGATTTTTAGAAAATTTGTACTTAGGTAACCATCATCACAATTCAATTTTAGAAAACTTCCAGCACCTCTGAAAGTTCTCTTCACCTATTAGGACCTACTACTTTCTTATACTCAGCCCCCAAAAACCAACAGTCTGCTTTCTATCGGTAGATTTATCTTTTCTGGATGCTTTGTTTAAATGGAGTAATATAATACATGGTCGTTTGTATCTGGCTTCTTTCACTTCACATGATGTTTTTGAGATCCATTTACATTGTACCATGTATTTGTAGTTTATTCTTTTTTTTTTTTAATAATAAATTTTATTTTTATATTCCCCCATACAATTGCAAACGCCCCATGCTGACCCCAATCCCTCCCCTCCCGCCCCCCACCCCCAAAAAGTGTCTCTGGTTCATAGTTTTTTGTTGATTTTGATTTTCACTTTCTATAGTTATTCATTTTCCTGGTCCCTTATTTAAGTTTTCTAGATTCCTGCTATGAGTGAGACCATCCGGTATTTTTCCTTTTCTTTTTGGCTTATTTCGCTGAGCATGATCCCTTCCAACGCCATCCATGTTGCTGCAAATTGCATGTGTTTATCTTTTTTGAATGCTGAGTAATATTCCATGGTATATATGTACCACATCTTCTTGATCCAGTCATCTATTTTTGGGCATTTGGGCTGTTTCCAAAGCTTAGCTATTGTAAATAGTGCTGCTATAAACATAGGGGTGCAGGTGTTCTTTGGAATTGATGTTTCTGTGTCCTTTGGGTAAATACCTAGGAGTGGAATTGCTGGATCATATGGAAGCTCTATGTTTAGTAGGTCCAGAAATCTCCACACAGCTCTCCACAGTGGTTGGACCAGTTTGCACTCCCACCAACAGTGCAGAAGAGTTCCTTTTTCTCCACACCCTCGCCAACATTTGTTGTTGCTAGTTTTTTTAATATGTGCCATTCTCACTGGTGTGAGATGGTATCTCATGGTAGTTTTGATTTGCATTTCCCTGATTACAAGTGATGTTGAACATTTTTTCATATGTCTGTTGGCCATTTGCATTTCCTCTTCAGAGAAGTTTCTTTTTTAGCTCTTCTGCCCATTTTTTGACTGGATTATTTTCTTTGTTGTTGCTGAGTCTCATCAGCTCTTTGCAGATTTTTGTGATCAGTCCTTTATCATTAGTGTTGGGTGCAAAAATGTTCTCCCAGTTGGTGGGGTTTCTCTTTGTTTTTGTTATTGTCTCTTTTGCTGTGCAGAAGCTCTTTAATTTGATGTAGTCCCAGCTGTTTATCTTTGCCTTCACTATCACTGCTTTGGGTGATGTGTCTGTAAAGATGTCTTTGATGTGCAAATCCCGTAGTGTTTCGCCTATATTTCCTTCTATGTATTTTATGGTTTCAGGTCTTATGTCTAGTTCTTTAATCCATTTTGAGTTGATTTTTGTGTATGGTGTGAGGTAGTGGTCAAGCTTCATTCTTTTGCATGTAGCGACCCAGTTTTCCCAGCACCATTTATTGAACAAACTTTCTTTGCTCCAATGCATAGTCTTTGCTCCTTTGTCAAAGATTAGTTGACCATAAATCTGTGGGTTTATTTCTGGATTTTCTATTCGATTCCATTGGTCTGTATATCTGTTCTTGTTCCAATACCATGCAGTTTTGATGATTATGGCTTTGTAGTATAGTTTGAAGTCTGGGAGTGTGATGCCTCCATTCCCTTCTTTCTTTTTCAGGAGAGCTTTGGCAATTCGGGGTTTTTGGTGATTCCATATGAATTTCATCAATAATTGTTCTATTTCTTTGAAGAATGACATTGAAATTTTGATTGGAATAGCATTGAATCTGTATATTGCTTTTGGTAGGATGGCCATTTTAATAATGTTTATTCTTCCAATCCATGAGCAGGGGATGTCTTTCCATTTCTTTGTGTCTTCTTCTATTTCTTTTAACAGTGTTTTATAGTTTTCTTTGTATAGGTCCTTTACCTCTTTTGTTAGATTTATTCCCAAATATTTGATTTTTTTTGTTTCAATAATAAAAAGGATGGTTTTTTTGATTTCTTCTTCTTCAGATTTATTGTTTGTGTATAGGAAGGCTACTGACTTTTGCGTGTTGATTTTGTATACTGCCACTTTACTGAACTGATTGATGAGTTGAATTAGTTTTTCTGTGGAGTTTTTGGGGTTCTCTATGTATATTATCATATCATCTGCAAATAGTGATAGTTTGACTTCTTCTTTTCCTATTTGGATTCCTTGGATGTCTTTCTCTTGTCTTATTGCTCTGGCTAGGACTTCCAGTATTATATTGAAAAGCAGTGGTGAGAGTGGACATCCTTATCTTGTTCCAGATCTTAATGGAATTGCTTTCAGCTTTTCACCATTGAGAATGATACTGGCTGTTGGCTTGTCATAGATGGCCTTTATGATGTTGAGGTATGTTCCTTGTATCCCAAGAATTTCAAGGGCTTTTATCATGAATGGGTGTTGCACTTTGTCGAAAGCTTTCTCAGCATCTATTGATATTATCATATGGTTTTTGTATTTCTTTTTGTTGATGTGTTGGATAATGTTGATTGATTTTTGGATGTTAAACCATCCTTGTGTCCCTGGAATGAATCCTACTTGGTCGTGGTGAATTATCTTATGGATACATTGTTGGATTCTGATAGCTAAAATTTTATTGAGGATTTTTGCATCAGTGTTCATTAGGGAGATTGGCCTGTAGTTTTCCTTTTTTGTGTTGTCCTTGTTCGGTTTTGGTATTAGTGTAACGTTGGCTTCATAGAACGTGTTTGGTATTGTCCCTTCCTTCTCAATTTTTTGGAAGAGTTTGTGAAGAATAGGCACTAATTCGTCTCTGAATGTTTGGTAGAATTCATTTGTAAATCCATCAGGTCCTGGGCTTTTGTTTTTGGGGAGGTTTTTGATTACCATTTCAATTTCGCTGCTTGTAATTGGTCTGTTTAGGTGTTCTATTTCTTCTTTATCTAGCTTTGGTGATTGTAGAGTTGTAGGAATTTGTCCATCTCCTCTAGATTGTTGAACTTGTTTCCATATAACTGTTCATAGTAGTTACTGATTATTCTTTTGATTTCTGCTGTGTCCGTTGTGATTTCTCCTCTTTCATTTATGATCCTGTTTATTTGTGCTTTCTCCCTTTTTTCCTTTGTGAGCCTGGCTAGGGGTTTGTCTATTTTATTTATTTTTTCAAAGAACCAGCTCTTGGTTTCATTGATCTTTTGGATTGTTTTTTTAGTATCAATTTCATTTATTTCTGCTTTGGTTTTATTATTTCTTTTCTTCTACTGGTTTTGGGTTTTTTGTTGTTCTTTTCTAGATCTTTGAGCTTCGAGATTAGGTTGTTTCTTTGAGTTCTTTCTTGTTTTTTGATGTGAGCTTCTATTGCTATATATTTTCCTCTTATTACTGCTTTTGCTGCATCCCATACATTTAGGATATTGGTGTCCTCCTTGTCATTCAATTCAAAGAATTTTTTAATTTCTTCTTTGATCTCCTCGTTAGTCCAGTGGTCTTCCAGTAGTGTGGTTTTTAATCTCCATGAGGTAGAATAGTTCCTTGCCTTCTTTTTATGGTTTATTTCTAGTTTGATGCCTTCGTGGTCAGAAAAGATGGTTGGTATGATTTCAATCTTGGTGTATCTGTTGATGTTTGTCTTGTGCCCCAGTATGTGATCGATCCTGGAGTGTAGTTTATTCTTATCAGTGAGTGAGTCTCCATTATATGGCAATGTCACATTTTTTAATCAGTTTACCAGTAGATAGACATTTGGATTTTTTTTGCCTGGGTTTTGGGAATTTTTTTGGTTTCTGATTAATTTTGCTAAGAATATTCATGTGTAAGTCCATGTGTAGACACACACTTTTTATTTCTCATGCATAGATGCTTAGGTCTAGAATAGTTGAGTCATATGGTAAGTTTATGTTGAACTTTTTGAGAAATTGATAAACTTTTTTCAAACCACCTGTAGCCTTTTGTATTCCTATCAGCAATGTTCCTGAACTTCAGTTACTCTACAAGCTCACCAGCACTTGCAGTTGTTTGTCTTTTTTGATAGTGACCGTTTCTTCAGAAGTATCACATTGTGGTTTTAATTTACATTCTCCTATGCCTCATGATGGTGATCTTCCCTTCATGTAATCAGGCCTTTTGTGGGAAGAAGGTTTGTCTATTTAAATACTTTATTTTTTAGTTAGATTGAGTTAATAATTTATTATTGCGTTATAACAATTTTTATATTCTGAACCCAAGTTTTTTATTGGATACATGATTTGCAAGCATTTTCTTATAGTGACTTCATTTTTTAAATAGTACCTTTTGCACTGCAAATGTTTTAATTTTGATGTAATCCAATTTATCTGTTTTGGCGAGAAGGATTGTGCTTTTGGTGTCATACCTAAGACTTGACTTTCCCAATGTCACAAAAGTTTTCTGGATGTTTTATAGTTTCTGCCCTTACATTTTTCTCTTTGCCATTTCTTGGCTCTTTCATCAAAAATCAGTTGACATTAATGTAAGCGTTCATTTCTAAATTCTCAATTCTGTTCCTCGGTCTTGACATCATTAATATACTTGATTACTATAGCTTTATAGTAAGTTTTGAAATTGGGTATTATATCTTGCAACTCAATTCTTTTTCAAAATTTTTTGACTATGTTAGTTCCTTTGCATTCCATGTAAAGTATAAAACCATCTTTTTTAAAAGTCTAGTCAAATTTTGAATTGGAATTGCATTGAATCTCCAGGTTGATTTGGAGAGAATTGCCATCTTAACCATTTTTCTCTCTGAAATAGCTCTGCTTATTTAAATCTCCTTTAATTTCTGTTAGAATAACTTTTGAATTTCCAGTATATACATATTATAATTCTTTTATTAAATGTAATTCATGTAAGTTTTTTATGCTGTCGTGAATATAGTATTTTTCTTTATTTCATCCTCAGCTGGTACTTTACTTTGCCCACTATGTAAAAATGCATTTCCCCTGAATATGGGTAACGTTTTACTATTTCTTTCATATTTCATCATTTTTTTAGTGAAAAATGGAGCATTGGAGATACATTGTAGAAGATCTGGATTATATTTTCCCCCCTCTGAAGGTGGTTTTGATTCCTATTTTTGTTGAGTTAAGTGATTGACTGTTTCATTGCTTGTGCAAACTGATTTTGCAGAATTTGTCTCTTCCACAGCATGTAGCTACTGGTATTTCTGCTCAGTTTCTTTTTTAATTTATATTTTTAAGATTAAGTTCTTATGGTTGCCCTTGTCTGTGGATAGGCTGGTGGTCAGTCAGTCAATGGTCAGAAAATTGGACCAGTACCTTATACTAATAAGGCTTTCACCCTGTGCTGAAGGATCTCTGGGTTAGTTGGGGAGTGCATTCAAAGTTCAGGCAGGCTCACTTTGCTTTTACTTTTCTCTTGTGCCCTTTTAGATCTCGTCTGCATGTACACATAGCCTCCCTGTCTGCTAGGGATGTGTGGAGAGTGTGATTATTTTATTTCTAGGTTTTTTATGTTAAATGTATGACTGATCAGATGATCAGATTCACCCAATTAGGTCTATAGCCTCTAGCCAGTAGAGCTGTTGGATTTCTTCTTGCACTTTGCACTCAGATCACTATTTCTATCGATATTACCACTGGACATGAATTTTTTTGCCCTCTGTTCCAAATCAAGTTGTTCTCTCTGGCAATGAACCTGCTGGTTTTCACTGCCAGCCTTATCCTGGTAGAACTGAAGGGAGATGGGAATAGCCTTAGGCAAGAATGCCACAGATTGCCACTTTTTTTTACCTAAAAGTGAGCAGCTTTTCAATTCCTTTTTTTTTTTTTTTTTTTGGTTGATTTTCAAAGCCTATAATTGCTGATTTTTTGACAGTTTTACCCAGTTTCATATTTTGGGAGGTGGGGGGGTGGGGAATTTTGCCAATCTGTTTACTCTGTCATGTCAGAAATCCTATTTCAGTAAATTGATTTTAAAACCCAGCCTTCATTGAACTCATCTAGTTCTAATAGTTTGTAAATCCTCTTCAGTTTTTCCATGTGTATAACCATTAGCTGATAATAATCACAATTTACTATTAATTAAGATCTTTAGGTATGTAAGCTAGAAAAACATACATGTCAGAGAGTAGATAGGACTGCTGCAAACAGAAGAATTTTTTGCATTCTTAATTTAGACCAAAAATTTTCCCATATTCATTTTTTGACTGTGTTATTTACTTGTTTTAGGAAAGTGAATTGTGGTAACCTGATAGAACTTTGAAAGTTAGAATAAAGAGTCTGTCCTAATTGGAAAATTGGAGAAGGCGAAATCAATTTGACATACTGTTTCAGACTGAAACAGCATGTACCTTTTTCTCAAAGAGTTGACTAGTTCATGAATATTTTCCTCTAAGTTATTTTGTCACTCAGGGAGTAAGTCAGTTCTTTTTCTTTCTTTCTTTTTTTAAATATCTTTCCCTTGATCATAGACTTTCATTAGCTCCTTGAGTCTTTCAAAGTAAATTCAAAACTGTTTATACTGGCTTTCACATTCTAGTTTCACCCTACTTTTTCAAACTTACTGTCTACTACTTTCTATATCAATTGTATTTAGGCATATTGTCCTTCTTGCTTTATCTCAGACATCTTTTTATCCTCACACCAACTCTTATATTCCCTTCTGGCCCTTTCTGCCTCACCCCTCCCTTATAACCGCAGAACCCTCACTTAATTTATTAATATCCACTAATTTTTGTACCACTAATTTTTAAAAGTATTTTACTTTGTTGAATTACCAGCTATGTAAATGTCTAGTTACTGTCTTTGTCATTCTGATTTGCTTTACTACACCTAATTCTTTCAAACATCTTTTATTTTGTTGTAAATGGCCGCATTTTTTTGTTCCTTGAGGCTGAATAAGGTTTCATAGTGTAGCTTTATCACATTTCTTTATCCAGTCATCCCCAGGTGATCATCTAGGTTGCATCATGTCTTGGTTATTGTAAATAGTTTCCACAGTGACTGTACCAGTTTATATTCCCACCAACAGTGTAATAGGGCTCTTCTTTTTCTACATACTCTCCAGCACTTTTTCAGAGGTTTTTTTTTTATATAGAGGCATGTTTTTATTTTATTTATTTGTTTGTTTGTTTGTTTTGTTTATACATGCACTGGGTACAGTCAGAAGCGCGGGAGGGTGAGAGAATTCACCAGAGCCAGAGCGGGGAGCAGAGCAGGCAGAAGGACCGAAGTACACTGCTGAGGGGAGCAGCGGGCGGCAGGAGAGGTCTGCACGCCATGTGGGACCCTCCTCCGGTGGCCAGGGAGCAGCTGGGGATCGAACCGGCGCCGCAGAGGCCGCGGGCAGCTTCACAACCCAGCGCTCAACTGCTGAGCCACCGGGGAGGCCCCCAGAGTTCTTTTTAATGTGTGTCATTCTCACATTTGTCAGATGATAATTGTGTTTTTAACCTTCATCTATCTATCTATCTTACTGGAAGTGATGATGAACAATTTTTCCATGTATCTGTTAACTTTCTGAATATCCTCTAACAATGTTTGATCAGATCTATTGTCATTTAGGTTGTTTTTCTATTATATTTGAAATTCTGTATGTTTTTTATATGCCCTGGATAGTAACCACTGATAGGTTATATAGTGTATAAATAATTTTCCCCATTTAATCTACTGTGTTTTGTTTTTTTTTTTTTTTTTTTTTGGAAAAGCATTATGAGATAATCCCAAATGTCTATTTCTTGCTTTTATATCTCTTGGCTCTTATTTAAATTGCATCTTCTGTTTGTATTTTTGATGTTAAAGTATTAAAATGCCAGAAGATAGTTAGCAGAAAGAATACAAAGTTTTTTGTTTTTTTTAGAGGCATGTTTTTTATTTATTTAGTTTGTTTGTTTTGTTTATACATGCACTGGGTACAGTCAGAAGCGCGGGAGGGTGAGAGAATTCACCAGAGCCAGAGCCGGGAGCAGAGCAGGCAGAAGGACTGAAGTACACTGCTGAGGGGAGCAGCGGGCGGCAGGAGAGGTCTGCGCGCCATGCGGGACCCTCCTCTGGTGGCCAGGGAGCAGCCGGGGATCGAACTGGCGTCGCGGAGGCTTAGGGCAGCTTTGCAACCCAGCCCTCAACCGCTGCGCCACCGGGGAGGCCCTAAAATGTTAAATATTTTATAAAAAAAAAGTTAAAAGAATCACAGTAGTTTTGATCTTTATACTTAATAAAAATGGCTCTGAGCTCAACATGTAAAGCAGCCTATTTTTAAATTTTAATGCACAAGTCAAATTGTACTTTTTGGGGTATATAGTTATTCAGAATATTAAAGCTATCAAGTAGAGTCCATTAAGAAAGAATTTGACTTTTCCTATTATAAACACTCACATGTCATTCTAAAGTCAATTCTAGTAACAACCTCTGCTGTGCTCAGCAGTTTTTGAATCATAGATAAAACGTTAGCTGAGAACATTCAAGGAGGAAGAAAAGAGGGTCAAGAAAGACAGGATCCATTTCTCAGCAGAAATGACATTAATTCTCCTTCTTAAAAGTTATGACTAAACATTTTTCCATCCACTTAGTAAGATTGTAGTTGTAATAGATTATGTCTCAGATACCTTTCTAAGTAATGGGTTTAAAAGTACAAGGTGAAAACGAAATTTCTACTGTTTTATTCTAAAGATTAATGGTACCCACAATTACTATAGAGTTATAGATGTTTCTTCTGAATTTAAAAGCTGCCTGTTTGGTGAAAGCATTTCAGTTTTTCTGTTTAATTTTGACCTCTTAGGGAGGACTCCCTGGCTTATAGGAAACCTATGAAGATAGTGGGAGAGTCTTCCTGTAAGCAACTAGTAAAGTTCCAGGGAGCTTCCTTGACAACATCTGTGGGCTGCTTATACAGACTCCTCCACAAAAGCCTCTAGCGTTTTATGTGACAGGGCTATAGACTTCATACAGAAAGCATTAACAAAGCCAAACTGAAAAGGCAGGTATGGCCTAAAACAGATGATTCTTGGTTGTAATTTCATAGAAGCAGGACAACTAAATTTTAGCTAAGTAGGCATCAGTTTGTCATTGCTACCAAGATTCTTTGAGTAAACTAGGGCCCTCTTTATTAATGGGCAAAAATGCCTATGGATTCTTAGTTATTTTGATTTAAATATTAATTTAACTATGTACAGATAAGGCTACATAAAAACCTATGCTTAAGAGCTTTTTGTTTCTTTGTCCAATTTATTAAAATATAAATGTATAAAGAAAAACACACAAATCATAAATATTTTGCATCTATTAATCCTTTCAATAATATTCTAAGGTAGATTTTATTTTTTTTTTTTTTAGGTGAGAGCATTTTTTTCACTTGTGCTAAAATATATAGAAGATTCATCTTTTGTCCCTTAAATTTTGTCAGTCATTTGCATAACACTTTTTCCTTGTTTTTTATTTTATTTTTTAGTGAGGTTTACAACATCATATGTGATTTAGAGATACAGTATACACCCCTTCTGGTATTGTTACCACACCATACTCACCACCAAGGCACAGTTTTGGGAGTACAACTAAATATCTCCACATATGCACATGCCTCATTCAACCTGCATGCTTCACTCATCAAAACTCCATTCCTGTCCCCTTCCTTCTCCTAACCTCTCCCCTCTATTTCCTTTGGTAACCAGAGTTTCAGAATCGTTTTTCCTGCACTTTGCCAAATTTTTCCTTTTGGTTACTTATATTCCACAAATGAGTGAAATCACGCAATAACTGCCTTTTACTTTCTCGCTTATTTCACTTGGCATACATACCTCAAGATCCATCCATTCATCTTTTTAAATTGCCAGTAGTAGTCCATTGAGTATATATTCCATAACTTCTTAATCCTGTCATCTGTTGTTGAGCATTTAGATTGGTTCCACAACTTGGTTATTATGAATAATGCCACGGTGAACAGAGGAATGCGTAAATCTTTCCATCTTAGTATTAACATATTCTTTGGTTAAATACCTAGCAGTGGTATTGCTGGATCATATCGTATTTCCACTTTTAAACAAAAAAAGATTTATTTTTATTTATTTATGCATACAAGAACTGGGGTATAGGCCAGAGGTGCGAGGGGTGAGAGAATTCACCAGAGACAGAGTGGGGAGCAGAACAGGCAGATCCACTAAAATACACTGCTGAGGGGAGCAGTGGGCAAGACAGGAGAGGTCTGCTGCGCCATCTGTGGGTTAGCTCCCAGGCCAGGGATCAAACTCATGCGGCAGTGCTGGTAATAGCTTGATAGTGCTGAGACTTTAACCCCTGTGCTACCAGTGACGCTCCCTGTATTTCCACTAATTATTTTCAGGCATTTTCATGCTGTTTTCCATTAAGGCTGTACCAAATTATATTCTTATCAAATGGATAAGTGTTCCTTTTTCTCCACATCCTCACTAAGGGAGGATGATGAAGCTGGATCCCAAAGACGTGGTCCCAGTCCTGCTGTAGAGGGTTGCTCCAGACAGAAAGGTCAGCTCTGTCTCCCCTCCTGTCTCTCCAGAGCAGACTCCTTACAATGCTTCAGGAATTCTAAATTTCCAGTCCTGCCTCCTTGCTTCTCTTCCATGCATCTTGGGGAATGTGCTGCCTGGCCAGGACTGCTGGGCACGGTTCACTCAGCCACCACTGTATGGTAGGACTCTCTCAGGTATCTCAGCTGGGATTGAGGAGGAGGCTTTTCTTCCCAAGCCACTGGGCAAGTGACATGTGATCGCACAGCACTGCAGGTCTCTCCATTGGATCTCTCAGCTTGGAGGGAGGGAGGGAGAGGTTTCTATCTCCAGTGTTGCTGGCAGACACACTCTGGCCAAACCAGGTGTGCCCAGGCACGCACACCCCCATTTGCTCTATCCCTTCACTGAAAAGTCTCATTGTAAAGATTCACCATACCCAGTGTGTGCAGCACCAGCTGTGTCAGGTCCCTGTCTCTTTCGCTAACCAAATGGCCATAGCTCTGGCCACAACTACCCTTCTCTTCCCACTTTGTCCCCACAGCAAACCACCAACCTCCGCAAAAATCTCCATGGGAATGTCCCCTTCTCTGGCAATGAACTTTTGAAATTTCTTGTGAGCAAATGTTAGTTTGTGCTTAGGGGAGGGTTTCATTCAAACCTTCCTTCCATAATTATAGGTGAAATTCCTCTGCCTCTAGTGTTTCTTCAAGTATAAAAGTAAAACAATATTTTACAAAATTGAATTCAAATTGACAGACTGAGTTAAATATGATAACTAATAATAAATAGTGGAATCTAAGGTGCTACTTTAAATCTGAGTTTTGGTACTGTCTCTATGCTCTTTTAACTGTTTAGACAGTTAAGTCCTCATTTATATGACTAGATCCTTAGAAACTGCAAATTTAAGTGAAACAGCAGATAACTAAACCAGTTTTAACATAGGCTGATAGATATAAACAAGCATTAAGTTTCAGTGTTTCTGTTCACTAAAACATTGCCAAACTTCTAAATGAAGACCCAAAACACTTCTGATATTAGGCAATTTATATTTATTGATTCATTCATTTTCCAACCTGCTTATTCCTGTGCAGGGTTGTGCTTGGCTGGAGCCTGTCCCAGTAGCTCAGGGCGTAAGTCAGGAACCCACCTTGGACATGACACCACTCCATCACAGGGCGCGCCCACAGTCACTCATAGTAGGGCGACTTAGATATGAGAGTAAACCTAATATGCATGTCTTTGGGGATGTAGAAACTGAATTACCCGAAGAAAACCCACACAGATATACAAAGAACAGAGTCCACAGACAGTGGCTCCAGCTTGGAATCAAATTTTTCCTTCTCATCAACATTATAACAAAATGACCTTCTTCAGGACTGCTATACTCCCATATGCCTATAGTGACTCTCCTCACTGCCCTTTTCACTTTCTTAGTGTAACTTTCACTGATGTCATTTGATCTCCACATGTTCCAATTCTGTTGTTTACATTTTAAGTTCAAGATCAATTATCATCTAGGACCATTGGAGTAAGACTCCTGAGCACATTGATCATAAACACATGTATGGGTACAGTAGTCCCCTGGCAATATGTCAGTAAAGAATGGTCATTCATGGGCCTCCCTGGTGGTGTAAGGGGTTAAGTCTCAGCACTGTGAAGCTATCGGCAGCCACTGCAACACAAGTTCAATCCCTGGCCAGGGAGCTGACCCACATATGGCACAGCAGACCTCTCCTGTCTTGCCCACTGCTCCCCTCAACAGTGTATTTCAGTAGATCCACCTGTTCTCCCCACTCCTCTCACCCCTCCTACTCCCACACCTTTGGCCTACACCCCAGTTCTTGTATGCATAAATAAATAAATATATCTTTAAAAAAAGAAATTACAAAATTACAAAAAAATTCTGGAGTTGAAAAGTACAGTGACTGAAATAATACTACACTAGAAGCAGAGTTGAAATGGCAGGAGAATTTGTGAATTTAAAAATCAGACAATTGAGATTATACAGTCTGAGAAATGATCATTAAAGTTTGACATAAATTAAGATGTTAATTGTAATCCCAAAGGCAACCACTACAAAAATAACTCTAAAAATATATTAAAAGGAAGAGCAAGGGAATTAAAATGGTAGACTAGAAAATACATTTTTACAGGCCTCCTGAGATGATACTATCTCTTATATGGATGAGGAAACTAAAAGTTAGAGAGGTTATACTGGTAAGTATAATAGAATTGGGACTCAAAATCAGGTTTGTTGTTAAAATCTCTTACTATAGGTCCTGTAAAGAAAATAGATACAATTCATAGTAGAACATAGAAATGATTAAGCTTTATTATTTTAGTAATCACCTTTTACAAGTTTCATGTTGTGTTTTTTGTGTTTTGTTTCTTTTTTTTTTTTTTAACTCCATCTGAGCAGGAATTTAAAGCCCAAAGACGGTTCAGTGTTTTCCCAGAGTAACTTTGCCTAGTAAGTGGTAGAACTGGGATTTGAATGCAGGTGTACACGGTTCAAGACTTTCTATTGTACCATGCTGCTTTGGGGTTGCAACCTAAATATTGAGGTGTTTATAGCATACTTGTAAATCAGTGATGCATGCTATTAACTCAAGAACAACAAAGGCTATAGAAAAGGAAGTAATATTGAAATCTTCTTTTCTGGCTTTGTAATTCATGGAAAAAACTGTTTCTTCTTTCACCAAACCTGAAATAACTCTGTGCTTTTAAATAAAACAACCAAGTATAAAATTAGGTGATATGTTTCTAATTTTATCTTATATTAAACCATGTGTTAAAATATTTGTAGTAATGTAAATGTAGCCCAGCTCTTTCTTTGATCTCTTTAAATTTGTGAGATCTACTTTCTTTTTGTATCCAGGTTAAGTATTAACTACAACTTGGTGTCTTCGCACAAAGATAAATGCAAGCAGTCAGACATTGTTTTTTTCCATCAGCAAAGGAGGGCTAAAATTTAATGATCTTATTTTAAGAGTTCATATTTATCATCATCTTGATATTTATATCCTTGACTTTTACCAAAGACTATTTTAGAATGCCCATTGCCCTCAGAAAAAGGAAGCATTTGCTTTTCTAGGCTGCATTAAGGAAACTCAAGAGATTTTTAGCATAACTTTATGACTACAGGATTTATGCCCTTCCTGGATCTAAATAAGGAGGCCACTGTTCTCACTTTAGGGGAAATTGCATCAATGCTTAGAAAAATGACACATTTTGTTTCTCCCAACTCCTAATTCATCATAATTTTCCTCTTCAAACAAGTTCCAGGAAATTCACACTTTCCTATAAAATAAATATTTGGTAGAACATCCTAGAATTCTAAGTTTCTGAATTTTTCTTTATGCCAAATTTTTTTCTATTTCAATGTATTTGCTGTTAGAGTTTGGTTTCAAACTTAACTGTAAATTTTAGAGATCAGTTTCATCAAGTTAGTAAAGAGGGCAGGGGTAATATATAAAGAAGTGTGTGTTCTATAACTGAAAAGAACATGGTTGCTTAAAAATGTTCAAATTCAGTTTTTTCAAAAAATATTGCTTTGCCATTAAAACATACTCCTGATCTAAGGTCTGTGGTTTCTCAATTTAGATATTACAGGCTTATTCCCCTACCAGTTACTATCAATTTTTTTTATGTTTAAATATGTTGGAAATGTACATTTGGATGATTTATCTACCAAATTTTTGCGTAGTGTAGACACCAAGGCGCTTGTACTGCTAGATTAACCCGTTTGTATAAACATCAACATTCTGCTTCTCTGTCTTTTCTTAGCATATGCATGGATTCTGGTACGTCATTGATTATGAATTTACGACTCTTCACACAGGTCTTTACACATTGAAGTGTGTGTCATCTGTACATTTGATTTTGAATAAACAAGTGTACTTAGAGAACAACTTATGCCTTGCTCATATAAATGCTAGACAAGGCTCAGATGCATTTTCTTTGTTCATTCCCTTGTCAAACTATTATAGTTGTGACACTTTTATAATTGTAAGCTTTAAGTGGGGGCCTCCCTCGTAGCACAGGATTTCAAGTCTCACCACTAACAAGCTATCACCAGCCACTGAAGCATGAATTCAATCCCCAGCCAGGGAGCTAACCCAGATGGTGCAGTCAACCTCTCCTATCTTGCCCACTGCTCCCCACTCTGTCTCTGGTGAATCCTCTCACCCCCTGCACCTCTGACCTATACCCCATTTCTTGTATGTATAAATAAATAAAAATAAAATCTTTAATATATATATGTTTTAAATAGATCTTGCTTTATTTTAAATTTATAGAACTGCATATAGTTATTTGCGAGTTGGACTTGAAATAAAGTCTTCTTCAAGCTTTTAGATCTATTTAGTCTAAGAGATCCAGGAATAATAAGACAATCTATTGAATTATTACTTGCAATTAGTTATCTATGAATCAAATTTTTTCTGTAATTTAGCAAAAAATATAATTAGACAGTAGAGTTAATATGAGCTGCAGTTATCCTTAACTCTTTAATAAGGAGTCTCTTAATTGCAAGTAACAAAGAATTCTACACAAAGTTGCTTGAGAAAAATGGGAATTATAAACAAATAATAGAAAGGACATGGTGGTACTTTCTCAGGAACCACCAATACAAGGACACTCTCTGTCCTCTCCTCCCCACATTCCCAGCTTCTCTCTGCAAAACTTCTCATCACTACTTTTCCTTGTGGGTAGTGTAAATCTCTCAGATAGATAGACTTTCTGTACTTTCTTTTTAAGATTTATTTCTTTATGCATACAAGAGCTGGAGTGCAGGCCAGAGATGCAGGGGGTGAGAGGATTCACCAGAGACAGAGTTGGGAGCAGAAATGGTAGACTGACTGAAATACACTGCTGGGGGGAGCAGCAGGCAAGACAGGAGAGCTCTGCTGCGTCACGTGAGTCACCTCTCTGCCCAGAAATGAAACTCATGTTGCAGTGGCTGCTGATAGCTTCATAGTACTGAGACTTAACCCCTTGCGCCACCAGGGAGGCCTTGATTTTCTGTACTTGGAGGGAAGATAGGCTTTTTGTGAGTGATTTTATAATAATCTTTCACCCCAGGGGTGCCCTAATTTAGGTTAAAGGTCCACCTTTGCCTAGTAACTGTGGGCAGAGGGCCAGGGGTATGATGTTCTGTCTTGCATGCTAGGTTGGCCTGCAAGTTCACCCCATGGTCAAGAGAGCAGGATCTGTTACTTAAAGGAAAAGACAGCATGTAAAGCTGGTATATATGCTTAATGTCTTACAATGCCACATAAAAAGATGCCACCACTAAAAAGGTTTCAAAATGACCATATTAGACAAAGTTTGTGAAATTAGTTTCTTGTCTAGCATGTCTAAAATTTTACTGTTACATAGCATCATGAGGCTTACTTTTCAGTGATGGCACTCAATGTGGGCTTATCTTTTTAAACATGTGAATTCTGATTGCGTTGTTATTTGTTCAGCACATATTTCTTAAGCCCTATAAGTATGTCAAACATTTACTCAGTGCAGAAGATACAATGGTGAACAGACTGATCCCTGCATTCATGGAACTTAATAAACCAAAAGGGTGACAAATAGGCATCACCAGTGCAAGAGTATATGTTATGTTTAGGAGTTGTGAAGCAAAAAAGACAAGAGGAATATCCAGCATAAATGATGATTAAGTGAATAGCTTAAGGATGAGTAAGAGTTGACCAGACCAAGGAGGGAAGAGTAATCAAGAAAGCCTGTATGAAAGCTCAGAGTGAAAGAAGAATATTTGGGAACCTAAAGATGTACAGTGTAGAGAAAGTATAGTGGGGAAGGAGAGCAGAAAATATTAAGAAGCTGACAAGGTGACCCAAGTCCAGATCCTGCAGTCATGAAGTCATGAAGATTTTTTACTTCATTCCTAATGTAATGGGTAAACAGTGACCATTGCTGAGCAGTCAAGTAAAATATGAAATTTCAAAACATTCTCCTAGTTATAATATAAAAATGACTTGGCAAGAGTAACAGCTAGATGCAGGACTAGCAGAGATTGCTGCAACAATCTAGATGATTCCTGATGACTGGGGGGGTAGTAATTGTGGAAATTAGGAGGAGGGGTTGGGTTTAATTAAATACTTAAGAAACAGAATCAAGATTTAGTAGTTAACTGGATATTGGAGAAAAGACAATGGGAAAAGTAAACCTTTTTTTTTTAAGATTTATTTATTTATGCATACAAGATCTGGGGTATAGGCCAGAGGTGTGGGGGGGTGAGAGGATTCACAAGAGACAGAGTGGGGAGCAGAACAGGCAGACTGACTGAAATACACTGCTGAGGGGAGCAGCGGGTGAGTCAGGAGAGGGTAGCCATGTGGGTAGCTCCCTGGTTGGGGATCAAACTTCTGCTGCAGTGGCTGTGGATAGCTTCATAGGTTGTGTCTTAACCCCTTGCACCACCAGGGAGGCCAGGGAAAAGTAAACCTTTACTTCCAAATGTCTGGCATAGGCAGGTGAGTGGGTGGTAGTGTCATTACACACTAAGTTAAAAATACAAAAAGAAGAGCTGTTGAAAAGAATGGTTCAGTCTAAGAGGTAGTTTGATAAAAAGTCATGAAGTCAGGAGAGAAATAATAAGTGGTCAAAATCTCAATCAGCTCTGAATAATTACTTTTTTTTTCCACCCGAGCAAAACTGACCCAATTCAAATAAAGTAAATGCTTCATTTCTAATTCGCTCTCCCAGTGTTTCTTCACTGTCTTCCCTTTTGTACAGTGAGGCCTACTTATGTAGCTTCTACCCTTCTCTATTGAGTTCATTTCATAATCATTTATGCAGACTTTCTCTGCTAAGGTTTGGGATAAAGGTTAGGAATAAAGGGAAGAAGCAAGTGTTGCTTGCTCTCAAGGAACTGTTAAGGAAATCAGGCGCGCGCGCGTGTGTGTGTACATATGTATATATAAATGGTTTCACTGTGTCATTTAGAAACATCATCTTGGCTGTAGTGTAGAAATGTGTTGGCAATAGGGACAACTGGATGCAGAGCAAGAGAGGTTTGCTGTAATAATCCAGATGTTAATAGACAGTGATAAGTACTCTGATAAATACAGTGATGGAGAATTTGTCAAGCATTTTCAAATTCTCTTGTTGCTTCTCAGTATTTCATTCTGTTTGTGGGGACTTATTTTTTAATTATTGGCTTTTTAATCAAAGTTCATATAAATATTTATGTAGTCTGCCTTCTAATCACAATCTGTGTTGAGACAGTACAATCCAGATGACTTTGAAGTTCATCTCTAGGCGCCATCACTGGTTCAAACAACTGCAGCTAATGTGAGACAGAGGGCTGGAGCAAATCACAGGGTAATCATCCACTTCCTGTGTTTTGAATCCCAACCATTTCTTAATTTTCATACCTCCCGCATTAACTCTCTGCACACAAGCAATAAGCTACGTAGGCTGGAAGGCTCCTACTATTATATTCTTACCTTATCACAGAAAAATTGGTACATGTACAGGTTAATGAATGCTGCTATTCGATGAAAGTGATCATTAAAATTCAGGGAATTCTGAGTGTTGAATAAGGTGAAAGAAATGTTTTAGGACTAATACCTGCCGGTTGGAAGAGGCTTCTCATCATTCGGCCCACCTACCACCTAATAAAATTTCGTTAAGCATTACTTGGCTGCTAAAGCCAAGAGAAGCTTTTTCTAATTTGCTACATGATGACTAATGATGCACTTTCTCTTAACTGGAATATATTGGGTGTAGCTTGCCTGCGAGCTAAAACTAAGTCAGTGCATATTTGTTGCTATATTAAACTCTGGAGTAAAGCTTTTGTTTATTTATTCTATAAATATTTTTGAGCATTTGCTATTTGCCAGGAACTTTGCCTGAATAAGACTCAATTTATGACTGGCAGTAATACTCATACAACACACTTAAGATTGTGGAATAAGGAGCAACTATTGAGTCAGTTTTGTAAAACATTTGGAATACAGTAAATCATTAGTACATGTTAGTTGTCTGTGTTAGCCATCATTATTACTCACTGAATGGGAGAGACTAGAGGGATGAACATCCCAGGCCAAGAGAATAACCATCAGAAACATGAAAGTGAATGTCATTTTTCAAAATCAAAATGGCTAAGTGTAGTTGGGATATAGATATCAGTGCGGACAACAGTGATGAGAAGTGGTGCTACGTTGTAAAGGGCTTTAGATAATAGCTTAATAATTTTTAACTTTTCAAAATTTTACTGTGGGAACCACTGAGTTAAAAAAAAAAAAAAACTTTTATGGTTTCACTTTTTCCCCCCTAATTCAATATTCAGGATTTCTTTCTAGTTTTTTTAATGAGAAATTTCCAGCATATGCTAAAGTAAAATGAGCTGTATAATGACCCTCATATACTAATTCCCTAGCTTTAACAATTATCAATATGTGTCCAATCCATTGAAAATGTTTAGGCTAGTATTCTACCACTTATATTACCTTATTTAATCTTCATCATGCCTCATGGACTGTATGGTATTCACATTCTTGCTAATTGCAAGTGAGAACGCCATCAAAATGATGACCTATATAAAAGCTCTGGGATTCTAACCAACATCCAACTTACTTTCAAATTCAAGCTCTTTCCTGTGATGCATGAGATGCTCCCTTTGTAATTCTGAGGTAGCATGTGATTCTCAGTTAAAAACAGCTGATGCTCTGCCTACCTGCCTACCCTCTATCAGTGGAAAGTATACTGTAGGCTAGGAGTTTTTGTTCAGACTTAACACCAGCAGTCCATCTGGGAATGTTATATAATGGCATGGAAAAGGAATCTTAAGGAATTTGCACTGCCTATATTTAAAGTGCTCGGTGGTGCCATCTAGTGGTTCAAGCTCTGTGAACTACGCAGCTTTATTTCTCAGTGCTTTGTGGGGGACAGGATTTGTGTATACTTTTAAAAGTCAGTTTCATCGTAAAAGTTTAATGGAATTACCAAAACATAGGACATATGAAGAATTTCTTTACTGTTAACCCTCCATTGGAGCCCAAAGCAGAAGCAACAAAGGAAAAAAACAGCTAAATTAGACTCCATCAAAATTTAAAACTTCGTATATCGAAGAATACGATCAACAAAATGAACAGACAATCCACTAACTGGGAGAATATATTGGAAAATCATATAACTTATGATAAGGTTTATGATTTTCAAATATATAAATAAGTAAATATATAAAGAACTCTTTGAACTCAACAATAAAAAGACAAACACCCCAATTGAAAAATGAGTCAAGGATTTGAACAGACATTTTTCCAAAGAAGATATACAGAAGGTCAAGAAACACATGAAAAGTCACTCAATATTATGAGTCATTAAAGAAATGTAAATCAAAACCTCAGTGAAATACCACTGATTTGAATAATTTTAAAAAACCAAAACAAAATAAGTGTTGCTTAGGATGTAAAAAGTGATGCTGAGAAAATAAGTGTTGCTGATGGGAATTTAATGGTGCAGCAGCTGTGGAAAACAGTTTGGAAATTCCTCAAAGAATTAGGCATAGAATTACCATAGGACCCAGCAATTCTACTATCAGGTATATACCCAAGAGAACTGGAAACAAGTTGTTCAAACAAAAACTTGTGCATAAATATTAATAGCAATGTTAGCCAAATAGTCCAAAAGTGGAAACAACCCAAATGTCCATTAACTAATGAATGGATAAATGTGGTATATTTATATAGTGTTATTTAACCATAAGCAATTAAGTACTAACTAATCTATTGATGGACCTTGAAAATACTATGCTAAGTCAAAGAAGCAGGCACAGAAGATCACATATGATTCCACTTATATGACTGTCCAGGATGGACAAATCTGCAGAAATAGACAATAAATTAGTGGTTGCCAGAGACTGGGGGGTGGAAGTGACCACTTTGTGGAAATGGGGTTTCTTCTTGGGGTGATGCAAGTATTCTAGAATTAAATAATAGTGATAGTTGCAAAACATTGTAAATATACTAAGACACTGAATTATACACTAGTTTAAAAGGTGACTTTTACGTTGTGTGAATTTGACCTCAATTTTTAAGAAAATCTCCATTCATTAATAGGATTCCATAACCTTTTATGATTATCATTAACATTTTTCCCACCATTGTTGCTAATAAGTATCTATTTGTTCTGCTTTTTAAATCCAAAATAATTTGATGCATACTTTTCCATCTATACATTTTCCAGTTTTTATTTTGGTGACTGTATATATTTTAGTTGTAAATGTTTTAATCATACATCATTAACAGTATCTTCCCAAATGTTTGGTAGTTCTCATGTTTTTTTTTTTTTTTTTTTCTTTATTTTCAGTTTCTCAGAGTCCTGCTCTTAAATGTTTATGTAAAATAAGAATGTCTAAAACTCCTTATAGGTATCATATTGGTGTTTCTTCCCTGAAACAAGATTTCTGATTCAGGCTTTGTGGTGTTTTTTTTTTTTTTTTTTTTTAACTCTTTCTATTGTGTTTTTTTCCCTGATTGCTCTATAGTATTCTGTAATGTATGATCCTAGTAGCAATACTGGATGAGAAAAAAATGGAGGACAATTAGTGTTTTCCGAGTGTCTACTCTGCTCAAGGCGCTGTGCCTGGATCCTTTCTTATCTGTTATTTCCTAATTTCTACACCTCCTCTGTTATAAAGTGACTGCAGAAGTTGGCACTGCTAACAGCGATCAGAACCAACTATTATCTCCAAGTTTAATTCTGTTCCCATAGCTTTACTAATACTGGATTTTATGGGTTTTTTTGGTTCCTGTTTGTTAGAGAAAGTAAATATTTTCCCAAGTGATTGATTACTGTTTGTATTTACCATTATATAAACAATCTATATCTTTTGTCTATTTATAATTAATAGTTTTTAGGCTGAATTTACCTTGTAGACAGAAGACATTATGTGTCAGAATTGTATCATAATTTGCTTGTGTTGACACTTTTACAGGCTCTTGATGGAAATGTGTATGATCACCTCAAGGAGTATTTAATAGCCTTCAGCCGGACTGAACTAGAAACATGCCAAGCTGTGCAGAACACATTCCAGTTTTTATTAGAAACCTCCAGCAAGGTAAGTTACCATTGGTGCAATATTTGATGTAATCCATTTAAAAACCTGCAGTGGTTTTGCATATAAACAAAAGAAAAGTGCCAGTAACATTAAAAGAGAAATTTCCTAGAAATAGTATTCCTTCTAACAAAGTTAGAGGGTGTTCTGTTCCCATCCATAAGTTGACTTGATGGGTAAAAAGGATAGTAATGATACAGGCTAGCTCAGTGCATCAGTTCATGTGTCAGTGCAAAAAATAATAGACACACAAAGGGAGAATTAATCAATAAAGAAATAAATGCTGTTTTTGAAAAATTAGCCTTCCCTTTTATATGCTGTCATTCTTTGATGGTAGTCATTTCATTCAAAAGTCTTGAGATCCATCAGCTTTGCTGCTGACATGTCACACTGTTTACAGAGAAAATAAATGAAATTGCTTTTCTTCAGGATCTAACAGATTAAAGATTTTTGGCAGTAGAGAAACACTCATTGGAAGAGAAATTGTTCCTCCTGTAATTAGTAAATGTTATTTTCTGATAAATTAAGTGTATAGTAAATGTTTCCTGATTAACTGCATACATTTATAGAAATATATTCATTTTATAACTGCTATTTTAAAAGAGCCAGTTCAATTATCTTTTGGCAGGAAGAGTGGGAACTGGCCAGTGCATTCAGAAACTAGAAAGGAATCAGGTATTACACAAGACAGTATTCAAAAGACAGCAAAGAAAAGGGACAGACTCTTCTTGAACACCTAATGTTTTCTTGTGTCTTGTTTTCAGCTGCAATTCCATTTTTAGAAAAACATTTAAAATGTTAAGTTGATATGAATATGAAAAGATCACTGGTCTGGTGCTTTGAAATCCTGTCATGTTTCTGTTCTCTTATATTTTTACCCCTCACGATTCAGTAAAAGATAAAAAAGGATTTAATGTATAGAAAAAAGAATGGGTGGATATATGTGAAAACGATTTTAGTGAAAATTTAATTGCAGAATATAGGTGTTGCGCATATGGGTGTTTCTGTGCTATTCATTTTAGTCTAATTGTGTACATTTGAAATTTTTTATAAAACAGTGTTGGTGGGGGTAGCTATAAAAACATCTTTGTTCCTTTATGGAATGGTGATTTTTGACTAGTGATCAAATTATTTATTGGTCATTTGTGTTTTCTGGGGTTTTTTTTTGTATCCATTTCATTTATCAAATTTGAAGGCATAAGTTTGCATATATAAGTTTGCTTACCTCTATTGTTTTCTCCTTACTGATTTTTTTTTTTAAAGATTTATTTATTTATGCATACAAGAATGGGGTTGCAGGCCAGAAGTCTGGGGGTGTGAGAGGATTCATCAGAGACAGAGTTGGGAACAGAACAGACAGATCAACTGAAATACACTGCTGAGGGGAGCAGCGGGCGAGTCAGGAGAGGTCTGCTTCGCCATGTGGGTAGCTTCCTGGCTGGGGATCCAACTGGTGCTGAAGTGGCTGCGATTAGCTTAATAGGTTGTGTCTTACCCCTTGCGCCACCAGGCTGGCCCCTGATTTCTAATATTGTTTGTGTTTTCTCAGTATTTTCGTCAGACTTAACAGTCTACTTTATTGATTTTTTCCAAGAATTAGTTTTTATACTTCTCAGTGTTGTTTTCTGTTACCTTAGTCTGCCTTTATATTCACTGTTTCATTCTACTTTATTATAATTTGTGTTCTTGTTCTTCTTTTTCTACTAGGTCCAATATTTTCAGTCTTTCCTGTTTTCAAGTAAATCCACTTAAGGCTAAAATAAATTCTCTTTTTGCTTTAACTGCATTCTGTGATGTATATAGTGCTTTTGATTGTTTCATCCCCCTTCCGTTAGCCGTGAATTATTTAGAAGTGAATTTTTCAGTTTCTGTACATTGGAATACACAATAGAATAACATTTTTCAAGTTTAATTTTATTAGAAATTATGTTTTTATTACATTTATTCTAATTTTATACAAGAGGTTGTCTCTGACAAAATTCTTTGAAATCTCTTTTTCCAAGAATAAGTTAGATAGGATACACTACCTTTAGTTTATAAAACAGATAAATATACATTATTTAAAAAAAAAAAGGAAAACATTTTACACAGCACTTAACAATTTTCTAGGAAGTTTAGCCTTTCCTGAGATTAGTATTAATTATTCTGCTCATTTTATAGAGAGCAAAGTGAACTCAGGAAGTTTTGCTTACATTAATATTATTTTCATACAAAATAAATTATAACTATGTTAGTTGATTTGAACACAAAAAGAAGTAAGTCTTCATTTTCTTTTGTTTTCACTCATGAGAACCTTGCTCCTCAGGGATAAGGAATAAGTGAGATGCTTTTATGTTTAGATTGAAAGTATTAGTGATAAAAATTTAATAAGAATGATGTAGCTTGATGTAACCTTTTGTTCCAAGTAACAGAAGAGTTGACACCTCAAAGTGTTATACCATATGCTTTTTTGTTACAAAGACATTATTATGCTACTCTAGTTAAACTGCTAAAATCAGCCCAGTGATCTGGTAACCCAAAAAGAAGTTTGAAACTCTAAGTTTCAAACATTCACTTGCAGATCACCATGATTACTTTTTCTTGGGTGGGGGTGGAAGTAAATCATCTCCTCCCCCCCCCCCACACACACACACACGCACGCACATCTCTAAATTGTAACTGTATGTATTCTCAAAGATATTTGAGGGGTAATTCATATTGACATACAGTAAATGTTATGGTGTTCTCTCGTTCTTTCATTCCCTAAAGGGAAATAAGAGCTTTTATTTCATTTTAATTATTTATAAAGCTTGCTTTTCTCCTTAATATTTTATGAAATGCTTGTATATGTAACTGAAGCAGATGTGATCATAGACATTTTTCTCTTCAATAGTAACTCCAAAGGTTGTTCTGCTGGCCTTGTAGTTCATTAATGTGTGCTTGCTTTCTGTCTGCATGAGGTTAACTCCAACCTATGAATAACATAGTTCTTTTTAACAGTTCAGAAAATAACAATGTTACTCTGTAATTCCTTGGAAATTAAATTGTTATTCTCAATACCTTAAAGACTAACTAAAAAATCAGACTTAATATGATGAAGGAAGAAAGTCACATGATCATCTCAAAAGACAACAAAAAAAATCGACAAAATTTGGTACTATTTTATGAATTAAAACACTCCACAAATTAGTAATAAAGCACATTTATGAAAAACTTCTAGCTAATATGACTCAATGGCAAAAAACTGTAAGCTCCCCCCCACAAATCAGAACAATTAGACAAGAAAAAGAAATAGCATCCAAATTGAAAAGGAAGAGGTAAAATTATCAGTATTTGCAGTGACATGATTATATTTAGAGAAAGACATTAACAAAACAGTGTGTCTGCATCTTTTCATTTAAAAAAAAGTACTAGTGCTAATAAACAAATTCCACAAAAGTTTCAGGAATAAAGTCAAAACACAAAAATCAGTGTGTTTCTATACACCACTAGTGAATGAGCCAAAAGAAAATTAAGAAAATAAACCCCAACAATATCATCTGAAGGATAAATTACTTGGACATAAATTTAACCAAGGGGGGGTATGGAAGACATGTATTACTAACTTGCAAAATATTACTGGAAGAAATAAAATAATGGAAATAATAAATATTACAAATTGGTACATCTAATTTCTAAACATCTGGCATAAACTAGTCAATTTAAACCACTTAGCTTATGATCCAACAGTTCCATGCCTAGGAATATATCTTAGAGAAATTCTTGGACATGTGTACCAATAGATTTTTGGAAGAATGGTCATAGCAACTTTCTTTATGAGTTGAAAAAGCTAGAAAAAACCTACTATCCACCGACAGTAAGTTAAGTAATGGACTCCCTACAGCAGTAAAATTAAAGATCTGTAGGCTCATGCATTAATACAGATTAGATTCACAAATTAATATTGAGCCAGAGAAAGCAAGCTGCAAAAGAATACATAAAGATGCCATTTATACAAATGTACCCATGAAAACAGTATCATTTTGAGATACATGATATGCAACAGTACTATTCAAAGAGAAAAAAGAGGGCTTCCCTGGTAGAGCAAGGGGTTAAGATGCAACCTATGAAGCTATCCACAGCCACTGCAGCATGAGTTTGATCCCCGGCCAGGAAGCTACCCATATGGCTCAGAAGACCTCTCCTGACTCGCCAGCTACTCCCCTCAGCAGTGTATTTCAGTTAGTCTGCCTGTTCTGTTCCCCACTCTGTCTCTGGTGAATTCTCTCACCCCCCACACCTCTGGCCTATACCCCAGTTGTTGTATGCATAAATAAATAAATCTTTTAAAAAAAGGGAAAAAGAGAAAATGATAAAATCCAATATAATGGCTACTTTTAGAGCATCATATTGCCCCAAGGGAGTAAAAAAATATTGCTTGAGGGGAGGAATAAGGGGGGAAAATCTTAGCTATTATAATGGGCCATCATACACAAACATGTACAGTATGTTCATATATTAAATTTTAGTCAAAGAGGGTGATTGTGGGGGGGGAAAATGTCATAAAAGGCTCTTTGGAATAGGAAGTGGGGGTGATAATATTAAAAAAAAATTATTGAGGAACTATTAAAAGTAGAGTTACCCTATGACCCAGCAGTTCTACTCCTAGGAATATATCCAAAGGACACAAAAAACATTAATTCAAAAGGAAATCTGCACTCCTGTGTTTATTGCAGCACTGTTTACAATAGCTAAGATATGAAAACAACCTAAATGCCCAAAACCAGATGACTGGGTCAAGAAGATATGACATACATACACAATGAAATACTATTCAGCAATCGGAAAGATAAACTCATGCCATTTACATGGATGGAGGTGGAAATGACTATACCATGCTCAATGAAATAAGTCAGAAGGAAAAAGAAAAATTTTTGGATGGCTTCCCATGTAGGAGGAATATAGGGGAACCAAACAAGGGATCAGGAAAAAAAGGCAAAACTAGCAGACAAACTATAAATCTTACACATTCAGCAGGGGAAGGGAGAGGTTTTAAAACAGGCAGGCAGAGCACAAGAGATATGGTGATAATTCATGGGTGACTTGGTGGTGGGAATTTTATGGGGATTACACCTGAGATGAGACATCAAACATTGTGCAAAAGCATGATGTAAAAAATGTGTGTGTGTGTGTGTATATATATATATATATATATATATATATATATTTTAAAAATTAAAAACACACCAAAAATAAATAAGTAAATAGCTTGAGGAACCCTACTTGATAAAATTGCATCGACCTCTACACTCACACATACACACATAAATGAGTACATGTATAACTGGTGAAATCTACATAAGCTTTATGCTTTGTACCAGTGTTCATTTCCTGATTTTGATACTTACTACAATTATGTAAGATGCAATTTTTCATTTTGCAATTTCCTTTCAAAATAAAATGTTTGAGAGAGGGAAGACTGGTGACTAAACTGTGCCTCTAATGTCCAGATCTTGTTTTCTAAATATTTACTTCTTCTCACCTTAAAAAAAATAGAAACAGGGCCTCCCTGGTGGTGGAAGGGGTTAAGACGCAACCTGTGAAGCTCTCCGCAGCCACTGCAGCACTAGTTCAATCCCCAGCCAGGGAGCAACCCACATAGCGCAGCAGACCTCTCCAGATTTGCCCGCTGCTCCCCTCAGCAGTGTATTTCAGTCAATCTGCCTGTTCTGTTCCCCACTCTGTCTCTGATGAATTCTCTCACCGCCCCCCACCCCACCGCTGTCCTGTGCCCCAGTTCTTGTATGTATATATAAATAGATCTTTAAAAAAAAAAGGAGACTATAAATAATGACTATACCATTAAAAACAAAAAAATAGAAACAGGGTCTCCCTGGTGGCACAGGAGTTAAATCTCAGTGCTATCAAGCTATCACCAGCCACTGCGGAATGGCATGAATTACAATCCCCCACCAGGGAGCTAACCCACATGGTGCTGCAGACCTCTCCTGCCTTGCTCACTGCTCCCTTAACAGTGTATTTCAGTAGATTTGCCTGCTCTGTTCCCCACTCTGTCTCTGGTGAATCCTCTCAACCCCCACACCTCTGGCCTACACCCCAGTTGTTGTATGCATAAATAAATAAAAATACACTTGATCTTAGCCAGAAGGCCGAGAAGAGATAAATAAATAAAAATGAATCTTTAAAAAAACACAGAAACAGGACTGAATCTAAATCAGAGGCATGAAACCTTAAATATTTTGTCATAATAGAAAGCAAGAAACTATCAAAATTATCAAACACTACTAGGTCATGTCAGAAGCACTCAGGATGTGATATTGTGGGCCAAAGATAGGAATTTTAGGAAGAATAATGATAAGGACAATGAATGAAGACATTCAATATTTTTTAATCCATGACTTTATAATAATAATTTATTCAAGCTATAAATAGTCATTCTTTGGTGTAGCCAGGGAAACAACTCAATTTGAATCTAGATAATAAAAGAAAAAAATTAAGCATTTATCCTGCTTATACAGTCTGCATCTCAAGCTAACTGAATGGTTGAAAAGTTTGGTTTTTAGAAGCATTCCAGCTAATAAATAAAAATAGATTGTCAGAATTCTATAGAGTGATAGAAAAAAAATTGTGTGGTAGATCTATTTTTAATACTTAGAGAAAACGTCATACTGTTTTCCATTGGGACCAGACCAGAACATTGTATATTCCTCACAACAGTATACAAGGCTTCCCTTTTTTTCATATCCTTGACTACACTTGTTGTTTCCGGACTTTTTGATATGGACCATTCTCACAGGTATAAGATGGTACCAAAAACCACCCTACTAAATGGGAGAAAATATTTGCACATCATACATCTCACAAGAGGCTGCTATCCAAGGTCTACAAAGAAGTCGCACAACTCAACAAAAAGAGAAGCAAAAACCCAATCAAAACATGGGCAGACAAGACCTCCTTGGTGGTGCAAGGGGTTAAGTGTCAGCACGATGAAGCAATCCGCAACTACTGCAGCACTGAGTTTGATCCCTGGCCAGGGAGGTGACCCACATGGCATAGCAGACCTCTTGTGTCTCGCCCACTGCACCCCTCAGCTGTGTATTTCAATCAATCCGCCTGTTCTGCTCCCCAGTCTGTCTCTGATGAATCCTCTCACCTCCTGTATCTCTGATCTACACCCCAGTTCTTGTATGCATAAATAAATAAATCTTTAAAAAAAAACCCAAAAACTAAAAACACAGGAAGACTCTAAGTAGACACTTTCCAAAGAAGAATCAGATGGCCAGTGGGCACATGAAAAAATGTTCATCACTTATCAGGGAAATGCCAATCATAGACATGTTTTACTAGTTCGGCTACTGTGCACACTTAAACTGTGTGGCTCAAAACCACAGACGGCCAAACTCTGAAATCAAATGTCAGCAGGGCTTTCCTCCCTCAGGAGTCTTCAGGGGAGAATCTGTTCCTTATCTCCTGGCTTCTATTGGCTCCAGGCATTTTTTGCATTGTGGTTTCATCAGTCTAATCTGTCTCTGTGGTCACACCCGGCTCCTCTTATGTTTTCTTCTGTGTGTCTTATATAAGGATACTTAACATTGAATTTAGATCCAAGGAATTCAGAATTATCTGCTATCTCAAAATCCTTAACTTAGTTGTATCTGCAAAGGCCCTTTTTCCAAAAGAGGTAGACAACACATAGGACATGAACCACCATTCAGCCCACTGTAGTTGTTAATATCATAAAAAGAAGCAAGTCAGAGGCAAGCCTCCTCCTGAAGTGCCACCTCACCAAAAAGCAAAAACCCAAATTCAGTCGGCATTAATTTATAGGAAATACAGGAAACAGAACATTCCAAGTATTCAACCAACACAAGTCAGACTGTGGGAAAGAAATTTTACCATGCCAAAATCCAGTTTCTTTGTTTTTTTTTTAAAGATTTATTTATTTTTATTTATTTATACAAGCACTGGGTACAGTCAGAAGCGCGGGAGGGTGAGAGAATTCACCAGAGCCAGAGGAGGGAGCAGAGCAGGCAGAAGGACCGAAGTACACTGCTGAGGGGAGCAGCGGGCGGCAGGAAAGGTCTGCGCACCATGTGGGACCCTCCTCCGGTGGCCTGGGAGCAACAAGGGAACGAACCGGCACTGCAGAGGCTGCGGGCAGCTTCGCAACCCAGCATTCAACCACTGCACCACCGGGGAGGCCCAAAATCCAGTTTCTTTTACAGATAGATTGCATGGGGGAGATAAGAGGAAGAAATCGATACATGAATGGAAACCTAAGCAACTTCATCCTGCTGCATTGTGCTGGCTTTATTTTGACCTTTTTTAGAAAACCTTAAAAATATGAAACAGGGGAGTTTTAAAATTAGTTAATTTATAAGTATTATTTTTTATTGAGTTTTTAATTTGCATTATTATTTATGTTTTAGGTCTAGGTTCCCCTTCAGGTATTGTTACTACATCGCACCCACTACCAAGGCACCCACAGTCCATCCACTTTATTATAAATTTCAACATGAATATGTTTTTGAAAGAGCCTTTGTATTTCAGATATCATACTTTGGGAAATATTTATGGATGAAATGATATGTTTAGAACTTGTTTCAGTATATAATTGGGGGTGGAAGAGATAGTAGGTTTATAGATGAAACAAGATGGTCCATGAAGGGATGTTTTTGGAAATTGGGTGATGGGTACATGGGGCTGGGAGGGGTGCAATTGGCGGGAGGGGAGGGCAGGGGATACATGACGCTGTTGTCTCAACTTTATATGTGTTTGAAATTTTTCATAGCAGATAGTTAAAATTTTTAAATGTTTGAAAGCTCCCCCTAAAGAAAACTAAAACAAAAACAGGTTTGTAATGCTTGGAAGGATAGGTCTGGCAACTGGAAGGATGATCCTTTTAGCTTTTCTGCATGGTGAGTAGTTAGGTTCTGAGGACTGTGTCCAGAGCTTTCACAGCTATTTTAGTTTAAATCCGCAATCCAGGAAAAGAACAAAACACATTTCCCTTTGCAGATATGCTTATTCAGCCATCTTTCCTTGATCAAATTTTCCCCACCACTCCTCATTCCATCCCATTTCTTTAATGTAGATTAAATATCCTCCTTGTTTGTGCTCTTGGAATACCCTCTTTATACTTCCATAGCATTTATTAATTTGTAACCTTTTTGGTTCTCCCAGTTGCCAGTCTATCTTGAAGATACTAACCTTGGTAATTAATCTTTATTCATCTCTCTAAATATTTCCCGCATTGGGCCTCCCTGATGGTGCAAGGGGTTAAGCACTGCACTGTGAAGCAATCCACAGCCTCTACAGCATGAGTTAGATCACCGACCGGCCAGCGAGCAGCCCACATGGTGAGGCAGACCTCTCCTGTCTCGCCCGCTGCTCCTCTCAGCAGTGTATTTCAGTCAGTCTGCCTGTTCTGTTCCCTTCTCTGTATCTGGTGGATCCTCTCACCACCCCCCCCCCCCGCATCTCTGACCTGTACCCCAGCTCTTGTATGCATAAATAAATAAACCTTTAAAAAAATAATAAATATTTCCCCCATCCCTCCATTGAACATTGGACCTGGTGAACTCTCTCCATAAGTCAGTTGTTGAATTAGGGGCAGGGAAACAATAGAGAATTGGTATTGTGCTGGAAGATAAAATGCAAAATACACCTCCTTCTTTCTCCATTTCCTCAGTTAATCTTTTCCTAGGACTATTAAAAGATAGTTACAGAGCTGCTTAAAACTTTTTTTCCCTTATTCTGCCCATCCTCTGGCAGAGGTGCTAATGAACTGTAAATATACTGCAAAGATAAGTAAAAGTAAAAGTAAGCAGTGCAGCAAAATAAGTAAAAGCAAGCAATGCAGCAAAATAGAAAATGGATTTCTGCACTATCAAATGTTGCTGATTTCTACTTCTTCCCAGGGCGTATAATTCAATGAATTCTTTTCAGGTGGCTTTCTTTCTGTGCTACTTGTTTTGCCACTTTCTTTATATTGGAATTTACCTTTTGTATAAATTCTTTAAAATTTGGTCTTCTTATTATGCTTTAAGGTGGTAAATAGAATGTAACCTAGAAAAAGTGACAAGACATACTATAAGAATATTACTTTGTGCTATGGATTATGGATAGGTTTCTCTGGCAGTTTCCTAATAAGTAAGTATCAGTCTTCACAGAACAGATTTCAAGAGATGCACAGACTAGGTTAGAGCTAGGAGAGCCCTATGAGACTAATGTGCTTCATAATTGTACCTCCTCCATTAAAAAGGAATAGTATTTTGCATAATAGCTCTTTTTGCTCACTAAAAATATTACATATTGTCTAATCCCAAAATCTAGGCTAGTTTCTAAACTAGTACTTTCCAAATTTAGATTCTTGAGAAATTGCGATGCTTGAGTAACAACCTATCTAAAAGGGAAAAAATGTGTAATTATAACTTCTTTTTGACAACATAGTATTGGTTGGCTTCTTATTTTTTGAAAACTGCAGAATAATTCACTTTAAAATATAAATATGGCACTTTTTAATCTTAGTAAAGACTTAAAGATATTTTATTTTCTCTTTAGGTGGTACGGGACTATAATCTTCAGCTGTTTTTGCAAGAGAATGCTGTATTCCACAAACCCCAGCCCTTCCAGTTCCAGCCTTGTGACAGTGATACTGTAAGGGACTTTCAGACTTTCATTTTATCTGTTTTCAAGCTTTGTGTTCAAAAAACCATTATCCTTGAAATAGACAGAAAAAGCTGTTTATCATTAATTGTATAATAAAACAGGATACAGAGAAACTGACATTTCCTCTTTCTAGAATGTTAACATATTTAGTATTTTTATGCTAACAGCTTTCTACTAAATAGGGGTGAGTTGTGACAAGTTACTGAAAATCTGAAAACTGAACTGAGAAAAGAAGAAAAAAGATTCAATGAAAATTGTTTTCAACTCAAATATAAATTATACTCTTCACTCATAAAACTCTTACCACATATTCCCTTCCAAAGAAACCAGTGATTAAATTTTAACCAAAATAGAATTATTAAATATTATAATGAAAATGTGTGTGCAAATATTTTGATTGGTTTTATAAAAATTTACAGGCTCTTTATAATTCCTTTCATATTTCTTAGAATGTTAAAATATTGACACAGTTGGCAACTTTTAGAAAGCAGACATTATTCATACATTTTCAGCCTTAAATTTACTCTATGAAAAAATGTTTGCCATTATTTGATTTTTAAAAGCTGATATGCCAATTTGATAACATAAAAATATATTTAATTTCTACAAGGTGAGGACACACATTTTGGCATATCTTAGTACATTCTCTCAGCATAGATAAGAAAGAAGGAAGTCAACTTATATTAATATAGTCTAGATAACCTAGAGTCAGAACCAGAATTTTGATACAGTTTAACTTTATCATTTTAATAGAAACTTTTGATGGAGATATCATTTTTTTATTATAATTACCAAATTTTAAGTAGCCCTGTTAGTGGCTGTGTTAAGAATGTAGGAAGCCAGCATTTCCCTCTAGATTATAACCCTGGTCCTTTATAGTAGTGCTTTTTTTTTTTTTTTTTTTTTAAATCAATCAGCTTTTGCTTAATGTCTCAGTGACAAGGTCCTGTAATTTGACTTCTTTGAAGCCTGGGATAAATGAAGCAGAGCAATAGAAGATCCAGGATATTGGTAAAATTGCCACGCTTGAGTTAAAATGTGACTAATTTGAGATTGTTTTATCTTTGCTCATTTTCCTCAGAAAAGAATCAGATTGACAGTGACTCTCATCTCCTTTGTCCATAGACCAACTACAATTCTAAATCCTTCTTTGTTTCTAGACACTGTGCTAAATGTTCTTAGCTGTGTGTCCCTGTTTGCCTTAAGTTCTAACTCTATGCTATTTTCTGTCCTTGTGCAATCTTTACTGGGCAGAGTTTAAAAGCCGCCCAACTGGTGGATATTGAGCTCTCCCCTGTCAGTGCTCTGAGAATGACCATAGCTGAGGTATATGGGGGTCAAAGGTGGGAGGGATGGGATGTGTGGGTTTGCATGTTAATGACGGGTGGGACCCAGTATTGGGGGAAAAGCTGTGTGTGTGCGCGTGCGTGTGTGTACGCATGTGTATATTGGGGCTACCGAATGCTTCAGCTGGGGCTTTCCATTTTCTCTCATGAATTAGGGATTTCCTTTCCTGTTTATAGTGAAAAGTTGAATCTCTTTATTTTTTTTCCATCTTGTCTGAAATAGCTTTTGCTTAATGAAAACCTTAGTTTTCCTCAACAGGACTTGCCGGAAAAAACTTTTAGCACTAATCTTACCTTTTTTAAAGGGGAAAGAAACTGAAACCTAGGAAAAGAGACTTGTCCTGAGTCATACAGTGAATTAATGACACTTAACTGTCTTGTTTCCAATAGTAATGTTCTTTCTGCATGCTATTCTGTTTTCTGAGAAGAAATGTCTAGCACTCAGGGAACAATTAATTTTTTTGTCAAGGAAAAATACGAATGCCTATACTTTCATTGAAATCATGCCAGATTGTCAACCGTTAGAAAGGTCTTTCAAATAATCATTTTGAAATATTTTAAAATATTTTTGTGTAATTGATGTTGTAGATATTCTTACTCCCCACAAAGAATAAAGTCCCAAATAATTTTTTTTTTCTCAGTGTAGACTAGTACTGCTCTTTCATTCATCATGGAGCCATTGTCTGCTTGCTCTTTTGGTTTCCCCTTGGAGTTGGTAGTACGAAATCCATCATGGATGGAGCACCAATCAGTGCCCATTCATTCAGTCTTACTGCCATGTGGATGTATGGCATGTAGGAAAGACAAATCACCCTGTCTTCTGTTGTCTTCTGGAATTGCTGTTGTTTCTATCCCATTTTGAAACACATTTCAATTCAGTAGACACTAAGCCCCAACAGTAGGTGCCAGTAACTCAGAAGTTGCTGAGGACAGCAACTACATGTTGAGCTTCAGACCCCATATGACATGAACTCACTGATACATACACAAATAGGTGAAAGGCAAATACTGTACATGATAGCATGTTATTGGTGTCCAGTGCTGGATATATTTAGTGCATACTGATGTAGTGTAGTTTTGTTACAACTTTATAGCCATAAAAACCACTTATTTTCTTTTTTTTTTTTTTTTTTAAAGATTTGTTTATTTATTTATTTATACAAGCACTGGGTACAGTCAGAAGCGCGGGAGGGTGAGAGAATTCACCAGAGCCAGAGCGGGGAGCAGAACAGGCAGAAGGACCGAAGTACACTGCTGAGGGGAGCAGCGGGCGGCAGGAGAGGTCTGCGCGCCATGTGGGACCCTCCTCCAGTGGCCGGGGAGCAGCCGGGGATCGAACCGGCGCTGCAGAGGCTGCGGGCAGCTTCGCAACCCAGCGCTCAACCGCTACGCCACCGGGGAGGCCCAAAAAAAAAAAAACCACTTATTTTCAAGTGTACTATACATTTTTTTAAAATAAATTTACCAAGTTGTACAACCATCATCATAAAGTTTAGAATGTTTTCATTGACTCCAATAATAGGCCTCTTGTCCACTTACTATTAAGTCCTAGTCCCTTCCCATCCCTGTCTATTATCTTTTTTCTTTAGTTTTGCCTTTTCTGGACATTTCACATAAATTGAATCTCATAGATGTGTAGTCTATTACGTCTTGCTTCTTTCACTTACATAATGTTTTTGGGGTTCATTAATGTAATAGAATGTATCGAGTATGTTTCTCTTTATTGCTGAATAGTATTCTATTATGAATATACCACATTTTATTTATCTGTTCATCAGTTGATTGACATTTAGGTTGTTACCCACTTTGGGCTATTACTAACGTTGCCTTTAACATTTGTGTGCAAGTCTTTGTATCAATATATTTTTATTTCTTTTGAGTTGCTGATAAATTTGTTTTTAAGAAACTGCCAACTTTTTCCAAAAGGCTGCACTATTTTGCATTTATGGTTTCTCATTTCTCCATCTTTGCCACCATTTTTTATTTATCTATTTGATTATGGCCTTTCTAATGGGTGTGAAATAATACCTCACTGTGGTTTTGATTTATGTTAACCTAATGACTAATACCATGACATTCATTGGACATTTATTTCACACTAGATACATTTCTATTTGCATTACATACATTAACTCATGCAGTTTTCGCAACAACCCTATTTTGTAGGTACTATTTTTTTTTAAAGATTCTTTTATTTATTTATGTATACAAGAGCTGGGGTACAGGCCAGAAGGTGTGGGGGGGTGAGAGATCCACCAGAGACAGAGTGGGGAACAGAACAGGTAGATTGACCAAAGTACACTACTGAGGGGAGCAGCAGGCGAGTCAGGAAAGGTCTGCTGCACCATATGGGTTGCTCCTTGGCTGGCCAGGGATCGGGGATCAAACTCATGATGCAGTGGCTGCGGACAGCTTCATAGGTTGCGTCTTAACCCCTTGCACCACAAGGGAGGCCCTGTAGGTACTATTTTTAATCTTTATTTTACAGTTGAAAAAACTAAGGTTTAGAAATTTGCTGAAATCCAGGAGGGTATTCATTCTTCCCTTAGGGAGAGGGGAGAAAATGTAGGGTTGGGTGGTAGAGTGCAGTGGATTATGGTGGAGGACTATGGGTGTCTCGGTGGTGGGTAAACTATGGTCACCACACCTGAGTGAAGAAAGCCTATATTGTGAAAAAAAAAAACAAACAAGGATGTAAAATAATGGTACATCATTAATAAAAAACAAACAAATAAATAAATGAAATTTGCTGAAGATCACTCAGCTAATACATGAGGGAGCCAGAAAAGTTTAGAAATTCTTTACTTGTATCTGAAATAGGAGTTGCAGGGGGCAAGCTAAATGATACCATCAATGTAGGTTGCAGGCAGATTTCATTTGGGTTTTATATATGGTTATATATGGAGAACAATGGAATGATTTCAAGCAAGACGGTCATATGATGAGGTTCATCATATGAGGATGGAGTCCCCTGCAAGATATTCCTTAATTTTATTTTGAATTTTATAACTTAAATTAAGGATGTACTGCTTTTGGGTTTAACACATTCTTTTTTTCATTCACTTAATAGATATTTATCATATGTATTTTGTCTAGATCTTTGTATTACATAAAGGAGTACTCAATAAATATTTGATCTAGATTTAGGTAAGATATAGTTAGGAAAGCCATAGGTCTTTTTAAAGTTACTACCATGATAAAATATAGCTCTTAAAACTGTCTTAAAATTAGGGGGAAAATAATAAGTTCATTTCAAATTCTAATATTTGCCCTACAGAAATTCAAAACATTCAGTTGAAAACATATAGTCACAGTATTACCATCAGGATTTAATTAAGTTTTAAAATTATTGTACCCTTTGGGAGTTTATGGTTTTCTTTTTCATTTTTTCTTTTTGGATTTTTATTACCTGTTGATTAATACAAGTTTCTTTTCATTTTATTTCAATATATGATTACTTTGATCATGCTTTAAAATGAGACACCAAAAGGTATTGACCAAAATGTTTTTTCAAAAGCCACAGTTGTCTATTGTGTAAAATCGCCAGCCACTGTGGCTTGAGTTCTATCCCGGGCCAGGCAGCTAACCCACTTGGCACAGCAGACCTCTTCTGTCTTGCCTGCCACTCCCCTTAGCAGTGTATTTCAGTAAATCTGCCTGTTCTGTTCCCCACTCTGTCTCTGGTGAATCTTCTACCACTCGCACCTCTAGCCTACACCCCAGTTCTTGTATGCATAAGTAAATTTAAAAATAAATCTTAAAAAAAAATGTATTATTGAATTTCACAGAGTATAATGGATAAAATATTTAACAGGATGCATAATATCTACCAATGAGCTGAAAAAGGAAACAAGTACAAGTCCCTTGAATGAGGGTTAATAAGATTGTTCCTAGCATATGACGTTCACCTAACAGCCCTAGCGTTTTTTTTTTTAATTGTAATTGGGTTGGAATGCCGGTATCTTATTATGGTTTTCATTCATCTTACATGGCCATCTCCTTTTCTGTCTCTCAAATTGTTATATTTTGGTTATAGACGTGAAAAATAATGAGTGGTTCTTATGTGAAAGTCAGCTTTCCTACCCTTATTAATTTGCCCTCCTAGGCACATGCTCACGTGTCTGTGCCTTTATGTTAACAGACATTTATTAGCAGACATTTAATAACTCCATAAATTTTGAAAAGACTACATTTTAATATTTTATTCTAAGAGAACTGGAAATTTAAAAAAATCTGTTAACATTGCTAGACTCTAAAAGTCACCGTAAGCTCACTTGTAACAGTTTGGCATTTGATTTTCTAAAAATAAAATTAAATCACAAGATACCTTACTTCTAAGTAAAAGCCTAGCCAGAATTTCACTGAAAGGTAATTTGTATTACCCAGTAATGCCTTTTTCAATATTGTTATCCTTATGTTAACAATATTAGCACTAGCTAAAAAGAACAATTAGTAAGACAATGTAATCACACAGCAAGGAATCTGAGTCAAATCTCACTGCAAGCCCTAGATCCACTGCTACGTGGCTTAGTGGCTTCCAGAAAAACATTGTTTCTGACCCTACATTTCCACACCTATAAATAGACAGTAGTCTCTCTCTTAGGATTGTTTTAAGAACTAATGAAATAGGGTCTCTGTAGGGTTAAAGTCTCAGCACTGTCAAGCTGTTGCCAGCCACTGCAGTATGAATTCCATCCTTGCCAGGGTGCTAACCTACATGGCACTGCAGACCTCTCCTGTCTGGCCTGCTGATCTCCTCAGCAGTGTATTTCAGTAGATCCACCTGTTCTGCTCCCCAATCTGTCTCTGGTGAATCCTCTCACCCCTACACCTCTGAACTGGGTGTTGACCCCACTTTTTATATGCATAAATAAATAAAAATAAATCTTTAAAAATAAAAAGAACTAATGAAATAATGTATGTAAAGCATTTAACACAGAATTTGCAAATGCAATAAATGATACTCTTTTGCAAAATTAATGTGGTTTTATAGTTTTCTAATTATAAAAAAGCATTAAGAAGTAAGATTTCACCTAAACTCTCAACTGTTTAAAAGTAACCACTGATAACATTTTGGTCAAAATCCTTCTGAACATCTCTCTACAGCTACATCCTTATATAGAGGTGGATACACAACTTTGTATACATAAATTTACAATATATAGATTAGAATTTGAACATTTTCTAATTCAGCAGTATGTCATTATTTTCTGTGATACCTAGAGTCCCTAACCATCTCAGAAATGTGACATCCTGCACTACTCACTAAATAATTTGTTTTTATATTGTCCATCTACAGTGCTTCTTTAAATTAGTCCTTGCAAATTTAAAACCCCAGGTGCATTAAAATTATGTTGGAAGAATATTTTTTAAAAATTTACAGACGCTTCTGTCCTGGAGCCAGGCTAGGCTTTCAGATATATTAACAAGAAATGTGGAACTCACTGGGAGAACTATGGGGACTACAATGATGCAAGGAAGTAAACAAATAAATACTAAAAAATAATACTAAAGAAGAAATGTGGAACTCACAGAGGCAGTAGCAGTAGAATAGCGTAATTTCCAGGTCTGACCCAGAGAAACAGTGTACCCACTGCTTACAGCCAATGCATCAGCCTATTTGTTCTTTTAAAATTAACAGCAGCACTAATAAAAATCTGAGATTTCATCTTATCTTCAGATTTCTTGTTTTTTTTAATATAGTAAATTTTTGAGTTAACATTTTGTTTGTAATATTCACAAACTTCAGATGTGTACAGCATTATAATTTGATACCTTTATGTTACTACTACATTATGATCCCTTCTAGAAGTCTAGTTTCCATTCACTTGACTCCTTTTACCCACTTTACCCACACTTCCCAACCCTCTTTCCATCTGGTAACCACTGCATCTAAGAGTTTGTTTTGTTTTATTTGTTCATTTGTTGTTTTTTTTTTCTTTATATTCTACCTGAAAAAAATTATACAATATTTGTCTTTCTCTGTCTGACTTGTTTCACTTAGCTTAGTACCCTCTAGGTCTATCCATTCTGTTGCAAATTGCAAGTTTTTTTTCTTGGTGAATAGTATGCCACTGAGTGTGTCCCCAGCACCTCTTTGCCCATTCATCCATCATTAGACAGATTTTGTCTGTAGTTTGCCTATTGTAAATGCTACTGTAATTGAATATAGGGATAGATGTCTTGATTTCAAGTGAAAAAAAAAAAAAAAAGGGAAGTCCAGAAAGGAAGTTAAGTTTCTCAGTTAGGATGACATGACTAGGACTCTCTAAAGAGCAAATTTATGACTGTAAATGTATTTGAGGAGTAAATGTACTTTAGATTTCAATGGCTACTTTTTAAGGAGCGAATAAATTTCTTAAGATAAAAGTCATAAAAATCCCTTAATTTGGAGATTGAAAAAATTTCCTTCCTCGGTCATCTATTTTAAATGAATTTTTAGTGGTAATTTAAACATGGAGAAAGAAGTCTCTTATTGTACAACTAGAAGAGGAATCTCAATCCTAAATTGAGTTTTGAGAACTTGTATTAAAATTTATAGCACTCAATAAATTAGTTCCTTTTCTCTTCTGTTTATTCTGTTCTTCCCCACACAGAATAATCTTTTCTTCATCTGTTGGAAACTGATTCTCCACGATATATTTATTCTCTTGTCACTCTGAAAGCACCATTCTAGTAATCTGGTGACCTGGCCCTCGCTTTGGAATCAGGACAGTGGGCTGTAGTTGTTTAATCAACCTACTCTGAGGGCATTCTGTGTATTCCTAGGCATGGCGCTAGCTGCCAGGAATGCAGAGATTAAGTACTGCTTGGGCCCTCAAATTGTCTAAAGGCAAACAGGAAATATTCATACAGTAGTCACAGTATTATGTGATAGTTGCTTGACATTAACCTTTCAACAAGTGAATAAATTAATATAATGGAGATATGTCAAAAGTAAAGCCACTACTGAATCTGTCTGAAAAGGTCAAGGAAGATTTTACAGAGACTATAGTATGTGAAATGAGATTGAATAATGAGTAGTAGTTTGTAAGTGGACAAAAAAAGATAAGGAAATTATTCTAATCGGAGGAAACAGTACTGAAAAGCACAGGCTTGTGTTTCAGTTAACACTTATTTTCCAGGAAAAGATCCTTCTGCTTCTGAAAAGACCAAAAAGAAATCCTTAGTGATCATTTAATCTAACACCCCCTATCTTTCATAAGATATTAAAACCCAGAGGAAGGACAAACGCTAGTTTGAGGTTTGGTGGTAAGTTGATGATGAACCTATAACTAAATTAAACCCAGTATCTCCAGGGCCAGAGAGATTTGTATTACTATGGTAGGATTATTTTGTGTTTTTTCTTTTCACTTCTATCCAATGATTCTCTAATTCCACTGAAAGCATTAATTTGCTTTTCATCTTTTAGCTGTGCAACAACTTTATGTGTCACAGTGGGTTGATGTGAATATTTTTTTCTTTGCTAAACTAGCTTCCTTCACACCCAAAATGGATTTTCCAAGTACTAAAGATGAAGCTTTAATGTTCAGCGATGTAAGACAAAAGACTTGTGGTCGTTTATGATTTCACACTGGATTCCTAGTCTTCTACAAATGTTCTGTGACATGAGACACTGCTTCCCGCTGTCATGTTTTGAGTGCTGATAAGTAAAGGCTCAGTGGTCCACCTGCAGAATGGTAGTCATTTCAATAAGGAGAGCAATACTTTTCTTTCTGTTCTCTCTTGTGTTGTAGAGCCGACAGTTAGAATCAGAAACTGGGACCACAGAGGAACACAGTCTGAACAAGGAGGCTCGGAAATGGGCCACACGGGTGGCACGGGAGCACAAAAACATCATTCACCAACAACGGGTAAGTATAATAGAGAGTCTTAGACTACATTAAGCCAAATATCAAACCAATTATTTATATGGAAAATATCCTATATATGTTTTTCTTTTCTACACTTTCTCAGCACTCAACAGGATGATACCAGCTATCTCCTTAGCTTGGAAATTTCGTTAAGCTCTCTAGCAGCAACGCTGTAATTTATCTGCTTGCAAGAGAATTGCCTAAGATGGAATGAAGTACATTCTACAATATGTAGCAATATGTAAATCTTGAAACTATTATGCCAAGTGAGAAAAACCAGACACACATTGATGATTCCATTTATATAAAATATATATATATAAAATATATATATATAAAATATCCAGAATAGGAGAATCGAGAGGCAAAAAGTAGGTTAATGGTTTCTAGGGGTTAAAGAGTGAAAAATGAGGTGTGATTGGTAAGGGATACAGCAGGGTTTCTTTTTGTGGTGATGAAAGTGTTCCAGGATGAGGTAGCAGTAGTGGTTGCATAATTCTGTGAATATATGAAAAGCCACTAAACTATATATTCACTTTATAAGAGTGAATTTTATGGTACTTGAATCATATCTCAATTTAAAAAAATAATTTTTCAAAAAGATAGTATTGTCTGAGCGGCTAGTGATAGCGTATTATACTATTTTTG
Organism: Talpa occidentalis; assembly: GCF_014898055.3. Taxonomy (NCBI): domain Eukaryota; kingdom Metazoa; phylum Chordata; class Mammalia; order Eulipotyphla; family Talpidae; genus Talpa; species Talpa occidentalis. The sequence continues at coordinate 38,323,483 of NW_023603184.1, read as the reverse complement.
GCCATGGAAGAAATATACATATGTTGAATTAGACTTTTCATCTCCAAGACAGATTTCTTGGAGACACAATTATAGGCATCAGACTCTAGCTTGAAATTCAGAATCTTGTCATCTGTGTCAGATTTGAAAGCAGATAAGGCTGCTTTGGTGCAGTTCCTCTAACAGAGCTTATCTAAGTCAAAGATTTTATGAACTACAGAGACAAGGCCCATATCCCACATATCCTATAAACAGTGATGAGATTAATTACTATGCCCTTATACTTTAAAATATAAAGCACATAAAAGAGTTCCCTCCCCCCATACACACACACACACACACAAAAGAATGCTTGACGTATTTAAAAGTAAATGTTCAGATATTAAAAATAAATCTGGTTCTTCTCTCTTTTGTCCAAACATGTTGTATCTTTCTGCTGGGAGGTAGAGACTGATTTCAACAACCTTTACAGTTCTTTATAGTATGACCTATGGTAGGCATTAATCTAGTAAGGTCTACTTAAAGTATTAAAATGAAATCATTAAAATGAAGTTTTCCCAACATTAAAACCAGTTCTGGTTTTGTCTGTGGTGAAGCAACTGGGATCACACTTTACCCTTCTAAATATAAGAACTATAAACCTGGTGTAAATATGTGAAACAAATATCTTCAGACATTGGACAACAGACAATAACAGGAATGTAGAACCTGATAGAGAAAAAAGCAATGAAGTTTCTCATGTGACCTCCCAGCCTTTTTGCCTAGAGACACTTTCCATATTGCAGTGTAAGGAGAAAACTCAAGCGGAACAACAGACTCATTGAGTGGAGGTGTTAGAGGTCACAGTTCAGAGAGGCTGATGTGATTTAAATTTTTAGGACACAGTGCCAAACAGCAGGGGATACAGAGAAAGAATTTCAAAAATCTAAATAGATCACCCCTTTAGTCTCTTGCTGAATACTGAACCACAAATGCATAGGGTGAAATTCTACAATACTAGATAAAGAATGACAATGGAGATAAAAGTGGAATAATTCCCAGAACTCACATAGGAAACTTGAACATATTCAAGTTCTGACCAACCTGAGTTAAGCTCTCTAGCAGCAACACTGCTTTCTAGCAGCAACCACATGGGATATTCAGGAGACCACAGAGGGATCGTATAGTGATAATGGGGCCAAATTAACTCTTGAAGAAGGCTACTTTGAAATTAACCTAATAGAACTTTTTTTTTTTTTTTTTTTTAAATATTTATTTATTTATTTATACAAGCACTGGGTGCAGTCAGAAGCGTGGGAGAGAATTCACCAGAGCCAGAGCAGGGAGCAGAGCAGGCAGAAGGACCGAAGTACACTGCTGAGGGGAGCAGCGGGCGGCAGGAGAGGTCCGTGCGCCATGTGGGACCCTCCCCCGGTGGCCGGGGAGCAGCCGGGGATCGAACTGGCGCTGCAGAGGCTGAGGGCAGCTTCGCAACCCAGCGCTCAACCGCTGCGCCACCGGGGAGGCCCCCTAATAGAACTTTTAAAAACACTTTCAAAAAGATCACAAGTCACTTCTTTGCTTGCCAGAAAAATATCTACTGTTCTTCAAAATAACAAAACAAAATCCAGCTTTCAACAACATAGTATTTACAATGTCAAGAATCAAGTAAAAATTGCTAGATATTAAATGAAGCAAGAGAATATAATCCATAACCAAAAGAAAAGTCAGTTAAAGCAGAACCATAATTGCTAAAGATGATGGAATTAGCAGATGTGGACTTTAGAATAATAAGCTCAGTTATTTTTTTAAATGAGCATATTGAGTGGGGAAAAAAAGGAAGCTAACCAAGTGGAACCAAGTGGAACTCCTAGATCTGAAAATATAATATTTGATGTGAAAAATTAGAGTAGCTACTACCCCCAAAATAAAATAACCATGAGCTTAAAAGATAGGAATAGAAACTACCTGAACTTAACTACCCAGTGATACAGGATCTATCATACTTTAAGAGTTAAGAAGAAACTCCTTTGGGAGACAGAAAAGAGTCAGCAAAATATTTGAAAAAAATAGAGCCCATATACTGTCCAAATTTAAAAACAACAACACAGTAAGCCCACAAAATTAAGGAGCTATACAAACCACAGGAGGCATAAAACACATAGAAAATCACAACAAAGCATATTATAATCAATTTGTTAAAAAGCAACAATACTCGATGGTAAAAGATGAAGTGTTTTATCCAAGATCAAGCAAGGATGTTCCCTTTGCCACTTTTATTCAACATAGTACTGGAATTCTTAATCACAACCATGAGGCAAGAAAATGAAATAAAAGACATCTAAATTGGGAAGGAAGAAGCAAAATTCTCTCTGCCACAAATTATATGACATAAAGAAAATCCTAAAAATCACACACATAATTGAGCTAATAAATTTGGGAAAGTTGCAGAATTCAAAATTAACACACAAAAATCTATTGCATTTTTATACACTAATAACAATCCAAAGGGAAATTAAGAATGCATTTTCAGTTACACCAGCATCAAAAAATTCAGACACCGGGCCTCCCCAGTGGCACAGCGCTTGAGTGCTGGGTTGTGAAGCTGGCCTCAGCCTCTGCAGCGCTGGTTCAATCCCTGGCCACCAGGTCAGGGTCCCACATGGGCACAGACCTCTCCTGCCGCCCGCTGCTCCCCTCAGCAGTGTGCTTCGGTCATTCTGCCTGTTCTGCTCCCCGCTCTGGCTCTGGTGAGTTCTCTCGCCCTCCCGCACTTCTGACTATACCCAGTGCTTGTATAAATAAATAAATAAATCTTAAAAAAAAAAAAAAAATTCAGACACCTTGGGAAAAAAATTAACCAAGGAGGAAAAAGAATTATACACTAAGAATTATCAAATATTGATGAAAGGAATTATTTAACACAAATAAGTAGAAAGCCATCCTGTGTTTATGGAATGGAAGATAGTATTAAAAAGACAATACCGGGCCTCCCCTGCTGGTGCAGGTGGTTGAGCGCCGTGCTGTGAAGCTGTCCGCAGCCTCTGCAGTGCTGGTTCGATCCCAGCCGGCCGGCGAGGGTCCCACATGGCACCCAGACCTCTCCTGTCTCACCTGCTACTCCTCTCAGCAGTGTATTTCATCAGTCTGCCTGTTCTGCTCCCCACTCTGTTTCTGGTGAATCCTCTCACCCTCCCGCGCATCTGGCCTGTACCCCAGTTCTTGTATAAATAAATAAATCTTTAAAAAAAGAAATAAAATTAAAAAATTAAAGGACAATACCATCCAAAATGTCTTATAGTCAGAGCAATTGCTATCAAAATCCCAACAGTGTGTTTGCAGAAATGGAAAACCCCATTCTAAAATTTGTATGGAATCTCAAGGAACTCCAAATAGCCTAAGCAGTCTTGAAAATTGAAGGACTCATGCTTCGTGACTTCACTTATTACAGATCTACAGTAATTGAGACATTATAGTACTGGCTTAAGTCCATTTTGTTTAGTCATTTTCATTTTACTTAGAATAGCCAACACAACTTTGAAAAAGTAGGAGAGCTTATTCTCTCTGGTTTTAAAAAAGAAAAAAAAACCTATAGTAACCAAGATATGTTGGTATAAAATAAACTTATAGATGAATGGAAGATGAATGGAAGAAAAAGTCTAGAAATAAACACATAGGTAGTCATTTGATTTTTAACAAAAATGTAACAAATTTGTAAAGATGATAAACAACAGTAAGATAATAAATAGTAAAATTTCATATAGCTGTGTTTTAAATTTATGACTTATTAGTATGCAAGGATAATTCAGCATTGAAAGTTGATCAATATATTTATTAACAAGGTAGAGATGAATAATTCTATAATTATATTCATAGTTGCCCAAAAAGTATTTGATAAAATTTATTATCCCTTAATGATTAAAAAATAAAACAAAGGCCTCCCTGGTGGTACAGGTGGTTGAGCACAGTGCTGTGATGCTATCCACAGCCTCTGCAGCACGAGTTCAATCCCGGCCGGCCGGGGAGATAACCACATGGTACGGCAGACCTCTTCCGTCTCGCCCGCTGCTCCCCTAAGCAGTGTATTTCCGTCAGTCGGCCTGTTCTGTTGCCTGCTCTGTCTCTGGTGAATCCTCTCACCCTCCCGTACATCTGGCCTGTACCCTGGTTCTTGTATGCATGAATAAATAAATCTTAAAAATAAATAAATAAATAGATAGATGAATAAATAAATAAATAAATAAGTAAATAAGTAAATAAATAAATAAATAAATAAATAAATAAATAAAAAAAACAAAATTCCCAGTCAGCTGGATTGAGACTTTTAACTCTGATGAGGATATCCTCCTAAATTTACAGAAAACATTATACTTGATGGTTGTATTCATTTTCTAAAACTTCCATAGCAAATAACCCCAAACTCAGTGGCTTAAAACAATACAAATTATTATCTCATGGTTCTATAAATCAAGAAATCTAGATGGGCTTGCTGGCTGATCATCTCTGCCTCAGCTTAACAAGGTGTCAGGTGGGTGGGCCTCAGGGGCAGAATTCGCTTCCAAGCTCATTCAAAATGTCAGAATCTAGTTCCTCGGTCCTTCCTGTAGCACTGAGGTCCCTGTTTCCTTCCTGGGGGCTACCTTAAGATCTTAGAAGCCTCTGTTCTGTCCTTGTTCATGGACTCTGCATCTCAGTTCTAGCAGTAATGGTGCACTTAATCCTTCTTGTGCTTGCAATTTTTCTGACTGCCCTTTTGGTCTGTCTCTCATTTCACTCCAGTCAGAGAAAATCCTCTACCTGTAAAAGGCTATGTGCTTAATTGCACTTACTCAGGTAACCAGAATAATTTCCCTTTTTTAAGGTCCGTAACTCTAATATCTCTAAATTATATCTTATATACACACAGTTTCAGGGGTGAGTGTGTGAATTCCTTCAGAGACCACTCTGTCTACTACATCATCACCACTACTTTTCAGTGTGTGGAAGAACTTAGCGTATTAATGAAAAAAAACCAGATGTTTAAATATTAGGGGGGCCTCCCCTGGTGGTGCAGCGGTTGAACGCTGGGCTGCGAAACTGCCCGCAGCCTCTGCAGCACCGGTTCAATTCCCGGCCACCAGTGAGGGTCCCACATGGGCGTGACAGACCTTTCCTGCCGCTTCTTCTCCCCTCAGCAGTGTATTTCGTCGGTCTGCCTGTTCTGTTCCCTGCTCTGGCTCTGGTGAATTCTCTTACCCTCCCGCGCTTCTGACTATACCCAGTGCTTGCATGCATAAACAAACAAACAAACAAACAAATAAATCTTTTTTTTAATAAATAAATAAATATTAGGTAAAGGTCATTATGTTTTCATATATAAGAGCATACATGTGAATGTTTCACATGTATGAACATGTCTTTCCAGTTTTCAGAGACTTACTAAAAGCATATAGGAGTGAAGTGACACTGTCTGGAAGTTACTTAAAATACTTAAGCAGGGCCTCCCTGATGGCGCAAGGGGTTAAGACGCAAACTATGAAGCTATCCGCAGCCACTGCAGCACGAGTTCGATCCCCGGCCAGGGAGATCCCCACATGCACAGCAGACCTCTCCGGACTCGCCCACTACTCCCCTCCACAGTGTATTTCAGTCATTCTGCCTGTTCTGTTCCCCACTCTGTCTCTGGTGAATCCTCTCACCCCCCACCACACAAACACCTCTGGCCTGTACTCCAGTTCTTGTATGCATAAATAAATAAATCTTTAAATAAAATACTTACGCAAAAAAAAAAAAAAAAAAACACAAAATGAATTTCAGAAGAATTAAATAGCTAAGTCCTAAACACCAAATTAGAGCTGGAAAAATAGAGAATATATTTGGTATATTTAGGCTGACTTTTTAAACAATACTCAAAGCACAGAGCCCATAAAGTAAAAGAATGATACATGTACGCATTTGAAAACTTAAAAGAAAACCTAAAAAAAAAAAAAAGGTAAAACAAAAGAACTTTTAAAACTCAGGAGAAAAGGACTAGAATAAGAGGAAATGTTTGTAATATAAATAAGAGAAAAAGAACTAATAGCCAGCAGCATATGAATTGATGCTCTTTCTATTAATCAGAGAAATGGAAATTGAAGTAATGAGAAAATCTTTACATACCATATTGTCAAAAGTCTCTAAGATTGACAATCCCCAATGTTGGTGAGATATAGAGAAACATGCTCTTTATTATATGCTACTCGTGAAAGTGAAGGTGCAACCTTTTGGGGGCAATTTGGCAACGTCTGTTAAAATTTAAATGTACAATATCTACATCTGTGCTCTTATTTTAAGTATTCCCATATGTGAACAGAACGTCATTGACAAGGTTATTTATACATTGCTATTTATAAATCAAGAAATTTGAAAATAAATAACAAGAGAATAAGAGTAAATAAAATGATACAGTTGAACTTAATTCTGTGGATTAGAGAACAAAGTCAATCTGTATACATATGTGAAAAGATTTCTGAGACATACTAAAGCAGAGATCTCATTTCATTATTTTTTAAAATGACAAAATTTCTGTTTCTACAAGTATGTAGGTCATATATAAGAAATGCTTTGAAAACATATGCATTCAATGATAGGACAGAGGCTAATGGAGGGTACATGACGGGGTCTGCAGATATAGGGGACACTGACATTTTACATATCTTGCTGTTTTGTAAAAATACTTCATAGTTGAGTAATTTTAAAAAGATAAAGAAATGCACATCAAAATATGTGATCCAGGTTAAGGTTTGCAGATTGTACCAATATAGTTTCTCGGTTTTTATATTTTATTGTAATTATGTAAGTAGGGGCCATTAGGAAAAACTTGATAGAGACTCTTCCTGTGAGTCTGTGATTATTCCAGAGGTTTTTTTAATTACAAATGAATAAATGAAAAAAATAGGTTAAAAAAGGAACTGTGGCTACTTGTCACTAAAGCTTTTTGAATTATCTGTATACTCTAGTCACTTAAGAAATAAAGAAAAGGAGGAAGCAGTTATTTTCCCTTTTTTTTTATAGGTTCTAGATGATCTGGAATGTCATGGAGTTGCAGTATCAGAGCAAAGCCGAGCAGAGTTGGAGCAGAAAATAGATGAAGCTAGAGAAAATATTCGTAAAGCAGAGGTGAGATGACAGCTAATTGTGGTGTTTTGCACAGCTTCATCAACAGTATAACAGTTGTGGTGTGCCCTTTTAGAACTCAGTTTCTGTACACTGATTAATTTGAAAATGACTCATACTCTTTATGTATATCCAGAGTATTCTTTTTTGGTACCTGCTTTGTTTTTTGTTTTTGTTTTTTTTTTTTAAGATTTATTTATTTATGCATACAAGAACTGGGATGTAAGCCAGAGGTGTGTGGGGGTAAGAGGATTCACCAGAGAGAGTGGGGAGCAGAACAGGCAGATCTACTGAAATATACTGCTGAGGGGAGCAGCGGGCGAGTCAGGAGAGGTCTGCTGTGCCATGTGGGTTTCTCTCTGGCAGGCTGGAGATCGAACTCATGCTGCAGTGCCTGGCGATAAGCTTGATGGCGCTGTCTTTAACCCCTGCGCCACCAAGGAGGCCCTTGGTACCTGCTTTGTATAAGATAGTACACATAACAAAATGACCCTAAACCTGCTACAAAGAGTTTACAATCAGGAAACATTAAATAGAAATTGAGTCATAATGAAGATTTTAAAGTTTTCACAAAGTACGTAATAAATTGGTCAAATTAACAATATAACAATTGATAAATATATATTCAGAGCCTAGAAAAGTCTTCCCCATATGGAAGTTATTGGATCCAAGGGCATAAGCTGAACTTTTCAGAAGAAGACTTAAGTTAAGCCCTCACAAAACTTACAACAGTGGCTTTTAATCCTTTGAGGGGTCATGCAATCTTTTGCAGATTATATGAAACCTTTCTACACACAGAAAGTATCCAGAAGTTCATTTATCCTAGCCTAAGAAAAATCCTTGGCCAAGAGGAGGAGAGGTTGAGATGGAAAGAAAAGTTATTTGCAAAGGATGGAAACATTGATTGTGGTTTGGTAGTTGGACTTGATTAGAGTAGAGGATTTTTTGTAAAGAAATGTAGAAGATAAGAGAGGTGGTTGTTAGGTCCAGTTCATGGAGGACCTGTGTACACTTGTGTATAGTTACCTACCTAGTGCAGTATGGTAAGGGGATGTGAAAATAGACATTTTTAAAAGGCCAAGACTGTCTTGGTCCACACTAGAGAATATTACTCATAAGGAAAAATGAAATGCTCCCATTTACAGCAAAATGGAAGGAGTCTGTGGAACTTACGTCTGATAAAGCTAGTCAGAAAGACAAAGACAAGTATTGAACATTTACATAGCAGATGATTCAGCAAAGTCATATACTTACAAAAACTAGTAAACATTAGTAAATGAAGTGGGATTTCTGAGGTTAACGTGGGGTTAGAGGGTCAAGGTAATATAATGGATGGGAGCAACTTTATTTTTAATAAATAAACACAAAAAATGAGACTGTCCAGTCCTCAACGGAGAATATGTTCTTGTTATGAAGATATAAGGAATTCCAAAGATAACTAAGACCATAAAATAGAAATGCTAGGAGGAGAAAGATACTGAATGCAGAGAAACCAAATAGGGCTAGACAAAGACAAACATTAAAACCAGCCTTTGAAAGCTGACTGTAGATCCATAAATCATAGACTTTGGACCTGAGGCATCCAAAGGGGAAAGGAAGAAGGGGGGGGGGGGTAAGGTGGAGGCTGTGGGTACTTTGGTAGTGGGAGAGCAATGTCTACACCTGAAGGAGGAGATCCTATTCTGTCAAAATACTAACAAGGATTTAGAACAGTAGTCCTTAATTAAAAATAAAAATTTAGGGCCTCCCTGGTAGCACAGAGGTTAAAGTCTCAGTGCTATTAAGCTATCGCCAGCCAGGTAGCTAACCCACATGGCGCAGCAGACCTCTCCTATCTTGCCTGCTGCTCCCCTCAGCAGTATATTTCAGTAGATCCACCTGTTCTGCTCCCCACTCTGTCTCTGGTGAATCCTCTCATCCTCTGCACTTCTGACCTACACCCCAGTTCTTACATGCATAAATAAATAATTTTTTTTTTAATCACACTATTAAAAATAAAAAACAGAAGTGCCAAGGAGTAGTCTACCCAAGTATACTTAATACTTAAGGGACCCAGAAGACACAGAGATTGCTGTGGGAGGAATAGTTAGGGTAGGTAACACAGAAGAGGTAGGACTTGTAATGAGGAGTACTATTCAGCAACAAAGGGATAGCACCAATTTATGCCATGCAGCTTCAAAAGCCAGAAGTTGAACCAAAAAATGAAAATAAGAAGGAGGCATACTTGAGCTTGGTGTTGGGAAGTATCTTCTAACAGTCAGATCTGCCCAATGACGGAATAAATGTCCTGGGATATAGTCCCACCTGTACAAGAGAATTTGGGGCAAACATCTGTCAGGGGCTACTCCATATAAGAAATTATTGCATTGGTTGAGGATCTAAACCGGTGACATTCATATACCCTCTCAGGCCTCCAGAGATTTTGAGGAAGTATTTTGTTGGTTATACAGTTGAGGGAAAAGGCAAACAAAGGGAATGTGAGCGTGTTTTTGACACAACCCTGTGGGAGTGATTGGAACCAGAAAAGACTTGTTGTCTACCTGGTCTAGAGAAACACCAGTAACCCCAACTCGCCTTCATTACTGGAGTAATCTGATCAGCATCTATAGTGAAGAGGGCAGGTGTACAATAAATAGCCATTTTCCTGTCAGAGTCATGGCTAAACCACTATACTCAGGTGTTGGCCAAATGGTGTTGGCAGGCCCTTGACTAGTTGGAGAAAGAAACATTGGCTTGTGTAGAAGAGTTTTTCCTATTCTCTGTTCCCCTGAACTCTGGGTAAAACCAGTTCTGGAGCCATTGTGGAACATGGCAAATCTCAGAAATTTTCTGAAGGCCTTGCTCTTGCTGGTGTTTTCCACTTCCAGACTCCATCTACAGCGTCACTGTCTGGTGCCCTGGCTCCACCAAAGTCCCAGTCATAGCAGTAGTAGGTATCAGGCACACAAAGTCCGCACTTGGGCCGAATGACCCGTTATTTCCATGAATGTGCTAAACCACCCTGTTTGTTAGCTTAAAGCTGAAATTATGAAATGAGATTCCCACTACAGCAGTGGCTGCAGATGGCTTCATAGTGCTTTTGTCTTAACCCCTTGTACCACCAGGGAGGCCCCCAAAGATAGCTTTCTTACCAAAAATATTGAATATGACAAAACCATGATTCTAGATCCATCATTTCAGTTTTGAATATATGTGAAATTTAGTTAACCCTACATCTGTCTTAGAATATCTATTTTGATTTCCATCAATACTAGTGGAAATTACTAGGTTATTTTCCAAGTTGTATGAGCGCTTCTCATTTTAATCAATTTATTGGTTTCTACAAAAAATATCTCAAACTGCTGAGATTTTGATTGGATTATACTTGACTCTTTAAGTCAATTTGAGGAGAACTTCCACCCATGCACAGAGCATTTCTCTTCATTCTTTATTTTCCTTTATAATGCTTTTCAGCGTTGGTGTAAAGGTTTTTAAATATATTTTGTTAATCTAATCCCCAAATATTTTGTTTTTATAGTATTGATTGTATATGCAATAAAAATTATTTTTATATATTAACCTCATGCATATGAGCTTGCTGAATTCATTTATTCTTGTAGGTTTTTGATAGATTCCAAAGGGCAATCTCCTTATATAATTGTGTTCAGTCATAAAAGACAGGTTTATTTCTTCATTTCTAATCTTTTTTGCCTCTTATTAAATTGTTCTTGTGTTACTGCACTGGTTAATAGACTCTTGAATAAAAGTGGTAAACACCATCGTCCCTGTCTTTTTCTTCATGTGGAGGGAAACATTTAGACTTTCATCACTAGATATAATATTGCCTGTAGATGTTTGGTAAATGTTCTTCATTGGGTTAAGTTTTTTTGTTATTGTTGTTGGGGTTTTTTAATGATGAATGCAGATAATGAATTTTGTCAAATCATTTTAGACAATCATTTCATTTTCCCTTTTGTCTCATAATCCAGTAAACTACATTGGTTGGTTTCCTAATGTTAAGCCAACCTTGGATTTCTGGGGCAAATCATATTTAATCAGGATGTATTTTCCTTTGTATATATTGCAGTATCCAGTTGACTAATATTTTCTTAAGGAAATATACAGTTTGATTTGAACATCTTTAAACTGACTCTGTTGTTACTAGCTTATGGCTTGGAACAAGAGTCAAAGAACAAGAAATCTTTCCCTATCTGGAATTTGGAGAATAAGAACTTTTTATTCCTAATATCCCCTTTTTATGACCACTACATCATAATTTAACTTAAAATCTTTACTCAATAGGGAGTCAGAAGTCATAAGAATGTTTTAGCAGGGGAGTGTCATAATGAGACCATTTGCAGACTTGCAAAAAAAGATGGTTATAAAGGAAGAAACAGTCTAGGAGATAGGTTCGAATGCTATTGAAAATGTTAGATTTCAGATATTCTGAGGCATAGCCTTATTTAGAGGAAAAGAATGCAGACTTTATGGCACATTAATGTTTTCCTATTAGTAAGTCATATTTGGTGTGTCATCAGTACTGTGCTCTTGTCAAATGTGTACTGCTTGCCTTGTCAGCAACCCTGGTTCCTGTTTTGTGCTCCCTCTTCCTTTTCCCCTTCCCTACTTTACTCCTCCCCTACCCCATCCTAATCTTTCTCTCCAAGTGAAAAATTGACATCTTTACTACACTAGTGACTATCAAGATTGTTCTAATTAAGAAGCAAAGAATAACTAATGGAATTAATTTGAGAGGAAAAAATGCCTGACCATTTTCTTGGTTTTCTTAGATAATTAAGTTGAAAGCTGAAGCCCGGCTGGACCTGCTTAAGCAGATTGGTGTTTCTGTGGACACATGGCTAAAGAGTGCAATGAACCAAGTAATGGAAGAATTGGAAAACGAGCGATGGGCCCGCCTTCCAGCAGTGACCAATAATGGCACTTTACACTCGGTACAGTTTCTTTTCTTCGATATGATGGACTGTCATGGAAGGATGCTATTCTTTGACTATGTCAGCAAGCAAAAAAAAAAAACCAAAATTAAACAAAAAAAATAGTGGTTTTGTTAGTTGTTTGATAGGTTTTTCTTCAGCCTGTCACTGGTTGTGTTAAATTTAGTGCATGAAAGAAGGAGGGGGAAAAATCATGAGTTATTTTTTGATGTGAAGTGAGGAATATGTTACCACTAGTTGGCTTATCAGTACTGATTTGCCAAACTCATTATTCTTTCATGAGACAGGTGTGCTCCTTGTCTGGGAGTAGCAGCATGCAAAAAGTAATCCAGTTGAAAGCAATCTTAAAGCAGGAGAAGGAACACAGCACCCTTACTCTGTGGCTTAGTCTGTTCTGTTTGCAAGGCCTGTTGTATTCTGCTCACAGTATCTTTTATCAGGGAGAAAATGCAGCTCTGGCTTTATAGACAAAGCCGGAACTTAAACTTAAGTTTTTTTACTTCAGGTCCAGAGCCTTTTCTGCTCTGTCATCCAGTTCAACCTTAGTCTTTCATGTTGGAAATCTGAGTACCAGAAAAGCTCAGTGATGTACCTGATACTCATGGGGGACATAGGATGCATGGCTGGTCAGTCTAAAGTAATTCCTGCTACCTCCCCACCAGTTAACCTCTCTCATCCTGCATATTTCTTTATGGCATTTACTAAAGTCTTTGTTTGTCTTCTGTTTTCTTTAGTTTATTGTCTGTCCTCCTCTCTGGAATTAATTTCTTTGTCTTCCTGTCTCACTCCTGTCTCACTGTGCTCTGCACAGCAAAGTTCCTGGTACATAGTAGGTATTCTATAAACATCTGTTAAAGGAAAAAAAGAATGGCTGGATGGAAGGATAGGAAAAATAATAGCAAATGAAAAGCTAAAACTTGACTCTCCCAACTGTCCATAATGCCTCTTCAGGGTTTGTGGCCTTTAGATAGAGAAACTGACCAAATTTTAAGAAACTGCTGGAAAAACTGACCCAATCTTAAGAAACATTCCTGGGAGTTTTATCAGTTCTTTCACATAGCATTCTGATTTCTAGTGGGAGTACATTTGCATGTTTAAAAAGGATTGTGTAGTGTTGTACATTTAAGGAAAAACAATTATTGACAGTCTTTTATTTCCCTATTAATGGTAATTCAGCTGGGGGAAATAAACACACATCACTTCTTTTGGGATTAGAAGAGTTTGTCCAGTTTTCATTGTAATAAATTTGCTCAGTGTCATGAAATATCTCTTCCTATTGCATCTGTTAAGCCACACTTTCCTTCTACTTCAGGTTATTCTGTTGTACAGAATTTATGATGGACAGCAAATTCTAGGCGCAGATTTGCTTTGGCTTCTTCAGCAACACTTTTAGCATTTTCCTTTAGCATTTTCCTAGCACGTTTTCAAACTAAATCCACTGAGCAGGGGCTTATTGCCTGACTTTGTGCCTACTTGTGGGCAAATCAGAGATGAACAAGTTGTAGTCTCTCTTCTCAAAGAACTTGTAAGCTGGTAAAGTCAACAGACCTTTCATAAATATTAGTGATACATGGTATTACTGTGTGGTAAACTCAAAATTACTCCTAACTCATCGGTATAAACTCATCTTGGAAAATACCACTTCTCACTGGATCTCAAAGTTAGGTTAAAAGATTCTAAGACCCCCCTCCAGCTCCATAGTCTCGTGATTTTGTGAAATGCGATTATGAAATCTCAATACCACCTAGAAAAATAGACAAGAAGTTTGTGTCATGGAGGAAATGTAATTTGAGATAGGCCTTGAAGAATTTTAATAGGTGCTAAAGAAGGGCTCGTGACAGAAGGAGACGTGACTATTAGTGTCTGGCCACGAATATACTGAGTGATAGCAAGTGTTGAATACATGGGATATTTGTGACATGCTCCAACAACATCAGCTCATCCAGAGACATGTAGCCACTGTGTAGTCCCACCCCCTCTGTTCGTCTCTAGAATCAGTCTTTCCAAGCCTAGTCTTCCCTCTTTTGGCTCCTTATAAATCAAGGAGAGATATAGATACGATGGCTTAGTGACATTCCAACATTTATTCAACCTGTTTTAAAATGACAACACTGAAATATTTGGGGAATTGTATTTTCTCACACTGAAAGCAAGCTGGCTGAGGAACATGAAGCAAAAATACACATTCTGGGGACCAAATTATTTCTTCCATCATAGATGCCAACCAAAGCATTAGTCATCAAGTTTAGAATTCCCTTTCATTTGGAAAACATGGTTAATATTCTTGTTAGACATTAACAGTGTAAAAAGCCTTAAGAAAATAATTTTTTTTAATATACATTCTATTTACCATATGGAATAAGGAAGGAGCTATAGCTCCTTGGCTATTCTCTGTCTTCTGTATTATTCCGTGGTACAATGTGGGGTTGGGGGAAGAAAAGGAAAAAGAATCAAAAGGAAAGCATCCACTAATATACATAGTTAGTCAACTGATGGCTAACTGGAACATACACACAACTGAATATAACTGGATTGCTTCTAGTGGCCCAGTTAGCCTTTCTATTAATCACTCCTCCCTTCTCTCATTTTCCTGCCGTCTCTTATTCAAAAATCCATACCCTAATAGTTAATGTTAATTTTAGAATTAAATATAATATAGTTAGACTACACAAAATTTAGAAATCAAGAAGAAAACAATAACTCCATCCTTATAACATCACTGTTAGCAACATGGTGTGAGTCACTTCTCTTACTATTGTTTTTTGACATATTTATCATAAGTCATTTTGTATATTTTTCCATTTAACATTCCATATTGCTGGATGGTCTTTCTAACTATCCTTTTCATATCCATGTAGTCTTCTATCAGGAAGGTATACCTTAATTTTTTTGTTTGTTTGTTTAAAGATTTATTTATTTATACAAGCACTGGGTACAGTCAGAGATGCGGGAGCGTGAGAGAATTCACCAGAGCCAGAGCGGAGAGTAGAACAGGCAGAGTGAGGAAGTACGTTGCTGAGGGGAGCAGTGGGTGGCAGGAGAGGTCTGCGCGCCATGTGGGACCCTCGCCCAGTGGCCGGGGATCGAACCGGCGCTGCAGAGACTGCAGGCAGCCTCGCAACCCAGCGCTTAACTGCTGCACCACCAGGGAGGCCCGGTATACCATAATTTGCTTAACTGTTCTCTTATAGGTTTAATATTTAGATTGCCTTCAGATATTCTAAATAATACTCTTTTTAAAAATTATATACATATAGGGCCTCCCCGGTGGTGCAGCGGTTTAGCGCTGGGTTGCGAGCTGCCCGCAGCCTCTGAAACGCCGGTTCGATCCCCGGCTGCTCCCCGGCCACCGGAGGAGGGTCCCGCATGGCGCACAGACCTCTCCTGCCGCCCGCTGCTCCCCTCAGCAGTGTACTTCTGTCCTTCTGCCTGCTCTGCTCCCCGCTCTGGCTCTAGTGGATCCCTCCCGCGCTTCTGACTGTACCCAGTGCTTGTATAAATAAAAATAAATAAATCTTTAAAAAATTTTTAAAAAAATTATATACATATATCTCTTTTTCCATACTGGGATTTTTTTTTTTTCTGTAATATAGATTCTTACAAGTGGAATTACTAGGTCAGAAGATCAGAAAAATATAGCCCTTTGAGATTGGTTTTTTTTTTTCCAAACTATGGCTGACTTTTTAGATTTTCAAATAATAGCTGACAGTGTTTACATGGCTTCCCAACTATATACTACAGGAAGACATCCTGATACCTACTTTATTGAGCAACCTCCCTGGAAGTATGAGCATTTTATAGAGTTGCATAGAAACAAATTCTGGCCCCACTTATTAGGAAGACAGTGCTGAATGTCTTTGAAAGACAAGGAGATTAGATATTTTTAATCTTCAGGATAGTAGTTTTGTTCCCATATGCCTCAATAACGTATAATAGTCCTGGCAGGCCAGAGGTTGGGGGGGGGGGGAGGCGCGGTGAGAAGATTCACCAGAGACAGAGCGAGGAACAGAACAGGCAGATAAACTGAAGTACACTGCTGAGGGGAGCAGTGGGTGAGTCAGGTGAGGTCTGCTGCGCCATATGGGTAGCTCCCTGGCCAGGGATCGAATTCGTGCTGCAGAGGCTGCAGGACAGCCTCACAAGCTTCGTCTTAACCCCTTAAGCCACCAGGGAGGCACTCTTTCCTAATTTTTTAAGGTGGAGGCTGAGGTCACTGATTTGAGACTTCTTTTCCAATATAGACATTTAGTGCTAAACATTTTCCTCTAAGGATTACTGAAGCACCTTAACACAATTTCTGATAAATAGTGTTATCATTTTTTAGATAATTCAAAATAATTTATTTGCCTTTTGACTTCTCCATTGATTCTTGGTTTTCTTTTTTGGAATTATTATTGAATTTCCAAGTATTTGGCAATTGCAAAGCTGTCTTTTTATTTTTTATTTTTAATTTATTTCTATTATGGTCAAATAACATTCTTGAGTTCTTTTAAATGTTTTATAACCCACTATATAAATGGTAAATGTTTCATGTATACTTAGAAAGAATGTCTATTCTGCTGCTGTTAGTTGTTGTGTTCCATAAATGTCAGTGAAGTCACATTGGTTTGGTATATCCTTACTTACTTTCTGAGTTCTCTACCTGATGCCTTGTTCCTTATAAGGTTTTCCATTCTGTTAGGAGGAAACAGGAAATAATCCCAGACTTATGTGATGTATGGGGACTGTTCCCTCTACTTCTTTGAGTAGTTCTATCCCTGACATCAGAGTTCTTCACACACATGTGCTGACAGTATAAACCTGAGGGCTTGTGTAGTATCCCCTCTATGTGTCTCTCTTCTTCATTATTATGAATTCTAGCTACTTTGGCCTACCTAAATTCCGTTCCATAGACTCAATTCAGAAGACCATCATCTTCTGTGCATTCCCTCCTTCAATGTGTGAGCTTGGAAATGTTCTTCACACAGTAAATTAGGGATATTATTTCCCATCTCCCAGGAATTGCTGTCCTTTACTGCATGATATTGGCATTTTCAAAACTGCTCTTTTTTTTTTAAAGATTTATTTATTTATAGGGCCTCCCTGGTGGCGCAAGGGGTTAAGCACTTCACTATGAAACAATCTGCAGCCTCTGCAGCACAAGTTCAATCCCTGGCCAGGGAACTACCCACATGGCGCAGCAGACCTCTCCTGACTCGTCCACTACTCCCCTCAGCAGTGGATTTCGTCAGTCTGCCTGTTCTGCTTCCTGCTCTGTCTCTGGTGAATCCTTTCACCCTCCTGCGCATCTGGCCTGTACCCCGGCTCTTGTATAAACAAAATAAATCTTAAAAAAAAAAAAATAAAGATTTATTTATTTATGCATGCAAGAGCTGGGGTATAGGCCAGAGATATAGGTGGGTGAGAGGATTCACCATAGACAGAGTGGGGCACAAAACAGGCAGATTGACTGAAACACACTGCTGAGGGGAGCAGCAGGCAAGACAGGAGAGGTCTGCTGCACCAAGTGGGTCAGCTACCTGGCCAGCTCAAACTCGGGAATCAAACTGGTGCTGCAGTGGCTGCCGATAGCTTCATAATGCTGAGACTTTAATGCTTTGTGTCATCAGAGAGAACCCCAAAACTGTTCTTTCATGTACTTTGAAGTTTTTTTTATTGTTTCTAGAAGAGAGATCAAATCTGATCCCTGATAACTCCTTGCCTCCAAGCAAAAATTCATTTTGATGATATTTTAAAGAGAATCTTTCATAAATCTACCTGTGTTGTATTTGGAATGATGTTGACTGTGAGCACTTCTATGTCCAGATAGAACCTAGAGATGCCACTAGTCAGTTATAGGAGATGCCACTAGTCTTCCTCTACTTTGGCTATCATCAGATTTTTAACTAGAGACTTCTTTCTTCTTAAAATCAAGAGGAAGAGGGCCTCCCTGGTGGCGCAGCGGTTAAGCTCTGGGTTGCGAAGCTTCCCGCAGCCTCTGTGGTGCCGATTCGATCCCCGGTTGCTCCCCGGCCACCTGAGGAGGGTCCCACATGGCGCGCAGACCTCCCCTGCCGCCCGCTGCTCTACTCCCCGCTCTGGCTCTGGTGAATTCTCTCACCCTCCCGCGCTTCTGACTGTACCCAGTGCTTGTATAACTAAATAAATAAATCTTAAAAAAAAAAATCAAGAGGAAGGATATATTGAGTATCTTTTATGTACCAAGTGTGTGTTAAGGAGTTAAATATATTGCCTTAACAATAACCCTGTGATTAACTGTCTTCATTCAGTGAAGTTACTGAAGTAGAAACATTAAGTAATTTGCCCAGGGTCGAAAAACAAGCAGATAGTCAGCATATAAACCCAAGCCTGTGGGACCCAAGGACCCAGTGTTTCTAGTTCACAGTAGGACCATAAAGCTAATGAGGGCCTTCATAGGTTATTTGTCAGAATACAAGAAGATAGCTACTGAAACCAACTTAGAACAGTTTTTCTTATCTGCCTTTGCAACAAGAGTAAGCATTTTACAACATCTAAGTAAAAATAATCATTTAACTAGGAAGAATAGTTTTGATTGAAGTTTGTCAAGTGACAGGAAGGAAAAGGGATAAGAGAGCAGTTGTTAAGAAACAAAGGAAGAATGTGGTTTTAGAAATGCTAGGTCAAGAAAACATTGTAACAATTAACTTACAGAGGGTGGAAGAGGAAAAAGGAAGAAATTATTCTAAAATGACATGCTTTGAAAAGCTGCTAGAGCAATGCAGAAGCACATGGCAGTGACCCCACTGCTGTCACTGCAACCTTTCATTCCCTTCTAGAGAAGCAAAGAGTGAACTCAAAATAAAGGGGAAAGAAAGGAATGTTTAGTATCAACCAGCATTGCCAAGATAAAATGTTTTGGATTGATTCCCAGTGCCAAAGCACAGTACAAATTAACATTCCTCATATATTTTTAGAATTGTGTTCTACCCGAATTGGCTTTAATTCCAGTTTTTATCAATGTATGGGTGCATAATGTCTTAGGATTTTTTTTTAAATATCTATAACCTTTGTTAGACTCTGAAGGCAATATCTTCTAAGTAATATAAATAAGTATGAAGTAAGTTTTATGGCAGTTTCCTCACATTTGGCTCTTATCAGTTATATGACACAATACCCTGTTGGAAAACAACAGACTCATAAACCTCAGATGGTTTTGAGAGGTCAAGATTTGAGTTTATATTGTTATTGACCTGGACTAACCATAGTTGAATTATTTGTAAGGTGAGGCACATAGTTACTCAGCAATGGAGAGTTTTTAATAATATTTGTAAATGAGAATATGACAAGGGCTTTGAAATGGAGACAATAACTGTGATAGGAAATATGTACTATTTATCCCCCTGGAAACCCTCAGAATTCTATAAATTTTTATTAGGGAAAGAAATTATGAGGAGAGTTGGTTTTACAACATTAATGACAATTATGCAAGAGAAATCACTTTAATTCATTAAAAAGTAGAACTTGACAATAAGGACAATCTCTACTCATTAAATCCCAGGAAATCTCTTGACTTTCCCCAGTCACCTCTTCCATATTCACAGGGCCCCTGCACATTTCCCATTTAGTTGTGGTAGTTTTCCATTCCAGCCTGTGAACTCCTGCAAAGCAGACACACTGTCCCTCCTTTCATATCTAAGAGCCAAGCAAGATGTTGAACATATAGTAGGTACTTGATTATTCTACTGTGAGGCCCACTTCTTCTTTCTTCTTTTTTTTTTTTTTTAAAGTAACAAACACCCTTTCATCTTACTTTAAATTTTTGGCCTACTACATTCTATTTTAAAGTCCTGGAAATCTGGATGTAAAGCTTAATGGGAAAACCTAAATTTCTAGATCTAATATCATTCTCTGCTCAATTTTTTAATTAAAAACTTATTTATAGATTCATAAAGCATCTATCAACTAAATTTTATTCATTCTTTCAAGAACATCTTTTGAATATCAGGGTGTGAGCCCCAACTCTTACTGGTTTGAAAGTGGGAAGCATAAGTGCTTACATGTAGCTAGAAACAAAGAAAAAAATTCAACCTGTTTTTGTTTCTTTTTTATTGGACTTTTATTTTTTTTTAAGATTTATTTTTTTATGCATACAAGAACTGGGGTACAGGCCAGATGTGCGGAGGGTGAGAGTATCCACCAGAGACAGAATGGGGAATAGAACAGGTTAGACTGATTGAAACACACTGTTGAGGGGAGCAGGGGGCGAGTCAGGAGAGATCTGCTGCACCATGTGGGGATCTCCCTGGCCAGGGATCGAACTCGTGCTGCAGTGGCTGGGGATAGCTTCATAGGTTGCATCTTAACCCCTTGCGCCACCAGGGAGGCCCTGGATTTTTATTTTAAATATAAAGCATGCTTAGTCTAATAGTTCGGCTAGTACAAAGGTATATAAAAAAAGCGAGTCAGTCTTCTTTGTCATTCAGTCTTTATATTCTTATGCTGCTCCCAGTCAGATATTTATGCTCATATAAGTAGCATTTGTACTTTAATTTCATGGAGATTACCCTAGGTAAATACACTTTTTTATACTGAGTAACTTTTTTTTTTCCCACTTTGCAAGGTTTATTTAGTCTTGTTTGTTGACAGGGGAGGGTGCAGTTGGAGGAGGGTTCCCAGGGGTTGCTGTAGCCCTACCTTCAGCTTGACTATGTGAGGAGACCATCTCTGGTGCTGGTGGTCAAGGAAACCAGCCAGGCAAGATCAGCCAGAAGGCACTGATTTCGAGACTTTGTATTCATTTCACCCTTGGCTGCTTCTTGACTGATTTCCCAGTGTCCTTCCCCCTGGGAACATGAGGCTGATGGTTCTGCCCCTTTTGCCCAGAATCTGATTACTAGGAATGTCTCTTCTACTCTGGTATTTTGCAGTGACCTGCAGCTTTTCATTGATTTTCATCACCAGGTCCTTCTGTGTCAGCCTCTTGCTCTGCCCGCCCTGCTAGATAACCTTGCTCACCTCCAGGGTGAGCTGGTCATGGTGCAGCTTCTCAGACCCCTGGTCTAACTTGGCCTTGTTCTTGGTGACCAAGTACTATTTATTCTGGCTAGTGTCCCATTTTCCCACATTTTCTCCTTGTCTCTAAAGATTTATTTATTTATGCATACAAGAACAGGGGAGTAGGCCAGAGGTACGAGAGTGAGAGGCTTCACCAGAGACAGAGTAGGGAGAAGAACAGGCAGATCTTCTGAAATATATTGCTGAGGGGAGCAGCAGGCGAGACAAGAAAGGTCTGCTGCGCCATGTGAGCTCGCTCCCTGGAGCCAGGAGTCGAACTCATGCTGCAGATAGTTTCATAGTGGTAAGATTTAACCCATTGCGCTGCCAGAGAAGCCCCTGTGCCCCCCCCCCTTTTTTTTTTTTGTGGGGCCCTCGCCCGGTGGCCAGGGATCGAACTGGCACTGCAGAGGCTGTGGGCAGCCTCGCAACCCAGCGCTCAACCGCTGCACCACCAGGGGAAGCCCTGTGCCCCTTTTTTTATGGTAAAATACACAACGTAAAATTTACCATTTAAACCATTTTAAAGCATACAGTTCAATGGCATTAAGTATATCCATATTGTTGTACAATAATCACCACCATCTATCTCCAGATAGATCTTCTCATGTGGCAGAGGTAAAATTCTGTACCCATTAAACAACAACTCCCCATTCCCCCAAGCCCCAGTTCCTGAGAGCTACATTCCACTTCTGTCTCCATGAATCTGACTGATTCTACAGTTAAAATCATACAGTACTTATCTTTTTGTGACCAGATTATTTCACTTAACGTTAATGTTCTCAAAGTTCATCCATACTGGAGCATGTGTCAGAATTTCCTTCCTTTTTAAGGTTGAATAATATTCTTTTGTATGTACATAACCACATTTTGCTCATCTAGATAATCATTTGTCAGGGAATACTTAGCTGGCTTCCACCTTTTGACTATGAACGTAGATATACAAATATCTGTTCAAGTCCCAACTTTCAATACTTTTGATGGTATACATGTAAATGAAGTTGCCGGATCATATTGTAATTGTTAAGTTTCTTGAAGACCCACCATATCATTTTCTGCACCATTTTATATTCCTATCAGCAAGTATACAAGTATTCTCCACATCCTCATCAACTCTTGTTATTTCCTCTTTTTATGTAATAGTCATTCTAATGGGTGTGAGGTGGTATCTCATTGAGGTTTTGACTTGCATTTGCCTAATGATGTTGAGCATCTTCTCATATGCTTATTGATCATTTGTATATTTTCTTTGAGAGATATCTGTTCAAGTTCTTTGCCCATTTTTTATTTTTTTAAATAAGAAATTTTGACTTGAAGGGAAAACTCTCTAGGATTCATTTCATTTAGAGTAATTTATCCTTACTTAAGGACAGATTGCCCTACATGTAACAGCTATGTATAAAAAAAAATTACAAAATTATCCTTGGTTTTTACAATGACAAATAAACAACATTAAAATTCCCCAATCAAATAGGGTATGCAAAATTTTTATTTTATTATTTTTGTTGTTGTTGAATATGAAGAGTAAAATAACTTACTGGAATATAAAGTTAAGAGCTGAATGAGGGTCTCCCTGGTGGCTCAGTGGTTGAGCGCTGGGCTGCGAAGCTGCCTGCAGCCTCTGCTGTGCCGGTTCCATCCCCGGCCACCGGGTGAGGGTCCCACCTGGCGCTCAGACCTCTCCTGCCACCCGCTGCTCCCCTCAGCAGCGTACTTCCTCACTCTGCCTGTTCTACTCTCCGCTCTGGCTCTGGTGAATTCTCTCGCCCTCCCACGCTTCTGACTGTACCCAGTGCTTGTATGAATAAATAAATAAATCTTTAAAAAAAAAAAAAAAAGAGCTGAATGAGCATGCCTCGAATGGAGAAAGGCCGTATTTTCACAGAACCAATATTTTCCCCATCCTATCTTCATTTGATGTCAATCAAACATACTGTTGTCCATTTAGCTTTAAAACATGCAATATGCTTTTGCACACACACCGTTTATGTACAATAAAGGAATGGGGAAGGAGAAATGAAAGATTGGAGAAAACGATATTGTAGTAATCAGGGTATGGTAGAACCAAATTGCAGTTTTTTAATTGAGAATGTCTTGTTCTGGAGAAACAGTTTTGGAGTAAAGCACCAGATTCCCTTTTTAGTGGACACTGAAACATGTATGTCTGTTTCACTGGTTGGCTTCCCGTCAAATTTGAATCTAATCTGCCTCATTGACAAACCCTGTCGTTCACAATAGAGTTTCAAGTGGTATCTGCCTCTTAATTTAATTTAATTTTTTTTTTTAAAGAGGCATGAATTTTTATTTATTTATTTGTTTGTTTGTTTGTTTATACATGCACTGGGTACAGTCAGAAGCGCGGGAGGGTGAGAGAATTCACCAGAGCCAGAGCGGGGAGCAGAGCAGGCAGAAGGACCGAAGTACACTGCTGAGGGGAGCAGCGGGCGGCAGGAGAGGTCTGCGCGCCATGTGGGACCCTCCTGCGGTGACTGGGGAGCAGCCGGGGATCGAACCAGCGCCGCAGAGGCCGCAGAGACTTCGCAACCCAGTGCTCAACTGCTGCGCCACCGGGGAGGCCCTGCCTCTTAATTTTAAAGAGCACTGCAGAACCATCCTAACTGGCCACCTTTAAATTAACATGGTCGTTATTCTTATTGTTGACTCCTTCCTTGGGTTTTGCTTTAGCCCTGGGAAGGGCCAGTCTGCTCTGCTCAGCTGACATTTCAAAAAGTCACCAGATCTGCACTGAACAAGCACATAAGCAGGCAGCACTTGGAGGCTCTTTGCCCATTTTTGAATTGGGTGGTTTTTTTTGTGAGTTTTAGGCATTCTTTATATATTCTAGATATTAATCCCTTATCAGATAAATGATTTGCAAATATTTTCTTATTCTGTGAGTTGCCTTTTCACTATGTTGTCCTCTGATGTACAAAAGTTTTTAATTCAAAGTCCAGTTTATCTATTTTTTTTCTTTTGTTGCCTTTGCTTTTTGGTGTCATGTTCAAGATATCATTGCCCATTCCAATTGTCATGAAACTTTTCTTCTAAAGTTCTAAGAGTAGGGCCTCCCCGGTGGCTCAGTGGTTGAGCGCTGGGTTGCGAAGCTGCTCGCGGCCTCTGCAGCGCCAATTCGATCCCCAGCTGCTCTCCGGCCATCGGAGGAGGGTCCCACATGGCGCACAGACCTCTTCTGCCTGCTCTGCTCCCCGCTCTGGCTCTGGTGAATTCTCTCACCCTCCCGTGCTTCTGACTGTACCCAGTGCTTGAATAAATAAATAAATAAATAAATCTAAAAAATAAATAAATAAAGTTCTAAGAGTTTTGTAGTTTTAATTTTTACATTTAGGTCTTCAATCCATTTGAGTTCGTTTTTGTAAGGTTTAAGGATCTAACTTTATTCTTTCGTTTGTAGATATCGGGTTTTTCTCAGTACCATTTGTTGAAAAGGCTGTCCCATCAAATAGTCTTGGGACCTTTCTCAAAAATCATTTAACTGTGTGTGTGAGGGTTTATTTCAGACTTTCCTCATTTCCTAATTATTTTGGATTTTCTGTTTCCTATTTCATTTTTAATGGGTGTTATTTATCTAAATATATTTTTCATTTTTAATGGGTGTTATTTATCTATAATATGGATATATTATAGTTTATTCAAATATTCCTCTACTGGTGGACATATAGGTTAATTGAGGCTTTTGCTACTACAATGTTGCAGCAAACATCCTAGAATATAAGTTTTATATCTTGGTGCTCTTATTTCCACATAATGGATTTACAAAAATGGGATCATTAGGTTTTTAATTCAATAGATGGTTTTTTTTTTTAAATAGGCTTTTTTCAACATCCTTGGTAGTGTTTAGAAGTGTATTTATTGTCTCCCAGTATGATCAGTTTAAAATGAAAAAAACCTTTACAAGTCATTATTTAACAATGAAAAGTAAATGGATACTGATAAATATTTGTTATATATTTAAAAGACATTTTACTCTTAGTTTTAAAAAGAAAGAAAACTGTCCTTTCATAACTCAAAAAATGAAAGTGAGAATATTTATTTCTGTGTGCAGTTGAATAAGTAAATTAACATTTTGAAACAATCAGGTGTTAGGTATTTTTCCTGCTTTCAACCACTTTCTTGAAGTAAGCAAGCTAGCCAATGGCTTCTAATTTTTCCTAGCTTAATGCAGATACTGAAAGAGAAGAGGGAGAAGAGTTTGAAGACAACATGGATGTTTTTGATGACAGCAGTTCCAGCCCTTCTGGCACCCTAAGAAATTATCCACTCACCTGTAAAGTTGTTTATTCCTACAAGGTTTGTATTTCTCTTATATATTGCTCATATTAAATTGTGACAACTCTAAAGATACATTGACTGTGTCTGCCTAGCCTCTTATGCTACGTTTAACATAAAATTGGTATTCGGTTAATGTACTGAATTATATAATAATATAATGGTGAAGAGTCTGGGCTCTGACATCTGACTGCCTGGGTTAAAAATTTGCCACTTACAAGCTATATGATCACACTAGTCACTTAGTCTCTGTGAGTCTAATTTTTTATTTTATTTAAGACTGCCAGTAGAAAAACACTTTTTTTTTTTAAGATTTATTTTATTTATTTATGCACACAAGAGCTGGGGTTTTGGCAGGAGGTGCAGGGTTGGGGGGGGTTATGTGTGAGAGGATTCACCAGAGACAGAGTGGAAAGCAAAACAGGCAGATCTACTGAAATACACTGCTGAGGGGAGCAGCAGGTGAGACAGGAGAGGTTTACTGTGCCATGTGAGTTATCTCCCTAGCCTGGGGACTGAACTCATGTTGCAATGGCCGCTGATAGCTTCATAGTGCTGAGACTTAACCTTACCTTTATAAACTTCCATCACACTGAGAAAAACAGACTCTTCTCTAGGGTCTAAAGCATGCAGATGATCTGGCCCCTGCCATTCTCCCTAGCTTCACATCAGACCATTCTCCCTACCCAACTCACTCACTACATGTTAGCCACTGAGGTTGCCTTTCAGTTTTCAAAAGCACCAGGCTCCTTACTTGAAAACTTTGCACTTGCTGCTCCCTCTGTCTTGAACTCTTTTCCCAAGTCTTGGTTGGCTGCCCACTGTACTTCATTGAGGCTCAGCTCAAATAGTGCCTCCTTTGTCACCACTCTCTCTCCCAATATCCTCTTGTACTCTTATTTACATTCTAGCACCTACAGCCTAGCCAAAGTTAATCTTACTTTCGTTTTCATGTTTGTTTGTCTGACTCCCCACTAAAGGTCTATGAAGGCAGAAACCTTGTCTGTGTCTATGTACCTCGGTACCTCAGATATTTGCCTGGCACATCATAGGTCTTCAATAAATTATTGTGGAATTATGTAAGGAAGGCATGAACAAATGAATCCTCTTCTGGCTCCCATGCTGTAGAGACCCAGTGCTTTAGTGATAACAAGAGAGAAAGGGTCTGGAGACACCTTCGGCAGTCATACCCAGCATAGTCTCATGCCTAACACTACCATCGCTGGATAGCCAGAGTTAGTAGTGTGTACTCCTCAATATGAGTGCCCACCCACACCTTTTTTAGTTTAACATCTTTTTATAATATATTTAAATTAATGATACTTCTTCTTTTCTGAGAGTGTTGTGGTTATTTTGTGTTTTTTTCCCCCAGTGTTAACTGTGTAATAATTTTGGAAATTTGAAGTCATTTTCTGGGATACTTGAAAGGTGTTATTATAAAGTTAGGGTTAGGAATATTTTCTCATCTCATTTCCCAATAAAATATTTACTCTGAAGTTCCAGAATTAAGATCTAACATCCTTAAATGGAGAGGGTCCTCAGTGTGATTATAAACAGCTCACATTCACCCAGCTTTCCTTCTACCCCAGAAATGTGCCTACGGCAAACCAGACTACAAAATTCTGTTTGGTCAGTTAATCATTAAGCAAACATGTATTGGGTGCTCAATATGTGATTAAGTTTTAGAGGTGGAAGAACGGATGTAACAAATTCCTAGGCCCCCCAAAACAAGTGGTCGGGGGGAATACACATAAAACTGGAAAGTAGAATATGTATGAAAGCATTTGTGAAGGAGGTAAAAACCAGTAATTCCTCCTGTAATGGTTAGGAGAAAATGTATATGAGTTGGCATTTCAGTTGGTCATGAGTATTATCTTTCTCAATGCAGTGAGAAGGTATAGGGGAGGGCAAGAGCCTTCTAGACAAAGAGAACAACAAATACAGAGACACCATTTGATGAAATAATGGGGTGCTCAGTAAATGTTAAATTCAGTGGTAGTAGACCAGAACTGAGGTTTGGCTTCTATCCTGGATGTCCCTGATCAGGTGCCTTGTTGTGGTACAGCTACTAGAGAGGGCAGATTAGGATAGAGAGAGACTAACTGTAAGCCTAATAGTGATTCCTGTAGTTAAGACTAGCAAAGAAGGCCTAATGAGAACAAAAAAAATAAATAAAAATTTAAAGATTAGATTTAAAAATCTTAAAAATGCCCATGACTGTTGATCCTGCTAGCATCTGTCCTAAGGAAATGACCCAAGCATTGAAAAACATTTTGGATACAAAATGTTTTTCCTTCATAGTACTACTTTATAATAGCTCAAAGTTGGCAGTCTGGTAGAAATAGCTAAATAAATTAACCATTTGTATAATGTGACTATAACATAATATTATGAAGATAATTGAAAATTACCTAGTGAGTAGAGTTTTTTAAGTAATAAGAAATGCTATGTTATATCAAAAAAAGTAAGATGCCAAATTGTATGTACTTAAGATCTCAATTTTGTGAATTTTACAACTTTTCTATCTTGAGCATATTTTACTTCATAATCGGGAAAAAGCATATTAAGAAAAATAGGAAATTTGGAGAAATTGTTGTAGGAATAAAGAGCATGGCTGCTTCTGGAGTTCTGACTCCCTGCATATTAGACTTCAGGAGGCAGTGTGAGACCATGTGTCTATTTAGTCACCATTTTGTCACCACTTGCTGTCTTTCTTTGGGGTAAGTGAGAAGAATTACATTCCCCGCCTTATGCAAGTCATTCTAATATGAAGCCCATGAGGGCAAATAGCTAACTAGAGTGCTGTGGTAGTTAATATCAGAGCCTTCTAACAACAAAAAGAAAAAGAAGCAACCAGCTCAAAGTCTTGCCATGGAATCAGGAAAAACATCTCTGTTATATAAGTGCCTTTTGCTGGTATATTTCAAGGCATAGTGCGTTTTCATTATTAGCAAAAAAAAATTCCACCGGAAAGACAATCAAAATGAATGATTTTTTCATTTATATTTTGAAATCAGAGGTAATTTACTTAAAATTTTAGTCCTAGAGTATTTCTGTAAATACCATTTTTTGATCTGTAGCAGCTGTGGCAACGTCCATACTCTGGGTTTAATGAAATGTTATAGTGCACATAAAATGGGAAATGAGTCTAAGGAAGCGACCCATTTCCTTCCTTATTTTTGTTTGTGTAACTTAGATATTTTACACTTTGAGACTGTGGGATTTGAAAAACTCTGTGGTCTTAGGTGATGCTTGTAACTGATCTTGGGATGTGGGGAAAGTTTTTAAGACTATTCACTGGAGAGCTAGAAGGTGCCAGCAGGACCTTCCCTATTACATGTGTTAGGCGAGTCTCTTTAGGAAACAAAGCCACATAGTCTCTCTCTACCCCCTCTGCAGAATTCCTGAGAGTTTGCTCTTAGATTCTACTGTCTCAAGGGCAGTATCTGGGCAGCTGGAGCTAGTGGACTCCTGTCAAGGATAATAAAACCAGTTAGCGGCTTCTGCAGAAGCACCCAAGTGGATCAACCCAGTCTCCACAGTTAAGTTGGAGCATAATAAATCCAAACTCTGACTGGATCTCAATCATTTCCTTTCCCACAACCTTGTTCTCCCGGCTACTCTTTTTCAGTGATTCCAGATCAATTCTAGGTGCTGCTCAAGCCGTCATCGAATCCATGCACATAGTTCTTTGCATTTTCACAGCATGCACCTCCATGGTAGCCCATGGTGCAGTTCTAATTTAGTGCTTTCTCCTTTGCCTGTGCTTCCAAAATCATCTGGCTTATTCATCCCACATTGACTTCATCTTCCCAAGAATGGCAGGATTGTCATTTTGAAGAAATGGAGGCATCAAGAAGTTGAATACCTTAACAAATAGATACATAAGCTGGAACTGGAACCCTGGTCCTCTACTTCCAGCAGACAGCTCTGAAAATTGAGCCTGGTTGCCTCTTGAGGATTCCGTTTCTCCAGTTTTTGTTGTGGCTTTATTTTGTTTAGTTTTTTAAAGTAAAACTTCACCTCATTATGATAGTTTTACAACACTTAAATTTTTATTTTCAGTGTTTTCCAAAATCATTTCAGTATTTTGATCCCCAGTTTTTGTTATGATCAGCTCACATCTGCTCTTTATCTAACCTTTTTAATTTTGTCCATGACCATCCTACATTGCAGGCTTCTCAACCAGATGAGTTGACCATTGAGGAACATGAGGTGTTAGAAGTGATTGAAGATGGAGATATGGAAGACTGGGTAAAGGTATATTCCTTTGCTCATATCGCCCCTTCTTGTGACATTTTTAGGAGTTTATTTTGGTTCTTGTTATGCCCTGTCCAAATTGTGTGTGCAAACCTGTTTTGTCACATGTCTTTTACTCAGGCTCGAAATAAAGTTGGTCAAGTGGGTTATGTGCCAGAAAAATACCTACAGTTTCCCACCTCGAACAGTCTGCTGAGCATGCTGCAGTCCTTGGCTGCTTTGGACAGTCGGTCACACACATCCAGCAATTCCACGGAGGCCGAACTCGTTTCAGGCAGCCTCAACGGAGATGCCAGTGGTAAAGACTGAAACAAGGCACTCTTTATTTGGTCACATTTGGCCTAAACTCTATTACCCTGGAGTAAGCCTTTTAAAAGCACATTATTCCTAGTATATGTTTTCCTTTATTTTATCACATCCAATACAGTAGAACCTCAAATTTCATCTTCAATGAGTAAAAACATTAAAGCTTTATCCTTATTCTATGAAGTGTGCCCTTTAGCTGTCACTGGAGCATAGGGGTGGTTGCAAAAAAAGAACATAACTATCAGTGTTCTTACTGGAGCTTTTTCTCTCTTGTTACCTAGTCTGTTTCGTGAAAGCACTTTATGACTATGAGGGCCAAACAGGTGATGAATTATCATTTCCTGAGGGAGCAATCATCCGAATTTTGAACAAAGAAAACCAGGACGACGATGGCTTCTGGGAAGGGGAATTCAATGGGCGGGTTGGAGTTTTCCCATCGGTGCTAGTGGAAGAACTTTCAGCCTCAGAAAATGGCGACACTCCATGGATGAGAGAGATTCAGGTACATGAGAGGGGAGAGCACTGATTTAAAATGTTTGGTTGGTTTTTTTAAAGATTTATTTTATCCATTTATGCATACAAGAGCTGGGGTGCCGGCCAGAAGTGGGGGCAGGGAGGAGGGGTTGTGTGAGACAATTCACCAGAGACAAAATGGGGAGATTGACTGAAATACACTGCTGAGGGGGGCAGCGGTGAAACAGGAGAGGTCGGCTGTGCCATGTGGGTAGCTCCCTGGCCAGGGATCGAACTTGTGCTGCAGCGGCTGCTGATAGCTTCATAGTGCTGAGACTCAACTCCTTGGGCCACCGGGGAGGCCCCAACTTAAAATATGGAGACTTAAAGAAAATTTAAGAAAATTACTTTTTAAAGTAAATTACTTTAAAGAAAGTAAATTACTTTAAAGAAAATTATTCCAGTGGATCTATAGACAAAAGTGGGCTGTAGTCCCAGCTTTATCCTTACCCACCCCAGTCCTCAGATGCAAGGTTTCTGCAAAACTGAATTTGGGAAAGTGGGGACTCATCAGTCAGCCTCTTGTGTCATGGCCATATTACACCTCCAGTTCTCCCTCATTTTGTTCTCTGAGTCAGTTCACCAAAATGCTAAATTGAATGTGGCATACATTTCATGGAAAGAAGGAAACAAACCAGAGAAGGAATGTATTTCACAGTGGTTAGTTAATGTAAAAATATTAGCTTGCTTTCTTTCTCCCTCCCTCCCTGTCAGGGCTCCCTGCCCATCCATTCCAGAGAACTAATGAGCCTGCGAGAACCTAGTTCCACTCTTGTGACCCTTGGCTTAGCTCATCCTAGCACAAGTGTCTTTGCAGGGAACCCCTAATTCAGAACTGTCACAGCAGGCCTGGCAGGTCAATAACCATAAGAAATGTCCTTGTATCAAGTTTGTGTGATATTGTGTATACTTAGCTGACATTTACCAAACCTGGGGAAATCAGAAACTTAGCCATTTATTTTATTTTCACAAAGCAATGCAACTTGCACCTTTTTTTACTCTTCACTATGAATTGACTAAATTGCCTAATTTGATGTTTTCAGTAGAACTCTAGAGAATATTTTGGCTTGATTATTATGTAAGATAAAGTTAGTAGTATAATGAGAAGAAAGTTAAATGCAACACAAAATTGGGACTTGGGGGTTGTTATTTTGGCCTCATTTGCTTCTAATGAGGCTGACCCAAAATGTTAATAGTTGTAATTTAGCTCCGGAGACAAGTAATTTGCCTGGAGTAGAGAA
Source organism: Talpa occidentalis (assembly GCF_014898055.3). Classification (NCBI taxonomy): domain Eukaryota; kingdom Metazoa; phylum Chordata; class Mammalia; order Eulipotyphla; family Talpidae; genus Talpa; species Talpa occidentalis. The sequence continues at coordinate 38,291,838 of NW_023603184.1, read as the reverse complement.
GTAGTTCCCCTCTCTTGCTCAGGTGAGCACTTTGTACCCTCTCCTCCCTCTGCTGCAGATCTCTCCTTCCCCCAAGCCGCCCGGCTCCCTGCCCCCCCTGCCGCTGTACGACCAGCCTCCCAGCAGCCCTTTCCCCAGCCCGGATAAGAGGAGCTCCCAGTACTTCCCCCGTTCTCCTTCGGCAAATGGTAAGCGCCCTCCTGGGCTTGGGTCTAAATGCATTTTTATTCAGAAATCCACTTGTTCACCTGAGCAGCAAGCAGATGTACATCAGCATCTTCATTGTTCAGCAGCACAAATCGAATGAGCTTCCTTGGTCCCTTCCTCTCTCTTAGAAAACAGCTTCCATGTGGAATCACCAGGATTCTCGCAGGCAACAAGGCATACTCCTGAGACCTCATATGGCAAACTGCGACCTGTAAGTCTCCTATCCGGCAGGATTAGGATGCATTAGGATGCATAATTGTTCCAAATTGAAAGCTAGAAATTAGTGTTTCTCCACGGCTCTTATGTTGTTAGGAATCCCTGCGCCCCATGCAAGGGTGAGCTGGGTTCAGGAGGTAGAAAGAGCTATTAAATAGGAAGGCTATGAAAACTCTCTTGGCGGATTGACCCCCTCATCCCTCCAGTACTCTGGTATCACTCTTGACACCTCTCTGGCCCTACCTCCCACAAGCAGCCATCACCCAAATCCTGCCCAGTTTACCTTGGAGGGAGCTGTCAAATCCCTTCGCTTCTCTATTCCCTCGCTGCATGAGCACTAGTTCAGGCTAACGTTAATTCTCACTCAGATGACAGCTGTCCCAAATTTGTCATTTTACTTGTCCTTTTCCCCTCTTCACTCTTTTCTTCAAACTGTCACCTGAGTCATCTTTTCACACACCTGATACTGCCGTTTAAAATCCGCCAAAGACTCCTCTTTGCCTACAGAATAAAGCTCAGCTTTCTTCACGTGGCTTACCAAGGCCCTTCACTACTGAACCCCAGCCTACCTCTCAAGCCACATCTCTTGCAAGTCTCCTTCCAAGACATGTTGAAAGGTTTTCAGTTCTTCCGGCACTGCTCTCATGCTTCCAGCTCCAAGCCTTTGCTTTGGCTAAGACTTTGAGAGATACATGACTCTTGTGCCCACAAGACTTCCAGTTCAGGCTAGAACCTGTTCTTGGGTTTTTGCATTTCATCTAGAACAGTAACTCCTCAGTGTGGGAAATAGTGAAAATTAGGTTGAAAGCTCATGCTAAGAATACTTCTGGGGCACTGGTGTCCTTCAATACATAAGTGGTTGGGGCTTGGATACTTTAGGCACTGGATCAGGAAGCTAACTGACAATCCATGTAATTGTTTCCTGCAAAGGTCCGAGCAGCTCCCCCTCCACCTACACAGAATCACCGAAGGCCAGCCGAGAAAATTGAAGATGTGGAAATCACGCTGGTGTGATGATGGGCTTGCCTGTGCATTAGTACTACAATCAAGGCCAGGCTTGGTGTTTGGTCAGTCTTGTGTTTTAGGCACCTTTGCATGAGGATGACTCTTGAACAGAGCAAAAACATGGAGGATTATATGTGACTGGGTGGCCTAGTGGACTCCTCCCACATTTTGAATATTTTGTGCCTTTTTTTGTTGTCATTTTCTATGTCATCTCTCCTACCATAGCACAAATCCTAGTGGACCCTGGAAGCAAAGAGGGGGATAGCTCTTGTGCCTAACAGTGGTCTACATTTCTATGAGACTCAAGACCAGGCCTGTTCAGGGCACAGTCACAGAGACTGATCATGTGCACTCGTACAGTATATTACTGTGGCCACAGGATGTGGCAGAGATTCTCATCTTTCTTCAAGTGACTTTTGCTCGTCTGATTGAGTTTAATCAGATCACGTTGGCTACATAAAGAAGCAGATAGAGGGATTTCAGGTGAGGCTGGCTCCTCCCCACAGTTAGTCCCCAGACTGAGAAAGTGAAACCTTATTCGTAAAAAAGTGGACTGTCCTGACTTTAGCGCCAATTGCATTAATGCACATCTCTTCCACAACTAACAGATTTAAAACAGTAACCAGTGTCCTTTGTATTAATATTTATGCCATTCATTTAGAATTAGTGGAGCTAATATGGAGGGGCTGAACTAGTAGCCAAATCTTGTCCATCACATAGACTAGTAGAAAGGAGGCTTAAGGCTAAAGCAGAAATGGAGCTTCCAAGTCTGATATGAGCCAGTTTAATGTTCTTTTTGTATTTGGGTATTTTTCATCTTAATTTTTGCAGCATATACTCTTCTGACTGGTATCCTTAGAATCTGAATGTCTGTAAATTGAGGACACATACCTGCATTGCTGAGCTTCTCTACTGGGAAGCCCCTAGTATTTTATTCCCAAGCCAGTGCACTGGCCCCAGCAGCCAGGTTATGACAGGTGCAGACCAGCGGCTACCCCCACCATGAAAAATGTGGCTTCCCGGTCCCAGTAGCCTAACAGTGGCCCACATTTCCTTGGGAGGAAGAACTTGTGGTGTACAGAGAAAACCAGCCTATCTGAAAAAGGACTTGCACACCCTGCACAAGTGCAAACTGATGAAGAAAATCAAGTTCTCCATGTCACAAGGAGAGCCAAGAGTAGCTCTCTCCACAGCTAGCAGCAGGTGTCCCCAGAGTGGGGTTCTGTCAGCTCTGCACCTGTGGAAGGTAGGGAGTGCCTGACCTAGGAACTAAGGAATATTTGCCAGTTGCTTATTTTCTTAAGAAATCAAATTTACAGAAGTTAAATCAAAAGTTGTATTATGCTTTGAAAACTCCATCCCGCCTAAGAATCTTTAAAAACTTGAAATGCTCGCCAAATGTCCCTGTGGGATTTTTGACCAAAAGTATGGTCATAGTTGAAGAAATTTTCAGCTAGTCATTTGATCACTTCAGTGACAACACCCATTAATGAATCTTCTCCATGATTTGGGGCTTTTCGTTTTGTTTTGCATTTCTTAACCTGTTGATCTATTTGAGGTCTTTTGTGTTTATCAAACTTATTCTTAAGTTTAAAAAAGAAATTAATTAGGGTGGTTTTTTTAAGATTTTCAAGTTTGCCAGCATGTTAAAAATCTTTAAAGCACTTTACAAATTTTCAAAGTGCTTATTTAAATCAGGCAGTTCTTGCCACCCAGTCTTGTATTCTTTCTAGCTAGCCAAATTGTCCTTGAATCTGGGTTTTCCACATTCTCAGAGGGTTATTTGAAATCTTTTGTTATATTTTAAAATATTTTTTGGAAGAGCTGCTAATTTTATTTTAAAAAAGTAAACAAAGTTGTAAAAAAATATGCCTCCTTTTTAAAAAGAACCCCTCCCTCCAGGACATGTAACCCAGCATCACAGTGCACAGGGCAGGCTCAGAGGGAGCGCCTCCGTGCAGATGTGCTTTCTTTACCATGGCTGTAAAAAGTTTGTATTTATTATGTATAAAATGTTGAATAATAAAAAAATGGAATTACGTTTTCTAAGTTTCCTTTTAAAAGTTTTGGGTAAACAGACTCTTCCAAACAGACAGTGCTTCCTATAAAGATGCCCCTAGGCCCTCCTTTAAACCGTACAGTAGATACAGAGGGGGAAATAAACTAATCCAACCGTGCGATGCCAAACAGTTTCTGATGCCATCTACCTGAGCGTGCTGTGTACGGATGCCAATGACAGAAATAGTGATCTTTGCTTTCAAAGTTTTCCCAATGGGAAAACAAAGACTAGTACACACACCTCATCACAAGGACTAACTAATGCAGCCAAACTGTAGCTTTATAGCACATCACCTGGTCCCTTTCCTCTGACCCTCCACTCCTAGCCATAGACCAAACAGACATTAAGTGGGAGGATGTCCTCTGACCTTGGCCCTGCCACTACTTGATAGATTACCTTCCTCTCCAGGTTGTCCTATCCCCAGCTTTAAAAGGAGTTGAAAAAGATTGTTTCCAAAGACTTATCCAACTCTTATATTCTAGATAAGTTCATTTTCTAGATGCAGAGTGAGAACATTCCCCTAAAGGGTCATAATATTTGAAAACAAACTTACTAGCACACAGATTCCTCAGGCTGGCCAGAAATTATAAAGAAAATTCAAGCTGGACTCGCTCCACTGGGGCAAAGCAGACCCTCCTCACCTGTGCTGTGATCATACCTCAGGTGTGCTATTCTGTTCACTTACTGCCCCATCAGCTGTAGCGTTTGGCTTGGGGGCCAGTTACTACTTAGCCCTCTCTGAGTGACCTTATGATAAACTCTTGACTGCTCTGAATCTGCATTTGTTTATTATGAAGTTGTGTCTTATAAAAATACAACCAAATTACAGAAATTTTAGTTTAGAAGAGAGAAAATTGTTACTTGTCCAGAATCCTACTATTTGACACAACCAGTGTAACTTTCCTCCTAGACGCCCCTTGTTTTTGGTTTATTACAGCTTGATCTGCCAAGAACCCTGTGAATGCCAAAGAGCATCTTGTTCCTGGACCATTTTCCCCTGGTTCCACTGGCCAAAAACAAATGTAGTACTTCTGCCATGTCTGAGAGCTGGAGCCTGGGAATATTTTCCTGGAATGTTATCCTGAAACATACCAAACCCACAAGTAGGATTGGCGACTCTTCCACACCGTGTACTAGACACTTCAGCATCCCTACTCTTGTCATGCATTTACTCGTCTGAGGGGCGGGGGATAAGCATGGACGAAGTGCTGACCTCAAGTCCCTGGACTGTTAATTAGCTGTGACCTGAGATTTGCCACTCCTCCTCTTTGTCCCTTGTTTTCCTCAACTGTTAAGTGGGAATAAGAAGGCAATATAAACATCTTACGATCCAGGAGGATCAAATAAGAAAATGTACAGATAAGCTGAAACTATTTTTGACTAGTGGACGTGTGTCTAGAGAAAGAAAATAGCCTGTATCCAACAAGGTATGTCTGAATCTCATAGGTAGGGGCACAGGTGCCCCCTGGACACCTGAGAACATCTTTAGGACCAGGACCACCTATATTCACTTGCTCTTTGCCCAGTCAGCAAACTTGCTTTCCCAGCCCATGTCCTGGGCTCTGGGGAACAAATGACTCAGGTCTGATCACCGAGGGGCTTACACCTGGGGAGAGGTGAGGAGCTTTGGGAATAGCATCTGAACCACATTGCATCTGCCAGGAGTGGGAAATGACTGAGGAGCAGTGAGAACTAGAACAGGGACTTTTCCAGGAGTCGAGTCCTTTCTCCCCTTCAGGCTCAGGAAGGCCCAAGATGGGTCAAAGCAGAGGAGGCCATACTCATACCACAGAACAGCCCCAGGGAAGAACTGTGTTACCTTTGAAGCCCAGAGCCTTGGGGGAGGAAAAGTATCACAGGTAGGCTAACTCCTTCCCCTGAAGACATCTGGCCAAGGTTTCGAAGGAACCTAGAACTGGGCCTCCAGAAAGCCAGGCCAGCCTCTCTATGTACAACCTGAGTCCAATTTATTTGAAGAGGGAGTCAGAGGCCTGAGCTTTTAATCCTAGCTCTGCTGTGTGACCGTATGCAAGGCCCTGCCCATCTCTGGGCTTCAGTCTGTGTACACAGCAATAGCAAAGACTGTTCCAGTTTTGGCATTAGGGACAAACTCAGGCTGGCAGCCTGCCCAAGTTTCGGCATACTGAAAGCCTAAAGAATACTGAGTACTAAAAATCTGAATGCTCAGCATTGAGAGCTTGGAGAGGTTTCAGTAGCAGGGTTCGGTCCCTGTCCCCTCTGCTGAAGGGGGTGCAGCTTCCCAGCTGGCATTCCCTCAGCCTTTGTCACCCCCTCTTCATACCTGCCTCAGGCGTGTCTGGTCTTCTGAACTCTCTCCTCCAGAAAGCTTTTCCTCCAAGCAAGTTAAGGTGTGCATGTGCTCCCTGAGGTGAGCCAATTATACCCATGTCAGATCTGCCCCATGAAGAAAGAGGCTTAAAGGAATAGAGGTATTGCTGTCCAAGAATCAAGTCAAATCATTTCCTGAACGCCTGTTAGGAGTTACCCAAGCAGCCTTCACTACAGTTCTGAGGTACTTCCCCCGGCAATGGCGTAGCTGTTAATAGCCCACCAGGATTTATGTTCACCTCACTCCTGCGGCCATACATGTCCATCATTTCAAGGGATACTAACCCTCCAGGCTCAGGCCTGGGTGCCCAGGGCCCAGAATGGAGAAGAGAAGCAGGGAGGGATTTAGATTAGACCCACCATTCTGGGTGGTGGGTGGGTAGGTGGGAGGAAATAAAAAATACAGATAATCCAGCTGTGTAACCTTGTATCACTTAAGCTCTCTGAGCCTCAGTTTTCTCATTTGTGAAGGAGACACCTACACAAGGTGGTTGGGAGGAACAAGTGAAAAGCTGCATGAAAAGCACAGGGCCTGACACATAAGCACTCAGAAATGGTGACAACTGGAAGAAACACTGTCTTTCCAGCCATAGATCCCAGAGGGTTGAGAAATTGGCCTGGGCAGAGAGTCGGCTGCTGGCGACTCCTGGTGGCCACTGGATGAGCCAGGGTATGAAGGTGGCTGCCTTGGGGAGAGACTTCCAAGTCTTAGATTTGAAGGACACTGGACTCCTGAATCCTTGAGTAAGGAAATTTAGCCATTTAAGGCTTTTTTCCCTGAGGCTTTTTCTGTGCCAAACCTGATTCCAGGGGATATTCTGTTCCCATCACGGCCTCTTTCAAGAGCTCCCTGACTAAAATTGGGAGGTAGACACAAAACAAGAACCAGGAGCCTCCCGGCCAGTATGGTAGGGGAGGGAAGGTTCCCAATGAGGGGACCCTGAAGGACATATTTGAACTGGGGTCTAAGAGGGAAGACTATGCTGGATACATTCAGAATAGCCAAGAAATGGAACTGCAGCTGAGGCCAGCAGGGTCACATCCTAAGGACTTTGAATTTCATGCCCAGGGGTTTCTCTGCCAACAACAGGGGAATTTTCAAGAGTTGTTTATGTAACTAACACCTCAAAGTCACTCGGACCATGGGCTTAGTGGGGAAACACCTTCTAGGAGGTGACCTGTAGGGGCAACAGGGTCAGAGAAGAATTGGACAGGGAAGGCCCAGGCCTTACATCAGAGAAGGTGCCCAGGACGTGGCTGAGTATGTTATTAGCGCTCAAGACAGTGAGCAGGGCCAAGGGCGGTGACAAATCTGGGAGTCGGCAGAGTACAGATTCGGGTATTAACACTCTTTGGCATATGCCAGGAGCTTTAGAAGCATTAATGCATTGAATCCTCACAACAATGGAGAGTATTATTAACCCATTTTGCAGGAAAGAAAACTAAGGCATAAAGACATCCACTTGCTCAGAATCATCCTGCTACTGAATAGTCGGGCTGATTCAAACCCGAACCATCTGGTTAGAGTTCAGGCTCTAAGCTCTCTATGCCCATCCTAGGAATGATTTCCAAAGCCCTGGGACTGACAGAGATCCCCAAGGAAGACTATAAAGGGGTATAGTCGTAAAGAAAAGAGGTGAGAGTTCCGTAGTAAAGTCTTTGAATCTCAGCCACGGTCAGCCCCGTGGCTCAGAGACGGAGGTGCCCTCTGCTGCCCGGTGAATGACACAGGCCTACATGGTGACCCCTCCCAAGCCTGTGCTGCTGCAAGAAGTAGGGGGTCCAGGTTCCAACCTCTCTGGTCTGCCTTGTACCCCAATCTATAGATTAAATTTGGTGCCCTTTTAAGTGAATCCCAGGACCGGTCCACAGCTGCCCTCCACAAAGCACGCACACACAAGCCGCTCCCGCCCACTCCACACTGCACCCCTGGAGCGTGACCCTGACCCCAGTCTAAAGGCAGGCCTGGTGGACCCAGCACTTGACATCATTCTCTGGTTTGCTAGAACATTTTCCACAGGATCCTTTTGGGCTACATCGACTTCACCCTCCTCGGAATTTCCAGGGCCCCGCCTCAGCCTGTCTACATCGGGTGTGAAGCAGGAGGGTGTTGGTTTGGCCTCAAAGCCCACTTGGACCTGATGGGTCCAAGAGCTGCTGCCCTTTGCTGCCTCCAGGTCTTTATTCAGCCGCCTCCTACATTAGACGTGAACAGCACACGGGCCTGGCCACTTCTCCCCTGCCCCACCAGGGGACCACCAATCCCAAAGCCTCTCTGACTCCTGCATACTGCAAGGAGGTAAGCAGACACCAGTTCAGTTGCAATTTTTTTCCCACTTTGGGGAAAGTGAGAAGACAGAAATAGAAAAAACACAACAATATTTGGTTTTTATATAGACAGGCTAGGTCCTGCCAGGCCTTCTTCCCATTAAATGCCCTGAGGTCACACCCACACACACTCCCACCACACCCCCAGCCCTGGACCCCTGGAGCCTGTGGAACAGGGCAAAGTTCTCCTCTGGCTTCAGGCTTCACTCTGGCGCTCCAGCCCAGGCAGGGGGTCGTGATACTAATGCCAGAGCACAACCTTCCGGGCCTGGTCCACGCTCACCACATGGTTCCCAGCGCAGCACCAGGCCACAGCGTTGATGGCAGTGCTGAGGAGAGAGGTAGGCTTCAGGGGGCATCAGGAACTGGGCCTACAGCCTGGCTCTGCCTCTCATTGTAGACCTGGAAGGTCTGAGGCCCTCCCTGTACCCATTTTTTCACCTGCAAAATGGGCTCTTGGGGGCTGTGGTTCCCATTCAAAGCAATGGGAAGGCACCTGGTGAACAGTGAAGGGCTGGAGGGTGGGTAGGGTAGATGTGGGGACAAGGCCTGGGGACCCCAAAGTCCCAAGTTTGTCAGAACCTCAAATCAGTTTAGCAGGACTGGGAGGGCAGGGAAGCAGGTGATGGCAGTGCTCACCAGTGGGGTCCTTGAAGTCTACTCTCCAGTTTCCCTGTGTCTACATCCCAGATGTAGAGGGCTCCATCCCCGGAACCTGCCAGTGCATAGTGTCTGTCTGGGCTGCGGTGGCCAGGGCAGAACAAGAGAAGGAAGATCAGAGGTGAAGAGAGACACACACACATACACATAGGGTCAGGGCACACTTGGGCTCTCACAGACACACCTGAACACAGCTTTAGTCCAGTCAGAACTGCACCTGAAGCCATCAGCCCTGGCGACAGACAGGGTCAAGGTCAGAACAGAGGTGGCTGCCAGTCCCTGCCCTCAGCCTCACGACCTTCCTCTCTCCATCAAAGGGCTATGCATCTCAGCAGGGCCTGGTTCAGAGGGGCCTCCACGGTAGGCCACCCGCTGACAGGCCCCCGAGAGCCTTCTACAGGGGACAAGAGGTCCACATGATCCAGTCAAGCCCTAGGTCAGTGGGCACAGGGTGGGTACCTGAACACCTGGCGGATATTGCTGACACGCAGATCAATGACCTTGAGTGTGTTGTCTCGGGAACAGCTGAGCAGATGGAGCTGATCTTGGCTGAGGCTCAGGGAGGTGACCCGGCCCTGCACAGGGATTACCTGAGTGCAGCAAGGCCCCCTGAGGAGCAGAGACAGAGATGACACCAGCCCTCTCAACAGGGCTGCTCCTGATAGGTTAACAAGGTCCAAAGGTGCCCGACTCTGACCTCTGAGGCACAGGCAAAGACTAATCTCCTGTGGCAGCCAGCCCTCCAGCAGGAACCTGGGCAGCCTTTGTCTAGAAGTGGAACCCATGAAACTCTCAGGTCACAAAAATAAGTGCCAGAGGGAAAACAATGAAAGTCTAAGTGTGTGAAAGAGACAAAAGAGTTTCAAACAGTGGTCACTGCAGACCAGTAAGGAGAACCTGAGGCAGCCCTAATGTAGCACCAGCAGAAGCTCTTATACATTCAAGTCCCATGTCAGGCTCTGAGATTTAAAAAATAACTACATTTTTTGTCCCTTTTAAACTAAAAGTGGTAACTAAATGGAAAAGGGGGCTTTTCTGTGTGGGTGGGCAGGCCAGAGTCCAGTGGTTGGACTGAGATCCACTAAGAAGGTGCTACAGCTCCTGGGGAGCAGATGGGCCTTCAAGATGTGAAGCCCAGCACAGAGAGGCCACCAGCCGGCAGTGCCAGCCCCACGGCCTCACTTACCCAAGGTCCCCTCACCTGCCATGGCCAGAAAAAGGAAAAGGAAATATGGGAGCCGCATCCCCCCACCTCCACCACCCCACCCACAGCCCAGGCCTGTTACCTGCTATCCCAGAAACGAATCTTCTGGTCACTATGGCCACTAATGATGATATGGTCCCCACACACCACGTCGTTACAGTAGGAAAGGACATTGATGGTCCTTGAGCCTGAAGACCAAGGAGCAGAGAAGGGTAATCAGGAGCCAACCTAATGGACATCTGGAGAAGCAATGCCCAGAAAGCACGCAGGGCCAGAGCCCCCACACACACTAAAGGCCAGGTCTCCTGTTTCCCAGTTCCAAGCCTCAGGTCACCAAGAAACTAGGCAGAAGGCATCAATGAGGGAACAAAAGAGAGGGTCTCAGAGCCACTTCCAGAGAGCAGGCCGAGGTCCCTCATGGTCCAGCCTGGGGTCTCCAGTCGGTGGGGAGGGGAGGTAGGGTCTGGGCCTCACAGTAGGCGCGGCCGAGGTCCCACTCTTTCACCGTCCGATCTCGGCTCCCAGTGACCGCCTGGTGCCTCGTTAACTTGAATTTGGCAGCTGTCACCTTGTCTGTGTGTCCAGATAGTGTCTCCTGCCCCCAACCCAGGTATGGATCAAGGACATAGCCAAGAGCCCAGCATACCCTCCCCTCCAGACCCAAGGCATCACCCCTGACTCCCACAACACCTCCCCAGTTGGGTCTCACCTTGGACTGTGCCTCCCCCACTTTCCATAGTTGGGCAGCCTGATTGTAAGTAGCTGCTAATACCTGGGAGCCCTGGAGAGACAGGAGTGGAAGAGAGATATTGTAGCTCTGGCCTGGCTAGAGACAACATCCCTCAGGCTGGAGAGCTGGGGCAGGGGTTGCCTTGGAGCTTCCCACAGCTCAGGCTACACAGGCAGGCCAAGAAGCCTCTGAGCTCAGGGAGGAATATTTGTGTCGGAACCCAAGGGCCTGGTTCTAGGACACCCATTAAGTTCCCTCAGGTCCAGAGGCCCCACCAGCCCAGGGAAGAAACTGAGAGGAAGGGTATCCCATGCCACTGGGGCAAAGTCCCCTCACTGAAGGGTCGAAGTCCACACTAGTGATGCTGCCACCAGCTCCTTCGAGGGTCTGGTTGGCCTCCAGGCGACCTGGGGGGATCAGAGGAAGACAGAGGTGAAATGAGATCACTAACCTCATGATAAGGAGGGGCTGGGACTGGGGGTAGGAAGATCAGTCTCTCCCAAGTTAGAGGACAGAACTGCTGGGTCTGTTCTGAGTCTGGACTAGCTGTAACTCCCAGAACTTTCAGCAGGGGGCCCCAAATGACAGCTGGTCATCTCACAGGGCTGGAGTGGGCCAGAGAGACGGGATACACACAGGTCACACCCCAAGCCATGGCCAGGCCAGCTGGAGACTCATCTCCTCTAGGAGGCCTCCAGGAGCCAACGCTGACTCCCAACATGCCCCCTCTACAGCTAACATTTGTCTCCTAACATCCATTGAGTTCTGAGAGCTCAAGTGATGGATACTACCTTTGGAGATGGCCTAATGATCCCAGTGACCTGCTCAAAAGCCTGTCCCTACCGAACCTCACATAGGGGACCCACACTATAGGATCCCCAGCTGCCCCCAACATGAACTACCTTAGCTCAGTCCTCCCTATGCTGCAGGTCTGGACCCTAGGAGCTAGAGGCTCCATCCTTCAGGGCAGTGTGCCCAGAACTCGTGAAGGGGTCAGCTGGCCACAAGATTGTTCCAGGTGAGGAAACACAAGGACACACAAGACCTCTTCCCACTAAGGAGCAAACCAAGAGTGGGGTCTGGAGCAAAAGCAGTGGGCTGGCCTGTGAGGGAGGCATCCTCACCACCCACGATGTTCCAGAGGTGGATGAGGCAGTCAGCTCCTCCAGTGGCCAGGAGGCTGCTGTTGGGGCCAAAACGGACAGCATTGACCTCAGAGAGGTGGGCATCCTGTAGGGGGTGAAAGGGAGATTGGTATCCTGGTCCTCACCTCCCCCCACACATACACAAACACCCTTTGAACATACGCACAGGCTCTCACACACATACACGCACATACTGGGTCTCTGTCCAAACCGTGACTTACAAACCCATCCCTGCCAGGCCTCATCACCTCTGCCTGAACCCCTGTCACAGCCTCCCCCTATATTGCCCCCACACTCCCCTGCTTGGTCTCCCGGCCTCCCATCTCTCCCTCTCAGTCCATCCCCCCATTATAAAATGCTGAGTGGATCCCACCACAAGTGCAGAAGCAAACTCCTGCTCCTGCTAAACCCAGCCTGTTTCCCAGACTCCCCTGGACCACCCTGGGGCCTGCATCCCACTCCATGCATGTGGCCCAGCTCCTCTCTTACCAGCACATCCTGGGCCCAAGTAGGAAGCCGGGCAGCCACACACACAGGGATGCTCTGGTATCGTTGCTCGGGGGCTCCCCCAACTGAGTGGACTCGCCTCTTCTTAAAACTGGGGTGAGAGGTTTAGGAGGACATTCAGCAAGGACTTCTAACATGGGAGCCCTTAAGCTCCTCTGAGGCAAACAAAGAAGCAGACAAGGCAGGCAAAGAACACGGCCCAGAAGTGCAGCAACTGTGCCCCCCAACCCTGCCTCTGACCCTAGTAGCCAGTGTGGTGATGGGAGGGGTACTGAGACAGGGCAAGGGTGGAATATCCAGAGAAAACTCAGGGGTGGGGTTTCAATCCTGGTCTTGCTATCCTGGCTTGATGGTGAATAATTCCCTAATGCTTCTGAGCCTTTTTCCCAAATGAGTGGTAGTTCCTGTCCGGCCTGAGGCTGGAGTCGGTCCCCTTTAACGACTTTAGATGAGGGCCTGAAATAGAGCCAGACGGGCTGGGAAGGAGACCACGTACCCAGCTCCTGCCTCGAGACTCAGCAGCAACTTCACACAGACAACTGGGTGACATATGGATGGACAGAAGCTCACACACAGACCAATCCTGGGTCCTGGGAACCTGACACAGAGCTTCACACACAGGGGGGTACACACACACTTACTCCAGAAGCCCCTTCATCACATCCACACAGCGGGACAGCGTCAGGGAGGTGGCAGAGGCAGACCTGGGGCAGAATCAAGAGATGTGCTATGGCACTGGCAGTACACTCTGTACCAGAGACCCTGAGGCTCAAAGCCTCAAGTCCTAGTCAAGAACTTGGTTCCTCCAAGACAAGGACAGTAGGATGACCCAGAGCAGTCCCAGCAAAGTGGTGGCACAAGAGATTTGGCAATGAAATCTCCCAAAGTTTCCACCACAATGGTAAAAGCTATCTCACCACCCAGAGTGCCCCAACAAAAATTGCTGGGAGGCTGACCCGGGGCCTGTGGGAGGAGAGGCGTAAAGCTAGCCCCCAAGACTGGTAGAGCACAAGGCTAGGGGCGAGGGTGTGGGAAAACCTATACCTGCAGAGTGACCTCAAAAATGCTCATGTGTCCTGGAATGCCGTGACCCACTAGAACAGCCGAGGAGTTTGGGGACCAGCATCTGGTGCCCCTCCCCTAGGTTCCTTCACTGGACACTAGCTACTTACCAGGAAAGGCTGAAGAGACAAAGCCTTCAGGCAGTGCGATGTGATGGAAAGGGGGCAGCCTTATTGCCAGACAAGTCAATAACTGGGAGAGATCAAGAGGAGGGATCCCCAAGAACTGGAGGTCCATTCCAATACCACCCATGTGAATTCACATCTACACATGCTTTTATATATTCACACTCAGGTAAGCTCACCCAGCTCGTACAGAAATGTACTCTCATGGCCCTGCGTTTGCACCGGCTTGCTCATCTATGGGCACACATCCATGCCTGAACAGCTGAGCCCCGGGCCTTGCCTACATGTCCCTCTTGGTGACCCCCTTTCACCAGCCTGACACCCCACCCCCAGGGCTCTGGTGCCAGGGAAAAGAAAAAGGTGAGGACAAGGATCGGGATTCCAGAGCTCTAAGCATTGGTTGGAAGACCTGTTCTGAGAGACATGAGCCGTGTATCCCAGTGTTTCCCAAGGTCCCTCCTAACCCAAGAGCTGGATCCTGAAGAAAGACTCTGCAGTGGGGCCCAGCTCAGAGCTCTGGACAGTTCTCACCTGAAGGACCTGGAGCACTTTTCACCAGCTTCACTCTCCTGGGACGCTGGTTTTGCAGGCAGGGCGAGGACCTCGGCCTCTGACCCCTCCTTGATCCCATCACCTAGGGTGTTCGTACTCCTGGGAGAGGGGAAACCGCTCAGGAGGGCCTGGGGGCCAGCACAGCCTCCCTGCCCCGGCACCCAGCGCAGGGAAGATGTGCAGGCTCTGCCGCCCGTGTTCTGTGGGCTCGGTCTGCATGGCGCCTTGGCACGGCGGCTGCGCAAGAGTGGGGTTGGGCACGCACGTGGCCGGGGGCATGTGCAGGTGGGGCGCGGGTACAACGGTACAGAAGAGGGTGCTGGGAGCACTTGAGCAAACTCGGGAGCGGAGCCTCGAGCGGGCAGGCCCAGTCTTACTCGCTGATGCTCACTGTCCGCTTGGCAGCCTTCTCCAGCTCCTGGGACACCCGCGCCTGCGTGGCCCTGGAGAGGAAAAGGTGTCCTCACAGCAGGAAGCGGCACCAAAACCGCGCGCAGGACCTGGGTCACCGCCGCCTTCCTGCGGGGCGGAGGCGCACCCCTCCTTAGGAGAGGCGCTGGGCGCCGGGGCCTAGAGGGGGCGGGGGAAGTGCTTCCCAAAGGGGGCGCCACCGCAACCATCCCCAGGGGCGGGGCCCCTCACCCACACCCTCACCCACACCCTCACCTTCACCCTCACCCTCACCTTCACCCTCACCTCTCGCGACGCTCGTTGCGCAGGTTGCGCTCCGCGGCGGCGCGCGCCTTGCGCTGCACGAGCCGCTCCAGCAGGTCGCGCGCCTCCTCCTGCAGCCGGCGCAGCGCGGCCTCCCGGAGCGCGGCGAGCGCGCGCAGCTCCTCATAGGCCGCCCGCCGCGCCGCGTTCCGGGCCTGCTGCGCCGCCACCTGCTCCGCTCGCTGCGCCCGCGCCTCTCCCAGGTGCGCCACCCGCGCCTCCAGAGCCGCCAGCCTGGAGGGGAGCGTCCCTGTCACCGTCCAGCGGGAGCCGGTCTCGGACTCGCCGACGGCCTCGCGGCCAGGCCGGGCCTCCCAGACCGACCATGTGGGAAACCCTCGACCCGGCGGTCCTCCCCACCCAGGCGTGGCCTGCAAGCTCCCCGAGGTGGGCGCCGGCCCTCTCGCGCCTCACCTGCTCTGTCGCTCCTTCAGCACCGATTCCAGGGCCTCCAGGGCCGAGCTCTTCTCCACCACCTGGTAGGCCATCTGGGGGCGTCAGGGGCCGGACAGGTGGGGACAGGTGGGCGTGAGCGCCTCCACGGGGCTCACGCCGCGCCTCCAGCCCCTCCAGGGCAGGGGAGATGGTGGGGCAGGGTCTGCCACCCCGCCCACCCCCTTCGCTGCAGAGAGCTGAGGCTCAGACAGGTGTAGGGTCGTGCGTGGAGAGATGCATGTGGGACAATACTGAGGCTCTGAAGTCTAAGGGCTGAGTTTCCAGCCCAGCAGTGCCATTTATATTCTGGGGCCCAGGGTAGTCATTTAACCTCTACCTTCTCACCTGTAACCTGGGGGCGGGCGTGCTTACCTCACAGAGTAGTACAAATTTATTGTGAGGGAGAGTATTTCCAATAATGGCAAACGTTTATGGCACACTTCTGTGGGCTATGCCTGTTCTGAACACTGCACCTAGGAACTCTTTTGAATCCCCATACCACCGTGAGGTAGGCACTGCTGCCTTCCCTCATTTTACACCTTCTCATGTGGGCCTGGTGAGAGGCAGATCAAGAACACTGGCGCAAAGAGGTTAAGTGACTTGCCCAGTTAGGCAGTGCAGATATTTGAGCCCAGGCCACCACCTAACATTGTGCTCCAAGGGAGTGGGGGTAGGAGGGGGTAAAAGCACAGTATGCACGGTGTAAAGGGTGAGTGGACAGGAAGGATTCGAGGAATGTGGGTTCTGTTCCCCGCCTCCCCAAGCATGGATCCCAACATGCAACAAGGAACCTCACACCCAGGCACACAGGAATGGACGGTGGGAACACAGGGTCCAGGCTGAATACTGGAACTGATCCCAGGCCAAGAATGGGGGTGAGGGGCATCTTATCCATACCTCAACTTCACTCAGCAGGACTTCAACCAAGAGTCAAGTGCTGGGAAAGCCACAGGGATGAAATTTAATTCACATCTTTTGGAGTCCAGGGGTCTCTGGGGATGGATAGACCCCAGCAAAGCAGTTCCCACCACTGTGGCAAAGAGGAACTGAGGAACTGACCAAGCCTAGGGACTCCTGTTGCTAACCTGTCCCTGTGACCTTTCTCATGTGGGCCTGGTGGGGGGCAGGTGGAGGGTCCCTGTGTGGCCGGCCTGGGGAGGGATGCGCGTGCAGGGCAGGGAGCCTGCTCTCACAGTGGCCCAACTATAACGTTAGTAATTCCTTTCACCTCTGAGCAGTCAGACCACCCGCTTCCACTTTCTCACCTGTCATTTACTTTCTTGATGTTTTGTTATTCAGTGTTTTATTTGATGCTGTTTGAAATTCAAATTATAGAGATAGAAAATAGAACAGTGGTTGCCAGGGGTGGTTTAGGGAGAGAAATGATTTTTAACAAAAAAGGGATAGCCAGAGGAATATCTTTGTGGGGAGGAAATATGCTGTGTCTTGATGGTCACACAGATCTATACACATGACAGTGACAAAGGAGTACATACATACTTTATAACAGTACAATTCACTTGTTTACAATTCACTTGTGACCAATGGGCGAAACTGGGGGAGGGGTACACAGGACCTCTCTGTACTGCCTCTGCAACTTCCTATGACTCTCTCATTATTTCAAAATAAAAGGTCAAAATAATAATGATGATAATGATACGTGCTTATTGTACTATGTGGAACAGTATTAATTAAAGTCACCCCTCATCCCCTGGCATGTCCAGTGAGAACTGGCTGGTGAATGTCTCAGGAAGTGACAGGGAGAACTGAGGGGAAGCGGTACTTAGACGTTCCCAGGCAAAGTGGATCTTGCACTCAGAGTCAAGAGTGGCAGGAAATGAACCAGGGCCTGAGAACTGGGAAGCCAGGCTCATGGGCTTTGGGAGATGCACCCCAAACTGATTATGAGCCGTGATGGTGAAAGAGGCTTTCCCTTTTTCACTGTATGGGCTTCTGTGCTCCCGAAATCTTCACAGCAAAGATGTATTTGTGTGTTGCTTGTCTTTTCTTAATGGAAATCAATTTTATTATTAAAACATATCACTCTGAGTGCTATACAGAGAATGGATGGAGGTGCCAAGGGATGAGTCATTCAGGGAAGGAATGAGGGTAACTTGGACCAGGCCGGATATGGTATCAGAAACAGAGAAGTTGACGGATTTGGAGGAAGGACCCTAACAAGCTGGTGACTAGCTGAGGATAGAGCAATGGGAGTGTCACAGGTGCTCCTCCCTGCGTTTCTCGCCCAGTGACGACTAATGCAGGGAGGGCTGGTCAACTCCATTCATCATTTAATCTACAAATAATTATTAACCCTGGCCTGTAGAGGGAGGTTTCTGGGATACAATGGAGAGAAGCCAAAGGAATCCTAGGCCTTGGGGAGCTCACAGTCCAAAAGGGGGCTCAGATGTTTGAGAATTAAATGCAACTTATATGTCAAATTGCAACCACAAGAGACACATTCCAGGAGAGGCGCTCTACACTAGCTGGCCAGATGATTTGGCATGTTGTAACTGAGTATGTGTTTACTGGCATGTCAGTCTTGTCCAGTGGATTCAAACTCCAGGGAGCCAGGTCTTGTTAACTGCTGTATCCCCCATGCCATATATAAATATATATTTGATAATATAATATATTAATAATTAATAATATATTAATATTCAATAATATTAATATATTGTCAATAATTATTTGTTGAAAGGGTAAGTCAGGATCAAGAAAGTGGGTCTTGTAGAAGGGAGTTCATATGCTGACTCCACCTCTCCAAGACTCTGTTTCCTCCTCTGCAACCATAAAGTTGTGAAAGGTAGCTGAAACAATTCTTAAGCCAGTGCCTGCCAGGATCACCTCTCAAAGTTAGCTATGTTATTACAGGGAAGATGTGCAGACTCTGCCCGCATTCTGTGGGCTCAGTCTACATGGCGGCCTTGGCACTGCGGGGAGGTGGTAAGTGTGAGTTTAGATGTGATTTCCAACAGAAGCTGAGCAAGATTCTGGAGCTCAGAAGAGAAGGCTGGACTAGAGAGGGTCTGAAAGTGAAACTTCTCAAGCGCAAGTGGTGAAACAGAAGCCAGCAGACACCATGGGGTGTGTGTGGGGGGGAGACAGCAATGTCAGGTGGTGGTAGCACACCCTGCCTCGGAAGTGGAACAGTTTATTCTTTCCATTTGCAAATGTTTATCGAGCATCAGCCTGGGGGGGACCAGGCTGGACCACTGGAAGGGAAAATGGGCTGCTCCCCCCCCACACACACACACACTTGTTCCTGATCTCTCACCTCACCTCCAGCTGCAGTTAGAGCCCACTTCATCCTGGGCTGCAGAGCCAAGCTATAAAGCACCCTGAACCTGTGCAGCCTCAAAGCATTGTGCTTGGGGAAGTCCCTCATGTGTGGACTCCCTTGGGCCACATCCCCTGCAAAGTCCTGGATCCTGATTCCATCCCATTTTTCTCAGACCCCAGTCCAGCCTACCTCACCGCACACCAGACGAAGCCCCTCCTCTTCTTCTTGCCATTTTGCCTTCACAGTGGTTGGTGATGGGACTTGGGCTGAGTCAAATCCAAACTCCTCCCTGCCAAGTAATCAGAGAGTTGTACTCGTCCCTCCAAGCCCCCAGTGCCTCAAGGAGCTCCAGGGGTGCACAAGAAAAGTGTGAAACAAGAGCCATAAATTTTCTAAATTTGGAAGCCAGCAAGCAAGTAGAGATGGCAAGTCTCCAGAAGCTGCCCAGGAGTCCTCAGCTCTAGGGACCTCCCATGCCACGGATTCCCTGGTCCAATCCACCACTGGTTCTTATTTTCACTCCAGCTTTAGGACAGATTGCAAGACCTTTACTGTAGGCATCAGGTAAGGCCTTGGGAGACAGAGAGGAAGGGAAAAGACAAGTCTGGGGGTGGGAGGGGAAGGAGATGGGACAAATGCAAGGATAGACTGAGAAGAGTAAGGAAGCAGGGCATTCTGAGCAGCTGGACTGGGGAAAGGCCCAAGAGCCCTCCTGCTCCCTTCCCTGGGCAGAGCCAGAGGCTGAAAAGACGCCAGGGAAATAATGAGCCCAGCATAGACAGTGGGGGCAGGGCCCAAACACAGACAACCCATTGTGACCACGAACACACATACACTCACCAGGGGCCCTGGTGAGTAGTGACATCGCTTGGCTCTGGCTGGAGTTTCTCTGAGACCCTGGTCAGCAGCTCAGCCTTCTCTAGGAGACGATTATCTAGGGGTGCAAGAAAGTGAGCCTGGGGCAAAGACAGACACTTCTTTTTTTTTTTTTTTTTTTTTTTTTTTTGAGAGGGCAGACAGGTGACCAGCAACACCCCAGGTTGAGACTAAACTTCCTACAGAATTGAATAATGTGCAGTAGGAAAGGGGAAGGGAAAAGGGCAGAAACACTTTTTTTAAATGAAAGAAGCATCATCAACTAAGCTTTGGAGACGTCAAAATTGCAACCCACTTTCCTCTCTCACTGGAGGATGACTGCTTTTGATGAGCTTCCCTGAAGTGCTCGTTGCTCTGGGTCAGTGTGACACCCTCCCTCTGATGATGGAAGGGGCAGAGGGAAGAAACCAGACAGGAGACACGACTGCCAGGGCCTGGCCTGAAAGACAGAGACTTTCAATCAGATTCCTCCCAGATGAGTTACTCCTCTGGCTGGGAGGGCTGCAGGAGCCCAGGGATGCAGAATGGAGAAGCTACCTTCAGGCTGGGCTCTTCCCCTTGCCTGAGGGGTGTTTGTATAGCTGGCACAACTTGGTCACAGCACCAGCCCCCAGGTAGGCCCTTCAAGAAGAACTGCTCTACCAGGGACAGAGGGCAACCACTGCTAGGGAAGGAGATGGTTGATCAGTGGCCAGTGAGGGTCCTACCAGAAGGAAGGAAGGGGCCAGGGATTGATTCATCCCTGTCCCAAGACAGGGCCTGGCCACAAAGGATGAAGAAACAAATCAGCTCCACCTGCCTGTGGCCTTTGTCATATTACTTACCCTCCAGGAGTTCTAGCTTTTTGGACTAAATAGTTATTCTGATGTCCCAAAGTTTCTGTTCTTTCCAATCCAGAACAAAAGGTCTCTTGAGTTTGACAGAAAGCCTCTAGAAACTGCTAGAGTTTGGTAGTTTCTGCAACAGACCCGTAACACACCTCCTTCCCCTACCCATAGTCACTTCCTCTTTCCAGGGTACAGTGGAGGTTATTAGCACAGGCCCAGTTCCTTTTCCTCACCTAGACCCCTGTCTGCAACCTCAGCTGAGGTCCCTAACCTAGTTCTCTCACAAGGGCACTGCAGAGGTACCCCCAGCAAATATAAAGAAGGTGCCATTTTGTGAATTTTCAGGTGAGAAATCTGAGGCTTGAGGATATGTCCTGCTGAAGACCACAGAGAGGACTAAACTGTCAACTGTGATTTCAGCCTTGCAGGGTCTCTCTGATCTCAGATTTGCAGCTCTTTGGGAGTGGGGGTGACTCCTCCTTCTAGATGAAATGCTCCATAGCCCCTCAGAGCATTGGGCAGGGCATCTGGCCTAATAACCCTACAGGGAGAGAACCAGCAGCCTGGGAAGTTGCAGGGAAATCTCCCAGGATAGGAGCAGCAATGCAGTTGGGGGTCAGGGAAGAGAAGTGGTCCGCAGGGAGGTTCAGGTGGAGTGATTAAACTGCAGCCAAGATTAGGCCAGAGCTGAAGGGATTCTGGTTAGACTTTCAACCCAGATATACAATCTCCGCTGACAGGGAGCACTGCACATGTTCACCTGTTTATTCCCTGCTGGAACTACTGTATCAGTTTCTGACCAGCTCCCCAGAAACTATTCTAGGAGAATCTGACTCTCCCGGCTAAGCTAAGTACTCCTAGTATGCACCCCTAAGCCCCTGCTTTTTCCTCATGCTGGAGTTGGCTGGGCTCAGAGATGCTCCAAAAACCTGAGCCAGGATCACCATCAGGCAAAGCCAGAGGCTGCATTTCCTCCCTGAAGAACTGGGGTTTCATTGATTGCCTCGACTGTCCAGAGGAGCTGCTCTAGACAGTCCCGTGTTTCTTCGCTGGACTGTGGGGACCAAATGGACTGACCTGGCCCTATTCTGGGGACCGCCTGGAAGAGGGAAACACAAAAGACCCTACAAATCCACCACTCCCAGACAAGACCCGGCCTAAGAAGCCCAGCCAGCGAGAGGCAGGGCCAGGCCCTGCGGGGAAGGAGTGGAGAGGCGCGGGGACCGAGCTCCTCCCTGGAAGCAGCTCCTAGCGGCGCCTGGGTCGGGAAGGGCAGGAACGCGGGCTACTGGGCGGTGGGGCGGAACAGACAAGTGGTTCTGCAGGCCCAAGGCCCGGAGGCGACCCTGCGTTGGCGCACTTGGGCCAGAACCCTCGAAGTCCGAGGCGTCAGACCAGGCCCCTCCCCGCGCCCCCACCCCC
The DNA here is from genome assembly GCF_014898055.3 of Talpa occidentalis. Lineage (NCBI taxonomy): Eukaryota > Metazoa > Chordata > Mammalia > Eulipotyphla > Talpidae > Talpa > Talpa occidentalis. Next base: position 38,270,132 of record NW_023603184.1, on the reverse strand, counting down.
CGCGCCCCTGCTAACTAGGGCGCACTCACAGGCCGGCACCAGCTCCAGGAAGAGCGCCTTTTGCGCGCGGTCCCGCTGGCGCAGCTGCCGCACGATGTGGCGCTTCCAGGGCGCGGCGGGGGCGTCGTCGGCGCGGGGCCCCGCCATGGCCGCCGTCCCCGGCCCGCGCCGCGCCGGGTCGGGGCAGCGGGAGGCGCGGCCGGGCGGGGCGCGGCCTCGGGGAGACTCCGTGACGTCCTGGGCGGGCGGGAGCGGGGAATCCCCGGGTTGCACCAAGCGCGTTCTCGGAGGGGGGACTTGAACGCACCGGGGGACAGAAACCGCTCCAGGGTGGAGACCACCCGGACCCCGCCCACGCCTCTCACCCGTGCGGGGTCTCCTGTGCGGCCCGGGGCTTAAGCCGGGGTGGAGGCCGGAGCCCCCGGGATGGCCGCCCCCGCGCCTCTTGGCGCGTTCCTCAGGCGGGACCTCCAGGGCGACGGTCGCAGCCTCTCGGTTCCCGGCGCGAGCGCAGCGGGGCCGGCGCCCGTGCACGGCCCGCCCCGGGCCAGGCTCTGTCTGCGGGGCCTGCAGCTCGCGCACGCCGGGCGCTGCCTCAAGGCGCTGCAGATCTGTGAGGGCACCGCCAAGTAAGAGAGCTCTGAGGAAGAAGGGGCTGCAGGGCAGGGATGGTGCTTTCCGTGGTGGCAAAAGCCGGATGAAGAATTGGCCCGGAGGAGGTAGTTTTACAGGTAGCGGAGAACAGGTGAAGAGGTTTAGTAACATAAAAAGTCAGTTAAATAAAAATTCCTGTTGGATTCCGGCCTGGAAGAACAGCAGACAGGTTTGGGGAGCAAAGTTTAGGGCCCCATTCGTAGCAGAAAAAGTTAGGTTCCTGAGAGTTAAGAGTACAGCTGATTTCATCTAGCGAAACACTTGCCCAAAAGAAAGAGGCTTCCCTGAGGTTGCTCAGGTTGAGCTGTCCAGCATCCTGGCACCCCAACTGGCACCTCAGACCTCAGAGGTTCAGTCTATTTGGGTTGCCTCTGGAGGAGCAGCATCTGTTACAGGTATAGTTGGCCGTGAATCAGTGGGCCCAGCCTAGCCCTGGACACGCTGTTCCCGGCAGACCCCAGCAGGCCCTGCTGTAGATGAGTGAATGTGGACTTGTCTATGCCCAAGAAGCGATTGAAACTAGACCCTGTTGGGTGGCTACACAAACCCGAACGTGACAGCTCTGTTGAGATGCAAGTGGGTTCCGTCCTCCACATCATTGTCTTTGACCCTCATGTCCTTGGTTCATGCTGTGTCTACTGTTTGCAACACCTTCCCCTCTTAGTTCCTCTGACTCCTCCTCATGGGTCATCTCCTCCAGGAAAGCCCTTCCACTGAGTTAAGTCTTCTCTGACCTCAGCCCCAGCCCCAGCCTAGCCTGTCTGTCGAAGGAGTAATAGGTGGAACATTTACCAGAAGGTGTGCCCAGAGGGCACAATTGGCTATAGTAATGAATTCCCTTCAGCACTGGCTGACTCAGTTGCCTGGGTACACCACCAAAGTTGCTGGAACTTTGGTGGTGGTATACCTTTTTTTTTTTTTTTAAAGATTTATTTATTTATGCATACAAGAGCTGGGGTACAGACCAGAGATGCAGGGGGTGAGAGGATTCATCAGAAACAGAGTGGGGAGGGGCCTCCCCGGTGGCGCAGCGGTTGAGCGCTGGGTTGCGAAGCTGCCCGCAGCCTCTGCAGCGCCAGTTCGATCCCCGGCTGCTCCCCGGCCACCAGAGGAGGGTCCCACATGGCTCGCAGACCTCTCCTGCCGCCCGCTGCTCCCCTCAGCAGTGTACTTCGGTCCTTCTGCCTGCTCTGCTCCCCGCTCTGGCTCTGGTGAATTCTCTCACCCTCCGGTGCTTCTGACTGTACCCAGTGCTTGTATAAATAAATAAATTAATTAAAAAAAAAAAAAAAAAAAAAGAAACAGAGTGGGGAGCAGAACAGGCAGATTGACTGAAATACACTGCTGAGGGGAGCAGCAGGTGAGACAGGAGAGGTCGGTTGCGCCATGCAGGTCACCTCCCTAGCCAGGATCGAACTTTGTGCTGTAGTGGCTGCAGATAGCTTCATTGTGCTGAGTCTTAATCCCTTGCGCCACCAGGGAGGCCCCCTGGGGCTGTGTACCTTGAGGGATGTGCTAACAGGGCTCTGCCTGGGGCAAGGGGCTGAGGAGCACTTTTCTCCAGCAGAGAAATTGGAGTTTGGGATTCCTAACCCATTGTTTTTACTCACAGAACACTCCTACATATATTACAATAATTTTGTCATTTTTTAATAGTCTGTGATAAAGAAGTTATTGGCGTTGATTACAAATATTTATCTTCTATCTTTATTATCTGGCTATTTGGTTTCATGTACTACCGGGTTCAGTTCATAATGTAAGTGGCTGGCCTTGTTTTTGAACCTGTTTGAACCCAACCATAACCTTCAAGGAACTGAGCTCAATGGAGGGATCACTTAAGCAGGCAACTCTAGCTCCTAAGATGTGGCTCCTAACCTTTCTCGCCATGCCTGATAAAAGTGTCAGTGGTAGGAAGGTAACCACAATCATCCCTAATGTAGTATATATCATATGCCAGACATCATGCTAAGCATGTAACAGCACACATCAATTTAGCTACAAGAAACAGTGTGAAGGTACCATTGGTGGAAGCAGTCTAGACTCAGAGAAGTTATTTGCCAATGACTATAAGGCAGGGCCTGAACCTGCAGGTCTATGCTCTTCTTTTTTTTTTTTTTTTTTTTTTACAAGAAGACAATTTATTTTAGCAGAAAATAATTTGAAGAGTCCTGTTCACAGACGGCGACCACGGCAACCCCCCTTCCTGCAAGTGCTATCGGAGGGGATGGGGGTGACATCCTCAATCCACCCAATTTTCATTCCTGAGTGGCCAAGGGCTCTGAGGGCTGACTGTGCCCCAGGTCCAGGAGTCTTGGTCCGATTTCCTCCTGTAGCCCGTAGTTTGATGTGGAGGGCAGTGATGCCCAGTTCCTTGCACCTCTGGGCCACATCCTGGGCTGCCAACATAGCAGCATATGGCGAGGATTCATTTTGGTCAGCCTTCACCTTCATCCCACCAGTTACACAGCCGATGATTTCCATGCCAGAGAGATCAGTGGCATGCACAAAAGTGTCATTGAAGGATGCAAAGATGTGGCAGACACCAAATACGTTCTCTCCTTCAGCCGCCTGAGGTCCGAGACTGATGACCTGTTCTTCTCTCTTTCCCTTCCCCTTGCGAGGTGCCATTTCTGCACGTTTTCTCCAGACTCCGCCACCAGAAAGAGTGCTTTCCTTTTCTTTTAAACCTTGGACTGTTCCCTAGTCCTAGTTTCCTAGTACCCTTCCTGTAGAATTTTTTAGGACTGTACTGCCCCTTCTCTCATTAGACCTTCCCAATTTACTCATTCTGAAATAGGCTCTAACTCACTCAGTATCTAGAGTATGCTCTAGTTTCTCTTCCTTTCAGAGCACCTGTCCTTCCCAGAAAGAATCATGTTGCTGTGCTTCGTTAGTTGTCTGTGATCTGTCTTCCTGAGGCTGGAAGCTTCTGGAGAGTTAGTGCCAAGTCAGGCTTGATCCCAGCTCTATCTTCAACCCCTAGAACTGGGTCTGGTACCAACTTAGAAGGTGATCAATAGATATTCATTGCTATTGCTGTGATATCAGAAATACTCAAAAACAGTTTTCATGATACAGGGCTTAGAATTTTTATTTCAAATTGTTGCTATTCTCAATTGAAAAATGAATCGCATGCATAACCAAAAATTCAAATTGTACAAGAGTAAGCCTCTTTGCCTCTTACCTTCATATCGATCAAGATAGGACAAGCTGTTCAGTGGTATTTGGGTTATCTTTTCCTTTATACAAATATTTTTTTTCTTTTATTTATTTTTGTGTAGAAGAACTGGGGTGTGTAGGCAAGAGGTACAAGAGTGAGGGTGTGAGGGGATTCACCAGAGACAGAGTGGGGAGCAGAACAGGCAGATCCACTAAAATACACTGCTGAGGGGAGCAGTGGGCAAGACAGGAGAGGTCTGCTGCGCCATCTGTGGGTTAGCTTCCTGGCGGGTGATCTAACTTGTGCTGCACTGTAGCCAGAGCCCCTCCATTTTGCAAGAGAAAACCTCCCTAGACTAAAACTTGGGAACAAATTAAATTCTAACTGCCCTTTCGCATTCCCTCCTCAAGACTAACTGTTAACTCAATGAATTGCACACCCTTTTCCCTCCTTACAATTAACCATTAACTGGCTTTACCTGCATTCCTGGGAGCTTGGAAAATTAATTGCGTTACATCCCTAATAAACTCCTCCATGTCTCTGAGTTGATAGTGGCACCAAAACAAATATCTACGCATCGCTGGGAAAACACCCTGTTGGGAAAGTCAAACACCTTGACTCCTGTCACCTAGATTGCCTGCCACCTCCTTGGACCTGGCAATGTGACACCCTACACTGCCCTCACATTCCTTTATCCCTTAAAAAAAATCCCGATACTCTTGCCCTTTGGGGAACTGGCTATTTTGGTTGCCTATCCCAACAACTCCCATCATGGCCATCTGGAGTAAGATTCCCTCACGTAAAGACAATTCTCATGATTCAGGATTTGGCTTTCTGGGTGCAAGTGAAAGACCCCATTTGTTCTGTTACACTAGGATGACTATAGTAAAATTAAAAATGTATGGAAAATAACAAGTGTTGGTGAAGATGTGGAGAAATTTGGAAATTTTGTGTATTTCTGGTAGGAATGTTGTGTAAAACAATTTGATGATTTCTTAAAAGAGAAAACACAGAACTGCCTTATGACTCAGCAATTCCATTTCTAGGTATATATCCATATGAACTGAAATCAGGGACTCAAACAGGTATTTATGTACCCATTCATACTTATATTGTTTGCAGTAGCTAAAAGGTAAAAACAATTCAAATGTCTGTCAACAAATGAGAGGATAAACAAAATGTGACATACATATATAATGGAATATTATTCAGGCATAAAAAGGAATGAAGTTTGGTACATGTTACAACATGGATGGACCTTTAAAAGGTATGCTAGGGCCTCCCTGATTGTGCAAGGGGTTAAGTCTCAGCACTATCAGCTATCGCCAGCCACGGCAACATGAGTTTGATTCCTGGCCAGGGAGGTGACCCACATGGCGCAGCAGACCTCTCCTGTCTCACCTGCTGCTCCCCTCAGCAGTGTATTTCAGTAGATCTGCCTGTTCTGCTTCCCACACTCTCTAGTGAATCCTTCCTTTCCCCCACCTCTACCTCTCACCCCAGTCTTTGTATGCATAAATAAATAAAAATAAATCTTAAAAATATTTAAAGTATGCTGCATTAAATTAAACAAGCACAAAAAGACAAATATTGTAGGATTCCACTTAAATATATAATACAGGTAAATTTATGGAGACAAAGCAGATTAGAAGTCAGCAGGGACTGGAGAGAGGAAGGAATGGAGAAATGTTGCTTAATGTTTACAGAATTTGTGGGAGATGTTGAAACAGTTTTGGAAATTGTGGCAATAGTTGCTCAACATCATGACTAATTAATGCCAGTGAATTGTACACTTAAAAATGGTTAAAATAGTAATTTTATGTTATATATATTATAATTAACAAGCAAATAAATCAAACACACTATACACAAAGTAAAAAGAGGCAGGACCTCCCTGGTGGTGAAGAGGTTAAACTCTCAGCACTATTAAGCTATCTCCGGCCACTACAGCATGCATTCAATCCCAGGCCAGGGAGCTAACCCACACGGTGCAGCAGACCTCTCCTGTCTCGCCCAGTGCTCCCCTCAGCAGTGTATTTCAGTGGATCTGCCTGTTCTGCCCCCGACTCTGTCTCTGATCAATCCTCTCACCCCCTGCACCTCTGCCTAAACCCCAGTTCTTGCATGCATAAATAAATAACATAAATCTTAAAAATAACCAAAGTAGGGCCTCCCTGGTGGCGCTGCGGTTGAGCACTGGGTTGCAAAGCTGCCCGCAGCCTCTGCAGCGCCGGTTTGATCCCCGGCTGCACCCCGGCCACCAGAGGAGGATCTCACATGGCACGCAGACCTCTCCTGCCACCCGCTGCTCCCCTCAGCAGTGTACTTCGTCAGTCTGTCTGTTCTGCTCCCCACTCTGGCTCTGGTGAATTCTCTCACCCTCCCGCGCTTCTGACTGTACCCAGTGCTTGCATAAATAAATAAATAAATCTTTAAAAAAATAAAAATAACCAAAGTAAAAAGAAGCAATATAGGTATGGAGAAAATACTTGCAATATATGTTAGTAAAATCCAGAAGATAGAAAGAACTCTCAGAAGTCAACTAAAGAACAAGAAATCCAATATGAAACTAGGCAGTGACTTTTATTAGAAGAAAAACAAATGATCCACAAATGAGTAAAACAATGCACAACATATTAATGGTACATTAATGTATAAACAAGAGACCATTTTTCACAGGTCTTGGATAGAACATTTGACTGCACAAGTGAGAGGCCATTTTCACTCATTAGGTGGCCAAAAAAATTGACAACTTGAATAATATTCAGAGTTGGTGAAGGTGGGGAAATAGAGTCTATCATCCCTGCTGGTGGAAGTGTAAAAAGGTCTAACTCCTGGGAGGGCACTTTGGTCATATAACACACAGTCTGTCGGACTCATTAGTGACACTCTGGTGTGTGGCTGGGTAAACAATTACAAAAGTCATGAACACCCAAATGGAATTCAGTGCAACCCAAAGGAGAAGCTAGATATGTGTGTCCTAACATTGGAAACATGTGTGAAGTAATTTATAATACTTCTTAAAATCTAACAGGCTTTTTTTGGTAATGTTTATGTTTTGTTTCTAAATGATGAGGTCAAAGTTTCAAATTGCCCTTGCAAACCATTTTCACAAATTACACCTATGGGAGTGGGTTGGCTTTACTTTGGGTACATGAAAAGTCAGATGGAATATGATCATGACACCCACTTTTTCCTAGTCGTGGCTTTACAGACTTAGCAATTTTAGTCATATAAATGGGAGAACCTAGTCCCAATCACCTTGAAGGAAATTTGCAGGTTAATTTTCAAGCTTCTCTTTAAACACTTTGAGTATAACCAACGGCCCCACCAAAGATAAAAAAATTAAACAATATAGAACTTTAAAAAATGGTTTAAAGGTATGAAATGATCAAAACACTCAGGATTTGAAGGAAGTGAGTTCATTTGCAGCTAATCGGGTCCCTGCAACCATAAGCCTGCGCTATTGACTATTGCTTTCCAGGGAAAACAGGGTTTGGCATGGGATGAACTGAAACTGCACCCACCAAGAGGAGAAACTTGTGATTTGACCATCATTCAATATGGGCTAACATTAACGATGCTTTGACATAGACAGGAAAGGGGAAATGACCCCATTTTGTCTTCTGAGAAGTCAAGTCAAAGTTGTATGAATAAGAGGAATACAAACCTCTTTGGTAGATGAGATGTGGCAGATGTGGAGGGGGATGAAGTGGAAAGAGTGTCCTTCACAAGGAAGTTAGATCCTCAAGACGTGAAGTGTTTGGTTTCAAACATGCTTGAGAGAAAATCAGGCACAACTCAAGAGGAGGTTTCCTCCCACAGTACTCACCCTCCCTCCAGCAGACAGGCCACACCTCTGCAGAGCCTGGCAGAGCTGGCCCGAGGAGAAAGCCAGCAGGATCAGCAGGATCAGTAAAGGCAAGAGGCTGTGATATTGCCAAGGTCTAGGGACTGGGCTCTGGATGGAGTGGGAGGGCTTCAAGGAAAGGAACCCCGAGAGATGAGGAGGAAGAGACAGGTGGGGTCCCCTCTGCAGCTGCCTCTTTGAGGCCCCATCCTTTGCTAAAGGGTCAGGTGCAAAAAGTAGAGTTTTTCAAGCCCAAATTCTACCCGCACCCCTTCCCCCAAACACACACAACTTTCTAAGGTTTTCGGATGCTGAGCTATGTGGAAATCAGCTGATTGTGTGAGGCAGTTTGAGGACAGAGGGTGAAGAGGTGGCAGGCAGGTAAGGAGACTCCCCCACCATCTCAATGTTAGAGGTGGTTAATGCCAAGTTCTTACTTGTAACACAAAACCCCCCAAAAAGTTCAGTTTTGAAGGCACCAAGTTTAAGGAAACTGTGAGCCAACCAGGAATCTTCCCAAAGGCCGGAGAAAGGCCTGAGTTGAGGAGTCATCAGCATATGGATGGAAGTGAATGAGATCTTCCAAAAAGAGTGCACAGAGCAGAGAGGAGTGACAGAACCTGGAGGAAACCAGTATTTCAGAGGATCCTAACCCAATTAGCGGAAGACCATCTGGAGAGGCCTCCCTGGTGGTGCAGGGGTTAAAGTCTCGGTGCTATCAAGCTATCACCAGCCATGTAGCATTACATATAAATAATATATATTATTATATATATATAAAATGCATTGTGTGTGTGTATATCTATACACACACACACATATATCTTTTTTTAAAAAGACCATCTGGAGAAACCCATAGTTCAATGAAGTGCATTGACCCATTTATTGGCCCATTGCTATGAGGATGACAATACACCAAAGGAACGGTGGGTATGCCACCAAACACAAAGGAAAAGAGAGATCTTACAGGATTTGAGAGAGAGGTGCAGAGGTGTGAAATTTTAATGGAGAATTTTTTTTTAAGATTTTATTTATTTTTGCATAGAAGAACTGGGGTGTAGGCCAGAGATAAAGGGAGAGAGTATTCTCCAGAGACAACGTGGGGAGCAGGACAGGTGGATCTACTGAAATACACTGCTGAGGGGAGCAGGAGGTGAGACAAGAGAGGTCTGCTGCCCCATGTGGGTTAGCTCCCTGGCCGGGGATTGAACTCAGGTCATTCTGATGTTAGTGCTGAGACTTAACCCCTAGACCACAGAGAGGCCCTGAAGGAGTATTTTGAAGCAGAGCTAGGTATGTAGACAACAGCATCAGATCTGGACTACTAAATGGTCCCCAGGTCCTAATTCCTTGGAAACAATAAAATTAAGGCAAAGATGGAATATTATGTTCAGAAAACCCTTCTCTAAATCTGCACCTAGATTGTGAATCCTGCCTGCTTAGGGATGTAGATCCTTAAGCATGGGTTTCATTCTTTTTTTTTTTTTAATTTATTTATTTTTTGTGGGACCCTCGCCAGAGGCCAGGGAATGAACCGGCGCTGCAGAGGCTGTGGGCAACCGCTGCGCCCACCAGGGGAGGCCCATGGGTTTCATTCTTAATTGTATAATGTTAAATAACAAAATTTCTGACAGTCTATGATTTTAAAAAACAAATATGCTTAGTAAAAAAAGAAGTAGGGCCTCCCTGATGGCGCAGGTGGTTGAGCGCCGCACTGTGAAGCTGTCCGCAGCCTCTGCAGTGCAGGTTTGATCCCGGCCGGCTGGCGAGAATCCCACATGGTGCAGAAGATCTTTCGTGTCTCACCCGCTGCTCCCCTCAGCAGTATATTTTGTCAGTCTACCTGTTCTGTCCCCCACTCTGTCCCTGGTGAATCCTTTCATCCTCTCGTGCATCTGGCCTGTACCCCAGTTCTTGTATAAATAAATCAATCTTAAAAAAAAGAAGCAGTAGCTCTAAGGAGGGGGTGGTTTTGACATTTGCAATATGTACTTGGTGAAAATACTGTTTTTAATTTTATGGCTGGCTTTCTGTGTCTTTTATATCAGCCTGATGAATAACAAGGCATATTTTCACATTCAGAACTAATGTTTAAGTTTTCAATGGAGGAAGGATCTGAAAAGACTGAACAAGAGTTGTGTGAGAAAGCTGGAAGCCAGCTGAAGTGCAGGTCTCACAAACCAGGAGGGTGATTGCTGGTGTTTAAAGCTAGGTTAAGGGCCTCTCTGGTGGCGCAAGGGGTTAAGAACGCAACCTATGAAGCAATCCACAGCAGCACAAGTTCAATCCCCAGCCAGGGAGCAACCCACATGGCACAGCAGACCTCTCCAGACTCGCCCGCTGCTCCCTTTAGCAGTGTATTTCAATCAATCTGCCTGTTTTGCTCCCCACTGTGTCTCTGGTGAATCCTCTTACACACACCCCACACCTCTGGCCTGTACCCTAGCTTTTTTTTTGTGGGACTCTCACCAGTGGCCGGGGATCTAACTGGCGCTGCAGAGGCTGCAGGCAGCCTAGCAACCCAGCGCTCAACCGCTGTGCCACCAGGGGAGGCCCTGCACCCCAGCTCTTGTATGCATAAAAATAAAACAAACAAATCTTTAAAAAAAAAATAAAGCGAGGTTAAGCCACAGTGGGGCTATTTAAGTTTTATTAAAAGGAAGCAAATCAGAATAACAAAGACAAATATTGGACATTAATCTTACATGGCAGCAGTTTCACAAAGCAAAATACAAAAATTAGCAGACACTCATACTCCAAGTGAGGCTTGAGATTAAGATGGAGAAAAAGTTAAAGGGGTATAAAGGGTGGTTGTGGGGAACTTATTTAATTAAAATGGATTGATTAGATTACATTTAAAGTTATCTTTTAAATAAATTCAATTTAATTTAAAAAATCGATTCCTCCATGGTACTTAGCCACGTGTCAAGTGTTTGGTAGCCACAAAGTGTGGTAGTCTTGTGGCTCCCGAATCAGATGGTGCAGATATAGAACATTTCTGTTGTTGCAAAAATTTTCATTGAACAGCAGTAAGAGAACAGAGAATCCCAGGCTACCAGCATGAGTGCAGTCTCCAAGGAGTGGATGCAGGTGGAAGCTGTGTGGGAGATGCAGATAGCATTGTTTCTAAACCTCAGTCCCAATAACTCTACTCTCCTAGATAGCAGGTGTGTAAACTCGTGTGGCCCTGGAAGCCACAGCACAGGCTCAGAACACCTCGGTGCACAGTTTTCCTGCTGGCACAAACCCACTACACTTCCCAAACTCCATCTCCCGACAAGCCCTGCCTGCACCTTTCTTCTGATTCTCTCCTTCTTGAGCTTCTGGGAAGATAGATTTTTGCTTTTTTTCCCCAAAGATTTATTATGCACACAAGAGCTGGGGTACAGGCCAGAAATGTGGGAGGGTGAGAGGATTCATCAGAGATGGAGTGAGGAACAGAACAGGCAGACTGACGGAAATACACTGCTGAGGGGAGCAGCGGGCGAGTCAGGAGCGGTCTGCCGCGCCATGTGGGCAGCTCCCTGGCCAGGTACCGAACTGGTGCTCCAGTGGCTGCGGACAGCCCTATAGGTTGCATCGCAACCCCTTCCGCCACCAGGGAGGCCCTGGGAAAGCTAGTTTTTACGGCGTTCCTACCCAAGAAAGGTCCTAGCCGCGAAACTACAGCTCCCAGGAGGGAGTGCGTGCAGGTCTGTCGCGTTCTCCGCCGCGAAGGACGCCACAGCCGCTGCGCCCGAGGTAGTTGAGGTGCGGGGTCCCGGAAGAGGGACGACCGCCGGGAACCTGCCGCTTCTCAGATTTCCTTCATCCTGGGGCTCTGGAGACGCCTCGGCTGAATCCGAGTCAACAGAAGCCGCAGGGGCTGTAGTGACAGAGCGGCTGCCTCCACTGGGGGCGCGGGCGGCCGCGCGGCGCCGAGTCCGACGGCCTTAACCGAGGCGGGTGGCGCATGCGCAGAGGGGCGCCGGCGGCCGTAAACACCCCAGAGCGCCTGCGCGAGGGCGCGTCGCTGTGTCGACGCTTGAGGGCGCCTCAGCGAAGATGACAGTAATAAATAGTAGTAACGGACCTGTCATCTCCCTGTGGCCCTGTCTTTTGTGGATTACACAGAGCGCCCCCTTCTTTGCTTCTCTTAATTTGGCCCCAAGCAAGCCCGTGACCGGTGGCGCAGCGGCCTAGGGAAGGCCGCGCGACCGGACGCCCGCGTCGCGGAGTGTGGAGGCCCAGGGCGGTTCCGGAGTCAAGGACTCCAGCCCAGGCTCTGCCTCTGACGTGCTGTGTGACCTTGGGTAGCTCTGTTCCCTTGGGAACCCCGGTTCTTCTCGTTTGTAAATGGAACTCGGTTGTTGGGAAAATGAAATGAGATCCAGGAATGCTACTAAATTCCCAAGCTATCTATAAAAGCAAAATATTATAATCAGGTGATTTCAGATTGAGGTACCCATGTCCTCATTCTATAAATCTTGCAAGTTGAGGGCTCCAAGAGGGGCAGGGCTTTGTCCCAGGTCTCATCAGTCTGTGACCAAGGGCTAAAGTCCAACCTGCCTGCCTTGGGGTCTGGAGCCCTTCCCTTCATCCCAAGGCTCGGTGTCTTTGTTGGATACTGACTTCGGGACACTGACTGTTCTCAGAGGGTCTGGGGTAGCCTCTATTTCCAATTTTTCTCCAATCTCACCTGGCCTAGTGGAGAAAAGTCATGCTCTATTGCAATAACTGCTAGAGGCAGGAAGCTAAGGAGGATCTAGAGAATCCTAGAGAAGAGAACAATGTTGCTGGAGCTCACAGACCCTACTCAGAACAGTGGTTCAGGTAAGGGAAAGCCACAATGTGACAGATGAGCAGGTAATAATAGTAAGTGGGAAGAAGTAGGAGCGTGTTGGACTTTATTTCTGAAACTGGGAGGAACTGGGCACTCATGGCATTCCAGTTGGGGTCAGTGGCAGCCGGAAGTGATACCTGGGCTGGCCGGGTGATAGGGAGAAGAAGCGAAGAACATTGAGCTGAGGGTGAAGGAGCCACTCCCCTGCCAAGAGAGGCATCCAGGTGGCACCATGAGCACACCATACCACCCCTACCACCTTAGGATCAGGCAGTTTCTTATCAGGGAGGTGAACTTTTCTTTGTCTCTTGGAGCTGGGCTGTACCCAACTCTTTCTCTGTAGAATGCTCTTAGAAGTTCTCAACACAGATGTGGGGAGGGGCTGGAAGAACCTAAGGTCTAGTTGCAGATGGGGCCTTCTCAGATAAGTCATGAGAAGCAGCTGTATATAGAAAGAGAAATCCAGGATCTTCCCATCTCCAAATATCTAATTCTCTAGGCCTTTACTTATCACTTATCACCTCTATTTTCAGCAGGGGAAACTGAGGCTAAAGGCAGAAAAGAACCATTTTAAGGCCATACAGGAGGTGGGGTAGAACTGGACTCAGATAGGGATCTTTCCATTACATGCCAGTGATCAAAGATCTTCATCAAACATTTATTGAGTGTCTCTAATGTATACATGAGAAGAGCTAGCTTGGAGTAGCAAACAGAAGCCAGGATTGCAGTTAGACCTGACTTTTAACCAGCCCTTTCAGCGACTTATTGCTATGACCGTTGGTGGGTCACTATCTCTCCCTCAGCCTCAAATTGTCTATAGGGTGGGGGTGATAAGCTTTATCCAAGGCTACCTTGAGGTACAAATATGAATTCAATGAATTAGAACTGTTAACTCCATAGAACAGCACCAAGCATGTGATAAATGCTCAGTAAACATTAGCTACTGTTGTTACTGGTGAACACAGGTAAGGCCAGCTGCAGACAAGAATATCCTAGAGCCAGTCGGGCAGAAATGCCACTGCCCCAGCTCTGCCCATCTCCCAGCGACCTCCACTCTGTACCCTGGGAGCCAGTGTTTCTGGAAATCAAAGGGATACCCACGTACCCATTTCCTCCTCTGGCACTGGGAGCTTAGCAGCAACAGATGCCTTGAACTTTTATTCCTCTACATCCATATTATTCCCTTGCTCACAATCTGGGTCTAGAGTTAAGGTGATTCTGGCCCAAAGCTGCACATTACTGCCCCCAGACAGACCAGAAATAGACTCCTGGCTCTTTCCAGTCCCTCAGGGTATGGGTTCATGGCACACCCCTTCCTCCCTGCAGGCAGTAGTCAAAAAAAGCTGACAGTAGGCACTTGCTCTGTTTGTCCCCTGAACAGAGCAGAATCGGGCAACATAGGATCCCGGAGGGTGTGACCTGAGATACCCAGCCCCCGCTCCACCTTGTGTGAAGGTAGAAACTGGCCTAGTGAAAATTTCAACTCTCACCCAAGCCTCCTTAATGGAGGTCTGGTTCAAACCCTTTGTTTATAGAGGAGAAAAGGGAAGCCCAGAAACCAAGGACTCATAAGAGTCCTACATTAAGATGGAAATGAATCTGAGCCAGAACCCAGGGTCCTTGACTGTAGATCAGCGCTCTGCCTGGCAACCAGTTGGTGGGAGCAGGGCATGGTCCCCTCTCACCTTGCACACTGCCACCGCAGTCCTATTGGAGTCAGCCCCCCATGTGGCCACCTAAGTGGGTTCTGGTTAGGGAGTAGCAGGATGTGTGTTTGGGGTGGGTGGTGCATGGAGAGACACGGGGAGGGGGAGCATAGGAGCTGGTCAGAAAGAAGCCAGAGCTGGGGCAGGTGGACTGGGCTCTCCTCTATGTGTGTGACTGCTGCAGGATTCTAGGGCCTTATTAATCAATCTGAGGCAGCAAGGGATAAAAATACCGTGGGAGCACACTCCTGGAGGAGGGGAGCAAAGCAGATAAAGGAATGAGTCACAGAGCCCAAGCCCTAAATTTAGAAGGTGCTGAAGGAGGCAGCTTCCCTCCAAGGGAGCACAGTGGAGATGCCCGATAACCCAGGGTCTCAGGGCAGGGGGCAGTGGTTGGCAGGAATCCTCTGCACAGCAGAGCCCCAGGGAAGCTGAGCTTGTTCTGGGTATGCTCCAAGTGTGGATTTTGACCCCAGAATGAGCCCTGACCAGGGCTCAGCCCCATCCTCAGAGGGCCTAGAGAGCCTTCCCAACACTGTGACACCATCACATGATCCTGGAAACCAGCCCCTGGAGTGTGGACATCTCAGCACCATCCTGCCTGATAGCTGTCCTAGCGTCCAGTTATCAGACACCAAAGAGGGAGCTCTGTGGGTGCCACAATGAATACTGTTGAATAAAGGTCTCTCCCAAAGGGGATCCATCCAGCCTTCCTAGCTCTGTTTGAATTTGAAGATGACAATGGGTGACAAATGCCATAATGCCCCCCTCTGCTTTATTCTCAGCCTTCCAGGATCCAGGAGAAGAGGGAGTTACTAACTCCAGGTTGAGGAGCAAAGACAAAGGCAAGAAGCCATATCTTAGCTACAGATAACAGACCTCGGGGTAAGTGGTCAGGAGGCAAAAGCTGACAGCAGCTGTGGCATTGATTGAGTGCTCATTGCTTGCCAGTCCCCATGCCAAGCACTCCATGTATATGAACTCACCTCTGCCCCACTGCCACGATGTAAATCCGGCTAGCCTACCCATTTTAGAAGTGGGAGAACTGAGATGAGGCTCAGAGGTAAGTAATGGTTCTAGATTATACCCAGACAGCCTGGCTCCCCAGCCAAAGCTCTTAGCCATTATGCTAGAGCGCTGAGCAGGCTATTTCACCGCATCTGTCTGGCCTCCTTTCCTGTCCTTCCCCCAACCCCCCTTTAGTCCCTGTACCCTGAGCCCTAGGAGTCTCCCTCAGACAACTCCTGCTGACCAGGGCACTCCCAGGCTCAGAGAGAGAAGAGTCTGACAGCTTCCCCAGAACCACTGGTAGGGAGGCACCATGAGACCACTTTGACAGGAAAACAGGCCTGGGGAGGTACAGGGCCTAACCCAAGGTGTGCAGGACCCAGAGCAGAATCACAGGGACTCCCCCTTTGGGAGAGTCTCAGGTCCACATGGCTGCCACCCCCTTCTGAATGCTGGGTCCTCCTACTGCTGATGTCTGCTGGCTCTGCCACCTGTGGAACCCAGTTAGATTGCTGGGTCAATACAGCCTTCCAAAGGCCCTGGAGTTTCCTGTCAGTGGTTCCTGATTCATCTGCCTGGCCCAGGTCCACCCCTTGCTCAGCTGTGTGCTCTGTGCTCAGGCTGGGTAGCAGTGGATTGGAGACATTTTTGTGTCTTCAGGAAGGACAAGGGTGCCTGGTCCTTCTATCAGGTCAAGGACACTAATCCAGGAAAGATGCCCCTTTTCTGACAACCTACATAATTTTCTCCTTCTGCTTTCTTATTTTTTTTTTAAAGATTTATTTATTTTTATACAAGAACTGGGGTACAGGCCAGATGTGCTGGAGGGTGAGAGGATTCACCAGAGACAGAGTGGGGAACAGAACAGGCAGACTGACAAAATACACTGCTGAGGGGAGCAGCGGGCGAGACAAGAGAGGTCTGCTGCGCCATGTGGGATTCTCGCTGGCCAGCCGCGATCGAACCGGTGCTGCAGAGGCTGTGGACAGCTTCACAGTGCGTTGCTCAACCGCCAGAGCCACCAGGGAGTCCCTGCTTTCTTATTTTGAATTTCAAAGTCAGCCTGGCCCTCAGCAGCCTAACTTAGGACAGTTTCCAATTTCTAGGAATACAGGGGCCTCTGAGGAGTACTCGAGGTCACCCTTTGGTGGCCCAAAGCCCCCTGGCCATTACTGTGTGTGGGGGTGGGGTGGGAGAGAACATAGCCTTGGGGCCTTGCAGGGTCGCTGCCCAGAAACTCCCAGGTTCAGAGACACTCCCAGCACCCCCGGTAGGGAGGTACCTTGAGCACCACCACTTTTACAGGAAAACAGGCCTGAAGAGGTACAGGACTTTCCACACACCCTTCTGCCCCACACCCAGGGAACTACACTTGAGGAAAACCAGGATAGGTTCTCTTTCTCTCTGGGTCTTGTTTGTCAAATGGTCCTAATTGTCCCTGCCTTCCATCTAAGTAGTGAAGGTCAACTTAGAAACAGAATGTGTGCAAAAGACTTCCTGGCCGAGTATCTTTTTACAAAGAGGGTGTACAGGGTCAAGTGCACACGTGTGTTCAAGTGCATGTGCATGTTCATGTGCATGCGTGTATGCGTGTGTGTGAGAAAGAGAGAGAGACAGGCAGACAGACAGCTGTGACTTGAGGGCAGTCAGTGCTTTCCCAGGGCAGGCAAAGGACTGAACTCTGTGTGGGAACTGGCATGTGACCATGCAGCCTTTTGAGACTTTATGACATGGGTATGGTGGTGCCTCAGGTATAAGGTTTCCAAAGTTAGCAAACATTTGGGATATATTTATACTAAAAATGATTCTTTATCTGAAAATCAAATTTTACAAGACATCCTGTGTTTTCTCTTGCAATTCTACTTTTGTACTCTGTATGACCTGGCATGCCCAAGTGTGTACCTATGCTGGGCTGGCCAGGAGTGGGACTGAGGTGGCATGTGGCTGTGTAAGAGGATGCAGTGTGATATGGGACGTGTCTGTGGCAGTGTCTCGAGGAGGAGCGAGGAGGGACCCAGCAACTCCCTCAGGCCAGGGTTTGGGCTATTTTCTCAGAGAGGCCCAGTAAGCGTAAGACACCCACCCTGGGCAAACACTTAGATCCGGCTCCACTCCCCGTGGATGCAGAGCCTACTGTCACACCCCAGGAGACTATAAAGGACCATTCTCTCAGGACTAAGCCAACCCTGGGGGCTTCCGAGTGCTCTGTCCTGGGCCCTTCCAGAGGAACCTTTGGAATCACCCCTTCGTTGCTGCTCCTTGGTGACATCACACTGGTCACTGCCCAATCTTCTAGAACAGTGCTCCCAGGACGTTGCTTTGTTGCCTGGAAATTTTCTCCACCCAAACTGGCAGGCCAGGTTACCCCTGAGGGGGTAGGGGGGAGAGGGCTGGGGGAGGGGTCTTCTCTCATCTCCCAGAGGAGAGCTCGAGGAAGCCATCCGTCTGTCTGACTAGATGGTGAGTAGAAAGGAGCACCCAGGTGCTAGTGGAGACTCATTGTCAGAGACACAGACGGTGGAAGGAGAGGGGGGCCTGGATATGAGAAGACTGTATCTTGAGGCTGCGAGAGGGTGGTGAGTGCATCAAGGTCACCCCTAGGATAGTGTAAGGGGTGGCATATAATGGGAGCAGGGACATTGCTGCCTCTGTGTAGGACCTGGGAGACCTCCATTCTGCTCTCTGCTTTATCTGTGCTGCCAGGCTGTAGTTTCTCCATCTGTACAGTGAGCGGCTGGGCCCGGTGATGTTAGTCTGAGGGTCTTTGTTCTAATGGGAACAATGGGGGAAGCTTAGGGGAGTGAAAGAGACCAAAGAACATTGGGGGGAGTTTAGAGGAGAGACAGGGACCAGGTCAGGAGTGACTCCAGACAGGTGGCCTGACATCTGCTATCAGGGGACAATAGGTACAGTCTGATGTGAATCTCTCCAGAGCACACCCTCTTCCCCTTCCAGGAGTCACAGTCCTGAGACCCCATGTAGACTCTGACTTGTGTGATTCGGGGGTGTGTCCTTGTCCCTCTCATGCCTCAGCTTTCTTAGTAGGGGGCACAGCTCACGCAGGGCCCTGGGTAATGATTTCTCACCTTCCAGTGACACTTCTCGGTTTGCTAAGCACCTTCTTCTGGTACTCGCTGCCGCCTTCCACACCCACTCTGACTCCTGCTAGTGATGTCCCATCCTGGGCTGGGACCAGTGAGGAAGCAGGCCTGGGCCTTGCCCTGGAGGCCCAGAGAGGCAGCTTCATTAACCTTCTGTGGAGGGTCCTGTGACTGGAGCAGGGAGCTGCAGGGTCACATTCTGTTTAATCTTTCATGAGAATCTTAATAACCATCATATAGTAACACTTATTTGGGAAACATGCTATTTTGGACAGTATATTTCTCCCCCCAATTACATATTTTGTTACTTCTTTGGGGGCAAAACTAGGACATGTACAGCTCTTTTTTTTAAAGATTTATTTTTGTTTATTTATGCATACGAGAACTGGGGTGCAGGCCAGAGGTGC
Organism: Talpa occidentalis; assembly: GCF_014898055.3. Lineage (NCBI taxonomy): Eukaryota > Metazoa > Chordata > Mammalia > Eulipotyphla > Talpidae > Talpa > Talpa occidentalis. Next base: position 38,251,424 of record NW_023603184.1, on the reverse strand, counting down.
AGGGGATGAGAGGATTCACCAGAGACAGAGTGGGGAACAGAACAGGCGGACTGACTGAAATACACTGCTGAGGGGAGCAGAGGGCAAGACAGGAGAGGTCTGCTGCACCATGTGAGTCAGCTCCCAGTTCGAACTCATGCCGCAGTGGCTGGAGATAGCTTGATAGCACTGAGACTTAACCCTGCGCCACCAGGGAGGCCCCCATGTACAACTCTTTTGATTGCAATAATTCTTAGAGAGTATGAATTAGTATTCTAAATGAGGAAACTGAGGCTCAGAAAGAGTATGTCACCTGACCTTGGTCACAGCTAAAAAATGGTGTAGTCAGGATTTGAACCCATGTCCACAGGTCCTTTGTGAGATTGTGAGAAGATTGTGAGAAGAAGGTGGGCTAGTCCTACGATTCCACTCCAGACTTCTTCCGTTCCCCTCCTCTTAACCCTCCTGGGCTCACTCTTCTTCCCTTGAGTAAATGGGGCCCTTTTCTCTGTTGCTCAGGGATGTTTGAGACAAGCTATGAATCCACTTTGGTTTTGATTGAGAGCATGTCATGAACCCCACATCCAGAGATATCTAAATTCCAGGAGGGGGACTTGCAAGGGCAAATTTATGCTGAGTAAGATGGGGAGATGTTCTTCTATCCACTCAGTGGCCAGCTAGCCTGGCCTGAATTCAAGACACAAGGTTGAGGCCAGGGTGCGGCTACCTAAGCCCAAGGGTGGCAGGTCACCCATCTTTTCTGACCGAGGGCCCAAAAGAGTCATTCTTGATTAATCTATGTTTGAATTTGAGTAGTGGTTTGGTTTCTGCCATCGGTACCTCCCTGAGTTTACTTCTTCCTCAGACTGGCAGTTTTCTAAGGTGAGGAAGTCCTTCTGTGAGTCTGCCTCATGGCTACATCCTGCTGTCACCCCAGTTTTATCTCTTTTACTTGGGACTGGGCCATGGACATGAGCTGGGCTGTTTCCTGCCCTTGCGCCTGCTATCTGCTGAGAAGGGTTATTGGGGAACAAAGCAGGCAGGAGCCATCCTGCCAGTGTTCCCATCTCCTCTCCCCTTGGCAGAGACTGCAGTTCTCAAGCCGGCTCTGCATTTCCCATTTTGGGTCTTCCCTGTGCTGGGTGTGAGGCTGTCAGATAAAACCATGAAGGTCAGGGGACAGTCCGTGATCTGTCTAGAGCTGAGGTTGATGCAGAGGAGAGTCCAAGAGAGCCAGGGCCCTGGGCTCCCCAGGACAGGGCTAGCTACCCCCTTACCCCGCCGCGCCCAGGCACTTGAAGCATGTGGATTAGAAGAGGTGGGGTCATTATCTGACTATGTCCCCCACCCTGAAAATGGGAGGCCTGGAGAACTAAGTTCACCACACAGACCTCATGAGAAACTGCAACTCATTTTACTGGATTTTCTTTGCAGAATACCCCTCATGGTCACTTGTTATCACGGCTCCCTGCTCACCCCCAATCATAAAATTGGACCCGAATCAACAACATCTTAGAGTTCTAAGCACTCCAAGAAGAAACACCTCTATTTGTGAACCTACTGTGACAACTCCTTCTCTTCCTCTAGCATTTTTAAGAAAAGCTGTTACATCCTCAGAGCTCTAGGATGGTGAGGCTGCATGCTATGCCTTTTGATTTCCTAATTCTAAAAATGGGAAATGAAGGCTCAGAGAGGACAGGAAAGCCAGAGGGGAGAGACACCCTGGAATGGGGGAGGCTGAGACCTGGGTTCTGAACAGGATGGCTGCATACTCACTGTGCAGTGCTGGGCAAGTGGTGGCACTTATTGGGCCAGTTGGTTGTCCATCCGTGGAGCTCACCATAGGCCTTCCCTGCTCCTCTCTGGTCAGGGGTCAGTGAATGCTCAGCCTTGGGCCTCTGCCACACTCATACTGGTCTGGCCTCAGAGAAGTTGAAATACTGGCTTCAGTTCCCACAGAGTGGCTGGAGACAGAACTGGCACTGGGACCTGGATGGCAGATGGCAGCCTCTTAGTCTGGAAGGGGTGGCAGCAGTGCAGGTGGACATGTCTCCCCCTGTGGTTATGTAGTTATGGCGCGCTGGCCCCATTCTGCCTCAGGAGGGACAGGGGAGCCCCAGAGTTTTGGGGCCAGATGCTCTTGAGAGCTTAGTTGAGGCAGTGGGAGGTGTGTGAAAATGTTCCTGGGTACTCGGGAGGGGTGGTGGTGGACAAGAGCCAGAGTCTGGGCTGGAGGGGAGCGCTGAGGCTGAGCGTGGAATGCGGAGTCTGCAGGTCTGCAAGCCTTGTGGTTTTGCCTGCCTCACTGGAGTTGGGTTGGGTGTGTAGGTCTGGTGTGCCTGGAGCTTGGTGGGGATGCAGGCTGTGGGCATCTCTGAGTTGCTCTTGCTTGCCTGGAGGTGTGCGTCGGTTGTCTGTCTACGGTTGCGGGGGCGGGTGGGGGACAGCCTTCTCGTGTGTGCAAGTAGGTTGCTGCACCTGTGAGTACGGGAGGGAGGTGTGGAGAAGGGGCTCACAATCAACTTCCAGAATCCTTCTTCTAAACCTCCTCGCCCCCTGTCAGAACCCACTTTTCCTGGACGCCTCCGCGCTGGGTCCCCAAGCCGGGTCAGACACGGGTCTCCCTCTGACCCGCGCCCCTGCGTGGGGCGGGCGGGGGCGGGCGGGGGCGGGCGCTAGGACCCGGCAGGGCGGGGCGGGGCGGGGCTGCGAGCTCTGGCAGCTTTACCTCCGCAGCCTGGAAAATACCGATCCCCGGCGCGGAGCCCCCGGAGCCCCGAGCTAGCCGGGGAGAGGGCGGGGAGGCGGGAGGGGCGCGCGGGGCGGGGGGCGCGGGGCGGGGCCGGGCGGCGGGACCCACTGCTCCTTCCCCCGGAGCCCCTGCGCGGCCGGCGGAGGCGCTCGCAACCCGCACCCCGCACCCCGAGCCCCGCGGGCCTGGCGGAGCGGCGGGCGCAGGTGAGCGGCCCGCCCCGCGGCGCCCCACCCCGCCCCCACGACTCTCGGGGCGCGCAGCCCGCGCCAGCGCAGCCGCGGAGTTAGTTGCGCGGGTCCGGCCAGCCCCGCGCGGGGCCCACGGGCCGCCGGTCACTCGGGGTCCCGCCGCCCCCGGGCCCCGACGGGCGCTCGCGGGCTCCCCTCGCCCCACGCGCAGCCCCCACCCTCGCCCCGGGAGCTCCGGGGTCGCCCCGCGGAGGGTGCCCGGGTCCTCACCACGGGGCCGCCCCGAGCTTATCGCGGACTCTGCACCCGCTCCGACCCCGGGCAGCCCCACCCGCGCCCCCAGCGCGCCGACTCCGGTCCCCAAACCGGTCTTGCAGGTCCCAGGAAGGTGGCGTCAGCATCTGCAGCGGCGTCGACGTCGTCGGAGCCTCCGCGGAGCACCCAGGAGAGCCGGACTGGGACCGGGGCCCTGAGCCTCCCCATGGAGAAGTCAGCTGCCTCGACGGAGCCCCAGGGGCCTCGGCCAGCCCTGGGCCGCGAGAGCGTCCAGGTGCCGGATGACCAGGACTTTCGTAGCTTTCGGTCCGAGTGCGAGGCCGAGGCGGGCTGGAACCTGACCTACAGCAAGGCCGGAGTGTCTGTGTGGGTGCAGGCTGTGGAGATGGATCGCACCCTGCACAAGATCAAGGTAGGGGTGCCTTATGGCAGGTGCAGCCTCCGTCGTGCCCTCGCTGCCTCCCACTGGGGTCCTCTGGTCCTCCCCCGGCATCGCGGGTACCTGGTTGTGCATTTGGACTGGGAAAAAGTCTCCTGCCAGGAACTAGGCGGAGGCACAACTTGCTGGGCAAGCCCCCATCACAGATGGGCCAGTTGAGGTCTGGAGAGGGAGAGTGTGTGTGTGTGTGTGTGTGTGTGTGTGTGTGTGTGTGTGTGTGACTCTCTGGCTCACCCAGCCAGAATCCAGGCTTCTGCATGCTCCTGCCTACTCCAGGGAGGTGGGCTGCTGCCAGGCGCCTTTAGGAGAGTGATCTCCCTCAGGGACCCCTCTGTTCTGGAATCCCTCACTGGTTCCTGACTTGAATCACCCCAGGTGGGACACTGAGTCCTCTCCCTAATTCCTGGTTCTCTCAGTCTGAACTGGGACTCTTTCCTCACTCTCTCTAACTAGGCTGGCAGGGATCTGATTCCTTCTTGCCTGATTCCCTGCGCTTCCCTCTTCCCTCTCAGGCTGCTCCTTGAGTCTCCTGCAGGGATCTGAAGGCAGGGCTTGGACATCACAGGGCCAGGCTGGGGGTGGGCTGGAGGAGGAGGTAGGCCTGCAGATGCATGCACATTGGCCCTCGCAGCCTCACTCCTCACAGCCCTGTGAGTCTCCTTTGCCATCATAGGGCAGGCTTGGGATTTGGGACCCTGTATACCCATCTCCCCCTGGGGTACTAGTTGGGGCAAAGGTTGTGAAGACTCTGGTATAGGGGCCTCACTGGCAGCCCTAACACCCTGGATTGCTGTGAGTGCCACATTCTCAAGGGGGCAATTCTCCCTGTTTCTGGCCTCCCCCTCCTGCTGTCCTCCTCCAGTGGGTAGAGGCGTGCATTTATGTTGGGGGAGAGGGGAACAGGGCACTGGACTCAAAGGGACCTCCTTCCCTCCCCACTTGCCAGCTCTCTTGCCTGGAACTTGCTCTTGGACTAGCCCAGGCATCTTGGCATCACACCAGGCCTGGACATATCTGAGCTTCCCTCTCTGCTCCTGTGCTTTTCTGCCTCACTTTGTCTTAGTCATTTCCAGTGTTGTCCATCTGTCCCTATGTGGCCTTCTGGCTAGCCCTTTCTCCCTTCTATGACTTTCTGTGCTCTGGCTGGCTGACTGTTCCTTTCTCTCTGGGTTTCCAAATGTGGCTCCTCCTCTGGGACTCTGTCCAGGTCTGAGAATCCTGGATTGGGGGCTTTGCTGGGACCTGACCTCTGTGAGCCTGAGGAACAGGGCAGGGCAGGGCAGTTGAAATGCCCCGGCTTGGTGCCTCTGAAGGCAGGGACAGATCCTCACTCTTTACATCCCTAGCATCCAACACTGACAGAGCAGGGATGTTGGTTGAATGAAAGATGGAAGGAAGGGACAAGGGGACAAACTGAATGGAAGGAGAGCACGGTTGTTGTGAGGGCTAGGTTGTTTTCCTGGCCCTGACCTGGAAAAGGCTTAAGGCTTGCAGTGTGCAGTGGGGTGAAGAAGGGTAGTATCCCCGCCTAGCTGGCTGTCCAGAAGGAGCGAAGGGGAAAGTCTGCATTGAATCTAGTACACCCACCCTCTGTGTCAATAGGGCAGATCTGTCTCCTCCATCTGGCTTGGTTAATGAATAAACCCAGCCCAGTCCAGGACTGGAGTTGGTGTGTCAGGAGGTCAAACTGCCAGAGAGCAGACCCCTTGTGAGCAGATCAGACTTTTCAAGTGGCCTTCTTTGGGAGTGGAGGTGACTTGGAAAAACTGGGGTGTTATGGGCTTGTGGTCAGTGCATATACCCTCCCTGGCAGCAAGGATCTCAACTCTCCTTGCCTCTCAGACTGAGCAGAGGTTGGAGCTGCCAAAAGACTCTTGCAATCTCTGTTTCATGCCTTCCTCCCCTCGCCCCGCCATCCCTTTACTGAGGTGCACGTGAGGACATAAGGCTCAGAGAGGGGCAGGGGCCAACCCAGGGTCACACAGCCAAGTCCCAGAAGAGTCAGACTTAGAACCCAGATCTCAAGCCTTCCAGCCTAGCCTTCCCTGTTCAGCTTTTCTCCCCATTGCTACACTTCAGTTCTGCTCCACAGTGGAGGGAGGTTTGGGAACAGGAAGTGAGCAGAGATGGGACCCAGGGAGGAAGGGCCTTGGTTATGGGCATTCTGAGGGCCAGCCTCCCCAACTCAGCATGGTGGGGTACAGTTTTGGGAGATGGGCAGAGGTCTCTGAACTCCCCACCCCTAAGATTCCAGGATACCCAGGTTCCATGCCACTAATCCCATTTCTTTTTCTTTTCTTTTCTTTTTTTTTTGTCAAATGATCCTTTTAAAAAATATTTATTTTTATTTATTTATGCATACAAAAACTGGGGTGTAAGCCAGAGGTGTGGAGGATGAGAGGATTCACCAGAGACAGAGCGGGGAGCAGAACAGGATCATCTACTGAAATACACTGCTGAGGGGAGCAGCGGGTGAGACAGGAGAGCTCTGCTGCCCCATGTGGGTAGCTCCTTAGCTTGGGGTTGAATTCATGCAGCAGTGGCTGTCCATTGCTTGATAGTGCTGACACTTTAACCCCTGCACCACCAGGGAGGCCTTGTCAAATGATCCTTTATTGAAACATTTTCCTTTGTCATTAACTAACTAGCTGGGCATCCCACCACACCACTGCTGATGTCATCTATGATGTTGGGAGGGTGGTGGCCATCAACATGGCAGCCCTCAGAGTGAGCAGTCCCCAGGATCTCTTCAGTGGTCCCAAAGAGTTCTCTAGCTAAAGATCAGTGCTGCCTTTGTTGGGGCAGTGTTGACAATCTCATCAAAAGTGGCATTTCCACTGTGGTTTAATGTTTTCCTGCTTCTTTCTCTTTCTTGGCAGTTCCTCGAAGGTTTTGATGATGAAGCAGAGGCTCAGACATCTCAGTCTGAGCCTGTCTGTTCTGAATGGTCAGTTTCACTGGAATCCTTAGACGCTTCCAATCACTGGTTGCCTCAGGGATGTCATCACCGACTTTTTTGGGAGAAAGACCCATGGGGCCAGTCTTGGGCTCTAGGGCAGACATGGCACCGACTTCCCCATTGGTGCATCTTAGGAAAAGGATTTTATTCTTGTGAACCAAGAGAGCTTCATGTTGGTCTTCTCTTGGCTTAAAACCGAAGGCACAAATCCCATTTTTGTTAAGAGCCCCTGCTCTGAGCCAAGCATTTCTTTCCTTCAGCGAATTTACCATGAGGCTGTAGCAGACAACAAAGAAACTGAGTCTGGGAAAGAAGATGGTTGCACAGTAGCTGAGGCAATGGTGGAACCCAGGCCAGCCTTGCTCCAGAGTGCCTGCCCTCCTCCTCCTCTGCTTGGGTTCACATCTTAGTCAACATCATGGCATTTAACCCCATCAATAACTCTTTGAAGGACGCGCTGTTCTCTTCATCTCATTCTTGTTTGATAAATGAAAAAGCTGAGGCCCAGGAAGGGGAGTGGCTTGTTAAGGTCACAGAGCAGGTCTGAAGCGAAGCCAGAGTCCCCAAAGATGACTGGGTCACTCCAGGAGGCAGGCAGTCAACCACAGGTGTTTGCTGAGCTTCCGCCCCTTGCCCTAGCCTCTTCTGGACCTGTGCCCTGGGCCGAGAAAGCCAGTTGCCATTGGACGTGTCCTGTGCTCATGATCTCAGGAGCAGGAGCCTAGCCTATCTCTGTACCTGATTGATTTCCTTCTCATCTCTCTTCCCTCATGTTTATCTTCCTGTCCCTGTGTCCAGCGATCCCTGGAAGCTATGTGGCACTGGGCCCAGCTTTCAGAGTCAGGACAAAGAGAAGGGGCTGCTGGAGGTTAACCCCCTTCTCTCCCTCCTGACCCCCAGCCTGGTTTGGCCCTAGGCCTGCATTGGGCTTTGGGCGTAGACACTACCTCCTGAGAGGTTAGGCCCTATTCCAGAGGCAGATGCTGAACTTGGATCTTGGGTTGGAGGCAGAGGACAATATGGAACCTGAACCTGGGTCTCCCGATGAGCATGCCAGGCTTCCCCATGGCTCCCATAGTGGTGTGAGAAGTAGAAAACCAGGGGTTTTGTCAGTCATTCAAGCTGGGTCAGCTGGGGAAGAGGCTAGGGGTCAGTCTGGCTATGATGTTCTCTTGCTGTGTGTGTGGCTGTGGGCATGTCCTAGCCCTCTCTAGGCTGTTAACTCCATCTCTGTCCGGGGACTCTCCTGGCTCTAAGATCCTCTCAACTCAATGCATGTGCTGAGGCCCATGGGAGAGGTATGGGGAACGGGGACAGAAGCCAAAGATGAGCTGGCCTGCCCAGTCCTGCTCTGGTTGTCTTCAGGTTCTCTGATGCTGCTGTGTGCCTAGCCTTGTACCCGGCTAGCCATGCGCAAGCCCTGGAGGAGACCTGGCCATTGCTCTCAAGGGTTCCAGCCCCCAGTGGGAAGAGGACTGACCGTTCTACATGACCCCTCTTACCGCATGGGCAGATGCTTGCAGGCAGACCACAGAGGCGGGGGGCAGGTAGGCAGGACCTTGAGGGACTTGGGGACTGGAGCAGTGATGGGAGGTTTTTTGTGGGAGTGTGACTGACAACTTGAGGTTCCTCTTGATACCGGAAGCTGGCAGTGGGGATGTGACTCCTCTGACTTCCTGTCCTCTTGCTCCTCCCCTTCCCCTCTGGTGAAAGCAGGTCCCTGTCTCGCTGTCTACCTGCGCCTGTGCTACAAGCCATTACTCAGGCCTGTTCCCTCTCAGGGGCTCATTCTCTCCCCTGTGATGTGTGGGATCATTGCCGGGATTTCCGAGGGCCTGTCACACTCCTAACAGCTTGTGAGGCTCGAAAGGGTCCCCCGGAAAGTGAGGGAGGGGCCAGAGCCAGGTGTTCTCTCTCTCTTTCTATTGAGTCATCTACTGAGTCTCCTGAACATGGGTCTTATCAACTCCCTTTGAACAGATAAGGAGACAAATACTCAGAGCAGGAATTGACTTATGCAAGGCCAAAAATCTAGAGGCTGGCTAAGTAGGATCAGAATCCCAGTCTTTGGGTCTCCGAGGCTGAGAGCTCTGCACTCCCTTGGGCCTGGATAATTGCACCATTTGGCCCATCCATCTCAGGACCTTGTGGCTCACCACTTAGCCCCCTCTCCTGCCTTGTCAGCCTGTGCTGTGTCATGTGGAAGGGCACCCTGGAGGGGACACAACTTGGCAAGAGCCCCAGCCCCTCTGTGTGACCTTGGGGATCATTTTACCTTTCTGAGTCAGTATTATCATCTTTGGTGGCAGAGGCAGGAATTCCCCTGGTTTTAGGGACTTAGATTAAGTGAGTCCAGTTAAGGCTTAATCTTTGTCCCCTCTGGGACTCAGATTCCTCATCATTAAAGGAAGTTGCCAGAGAGGTAGTTTCTTAGAGGTTGTCTAATCCTGAGGTCCTGGTTCATGGGTCTATACTACTGGATACAGAGGAAGGACAGAACGCTAATATCTTGTAGTCTATGCCATCAGAGCGAGGTCCCCAAATGGGGTACCTAATCCAGGATTATGTCCTGTGGGCCCTTGTCATGGGTGACTCCCACTTTGACTTGGTCTGGGGTACATGAAAACAATAGCCCCAGAGCTGTCCTCAGAGAGAGTGACTCCAGGTAGCCAGGACTCAGACCTCCAGGTGAGCTTCAGGTGGGAGAGCTCAGAGTTGGGAAATGTCCAAAGTGATGGGAGCCTTTAGGAAATCTTCTGGAGGAGGTGCCTGGGTTGGCCTGAGGCTGGAGGGGAGAGAGCACAGAGTCCAGAGTCCAGACCCTGTGGCCTTGGGCAGGTTGCTGCCTCTGCCTAGGCCTTAGATTCCTCATCAATGAAATGTTGAGTAGTGGTGTTGCTCTGCCTGTCCTTGGGCACCTCCACTCATTCACTGATCGCCTCCCTGCCTGGCCCTGTGCTGGAGGGTGGGGACAGGGGGAATCAAACCCTCAAGGAGCCTCCAGGGGCTTGAGGGCAAATACTTTACAGGAAACTCTGTGGAGTTTCCACTCTGTGGAAACGCAGAGTGGGCCCCTGCGCTAGCCTTGGGGACCAGGGAAGGCTTCACAGAGGAGGAATGCTCAGGAGATCTCTCTGGAATTGGGCAGACAAGAAAGTGTACAAGGGTGATAGGATTGGGAGCATTCTATAGGAGGGGCTGAGCCAAGATTGGTTGGTGGGAAAAGGCGATATGCTACAGGTGCAGATGTTGAGTATGGGCCTTAGAACGCAGGGAAAGGGCGGGGGTGATTGGAGAGCTAGATCATGGGTCCTGGAGGTCCTAGGGCGCTAGGGGAGGGTTTTTGCAAAGGTGAGTGGTGGGGAAGATGCTGCTGCTTTTGTCTGCAGAGAGGGGCCAAGGCCTACACTAAAGCAGGGGCTGTGGGAAAGTGCAGCAAGGGATTGTACCCAGAGAGACTGAGTCACAGGTAATGGATGGGACATGGTGACAGCATAATGCTTTGCAAGGTGCAAACTGAAGTGCTGTGCAGGCCAGGCTGAAAGACTGTGGATGTGCAGCTCCCTTGGCGCCTGCCCTGTGGAAGAACCATGGGAGTGGGGTGGACACCTCCAGTCAGTGTCCCCGCTGGGACCAGACACCCTTCTATGCCCAGCTCCCCAGGCTCTGGCTTTTAAACTTTAACGAGCCCCAGCTCGGTTTCCAGCCGAGAGTCTTTAAAGTTTCAGGAGATGAGAGAAAGGAGGGAGTCCTGGAGACAGATGGGTTTTCTTTCTTCCCTTGTGTCTCCACGCCTGGCTGGGCCACCTGGAGCCAGGACTGTGGGCACCATGATCCCAGACACCTGGCACTCTTTGGGGATCTGGGACCTCAGCCAGATCGCCCCACTCTGTTCCTGGGAGTCAGCAGCCACAGATCTGGATGCCTCCTAAATGGACAGGCTAGACACCCAATTTTAACCCTGATGTCTGTCTTTTGCCCCTGACCGAGGCAGATTAGCATGCTCCAGCAAAAGGTGGGAGGAAAGGTGCTCAGACCAGGTGTTGGATCTGAGATATTGTTACCTCTTTTGATGCCTCATTTTATCCTCTCTGGCATGCTCGCGTTGGCCTTGCTGCTCCGGCGCCCCTGAAGCTTCAGAAACACAGTGAGTGGAAGAAAGTACCAGGCCCAGGACTTAGTGGTGGGTTCCACACTAATACAGACTCTGCTCCCTTGGCATTATAAAGAGTGTGGGGGCAGGTGGTACCGGGCAGCTGGGGCTTCAGCCTAACACTTGCCTGCTTGCGTCTCAGCCTGCGAATCTGAAGTCAGGCTATCTCTAATGTTTCTAGAACCCTTATGTCCTGGAGCAGGTGAACAATGCTGCATATGTACATCCCTACACATACACAGAAAGTGGGAGGTGAGAACCATCTTTGATTTCCCCTGTAGTGCCAGAGTGATTTAGTCTTATCTTTTGAGTTTTATGCCACAACCTGCATCTGCCCTTGCTTCTCTGAGATCCCATCTTCTGGACACCCTTGTCTGTCTTTGAACCCTTTTAGATTGCCTGGAACTTTAGCACTGAAGCAGGGAGGTGATGAGTCTTCAGGCAAAGATCGGACAAGCAGAGGGGATGGAGCTCCCTTGTGCATCTCCAAATTTCATTTATACTATACTATGTGTCAAGCATGGTGTTCTATCCAGGAATTCAGTGACAAACCAGACAGATCAGACTCTGCTGTCATGGGTCTACATCCTGAGGGAGAGACAAGCAAAGTAGAAGCAAACAAATAACTAAGATACCAGATGATGGCTGTGTATTGTGGGGACAGGCTGATGTGATGGGGCTTTTCTGGTCTTCTCTGTGTGGAGCTGGATTGTGGGTAATTGAGGATGATTACGGTGCTTAGTTCCATAGACTCTGAGCCTCCCCCCAACTGCCCAGGTAATAGTCCTGGGGCAGGCACCCGACAAAGTCAGTAAATCCAAATTGCATGTACCTGTGTTTGAGTGTGTGTGTGCATGTGAGTGTGTGCGTGTATGTTGTTTGTGTGTCTCTGCCTTTGTGTATGAGACTCTGTGTGTGTTTCTGTGTCTGGCATTACTCTGTGTGTGTGAGTCACACCCCCTCACTGCAGCAGAATTGTCTCTGATCCAATTATGTCTCCTCAGCTGTCTCCTGGCGGCTACCGCCCCCTGGCTCAGCTCTGGCTCGGCCGTGGTTTTCTCTCCCTGCTTCCATCCAGCCTCCTGTCCTGCCTCTGGCCTATCTCTAGGTCTCAGAGTCTCCCCTTGGGTTCTGTTTTCTATCCCTCTGATGCTTACTGCCTTTATGTCTCTACTTGTTCCTTTTCTTCCATTCTTTTTCCTATCTCAGCTTTCTCAGCAAGCCTCTTCTCATGCCTTCCACCCACTCTTCCAGCCTCTGTGCTGGTGCTGGGGACCTGGAGATGGATCAGACCCAGACACTGCTCTCAGGGTCTAGTGGGAAGTCCAGAGGGGCTGTGACAGTCCTGTGGAACATTGGGACTGAGGGAGACCAGCAGCTGGCAGCATGGTAGGGGGTGGTGGTGTCTGGGTGGGACCTTGGGGTCCCAATAAGAGCCATGCTGAGGAGGTCTTGGTGAGGTAGGCTCCTAGGACCAGGGGTATGGACTAAGGGCGAGGAAGAATTGGAGGCAGAGCCCAGAGCAAGGTGGGCATTTTGGAGTTAGGATTTTATCCTTAAGGCAGAGAGACTGACAACAGGGACTTTCAAGCTGGGCAGTTGCCATCATCAGTAAAACTCTGGATTTTATTTTATTATATTATTTTTTATTTTTTAAAAAAGATTTATTTATTTATACAAGTACTGGGGTACAGGCCAGATGTGTGGGAGGGTAAGAGGATTCACCAGAGACAGAGCAGGAAACCGAACAGGCAGACTGACGAAATACACTTCTGAGGGGAGCAGCAGGGGAGACAGGAGAGGTCTGCTGCACCATGTGGGTAGCTCCCTGGCCAGGGATTGAACTCGTGCTGCAGCGGCTATGGACAGCTTCATAGGTTGTGTCTTAACCCCTTGTGCCACCAGGGAGGCCCAGCTCTGGGTTTTATAAAACTCCCCAGTTGCAGGGACAGATTGGCCTGGGAGTCAGGAGACCTGAGACAAGGATGTGGCCACAGTGGTCCAAGCACAGACAGTGAGGCTGCTTGGGGTTGGTGAAGAGGAGCTTGGGGTTGGGAAGGTCCTGGCTGAGTGGAATTCAAGCGAAAAGTGAATGAGTCCAGAAACAAGCTCAGGTTCCAGGCAACAGAGGGGAGTAGAGGGTGAGTGGGCTTAGGGAGTTGATGACACAGCAGTAATGGACATGGTGAGTGTGATAGGCCTGTGGGCTGCCCAGGGGGTGATGCCTAGGAGGCTGTTGAAGACAAAGTCTGGAGCTCACTAGAAAGCTCTAGGGGAGCCAGAGGGCTCCAACAGTCCCCGAAGCCCTGGGAGGTTTTATCCAATTTGTCTTTGTCTTGACGTCTGTGTGTCGGCCCTGGTCCCCGTCATGTCTCATTGGTCTCTCTTCACCCCCTCCCTTTTCTTCCAGGTCCACCCACTCTCTGCTCTCTTTCTCAGCACTCCCTCCTCTGTCAGACTTCCTATGTCCCCCAGGACTGGAACAGATTAGAAGGAGAAGTCTAGACCAGGAGGTCAGCTTCAGAGATGTCAGAGAAGGCTGTTCCTCACTGCAGCAGAGTTGGGGGTGTGGTTGGGGATCTAAGGAGGCTTCTGGAGATGGGAGGAGGGGAAGGCAGCGGGGAGGAGGCAGAGCAGAAATGAGTCACTCAGCCCTGGCTGGAGAGCAGTGGAGGGCCCAGCTTGGTCGCCTGCGCAGACTCAGGGAGCTCTGTCTGGGGAGGTGTTAAAACCTCTCCACCAGTCACAAGGAGTTCCCACTCTTGGGGAGAAGATGGACTGGGGATACATGGTGCCAGATCACCTTTCCTTCAGAAGAGAGGGCCACAAATCATTTTGCAGGTAGAGGACCGAAGCTGGAGGTATGGGGGAAGGAGACCCTGCTTTGGGCCAATGCATGCTCTCTGTTCTTCTAGCTCCCCTAACTCCGGCAGAGCCTCCCCACCAGTCCCAGCCCCTAGAATGGACCCCCAGGGATAGTCCTTACCTTGCCAGGTGCTAGCCCACCTGGGATTCCTTGGGTCCCACACAGAACTGAGCCTGGTTCTTGGGGAACAGCCTGCGAGATGGTAGACTTTAGGTCATACTGGCATCCAGGCTATTTGCTCCACTTCATTTTTTTTTTCTTTTTTTGAAAGAATTATTCCTTTATTATAAGATTTTTATATTTTTGCATAGAAGAACTGAGGTGTAGGCCAGAGGCACAGGGGGTGGGAGGACTCACCAGAGACAGAGTAGGGGAGCAGAATAGGCAGAGCCATTGCAATACATAGCTGAGGGGAGCAGTGGACGAGACAGGAGAGGTCTGCTGCGCCATGTGGGTCACTTCTCTGGCCGGGGATCAAATTCAGGCCGCTTTGCCGTTGGAGGGCCGTCATGGTGGTAGTGCTGAGACTCAACCCCTAGGCCACCAGGGAGGCCCAACTCTCCTCTTCACTTTTCTGAACCTCCATTTACAAATGGGCATTATTTTCCTCCCTCCTTGGTAACTGACGGGATGGAAGGAGGTGAATTTGCAACATCCCTAGTATAGAGCTGGCACACCAGTGACACTTGCTGAGTGGATGAATGAATGAACAGTATGAGGTACCAAGGGACAGCTCCATTTCCTCTAGGCTCCACCCTTGTTCACTCAGGTTACCTCATGGAACTGCATGGGCCGCCTCCCTCCCCCAGTCAGTCCAGGCTGTGTCCAATCCCCAGGCTCGTGCTGGTGCCTCTGCCAGGAGTCTCTTCCCCTTCTTTTTAACCTGGATGCCCCTGCTCTTCTATTTTTCCTTTAGGACTCTGTTTAGATGGGCTTCCCTGTACATTCATCCTGGCTATCCTCCGTTCCTGCCCTGATGCCACCAGGGCTGTCTATTCCGTGTTCCAGTGCAAGGGTAGAAGTCCGCTCTGGCTTCACTCCCAGCATGGCACTGCCTCAGACGGAGCAGTTCCAAGATAATTTAGCATCAGCACAAGCAACCTATGTCCAACTTCCCTGAGTCCAGGCTTCTAGGTCCAGGGAACTAGGACCTCGGGATTCTGGACAGGCAGTCTCAGCTTAGAAAGAAAAATATGGTTTCTATATCTTGTATGAGCTATATTGATGGAAAATCACCCAGAACCTCAATTTCTGAGTAAATTTTTCCTTGCTTTCTTCCAGCTCTCTCTCAGGAGTATAGATGATTTATACACAGTTTATATTTTAATTTTAAGTATTTATTTATGCATAAAAAAGCTGGGGTGTAGGCCAAAGGTGTGGGGAATGAGAGGATTCACCAGAGATAGAGTGGGGTGCAAAACAGGCAGATCTACTGAAGTACACTGATGAGGGGGAGCAGTGGACAAGACAGGAGAGGTCTGCTGTGCCATGTGGGTTAACTCCCTGGCTTGGGATGGAACTCATGTTGTGGTAGCTGGGGATAGCTTGATAGTGCTAAGACTTTAACCCCTGTGTCACCACCAGGGAGGTCTCTATCCACAGTTTAGACCAAGGCATGTGTCCATAACTTTGTATCCTTTTTTGTTTTTTTAGCATTGCATCTGTGGAAGTTTCTCATATTGCTGCAGAATTATTAATTCACACAGGCCTCCTTGCCAGGCCTGTTCTGGGTTTTCTTGTCTGCCCTCCAGATGCTCGGCATCCCTAGGGTCCTCAGTTGCTGTGCAGTAAGCACAGGTGATGCCATTCTTCACCCAGCAGCCCCTGTGGTGTGGTATTCCACATGTTCTGCCATGGATTTTGCTAGTTATAAATGCCATAATACGGGCATGGAGATTACGACAGAACTTTTTTCTTGTTTTTTATTTTTTCCTCAGTATTAATTTCTGGTTTTGGATTTCCACTGAGTTGAAAGATACGTTTTTATCATTTAAACAATGTGTGCCAAATTACTTTTCAGAGGAGTGGAGCCAGTTTTTGTTGTCACTAATTGTGTGACAGTTTATCCTCACAAACATTGGACTTTTAAGAATATATTTTTGCTAATTTAATAAACATAAGCTGGAAACTCAACACAATTTTAACTTACTTTTATTTACTTATCATAATTATTAAAGGTCTCAAATCAAGATCTGCTGAACCTGACTCTGACCCCCTACCCTCCTGACACCCTACACTCCATTTTTTATAAGAGGATGAGGGCAGAAGTAGTAATCACTCTCAAGTGCCTTAGAGATTTTGGTAAGATCTAGGAGGGTTTCATGACGACTCTCCTGAAATTCACAGAAGCACCGAGGGCCACTGGCCACGGACCCCCAACACTTCGAAGTCAGAGATGCTCACCCAGACACGGACTCTTTGTTGACTCACCTTCCATTCAGGCTATAGTTCTTTACTGAGCGCTTGCTGTATGCCAGGCTCTGTGCCAGGCACAGGGATGCCAAGATGAACGAGGTGCCACAGCAGTACAGGCAAACGAATGCACTGAAGTGTGTGCTGGCAGAGGCAGGCGCTGGGGTGAAGGAGACAGGAAGAGTAGGTCTTCAGACCAACTTGAAGAATGTAGGGACAAAGTGGTTACTGAACAGTGGACAGCCATGCTGGAGTTGGAAGACAAAAAATAGGGAAGGGGTGTGAGGGGAAGTCCCGGGAAAGCATTTTGGACAGGCCTAGGGGAGAAAGGATCTCAGTACCACTTACTCATCAGAACCCTCTCCTCCTACCCTCCTGCCTCCTACCTAGGCCCGGGAGTAGATCTTTGGAGTCTCCATTCTAGAAACCCCAAAAACCCAGAGGTAAGGGAAGGTGCTCTATCACTGTGGGTCAATGCTGGCCCCCTGGGGCCTTTGGGAGCGGCAGAGCAGAGGGCCCTGAAGGCAGCCGGCAGGTGGGAAGCCAACCCTAGGGGAACTGGAGCAAAGAAGGCAGAGGGGCCACATTGCTGAGCCTCTGATCTGCTGCATCTTTGGCCTGTCTCCACATCTCTCAGCACCTCATTTTCTTGACCTGACATGGTAAGGGTAGTACCTGACTGTAGGTTGTGAGCGGGTAGCAGGTGGATTTGTGCAGGACCTGGTTGTAGGAAGGCCACTGTCCCCTCTCTGTCCCTCTACTCTGTGGAGGGATGTGGAACATTTTTGTTGTTTTACGCTTCATTCCTTGTCTCTGCTTATCCTATCCTTGGGGATTAGCAAGAAGATGCTCTCCCTGGAGCCGGAGCTACTCCCCTCAGTAAGGCAGCAAAAACAGGTGGGGCCTGGGCTGGAGGAAGGGCAGCTGCAGCCAAGGGCCTTATGTATAAGTCTCATTTAATCCTCTCAGCTACACTCTGAGGGGAGGATTACCCATGTTTGACAGATAGAGACACTGAGACTCAGAGCTAAGGTCCTTTGCCAAACCACAGCCACATAGGCAGGACGTGGTTAACCTAGAGAGCTGGAACTGCCTTGTAAACTCAAACCTGTGAGGCCTGACAGGGACTGGGGGACAGTGTAATGACCAGAGTGTTCTAAGAGGGGATTTGCTGTGCAGAGTGCCAGCGAGCTCTGAGTTTCGGAAAAGCACAGCCCTGCCTTTAAGCCCAGTGAGCACTGCAGGTGGAGTCAGGGACTTTATTCAGAGTGCTACCCTCCAGCCAGTAAGCCCTTCTGTATAATAACCATCAGTTAGCTCAGTCTTCAGTTGCCAGTATGTTTGCTCTAGCTGGGTCAGTCCTGCCCCTTGATGAAGGTGCTAGAAAGTCCCAACTCTTTGGGCCTGCCGTACTCTGCTTGGCCACCATTAGGCATGTGGCTCAGTCACTCATCGGGTCTCTCTGGGCCTCAGTTTCTGCATTGGCCAAGTGGTGCTGCAGTACCTTTCAGGGTGTTAGGAGGGTAAGAGATGTGTCTTCCCAGGGTGCCGTATGGTGCCCTTGACAGCGGGTAGAGGTGGCTTTACCTAAGTCTCGGCCCCTGTGGTGTTTGCAGCCCAAGGGCTATGTCTCCTTTGTGGGGTGCTAAGTTCATTAGTGATTGGGGCACATGGTAATGGTCATTGAGGCTCTGACATTGTCAGAGCCCACCCCATCAGGATGCTGCCTCTCATTTGAATGTGGTTCCGGGAAAGAGTGATTTGCTTAACAGTTACTGCTTTTACAAAACTGTCCAGTTAAAGGCCATGTGGTGAGCAATCAGCACAGACCCTGGGATGTTTCAGAGCCCAAATGGACATAGTATTCTTCTCTGGGCCTCAGTTACCCTGAAATGGTTTCCCAGAAACCTTCAGTGGTAACCAGAAGAGATCATCTCCTGGTTCCTGGTTCTCTGGGACAAACTTGCATTCCACACATCCTGTGGGAAAGGTTAGTGGAGACCTGCTGTGTGAGGTCTTGGGGTGAGGGCCAGATTTGGGTCCACTTGTCCCTGTTAGTTTCTTTGTTACTGCTCTAGCCGTTCACCCCCGAGGCCATATCACAGCCCTATGGAGCCCACCAGACTTCTCTAGTCTTTTGGGTCCTGGGAGCTACCTCAGCCCCTCTCCCCACCTCTTCCCTCCCTCCCTTGGTGCTTCCTTCTTTAACCTTGTGCACTGGGAAGGCCGCCTAGAGATGCACAGGCACTGGGGTGGGGGGTGGGAGGTGGGGGGGCGGGGGGCCGGCAGAGAGAGCAAAGGGGTAGGGGTACAGTGAGACACAGCTTGGGTATTGGACCCTGCTCTACTTATTGGTCTTTGCACTTACCTTCTGCCCATCTGAAATGCCTTCTCTCCACTTTTAGCAGTTCACCTTTTTAGGCTCAGTCGCCTTCTGTTCCCACAGTTCCTGTGCTCCACCCCCCAACTCTGTGCATGCTCTAGGAGGGTTTTGTGTCTGTCTCCCCACTAACTGCTGATAGGGCCTCTATGGGTAGAGCCCAGGTCTGGATTCCCTCTAGGTCCCCACTGCCCGGTTGCAGGCATGGCACACAGCAGACTCCAGAGAATGGGGGGGTGAAAGAGCAGAAGGACCGAGCAGATTCCAGGATAAGGCAAGAGAGGATCCTCCGGCACAGAGTATGAGGGACACGTGCAAATGTATCCTAGTCTTGCCCTAAGGAAGGGTGTATGGCAACTTCTGGAAATGGGCTGTAGTAATAACTGGCCCTTTTTTAGGCAGAGCACATGCATTATCTCATTTAATTTAATCACAACATCCTCATGAGAGCAGTGCTGTTATTATCCCCATTCTCCCTTCGTATGAGGAAACGACGACTCAGGAGAGTTCAATCTTGTGCCCAAGGGGAGGAACTGGGATTGGAGCCTGGGATCACCCAAATCAGCTCCAGGAATCCTCCCTGATGGCCTTCCTTGCTTGTCCAGTCACTTCTGACTGTGGCCCTGTAGGGCTTGGAGTGCTGGGGGGAAGTTTCTGGCCCCAGGGGTTTTGGGCAATCACAGCTATCTACCTCATGGGGTTTAGACAGAGCAGAAGACAGGAGACAGCGTATAGTTTCTCTGGTATCACTTGCTTCCCCTAGATCTCCATGTTTTCAACTGTAAAACAGCTGCAACGTCAGCTCTCTGCTTGTAATCAGGCTTCAGGGACTTTGCAACTCAGAGTGGCTGCTTGACAGGGTAGTAACCTCCCACCCCAAATTCTGGTTTTGATGGGGGGTTGCTCCCATGGATCCAGCTGAAGGACTGTCTTGCATTGGACCCAATGGCTGCAGGTTCCTGTGACAGGCCTGCCCCCCAGGTTCTGCTCTCTGATGACTCACCCCTACCCCCACCCTGCCTCTTAGAATTATACTTTGCTGATGTGGGGTGTGACTGTGGCCTCAGTGGGCAGAAACAAAGCTGGATAGAATCCCACCTCCCCACCCCCACCCCTGCTTCTGCCTGCAGTGGTGTCTCCACGGCTCAGTTCTCACCCTCCCAGTACCCCCCTCCCAGCAGGACCCTGCTGCTGGTCTTCCTCCGCAAGAGTCTGCAAAACCTTTTTATCTTAAAAAGAAAATGTTTTGCAGTTTACATTCAACCCTGTGCCTTTATGGCTCTGCACACTCCGCCCACTGCGTGCAGTCTCAGAGGAGACATTTGACCCCGAAGCCACAACCGCGCTGATCCTGGAGTCCTGAGGGAGAATGCGCAGTACTAGGGAGAATGCGCAGTACTGGACAGTGTGCTCAGTCTGCCACCTAGCAATGGATGCAGCTGGGCTCTGGGGGCACTGAGCCTGGCTCGAGGGAGGAGGCATCTTCTGGGTGGATTCTAGCCTACAAAGCATAAACATGTTGTCACTGCCCCTCCACAAACTCACAGTCCAAGATAATACGCTTAAGACATGCAAAGCCAAACCAGCTTCCAAACTTGGTTTGAGAGAAGTGCTGCTTGGAAGCTACCCTTGAGTGCTCCTTGAGAGTTAAGAGTGCAGAAGAGTTGGTTTTGAATCCCTGTTCTGCTGCTGCTTTCTTGCCATATGATTGGGCAGAATGCTTAATCTCCGGAGCTCTGGTATTCTGTTTGCAACACAGGAATAGTAGCAGCTCAGAAGTTTGGGGGTGAAGAGTGAGTGTGTATTGAATGTCTGGTGCAGCAGCCGGACCGCCACGTGGCTGCTGAATAGAAGGTTGTTTGGATGCTAATGACAGTGCCAGCTCCAGACCCTGCTGTCTTCTCCAACACCCTTTCTCATGATCACACCCCTCCCATCACTTGATTCATTCACTCACTCATTTTTCTCATTACAGTGATAGCACTGAGCCTTAACCCCTAGGCCACCGAGGAGGTCCTCTGATGTTTTCTTAAGATTAGATTTAGGGGCCTCCCTGGTGGCCTAGGGGTTAAGTCTGATGGCTACCACCTCGAAGGCCCATCTCAATGGCCTGATTTCAATCCCTGGTCAGGAAGCTAACCCACGTGGCGCAGCAGCAGACCTCTCCTGTTTTGTCCACTGATCCCCTTAGCAGTGTATTTCACCAGATCCACCTATTCTGCTCCCCACTCTGTCTCTGGTGAATCCTCTCACCCCCCTCACCTCTGGCTTACATCCCAGTTCTTCTACATAAAAAAGAAATAAAATCTTTTTTAAAAAAGCGATGCCTAAGATTACTCATCTTAGGCAGAAATATCACATAAGCGAGGCCTATATTCTTAATTTTTTAAAAAGATTTTTTTATTTATGCATACAAGAGCTGGGGTACAGGCCAGAGATGCAGGGGGTGAGGGGATTCACCAGAGACAGAGCGGGGAACAGAACAGGCAGATTGACTGAAATACACTGCTGAGGGGAACAGCGGGCGAGTCAGGAGAGGTCTGCTGTACCATGTAGGTTTCTCCCTGGCTGGCCGGGGATCAAACTCGTGTTGCAGAGACTGCGGATTGCTTCATAGAGTGATGCTCAAACCCTTGCGCCTCCAGGGAGGCCCCGCGAGGCCTATATTCTTTTCATTTTGTCCTATCAGGGAGCACCCAGTCACAACATGTCCTGTTACTAAAATTGTTCACTTCTAACTTCAATCACTTGAGTAAGGTGGTATCTGCTAGGTATCTGTTAGATATCTTCTCTGCTATGAAGTTGCCAAGTTCCCATTGTAAGTAAGAAGTATTTGAAGGGAAGGTGCTCAGAAATTACATAAAGACCTATTCCTTTTCCAGCATTCAATACATTTATTCATACCTGTAAATGCTTTGGTTTATTATTTTATTCAGCAGACTATGTTATTATCATAATTGATCTTAATGCAGATTGCCCCAGATTTAGCCCATGGTCAAGTGATCAGCTGTCCTACTTTGCCTGGGACTGAGAGGTTTTCCAGAATGTGGGACTAAAAAGCCCCAGCAAAGCCTGAGTGGTTTGGTCACCCTGGGAAACCTGCAAGCTGGCTGCTGTATCTTCTGGGCAAAGTTCCTATTTTTCTCTGAGAACTTCCTTACTTTCTTGCACAATGAGATATTCCAGGTTCATCTTACATAGTCCTCTGACCCCGCCCTGCAAGAAGATGTGGAAATGGGACCCTATGAGTGTCAAGCTGCCCCACACCCTGGACCCGGAGCAGACGGCACTCATTCCACTTGCTACTGGCCGCATTCCTGCCTGCCTCTGTCTTTGCCCTGGCTGTTCTCTCCGCCGGGGCTGTTTGGCAGACACCTCCAGAACGCACTTCTCCATGAAGCCTGACCCCTTCCGCCAGGCAGAGCTGACCTCCTCTCTGACTCCAGTGGACAATTTAGGGCCCCTCCCAATCCATGTTGGCCCCCCTCCCTCAACTGGAAGCTTCTCAAGGGCAGGCCTCTGACTGTTCTGTGCTCTCATAGGACTGGAACTGGGGGATGTTAGTTAAGTGGCTGCGTCTAGTCACACCCCCAAATGGAGCAGAAAAGCAACCTGGAGGTGAAGAGGGAGGGTGTCTTGTTTGGGAGCACGAGTCTATTCTTGGTAGACTTAACAGTCCATTTCATTCTAAAATGGTGCTGATATATCAGCATTGCTGTAAGAATACAGTGCAGTCATCTGTATAAAGGACTTAAATGTAATACCTGGCATGTGGTGAGTGCAGTTCTCAGTATCTCTGGGGATCCTTTTATTTATAGTTTTTTTTTATTATTATTGCGGAAGTAATACTATACATTTTAGAAAATGAGAAATACAGTAAAAAGAAAGTAAAACTGTCATATTATACCATGCATTCTGTTTCATAACTCCTTTTTGTTTCAGGTAACAAGCTCTACTATTTTGTTTTAGTAAATTTTCAGCACATCAAATATTGAGACTATATCCACACATACCCATTTGCCCCAAATATCTCCTTTATAGCTGTTGTGTCCAAACCAGTGTGCAATCCAGGAGCACACTTCACATCTGGCTGTGTGTCTATAAGTCTCTTAGCTACCCCAGTCCCTCCTTATGACACTGACTTGTAGAAAAGACTGGATCAGTAGCCCTGCAGAATGTCTCCCCACCTGGCTTCATCTGGCTATATTCTATCCTCTTGGTGTCACTTAACTTGTTCTTCTGTCCTCTGTTTCATGTAAAGTAAAGGATATATATCTAGGGCTTGATGAGTTCACTGGTACTTAGAATACCCAGTAGGTATGATATGTCCTTTCTGTGGTCTCTCATGACCATTAGTGGGGCCAAGATCTTGCCTAAGATTAGGAGGAAGGCAATGTGATCCCTCCCTTATATGGTTGCTTATATCCCCTTTAGTAAAAAGTGATTTGTGTGGTTCCCTTGGCACTGTGTGAATGCCCAGTTCTGGGAGATCTTTTCAAACTACACAAGAAAACTTGTACATTTGCTGAGGGAAACTTGATCCTGGGGTTTGGACACTTACATGGAAAAAAATCAAAGAGCAAGGACATGAATGGAGTTTCATCTTTCTGAGTGTAAATTAGGGAAACCTGGTTTTGTTTTTACTTCCTTTTCAGACATGTGATCTGAGTAAAATCCCAGCTCTGTTACTTACCAGTGGCATGACCTTGGGCAAGTTGCTTAACCTCTCTGAGCCTCAAGTTCCTCCTTGGATTTCTAGTTGGGCAGAGTTATTGTGAGGGTTAAATTAAAAAAGAGTTTTGGTGGGGATATGATGGGGGAGATGGTTTCTGGCTACAGAAGCTGTCACAGGTGTGTTGTTTGGCTTAGGTGGCTTCTGGGAAGACTGGACAGGGCTCTTGGCAAGAGGTGATGACTTCAGAGGTTGCTGTTCCTCCTTGTCCTCCTCTTCTGCCCCTTTGCCTGTCTTTCCTCCAGCCCTCTCTGATCAAGACTCGGAGCCCAGGGCCTCCCTGGTGGTGCAAAGGGTTAAGCACAGCACTGTGAAGCTTTGATCCCCGGCCGGCCAGGGAGCAACCCACATGGCACAGCAGACCTCTCCTGACTCACCCACTGCTCCCCTCAGCAGTGTATTTTAGTCAGTCTGTCTGTTCTGCTCCCCATCTGTCTGGTGAATCCTCTCACCCCCCGCACCTCTGGCCTTGCCCCAGTTCTTGTATGCATAAATAAATAAATCTTAAAAAAAAAAAAAGATTCTGAGCCCAGTGTAACCCTGACTACCCATGTGTTTGTCTGCAGTGCCGGATGGAATGCCGTGATGTGCCAGCCGAGACCCTCTATGATGTCCTGCATGACATTGAATACCGAAAGAAGTGGGACAGCAACGTCATTGAGACTTTCGACATCGCCCGCTTGACAGTCAACGCTGATGTGGGCTATTACTCTTGTGAGCAGGCGAAAGCACACCTATCCTACCCCCTCTCCCTCCTTCCAGGTCCCCCACCTTCCCTCCTTATGGCCACTCTTAATGGCCAGGCTTCTCAGAGATCTGAGGGCTGAGGTACAGCACCGCCTGGGAGAAGGGCCTAGCTGCCTTCTCTGACATCCTTGTCCACTCCCAGACAATTGGGCACACACATGTACACTCCCAAACACATATGCACTCCTGTGTTCATGTATACCTATGCCACCCACAAACCTGTGTGCATACATAGCTGTGTTCACACCCCACAACCACATGCTACATATATTCACACATTTTCACGTACACATACACACACACACACACACACACACAGTTGTTCTCAAATTCACATACACAACAGGCCAGGCCAGGCCAGGCCAGCAAGGTAAGGGCCTAGTGAGGTTGTGAGGAGCAAGAATGGCCAGGGACAGAGAATTCTGTTTTCTCTCTTTCCTAGTTCCAGCTCTGGGACTGTGGTGTGGTGGTGGTGGGTACCTGTTTGGATCAGGGGAGCTGGAGTTAACTAGGCATCCCTGTATCTCTGGCCACTGCCTTACCCTCTCTGCAGGCAGGTGGGTAGGCCAGTGTTCTGGCTGAACTGTCCCTTGCCCTCCACAGGGAGGTGTCCAAAGCCCCTGAAGAACCGTGATGTCATCACCCTCCGCTCCTGGCTCCCCATGGGCACTGATTACATCATTATGAACTACTCAGTCAAACATCCTGTGAGTTGACCTGCCTTCCCTGGTGGGCAGGGGAAGGTGTCAGGCAGGCATGGGCTGGCAGGCTGCTACATAACTTCCCTGCAACCTCAGGCTGGACACGAGTCCCTGGCCCAGTTTCCTTCCTATATAATCCAAATTATGGCTCCAGCCCCCCACCCACCCTGGGTCTCTCAAGCAGAGGAAGAGAGGACATTGTGGGCCACTGCTGTGGGTGAGTGGGTGGAATGAACTGGCTTGGGTTGGCTGGACTGGTCTGGAAAGGGGAGAGCAAGAGGCAAAAGGCAGGGTTCTCTGGCTCTCTGTGAAGTGGGGCTGCCTTGATCTCCATAGCAGGGAGGACAGGCAGGTACAGTATACCTGGGCAAGGATGAGTGTGTGTGTTAGTGAGTGCTCATGTGTGTGCTCTTGAACCCTGACTCCAAACTGGGGACCTTCTTGAGGGAAGAGGGAAAGATTAAGAGGGTCAAGGATGACCTAGCCTGGCTCTTCCCTTTCTCTTCACCCCAGTATCAGGCCTGACCTGGAGCAGATGCCAGGGGCTATGAACTCTGTGTGTATGCTTGTGTGTATGTACCCACAGACACCTCCTTTGCCCACACCCTGAGTCTTACCTCCCTGTGCCTTCCATCCCCAGAAATACCCGCCTCGGAAAGACTTGGTCCGAGCTGTGTCCATCCAGACGGGCTACCTCATCCAGAGCACGGGGCCCAAGAGCTGCGTCATCACCTACCTGGCCCAGGTGGACCCCAAAGGTGAGGGCTTGGCCCTGGAAGCCTATCATAGGATCCTTCCCTATACCACAGGGGATGGGGCTTGATCTAGGGATCTAGAAGGCTCTCTGTTAGGAGCTGTTTTGTATTTTGGGGCATCTGCATTCAAAGCATCATTTGAATCAAGGTTTGAGATTTTAAAGTAGCTTGAAAAAAGCACATACCAAGGGGGTAGGCTTTCTCTGCCTAGGCTCCCTCACCCCCATGCTACAACTTGCTCACTGGCTGCTTCTCTAGTCTGTCTGTCTTGCTGGCTCTCATCCTCTGTCCATTCTAGAAGCCTGGGTTTTCTAGCCTCATGCTCCTTGCCTCTGGAGAATTCAGCTACTCCCAATGCATCTGTGGCCCACTGACTACATGCTGAGATCCAGATCCCTACGGTCGCTGGGGTCCTGAACATCATCCTCAGAATGTCTTCTAGGTCCTGAGACTCACTGAGTCCAGTGCTAAACTCCTTTCTTCCCTCCTAACTTACCTTCTGAGTCTCTGCCCACCAGTCACCCATGTCAGGAACTTGTGAGTTGTCTGGGTCTCCTCCCTCAGCTCCAAATACAGTCACTGATTCGTTTTGATTCTGCCTCCTAAACAGCCCCTGAATCTGTCATTTTTCTTCATCCCAGCCACCTTGTCAGTCCGTACCAGCTACCAGGGGAATTTTTCCAAAACACTTATTTTCTTAGGACGCTCTTCTGCTGAAAATTCTTCTGTGACTCTCCATTACCCTCAACGTGAAGTATAGGTCCCCTCCCTGGGTTTCATAGTCACCCCTCATACCTTCCATATGCCTGCCTTCCTGTCTTGTTAGCCCTCTCCCTTAGCCTAGAAAACTCCTCTCTCTGCCTTCTTACCACCTCTGGGGTGCTTCAGATGTTGCCTCCTTTATCCTGAATACCCATGGATTTGCTGGGCCCAAACCCTTGTAGTAGAGCATTCAGCACACTGTTTGGCCCCCCAGACAATGAGTTCCTTTCTGACTGGCTCAGGGTGGGTATCACTGAGTGATTGTGAAGTGAATGAATGAATGAATGAATGACCAGGGCATCTATTCAAAGTATTTGATGCTCACCTTGTATGGATGCCCTGAGCATCTTTGCCTGGGTATGCCCCAAGCCCCATGAAGGGACCACTGGTCCAGGCCCAGGGCTCCCCAGTACCTCATTAAGAATGTAGACTGTCAGAGTCAGAGCAAATACTTGGGGATGAAGCAGGGTGGAGAGTTGGGCTGTGGATTCCAGGTAAGGTCAGGCTGGGGTGCTCAGCCAAGAGGCCTCCGTCAGCAAGACTTCCTGGGGTAGGGGGCTTGGAAGGACAGACAGAGGGGCTGAGCACAGGGCCATTCACAGTGGAGGGATGTCAGTGTGAGCAGCGGGGAGGCTTAGTGGGTCAGGATTTTCATTCAGATGTAGCCTGTGATCTCCGTGGACCCTGTGCTTTTCTTCCATGCTACCTTCTGGGGTCCAGCAGAAGCAGGGAGGGCAATAGAGTTGAGCCTGAGGACCTAGGTCTTAGGTGGAAACAGGGTGTGAAATCTCCTTGGCCTCACACACACCCTACCTGCCTACCTTGAAGCCCAGACTGGAGGAAGGGGGCTTGTTGGTGTGTTGGGCGGGTCATGGGACCCCAGAGACTGCTTCCCCCCCACCTCACGACCCTTCCCCTGCCCCCATAGGCTCCTTACCCAAGTGGGTGGTGAATAAATCTTCTCAGTTCCTGGCTCCCAAGGTGAGTGACCTTTAGATTCTGAGGGTGCGGAGGCTGGGAGAGAAGTAGTGGGCGATTTTTGGTTATGGGGCGTGGGGGGGGGGTCAGAGGTGGAGCCTGGGGATCAGGGCGTGGTTAGGGGCGGGGACGGGATTACAGAACCTGTCAGTCACGATGCTGAGAGTTGAGGCGCTGGAGGGGGAGGGGACGTGGCAAAGAGCTAGTTCCGTGCCCTGATTCTGCCGTCTGGTGGGTCCACAGGCGATGAAGAAAATGTACAAGGCATGTGTCAAGTACCCTGAGTGGAAACAGAAGCACCAGCCGCACTTCAAGCCCTGGTTACACCCGGAGCAGAGCCCGTTGCCAAGCCTGGCGCTGTCGGAGCTGTCAGTGCAGCATGCGGACTCACTGGAGAACATCGACGAGAGCGCGGTGGCCGAGAGCCGGGAGGAGCGCACGGGCGCTGGCGGCGAGGGCAGCGACGATGACACCTCGCTCACCTGAGTCCAGCCCCGCAGCAGGGACCTACACAGGACTGGGCAGGGCCTGGGGCGGTGGATCCTCCCGTGCGTTCTCCCCTCCCCCGCCCCTTGCGCCTACTAGGGACGCGGGGTTCGGGCCCCGGTGGGCGCTGCGGCCTGGCTGGACACAGCCCCAATAAAAGATCCTACAGCCTCAGCCAATTCATCGCTATGCCTGCTTCCCACCTCTCCTGATCTGAGGCCCTCGGTCCCCTTGTTCTAAATTCATTTTGTTAATTTTATTATTGATCACCAGTTCTTTGCTCCTATGTGGCTGGGGGCAGAGGGTATCACTTGGCCAACATGGTGTGTTGCCCTGTGTCTATTCATTAGGTCACTCTTCATCCCTCCATCTGTCCTCGTGTGCTCATTCTGCCTTTCACGCCAGGCTATTTGGTTAATTTTCACTGCTCAGAGGCAAGTCAGGAGTCAGAGAGTAGGGTTCTACTTTGTCACCCAAGGCCCAAGTCTCCTTGGTTCCATGTGGACTAGGGATTTCAGTCATCAGCAGGGAAAGGGAGAGGCCCCTGAATCTCGGGCCACGTGATTGTAGGCCACAGAGCTGAGGCTGGGGCAGCGTGTTCTAGAAGAGAAAGATGGGGGGGGGGTGTTTACGTGAGGCTTCTTGGCCTCCAGTGTAGTGGAGGGACTAGATTCTGTGATTCAAACCCTCCCAGGATCATTTTGCGACTTCAGACTGGTGTTAAAGGGTGGACCCCTAGACCCTGTCAGTAGTCAGAGGCCAGACTGCTGGGCCTGTGTTCCATCTGGCTGCTTTGAGATTGGGCCTCCCCTGTTCTCTCTGGCCCCCAAGTGCTCTCTGCTGCCAGAGGGACAAACCCTGCTGTCAGGTCTGGAGGAGAGCCTTGTGCTCTGTCCCTCCCCAGTGTTCTGCACCCTATATGAATTTGAGGCTGGGAAGTGTCCCCCAAAGTCTGGCCCCGCTCTCCCCAGCCCCCAAACTCCTTACCAGGAAGACATAACATACTTGGAGTTCACTCTTGCCCAGAGGGTTAGGCGAATGGCCAGTCAGGAGTAGGCAGGAAATTCTATAACTCATCAAGACTGAGGTTCTAACTTCAGTTTCACATAGTACAGACTTTGTAACTTTGGGCAAGTTCTGGAACTTCTTATATCCTCATTTTCTAATCCATAACCTGGTGTGATAATTTATGAGGATTGAGATAAAAGGAGTAAGTTGCTCAGCACAGGGTCTGGCATGTAGTGGGTCTCTAATTAATGGCTCCCAATCTCAGAGTAAACCCCTGTGCTCCACCCTGGTGAGAGCTGTTCTTCCAAATATCCCCATGGGACATATGGAGAACTAGAAGCTCAGAGAAACAGAGAAGTTCAGGTCTCTGAGGTGCCCCAGATACAGGACCCACATCCACACATGTGCTGGCAGGACTGGCAGGAATCTCTCCTCCATACCAGGGAAGGTGTCTGGGTGCCAGGACCTCAGACTGCAGCTTTTGACCAAGGTATTTTTGCACTGTATCCTGGGGAGACTCTTCCCTACCACTCTTGTCTCTGTGGGATGTGGGTCCAGGGAGAAAAGTGGGATATCCTTGGAGGATGAGGTGGGGAAGGACTTCGTGCAGGAGGTGGTCAAGGGCCTGGGTAATCCTTTCTCCAACTGCTTGTGATCACTCTTGTTGGCGGGGCGGGGGGTATGGGGGGGCTGAACCCCTGGGTGTGTGTGTGTGTGTATGGCTCATCTCTCCCGCGGGCAGTCATCTGGAGAAGGGGTGGCAGGATGCAGGGAGATGGGGTAGATGGAGGCT
Source organism: Talpa occidentalis (assembly GCF_014898055.3). Classification (NCBI taxonomy): domain Eukaryota; kingdom Metazoa; phylum Chordata; class Mammalia; order Eulipotyphla; family Talpidae; genus Talpa; species Talpa occidentalis. Next base: position 38,222,055 of record NW_023603184.1, on the reverse strand, counting down.
GAGATGGCCGTGGTGGAGGGAGGCAGCCCCGAGAGCGGCGAGAGGCTCAGGGGAGACACACCCACCGATCCTAAAGGCGTGCCTGGCGGGCGAACTCAAAGACGGCGAGTGGGCGTGGCCTGGAGGGGCGTGGCCTGCCCTGTCCCCGCCCTCCCCTCGCGGGGCGTCACGTGGGGGCGGGCGGAAGCGCCCGGCGGGGTGGGCGCGCCCCGCCTGCGACGGCGAGTTGGCTGCGACGGCGTGAGTCCGCGCGGCGCGGGGACCCGGGGTCCCGGCGTGGAGTCTTCGCTCGGAACAGGTCAGTGCGGCCGGCGCGGCCTCTCCGCCCGCCGACCCTCCGCCAGGTGCGACCGAGGTCCCCGCTCCGCAGCGGGAACGCCGAGGTCCGGGCGCCCTCGCCGGCGCCCACTTCCCGGGCGTCCCTCCCGCGTCGGGTCTCCTGCCCTCCTGCCCGCTGGGGTGGGGGCGCCCCTGGAGGACGTGCGGTCGGGCCGCGACGGGAGGAAGGAGGGCAAGCCCGCGGGACGGGGGGCGTCCAGCCCTCAGCCGTCTGCGTGGAGGCTCCCCGGAGCTGGAGCCAGCCCTCCCCAGGCACCTCGGTGAGGTGAAGGCGCCTTCGTGGACTCCTGTTGACCCTTTGCCCTGGACCTTGAGCTCTGTCGACCTTGGGCAGGCGACTTCCGGTCTGCGTGCCTCGAGTCCCCGTTAGTAAAGGAGGGCAGGGTCTCCCCAGGGTCCCTACCTGGCCCAGTTCCTGGGGAAAGAGGGTGTGCGCACTGAACAGGGTCAAGCCAGGAGTGGATGGTTGGGACTGGAGCTCCTGCTTGGAGCACGGCCCGAGGGGCATGGAGTGGGTGTTTGGTGCTGCGGAACTCTCATCAGGAGCCAGCACAGTGTGGCTTCAGTCTTTAGCAACCTCTCCCCAGTGTTCCTGATCACCAGGCTGGGGGAGTGCTACAAGGTTGGAGGGATATGTGGGGGTATTCGGGATTCTGTATTCTTGGACCCGAGGTCTGCATAGAGGATCCAGGATGCCTGTTCTCCAAGAGCAGAGCGCCCAGGCTAGGAGAGACCTCCCAGCAAGCTCATTACAGGGTAGAAAGAGCCCAGTAGTCAGGAAGACAGGTGCAGACAGGTCCAGGGGTGGAATCAGGGACTAGGACTCTTGGAGGCTCAGGGAGGTGGAGATGACTGGAATGATTTTTAGCAGTTAAATGGTAATTCACAAGGTTAAGGTTTCTATAGCGGAGAGCTGAACTTGTGCAAAGGCAGGGATTTGCATGGCAAATTTGAGGCATGGCAAGAAGATAGGTTTGGCTGAAAGGGTAGCAAGGGCAGGGTATAGAGAAAACTTACCCCATGTCCCGTGGCTGAGTGGGGATTGTCCAGATCCTGACCTGGGAACTTTGCCTTCCCATTACTGGCTGCTTCCTGAAGCAGAGCAACAAGAGGTTGACCCCACAGATTCCTGACAATGAGGAGGTGGAGGTGGACAGAGGCCACCAGGGACCCAGCTTGCCCCCAGGTTTTACTGGGGCACTTAGACCTCCCCACAGCCCCATCCTTACCCCCACCACCTCCAACCATGCTTTTCCACACATTAAACATTTGTGCAGGTTGCTTTCCTTTCCCCACCCTACACTTTTCTCTCCATTCAAATCTCCTAGGTAATTTGTGACTTCAAAGGTGAACGTTCTTACCTCCTCCTGCCTGTGTGGCATAGCTCAGGATGGTTCTCCTTGCAGAAGCTCTGTGGGGAAAGGACTTGCAGAACCAGGGGGATGACTGAGACCTGGAGCAGTCCCTGTGCAGCCACCAAATGCTACGGCTCTGCAAATCCCTAAACTCAGAGCCTCCATTTCCCCATCCACAGGATGGGATGATGAGCTCTGGTCCATGCTCCAAACAGAAACTGTGCTGGCCTAAGAACTGGGCCTATCTGAATCTAAACCCTGCTCTTAGCAGTGCATGTTTCAATGAAAAAAAGGGACAATCTGGGCAGGTGGTAAGGGGCCTCAGAGAGTCCTAGCAGCTAGTGGCAGACTAGTCCAGTACTTAGTCTAGTGCACTGGCTCGAGAGAGGATTCCCCTCCACTCTTCAGGGCCCTCTCCCCTCCCCACCTCACTCTCTTTGGCCAAGCTCAAAGCCAGCCGGCTGATGCCCAAACAAGTAGCCTCTGTTCCCAGGGCGGGGGGAGGGGAGGCAGGCCCTGGGCTGCAGGCCCGTCTGTCCAGTGCTGACCCTGGCCCTCTGCCCTGCACTCTGCATCTTAACCCTTGGGGGCCTGAGCTGGTTTCTGGGCCGCTTGAGGTTGGGTATCCTTTACCACCATTGTCCCCTCCATCCCACTTCAGGCTCCCAAAAAGTGTTCTATTGCAGCAGGAGGGAATGCAGTGAGCATGAGTTGCAAGTGGAGAAGGAAGGAGGGAAGGGGTAGCAGAGCAGGAGGGAGGCTGGAACAAACAGGGCCATGGACAGTGAGAGACCATTTAGCCCCAAAGTTTTTTCACAGATGGAGAGACTGAAAACAGGAATCAGAGATCAGGGATCAGAGCAGAGTCATACATCAAGCCCTGGTGGAATCCGGCCTGACTCTGGCTCCTCCTGGGGAAAGGAGGGGAAAGGGGAGGAGCTCTCCTTGATGAGTGCCTACTGTGTGCCTGACACTGCACATTTGTTTCTTTATTTAAGGTCAGATCACTCCATGACAAAGGCCACCGTCCTATAATGTAGGGGAAGAAAGTGAGAGTTGAATAGTAACAAAAACATCTGCAAACACGCTGATGTTTTGAAACGAAAGTGCCAGCACTTCTCTATATATTAACCAGTTTAGTCCCTGACAGCCACTGGAGACAGACCATTCTACACATAAGGAAACTAAGGCAAGAGAGACTACAAAACTTGGCCAGGATTACAGCAAATAAATGGCAGAGACAGGATCAGGACTCAGGCCTTGCCTCCTTTGGCTTGATTTTCCCTCCCCCCAGCCTGACCTTACCCCTTGAGCTGAGCCCAGGGTCCAGCTGTGTGAGGGACTATCCTCTGGGTGGTGGTCAGGGCAGCCTTGAGAGACTGTGACCCCAGCCAAGCAGTCCCATCCCCTCCCTTCGCAGCAGAGTCTATCCCTGGGGCAGCCTCTCTCTCCCACCCCTCTGGCCTCATGCAGGCTGGGTTCACCCCCATTATAGCCTCTGCAGAGAGGCGTTTCAGATTTCGGCAAGGGGATCTGCATTAAGGGTGGCTCCTCCTGGGGTGTGAACAATAAGAGATTGTAGGGGGCCCTCAGAAGTCCCCTGCAGATGCACTTCACAGAGCACAGGCACTGCTGCTGACTCAACCGCAGTGCCCAGTCCTGATCAGAGAGGACAGCTTGCCCACTTAACCCCTCTCCTGTCAGACCCCCAGAGCCATGTTTCCAGCTAGGGCTCTGAGGATAGTCCCAGCCCAAAGAGGAGATGACCCTCGGTGCCAGGGGCTACCTTGCGGTGCAGTGCCTGGCTGGTCTTCCACACATCCTTCCTGTGGAATTTCTCTGTCTCATCTTCTAGGTCATAGTTCAGAAGGGAAAATCCTGTTTCACAGTCAGGACCTCTGTCTCAAACCATTGCAACAGCCCCAGTAGTTAGGACTGACCAGCTCAATAACAAAATTACTCTTCAATCGTAGTAATAGTTATAGTAGTAGCAGCAGCTGCTGTTTCGGGAAAACTTACTGTGTGTCAAGCAGTCTATGTACTGATTTCATTTAATCCTCAATAATCATTTTGGGGGCAGGTGCCATTCCCTTTTTACAGATGGGGAAACAGGCCTGCAGAGATTAGGTGATTTGCCTGAGATCATCCACTACATAGAAGAGCTGGGAGTGTTGCTTCACAGTCAGACTCCCGAGCACTGGGAAGCACCACAGGCAGAGGACGCCAGCCCTGCTCTACACTGGGAACTCCCAATCTGGGTGGACGGCAGGGCCTGGAGGGCCGCCTGGTCAGGCAACATTGCTGTGCCTGGCTGAGGGGGATGCCTGGGAAGGCATCCTGCTGGCAGACCGGGCTGGCTGCTGTGGAGTGCTGAGCTCTCAGGACCCAGCCTCAGTGTGAGCACCTCCTGGTGAATACATCGGTTTTTCCAGACCCCGTTTTGCTGATGGGGACACTGAGGTCAGTACTAGTGAAGTGATTTGCCTGAAGTAAGTAATTAGCAGCTAAGAAAGGAGAGACGTGGGACTGGTATCCAGACAAGGAACTCTGGGGCCTGGCCAGGGCCTTCCAGGCCTCTGAATCTCTGAGTTTCCTTCAGACACTACACACCTGCCTTGTCATAAGCTCAGACATTTCTTTCCCACTTTTCAAGATACCTGGGATCTCTCAGGGCCTGGTGTCAGTGACTGAATGAACAAACCTGGAAAATGGTTCCAGAATTAAAGGGCTAAGAAGCAGAGGCCAACTGTGGTGCTTGGGGTCACAGAGGTGGATGGATACCTGAGCCCAGGAGCCCAGGGGAAGGTACTGCCCCTCCTCAGGGCAGGGAGGATGTGCTTGGGCTGAATGCCTTCAAGAATTTCACAGTGTCTTGCCCAGCCTTTTCTGATGCCTGTCTGGGTCTGTGGGCACTGTAGGCTGCCTTCAGAGGCCCTGGACCTGGGATAGGGAGCTTCCCCATAAGAAGGCCTTTTTCCTCCCCATGGAGGACTTGCTGGCTGGGAGAGGTCCTGGGGTCATGCTTCCCAGCCTCTTCTTGCGCCACATGCCTCTGGGATCACTGTGAGTGCCTGTGTGCTGTCTGGATCCAGACTGAGCCCAGAAGCATCCTTGGAGGACCTGGGCTTTTGCTCTGATATGGATGTGATCAGCATTCGAGGTTGGGGTAGGGAGTCCTGCTCTGCACCCCTTGCTGTGTGAGCTGAGTGAGGCTTTCATCCTCTTAAAATGTTCATCTTCCTTCAGATGTCCAGGTTGTGGTTCCACAGCTAGAATGTACTATTTGGGAAGTTTGCTCCCTGGTGGGGGGAGGGGTCTCTGAGTGCAGGGTTGGGGATTGCTAAGCCTGGGGAGGCCAAAGATCTAGAAAGTGTCTGGTGGTTCTGTTCCAGGGACATGAACCAGGACACTCATTTGCCTCTACTGCCTGTGGCCTGAAAACCCATATTTCTCAGTGCAGGGCTGGCCTAACCTAATTGGAGGAGGGGGGTTGCATCAGTATCCTGAGGTCTCCTGAGGAACTCCCCTCCCATTTCTTCCAAGGAACAGACTAGGGGCCTGGACCCTGGTCCTGACTTGCTTTTGACTCTGCTTAGGGTCTTTTCCATTCCTGGGGCTCACTTCCCCGCTCTGGAAGTAGAGAGGGTTGGGTTGGGTGGTTCCTAAATGTCTAAGGAGCACATGGGTGGGGGTCATGGTGCCAGGAGAAGGCAGGCTGTGGTAGAGCTGTGAGTGGGTGGCCACTAGGGGGAATGGGAGGCCGGAGGTCAGACACTATCCTATCTTTGGCCACTGATTAAAATGTGACCCTAACAGGTCACCACTTGTGTGATACTGTCCATGTATAAAATTCAGAGATGTTCATTCCATCAATGGGTATTCACTGTGTGCCAACCTCAAGCTGGCAGCTGGAGGCACAGGGACATCAGACCCTGCCTTCTGGGAGCACCTAGTTGGAGTTAGTGGTGAGAGAGACAGAGAGAGAGAAAGAGAGACAGAGAGAGACAGAGACATAGTCACTGGCAGTGACTCCCCAGTCTGTGGACATGGGAATCAGAGATTGCTTTCTGGAGCGGGTGACTTAAGCTTGAAGAATGGAGGTAGACAGAATAGTGTGAGTGAAGTCCCGGAGGTAAAGTGGCAGGCAGTGGGAGTGGAGGGGATGAAAGCAGAGAGGAACCAGAGGATGGAAGCTCTTTGAATCCAGCTGGGTAATGGGAAGGGGTGGCGGGGGAGAGGGGGGCTGGGTGGGGAGGCAGGTAGGGGGTGTCGGCAGGCAGAGAAGAAGCAGCCTCTGCCTCTGATGGGCTTTGGGGGTGCTTGGTTTGAAGACTCCTGGAAGTTTGGGGAGGTTCTGGCCTGCTAGGGGACGGTTGAGGGGTCCGAGAGTCACCACTTCCCCTGTGTGGGTGAGGGCTCTCCCAGCAGTGTTTATCAGGCCTGCACAGCAGGAAGTGGCTGGGGCAGCCTCAGAGGTAGAAAGAAGGGGCAGACCCAGCCACGGAGCCAGAGAGTTTCAGTGGAATCTCTGGCTCTGAGAACTTGACGTCCACCTCATGCACTCTTACCTGCCCCCCTCTTACCTGTGTCGCAGGCTCCTGTCCCCAGCTCCTGATCAGGGTGGGCCAGGTCTTCACAGCTGTCCATTCATCCATTTCACACATTTGTCAAGCAACTCCCAGACACCTCTAGCCACTGGGGACAGAGCTGTGAATGAGACGATGTGCCTGTCTTCCTGTGGAGCCTGATGTGAACAAATAAATATATAACGCGGTGTCTAATAGCTAAACATGTGATGCTGGAAAATGAGCCAGGATAACGAGCTAGAGACCAGTGGGGGAAGGGAGGCCTTGCCTTTGAGAACGTGCTGGAAAAGGGAGTGAGTCACGCCCCCCAGACAGAGGGAGCTCCAGCGCCCAGCCCCAGGCAGGCCTCACCGGGTGGCTTGGATTAGCAGTACACAGGTGCGGCAGCCGGGTGACCGCACAGGCCCAGGAGGCTGCCTTTGGCTTTCACTCTGAACTCTCCCATGAAGAAGGTGGGAAGTCAGCGGGGGGTGGGAACTCCCCAGACTGGGGCTCTGTTTTGGAGACTTACGTTTGTTCCTTACGAGGCCAGGTGGAGCTGTCACGATTGCCACTAAACAGATGATGGGACCGAGACTCAGAGAAGTTGGGTGAACTCCCCAGTCCCTTTGCGTGGGGACCCCTGTCGGTCTGCCTGCGTGTGTGTCGCCCTCTCCCCTCTGCTCCTCCCAGCTTCCTGTTGTCACAACAGCAGCGTGTTAGCCTGGCCTTCTAGGCCCTGCTCAGCCTGCACTCATCGCCCTCGCCTGCCCCGTGTCCTCCCTGCCCCGTGTCCTCCCTGCCGGTCTCTACTTGGTCTCTGAGGAAATGGCGCAGAAGGAGGGGCCAGGCAGCCCGTGGCTCAGTTTCTAGCTCCTGTGTTATCCCGGGCAAGTTACTTAGCCTTTCTCAGTTGTTTCTTCCTCACCGGTAAAGTGGGCTAAAATCGTCCACTTTCTAGATTGTTGTGAGGGTTACATGAAACAATCCATGTGACACGTTTAGTCCAACGTCCGGGAGAGAATAAGGACTCCATAGCCATGACCTTTTGTTGTTGTAAGCGGGAATGACTGCTTTGGTTCAGGGCACGCCTCGTGAGCTGCAGGGAAGATGCCGAGTCAGAGACCTTCCTGTCTGCCGTCAAATGCCTGGGGGAGGCTGAGGTCACCTAGCGAGTTGGGTCTGCCCGTCTCCCTCTCTCCCTCCTGTTCCCTGAGTGTCTGTCGGGGTGTCTGTCTCGTCTGGGTGCCTCTCTTCGTCTGGCCACAGCAGCTTCAAGGGGCCGCTTATCTCTGGCTTCTCCATCCAGGGGCCACCTAGGGAGAGGGTAGGCTGGGGTCACTTCTCCTGGGCGGCTAGCCCTGGGGTGTGCAGGAGCCCACCAAGTCTCTGCTCCTGGGTGGGCAGGTGCTGCAGAGAGAATGGCGTCAGCAGCTTTCTCTTCCCCTTCCTGTCGGGCCCAGTGTGGCCCTCAGCCCTCCAGCGTGTGCTGCCGGTACCTGCATCTTGAGCAAGTCTGTGTCTCCGGTGTGTCCATTTTGCTGCCTGGGATTCTGTTGTCCACACTGCACACACCCACCTCCTGTGGTCAGGCCTGTTTCGGCCTCATTCACAGTGTTGAGGAGCCCCCTCCCTCCACCCCGAAGGCAGTGGTCACAGAGGAGGATCTTCCTGGAGTCCTCTTTTCGCACCCAGGCCCTGGCCTTGGTGGGAGGCAGGCCCTGCCCTGGGAAGTCCCCAAGCCCAGTAGCATGTTTCTGGGACCAAGGGGCTAGGGGCCAGGCCAGAGCCTGGTTGTGCTCTGGCGTGAGTGTCCCCTCTCCACAGGTACAGCGGTGCATTTGAGTGAGCCTTCCAGGTGGGAAGGGCCTGAGTTGACTCTTGAAGAGGGAAGAGTTGGGGAAGGAGGGGATGTGGTATGGCCAGGCTGTGGAGGGTTAGGGGCCCTGCTTTGGGGGCTACCTGGCCGTGGAGGGGAGGAATGGCAGTTAGCAGGGAGGAGAGCCCAGGGTCCAGGCAGGCTGGGGAAGCCCGGGGTGGATTGGCAGTGGGATGGAAGGAGGGGCTGTGTGACAAACTTGGTGAGGAGAGAGCCATTGTGGGGAGGGGAGGGAGTGGTCCAGGCAGGCTATGGTCAGTATGTCATAGATTTTTTGACAGGGCCTGAAAAACCAAGTCATTTAGCTCTCAGCTTCATTTGCAAGTGAGGTACTTCCCGATATCTACGCTTCATCCCCACACCTCACTTCTGTCCGACCCTCTCCAGAGTGGGTCTTGGCTGTGACGGGGGGGCCCTGGGCAAGTTTGGGGGGAATGAGGTAAGGGTCAGGGCTAGGGTGGGATCTGATGCTGTGAGAGGACAAGCCACAGGGTCCCGGAGTCTCACATTTACTAATGGACCTCATTTCACTTCCCATTTGAAAATCCTCTGCTGCTGGCCTCAGGGCCCCTGAGAGGGGACCTTCTTGGATTAGCTGTGTCTCATGCCCTGGAAGGACTGATGGTTTGGGGGGAACAAACTAGAACAGACTCAACTCTAATAGACCGAAAATACCTTTATTGTTTTTTATTCAAATTATAAAAGTGATATGCAACTGTAAAATGTGCAAACAGCACAGACATGACGATTATAGAGAGTAGGGTGGGAGTGAGGGCTAGGCCTGAAATTGAGGTCACGGATGTCCACTGTCCTATGGTCTTTAATGTCCATTGGTTTGACACTTATTAGGGTAATGCTGATGGGGCTTCTCCAAGGCGGCTGATAAAATATCCTGCCTCTCACCAGGCCCCCCGCTGTGGAGGTGAGTGTTGTGCACTGTGCAGGAGCCCCTGGCTGGGGGTGGAGGCCAGAGTCTGAAGAAGGAGGACCGGAACCCAGCTTGTCCTCCTTGCTGAACTGCTGCCCTGCCGTGGGACTCCTGCAGGAAGAGGCATGTTTTTCAATTTGCTTGAATGCCCCACCTAGGTTGGAGGTGACTCTGCTTTCCAGAGTGGGGAGCTGGGAAGATCAGTGTGGAATGGGGACAGTGTGGTGCCTGGGGCCACCCAGGGAGTGGGGAGAGGTCCCCACTTCTGGACCCTATGGGGAAGCATGGCTGGGGACAGGGTGAAGTAGTCCTTAGGGGTTGGGATAACAGGACTCCAGATATTTAGAGGGGCCAGATGGGACCCTGCCTACAAGGCCAGAACCACGGACTCCTCTGGTCAGGACCTGCCAGGCCTTGGGGCTCGGAACAGGAAGTATCTGCCTCCACAGCAAGAATTGAGCAGATGAGTCTGGCCTCTAGTACATATTTGGTGACTTGTCATGGTCATCTGGGTGAAAACTCTGCTTCGTGTAGGGAGAGTGAGCCTCAGAATGTGACCTGACTTGTCCAGGGCTTCAGGCAAGAAGTGGTGGAGCCAGGACTGGAACCTGGATTTGCCTTTGTCCTGGAGGAGCGACCTCTGGCTTGGAGCCTTGGGGCATACCAGTGGCCTTCAGCTCCCTGCCAGTGGGAGGCAGCTCTTTATACACCCAGGCCCTGGAGCCCCCCACTCAATTCTTAGTGCCTGTGGGCCACTGGTCACCAGCCCCACTACTCCTAGGACCCACCAGACAGGCCACATCACAGATGGGAGGGACAGAAATTTTGTGCCATGATCTTTGACAGCAGGGACTGGGGTAGGTCAGGAGATCCCACTGTGCCTGGTTGGGACCCATATGCAGTGGGCACCAGTTCCTGACAGAAAATAGGCTTCTTGGCCCACAGGCCAGCTGTGCTATCTGAGGATACACCTGTTACTTCGCCCAGCAGGGCCAGAGGGAGCTGGTTCCTGCAGAGGGGCGGGGGCAGGCACACTTCTGCACTCTCTGGGCTGGGAACCCAGCCCCCACCTAGTTCCTCATATCTAAGGGAAGTGTTTCCAAGGCCTTTCGCCTGCATAGCAGAGTTCTGAGAGGAGTCTGAAAACACCCAGGAGGGCTACAAATCCACGGTGACCCTGCCCACAGGTATCACCTGGTGAGTGAGCTGTGGTGTTGGAGGGGGAGGGCCGTGGGGTTATTGAGCATCGTGGGGCTCTGGCCCTGTGTAGACAGTTAAGTTCTTGGTAGGGAGTGTGGGGCCTGAAGGCTGAATGCAGTGGGGGCAGAGCTGCTGGCTGGGGTGGGGTGTGTGTGTGTCCCTGGAGGCTATGTGAGGTGTGCTGTGGGTGTGGTGTGGTTTGCAGACAGGGGCTGGCCAATCATAGATGTGTATGGTTCTTGGTTTCCTGTGTGGGGAGCTCTTTGGGGTTCCCTGAGGTCTGGGCACTGGTCCCTGCCCAGCCTTGCTCTGGGCAGAAGGGGCTTAGAGAATATCATCCAGTGAAGGGTCCAGCGGAGGGGTCTCCAGAGCTGAGTGTGGGAGAAGTTAGGATCTTCACAGCGGGCCTTACCCAGGCCTGACTCATTCATGCAAATCAGAATGCAAAAAGAGGTGTATCCACATCGGCCAGCAGACTGTGGGGCAACAGAGGGCTGGTCCCCAAACCTCTGTGGGTGTCACTTATTTTCTTTCACATTCCCTGTTCCTGCCCCACTTAACTCTCTCATCTCTGGCTTTGCCAGGTCCTTCCATCCCTGAGGCTGTGTACGTGGTTCTCTGCCTGGAAGGGCAACTCCCACTTACCCTTCAAGGCCCAGTTCACAGTCCCTGTGGTAACCTCCCTGACCACCAGACAGAGGCAGTCACATCCTCTGCAGCCCCAGAGACTCCCACCAGTGACTTGGGCAAGTTTCTACTTCATACAGCTTCCAGGAAGCGGGGTAAAAATCTTAGACTTGGGGATTGTTAGGAAGATGAACAAGATAAAGGTGGACACCTGGCAGGAGCTGGCACATGGTGGGCACATAAGCAATGAAGTGAAGTGAGCCTGTTTGGGGCAAAGTAGACAGTAGTGGGCAGGGATGGCATAAGGGAGCTGCTGGACTGGGCCAGAGAAGGGACCATGAGGTTTAAACTCTGCCCTTGTGTGTTGAAATGATAGATAGAGGCCAGAAGGATCAAAGTTTTGGCTCTAGCAAGAGGACTTAGGCCAGAGCTGAATTAGGATTAGCTGGCAAAGATTGGAGATTTCAGATGACCTTTACTTAACCCCTGGATCAGCCAAGTCCTAGAGAGCAGGTCGGACAAGAAGAGGTGCAGACTCTTCAGATACCCAGGGCCAGATTGGGGGTTGGGTAGAAATGGACCCCCACATGGGAACAACTAAAGATAGAGCAGGAGCAGAACTGAGCTCCATGGCTCAGTTTCTGAGGCCTAGGAGCCTGAAGGGAAGGTCCTGGAGGACTTTCTCAGAAGGTGGGAGGGTGTGGCTCATTTACTCATTGTTAGTCAATTTGGTGACAATTTGGTGGGCTCCCAGGTGTCCACCTGGTGCCTGATGCAAACAGAGAAAGGGTGGGAGTTATGGACAGGGCCACGCCAGCTTGGCTGGGTCTTGGGGTATGGCATGGGCACTTGGGCAAGACACTTCCTCTGTTTCTTCATCTGTAAATGTTAGGGCTGGATAAGGTAGAATGATGGCCAGGGAGGTGGCATCCATGGAAGGAAGGACTGAGCCGGGGTGTGACAGCAGAGAGGTGCTGGAGGGAGATAGGGGAGAAGCAGGGCCAAGCTGGAGTGTTGGGATGTTAAAGGTTTAGCTGGGCCCTTGGGGTGGGGGAAGAGGGCAACCCCACAACTTGTGGCCTAGCTGTTGCAACAGGATGACATTCCTCTTCGAGTCAGCTAAAGGGTTTAACCAGGGCCAGCATTAGAGTGGAGCAAGCAAGGCACTAGCCTCTGGCATGTATGTAAACAGGGAGGGGGTCTTGACAAAATTTGTATAAAATAATTACATGATAAACAGAAAATCCAGCATTTTAAATGAAGAGGTTCAGTGATGTTGATTTTCTCTTTACTTCAAGCTCTAGTGTGGCTTAGCAGGTACTGCTTCAAATGTTTTTTAAAGAGCTGCCTCCTTCCAGAGACCTTCCCTGCCCCCCAGCCGGGTGAAGGTCCTATAGACTGTTTTTGAGGCCCAGCCATATCTCTACTTCCAGACCGAGATCCTGGTCACGTCTGTGACCTGGCTCTCACTTCCAGTGCCTTGAGGGCAGCTTAGAGGGGTGTCACTGGGAGTCCTGACCTTAACCTGAAGCCTTCAATGCAGGAATAGGAACTTGAAAGAGGCCCATTGGGGACTGGGCCCTCCTCACAGACGTGGCTTCCTGTTTCCCAGACCTAGTCTCTCCAGTACGGTGTTGGGGTTTCCTTAATCGCGTTAAATCCTTTGAAGAGTGTGGCCTGTAGTAACTGCTCAGTCGTGTTCACCATAACTTTTCGGAGGCAGTGAGCAGGTGATTTAGAGTCTGGGGCTGCCCTGCCCAATGGAAATATGAGAGCCACGATTGCAGTTTAAAATTTTCTAGACTCACACTAAAAACAAACCAGATAAAATTAATTTTAATAATATATTTTCTCCAAATACCCCAAATACTTCATTATGTAATAAATAAAACAAGTTGGGGTATTTTGCGTATGTATTTTTTGTCTCCAAAATCTAGTGTGTATTTATTTATTTATTTATTTATTTATTTATTTTTAAAGATTTATTTCTTTATTTATACAAGCACTGGGTACAGTCAGAAGCGCGGGAGGGTGAGAGAATTCACCAGAGCCAGAGCGGGGAGCAGAGCAGGCAGAAGGACCGAAGTACACTGCTGAGGGAAGCGGCGGGCGGCAGGAGAGGTCTGCGCTCCATGTGGGACCCTCCTCCGGTGGCCGGGGAGCAGCTGGGGATGGAACCGGCGCTGCAGAGGCTGCGGGCAGCTTTCGCAACCCAGTGCTCAACCACTGCGCCACCGGGGAGGCCCTAGTGTGTATTTATACAGCACACTTCATTACGTGGCACATTTTGAGATCCAGCAGATCTATGTGGCTACTATTGTTTATGATTTTGGACCAGGCAGGTCTAGATGATATTCAGCTGCCCCTCCTAGCTGTGAGCCTCAGGTTCTTCATCTAAAAGTACCTCACAGGGCTGCTGTGAAGAGGAAATGAGTTAATATCAAGGGCTGAGGACATACTCCATGGTTTCTTTATGCATCCTTCTACCTATGGGCATTTAGGCTGGTTCTATGATTTGGCGATTGTGAACAGTGCTGCTGTGAACAAAGGGGTGCATTGATCTTTTTGTATTATTCTTTTTAAAAAAGATTTATTTATTTATGCATACAAGAACTGGGGTGTAAGCCAGACGTGTGGCCGGCAGGGTGGGGTGGGGAGGGTGGTGAGAGGATTCACCAGAGACAGAGTAGAGAGAACAGATGGATCTACTGAAATACACTGCTGAGGGGAGCAGCGGGCAAGACAGGAGAGGTCTGCTGTGCCTTGTGGGCTGCTCCCTCGGCAACCGGGGAACTAACATGTGCTGCAGTGGCTAGTGATAGCTTGATAGCACTGCCTTTAACCCCTGTGCCACCAGGGAGGCCCCTTTTTGTATTATTCTTCGTGTCCTTGGGTAAACACAGAGGAGTAATATTGCTGGATCATATGGGGTTTCCATTTTCAGTTCTTTAAGAAGTCTCTGTGCAGCTTCCCATAGAGGCTGTACCAATGGAATACTATTCAGCTATTAAAAAAGATGAAATAGTGCCTTTGGGGACAAAATGGATAGATCTTCAGGAGGTTATGCCAGATGAAGTAACTCAGAAAGTGGATGATAGTTCCCGGATGGTTTCCCTCGTTTGTGGAATATAAATAACGAAAGAAAACAAACCGGCAAAACAGAACAAAAATAACTCTTAGACTCTGAAAAATATGGTGGTTACCATAGGGGATGAGGGGGGAGGAGAGGATGAGGGGGTTTCTTGATCGTCTGTTGGCACTGGAGCACTGGTGGAGGGAGAGTAAAGCATGTGTACATGTGGAGGTGTGAAGTTGTACCCCCCAAGTTACAGTTATGTAAGTGAAAGTCAAATCAGTACATTTGTTTAAAAAATAAAGTGCTGAGCTACCTGCTGTGTAGTGAGGACTCTGTATTGTGTAGTATTCTTTAAAAAAAATTATTTGAGTAGCACTGTCATTTTTGGTCTCCTCTTTCTGAAGTAGTAATTAAAATTTATTTTTAAAACATTCACTTCTAAAACAGCTATTTTAGCCCCACCCCAAGACATAATCGTGTAGTCTCCTTAAGACAAATACTCAACTAGTAAATTAAAAATGTTCACAAGGGGCCTCCCCGTGGCACCGCGGATTGAGCGCCGCACTGTGAAACTGTCCGCAGCCTCTGTAGCGCCGGTTCGATTCCCGGCCAGCCAGGGAGATTCCCTCATGGCGCAGCAGACCTTGCCTGTCTCGCCCGCTGCTCCCCTCAGCAGTGTGCTTCGGTCCTTCTGCCTGTTCTGCTCCCTGCTCTGGCTCTGGTGAATTCTCTCACCCTCCGCACCTCTGGCCTATACCCCAGTGCTTGTATAAATAAATAAATCTTTGAAAAAAAAAAAAAAAAAAGGTTCACTAGTACCCCCTAAAGCCGCCTCGTAGACCCCAGCAGTTTGGGTCAACCCTACCCTACCTACCCTACCCAACCCAACCCTACCCCAACCCCCTTTTTGGCCCTTCTTCCTTAACCACCTGTGCATGTTTTGGAGAAGGGCCACCGGGGTCTCATGCTCCTGCCTCATTTTGCCCATCCTCTGCCCTCACCCCACCCAGTGGCCCTCAATGAAGAGGGTCCTTCCTCTTGGGACTTCCTGCAGTCTGATCAGTGTGCACTGGGCGGGGGCGGGAGGCACCGCCTCAGTCAGAGCTACGCCTGCCTTTCCCTCGTCCTCCCTGAGGTGGTCTGTCCTCCGAGTAGGGCCCCACAATCCCTACACATACCCACCCTTGGTCCTGGGGGGGGGGGTCAGAGAACAGGGAGTCCTGACTCCCCTCTATCCCCTATGTGCCCCCCACTGCAGGCAGGCCTGCTGGAAGTACTCAGGGTAGCACCCCTTGAAGCCTGGGTCTGACCCCATCACAGGCCTTCTCTGAGGGCCCCTGCCTCTTCTGCTCTTCCTTCCCTTCCTTAACTCTTCCTCCTTCTCAGGCTTTCTTCCCTCTCTTTGCTTTTCCTCACCAGTTGCCGCCCCCTCTTCTTCCTCCTTTTCCTGGCAGCAGCAGTCAAAGTGGCCTTGCCTCACAGATTTTCTCCCCCACTGTGTCCTTGCAGCTTCTGCGTCAAGCCAGGATGAGGAGACTTCTGGAGTAGCTGCGGCCTTTGGGAGGGCCCCAGCATCCTGGGCTACCCAGCCGGTAAGTCAGGAGGTGGGGAGGGGCCCCCTGGCTGGGTGTGGCAGGCAAGCCGCAACTTTGAGGTAAGGAGGCTTCATGGAGGTCGAAGCCTGAGGTCTCATTTTCCATTTTGAAAATTAAGGTTGAGAGGCAGAGAGGTGAGACACAGAGACCTTGAAGACTCCCAGGAGGGCATTGAAGTGGAGGGGCCAGCAGTTGGGTGGCAGAGGCACATCTGCTTATTTGTTCCCCTTCTGGCCTACTGAGTTTTGGACTCGTCCTCACTTCCAGATGATCACGTTGTCTTTAAAAATATATCAATATACATCTTTTTGAAAAGGGCACAAAATGAAAAAACAATGCAGAAGGGTATTGACAATGCCCTGTCAGCTGCCAATTCTCTCCTCCAAGGCTGTTGCTTATATGCCCGCCTGGAGGTGTTCTGTGACTGTCTCTCTGTGTCTATATTTTCTTTCTTTCTCTCTTTTTTTAAGAATTATTTTATTTATGCATATAAGAGCTGGGGTGCAGGCAAGAGGTATGTGGGGTGAGAGGATTTACCAGAAACAGAGTGGGGAGCAGAACAGGCAGATTGAAATACACTGCTGAGGGGAGCAGCAGGTTAGACAGGAGAAGTCTGCTGTGCCATGTGGATTGCTCCCTGGCCAGCTGGGGATCAAACTTGTGCTACAGAGGCTGCGGGTAGCTTCACAGTGCTGTGCTTAACAACCCTTGCACCACCAGGGAGGCCCTACATTTTCTTTCTTTCTTTTTTTTAAAGATTTATTTATTTATACAAGAACTGGGGTACAGTCAGAGGCATGGGAGGGTGGGAGAATTCACCAGAGACAGAGCGGGGCGCAGAACAGGCAGACAGACCGAAGATACTGCTGAGGGGAGCAGCGGGCGAGACAGGAGAGGTCTGCTGCACCATGTGGGAATCTCCCTGACTGGCCGGGAATCGAACCTGCACTGCAGAGGCTGTGGGCAGCTTCATAGTGCGGCACTCAACCTGCTGCACCACTGGGGAGGCCCTACATTTTCTTTCTTTAATCCAGATGTTTACATAATAAAACTCTATTGTGCATCTTGCTTTTCCACCTGACAGTAAATTACCGATATCATTTTAGATGAACTTTAGAATTTGCCAGTAGGTAATTTTATCTGGAATTGTGTTAGTTATAGCTTCACCTTGCAAGAACTGATACTTTATAATGTTGACAGCAGCTGATCCAAGAACATTGAATGTATTTCTGGCTGTGTCTTTCTTTGGGTCCCTTGGTAGCCTTTAAAAAATTCACACAGTTCAAAATTTAGGTGATTGAAAAAGATGTAGAATGAAAAAAATCTGCTTCCCCTGGGAGGTGGATTTCCAGGAAGCTGACTGAACTTGAGCTCCAGGCTCCTGCCAGGACCCAGCAGTATTTTGGAAAGTATGGTATTCCTTCCTTTTTTTTCTTAAAAGGGGCATCCAAATTTGTAAACTCCAGGCCCCAGGAAATCTGGCTTTGCATCTCCTCCCACCTGTCCCCTCAGCCTTAAGTTTTCTCCCTCAGAGGCTCGTGTCTCTATGTCTCCCATGTATCTGCAGAGATATTTTGTGCATTTACCAGTAGACACATTCTGATCATTCCTCTTCTATTTTTTTCCCTACACATAAAAGAATGTCATGTATGCGGTTCTGCATCTTTTTTCAGTCATTTAGCAACATGTCTTGGAAATCATCCTTTATCAAAGTATGGAAATGTAGGGAGCTTCCTTTATTTGCATCTGCTCACTCTTCTACCATATGATGACACCATAACTTAGTAAACCAGGCCCTAGTTTATGGATATCTTGGTTATTTCCAATCTTTTATATCATACCAATAGCCTCTGTGTAGTTTATTTTGGGTGAGACCCGGCAGTTGGCAGGATAAGAAGCCAGAGGTGGCCCGTCAAAGGGCAGTGCCTGGGACTTTCCCAGCTCGGGTACTTTGCCCTCCCAGAGGCTGGGTCCCTCACCCTGTCACTGATGCACCAGACGCTCTGCTCTCTGCCAGCCTTTTAGGTGGCAAGTGATATTTCAGTATGTTTTACATTTGTATTTCTCTTAGTGCGGGGAGGTGAAGTTCTTTTTCATATTTCATAGTTTAAGAATGTTTGATATTTTCCTTTCTGTGAATTTCTCTGTTCATTTTCTTTACCCATTCTTCTGTTAAGTAATTGATCTATTATTTCTAGGCACTTTTCAGTTTTAAGGAAAATGAGCTCTGTGTTGAGATTGAATAGCAGATATCCCCCAGTTGGTCATTTTCCTCTTGGCTTGGCTTTTGGTGGTGGTTTTTTTTTTTTTTTTTTTTTTTTAAATCATGCAGGGCTCTTTGACTTTTATGTAGCTGAATGTTTCACTCTTTATCTTCCTGAGAATCATTTCTAAAGACTTTTGCCTCTCTGAGGTGGTTTTTTTAATCCTTTCTTGTTTATTTTTTATAATGACATCTTTGTTCTATCTGTAATTTAACCTGTTATAAGGCACGAGGCAGGGATCCAACTGGTTTGTTTCTAGATTGTTCCACAGTTGTCCAATGACTTAATCCATTTCCCCCCCACCAGTTTGAGATCTTCTTTTATTGTATACTAAATTCTTATATATACTTTGATCTTTCTTTTTTAACTTTCTGTTTTGTTTGATCTGCCTGTTTAAGTGGTATTTTAATTAGCATGGCTTTATATGTTTTAACATGCTGTGAGACTGATTCTCACTTTTGATTCTCCCTTTCCTTTACGCTCTGCTTCCAGAATTTTTCCAGCCTTTCTTCCTTGTTTATTTATTGCACGAACTTTCAAATTAACTTGTCTACCTCAAAAGAAATTCTGTGTTTATGTAATAGGATTGTGTATATTTATAAATTAACTTAGAATCAATCTCTTTATGATGTTTTCTATCCAGGACACTATATCTGCATCTATCCAGGACTTCTTTTTGCTCCTAACACTGCATATTTTTCTTCCTATAGATCTTACACATTTTCTTTTTTATATCTTATGATGCTGTTTGCATGGGGTCTTTCCTTCTCTCATCTACCTTATTATTCCATAGAAATATTGATTTCTGTGACATTAACTTTAAATGCACTATCTTACTAAATTCTTTGGTTTTTTGTAATAGTTTCTTGGGTTTTCCAACTCAAAACTCATGTTACTGGTAATCAATAGATAGTTTATCTCTTCCTTCCCCATTTTTATACTTCCTACTTATTTCTTTGATCTAAAACTCTTAGAGTGGGGCCTTCCCGGTGGCGCAGCGATTGAGCGCTGGGTTGCGGGGTTGCCCAGGGCCTCTATGGCGCCAGTTCCGTCCCAGGCTGCTCCCTGGCCACCGGAGGAGGGTCCCGCATGCACACGGACCTCTCCTGCGGCCCACTGCTCCCCTCGGCGGTGTACTTCCGGTTCTTCTGCCTGCTCTGCTCCTCTGGCTCTGGTGGATTCTCTCACCCTCCTGCACTTCTGACTGTACCCAGTGCTTGTATAGATGAATAGATAAATCTTTAAAAAAAAAAAATGCAGCAAGAGGAGCTTTAAAAAATAAATAAAATAAAACTCTTAGAGTAATGTGATTAATAATAATAATAAATATATATCCTTGTTTCATTCCTGACTTTAATGGAAGTTTTTTTGTTGTTTTTCCATTAAGCAAGGTGCTGGTTTTTGGCTTAAGAAAGTATCAACCTACTTGTATTTTAGTGAGATTTTTGTTAAATATGCTGGATGTTGAGCTTAGCACATGCCTCTTTAGTATCTGTGGAGAGGTTCAGATGACTTTTCTCTTTTGATTTGTTAATCTCCTTCTCTCTGTGTCATTTGCTTCTTCACTCTTACCCCGCTGCCCAGTGAGAGGCTATTATGAATGAATGGCCTTTTCTATGCACACCTCATTTCCCCTGCTTGGTGGTGAAAGGGGACTAGGACCCCAGAGGCTGTGTGATACTGGGTTGCTTCACCTCCTGGAGCATTCTACTTCCTCATGGGTCATGGAGGTGGGGTGAGGCTCAACCCCCACCTCCCTGCAGGGGAGGTAGAAGTGCTATTCCTCAATCCCACTCAGATTCCATAAACCCCAGGGTCTGACCCTCAGCTGGAAACTAGGACTGCAATGGGAATTGGACCCTCACCTGTGTCTAGCGGAGGGCAGTGGGGGAGTGGGTGTCAGAAAGCACCAATCAAGCCATTGACCAGCCTCACATCAGTGGTTGAGGCTGTGGCTAGGGCGAGGGTCCTGAATGCTAGAAGGTGATGGGGCGGGGCGGGGGTGAGGAGGCAGGTTTCAGGCTGAAGCAAAAGCCTGGGTGTTTGGAAACCTGACTGTGCCTGGCCTTGCAGGCACAAGGAGAAAACTCAAGGGAGAAAACTCAAGTACAGGACTTGACCCCATGACATGAGAGAGCCACAGAAGGATGCTGATTGGGGAACCACATGTGGGTGACCCTGCCTCTGACCGATGCCTTTGTGTCTATTCCAGGTCTGCACTGGCTGGCCTCTGCTGGCAGGAAACATGGCAGAGGCCAGGGACACAGCACTGTCTGTGGCCGAGTGGCTCCGGGCACTGCACCTGGAGCAGTACACTGAGCTCTTCGAGCAGCATGGACTGGTGTGGGCCACTGAGTGTCAAGGCCTCAGTGATGCCCGCTTGGTGGAGATGGGCATGCAACTCCCTGGTCACCGCCGCCGCATCCTAGCTGGCCTGCTCCGCGCCCACGCGGCCCCAACCCCTGCTCCTCGACCCACCCCACGGCCGGTGCCCATGAAGCGCCATGTCTTCCGTTCAGTGCCTGCATCTGCCACTGCACCTGAGCCACTGCTCATGACTGGAGAGGATCAAGGGCTACCCGCAGCACCCCCAATCCCACCCCGGAGGAGCTGTGTTCCCCCTGCCTGCTTTTCTACCCCATCCACAGCTGCCCCAGACCCCATGCTGCCCCCGCTGCCTGCCAAGCGGCACGTGACAGAACCAAGTGTGCCGCCTGTGCCCCCTCGTGCTGGACTCCCCCGCCTGCTGGTGAGGTGAGTGGATGTCATATGGAGTGACAGGATCATAGGTGGCTGATCCCAGAGGGTGGGGGGAGCCTGTGACTTTTGGCACTGGGTAAAAAAAGGGCACCTGACACGGAGTGACCAGTGTGTGCGTAGCTGTGAGAAGCGCTGTCCAGGGCACTCTGAGCAGACAGAGTATCTGAACCTTTGGGTAGGTGATGAGCCTTGCACATGGTGCTGTGGAATGTGTTGTGAAGGCCTGGTGAGGAGCCAGCAAGGATTTAAGCAGAATGATGGGGTGAAATCTGAATGCTAAAAGGATGACCGGCTGCTGATGAGATTAATGGGGGAAGGAGGCTGGGAGACCAGAGAGGTCACCAGGCCAGGTGAGACCCCACTCAGGCTGTGCTGGCAAGGCTGGAGAGACACAGGCAGATTGGAGTAAGTTGTTGGGCCTAGAATGGACAGGACTTGGGATGGCCGGCGTGTGAGTAGACCAAGTGGGCCACAGTGGTGTCCAGGTTTCCGTCTTGTGCTCACATTGATCTGGGGACATGGACAGAGGTGAATTTGGGAGGAAGTCTGGAGCTCAATGTGGGGCCTGGAAAGTGTGAGATACTGGGAAACTGGAGTACATTCTGGACTCAGGAGGTAGCACAAGGAGGAAAGGGAGAGCCTAGGGTGATGGGCTCGCTGAGGGGGAGCAGGAACTGCCAAGGGCCTGGTGTTTGTGCTCCCATTTCCCCACTGCATGCTGCTCCTGCCAACTGTCACCAAATCCTGAGGTTTTCAGCCCTCATCCTGCCCGTCTTCCCTCCTCAGAACTGTTTTCTGCCCTTTTGGATCCTGACTGTCCTTGTTTTCTTCTACTTCTGTGGACATTCATTTCAACTTTCTTCATATGCTCTCCTGCCTGCCATTGGCTGGGATGCCCGGCTGTGAGGGAGCAGCTACAGCTGGGGCTGGATGTATGTTCAGGGTGTGGTGGAGAGTTATTGCAATATTTGCACCTAGTCAGCCTAATCTGGGAAGGCTTTGCAGAGGAGGAAGGCATGTGCAGAGATAGGTCCCTGGTTCCTGTCTCTGGATGCTGTGCTGTTTTGCTTATCTGATATCCTTTGATTCCTGCAGCAAGCCTTCTGGGGATTTGTGTACCATTTTCAAGCAGAGAAGGAAGAGAACTGGGCTGGATCCTTGCCAGGGAGCCCCTGTTGGGCTGGCCTGGGAGGTTTTCCCTCTCCAGAGGGGAGCATTGAGCAAGGGGGTCTTGAAGGTGAACCAGGGCTGTGGTGTTTTGAGGTTTGATTGGTGGAAGCAAAAGAAAAATGGGGGGTGGGGGGGAGGCTCCCCTGGTGGTGCAGCGGTTGAGTGCTGGGTTGCGAGGCTGCCCGCAGCCTCTGTAGTGCCAGTTCGATCCATGGCCACCGGCGAGGATCCCACCAAAAAAAAGGGGGGGAGTGGGAGGTTGTGCCTTTTCTGCACTCATATACTGGGATAGCATTAGGCCCCCACCCCCGGAGCCTGGCTTATAACTGGACAGGAATTTCCTGGTACCATTGCTCCCTCTAGTGGTCATTCTGCACTGCATGCAGGAATGATTTGTTTCCTCTGCCGCCCATCTTCAGGGTGGAGGTGTGGTGTGTGTCCCTGTCACTAGGGGGTGAGAGTAAGTGAACAATGACAGACCCTGTCAGGAACTCTGAGGGGATAGAACACCAGCTAGGGGAGTGAAGGCCTAGATTCCTGTTTAAGAGGCAGAGGTAGGTCCAGCTAGCTGTGTGACTCCAGTTAGGAGCTCTCTTCGGGGTCTGTTTTCCTATCAGGTGCCTTTATTGGCCCCCCACAACCCTCCGGTACTGACATCTGAATTCACCAGACTTGCTGGGCAGAGTGAATGTGGCCCTTGCCCAGGATACCAGCCCCCACTCTAGGGCCTCCTGAGATTTAGCCACTTAGCCAACCTCGGGAGAGTGCAGGCTCCCATGTCAGGACTCTGGCCCCTTGTGACTAGAGACCCCCAAGTCATTCCATCTGAGGGAATCTGTAGACACTTATTCCTTGAACACTGGGCCTATTCCATGGGGCAGAGTGTGGTGGGGGGTGAGTTGCCAAGCTTGCCTTCCTGTGTCCAGTGTGTCCAGGGGTCCTTGACATTTAGAATTGCAGGCATCTACAGTCCTGGCGCGCTGGGCTCCCAGGGTGCACACAGTGGCAGAAAAATTCAGAGCACGTGGAGCCTCATGTATGTGTAAGAAGTGAAGGCTAGGCACGTCAGGGGCCAGGGCTGCTACCCCATCTCCTCCCAGTCTTTTCCTGTGACCCAGGGCACCTTGGTGTGCAGTGGAAGGCTGCTCAATCTGGCCTGCTTCTGCCCCCAGCAGGAGTCACCACTCTCATATGGCCTCCTCACTTGCACCCTCTGATGACCTGGATCTCACTTTCTCACTCTTAGGGCCTCTGACATCAGATCCTGTGGTGACTGAGGGAGCATTTCTGCCTCACTTCAGCCCTCCCCCAGACTCCCCAGCTGAATTCGGGAGTTTCTGCTTTGTGTGAGTGTATGTGCTGTTGACACAGTGACTCCACGTGAGGGCATGCCAGGCCACTTTGTGTGCGTGCAACTCTGTGTGAGTATTTGTACAAGCTGTCAAGGTAGTAGCATGTCTGTATTTCCACATCTACTCAGGGTCTAGCGGAGGCCATGTGTGATGCTAAAATATACATGCATGTGGAGATCTGTGCAGTTTCAGTGGTGATTTGCTGTGGTCTCTTTGAGATTGCTGGGGCCTGTGTGTGCACATACCTGTGCCCACATGACCTGGTCTCTGTGGTGGGGGCTCCAGCAGCATGTGTCCATTTGTGAGTGAATTGGCAGGTGTATCACTCGTGTGCTATTAAGTGTGAACCTGCGTGTGCACCTGTGAGTCCTCTAGAACGTCCGCTCCATTAGGGCCGGGATCTTTGTTGATGTTGTTTACTGCTGAATCCTTAACATCTGGAATGATGCCTGATAGGCGCTCGGTGTATTTGCTGAATGAGCTATGGAAGCCTGCATGCACTAATGTACTGCCCACGCTGGGCACTGTGGACGTGGAGCTGGACGTGGAGCTCACCACCTCAGATCCCTCCCCATTATCCCACTTGTGTCACCCCAGACATCTTAGTAAGGAAGAGACTTCAGAGGAGCCAAACAAAAAACAAGTAGGGATAAGGTTTCCTCCGCCCTCCCCTAGCTGGGTCAGGACTCTCAGAACCAGGCTCTCCATTCAGCCTGGCCTTGGACTACCCCACTGCAACCCCAGAGATTCTGTACCCCACCACTATTTAAGCTTGTACTTGCAGTGGGGAACTTGCTGAGGAGCCCAGAGTTGCTGAGGAACTTGCTCAGAGTCACACAGCCCGCCAAAGGAAAGGACAGTATGCAGACCCTGCCTCCCGGCCTTGGGCTCAGTCCACTGTCCTCCAAGTATCATAGATGTGAACCCTCTGGGCCAGCTTTCCTGAGAGTAGCAGGGGGGGCATTTCTGAAGTAGGGTTCAGGGTCACTCCACAGAGCCCCTCCGAGACTGCTCTAGGCCTCCATTTCTGCTAATATCTGGAGATACTTTAGGAAGAGGGGGTATTTGCCCAGATGGGGCAGTTATCAGCTGGAATCACACTGTGGCCTCCCTCCTATGTCCTTGGCTCCCCTGCAGCCCAGCCAATCCATGACCTCCCTGAAGGCTGATCACTTGTTGCTGGGGCAGAACTTACTCCCTTCAAAGAGCCTCTTTCCCAGCCTCTCTTGGGTTTCCTTGTGCCAGTGAGGAGAGGCTCTCCAGGGCCAGGGATTTCTGGACGTCCACTCGTAAGGCTCCTCCAGAAGGTCCTGGAGTGGTGATTATTCCATTCCTGCTTGGTGTGGGGGGTGGGGGCAGCTTGGGGGCGGGGAGGAAGCGTCTGCCCCGGGGGATTCTGGGTGACTTTTCTTTCTCAGTGTTTTCAGGAAGTGTGTTGGCTGGGGCTGCAGGGGGTGGGGGAGGCAGAGAGCAGGAAGCCTAGGGAGACCAGAGCTGGATGCAGGCACAGACACTCACACTCTCACAATCACACACACACACACACACACACTCTGACAAATCCACAGTTACACATAGACACACACACGCAGACGAGTGATCACAGATACTCAGAAACACAAACCCCAGACCCACAGAGTGGTACCTACACTCACACAGGGCCTCAGACACACCTCCGGAGCAGGGCCTAGGCTGTCTGGGGGACCAGTCCCAGTGGGACACAGGCTGAGCGGGCAGGCACCCAGGACACCTGAGCACACGCCGCCCACCTGGCCGGAGCTGTGAACTCCTCGGGCCTGGGACCTGCGGGCCTCTGAGGGTGAGCCAAGGGCCTGGGGCTGGGTTGTTGGTGGAGGAGGGAGGTTTCACTTGAGGGCCTGGGAGGGTAAGAACCCCAATTTGTCTGTTATTTCTGGGCTGGGTTTTCTGTAGTGCTCCCCCTCCTCTTTTTGCTCTCAGAATTTCCTCTCTTTCACTTTCTCTATTTTCTCTCTTTTTTTCCCCTGCCCTTTCCTCTTTTGTCCCTTCTTTTTTACTTCCTTCTGGACTTGCCAAGTCTCCCCCTCCCTACCAGCCTCTCTCCTGGGCCCACTGGGAACCATGATAACCTACCTGTTTTGCGGGCTTTGGCAGCGTGGCCACACAGACTGCTCCTTTGTGGGGTCTCTGCCCTTCAGAGGCCTGGGGCCGATCTTCTCAGTTCTGGCATCTGCTCCCAGCTCCCTGCACCCCTTTGAGGGGTCCTTTGGTTGGCTTAAATTTGGCTTTTCTCAGTGTCAAGTTCAAAGGTGCTATGGCTCTGGGCACCTCCTACCGGACCTCTACGCCTGCCTCCTTCCCACCCTCCCCCAAGTCCCAAAGGGCTGGCACATAGTTCCTTCGGTTCCTACCCCACCTCCCCAGGGTGGTGGTAATGGTGGGTACCTGTGTTGTTGTGGGGCTAGACTGCCCAGTTGCTATGGATCCTTAATGAAATCCCATAGGGCTGAACTTCTTTACCTTGCTGCCCTCACGAGCCAGTACAGAGCCAGACCCAGGAAGCCGTGAGCTGCCAGGGGAGACCTGGGTCTCTGCCTTCTCCTACCCATGACAGAAGGACTGGCACGCAGGGATCTCTGTGTCAATCTGGTGGTAGAAGTGCCATGAAGGCCCAAGAACCTGCATGGGCTAGTGGAGGGAGCATTTGGATGGACTTCCTGGGGAAGGAGGTGTGTCCTGAGCACAACATGGTTCATGATCCCAGTCTCTGTGGGTATTAAATGAAAAAGGCCTCCAGAAGATGCCTGCCATATAGTTTAGCAAGTGGTAGACTTGTTTTGTTCCAGGGAGAAATGCTGAGAGCTGAATAAAGACTTGCTGTATGAGTGGGTGCCAGGTTAATCAGGGACTGCTGATCTTCTCCAGTGGCTGCGATGTGAGTGGAATGGTAGTCATTCAACACACACTTGATGAAACCCCTAGGTGCTGGGTGATATAGGTGGCATGGAGAGGGATTGGCCTGAGGGCTTACTGCACATGCAAAAACTGACAGACTGCAGACATCACATCTAAGCAAGAGACACCCCAAGAAGGGCTTTCTGTGCTGTGGCCTGGGAAGAAGTAAACAGAACAGAACCAGCAGAGTGCTGGAGTTGTTGACCTTTGGGTCTCATGATGAAGAAGGAAGGGCACTGACAGCCATAGAGGAAGCAAGATACAAAGATCTGAGCCTCGACCATGCCTGACCAGGGCATTGAAAGAGGAAGTGGGCAACCGGAAAAGTTTTCCCTTGTGAAAAAGGGACATCAGGGGAGGAGATAGATGTCCCCTGATCATTGGGTCTGACCCCAGAATGGAGTGTAGACCTGTTTCCCAGGTCCGCTGAGGTCAATTCAGTGAAGTTACATTGACAGGTACAACCATTCTGAGTGACTGAAGTATGGAGGCTCGGGGAGGCCCAAGGAGGCCCCAACCCAACCCAACCTGAAACATAGGCAGAAGCCTACAGTGAAAGGGGGAGGATATGTGATTTGGATTTTTTGAAGGAAGAGTAGGAGCTCGCCACATAGGAAGGGTGTTGTTCCAGGTGGAAGGAATAGTATGTGCAAAGACCTGGAAGTATGCAATTATGGAATGTAGCTCAGTCAAGGATGGCTGGACTATTGGGTGGGGGGGCGGATTGTGTTAGTTCAAGGCCAGCTCCAGATATTAGGATGCAGCACTCTGCAGCCCACCTGCCCTTTGGTGAGTCCTATTTCTTTGGCCAGAGATTGGTATAGACAGAACTGAAGGGAGAGCCAGGGGCTGCCCTGGAGGGGGCTGTGAGGCAGGTTCCTGGACCGCCTTGCACCTGAGCCTCTTGCAGCACAGCCACAGAGAGGTGGGGTGTCGGGGACAGTTGTGCTGTGCCAGTGGGTTGGCTCTCCTCACTGCATTATCAGTCAGCCGAGAGGCAGCTCAGAGAGAAAACAGGCTGAGGGGTGAAGTGACTTAATTTGTGAGGTCACAAACCCCATGAATGGCCGAGCTGCAGTTCAAGCCCAGGTGTGCCTGGCTGCAGAGCTGTCTCTTTACTAGAGGCGCCACACTCCTCATTTAGCTTACACAGGCTCTGTTTACACCTGTTGCCATAACATGCATATTGAAAGTCCATCTTCATTCATCAGCATTCTGACTCTGAAGGCTCACTGTCTCCCAGCCCCCAGATAGAGGGTGTGCTGTGTGTATTTGCCCTAATCCAATAAAACAAACCAGGTGGATCTGCCCCTGCCTAGGAGTTGCTGTGCCTAGTCTTGCTGTGGGTGTAGTGGGGAGACCAGTGGGTTCAACCTCTCCGAGGCCACCACAGGACAAGCCCAGTGGGCTGAGAGGGTAGGGAGATATAGCATGGGGGAAGAAACAGGGTGAGCAAAGGCCTGGAGGTGGGGCCACTGAGCACATGCCCAGCATTGGGGCAGATCTTCTGGTCTGCTGGGTAAGAGATCAACGAGGAACCTCCTTGCTGGGTCTCAGCTGCAGATGGGAACTAGGCTGCTCTTGCGATGCAGGCGCTGAGTGGCTGGGACTACGACCTGGGTGGAGCCCTCTGTCAGCACTGCCCCTTCCCTGGGGTTTTCCACATTGTGTCTTCCCAACACAACTTCTTCTTTCTGGGGCCTGGCCCTGACTCAGCAGGCCTCGCTGCCATGGGGTAGGCAGGTGGGAGTTAGCCAGGAGGCTTCCTGGAGGAGGTTGCTAGAATAAGGTCTGGAAGTCCATGAGGAGCTCCCACCTTCTTGGCACATAATCCCTTTCCTGCGAAGGCTCTGCTGTTACCCTCTCAGTCCTGCATGGTCACTGGGGCCATCGGAACTGTGATGGCATTCCTGTTTGGATGGGGCGTCAGCTCCAGAGCTGACCCGTCCTGAACCCAGGTGGCCAGGGTGAGCTCAGCGAAGCCCTCAGATCCTGGCTGTGGCCTCATTCCTGCTGGTGGTTGAGTACACAGGCTGTGGTGCTGGACTGCCTGGGTTCAAATCCCAGGTGCCAAACTAAGGACACATTCCTCAGTGTCTCTGTGTCCTCATCTGTAAGGGGGGATAACAGTAAGCCAGACCTGATAGGGTCCTTTTGGTGAGTCAATGAATGCATCCATGTGAAGCACTTAGAAGATGCCTGGACTGCACACCCACATGTGCACACATCTAATAAGAATTAAGTCATCCAGGTCTTCATTTATTTATTAATCCCCGCTGAGTGCTAGGCACAGAGTAATAAAAAGGGCAGGGGTCCTTGCCTCAGGGAAACCACATGCAGGGGAGGCTACAGTCACTCTAGACTCTCGGGGCAGTGATGGGGAGCCCCAGAGGCCGGAGGTGGAGTTATGAGCTGGTCCCCGAGGAAGAGGAGGGCAGTTTTGCTTTGTTGCCACTACCTGCCCCTCAGCACTGCCCTCTGACCTGGGGGAGGTTGGGGAGCCGGGCCCACTCAGCCTGATTTGGTGTTGCAGGGGTCGAGCCTGTCCCTACTTCCGGTCTGACTGCCCTGGCCGGACACCTTGGAGCTGTGCTCTGAGCTGCTCAGGGGCCGGGCCCCCAGGGACTCCTTCCTCTTAGAATCCGGGAAGCTGTGAGAAATAGCTTTGCATATCTCCAAGCACCTGCACATGTCCAGCTGGGGCCAGAACCCCACATTGTGCCCATGGGCTGTGGGTGCTGATCGGTCTCTTGGTCATCATTTACCTTTCACTGGCTTCCCTCCCAACCCCAATGCCAACCTATCTGCCTGCCTACTCACCTACCCACCCGTTCTGTCCATCTATCCATCTGTCCATCTGCCCACCCAGCCATCCAACATGCCCTTGTTGCTCACTCAGCCAGGCCCTGTGTGGGGCCGTGGTGATAGTGTCAAGTCAGATGCTGCCCCTGCCCTGAGGGACTCAGGGTCAGGGGGCGCGATGGCCTTGCAGTACCCACTGATGTCATCTTCTTCGGTTCAGTGAAACATTCAGACTCTCAAGACCACCGCAGGCCCAGTTAGCATCAGATTCCCTGAGAAGCATGGAGGAAGGGAGCAGCTGGCCACTGACAGGTCCTCCTCTGCTGTGGGGTCAGTGCCATATTCATTCTCTGTGCCCCTCCAGGGGACAGCACAGGGCGAAGGGCTGAGACAGCAGGCAGGTGTGGGGACCACCCTGGCTTGGAAACCTTGCTCCAAGGGTTCGGTATGTCTTCTAACAAATTCACAGGTGTGGTTTTGGGTCCTGCATGGTGTGTACCCAGTTATAAGTCACCACATGTGGGAAGCCCAAAGCTCAGCTTCTCCCAGTCAAGAGCCCCAGGTTGCAAGACCACATACAGTTTCTCCCAGTCTGGCTGCAGTTCCTCACTCAGGCCACACAGGCAGTGCTGTCTAGGAATGTGGCCGACGTACCAACTTCAGCAGGTTCTAGGGGAGCAGAGCAAGGAAGCTAGCTGAAGGCCAGACTCATGCAGACAGACAGAAGGCTTTACTTTTTCTTTACTCCCACAGGAGATGAGGCCATCAGAGTACAGGGCGATATGGAAGTAGCTGAGTGCCTTAAGAAGCACAGAAACTTTGGAATCAGGGACCAGGTCCTGGCTTAGATGCTAGCACAGCACCTGGAACAAAGAATTTGCTTTAAGAAAATGTTATTTTGGGTTATTTGTTTAAGCTCATAACATGGAATCCTGGGCAGGGACTGAGAAGCATGAAGGAAGGTCAGGAAAGACATTCAGAAACAGGCCATCTGAGGGCCTCCCTGGTGGCGCAAGGGGTTAAAGTCTCAGCACTATGAGGCAATCTGCAGCCACTGCAGCACAAGTTCTATCCCCAGCCAGGGATACCCACATGGCGCAGCAGACCTCTCCTGTCTCACCCACTGCTCCCCTCAGCAGTGTGTTTCAGTCAGTCTGCCTGTTCTGTTCCCCACTCTATCTCTGGTGAATCCTCTCACCCCCACAACTCTGGCCTGTACCCCAGTTCTTCAATGTAAAAATATATAAAATCTTAAAAAAAAAAAACAAACAAAAACCAGGCCATCTGAGTTTGAAGTTAAGGGATGAGTAGATATTCCCCAGTGAGAGACCAGGGGTGAGGGGATCCCTGGAGGAGGCAACAGCAGGAGCAGAGGAAAGCCTGGCATCATGATCATACCCCAGTTCCCCCTTCCTTTTGTGATAGCCCCCCACAAAAGTCAGCCACAGGAGAGTATATCTGTCATTGCAAGAAACACTGGGGCAAGAGACCAGGCTGGAAATAACAGTGGGAGGAGTTGCTCACCCCTTCAGATGTGCCTCCCAGTGAAGACAGCTGGAGGGGCCGGGTGTCTGGCTCAGGCTGGGGGTCTGTGAGTGCCCTGTGTGCTGGCACCCAATGTCTTGTCTTGGTTAATCCTCCAAACACCCTGTGAGGTTGGTCATGTAGCCCCACTTGAGAGAAGAGGAAACTCAAGGATCTGAGAGGCTAAGTGGTTGCCCCTAGACATACAGAAACTAAGACAGAGGCACATTTCAAATCCATACCCCCAGTGCCGAAGCCCTTCAGGAGACACTGAGTCAAGGGTAGCAGTGTGATCTGTACTGACAGACAGGAGCTCCATGGGCTCAGGAACCCAGCGGGCCCCCAAACCTGTCCATGGAGAGCCAGGGAAGATTGCCGGGCTTTGAGGGCAGGGATGAGCTAGGATTGTAAGTGAGGAGTGTAGGGGGATGAGTCTGAAGGGTCTGAAGGCCCCCAGGGGATGGTGAATATCCATGGCTGTGACCCAAGCCTGGTGGTCTCAGGACCTCAGGACTTGGTTTCTAAGGCTCTGGTTTGTGCCTTTGGCCTCGATGCCCTTTTCTGTCCTGCCCCATCCATTTGCCAGTGGACACCTTCTTATCCTAAAAAGTTTAGGTCAGGGCCTCCCCTGGTGGCGCGGCAGTTGAGCGCTGGGTTGCGAAGCTGCCCGCAGCCTCTGCAGCGCCGGTTCGATCCCCGGGCACTGGCAAGGGTCCACATGGCGTGCAGACCTCTCCTGCCGCCCGCTGCTCCCCCAAGCAGTGTACTTCTGTCCTTCTGCCTGTTCTGCTCCCCGCTCTGGCTTTGGTGAATTTTCTCACCCTTCCGTGCTTCTGACTGTACCCAGTGCATGTATAAATAAATAAATAAATCTTAAAAAAAAAAAAAAAAAAAAAGTTCAGGTCAAGCATCACTTCCTGCATTCCCTGACTCCCCAGGCTGGGGCACCCTCCTCCCAATTCTGGCTCTTGTCCTTCTTTGAGAATGGATCCAGTGGGCACATGTGATTAAAAACTAGTGCTTTGGGGGCCCCCTGGTGGTCTAGGGGTTCAGTCTCAGTGCTATCACCCCTGCATCCTGAGTTCGATCCCCAGCCAGGGAGCTAACCCATATGGTGCAGCAGACCTTCCCTGCTCCCCTCAGCAGTGTATTTCAGTTGATCCACCTGCTATGCTCCCCACTCTGTCTCTGGTGAATCCTCTCACCCACCCACCCATACCTCTGGCCTACATGCCAGTTCTTCTGCTAAATAAGTAAATAAATAAATATTTTTAAAAAATTAAAAACCAAAAAACTAGTGCTTTGGGCACAGGTGACCCTGTCACAGCCATGTGGGGCCAGCTCACACATGCCAAAGAAGGAGCCTGCTTTCTTTAGCTTTGGAGGGATTGGGTAGGGCAGTGGGTGAAGGAGGCCTCCTGTTTGAATTTGTGGGAAATGAGTTTTGCTACAACGCAGGTGAGCTGGGAAATCAGTGGGTTTGCACCCTAGCTCTGTCTCTTAGACAGTAGACTCAGCTGCACTGAGCTAACCCCTTGGTGCCTGACTTTTTTCTGTTCCCAGCCTTCCCTCTGAGGAGGAGGTACAGACTCTATCACTGTCATCCCCTTCCCAGCCAGAGCCTGAGAAGTCCCTGTCTCCACCTCCCAGCCCCCCGAAGATCCCCCCAAAGCCTCCTCGACTGGTTCCGGAGTTTGGTGAGTGGAACACTAGGCAGGAGGCCTCTTGGTGGGTGGCACCACCTTTCTTGTGGGCCCTGGACAGGTGAACATCTTTCTTTTCATTCTCAAATGGGGAGTCAGCACCCACCAATATCACCTAATATCACCTACTTACTGACTGCTTAGATGTGGGCACGTGGCAAACTTTTTGAGTCTGGGAGTATTTTCCATTGGTGAGGGTGGTTTGCTTGTCCTGGGATTGTTCTCTTTTCTCGATTCTCAATTCTTGTTGCTTTTTTGCCTTTTGTAGACAGGCCCTGCCCATGACACCCAAGTTTGCCTGCCCTTTCCTTTGTCCGCCTCCTTAGTGCTGTCCTATGAGGCTCCCCAGAGTATAAATAGCACTTCCTGTCCCGTGTGTCTTTTAATGCAAGCCAGGCTGTGGTGGGGGCGGGGTCCTTGGGTGGAGGGTGGCTTTGTGAAACCAGGCTGAGGTGCCCCAGGAGGGGAGGCCAAGATTCTTGCTTCTGAGTCTCTTCCACCCCTTTTTCTCCCCAGATGACTCTGACTACGATGAGGTCCCAGAGGAGGGGCTGGGGGCCCCAACTTGCGTGATGACCAAGAAGGTGTGGCAAGCGGTGTTTAGGGTTTGTGTCTGTCTGTGTAGAGGGCAGGCTGCCTTTCAGACCCTGGGGATCCCCAGGTGGAGAATGGGTAACCAGCTTCCAGGAGTCCCCTTCGCCTCACAGGGGTGGGGTCCACACAGCTCCAGACAAGGGATGGGGCCCTGGGGACTCTAGTCTGCCGCTCTGACTTTGGGCTGTGGCTGCATCTGGATGGGCGTGTGTGGCCTCTTTTCTCCTTGTGTGTTTTGAGCACATCTGTCCTGCAGTGTGTGTCTGTCTATCTCTGTTTCACTTTCTGTATTCCCATGTCACCCCTCTCTGCGTATTTTGTCTTATGTCAGAATATCTGAGTCTCATTTCTCTCTTCCTCTACCTTTCTCTTTGTCTCTGATCTAGGCCATGTTGGCTGATTCTCTGTGTCCATGTGACCCTGACTCCCTGGGTCCCTGTGCAACCTTCCAGCGGGGGAGGGGCATGTGAGGAAACAGAAATAAAAGTGCTGAGTCGTGTGGCTCTGGGATGGAGTGGATGGGGTTGTGTGGCAGCCTCTGGGGTGTGTGGCAACCTCTGGGACTGGAAGGGAAGTATGACGCTGAGCCGATCTGGGGAGGCAGGAGCAGCCCCCAGCAAGAGCAGTCCCGAGGGCCGTGCGTGTGGCCAGTCTGCTGAGTGAGGGGGAGGACCTGTCTGGGGACGACCAAGGGGACGAGGATGAGGGTGACCACGCCTACGAGGGTGTTCCCAAGTGAGTACACACTCTTCTTCTTCCACCCAGCCACCCCGTGCCCAAGCCCCGCTTTGTCTCGACCATCCATCTCAGCCCTCCTCCACGGGAGCCCCCACCAGCCCCCCTCATTCCCTCTCCTCTCCCCCAGTGGTGGATGGCACACCCGCAGTCTGAATTCACCCTTGCCCAGCAGCTTCCTGATCCCCGAGCTCCCGCCATACCCCATGGATGGGCTTCCCGGGGGCTCTGCCCCCATCACACCCGTCATCAAGGCTGGCTGGCTGGACAAGAACCCTCCGCAGGGGTGAGTGAAGCCTCTTGGGTGCTGCTTGTGCTCTACATGATGCGGGCAGTGCTCTAGTTACGGGTTTCATGGATCTAAAAACCAGAGGGGTTGAGGCTGTTGGAGCTGGTCTCCCTCCAGGCAAACTGCAGTCCCTAAGCATCCCCAGCAGACTGTTTTATCACCCTTAAGAGTGAGAAGTGCTGCTGAGTCTGACGCCATCACTCCTGCTGCGGTCCATTTCTCAGTTTGGGATCCTTCTTTCTTTGGATCTAACTTTGTGGCTGCTAGAGGGGGCGGGGATGATCCTAGCGACTCTCCCCTGAACTCCACTGCTTTGCTTTGTTGTCCATCTGCCTCTCCCTCTCCAGATCTTATATCTACCAGAAGCGGTGGGTGAGGCTGGATGCCGATTACCTGCGGTACTTTGATAACAACAAGGTGAGGCCCACATCAGTGTCTGACAGGACCCCTGCTCCACCTTGGCCCTCTGTACCCTGGAGGAGCCCCTCCCTGCATGAATCCTTATCTGAGCTGCAGTCTGACTCCTTGAACCGTTGAGCAGTGGTTCCTGCTGGTCCATTGAGCAGTGTGGGCTGTGGGCTGTGGTCAGTCCCTGACTGCCTGTGGGGGATGAGGTGCAGCCTTCGTTTCAACTGAGGCTGAGGGAATCAGGGTAGGGCTGGGTCTCTGGAGACCCAATCCCCCCACCCTCCAAGTACAGCTCCTCTCTCTTCCCCAGGATGCCTACTCTAAGCGTTTTGTCTCTGTGGCCTGCATCTCCCGGGTGACTGCCATCGGGGACCAGAAGTTTGAAGTGATCACAAACAACCGGACCTTTGCCTTCCGGGCAGAGAGTGATGGTGGGGACTGGTGGGGGACAGAAGACTGGCAGATTGGCCAGATAAGTGGGAAGAGAACCAGGGTACATCTGCACCCCCACATCAGACCTGGCAGTGGGACACCTTCTGACCAGCTCTGTGCTTGTGATACCCATTGAGGCCTCAGAACCACACATTCCCTTTGTAGGCTCAGATAGGTGAAGTGGCTTGCCCAGCATCAGTGACATAGCTGGGGACGGGGGCCTGAGCTTGTCCCAGCCGGAGCACTCAGAGATAATAGAGGTTGGCTGGACTCTTTGGCACAGGTGTTGCCCAAAGAGCCTGGTTGGGGAGCTAATTCTCAGGGGGCTCCCTGCCAGGCTGAGCCTGGGTTTACACCACCCTCTTTGCCCACAGCGGAGCGGAAGGAGTGGATGCAGGCCCTGCAGCAGGCAGTGGCTGAGCAGCGTGCCCGAGCCCGGCTGTCGAGTGTTTCTTTATCGGGTATTCGAGCCCCAGAGCCCCCTGACCATGCTGGCAGCCTAGAGCTACGTGGCTTCAAGAACAAACTATATGTGGTCGTGGCCGGGGATAAAGTGCAGCTGTACAAGAATCTGGAGGTGTGGAGGGGTAGACCAGGCCATGGAACTCCTACCCTTCCCCATGCCCTGGCTCTGAGCCCTGCCCTTTTCCTCCCCCGCTTATCCTTACCGAGTCTGCTTTTTACCTGTTCCCCTTCCTGCCCCTAGTTCTGGCCCTGTCCCCTGCTTGGGCCCTGAGTGTTACCTTCCCATCACCAGCCTGGCTCCTGTAATCCTATCTGTTGCTAATGGCCCCTCAGCCCAGGCCCATTGGCCCATGCCCAGATTCCCAAGCCTTCCATCATCTCCCTAGGCATTTTTTAGTCCCTAAGGTACCACCTCCCTCTTTTCTTCACTTTCTCTCTGACCTTGACCCCCACCTTCCAAGTCTTGCCTTCATTTCTCCCACCTACCTACCAGGAGTACCACCTGGGCATTGGCATCACCTTCATCGACATGAGTGTGGGCAATGTGAAAGAAGCAGACCGGCGCAGCTTTGACCTCACCACCCCTTACCGCATCTTCAGGTGAGCCTTCCTCCCCTTACTCACCTGCATCCTCTCTCCCTCCCAGTATTTTTTCCTTGCAGGTGTGGAATGCTCCCCTTCCTAGGATGGATTCTCTCTTCCTATCCCATCTCAGGCCTGCCCACCCCTGCTGGTCCTTTATCTTCTCTCGCTAAGCTTTTCAGTCAAGCCTCAGCTCAGGAGTTATTTCTTTCCAGTAGTTCTTTTCTAGTCCCTGGGGCAGGGGTAAAGGGGTGAATGGCAGAACCCCCTCAGGACTCCTCTACCCCCCATACATCTCTCAGTTCGTGGTCTCCTTGTCTTTATCCATACCCACCTTCCCCACGGACCCAGGATGCCCTGCTCATCTGACTGTATGTGCCATAACTGTTTCCTCCAGGCTGTACCCTTGAGTGTTTTCTCCTAATCTCTCTGATCTTTTTCTCACCCACCTGCCCCCATTCCTGTTTCCCCAGCTTCTCAGCTGAATCAGAGCTAGAGAAGGAGCAGTGGTTGGAGGCCATGCAGGACGCCATTGCTGAGGCTCTGTCTACCTCAGAGGTGGCCGAGCGCATCTGGACTGTGGCCCCCAACAGATTCTGTGCCGACTGTGGTGCCACCCAGCCTGACTGGGCCTCCATCAACCTCTGCGTTGTCATCTGCAAGCGCTGCGCAGGTGTGTGTGTGCGGAGAGAGTGAGGTTCCCAGGCTGAGGGGTGACAGAGCTGGTATGTCAGGATGGCTGAGGGGCTGGAGGAAAGACAGTAGTCAGAGGGATTTGACTTATCAGATCTCATGCACTGAGATATAGGAGAGGTAAAATGGCCCATTCAGGGTCAGCTCGCAAATAAGTGAGTCTAATTTGAAGCCAGACCTGTTGGGGCCCAGCACCTGCTGGTGAGACAGGAGGACTGGCCGGCGTCAGGCTGAGCAGGGCTTTGTCTGCAGAGGAGGAGTTGGGGTGGTTTTTCTCTGGAGGGGTACAGGAGGCAGAACTTGGTAGGGACATGATTGGATTTTGCATCAGACTGGCTGATGGGTACAAGCTGAGTTGGAGGGGGTGAGGCAGCGGGGTGTCTGAGGCAAATGTCCAGGAAGCCTTGGATCATGAGGTCTGGGCATTAGACAGTGATGACTTAAGTGGAGACCACATTAGGAAGGCATCGGTTCACAGGTTGTGAGGGTGACTAGAGTGGACGTGGTGTTCTCTAGGAGGCTCTGGGGGGACATGAGGCAGAGCAGAGCTAGGCACTCCTTGTGCCCCCAAGCCCCTGCCCTGCTCCACAATCCTTTGCAGGACCTGTACCTGAGCAAAGCCCATTTCCTCCAGCACCAGCTTCCCCCTCTGCCCTTTCATTCCACAGAGATTATTGAGTGCTCACTGTGCCAGACTTTGTTCTAGGCACAGAACCCTAAAGCAGGAAATCAAGGTTCCTGCTCTTGCGAAGCTACTATCCTAGTGGAGAGAGGCAGAAAATGCACTAGCCAATAGGGGTATTAGGTAGCAACAAGTGCTGTGAGGCAGAGAATATGTTTGTTGGGGAAGCCTGCTCTGAGGAGGGAAGAGTTCAGGTGAGAGTGACAGGAAGGAGCCAGTCACTGGAAGACACAGAGAACTGCAAAGGCCCTGAGGCAGGAATGCGTATGGATGATTAGAGGGTGCAACTGAGCAGGACTGTGGGGACAGCAGCAAAGATGCATGAGATGAAGTTGGTGGTTAAGAAAGTAAGGAATTCTGGGACATCTACAGGACAGATTTGAAGTAAGGGAAATAGCATTTTATTTTATTTTTAAGATTTTTTTTATGTATATAAGAACTAGGGTACAGGCCAGAGGTTCAGGAGGTGTGAGGATTCTCCGGAGACAGAGTGGGGAACAAAACAGATGGATTGACTGAAATACACTGCGGAGGGGAGCAGCGGGCAATATAGGAGAGGTCTGCTGCACCTTGTGGTTTAGCTCCCTGGCCGGCTGGTAATTGAACTTGTGCTTCAGAGGCTGCAGACACAGTGCTGTGACTTAACCCCTTGCGCCACCAGGGACACCCTGGAATTAGCCTTTTAAAGACATTACTAACTGGGCTGTGTGGAGAGAGGCCTGCAGGGACCAAGCATGAGTGTGGTTTGCCAGCTAGGGGGCTGCTGTGGGAGCCTAGGTGACAGTTACCCCTGGTGCTCAAAGCAGGCGTGTTTGACTGGATACCTAGAGCTGCAGGTCTCACCTTTGGGTGGGCTCAGAGATGGGAGGGTGAGTAATCATGTGAAGGGAAGGACCCAGATGACCCTCTCTTTCCAGGAGAGCACCGTGGTCTAGGTGCTGGCATCTCCAAAGTGAGGAGCCTGAAGATGGACAGGAAAGTGTGGACGGAAACACTCATTGAGGTGGGAAGACCCTTGCTTGCCAGTTGCACTTGGGGTCGGCCTCACTCAGCTTGCCACCTAGGTCTCCCAATCCTATCCCCTCTGTCTCAACAACCCCTGCACTTTGGAGCCAGAGGATACTTTTGGGATCATCTAGTGGGAGGGGAATTTGGAAAAGTTGATATTTGGCAATATGAGCTCAAAATGTTTTAAATTTTAAAGGGGTTATTAAAAAAAAATAACTATGCAACAGAAACAGAGATTGTGTATTCTACAAAGCCTAAAGTGTTCACTTCAGTAAGTACATACATTAGGGGACACTCACATACACATATGTACCCATGCTGTGTACTCGGGGTTCCCAGGTACCGATGTGCAGGTAGTTTTAGGGGAGAACCTGCAACAGGAAACTCGACCCAGGGATCGACTTCACAGGGCCTCCCTGACAGCAGCAGAACTGAAGACTCGAGCATTTTGGGTATTACAGTCCCTGTGAGCGAGGGTCAGAACCCCCACTTTACAATGAGGACATCGAGGCCCAGGAAGCGAAAATGACTTGGCTCAAAGTCACAGAGTTCGGTGGTGGCACCTATGACCCCAGCACTCACTATAGGTCCTGACTAAAAGGCAAGGTGTGATGAAGGAAATGGCTGTGGAATAAACAATCAGCAGAATGAAAGAAGTAATAAACTAGTCCCCTAAGTGGTGGACTCTTGGGCTCTTACAAAAAGTGCACCTGAGCCCAGGGAGGAATGACAGGAATAGAAGATTTATTCAAAATCTCTGCCCATCCCCTGGCTGACAAGTTAGGCGCACCCCACCCGCCAGCCTCACGAATGTAAAGTTCCGGCTGTGGGGTGGGTGGGCCAGCAAGTCTCCCAACCAAGTGCCAGGCCTGGGGACACACCTGTCAGACCACCTGCTCTTGTCCTGTCACTGAGCTGAGGAACTGGGCGCAGGCCTGGGGCCGGTGGGGTCGCCCATGGCTACCAGATAGGTGGCCTGCCTCTCCCAGGTCCTTGCCTGACCATCTAAGATTATTGTGGGCACAGGTCCCTCACAGGCTGCCCTCTAACCTCTTGCCCACACTTACAGCTCTTCTTACAGCTGGGCAATAGTGCCAGCAACCACTTCTGGGCAGCCAACGTGCCCCCTAGTGAGGCGTTACAACCCAGCAGCAGCCCTGGGGCCCGGCGGCACCACCTGGAAGCCAAGTACCGGGAGGGCAAGTACCGCCGCTACCACCCGCTCTTTGGCAACCAGGAGGAGCTGGACAAGGTCAGGGTCCCTTGAGGCCACCCCTTTTCTTCTTGCCTCCCTCTCTCTCCATTCATCTTTTCTAACAGTTCAGAGTGGTGAGTTGGTATGTAGGGAAACTGAGGCCCAGAGGATAGAAGGGTCCTAAGTCACTTGGAGAGTTGGGGCAAAGCAAGGAGGAGTCAGGCCTGGCCCTTGGGCCAACGCCACATCTCTAACATCTGTCTGCCTCCCTCCGCTCCTGATTCCTTTGTCTCCCGCACCCTGTCCTGCTCCTTCTGAATCCTGCCAAAAGGAGTGAACTTGATGAGGATGCTATTTCCTGTCAGGCTCATGAAAAACAGCTGGCTGCTCTGATCCACCCCCATCCACACCCTGCTCAAGATGAGGCCTTGTGTGGGCCCCAGCCCTGACAGGCCGGGAGCCAAGCCCTAAGCCCTGGTCTGGCTTGGCCTGAGTAGGAGGTAGCCTGCTCCGAAGCAGGAGGATGCCACTTGTGACCTCCAGTTGGCCTCGGTGCCTCCCCCAAACAGCCCCACCCAGGCAGGCTCAGTTCAGCGAGAAGCCCAGTGGGAGCCAGGCTTCCAGCTCCCAGGAACCCAGGCGTCCAGTCTCCGGCCCAGCCCAGTCTAGCTCGCCAGCCAGGAGGGCCGGCACTCCCATTGGTTGGAAGGGCTGGGCAGGCCGTGAGGAATTCAAATGTGGGAGGAATTAGCTACAAAGCACCCCCTCCTCTGCTCTTCCACAAGGCAGAGGGAGCTTGAGATCCTCTAGAGAACAGGCTTGGCGATTGATAGGGTCCTGGGGGCTGCTAGCAGGGTGCGGCCTGGGCTTTCTCCTTCCCTCTCTGTCTTTCTTCCTCCTCCTTCTCCCTTTCAACCTGAGGATGGACTCCCAGACCTGGTGACTCCTTCCTGCCCCTCCCTCTCCTGCCCCATCTCCCCTGGCCCACCGGCCCCTCACCCCCGTCCCAAGCTTGGGCTGACTCCCTCCTCCTCGTCCCTCCTCCCAGGCCCTGTGTGCTGCGGTCACCACCACAGACCTGGCCGAGACCCAGGCGCTCCTGGGCTGTGGGGCTGGAGTCAACTGCTTCTCAGGGGACCCTGAGGCCCCTACGCCCCTGGCTCTTGCTGAGAAGGCAGGGCAGACGCTGCAGATGGAATTCCTTCGGAACAACAGGACCATGGGTGAGTGGCCAGTGGGACTGTCCACCTCTCGGGTTGGGGCCTCCTTGCTGCGAGGGTCTGGCTCTGCGGAGAGGACGTGGGTGGGGGCTGCAAGGGGCTGTGTATCATGCTGTAAGGTTTCAGTTGCTGCTACTTGAGCTGTGACTGCAGCTCTTTGAGGGGCCGCGGAGCAATGTCGGGTATGTTTGGTTGCATGTCAGTGTACATTTGTGCATCTGCTTCTCCTTCATCTGTGTATCCCTTTGCGTGTCTGTTTCTATGTCTCTTTGTATGTCTGCGGGTCCTTCTTTGAGCTGTCACGTGGGCCTCCGGGTGGGCTCTGTTCTGCTGTCTCTGTCTCCGAGCTGCCGTGGACCTGTGTTTCCTTGCACCTGGGCGTATTGTGGCTTTGGGGTTTGTGCCCGCCCAGAGTGTGTCTGTGTTGCTGTATGTGGGTGGTGTTGCCTTTCTCCCTGTGCGGGTGACCCACCGTGGCACCCTGTCCGCTGCTCTCTGTGGGCGGGGCTCTGTCACAGACTGGAGTTGAGTGGCATTTGGCTTCCGCTCTTGGGGTGATTGGGAAGGGGACTGCAGGGGTAAGTGGCTCTGATTATGGCCCAGACTTGGCCTCTGGGGCCACATCCCAGGACTGAGGGTGGAGCTCAGCTGGGGCTCTGGGCTCAGGGCCACGGGTGGCTGGGGTGTGCTGAACTGGAGAGAGCCTCGGTGTTCCGGGAGGTGCAGGAGACCACCCAGCTGGCTTGGGCTTTGGGACCGTTGGGAGCAGGGCTGGAGCCAGTTGCTTCCTTAAGCCTTGAGTCGTCTGGGACAAATCTCCCTCTGGGGATTATTAGTGAGCTTACCCAAGGCCCCCCTCATTCTGGTGTGCTGGCCCAACGCCTCCAACAGGGAGAGCAGGCTGGGCAGGGGAGTCAGGAAAGCTTCCTGGAAGGGAAAGTAATGGAGCTGATCTTTGGGAGTAGGGTGGAATTTTTACAAGTAGAGAGAGGTGGAGAGGGACTGGAGCAAACCTGGAGGTGGAAGTGAGGGAGCAGGACAGCTCGGGCTCATGGATGTTCAATCCGGGGGAGGTGAGGTGGGACACTCCTGGATGACTTCTGGGACTGCATCCCAGGACTGAGGGTGGGGCTCACGACTGGCCATTCTTACCCCCACTTCCTGAAAGAGGTACCTCGATTGGACTCAGTGAAGCCCCTGGAAAAGCACTACTCGGTTGTCTTGCCAACTGTGAGCCACAGTGGCTTCCTCTACAAGACTGCTTCTGCCGGCAAGCCGCTGCAGGACCGCCGTGCCCGGGAAGGTGGGTGATGGGCCAGACCTCACCTTGGTTGTGGCATTCTGGCATGGTGCCAGGGAAACCAGGGCTGACCAGGCTGGTGGACCCAGTGAGTGCCAAGTGTACTCTGGCAGAGTCACCTGGGAGCTTCCCGGATGTGATCTTTGGCACACAGTAGGTGCTTGGAAAATGGGCTGCTGGGGGTGTTGGCTGGCCATGGCCCTGCAGAGCAAGTCACTGCCAGCTCCTACTGGGTGTGGGCCCTGTGCAGGACATCTGGTATTTAGAGCTGTGGATACGAGGAAATTTGAGGACTAAGCTTTAAGCTCCATCCCTCTTTCATCTCAGTCTTCCATTTGCTTCAAGTACAGTAAAAGCTGCAGGGACCTGCATATCAGCTACCCCAGCCCATTACTGCTCTGACCCACTTCCTTCACTGTGTTCCAGCTTTTCTGGTCTCCTTGCTGCTTCTCAAACAGATGCTTTCATTTCCACCATGGCCTTTGTGCTTGTTGTGCCCTCTGCCCCAGATGCTTTCCCCCAATATCTGCATGATCGGCCCCCCCCATTTCAATCAGGGGCCGATTGCATATCACTGTTTAAATATCACTCCTCAGAGCTGGAAGGGATCATGCTCAGCGAAATAAGCCAGAAAGAAAAAGAAAAATACCGGATGGTCTCACTCATAGCAACTAGAAAACTTAAATAAGGGACCAGGAAAAAGAATAACTATAAGAAAGAAAAAAATCAAAATCAACAAACAACTATGAACTAGAGACACACTATGGGGGGGTGGGGTGGGGAAAGGAGGGATTGGGGTCAAAATAAGGGGGTTGCAATTGTATGGGGAATATAAAAATAAAATTAAAAAAAAAATAAAAATCACTCCTCAGAGACTTCATTCCCCACCACCTGTCCAAAATACTGCTCGCTATTGACCCTACTTTCCCACCACTTACCTGACATTCATTAGTCTAGTTAGGTCTCTCTATTGGTGTTCTGTGCCCCGCTGGAATATAAGCTCCTTTTGACTACCACTGTTACCCCCAGCGCCTAGAACAGTGCTTAGCACACAGTGGGCTCCATCTACAGGATAGAGTGGCTGGCGCAGGGCAGTCACTCCTGCAGGGAGCCCAGCCATCAGACAGGCTCTCGGACACCTCCCCCAGCCCCACTCCACCCATCAGGGGCATATGCCGTGTCCCCGTAGGCAGGACAAGAGCCATTGTCTGCAGTGGGAGCATGCTGGACACCACCGCGTCCCTCTGTGGTCCCAGGTGAAGCCCTCAAGTCCAGCAGAGATATCTTTGGAACCCTTTGATGTCTCCCTCCTCACTGTCCCTGGGGTGCTAGCCCTTGTCTTCCTCCTTTTTCCTGATAATGTCATTTATGTAACTGCCTGAGTCATCCTTTTTGCCTTGAGTGCCAGGAAGCTCTGAGCCGCTGTGAAGCTCAATGCTATGAACTCTGTGAGCCTGCATGGTTTGACACTCTGTTCTTTCTCCTACCTTTCCTGGTCCACAGTCCATTCTGTTCCATTGTAGGATCTTGTCAGTCTCATCAGAGTCATTCTGGAAGGAGGCAGAGTATAGAGCCATGGGTGTTACTGGCAAAGGGAGGGGTTGTGGGGGGGAATGGAAGACTTCCTATGGCATTTGGGTTCACCCAGAAGAATGGAGAGTGTGGGTGGAAGGAACAGGGTGAGCGAAAGTGGGGAGGGTGAGGTATGTGTTCAGGAGTGGTCAGAGAGGTGACCGGAGAGGTGGGCAGGGGCACCTGCAGAGCCTTGAATGCCAAGCTGAGGGGCACACCTTGTCCTGAGGTCTATGGGGTGAGGAGGGCATGGAAGTATTTTGAGCAAAGGAAGGACAGAGTCTGATTTTAGCTAGATCACTTTTGAATTCTGGAGGACGTGAGGCTGGGAGACCAGTGAAAGCCTCTGCATCCAGGGGAGAGTGTGGTGGACTGGGGCAGTGGGGGTACAGAGAGGAGCATGAAATTGGGGGAGCTTGTGAGTTAGAATGAAGAGGATACGGGTCAGGTGGGAGTGAGGGCCCAGTGAGGATGGAAAGGGGTGTTCATGGCTCCCTGCCCCACTTCTCCCCAGAGTTCAGCCGGCGCTGGTGTGTCCTTAGTGATGGGGTCCTGAGCTACTATGAGAATGAGCGGACATTGACACCCAACGGGGAGATTCGGGTCAGCGAGATTGTGTGCCTGGCAGTACTTCCTCCTGACACCCACGGGTGAGCACCCCTGGACAGACTCGCAAAATTATTGCTGTAAGATCCATCCCTTCATTTGGGAGACAGGGAAACATGCCCAACACGGCAAGACCTCCCCAGGGTCACACAGCAAACTGGAGCTGCATCAGGTCTCCTGTGGCCTGAGCCTGGGCCTTTGCAGTGACCTCCCCTGTGGGGAAGGCAGTCATGGGGCAGTGTGGGGAGGGC
Source organism: Talpa occidentalis (assembly GCF_014898055.3). Classification (NCBI taxonomy): domain Eukaryota; kingdom Metazoa; phylum Chordata; class Mammalia; order Eulipotyphla; family Talpidae; genus Talpa; species Talpa occidentalis. The sequence goes on along the minus strand of NW_023603184.1, from coordinate 38,177,950 downwards.
TGGACTGGGGCTGGGTGGCATAGCCCTGAATCCTGGCCTGTGTATCTGCAGCTTTGAGTACACCTTTGAGGTGTACACGGAGGGAGAGCGGCTGTACCTGTTTGGGCTGGAGAGTGCGGAGCTGGCTCGTGAATGGGTCAAGTGCATTGCTAAGGTGGGCCTGGAGTTAGTATGGGGTAGTTGACAGGGCCCAGGGTGGGCCTCTTGGCTGATTCCATGTATTCCCAGCTCTCCCAACTCATGGAGCAGGGACTGAATGGAGGGCAGCTGACAGCTGACACAGGGCCAGCTTCTTAGATCAAGGGCCTGATATAATCTGCACCCCCACCCCAGTGTGGGGGAGATCAGGAACCCTATCTCAACTTTGTGGAAGGGGGACCATGAGTCTTTTATTCCACAGGTGCTCAATACATGTTTAATGAATGGCTGTCAAAGTGTCTTAGGATCGATAGTTCCCTCCAGGGGAGTGAGCTCCTTGTTCTGGAGGAGGCAGGGCAACTGCCCTGGGGTCTCTAGCCAGGTATACTCTGGAGTCTCCTGTGCCATAAGGGCCTGTAAATCTTATTTGCTAGTTCATGGATCTGTCATCTGTGAACCTCCAGAGATTCAGTCCTCAGAGCTCTGGGGACCCAGATGACCTAGTCTTGGTCCTGGCTCTTCAGTCGCTCCCTGGCTGGTGGGGGAGACAGATGGGGTGGTGACAGCAACAACAGTGTAGTCAGTGCTGCACCAGAGGGCAGGCATGCTCTGGCACTGTGAGGACCCCAGAGAAGGGACAGCCCTGACGGTGTCTGGGAAGGCTTTCCAGAGGAGAGCAGAGCTTGAGTAGGAAGTAAGGCAAGATGCTCAAGTTCATTCACTATTAGGTCTGCCCTGGGGAAAAGAGAGGAGGCAGCGGGTAGGGTGAGGGCATATGCCCCCTTGCCAGGGAGCTGGGGTGTCCTGGGAAAGAAGTGCCAATGGCTGGAAGTCTCACTAGCTGCCTCCCCTTTCCCTGGCTTCCCTACCAGGCGTTTGTGTTGCCCCTGGCTGAGGATCTGCTAACTCGGGATTTTGAACGGCTTGGGCGTCTCCCCTACAAAGCGGGTCTGAGCCTCCAGTGTGCCCAGGAGGGCTGGTTCTCGCTCACTGGCTCCGAGCTCCATGCTGTCTTCCCAGAGGGAGCCTGTGAAGAGCCGCTGCAACTTCGGAAACTGCAGGAACTTTGTGCGTGGACCCAGATCTAGACCCCCAGCCTGTAGGGCACCCTCTTCTGTAGGGCTGCTAGTCCCCCAACCCTGCCCTGAAGTCTAAACTCTACCCTGGTCTGGTCAGAAGGAGCCAGCCAGCTCTCTTATTTCCCTTCCTGTCCTTGGGATGCACCCCAGCAACCCCATATCATGGTGGGAGGATCCAGGGGTGTGTGCCCAAAATCCAGGATGAAACAGGTTGGGGATCATGAGTGAGTCTGGGTCTCATCTTGACTGGCCCTTCCACAGCCATCCAAGGGGACGGTGAGAACCAGGTGCTGGTGCTAGTGGAGCGAAGGAGGTGAGCCCTGGCTTCCCTGAGGGGCTTTGGGAGGCCTGTGGCAGTATTGGCAGGCATGGGAGGGGTGGGGCAGGAGTCGGACCCAAACTGCCCCACTGCCCCTGGCCCAGGACGCTGTACATCCAAGGGGAGCGACGGCTGGACTTCACAGGCTGGCTGGCGGCCATCCAGAAAGCTGCGGCCAGCTCAGGGGACACGTTGTCGGAGCAGCAGCTGGGAGACTCAGATATCCCAGTGATCGTGTACCGCTGTGTGGACTACATCACGCAGTGCGGTGAGCCCGCACCCGGGGACACGGGCCCCGCCCCGCCCCGCCCCGCCCGTTCGGATAATTTTTACCTCCTGCCCAAGAGACCCAGTCCCGCCTTCTCAGTGGACGAAGTAGCTGCGTGGCCCCGCCTCTGTGTCAGCCCCACCACTGGCCCCACCCCTCCCCCAGCTCAGCCCCACCCTCTCGCAGCCGCACCCCAAGGCTCAGCCCCACCCCTCTCCAGGCCTGACCTCCGAGGGCATCTACCGCAAGTGCGGGCAGACTTCGAAGACTCAGCGGCTGCTGGAGAGCCTGCGGCAGGACGCCCGCTCTGTGCGCCTCAAGGAGGGCGAGCAGCATGTGGACGACGTCTCCTCGGCACTCAAGCGCTTCCTCCGAGACCTGCCTGATGGACTCTTCACGCGAGCCCAGCGCCTTGCCTGGCTGGAGGCCTCAGGTGGGCCCAGCAGACCATGCCCAGCTGGAGACCACGGCCAGGGCTACTGCCTCATCCTCTCAGACTTCCTCCCCTCCCCGTCACACATGCCCCAGCAGTCAGGTTTCAGTCCTCGGCTGCTTATGTCGGTTGACACCCTATAGAGCTAGTGTCACTTGGAGACAAGAATTGCCTGTCCTTGCTGAGTGCTTGATTTGATGGAGGAGGAGGCAGGGAGTGCTCGCCCCTAGGATGATAGGCAGAGTGGCCAGAGGGTTGGACAGGGGAGGTAGTCACAGAGGGGTTACTGACCTCACCTATTTTTCCCCACCCAGAGATTGAGGATGAAGAGCAGAAGGTCTCCAGGTATCGAGAGCTGCTGGCACGTCTGCCTCCAGTCAACCGGGCCACGGTGAAGGCCCTTATCAGCCACCTATACTGGTGAGGGGATATATTTTTGTGAGGCTCTGGGGGTGGAGTGGGGTGGGGAGGCTGCCAACTCAGCTAACTTCTCACCCCTGAGCCCCACATAGACCTGGGGACTGATGCTGACTTACAATCCCTGATCTTGAATCCCACCCCCAGTTCCTAACTTAATTGCTGCCAACTTATGTCCCGCAGGGTGGAAGAGTAGAGCAACCTGGGCCAGGGTGCCTTGGCCAGATTGCCCATCTTCCTAGCCCTACTCCTTGCCCTAGACATGGCCAGAAAGATTGTCCTCTTCTCCTTGACTAGTGGGCCACCTTGACCAGGACCTCCCCTGGCTTTATTCCAGGGTCCAGTCATGGGCCTGTCAGGAATTGGGAAGGTGAGCGGGGAAGTTGTATTCCAGACTCCTCATTCAAATCCTCCACCCTCCCCGTCTAGTGTCCAGTGCTTCTCAGACACGAACCAGATGAACACGCACAACCTGGCTATTGTGTTTGGGCCCACGCTCTTCCAGACAGATGGGCAGGACTACAAGGCTGGCCGTGTGGTAGAAGACCTCATCGGCCACTATGTGGTGGTGTTCAGTGTGCGTCCCGAGGTGCTCTGGAGGGCAGCTCTAGAGGGCAGAGCTGAACCTCCCAGGTGGCAGTGACCATCTGTCTCTGTCCCTCTCTTCTTCCCAGGTGGATGAAGAGGAACTGAGGAAGCAGCGGGAGGAGATCACTGCCATTGTGAAGATGCGTGTGGCTGGCACTGCCAGTGGTACCCAGGTGAAGGACAGCGTGGGGTGGGGGGCTCAGGCCTTCTGCCTGCACATGCTCACTAAGTCTTTAGCTGAATCCTTTACCCCCACAGCATGCTGGTGACTTCATCTGCACGGTGTACTTGGAGGAGAAGAAGGCAGATGCTGAGCAGCATATCAAGGTTGGAGCTAGGGATGGAGAAGCCAAGGGGATGGACAGGGCCACACATGAGCTTAGATGACTGGGGGGCACAGCTTTCACCCCCAGGGGAACCGTGGTTTGTCCGGGACCTATATCTGTCTGTACTGTGACCTGTCGCTTCTCATCCCCAGCTTGCTCCTCAGGAGACCCTGAGATGGGTGGGCTTGGCCCTTGGACCACATAGGTTGTGGCAGAGCAGGGTCGGAAGGCAAGATAGGCTATCTTTTCTTTGGTCACCACAGATCCCAGCATCCATGACAGCTGAGGAGCTCACCCTGGAGATTCTGGATCGCAGGAATGTGGGCATCAGGGAAAAGGACTATTGGACCTGCTTCGAGGTCAACGAGAGGGAGGAGGCAGGTGGGTGGCCGCCAGAATTGGTGCAGGGTATGGTGTAGCTTATCCTTGTCTAGGCCGCCAGTGCCAGTTTGCCCTACCTCACCCCATAGGATAGGGATAGGGATAGTGGTGGTGAAGGGAGCTTGGATGATGCATGTAACTGTCACATTGTGATTTCAGTGGTGTTAACAGCGTGCCAACAAGGTTTGAGGTGATGGCTGTAATGTGGCCAACAGGGGCAGGGTGGGGGGAGGACAGTGAAGGTGGTAGATTGTGTAGGCTGTGACATTGTTCTCTCAGGTGTCTGAGGATGGTATTGCTTGTAAGGGTGATAATGCTAATTTGATAATAGCCTCGAGGGTGACACTGTTGGTGGTGAAGGGGGTAGTGGGTGATGAGGACCTTGCAAGAGACAGGAGGTGGTGGTGTAGATAAGGGTGATTGTGATGATGTGGGGAAGGAGCTATGGTAGTGAAGGGGGGGGTGATAAAAGCATTAGGGTGGAGCAGTCCTGACAGCAGTAGAAAATGAGGGTGGAGCTGATGGTTTGTTTTAGCTATTATTGTTGAGTGCTGGGCACTGGACTGGGGAGCCAAATGCACAGTCCCTGCGTAGCCTCGTGGGGTTGGTCTGGTGTGGAATAGAGACATTAATCCTGTGATCACACCAATTAACGTGCAACTGCAGCTGCATTCACTGTGTAGTAAGGGATCATGGTGCCACCAGACCTTGTAACAGGGCCTCTGGTTTCAGAGTGTCTGAACTAGGAGGTCAAGGTGGGGAGAGGTTACCTGGTGAAGAGGAAGGAAAAGTGCTTCCTGGTAGTGGGAACAGCATGGGCAAAAGCTTCTTGGGACCAAGGGCACTGCCCTTTCCAGGAGCTTGAGATGAGGAAGTGAGGGGGCATGGAGCTGATGCGGGGTGGCTGGAGATAGAGGAGGAGTCAGCCTTACAAGGCCTGCCGACAGTACAAGGCCATTGACAGGGTCACGATCAGGAGTTGCCGCTGGTAGAGAGAGCAGTGAGAGGGAGAGAGGCGGGAGGCCACTTTGAAGGCCACAGTTTAGTCCAAGGAGAAGATGACACGGGCCAGGACAGAAGCCATGGAGATGAACAAGAGCAGATTCCACACGTGGAATATGAGAGAGAGAAAGTTTGTTTCTGGCTTTTGTGACCTGGTGGGCAGACCACTGGCTGGCTTGGTCTTGTATATACTGAGTTAGAGCAGCTCTGGTCCCAGCCAGTCAAGTCAAGCCTGGAGCTCGGTGTGGGATCACAGTGCTGGTCGACAGTGGGAGTGGGTGGTGCCAAGAGACTTTAGGTGATGTGTGCGCATGTGCCAGCCCTCAGTGCTGTCAAGCCATGGGGCCCTGGTGACAGTGGATGTGACCTCTCCCCAGAGCGTCCCCTGCATTTTGCGGAGAAGGTGCTACCCATCCTGCACGGGCTGGGCATAGACAGTTACCTGGTGGTGAAGAAGCACCAGTCCATGGAGGCCATGCTGCTGTACCTGGGTAGGTGGTGCCTGCAGAGCCAGACAGGCTGGCGAGTCCCCCCATCCAGAGTTGGGGCGGGACCTGGTGGCAGAGGTCAAGAGCAGCCGAGGCAGAGGGCACCAGGTGGGCAGGCCGTTTTGGAGGCAGGGGCAGTTCCCTTCATTCTGGGTTCCTCCCCTTGTCTGGGGTTGGTGTAGCCCATGCCCACTTCAGTCCTCCCCTAGCCAGCCATGTGGGCGACACCAAGCATGGCATGATGAAGTTCCGTGAAGATCGAAGCCTCCTGGGCCTGGGCCTGCCCTCAGGTGGCTTCCACGATCGCTACTTCATCCTCAACAGCAGCTGCCTGCGGCTCTACAAGGAGATCCGGGTGAGCAGCCCCCGCACACACCCCCGCGCAGACATGCCTCTGGGTCTGCTTCTGGGAGTAACTCCATTGGGGGTCCTGAGATGGCACTGTGGTGGGGAGCTGTGGCCCTGGGTGCACACTCTGGGTGCTTTGAGCCCCACTGGGCCCTGGTACCTAGATGCTGTCACATCAGTCAGGCACTTGCCATCTCACCTGAGCTTGTGCTTGTCATGGTTCCCTCAAGAATGTGCTACATGGCGACAGCCCCGAGTAATGGGCCATGTGTGCCTTGTCACTTCACAGGTTATGCCTCCTCCTGGCCCACTCCTTTCCCACTCTGTTCACATGCTGGGTGTCCTCCCAAACCACTGATTGTTTGCGCATACACGCTAAGCCCACCATGCACCACCACACACACACTGTCCTGGCTCTGGACCTGGGCTTCCTCTTTCCGTAACCCTGATCCTCTATCAAACAGAGCCAGAGGTCGTTGAGCGGGGCTCCTGACACCGTGAGTAGCTATGGGTCAACTGCCAGCTGCCTTACACCACCTGGGGGCCAAGCGAGCCTGGGGTAGTATGGGGGCCACACAGGCTGAGCTCCTGGCTGTCTCCAGGCATGGTTTCCTGTTCACTTGTCAGCCCTGGCCCCCACCCTGGGGCTTGTGGCCTGGGCTCCTGCCCTTCATCTACCTTTTTCTAGGACACCCTTTTCCTTTCCCCTAAGATAGGCTTCCCTATCAGTGTAATGCTCTAGAATTTTCCAGAGGACTCAGTGTGGAGGCTTGTAGTGCCAGGAAGGGAGGCCCCTACCTAGGTTTGAATTAGAGCTCTGATCTTCATCTCCTATTGTCCCTAGAACCACCCTCATTCTAACCCTGGAGAGTTCCAGGGTTATCAGAATGTCCTTGCTACTGCTCTGGTCTTAAAATGCCAGGGTGGGACCGCACAACCTTGTGGCATATTCCTGACTTATGGCAGGCGCACCTCTCAGGCTCCCTGACTGATTGCCAGCCCTTGTTTGCACTCCCCTGGGAGAGGGGAGCTCATCCACTCTTCCTTTTGGGCTGCTGTATCCCTGGAGGGATACTTCCACTTGGGAGAAGGCCTGTGCTTAGCTTCAGCTGAGAACTTGACTCCTCTGGCGCCCCGTGGATCCCTCGGGCACAGAGCATAGGTGCTCTACAGGAATAGACAACAGAAACGTATTACCAAGCCCAGTGGTCTGGCCTGAGCTTCCACAACTGCCCCTACCACTGACTCTAGTCGTTCCTGCCCCTCTCCTGAGGACGTCTGGACAGGCCTGGCTGCCATGGAGGGAGAGCAGGTCAGGGCAGATAGAACATCTCCTCCCTGCACTTATACCTATGTTAATGCAGCCTGGGCTCCTGCTGACCCTTGTGGAGAATGCCTCCTCTCCTTTGCCTCCCTCTGTGATCACATCCTTACCTCTGGGCCTCTCCATCTCTCCAGGCAGTTCCCTTGGTTCTGGGGTATTTCTCTGGCCCCCTCCCTGGGTATTTGGCCCCTTGGACCAGCAGTGTGGGCAGTGAGGATGGATGAGGCACCTGGAGGAGCAGCTGCTGATCCCTTGGCATGTAGGGGAGAAGGCAGGGGAGCTAGAAAAAGGAAACAGATCTCATGATTATGAAGCCAGACTCGGTGCCCAGTCCTTCACCAGTGCAGCCTGGGACACAGCACCTCACTACAGGCCTGCGAGGATGGGTATTAGCCCCATCTCAATCAGGAAAGCAGGCTCCCAGTGACTCGCCCACGCCTGTCTCTATGTGGGAGACTGGGATTCCAACCCAGATCTGTTAGTGTCAGAACCTCAGCTTTTATTCCTTCAAGTACAGGAGTCGAGGACTTGGCAGGCAGGGACCGGGGAGTGCAGGGTTACGTGGTGCTCTCCCCGGTGGCAGCTTGCACTTTCTGGCCTGACAGAAACCTTAGCACTTTGCTGACCAAAGTGCTGGTAATTTTGGTATTTACTGATTTACTGGTTTAGAGGGTAACAGGACAGGATATTTAAACTTGGAACAGTCATTCACAGTTCGGGATAGGTGAACATCCAAACCTCATACTGGGGGTCTCCCATTGTTGAAGACCCTGAGGTGCCTGGGAATGGTGCAGTCTAGAAAGATCTTGGTTCCAGCTGAGGTCTTTGAGCATCAAGGGGAGAACTTCATTCTCTGCTGATGACTTCATACCTCAGAGAAATCAAGTTTTAGGGTGCGAAGATTACACTAATGCTTCCTATAGATTACATAATGCTTCCCTTCTCCCGAAAGGCTCCCCTAAAGCTACCTATCTCGGCCGTGCCCATGTCATACACATGCCACGCATTTGCCTCGTCCTCTGGAGCCCGAGGGAGGGAGGGCTGAGGATTATTCAGCAACTCCAGGAGCCACAGCCCGGCTTGAATTCCTCAACTCCAGCAATTTTCTCATTGCCCTGACCAGAAGCCTCCTCCCCTCACACCCATAGACCAGTTCCTTCCTCTCTTGGTTTGCTCTCTCTCTTGCTCCTACTCTTCCTCTTGCACTGACTGCTTGCAAGTCCGCGGCCTGCTTTCCGGGTGTGATTCCTTCCACACCCGCAGTCCAGTTTTCCCTACATCCTTTCTTGTCTCATGCCTAGAGTCTGGTGCTTGCCTTGCCTGCAGCCTAATTTCTTTCATAGCCTGCCTCAGTCTCTCCACCCCTACCCGCTGGTTTCTTCAAACCAGCCATGTAATTTTTCAAAATCCTCAGCCTTGCTCTCGAACCTGCTCTCATGAGATTTCTTCCCCGTGTTCTCCCTGCACCTGTCTCACACGCCACAGTCTGTTTCCCTTCCTGCCGCCCGCTTCCTCCCTGCCTACTGTCCTATCGTCTGTGCCCACGGCCCTGTTTTTTTCATATCCCCTTGGGCAAGTGACCGTTCTTGGGTCAGGTGCTTTGTAGGAAACAGGGGTCCCACATCAGGACCTTCATCATTGGTGGGTGGTTATTAGGGTAGAGTAGGATGAAAGGTCCCCAGCAAGCCCTTCTTGGACCACACCCCTTGTGACAGCTTCTAAGTCTTCAGTGTTCCCTGGGTGTCTGGAATGACCTCACAAGGAAGTGCACCAGATCCTTAGACTCTCAGCCTCTCCTGGCCACGCCCCACTCCTTTTTTGTTCCTGCCAAGGAGCCATGCCTGGGGATGTCTGGGAGCAATGGTGGGAAACAGGGTGGAGGTGGCTCAGTCTTTGACCCCCAGATTCGGTTGTAAGTGTGTTCCCCTCCCCTGCTGACCGCCCTGGCACTAGGGGTGCCTGGTGGGGGCAGGGTGTCAAGCAAGTGGCTGCTGGAGAATGAGGAAGGCTCATTAGCTTGACCTCCAGCCAGCCTCTTCCTTGGGGGTCGTTACTCCTGCCCCCCTGCCTCAGAACCAGCCTGCTCCTTCCAAACCCAGACCCATATGCAGAGGTGGGGACCAGATGTGAGCGTGTCAGTGATCTGGTGCCCCTCCCCGGTACATTGGTCTCTTGCTTCCTGACAGACCATTGGGAAGTTCTTCCTTTGGTCTACAGAACAGCCATTCTGCTTCAGCTCGAATCATCAGTCTCCTCTTTGTGGAATCAAAGAGCTCATAACTGCTGACCCCACAGCCTTCTATCACACAGTCAGCCCTGGAGCCTCTGTGGGGCAGGAAGGCGTGAGGAACTAACCCCTCCGAGACATAGACACAGCAGCCCACCTGAGATACTCTCAGGACTCCCACCCTCTCCAGTCTGGGGCAGAGAGTGGTGTACAGCCCTTCTCTCTCCACAGACCAGCAGTTCTGCCAAAACTACAAGCCAGTTCTCCAGTTTGCAGGCAGCAGAGAGGGACTGAGAATCATGTCACCGGCTTTCCCACGGGACTGCTGCCTCGGGGACTGAGGGCTGACTGTCTGATGCTGCTGCAGGGAGAGACCCTGGGGGCTTAGTTGGGTGCATTGTGCACAGGGAAGGCTTCATCAGGAAGGCTTCCTGGAGGAGGCTCCCTGTGCTGGGATGCAGAGGGGAATGGGGAGAGAGTGGGGGAAGGTGACCAGTCGGAAAATTGAAGGCCTATTGCCTGCTCTGACTGACCGAAGTGTCCTCTCCCTCTGCCCTCCTCCACCCCAGAGCCACCGGCCAGAGAAGGAGTGGCCTGTGAAAAGCCTCAAAGTCTACCTGGGAGTGAAGAAGAAACTCCGACCACCTACCTGGTGAGCTAGAACTGGGTCAATAGGTCTGTGACCAGGGCCTGTGGTGAGCTGATGGGGGGACTTTGAACTCAGCTGGGCTTGGTACAGGGGTTCTGAAGCTGTGGCCTCCCAGATCTGCAGCATCAAAATCACCGGGGGACATGTTAGAATCCCAGAATCCCGGTTCTGCCACAGGGGCGCGAAACCCCAGATCCTGGGCTTGGCACCAGCAGTGTGTGTTGTCATGAGCTGTCCAGGGAACTTTGCTGCTTCCTCGTGTTTGAGAACCACTGGCCTGGATTGAAATCCTGCGCTGACTTTTCAGTGCTTCACCCCCCACATCTGAGAAAGGGGGAGATAATGGTACACTTGTTTCAAAGGGTGACTGTGCTTTAAAATGTTGAAACATTGAAAAGTGGTACATAACCACTGTTGTTGTTAATTACAGTCCTTGGACCTGGTCGTCTGCCTCTCATCCCCTGGCCGTGCCTGCTGGTCTCCCAGCGACTAGGGCAGACCTGGGATGGGGCAGAGGTGGGGGAACCAAGGGCCTGGAGGGGTGCAGGCTGCAAGAGGAAAAGGCAGCAGCCAGGATGTGCTTTGCTTGTGAGAAAGCCCCAGGCTCTGCGCCTGGCTCTTGCCCTGCTCCTGGGTGCTGAGGCCTCTGTGGCCTGTCAGTGACCCTGCTCTCCCTCCCCTGCAGCTGGGGCTTCACAGTGGTCCAGGAGACAGAGAAACATGAGAAGCAGCAGTGGTGAGTGAGCGCCCTGCCCTGAAACCCCATGCTGAGGAGAGATGGTAACACGTCCCCTGGATCGAGTCCCCCTCGTTGTCTGGATCTGTGCCCTGCCTGAGACCCTGGTCTGGGTTGCTGGGCCCTTCGCAGTATCCAGAACTGTGCCTGCCCCTCCCTGCAGGTATCTCTGTTGCGAGACACAGATGGAGCTCCGGGAGTGGTTTGCCACCTTCCTCTTTGTGCAGGTACCAGGTGCAGGGTGGGGGGTACCCATTAGGGAGGCTGGACACATTTATTGCTTCACTCTTCAAGCCACCAGTTTGCTTCAAGGAGATTTTGAGTTGCTTTTAATTTATTCACTCAATAAACTTCTTGGTGGCTGCTCTGGTCCGTCTCCAAGCCAGGAATGCTAGACAGAGAGGATGCAGAGCCCTGCCCTCAGGCATTCCCCACATAGGAAGGAAAACAGACCCAGAAGTGACTGGGCATAGCCCAGTGTCATAGGGTGGTCGGTGGCTGGGAGAACAGCAGGAGAGAGTGTCCAGGGAGCTGATCTTTGAGACAGAGCTTCACCAGGCAAAGGTGGCTTCTAGGCAGAGGACAGTTTGCACAAAGCAGTGATAAGAACTACAGATGGTCTGGCTGTGGGGATTGGGGAAGCCAGGGGTGCCGGAAGTTGACGCTGGAAAGGGAATCAGCGAAATCTGTCTTGAAGGCCATGCCACGGAAGCCGAGCTTGACCTGGTCAGCAGTTTAAAGCAAGAGCAATATGCAAGTTTAGATCTGAGCAGGCTCGTTCTGGATGTGACATGTGGGTGACAGTAGACTGAAGGGCCCAGCCTGGTGGGGAGGAGCCCACTGCGGTGGCTGCTGCAGTGGGCTGGGCAGGAACAGGTTGCTGAGGACTTGAGGGTTGGATTGCACTTAAAACAGATTTCTAGATGAGAAACTCACAAACGTTTAGGGAAAGGGTAGACAAAACTGTACCAGGGCCCTGGGCTGGGTTCTTTGCTGTTCTTTACTGAAACTACTTTCCTTTAGCCCTGAAGTTCCTAGTAGTCAAGGCCTACATGGAAACAGGGTGGATTCTATAGTTTTCTGGGTTTCTGGTGAAAGGAGGCATAGACATGTTCCTCTGGAACTGTTTTCTTGGTGCTGCATTCTGGGAGTAGTTAGTTTGTGGACCCACAGATGGGAGTTGTTGAGTAACATAATTGTTTCTGGGTTTTGCCAGGGATACAGTCATGTTCTCCTAACAGCTGCTTCTCATATCGGCTGGGATCAAAGCCGAGGGTGTCACCTTGGAGCGTAGCTGGAGGCATTTCTGGAAAGGGTGGGTGGATTCGGAGCTGGGTGTCTGGGCCAACAGAAGCCCAGGTCCCAGTGCCCCTCCTTTGCCCTGTCCCACAGCACAATGGCCTGGTGTGGCCCTCGGAACGCTCACGTGTGTCCCGGGCAGTGCCTGAGGTCCGTCTGGGTAGTGTATCGCTCATCCCTCTGCGTGGCAGTGAGAACGAAATGCGCCGGAGTGTGGCTGCCTTCACTTCGGACCCCCTTTCTGTGAGTGGCTCTCCATCCCTATGTGCCAGGGACTGGGGCGTGGTCAGAGCCTACCTTCCCTCTGACGCACCTCTCTGCTTCTCCTGAGTGCCGTCCAGACCCTCTCCCTCTACCCGTTATAGAGGTCCCGGCAGACCCCTTTGGTTCAGAGTTCGCGGCAGGTCCCTCTCTCCCTGTCCCGAGACCCCAGCTGGCTTGAGCATCCCTAGGCTGGCAATACAGACTAGCTGCAGAAGCCTCAGGAGGGGCCTGGCCTCTGTGAGCCTTCGCCTGGTGCTGATGGAGCCCGGCTTCTGTGCCTCCCCACAGGTCCTCCGCAACGTCTGAGCGCCGGGGGGCTCAGCCCCTGACTCTGGGGTTCTGCAGCTGGGAAGCCTTCCTGTTCAGACACCCTCATACGCTGTGTGCCTGGTGTGAGCCCGGAGGGGGCACAAGAGGAAGCTGCACCCTCACATCCCACATCCCGACTGCAGCATAGATTCCCTCAGGGAGGGTGGGGAATCAGCAGGGTCTGCCTGAGGCAGAACCCCTCCCTTGCTCGGTCTAGCCATTCAGCCCTGCGGACCTGGCCCACTCCCCTCCGGGGTCACCCTCCCTGCGTTTGAGGGAGATGGGCATAAATCAAGAGCTCTGGGGGACCACCATCCTTTCAGAGGCCCTAGGCCCCGTGGCTCCTGCTGGAAGGGAGCCTACCCTTTCCCATACACTCCAGAACTGCAAAAAGTAGATGCTCTAAAGGAACACTCAGCTGGGGGTGGGGAGCTCTTGGGCAAGTTTCTATAGGTGGACTTGGGAATTTCAGCCCCACTCCCCACCCCTCCTCCAGCCTGAGAGGCCCAGGCTGCCCACTGTCCCTTCCCCATTTTGGGAGCCTTTTGATAATATAAATATATCTGTATATTTTATCCTGTGGTGCTGAGGTCAATGATTAGTTGGGGGATTTGGGTGTCCTGGGGTCGGAGGGGACAGGAAGTCAGGAGGCCCCGAGCTGAGTGCCTACTGCGCTGAGCCTAGGGACCTGGGTCCTCTCTCTCCAGACCCTGAGCTGTTCAGAACTCCCCAGTCCCCTGCACAGCCCTGGTTTGACCCCACCCCATCCCCACTGTACTGTTGCACAGCCAGGGTTGGGAGTGCTGTCCTGACCTGACCAGGAAGGAGCCCGGCTGGACTGAGCCCCCGGATCCCTGCTGCAGTCTGAATCTGAGCCAGGGATGCGGGGCAGCCTCTCATCAGACCCTCTGGAGCGGCAGTCTTAGAAGCCTTATTAAATTGAATTAGGAAAGAGAGTCCCCGGCCATCCTTAGCTCCTGTGCACACCCCTCCCAAGGTGGGCCTTGCTTTGAACTATAAAGTGGCCCTCACTGGGTGCTGCCCCCCATCACCAAAATGGCAAGGCCCTGGCAAGTGGAGGAGGTAACAAGAGCTGTAGTGAGTTGCATTTGGGACTCCCTGGGAAGGTGCCAGACAACACATTCCCACCTCTTCCTACCGCCACTTATGGCCTCTCCAGGGAGCCAGCAGGCAGGCAGGCTGACCTCTCGGCTTCAGCCTTAGTTAATGGGACCTGGAATCCCTTTCCTTGTTCCCGTCTCTGGGAGGGGAGGTCAGTACGGGAGCTGGCAACAGTTTCTTGGTGATTTTTATAGGCTGGGCTTAAGCCGCTTCAGCCTCCCGCTCATCCCGCCCTAGGCAACCTGCTCTACACCGGACCAACCGTTCCACCCGCAACCAGGGTGAGACCTTTGTCCACATCCATAGGGGCTTTAATCCCCCCCAGACCTGACGAGCTATCCCCAAGGCCAAGAGAGAAGGGGAGTGAGACACCCCCCCTTGCTAGACTGCTCAGGGGTGGCTGCAGTGACTATATTAGGCCACCGGGGGGAAACCTTGGACAGTGCAATGCGACTGGGCCAAGACTGCGTTCTGGACGCCCCGTGTGACTGTCCTGGTCCCAGCCTTGCTCTGTTGGAGTGCAGGGGTGTGACCTGGCCCTGCCTTTTCCCCCAATCCCGATGATATTCTGGGAGGCAGAACAGTGCAGGGGTGTGCTTTAGACTCCTGGGTTGTAGGAACCAGGAGGAGAGAACGGTTCTTCACTAAACAGGCACCCACTGCGGGTCAGTGCCGTGCTCTGTCCTCTGTCTCCTGGAGAGTAAGGAAGTTTGGCCCAGGGAAGGCAGGCAACCTGCCCACGGTCATGCAGCTCTCTTGAATCAGGACTGAGGCCCATTTCCACCCCACTATTTTGAGAGGTCTCCTTCCTCCTCTCCCCTCCAACTCAGATTCCAACTGCTCTTTCCTCTTCTAAGTAGTGCCATGGGTCCCCCAAGGAAGGGATCTGAGCCGTCAGGAGTTAATGACTCTTTTTTTTTTTTTTTAAAGATTTATTTATTTATTTGTTTATACAAACACTGGATACAGTCAGAAGCGCGGGAGGGTGAGAGAACCCACCAGAGCCAGAGCGGGGAGCAGAGCAGGCAGAAGGACCGAAGTACACTGCTGAGGGGAGCAGCGGGCGGCAGGAGAGGTCTGCGCGCCATGCGGGACCCTCCTCCGGTGGCCGGGGAGCAGCCGGGGAGCAGCCGGGGATCGAACCGGCGCTGCAGAGGCTGCGGGCACCCAGCGCTCAACCGCTGCGCCACCGGGGAGGCCCAGGAGTTAATGACTCTTGAAAGTGCTTTCCTTCGGGGACTCGGATGCCATCCCAACAAGAGCTTCAGGGCCTCGACCTAAATGAGTTACAGCAGTGACCATGGTTTTGGGCGGGTATGGGCAAGAGACTCTTTGTCCAAGGATTCCTAGAAATAGGGCCTCCTTGGACTCCAGCTGGTTTGTTCATGTATTATTTGAGGCTGGGTTGGAGGATAACAACGGAACCTGCTGAGGGCTGGGGAGCAGCTCTCGGGGAGGGAGGAGGCGGCGCCCTGGTCTGGCCCTGAAGACTGGAAGCTTTGCCGGGTACACATGGTGGGAAGGGGTGCTATTTGGGGTAGGGGCAGGTGGAAGAGTTGGGGAAGGCCCTTGGGTCAACCCTCATTCACACCTAACAGTGGAGACCACAGTGCGCCCTGGGGACTTCTCGGGAAGGCAAGGCAGAGTCTCCTGGTGAGGACAGACGTTGTGGATGGAGAGGGGCTGAGGGAGGAGAGTGGGGCAAGGGCTGGAACGGAGGGTAGCCTGTTTCTTTCTCTTCCCTCTCCTTCCTGTTCAACTTACCCATCCTGCAAAGCTCTCGTAAGACATTGAGGGTCTCTGGAGACCCCTGGTCTCTGCAGGAAATCGATGGGAGGGGGAGGGAAAGATGCACCCTGCCTCCTCCTCCTGCCTCCTGAGCCAGCCTGGAGCTGAGGCCTTTCCTGGCTCCGTGATCTTGTGGCTCCCAGGTCCTGTTCACAGCTGGCTGTTTGGGGAAAGCATGGGTGTGGATGCCAGCTGAGCAGATGCTGATGCTACCATCCATCTCCAGTGTTCTCACCTGTACTTTGGAGAGATTAACAGCACTCACTAGTGGGAAGAGCCAATGAACTGATCAGTGTGAAGTGCCCAGCACCGTCCCTTGATAATTCCCTTCCTAAATATGTTTGAGAATACATCGTGGCATCCAGGGTTCTCTCCAGGTCCAATATATTTTCATTCGACAAATACTGAACACCTGTGTGCAGTGCTTAACTGAACACTGAGAGCACACAAGTGAGAGGACAAGCAGGTGGAGTGGAAAAAGGACATTGCCAAGAGAAGTGATGCCATGAGCCAAATGCAAGGTGAAAGGATCTTGCAGTGAACAACCTGTTGTGGCTGGAACTTAGTGCCCCATGGGCCCTGGTGTTGGGCTCTTTGTTTCTACCCCAGGTCTTTTCCATTTGACCACATTCAAGTGAAGTAGACTCCTTCGGGTCTCCTCTCACCAGAAAAAGGAGTAGTTTCTATTCCTTTGGTCAGCTCTGTGTCCTAAGTGACCCAGACCCTGATCTGCAGGGTGTGTCTGTCTTGTCTGTCTCTCGGACACACTACAGCTGGCATGAACCACCCAACCTCTATTCCAATGACACCTCCTTCAAGAAGCTCTCCTGGATTGTTTTCCATCCTGTTGTACCATGTGCTATTAGGTGTGTGTGTGTGTGTGTGTGTGTGTATGTGTGTGTTTTTCCAGGTCACCTGGCTAGAGGTTGAGCCATAGGGGTAGGGTTCTCTGGCCAGTCCAAGCTGACTGAGCCCTAACATGGCCCCTCTCCCACGCCACTTGCATCCTGTGGAAATTTCCGCACTTTCTCTGCCCTGGTTACAGCTCCTATTACTGTATTTATCACCCTGGAGACACAGTGGCACAGGCGCATGCATGCCACACACACATTCATGCCCTGCACACACGTGGTGCTGGCACACCTCAGCCTGCACACACACACACACACACACACACACACACACACACACACGCTCGAGGCACATGTAGGAACACCCCCACACACAAAACTCTCTAGGAAAATTGCCCCCCTCCCTCCTGCTCCGCCCCCGCTCTGTCTTCCCACCACCTCCCACCTCAAAACTGAGCCAAAAAAGATGGGCTGGACGGCGCCTCCCACTGCTTGTCAGCCTGGGAAGCGTTTCCACCTCCGTGACTATAATGTCTTCCCTACCTTCCCTTTCCCTCTGTCTCCCCAGCTCTCCCTCCCCTTCCCCCTCTCGCTGTCACTTCCCTGCATTCCTGTGTAGCTCCCTTCTCTCAGTAGCTCCGAGTGCTCTTTTTGTTGCTCTTTCAACCCTCTGAGGGGGAAACTGCCCTTCCTCCCCGCCCTACCACCTGAGGCCCTCGGGACAGGGTCCTCACGGGAGCTGAGGACAGAAGCACAGGCTGAGGGGACCCAAGGGTCTGAACCACCTCAGTTCCCGTCACTTTCAGCACCCCCCACCTGGGTGAGAGGAGGACTGTGCGCCTGGCACCATGGAGACAAGCGTCATGGCAACATCGCTGGGTGGGCACATTCTTCCTCCTGGGGGTGCATAGGAGGTCCCCCTAGGAGGAGCAGCCAGGAAGCCCTTAGGAGGTGGGCCTTGTGCTGGTGCCACACCAGCCTCCAGCTTGTACCACCCCCATGACACCCCCACCCTGGCCACCTCTACTGACACCACAGCTTCCAATGCCACAGTCCCTAATTCCAGTGGGGGCAAAGTTCTTTCCCAACAAATTGCAGAGCTGGGGACCCTAAAGGCTCATTTATAGATTGAGGACCAGAGAGGGCAGGGGCTTGCCCAGGGGCACACAGCTAGCCTAGTCGAGCTGCCGTCTGTCAGGCCTCAGTTCTCTCGTGCGGTCTCCCACTGTCCACCCAGCCAGCCGTCACTGGGGCACAGGGTCAGGCCAACCTTGGATCCAGCCACTGGGAGATCTCTAGCCTGTCCTTAGTGTTGGCAAAATACCGATCACGTGGTAATGCTGACAAACCATTACGAAATACCCACATCTGCTGGGCTGATGGCATCTCAATTGCTGTGTCATCTCTTTTAATACCTGTAACCAGCCCTGTGAGGGAGATAGCCATTTCATTACCGTTTTGTAGGTGAAGAAACTGAGGCCTGGACTTGCCAGACCTGCTGATAACAGGTGACTCCGCGGTGTGGGACAGGAGTGCAGGTTCTGCTTTGATGGTGGAGATGGCCAAGGCGTCACGCCTGCACACACACACCACCCCCCGCCCCCGCGCGGCTACTCGTCTAAATGGTGACAGACATTTGCTTTCAGTCCTGTCTTTCCTTCTGAAGAGAGTTTGTTGGCAAGGTCTGCGGTTTGGTCTAGGTCTGGCCTTCTAGAAACTAGAAGGTTAATTTCCTAAGAAGAGGGGAACAACCTTCTAGTGTGTTTAGACCAAAGGGATGACCTCCGTTGCTGTCCAGCAATGTGGACACTAGCTCACAATCCTCAGGTCTTTTTAGAGTCGCATCTAAGCCCAGGCTATAGCCTTAGGATGGAGGGAGGAGGCTCTGCCTCTTGGGCCCAGCCTCAATTTGTCTTCCCTGATGGAGTCACGTTGCAGCTGCCTTGCTCCTGGCTTATGTAATCACTCAAATATAGCAGCTGCTTTTATCCCACTGAGTCACACCCCCTGTTGCCCCCCCTCAGGTGCGGGGAGGTAAGGGGGAAGAGGTAGATTAGGGCTGAGTGGGTGGCTCAGGGCCTCCCAGCAAGGAAGATCCTGGTGTGCTGCATTGGAGGGTAGGGATGGTGGCAGCAGAAGGCGGGGTGCTCACTGACCTGCTCTGTGGGAATTCCTTCTATCCCAGGGCAGCCTGAGGTCAGAGAGTGTGAAACAGCCCTCAGCTCTCCAGGGTAAGACTGGTAATTGGTTGAACATGGATTTCATGGAGGATTGGCCTGAAAACCCCTGTGTGATTCCCTCTGGCTGGGGGCCAGGATCAGCCCACATCTGGGGCTTGGCAAGAGGAGTCAGGGTGGGGGAGGGGAGAGTGACGCTCGGGGAACCACAGCCCGACTCTTCCAGGGAGCTGCCATCCGAGGCTCCAAGGACAATGACTGGAGGAGAACCCTGTCCCTGGCAAGGGCCTGGAATAGTCCCTGAAGTTCCCACACTAAGCACAACACCCTCCCCATCATACCATGGGTGACAAAGCCTTGGCTGACAAAGGAATGAAAGAAAGGCCACTATAACCCCCAGCTCTATGGTGGAGCAGCTTCTTCAATACCTCAGAAAGGTGGTTTTGGGGTTCCAGAAATGAGGGTTGAGATGTTGTGGGGCTGCTTCAGGTTCCAGGATCAATCAGAGCTGCCCTATGAGGGAAAGGGTGCCCCTAGGTGTGGGTAGGCAGCTCCCCATTCCTCCTGAGCAGGGGATGAAATGGCAGGACAGATGGGAAGTCCAGGGAAGGGAGAGATGGCCAAAGGCTGCTCAGTCCCTCAGGGACCTTTCCTGCCCGTGGATGGAGTGGGAATGTGAAAATCTGGCCCGGGAATATGAGAAGACTTGGGGTGAGCAGAGAAAAGGGAGGGGGGAGTCAGCCTGAGACGCGGCCAGATCAGATACTGGAGTGCCTCCTGCTTACGGTCAGTCGAGGTCATTTCTAAGGATATCAGCCAAGCAGTAGAACATGCAAGAGCCAGTGCAGTCCAGCCCCTCGCTGCAGGTAGGAGAGCTGAGGTGAAAGAGAGCGGGCAGAGACATGCCTGGATTACATGGTTGAGCAAAGGGCAGGGTTGTGCTTAATTAAGACCGGGTACTTCTGGCCACAGCCCCTCCAGACCACATCAACCTCTTCCTCTTCCTCTGCTCCGGCTGGCCTAGAGGCCCAGGAGAGAAGGCTGTACAGCTTGTCACCCTGGGGAGGGAGCTCCAGGAATGTCAAATTTCAGCAGGGGTAGGTGACCCAGCACATGGGGCCCATGTGGCTTCAAATCCTGGAAACGTTCTGCTCTCCTGGGGCCCTAGCACCCTGACTCCTCTTGCCAAGCCCCTGATGTGGGCTGATCCTGGCCCCCCCAGCCAGAGGGAATCACACAGGGGTTTTCAGGCCAACCCTCCATGAAATCCATGTTCAACCAATTACCAGTCTTACCCTGGAGAGCTGAGGGCTGTTTCACACTCTCTGACCTCAGGCTGCCCTGGGATAGAAGGAATTCCCACAGAGCAGGTCAGTGAGCACCCCGCCTTCTGCTGCCACCATCCCTACCCTCCAATGCAGCACACCAGGATCTTCCTTGCTGGGAGGCCCTGAGCCACCCACTCAGCCCTAATCTACCTCTTCCCCCTTACCTCCCCGCACCTCAGTGGGATAAAAGCAGCTGCTATGTTTGACTGGGGCCTGGGACTGAGGCAAATAGGACTTTGGTCTGTCCTTTAGGAAAGCATGATCCAACAGGAAAAATAAGATGAGCCTGAGGGCAGCACTCCCACTGCCCACCTGTGACCGTGCAGGTGTCCATTTTCACCAGCTCTCTCCCTCTGCAGGGCCGCAGCCTCCTGCCTGCCCGTGACCTCTCAAAGCCACCTGCAACCATGCAGGCTGCTCTTAGCAAACCTGTCCCTTTTGGGGCAGCTCTTCCTGCCCTCTTGTGTCTATGCAAGTTTCCTTTATTCTTCTGTCCCTTTCCCTAATAAACCTGTTCTCTCTCTCTTTCTCTCTCTCTCTATATATATATATAAAATAAATATATTATATATAATATATATATATAAATAAAAGATGAGCCTGAGGAAAGAGATGTGGTGGTGGGACAAATAGCAAATTAGGGAAGGAAGAGGCAGCCGAAAACTGCTCATCCTAGAACGTAGTGACCCTCCTGTGGATAGGGGTAGGGTGGGTGCTGAACTGGCCCAGGAAGCCTAGGCCAGGATTTGGGGTAGGCAGGGAAAAGGAAGAGAGGAAAGTCAGCCTGGAAAGGGAAATAGATTACTAAATCAAGGAGGAAAGGACAGATCTTGCTTCCTCTGGAGCAGGTGAGAGAGGGTTCAGCCAGACTTAGATCATGAGGAGACCTCAATACCAGGCTGAGGATTTTTTAAACAGATTTTTTATTTTTAATTTATTTATGCATACAAGAAATAGGGTGTAGGCCAGAGGTGCAAGGGGGTGAGAGGATTCACCAGAGACAGAGTGGGGAGCAGAACAGGCAGACTGAAACACTGCAGAGGGGAGCAACGGGCAAGACAGGAGAGGTCTGCTGCGCCATGTGTGTTAGCTCCCTGGCCAGGACTCTAGCTCAAGCCATAGCAGCCCCTAGGCCACCAGGGAGGCGCCAGGCTGAGGATCTTGGCCCGTATCCTGAGGTCACTGGGAAACCATGCAAGGGTTTTATGGAGGAGTTACATAAGCAGATGTCTTAGAAAACTGGCACTATGTGCAGCTGGAGGTGGAAGAGAGGGATTGGACTGGGGTAGGGGCTTGAAGCATGACTGGGGAGTGGGGAGAAAGCTAGGGTTCAGGATGAAGAGTGGATAGATTTGAGAGGATTACTGGCCTTGGAAACAGATTTGACACAGAAGTGGACGAGAAGGAAGGGGCAGAGCAACTTTGATGTTTCAAGTTTGGGGACTGGGAGTTTGATAATTAAAGACAGAAGATGTGTTGGATGTTGAGTATTTGAAGTGAGGGGCCTATGAAATGGCCCCAGGGATGTCCAAAAAAAACAGCCTCTTTGGGACATCTGGAGCTCCAGAGAGAGGGTGGGGCTGCAGGGGGGCATTTGGAGTCTTGAGTATGTTGAGAGAAAGCTCTACACCCCGTGGGGAAGGGGAGGAGAGTGGGGACAGACAAGGCCTGCAGCTCCTGGGAGGAGCACCCCTGTTGAGGGGCGAAAAGAGGATGATCAAGTGAGCGGAAATAGAGGAGGGGCTGTCTGGAAAGTGGGAGGGGAACAGCAGGGCAGGGGCACGGAGGAGGGCGCTGAGAAGCAGCCACCTTCTTTGCTGATGAAGAGCTAACTGGAGCCTGTGGAACCTGCGGTCCTGGAGAGATGAGGGCTCAGGGCAGAGGCTGGATTCCAGAGGCTGCATCCTCCCGTCGCGTTGGGCATCATCCCGGCTCTCGGCAACATCCTACCTCCTAACTTGCCAGCGAGCAAAACCACCACCACCACCGTGTCGGTCTCCCCACGGGGCGGCCAGCCAAGGCCTGTGAACACGGGACTCAGGATCAGCACCACGGAGAGCAGCCGGGGCAGGGCGGGGCTTCCTCTAAAGCCCGGGGCCTTGGCTTCCCGCGCCCGCAGGTGCTGGGAGCCTGTTCCTGGTTGAGGCAGGGCCTGAGCTGGACGGACTTTTGGCCCCCTTTTCAGCTCCTCTCCCCTCTGGGCAATTCCCTGCCGGAGTCCCTGCCACAACTTTTAGGGCTGTTACTCCTCTGGCCGCCTCTGCAGTGGTGGGGAAGGACGGGGCACGCTATTTACAACGAACTTTATAGATACCCATCAAACCTCACAACGCTTCAAGCTTGGGATTTGTGACCCTAAAAAATGAGGAAACTAAATTGAAGATTAGAGAAGTTAAGTAACTTTCCCAGGCTCTTGGCAGAGCAGGGATCTGCACATCCACATGCCTGGATCTCACCCCTGGGGTACCCAGCAGTCCTGGATCTGGCACCTCATTTCTGTGGTAACTGCAGCGTCCAGGGTAGTAGTGCGATGAGGAAGAGACCCTCCTCCCATATGACTTGCTTGAGTAATATTCCCAGGAGATTGCTGGGAATGAGGCTTCCACCATCATTTCCAAAGTAGGAGGGCAGGAGGGTGACTGAGGGCCAGGTGAGACCTTGGGATTCTTGCTGCCCCCCTCCTTTCCCTGCACATTCACCTAGAGGGCACCCTCCCTGGAACACTCAGACCCACCTTCTTACCACCAGCCTCTTGAGAACTGGGAGGGGCCAAGACAACCCCGTCCAGCACCTCAGCTTTCTGAGCCCGCAGGATGCCTTCCCAGCCAGCAGCATGGAGGGGAGGCTGGGGGCGGGGGGAGCCCCTGGGATGGGAAAGCTGAGAAGCAAGACAGGAGTTCTGGGCTGGCTTGACTTCATGCCTCTTGAGTGAGAAAACAGTTGCCTAAACCTTTCAGAAACCTAAAAGTGAACTTTTAGGGGCCACAGTGAGAAGCAAAGACTGCCTGATATTTCCTTTCCAGGCACTTTCTAAACCCCGAGACAGCAGCTTTCTCTAGTGCTCCTCTGGACAACGCTACACAGGCCGGGCCATTCCCGCCCATCTCCCCCCCACCACACACCCTGCTCCCTTCAGTCTTAGATTTTTCTGCCTGAGCCTGGCGTGCATGGCAGGGGTTATCTCCTCATGTCTCAGAGAAGTGGGTTCCTGGTGAGGATTACGTGTGGCTGCTCTAGCCTGGAATATGTCCCCTTCTGCTTTAAAGGTAAGCGGTCCCCTTACCTCTAGAGACCCAACTCCTATCTCCTCTTCTGGAAATGCTGCCCTCCCGTACTGGGCCAGGGTCCCCAGACTCGCTTCCCTCTGTCACAGCCTGCTAGTTCCCTTCACCCCTTGCCTGGGCACTTCTCCAAGGTAAGGAACAGTCTGAGCCATATGGGACGAGGTTGATTAGAGACAGGTGTTTGTGAATGAGTAAGTCGGTGGTGCAGCCAGGATTCAAACCCCCATCTCAAGTTGTAGAATTTTTTTTTTTCCTCCTCTATGCAAAATGAGCTTCGATGACCTCCCACCTCACCCATTGTCTGAAAATGCTGCCATGGGTTAGGTTAAGGCTTCGTTCTGAAGAGTCCGGCCTGGGGGCAGGGCAGAGGCGAGGCAGGCTCTCTCCCGTGCTGAGGGCCTGTGCCTAGAAAGGTTGTGGGCTGCAGGCTGTGCCGCGGGTGCCCACAGCTAGAAGTCCATGCTCAAACATCGGCTCCCGTGGTGTCCCAGCTAAGCAGTGCCACCAAGAAGTCGACTCTCTGACAAGACTCTGGGTCCAAAGACCATCAGTAAAGCCCCCCTGAACCCCTTGTATACCCAGCCGCATGCTGGGGATGTATCCTGGGACATGATTCAGAACCTGTGAGGGGCCCAGAGTAGGTGGTGGCTGGTTCTTCCCAGAGGCATGGTCCTACCAGGCTGTAGGGGGGTGGGGGTGCCGCCCCTCCACAGGGGCCTTTGTGACAGAGTAGCAGAGGGTCTGGGCCCTGCCTTCCCGTCTCCCGCCCTAGCCCACGAGGGCTGCAAAACCCTCATCCTCACGCCTCTTTCTGGGCTCCTTTCTCAGCCACTTGGCTCTCTGTATCTTTCTCTCAATTTCTGTGTGCTTTTTCTTTTTCTCTTCCATCTTTGTTCCCCTGTGTGTGAGTTTCACTCTGCCTCTCTGATCTCTTTGTATTTCCATCTTGATGTCCCCAGGGCCCTGATCCCTCTCTCCACTCCTCCATGGGTTTCTCTCCCCCTGCCTGTCTCTGTTTCTCTCTCTCACCCTCTCCCGCTCCCTCTGTGTGTGTCTTTCTCTTCCTCTCTCCCAGTCAGAGTCTCTCTTTACCCCTCCCTCCCTCCCCCCCCCACCGCCCTGTCTGGGCCTCTCCGTTCCTCCTCCCTCCTCCCTCCTCCCTCCTCCCTCCTCCCTCCTCCCTCCTCCCTCCTCCCTCCCGCTTCTGCATTAGCAGTCCCGCTCCAGCCTCCTCCCCGAGCCAGCCTAGCGGCAGAGGCTGTGGCTGCAGGAGAGGCGGGAGCAGCCGAGGCGGCTGGGCTGGATTGGGGTGTTGAGTCCAGGCTGAGTTGGGGATAGACCGCCGCTCCTGGTCGCTGCGCCTGCTGGGCCAGGCACCCGCCTGGAAGCCCAGGCAGGGTGGATAGGGCGAGGTGCCACCGTCGTCTGGCCGGGGAGGCAGACGATGAGGAGCGATGGGGCAGGCATGCGGCCACTCCATCCTCTGCAGGAGCCAGCAGTACCCGGCAGCGCGACCGGCTGAGCCGTGAGTACTGTGAAAGGGCTGGGGTTGGAGGAGCGGCTCTTAGAGGTGCCGTGGAGGGTCCTGGGAGCCCCTCCGAGGAGCTGGGCTTGGCGTGGAGCGGAGCCACGTGGGAGGATTGCTCCTGCTCCTGGGCGCCTGCTTGCCGGACTGTAGCCTGGCGGAGAGGCTCCGTGCAGGGCGGGGTGCCTGACGACGACCTAGGCGCGGAGGAGCCTGGGGTCCCGTAGAAGGGACTGGAGGCTGGGGGAGGGGTTGGTCGTGAACCTGAATCATCTCTTCAGGGGCTGGGGGTGGGGAGAGTCTGCGGGGGAGTTCCACGGAGCGCTGGGGGTTGAGATAGACTGATTCGGGACACCGGAGAGGAGAGGGAAGAGGTCCTGGGGCAGGGGTGCTGGGGGCACACGTGGTGTGTGTGTGTGTGTGTGTGTGTGTGTGTGTGTCGGGGAGAGTGTGCGCGAGAGCACATGAACATGAACATGAATATGAATGAGTGGTCCCGGCTGGAGGGTTTGGGGCAGCTGCCCGCCATGGAATTGGGGCCGGGATTCAGAGCTGCCAGTTTGGGTAACTTTATCCCAAAGCACCTGTCTCAGAGAGAGCCCCGGGACTGGTTGGTATAAGGCCCCTGTGCGCCAGCCCCGTGTCCACCCATGTGCGTAGGGAGTGCACGTGCAGGTGCGTGTGGGGAGTTCTGTGGAGGTGTCTGTCCGCGGTCAGAGGGCTGCCAGGTAGCAGGCAGTGACATGTGTGTCTCCAAGCCAGAGAGGTGAGGTGTGGGTTTGCGCCAGGCTATGTGAGGCTGTGTGTCAGTGTGTGCATGTGTGGGATGCACTGTGACACGTGAGGTGTAGAGGGGCCTGTCGAATTCTGGGTCCCGGGTTGTTGCTCGTGCAGCAAATTGTCAGGGTGTGTGAACATTCTGGTGCGACTGCGAGAATTTTTCTGTACATGTCTGAGTGCAGGTTGTTGTGTGCAGGGTGTGTGTATGTGCATGAGTGCACACACTACTCTGAGTTTGCATGTTGGCATGCATGTTAACCTTATGCCATGTCCTGCAAAGCAGTGACTCAATATAGAGCATATTGTTTGATTCCATGTCCATGCCTGTGTGTGCATGTATGTGAGTGTGTGAGTTTTCGTGTTGATCTATGTGTGTGTGTTAGCGTATTTTTATGGAGCCGTGTGATCATGGTGCTCGTTGTAGGAGTGTATATATTGGTGCCTGTGAGGCTGGTGTCCCAGTGTGTGTGTCTTTGTGTGAGTATTCATTTAAGTGTGCGTGGGTAACTGTTTCCTTCCCCCGGTGGTGATTGAGGACGTAACAGGGACCCTGTGGCCTACTGAGGCAGGCAGGGGTGTCTGAATGTGTGAGCACCTCTGTGAGCCCAGGACAATTCATTCTACACCCTATGGGGAAATTTGGAAGAGAAATAGGAAATAATGGCTCTGCCCTCTGGGGCCTCCTAAGCTTGAGCCATAAAATAACTTGATAATAATTAAGCAGTAAGATCAAACCAAGGTAACAGGTGGGGGTGGAAGTGCCAACATCATCAGCAAAGGCCCTGGGTTGGGGTAGGGCATGCGTCAGGAGCAGTGAGGAGGCTAGAAGGGAAGGCATCCTGGAGGACTTTGAACTCCAGGCCTCTTGGGCTTTATCCCGAAGACCCTGGAGAGTCCAAGAAGGTTTTAAGCCATGGAGGGACATAATCAGTTTTGGGTTTTAGAAAGCTGCCTCAGTGTCGTTGTCAAGGTTGCACTGGACAAGAGAGATGGGAACATGGAGCCGCGCCAATGTGGACATCAGTGAAGTCTGGGGCAATGTGGGATGTTCAGGAGGGGAAAGCTTTTGGAAGACTAAAACAGCAAGGTAGTGGGAGAGACCCCTGTAGGGTTTCTAGCTGGGGTGCATGGGATGGAAGATTATAGAGCCACCTCTTCCCAGACTGGGACTGTGGTTTTGTCACCCTCCTCTGGCTGCAAGACTGGAGCAGAAGCGCCTCATCAGTCTCCTCCTTCAGACCCTGCACATACCTCTTGGTCGTCTGAACTGGGTTGGCTCAGTGAGGGTTAATTGCTTATGTGTTCCTTTGCACCCCCCAGTTCCACCTGCCCACCAAGCAGCTCTTGCCACTCTTCCTGCTTCCCACTCCAGCCTCCTGTCCCCAGGGACTGCTGATGGCTTGGCTGGGATCTAGCCAAATGGGGGAGGCAGAGCTCCCGGTATTCCCCCCCTTCAGTGTTAATGGACTGGGAGTCTCACTCTCAGCCATGCTGCTGTCAGGCCACAGGGACTGTTAGGTATGGGACCTGTCAGCCATACTTCCACTTTTTGGGTTCACAGTCTACCTACTCAGCATGCTTCCACTCATCCACCCACCCATCCATCCA
Source organism: Talpa occidentalis (assembly GCF_014898055.3). Lineage (NCBI taxonomy): Eukaryota > Metazoa > Chordata > Mammalia > Eulipotyphla > Talpidae > Talpa > Talpa occidentalis. The sequence goes on along the minus strand of NW_023603184.1, from coordinate 38,150,892 downwards.
TCCATCCACCCAACGAGACACTCCCCAGTGCCTTCTTCTTGTCCCCTGGATTGGCCACTGGGGACACAGCGAGACCTTGCTCTCGGGAGTGCCAAAACTGATAAGAGAGATAGAAGTAGAAATTTCTAAGCCTGTAGTGTGAATAGTGCTGGCTGAGGGAAGCCCCAGGAACTGTGGGGAACTGGTCTAAGCTAGGGCTTCACAGGAAGAGACCTTTGAGCTGGATCTGGAAGGATGGATAGGAATTACGCAGGCAGGGAAGAGCAGAGGGAACAGCATGTAAATGTGGGCAAATGTGAGAATGCAGCATGTTCAAGGGACAGACAGAGTTTGCATTGGCTGGAGTGAGAAGATAATTGAAAAAAGAGCGAGAGGGCAGCAGGCGCCAGATTCTATAGGGTCTCAAATGCCAGGCGTCGGGGCTTTTCTTTATATGAGTAAGGATCTGGGAAAGGCTGCTTTTTAAAATAGGAATACTCCCTAGGAAAGTCTCCTTGGGTCCCCTTCCCTCTGACCCCATGTCCTCCCCTCAAATCTCTCTCCTTGATGGTACAGGATCAACAATGCTGTCCAGACTGCTTTCTCCTGTGATGAGCCTTGTGTGGGTTCCTTACCCCATCCGCCAAGGAGTTTCATAAAGGCAGGAGCCAATTCCTTGTGCTTCTGACCCCCACTCACAGCACAGGGCCTGTCACTGAGGTTCAGGCAGCCTCTGAGCAGGAGAGGGCAAGAGCGGCATCTGCTCCACCTTCTGAGAGTTGCTTCACTCTTCTCTGCAGCTTGCCTGCTGATCTCTCCAGCCCCTGCTTCCATACCCCCAGGGACACGAAGCTCATCCCTTCCCTCTTGGGCAGACCTTCTCTTGCAGTAATTCTGTTTGCCCTGGGTTCCTTTATAGGGCCCAGCTTCTCCAGGATGCCCAGTCTGACCTTGTATCCTTTCTCCATACTACAAGACTGTGCTTCCTCCTAAGCAGGACCAGGCTGGGGCATAACAGCTCAGGAGAGATGTGAACACATCCTCGATAGAAAACCTCTATTCCAACTACACATGGTAAAATAGACAGGCTGTCTTGACCTGTCTCCAAAAGTAGTGGTGAGTGAAGTCATCCAGTGGTGAGTGAAGTCATTCATTCATTCATTCATTCAGCAGCCATTTACTGTGTTGCTGCCCAACCAAACATGGCAGGCTTGACGGGAGATGGACAGAGCCAGCGATCACATGGAGGACAGCGCGTGGTCTTCCTGGCCTCTGCCTGTAGCAGGGGAAGGCATTTAAGAAGTGAGGCCATTGGGCCTGGCCTTACAAGGAAGCATCCCTTCTTCAGGCAGAATTGAGGGACAGATCCAGGAAGAAGCAATATCATGTGCAAAGGCCTTGAAGCAAGAGCAAGCATGGTTTTGCTTACATGAGGACTGCAGGAATTTAAATTGGCCTGTGCATGACGTGCAAGGGCTGGGGAAAGACAGGGCAGAAATGAAGCAGGAGAGGAGGGAGGGATTGAGGTTAGACTATAGGAAGCACTTTCTGTCACCAAAGTATCCAAGTCGATATGAGGTATCACTGAAAATTGACAACATTTTATTCTCTCCCACTGCCCCCAACAAGGGGGCCTGAAAATAGGGAGACCCTGAAAAGGGGGGAGGCAGTGGCTGAAGAATGTTGGCCCCTTCCAGAAAATAGCATGCAAATGAATGCAAAGTAATATGCAAATAAGCTGGCTGGGGCTTGACAGTTTTGGCTGGGAGGATGAGACATCACCTCAGTTCATGTCGGCTCCCCACCCTCTCTGCCCCAACTGCACCCCCTCTAATAGTCTTGTCTGCTGCCCTGAGTGCCTCAGCTTGTCTGAGCCACAAGATTGTGACCTCCAGGGCGGGGGCCATGGACTCCCTGTCAGCACCCCCATCCTCTCAGGAAGTGGGTATATTTAGTAACAGGGATGTTTTCAACACATTTATCTCCCATTGTTCCGCTGCCCGCTCCCTGGGAAAGGCCAGGTCCCCAGTGACGTGACCCACTTCTTGAAGTACCTGAAATCACCCTTCTCACTGCCCTCCCTAAAAAATAGGAGGCAACTGGGGCTCGGTGCAGCAGAAGGGATTTAAGTCAGTCATCTGGGAGGACTCCCCAGTAGTCGAATTGCTAAATATATGGACTCTTGAAGTTTCTCGGTTCTTACTCTGTGGATGGCTACCTTGGATTCAGGGGAGGCTCTGAAAAATAGAGAAGGTTACAGACAAGCGTAGATTCAAATTTTAGTCCCCTGCTCTGTAGCCATGTGGTCCTGGGACAGTTGCTTAACTTCTCTGAACCCCATGTGAATAGTGGAGTGAGAATAATAAGTTTTTCCTGGCAGACTGACTATGAAGAATCTGCATGCAGCAGGTGCTCATAAAGGTTAGTTGCTGCCATTACGAACCACCCACACTCACCTACGCTTTTAGAAAGATTCAGTGGGGGCCTGGAGGGGGAGAGCCCAGAGCTAGGAGCCCAGAAACTGTCTTTGTGTGGGAGAGACAAGGTCTGAAATGCAGCCTGGGTGGTGGGAATGGTGAGAAGTGTGGACACTCTGTGGGAGGGGTTGGGAGACCCTCAAAGACATGTGATCAACTCTCTGGGCTGCTCCTGTCAGTTCTGAGGCTGATCCCAAGAGAATACAATGGAGGCAAGGACTTGATAAGGAAGGGGTTAAACCTGTGGCTATGCCCAAGGCTGTCTGTGAGTTATTCTGGGAGTTGTAGTCTAGGATGAATTTGCAGTAAGTCACTTTGTACTGTCTCCTTGGGTCCAAATTCACTCACTGTTGCTGAAGCTTTCTAGGAGCAAACTCTGGTGGGTGCTAGGGCCGGGGTGGGGACGGAGCAGGGCGGGGGCCACAGGTGATCCCTTCCCTCAGGGATCCCCTACCCTGCTGTCCACTGGGGATGAGTATTGATGGGGGGGATAAAAGGATTGAGCCATAATGATGACTCTTCACACATCCACACAGAAATTACAGCTTCCGGAGCATTGTTTTTACATCTATGATCTCATTTAATCCTCTCTACAAACCCAAGAGACTGCTGTTTTCTGGATGAAGAAACAGAAGATTCAGAGGGGAAATAAGTTACCCAGAGGTATTCAGCCAATTGGTTTTGGAGTCAGGCCGGCCTGCTCCCAAAGCTCCTATTTTTTCCAGAGATTATTGTTCCAGATGACAAAGGCCAGGGCTTGAAGGACAGAAAAGATTTAGATAATTAAACTTGGGGGTGAGACATCTCATCAGGAGAGCTGAGCAAAGATAGGGCTCCATGGACAGAAGGCAAAGATAGGCTCCTTGGGATATGAGGTTTGAAGGTGGACAAGGCAGGCTCCAAAGGCCTGATTGTGGGCTGAGTTTGGGATTCTTGCCGTGGCCCACCAGGATCTACCCGAAGTTTTTGAGCAGGAGCGGGATTTGATTAGGCTTGGGCTTTGGGATGATTGATTTTACAGTCTGGGCTGAATGAATTGGAGCAGAGAAACTGGAAATAGCCAGAGGTTCTGAACCTCCTTCTTGGTGCTCTCTGCACTTTGCTTCTCTCCTTCCGCCACATTCTTCTCAACTTAGTTTCCTCCCTTTCCTCTTCCTCTTCTTTCTCTCCCCTTTAGCCTACTCCCCTCCACCCCAGACTGGAGAATGTGTAGCATAGAGCTATGCTGCAATGCCACATGTCTCCAGTAGGAGTTGCTGTCACGTATGGTGCATTCCAGCCTGGATTTTCCTCTTTTGAAGGGTTAGAGAGAAAGAAGAGGCTGGACAAGGAAGAGAGATTACGGGTAGGGAGAGGGAAACCCATTGTTCTCCACCTCTGCTGGGCCAGGGTTGAGAGTCCTGCAAAGTGAGGAAGGAATGCTGAGGAGAGGCAGGGCCTCACAGAGCAGGAACAGATCCACTAGAGGGATTAAGCCAGGGGACAAGAACTTTTCTTCTCACAGTCTGAGACAAGCTTAGATTTGGAAATTGATTTAAAATAACACTGCATTTGGGGTCTGTGTTCCTATTACATGGTGATTTTCACGATACTGAGATGGGGGAGTGAGGTTGGTTGGTTTGTGTTTCTTCGTGTCTGAGTGTGTGTGTGTGTGTGTGTGTGTGTGTGTGTGTGTGAATGAGAGCTTCCAGTTGTGCATACATATATATGGGTCTGAGACTGTGAGAGTGTGTGGATCATCATTTGTATAAGTGTGGACTTTCGTATGTGTGAACATGGAGGTGTCTTTATGTCTGATTTTTGGTAAATGGTACATGCATGAGAGTGTGGCATGTGTCTGACATCTCCCTGTATATATAGGTTCTAGTAGAACTGTGTGTGTGTGAGTGTTCAAGTGTGAGGGCATGGATGAGTGAGTGTGTGAAAGCACATACACCTGCTCTTACTGACCCAGCAAGGTCACATCCAGTACTTCCTGGCTCCCACCTGCCTGAAAGTAGAAAGCAATGTGTGGACTTGGGCTTGAGGGGCTGTCATATGTGGGGCTGGCTTCCTCAGAGGACTCTTGGGCCCTTCATAGTCAGTAAGGACCTTAGAGGAACAGTGTCTTTGTGTTGCGGCTCAGGTTGGGCCAGCTAGGGCCTAGGGCTATCAGATAGAGTTGTCCAACATGGCTAAGAGGTGTCCAGGTGTCATTCTGTCTGGGAACTCTTAATGGCCACACCTGCAGCTCACTGGAGAGTTGCTGGCACTCAGCCTGTCTCCCTATATACCTGCATATCCTGAAGCCCAGAGAGGTGTGGTGGTAAACTCAAGGTCACGCAGCAGAATCTAGGGGGAGACAGCAGGGCCTGGGTCCGAGAGGGATGTGTCTGGCCCGGAAGTTCTCCCTCCCTCCAGCCTCCAGCTCCAACCAGGTGGGGAGCTCAGAGTAGAGATCCAGAGTCTGTGGCTGAGGCTACCTCCTGCCCCTGGGCATTTCCACTTCCCCCAGACCTCAGATGCTGCCTTTGAAGTTTCTGCCAGAGCCTTCGCCTGCTGTGAGTCTTCTCCCAGGAACTTGTGAAGTCTGTTATTCTGTGGCGCATGGAGGCTCCATGGTGAGGAGCCCAGCGCCAGGGTGGGACCAGGGGGGAGACCTCCTCTGGACGCCTCAATTTCCTCATCTTTGAACCTGATGCTTTTTTTAGGTTTCTACTGTTCTAACATTCAAGATTTTCCCTGTAATCTCTCCCTGGGTTCTTAGTTCTGAGACAGCGCCTGGCTTGTGAAGAGTCCCAGAGATCAGGCAGTTCCACAGGGAAGGGGCTGCTCTGGGAGACAGGCAGGAGCTTCCTGTCCTGGGGGCAGGGCGGGGTGAGAAGGGCTGAGAAGCCTGGTCCGGGAGGCTGTGGAAGAAACTCGAGCTAGCAGGGAAGTTGGTTTCATGCTCTGCTGTTCCTTCAAACTGTAGCTGCCATGGAGGGGCAAGATGGTGAGGACAAGCTCTAACCATCTCAGCCCTCGAGCGTTGGCCCCAGTGCCCCTGGTGGCCTGGGCAGTGGGAAGGTGTGAGGTTAAACTGCCCAGCTGGAAGCTGGGGAGCTGCAGAAACATAGTCTTCCTGGAGGTTTGGGATTAGCGGCAGGGGGTTGACTGTGAGGACTCCCTGGTGGAAACAGGGTACAACTGGTATATGATGGGGGAATTTCGCTGGCTGCAGAGGTTAGGGAGCAGACAGGCAGACAGTTTCTTTGTGCTGAGTTGTGAGGAGCTCCGGGGGTAGGAAGCGCATGGCTGGGGATGCAGGTGTTGGCCGTGGGTGGAGGACCTTGATGCTGGGAACTGGGTGGGATTTGGGGTAGAAGAGAGACAGGCAAGCCTGCTTCAGAGTTCTTCGAACTCCAAGTGGGGTGGGACTTGTTGCCGAGGTGGAGAGAATTCATGTTTACAGAGCACACTTAATATTAAAAAACTTCTGTTGTAATCACCTAAACAATCCTTCAAGAGCTAGCCCTGTTTGGTAGAGGGGAAGCAGAGGACACGCACATATGGTTTAACTGAAGGCAGTTTGATAAAGCAACTGTTATGGTGGATTAAGGGCACCAAAGTCGTGTCGGGGCACACAGGACCAGCCTCTAAAGGCCTGAGGGGCGAGGAGAGTGCTGAGAGCTCTGCTTTCCTGCCCTCGTTGGCAAAACCTGACTGGGAGCCTGGGTAAAGCAGCAGTAGAAGGCAGCCCCTGGGCACAGAGCACGGCAGCGTGGCCATCTGAAGAGACCAGTGGATGAGGGGACACCCGGAGGTGGTGCCGATTTGCCCAAAGTCACACAGCTGGCTGATATCAGAGTTGGAGCCAGAACCATGATCAGCCTCTGAACACCCACTTATCACATTCAGTGAGCCCTGGGGGGTACCCAGGCCTCAGCAGTGCCTCCTGAGTGCACCCACACACCAGTCATCGCTACTGGGCCGAGCTACTTCCTGCCATGAAAGACTGGCTCCTCCCTGGGCAGCACTGGAGCTGCTGAAGAATGTTATCCTTGGGGTTCAGCTTGGCCTGGGGCCTGTGAGCTGCCTTCTCAGAACCCCGCCCTCTCAGGTGATGCCCCCATGCATCCTGCCCCCTGCTTGTCCCCGATAGAGCTGGACAGGGCAGCCCTGCCCTCCTCCTTGTTAGACAGGCACACCCAGACGTGGGCCATGAGCTGTGTGGGGGTGCGTGCAGGGGAGGAGGGAAGTCCTGGCTGAGATCGGGAACACTCCCTGAAGAAGTGATGCTGGTTCTTAGTCTTAAAAAAGTGAACTGGTCGGACCTCCCCTGGTGGTGCAGCGGTTGAGCGCTGGGCTGCGAGACTGCCTGCAGCCTCTGCAGCACGGGTTCGTTCCCCGCCGCAGGCGAGGGTCCCACAAAAAAAAAGTTAATTGGGGGGACCTCCCTGGCGGCGCAAGGGGTTAAGCACTGCACTATGGGGCAATCCGCAGCCTCTGCAGCACGAGTTCGATCCCAGGCTGGCCAGGGAGCTACCCACATGGCGCAGCAGACCTCTCCTGTCGCTCCTACTACTCCCCTCAGCAGTGTATTTCAGTCAGTCTGCCTGTTCTGCTCCCCACACTGTCTCTGGTGAGTCCTCTCACCCCCCCCTCCACATCTCTGGCCTGTACCCCAGCTCTTGTATGCATAAATACATAAATCTTTAAAAAAAAAAAGTGACGGGGCTATTGCAGAAAGGGTATTCACCACAGACATCTCAGCAGAGCAAAGGTGTGAAGAACAGCAGGGGTCAAGGGTGGAAGGACCAGGGTCTCTGGGCTGGAGGAAGTACCGGAGGTGAAAGGAAGGAGTGGAGGCCCCGGTCACACAGGGACATGGAAGAAGGTTTAAGCAGGGGTCGGTCATGATTAGCTTTGGATTTAAGACGTTTCAAGTGAAGGGTGAATTAGAGGGGCCGGTGGGGGGCTGCTGTGGAGACCAGGTGAGGGGCACTATGAACGCATGTGAGTTGTGAAGACAGGTCACCCATCAGAGCTGTGGCCCTAGTTCCCCAGTGTCCACCTGCCAGTGCAGGACTCCATGGGCCCCGCTCTCTGCCTTATCCTGCCAAGGCTTCCACACCCACCCATGGGTCCCATAAGCCACCCCCTCAAACCATGGCCCCCAAAGATCAAAGCTGTGTCATTGCCACCTCATCTCTTGATAGCACTTATGACCTTTCCACTGCCGAGTCTATTAAAAACCCTCCCTCTTGGGACCTTCATTCTGGAGTTTGATTTCAATCTTACTTGCTCTCCAGAGTCTGGGCCTTGGGCTTCCCCCGGAGATGAGTCAGTGAGATGGTCCCCTCCTGGTGATGGGGTCTAGGGGCCTTGGCCCAGTCAGCTCATCCGAGTGCACTGCGTGCGTTGGGGACCCAATTTCAGCCTCCCCCGGGCCTCAGGCCACTGACTCATTATCAGTGTTAATTAGCATCTCCAGTGCACCCTTCCACCCCAGTAAGTGCTCGACAACCATTAGGTGCTATTGTGCACAACTGGATTTCGCCTCTAGCACCCTCCCCCGACCCCACCCTGAGCTTCTGCTCTACCCCCAGCTGCCTGAGCTAAGGGACCGAGTATCCCGGCCACAGTCATCCAGCTCCAGGGATGGAAAACAAACACAAAAACCCAGAGAGAAAAACTCAATGGACCCAAAGCTCAACATGAAGCAGCAGAACACGGAATACAGACACGGTGGGGTGAGGGGCGGAGGGGGGATTCCCACCCTCCCCCCATCAACACGGACATCACTGTGCTCTGAGAAACAGACACAGGATTGAATCTAAAAAGTGACCTAGAAATAAAGAAATAAAATGAAGCATAACAGCTGTGCGCACAGTCCAGGTGTACCCCAGATGTGCAGCGCAGACTGGGATTAAGCACACACATGTCAAACACCCCCAGAAACACCCCCAGCACAGACTCCTCGCCATCAGATAGGCAGACTGAGGTATCTTTGCATCGCCCCCTGTGTGGCGTTCCTCATTCTGGGGGTCACACGGGGTGTTCTCTTTACTGGGAACACCTTGTAGGTCTGCCCCTCCCTTCACCTGGCTGGTGCCTCTAATTCCTCTGGTCCTTTCTGGCCTCCCGGCCTTGCAGCGCTCCTGGCCGGGCGGCACCTTGGGCTATTTTCCATCCACTCTGACGAGTTCGGGGAGGAAGGCTTTTGCCTGCGCCTGGTGGGGTGGTGACTGTGGATGTGAGTGGGCGATTAGGGCTGAGACACAGGACAGAGACAAATTTTGGAGGAAGTGAGTCAGGAAGAGCAGCGAGGAGCCCTGGGTGCTCCAGGCCTGAGCGGGCGTCTAACCCACAGGCTGGCAGAGCCAAATGCCCTCCGCCTCGTTTTTTTTCAGACTCTGCCTGACTTCTTTTGTGTTTCTTCCAGGCTGGCTGCCTGACCCAGTTCCCTCCTTCCTGAAGCCAGCCCTGCCTCTTGCCACCTCTGAGCTCACACGTTCTCACTTGCCCTCTTCGCTTGGGTGCACCCCGCCTTTACTTCTAAGGCTGTCCTTATTCAAGGCTCACCCCTCGGGCCTGCCTCCCTAACTCATGCTGTTTGGTGTGGCCAAGGAGGCGCTGGAGGTGAGTGAGGATGACCACAAGCCTTCCGAAGGGTCTCCTGATTCAAATCTCCGGCCCTCCGCTTAGCATCAACACCTGGGCCAGTTCTCCCACTTTGGGGCCTTCATCTATGAAAAGGGACAATGGAGTCACCTCACTAGAGCCGTTGTGAGGATTAAATGAAACAAGGTGTGTAATGCACCTGGTGCAGAGCTCACCCCCTCTGTGTGTGGGGGGGTGGGGTGGGGTGATGAGATAGAGGGTGTGCAAGTGCACCCAGGAGGTTCCACGCATGTCCCCCTCGTTGGAACTGAAGGAAGCAAACGTCTCCTGTGTGAGCACCTACTATGTGCCCTGAATAGCTGGTTCTTTGCAGCTCCTCTCCTCAGTTTCTGATGGTTGCCAGTTCTGCACAGCTGTCAGGCGATGGGGGCACAGAAGGTGGGGGCGTGACTTCTTTATAAAAATTTATTTTTATGTTTTTACATCTGCTTTGTTGAGGTATCATTTACAATAAAATCACCAATTTAAAGTGTGTCATTCAATGAGTTTTGGAAAATATATACAGTCACGTGACCACTGTTTCAATAAAGAAAAGAAGATTTTTACCATCCTCCTGACAAATTCTCTTATCTCCTTTGCAGTGATAGCTGCAAGAGGGGGTGACTTCTTACAGGGTCATGAAAGGTGATGGATTTTCCTTGGGCTGACAACCTGGGCACATGGAATGGGGCACCTCTGACTTACTGGGGATGCCCAGGAACTGGGTCTTGTTCCTGGGAATTGGCAGAGGCAGTGAGGCCAGAGAGGGGAATTGGTGCTCGGGCCACGGTCTCTGATGTTAGGCCCCGGGGCTGAGGGCCAGGTGAGCTGGGAGTGATGGCCTTAGGAATCCACAGAACAGGCCACAGAAGGGCGCGCTGGCATTTCCACACAGCTGCCTCTCCTAGGATCAGGTTTGCCCTGTGCGGTGCTGGAAATGGCCACATGCTGGTCCTTCAGGAGCAGAGTCCTGTCCAACATGACTCCAGTTCTCTGCCTTCCCTCTCCAGGGGCCATAAACCCCTCTGTAGATTAGCAATTCCCTGAAAAGAAGGGGGGTACTTTTGTTCCCCAGTTCTAGAACCAAATATTAAAGCAATTATGTAACTAGCAATAAATTACTTAAAGTAGTGACTCACTCAGCTTAATTAGAGCGCGAGCAGGGAGGGATTAAGGTATTTTTAGAGCACACACCTCACTCCCTCCTGTGGAGGGAGAACTCTGTGCAAGGTGGGGGTGGAGAAAGGGCTGGGAGCTCATGGAAACACCCCAGGTGTCTGCAAGGAGATGAAAGCTGATCTTGCGCCCCACTGAGGTCCCAACGAAGAGAAGCCAACTCAGAGCTGCAGCAGGAGGGATTCAGATCAGACTCAAGGAACACGTTCCAGTGGCGCTTACTGGAGAACTGCAACAGTAAACTAGATTATGAACCTTTGAGGACAGGACTAGGATTGTTACCCTCCCCAGCCCCCCAGAAATGGACCAAGAATGAGACTTGGGATCACATACATCTATTTGAATCCTGATTTTACTGGTTACTAGCTGTGTGTCCTTGGGAAGGTTCCTTTATCACCCCAAGTTTAAGTTTCCACCACTGTGCAGTGGGTGTAATAAATCTTATAGATTGTAAGGACCGAGAGGTTTAATGTGAGTAAAACAAGCCCCAGGGCTGACTTTACTGGAGCGAGTCTCCAACAGGAGAAGAATTAGGTATGTTTTGTTTACTATTATACCCCAAGCTCCAGTCACAGGGCCGCAGAGAGATGCTTGTTGACCGGATGCATGTTGGTTTCAATCCCATTCTCTGGCTCCAAATGTGTTCCTTATGTTGAGCTTCGGTGAATGAAGGGACTCGGGGAAGGGAGGGCAGGGGTGCTCGAGCCTTTCTCCCCCCAGAGTGAGAGCAGGTAACATCCAACAGATAAAAATGTTCCTCAAGGGAAAGGGCTGGGAGGGTTCAGGACTATGGACAGTTCCAGGCGCAGTTACCGGGCGTCTCTCCAGTCTCTGGGAGGGCTGGGGCCTGTGTGCTGTCTACTCCCTGCCTGGGGAGGCCCGGGCCCTCACCCACCGTCACCAGGAGCCTAGACTGGGGGGAATGAGTGTGGGGTGGAATGTGGGGATGGGGTTGGCAGGGAGGGTTTAGGCAGAGAGAACATTCATCTCGGCGCCTGTAAAACAGTCATTATTTTAACGCTGTAGGTTTTCTGGGAGGATTAAATGAGCCTATGAGCTCACCTCCTCCCTCCCGCTTCCCTCTACCCCTTCTCGGCCTTTTTGACTTTAAGAGGGACGTCCCCTTGCCCTGCTGCGGAGGGCAGATCCCGCCCATCTGCTCGCGGAGACTGAGGGGGGCTTCTCATCACAGCCTTCACTGACCCCCACCTCTGTACTCGCACTGAGCTGGACACACGGTAGGTGCACAGGGCAGACTGGGGGAGGTCTGTGCTTCTCCTTCCTCCCAGGACATTTGGGAGGATAAGCGGGGGGGGGGGGGGGGGGGGGGGGGGGGGGGGGGGGGGGGGGACATAGCAGGATTTGGGTGGAGTTTAATCAATGAGCCTCCCCCAGGCCCAGAGCCCCAAGACTCCTGCTCCCAGTGGCCACTCTGATCAGCAGCTTTCTTCGCACCTCCCTGACCTCCCAGGGCTCGGGCGATGAATTAGTGATGACAGCCTCGCAGCATTGCTATGACGACCAGGCGATGCTCTTAGCCTCTAGTCAGGGTGCAGCCGCAGAGGTCAGAGACCCCTCTGGTTCCGGGCCGCGTGGTGGTGTATGTGGCGAGGACCAAAGGGAGTTGGTGGGGGGAGAGCTGTGAGGGGGTGAGGCGGGAACTAGTCCACTCCTTTCCTCCTTTGCTTCCTTCCATTTCCTTGAAACCATCTCTGCTTTGGGTCTGAGCACCCACCTCTTCCCTCCACTGTGGGGATTAGACCCTGCCTGGCCTTCGGTGTGGGGAGCTGAGAGTGGGTCGGGAGCACAGACACAGCCTGGTGAGGGCCCCAGAGAAGGTGTGCAGGAGCCGCTGGTGGCTCTGCTAGAGGGTCTGACTTACCTGCCAGAGACTGTGCGGGCAGCACAGTGGGTGGGTGGTGCCTCCAGCCTAATGAAAGAGGAGGAGGTTTTGCAGTGGAGAGGCAGAGGTCCAGAGGTGGGTCACAAGGAGGGATGGGGAGTGAGAAAATTCCAGCGCAGCTAAGGTGTAGGATGTGGAGCAGGGAACACAGGGACAGTCAGGAAGGACGGGAAGGGAGTGCACGTAGCTTATTCCACAGGGAAAGAGGAGGCCCTGAAGATTTCTGTTGTTGTTTGTCTGCATTTAGAGATGGGAAAAGTGAGGCCCAGGGAAGCAAAGTGACTTGATCAGGCTCACTGAGGTCATCAGAGACAGCCAAAGGGTAGAGGTCTTGCTAGAGTCCCACTAGACCCCAGCCAGGACTTCTTGCCCCATGCTTATTGGCCAGAAATCTTCCAGGTAACCAACACCTCCAAACGGAGGGGAGGGCCCATGGGTGATGTTGCCCTGAGTGTGAATGTAAGCACGGGCATGTCTGTGCTTATGGCCCTCCCCGCCTCTGCCTGATGAACTGGCTGGTCGTGGGGGAGGGTACCTAGGGGGTGGCCTGGGGAGTCAGAGGCCTGGCTAAGGTCAGCAGGGGATTCAGATCAGAAGTGGATTCAAACTGGGGTCTTCAGGCTCCCAGGCCACTGTGCCACATCCCTAATTCTGCGCCCTCGGGGGTCCTTGGCGGAGCTGGGCATCAGGGGGTAAGGACATCTCTGAGCCCCGTATTCTTCCTAGAGCTCTTCCTGGTGCCGGGGGCTTCTATTGGGCCTGCTGTGACTGGAGCTTATCAGGGCAGAGAGAGACAATTAGCCCCATCGTCCTGATGAAGAAGCTGAAATTCCAGTGACTCATTCACACTCAGTTACTAGATGAGTCAGTGGCGGGGCTGGGCCTGGCTGCCAGGCCCTTAGCTGGTCTATGCTTCCCCACCTTGTACTAGCCCCTTGCCGCTCTCCTCACCCCACTGTGCAGCATCGCTGGGCTTGCAGGCTTTGATGGATGGTCCCTCAGCTCAGCTTCCACCCCATTCCTTTCCGGATGCTGAGTCGTTAGCCTTCTGCTCGCCATTCCTGCCTGGTGGCCACCTCGTCATCCATCTCTCCACACAGCCTCACCCAGCACAGGTGGTTCTTCTTGGGGGAGAGGGGGCGGGGAATAGCAGGTCCCTCTTCTCAGAGGTAGAGCTGAGAGTGTGGCTATAGCCCCCACTCTAGAGGAGTCAAGGGCTAGGGAGCAGGGTACACTGCATTGTGAGGGACCCCCCCCATGGGTACCTGAGGTGCACACATATACACACACTTACACACATCACACACACACTCAGAGCAACAGCAATACAAGGTTGCATGTACCAATAAAGAGTGTATGTCCAGCATAGCGCCGGAGCTCATTATCCCATCGCTCAGACACTACTGATGGGCTACTGGACACACAGGAAAGAGGCTCAGAGAGTTCTGGGGACTTACACAAGCTCCCATGGCCAGGAAAGGGAGGAGCTGGGATTTGAACCCAGGTCTGCATGACTCATATCTTGGAGTTTTAAGTCCTCTGCTTCATGTTCTCTTATGTGTGCACACACATGTGCATGCATGTGCATGCATCAACATGAACCTTCAACTTGGCCTTTGAAACACCCACCTACCTGGACCAGATTCCTAAGAAATTGGAAGAGTGTTGGGCTAAGGAAGCGATGAGGGGTCCCTGACCGTGGTTACCAGGCTGCCCCCAGATTTTTATCCAGGAAGTGACACTGATCAGCTGGGGGCCTGCATGGAGGAGGCAGCCTCCAGGCAGTAGAGAGAGGTGGCTGGGAGGCAGTTAATCAATCGATCATCCCTTCAGTCCTGCCTTCCAGGAACTGGGACCCAAGGGAGTGTGGGTCGATTTTCTGGGCTGTGGCTCAGGCTCAGCAAGCCATGCATGTGTGGAGGGGGGCTGGTGTGCATTCAGTCTGCCACCCCCTGCCTGCTCTTCTCTTCCATCCTCTTTCCCTCTGCTGTTGACCCTATCCCATCCTCCTGATCCCCACACTTCCTCTACCAGGGGCAATAAGAATCAAACTCCTGTTCCTAGGCACCTATGTGTGCCTACAGATATGAGGTCTCCCTGGTTGCTCCCAGAGCCAATGGGGTGGTTACTGTGAGGACTACCCTGAAGGGATGCTGGGCACCAGGAGCTGTGCAGATAAGGGAGAGTCCAGCCCTCAGAGACCCGAAGGACGATAAGAGACAATGGATGTAAAGTGCTTTGCACCACCAGGAACACATAGTAGGTGCTTAATTAGTCTTTGTTTTGTTCCTCCTTCAGGAGGCTGGAGAGAGTGAAGCTGATGGGGTGGATGAGGTGCCTCTGAGGGCATTTGCACTCCTAGAGACGGCTGTCAGGTGCCCCTGACAGTGTTAACGATCCCAGGAACAGGTAGTGCTGAGAGAAAGAGACTAGCACCTGGCATTCTAGCCAAGCTCAGTCATCCATTCTGACATGGGGTCGTGGGGTGCTGGGAAGAGTGGTAACCAGAGCAACATTTGGAACCCTCCCTCCTTAATCCTCCCTCCGGGAAGGACCCTTGAGCAGGCCTGGATTACCCCCTTCTGGGTTGGCTGCTTCCACTCTAGCAGCAGGGCCTCTGCTAGCTTGCATCGGCCCCAGGAGACTTGGGTTCAAGTCCTGGTCTAGGCAACTGCTGACTCTTGGTGGTTAAGACACCTCACTTTCCCTCAGGGAGCCTCAGTCTTCTCTCCTGTACCATGTTATGGAGAGGATTAAATGAAATATTGCCTGTCAAGTGCCTGCCACCTCCCTGCCCCAAGGGGCCAGGCCACTGTGGGTTTTGCAGAGCCTGCCTTCACATGCAAGGGAAATTGGGGGGCTGTTTCTTGACCAGATGCTGTCTGCTTCATCTCTGGGTCCCTGGTGCCCCGGCACAGGACGTGTTGAGGAAGAAAGAAGTAAAGGGGGGCCTCATTTTAAGCCCCATCACCTTGTCACTCTAGTAGGGGACAAGCCTGCCTCTCTGTACTTAATGGCGCATCCCTGGGTAGCCATGGGGTGTCTGGCTCTGACTCTGGGGTAAGTGTTGGGAGGGAGCACTGGACGGGGATTCCCATCCTGCTGCTTTAGATACTAGCTCATTGCATTATGTGGACAGAACCGGTCCTTGGAGGGCAACAGAGACACGGGACCTCCCACCACTCTCTTTTCTGTGCCTAGAGGATTCTCTGGTGCTGGTGCTGCCCACACCACAGATGGGCAGCCCTGGAAGCCAAGGCTGAGCACTAGGGCCGCTCAGAACTCCTGTGGCCTCAGTGCCTTTGCCAGCACCCCCTCACCCTTGCTTCTGTTCTCCCCTCTTCACACCCTCTTCTTCCCTGGCAGGTGGGCACGTCTAGGGCTCAGTCCCGCCCTGGTCTAGGTAGGTGGTTTCTTCCACCCTGACCGTTCTTACCTTCCTCCACCTTCCTCCCTCCCTCCCTCTCTCTCTCTCTCTGTCTTTCACTGTCTCTGGACTCCTTATTCTGTCTCTGCAAGTCTCCTTCTGCCCTGGCCTCTGTCTCTCAGAGCCTGCCTGGTCCTGCCCTCTTGGCTTCCTTCCCCTGCTTGCCCGCCAGCCAGGGCAGCAGGTCTGGCTCTCCAGCCTGGAGAAGCAAGAGTCCACCCTCCCTCTCTTGCTGGCTGCCTTGGAAGCCACTCTGCCTTAAGTGTTGCTAGGCCCGTGGCTGGGCGCACCTGGCTTCCATGGCAACGGGTGCTTAGAAACAGACGCCACACATCCCAGTTCCCGCATGAGTCTTCGTAGAGCTGCTGCCTTTCCCCTTCCGATCAATCAGAACAGGGCGCGGGGCTGGCACTAGGCTGGGGAGGTGAGAGAAGGGGCGAGAGGAGAGGGGACCACAGTCTCTGCCTTCTGGAGCTTGAGGGCCACTGGGGTTGAGGTGCTCCAGTGTGGCCCGGAAGCCAGGAGGGGTCAGGAGGGAGTGCACGGCACGGTTTGCAAAGGGCTGGGTTTGGATTGCTGCTCTAACAGTTCTAGCTTTGGGAATTTAGACAAATGACTTTATGTCCTGGGGCCTCAGTTTTATCAACTGTAAAATCGAGCTAATAACATGAAGATCAGATGAAAAACTCAGCTGTGGGTGGACAGGCACTTAGAAGGAAATCACTGATGTCATTCCCTTCCCTTCCCCTTTGATGTTATGGAAGATTAATTAGCAGAGAGGAGGGGACAGTAGCTCAGGCTCCGGGACTGGTATAAGGAAAAAGGTGGAGACTGGAAGGCATGTGCAGGGGGCTTTGACTGGGGGCCTGTCCCTTAGCTGCATTCACAGGCACTCAAGGCCACAGACCATCGACTCTGATGGGCGTGAAGACGCTGGTGCTGGAGTCCTGACGCCACAGCAGCTCGGGTTGTTAAAAAAAATAAGAGTGTACACTCTGGGGCTCTTAATGTCCTCAGGACTCCAGGCTCTAGCATTCTTAGAATGTAAGAAGCAGACTCTTCAAATAATGGGACATATATAGCAAGAGACTCTGAAGTTCTTAGAACACAAAGCTCTGGGAATTCTTAGAACCTTGACGTTACAGCCGGGGCCTCCCCGTGTGACGTTGCTGAGTTGGCAGGGAGTCTGCAGAGCATGGGGCCTTGGTTCTTGTTGCTTACACTTTCTTGCCTTGGTATCCCTCGTGGGTTCAGCTCCGAGCAGCTCGTCTGTGTGTGTGTGTGCATGCATGCATACACACATGCGTTGATACAGATATGTGTGTATGTGTGTTCATGTGTGTTCGTGTGTGTGTGTAGCTTCAGTCAGTGACGAAAGTAAACTGTGGCATCTCTGGAGCAAAAACAGCCCAAGAGTGGCTGGCAGAGGAAAGATGGGCAGTTTGTTGGCTGCAGCAGACTGGACTGCCACCTTCATCCCCCCAGCCTGGCACCAGGGGTCAGGAGGAAGCATCTCCATGTAGCCCTCCGAGGATATTCCCTCAATTCCTTCAGAATGAAGGGTGAGAAGCATCACTGAGGGATGGATTCGGGATAGGCAGGCAATGAGAGGAAAGGAAGAGCGGACTCAATGAGGCGATGGGGTTCAGTGAGGGGATGGGGTTCAGTGAGGGCTGGGGCTCAGCAGAGGCTGCTGAAGTGTGTGGCAGCATTGCACCTTCTCTGTACTGCCTAGGGATCCTGAGCTTGGTGACTGATTGGGGGAAGCTGCGCACAATCCAGTGCTTGTCTTTGGGCAGACTGAGAGATAAAGAGCTCCTTTTCCTACTATTTTTTTTTTGCATAGAAGATCTGGGGTACAGGCCAGAAGTGTGGGGGTGAGAGGATTCACCAGAGACACACCGGGGAGCAGAACAGGCAGACTGACTGAAATACACTGCTGAGGGGAGCAGGAGAGGTCTGCTGCGCCATGCGGGTAGCTCCCTGGCCAGCTGAGGATCGAACTCAGGCCATAGCGGTGACAGCGTTGAGGCTTAACCCCACCAGGGAAGACCTCTTTTTCCTACTTCTACCCAAAGCTGGAAGGGTTGGTAGCGCTCCTGAGAAAGCTGGGTCTGCCTCTCCTCTTGCCCTTCTTCCTGGTTTCCATGGGAATACTGGCTCAGGGTGATCTGGACTTGGCAGGGTCAGGTGGAGCCATCCCACGCAAGGAGGGCTTGACTTCAAAGAAAGTGAGATCCCTGTCCCTGGGGGTGCAAACAGGGACTGGATCTAGTGCCTTCAGAAAGGAACTTAGATGGCAGAAAGAGATTGAGAGGCCTCTTCCCTGAGAAAGGTGGGCTTAGGGTGATTGCCCAGGTGGCCCACCTTCCAGATACCCCTGGTCCTCATTGAAGAGGTCTCCATGCCTGGGCGCTGCCAAATCTGCCCCCACTCCTGCTCTCTGCTCTGGGTCCTGTGCTGGACATGGACACAGAGTAGAATCAGCCCCAGTCTCCTGGAGGGCAGCCTCTCCCTGATGGGGGAGGCACACAGGGGAACAAATACAATCCCCTTCAGCTCCACATAAGGGGCAGACCAGGCTGGAAGAAGGTTGTATCATTGATTCCCGTAGTCAATAGATGTCTTTGAGAGCAGTTCCTATGGGTCAAGCTTTGTTCTAGGTCCTGGGGTCTAACAGAAAGAGTCCTGTCCCTTAGAGCTGACCCACAGCAGAGCAGGCAGGCCGAGCACCTGGCCACGCGCAGAGGATCCAGAAGATGTGCTTCTTCTGAGATGGGTGGGTGTGAGGAGTGTGACTAGAAGGCAGAGTGTGGGCATAGCAGAGAGGAAGTTTTTCTTGGAGTTAAGGGCCATGAAGGCCAGAATCAGGCCTTTAATTTTACCCTGTGGGCAATGGAGAGTCATGTGTGCAGGTGAGGCAGGGTCAGACCTGGATGAAGAAAGGATTATTCCAGCAGGTATGGGTTTTGGGGGAAGGAGGCAACATGGTGCCAAAAGAGACACTGAGGCAGGTGTGCTCATTTGCCTTGCTGTGCATGTTTGCATAGGGGTGTGTGTCTGTGTGCAGGAAAGAAGGGAGTATGTGTGTGTAAGGACTGAGTGTGTGCAGGGTGTGTATGGCCTGGGGCAGCCTTGTGTGGAGGTAAGGATCCTGGGGTTTGTGGGTGATAAGGAGCCGAGCTATTTGTGGCAGAGATGAGCAGAGGGTCCAGGGGCTGGGAACATGGGACCCTCTGCCACTGCATTATTGGGGCCAAAAAGATAGGTTCTGGGAAAATCAGTTTTTCTCACTTTCTTTCCCTCAAGAAGTGAGGCACGAATTGGAGCCAGATGAGCAGGGTTTGAATTTTGACCACTACTTACTAGCTCTGTGACTATAGGCAAGTTGCTTAGTCTTGCTGAGCTTCAGTTTTCCTTATCTGTAAAATGTAGCTATTAAAGACCCTACCTTATACTGTGGTTGAGAAGATGAAATATGAGGCACAAGGTAAGTGCTCAGTAAATGTCAGACACAGAACCCTAGGCCCAGATGTACCCATGCCCTCTTAGGGGGCAGCCCCAGTCTTTGTTTCTGTGGGACTGAGGTCTGTCAGGGATGAGATGCACGTAATGCCGGTTCTCTAACCTTGTAACTAATTAGAATCACCTAGGTCATTTAAAAATATATGGGATGTGGGGGTCCCTGATACCAGCAGTTTTAGATGCTCCCTAGGTTATTTTTTAAAAAGATTTATTTATTTATGCATATAAGAGCTGGGATACAGGCCAGAGGTGTGGAGGAGGGTGGTGAGAGGATTCATCAGAGACTGAATGGGGGAATAGAACAGGCAGATTGACTGAAATACACTGCTGAGGGGAGCGCCGGGCAGCTGTGCCATGTGGGTAGATCCCTGGTCACTCTTGCTACAGTGGCTGCTGATAGCTTCATAGGTTGCATCTTAACCCCTTGTGCCACCAGGGAGGCCCTCCCTAGGTGATTCTAATGAGAGCCAGGGTGAGAACCCATCATAGAATCACAGGATGGGGAACTGGGGGTAGGGGCCTGTGGAGAGTGGGAGCCTTAGTCTTAAAGCAAGGATTACTTCCTGGTAAGAGCTGGGGTAATCTGCCCCCTCACTTTGTTTGCCTCTTCTGGGAGGGGACTGGTTAGAGAATTTAAAAGATTATATGAAGGGGTATTTCTGCACCCTACCAGGCTCCCCAAATAATAAGTTTACTGATTGAATCTAGTGAGGAGATTGAGGTCCAGAGACATGCAGTGGCCTGGCCAGAATCACACAGCAAATCTATGAGAGAGTTAGGACTCAGCCCTCTGGGGAATGCTTGAATCTGAAGGATTGACACAGTGAATTTCTCTGCATGGAGGGTGACACAGCCTGGGGCCTTGCCATTGAGATGCAGAATGAGAGACTTGAAGGAAAATTTAAGAAATAACTTCTGAGAGTTGAGTGCTCTCAGAGGTGGTCTGCCTAGAGTTGGGGGCCCAAGAGATGGCAGCTGTGCCAGGCCAGGGATGGCTCTTGACTGAAGGTAAAGATTGAGTATCTCTGCTCTGTGGCTGTAACAGATCCCCTGGGTATCTGTGTCCTACCCCCAGATCCCTCCCAGGCTGTCCAGAGTCTGGAACTGAGCTGGTGACAGGTGCTCAGGATTTACCAAGAGCCTTGTGCTCTGGCTTCAGACTTCTTACAATAGTCCTTACCTTGGTAACCCCCTTTTACAGAGCCAGAAACTAAGAACCTTCACCTATCTTAGCCCCTATTAATTTTTCCTACAGCATTAATAAGTAGGACAAATTGCTTCTAGTCTGAAAATGCAGTAAAACACATTGATTTGGCCAGGATCACTTGTGACAGACAAGCTCTCCCAAGCCCACCTTCCCCAAGCCCATCTGAAATGACTCACTGGAAAGATAAAAGTAGGGGGGCCCAGAGGACAAAGCAGCCTTCAGGGAAGGACTCCTGGAGGAGGTGGGTCTGCGACTGCCCTCTGAATGATAATCTGGCTGGCAGGATCAGGAAGGCATTGGGGGTGGGGAGGTGTGGGTAAGGCCTGAAGTGCAGATGAGTCAGTCTCTCTGTCCCTGTTTCTCCTGGTAGAGCAGGAAGTATAAATTGAAGGAGTGACAGCAAGGAGGTCAAAGCTGGCAAAACTAGCGGGCGTTAAGCTGGTTAAACTAGAGGGCCTGGCATGTCAGGCGGAGGGTTTGGGCTTCATGGTGCTGGTAGCAGGGAGTCACCCATGGTGTGTGAGCAGGGTAAAAGCACGTCCAAAGCTGTGGAGGGAGGAATCCTGGCATGGAAGGCTTCCGAGTTGGTGGCATCACCAGGCCTTGCCCAGCCTATGTACCAGGTGCCTGGACTGTGTCCAGGACTGGGCTCAGTGATTCAATGTTGAGGAAAGCAGTCCCCAGGAAGAAAGGGCCGGGATGAATCAGCCCAATGAGGTGGGGAGGTTGGGAGGCTGGGGGTTCACTGAGTCACTCTCCAAGAGGTTGGGGGGTGGACAGAGAGAAGAGCCCACAGTATGGTGGGAAGGATTCAGGTCAGACCACAGCAAGGGATCTCAAGAGACTCTGGCTGCCCTTCTACCATAATAGGGTTTGCTTTTCCTGGCAGTTCTGTGCAGGAGAAGGGAAAACTGAGGTCCAGAAACCGGAAAGAGGGTCCCGCCAAGGTCAAGGAGCAAATCGCTGGGAAAGACCTGGCCAGATCCAAGCGCATCCTCCAGTCCAGACACGGCCCACCCAGCCCCAGCCGAGGCCAGGAGTGGGTCTGTCGGGCAGGGAGCTTCTCCCAGCGACACCCCCTGCTCCCCTCCCTCCAAGGCCTGGCGGAGGCAGGTGGGGCCGAGTGCGCGGCGTGCTGGGACGGCAGGGGGCGCAGGAGCGTCGCGGCTGCCGCAGGAACCCCAGCTCTGCGGAGAGCTGCGCTCGGCGCGCGCGGGTGCTTTGGTGAAACTGTGGTCTGCGCCCCGGGGACTGCTCAGCGCCCGCGCCCGGTGCCGGGGGCCAACGCCCCGACCCCACTCCGCCTGGGGCGCCCTCCGCGTGTGGGCGCGAGTGTCTGTGCGCGCACGTGTCTCCCTCGCAGATTTGCCACATTTCCCTGGGCCTCCGGTGTCGCGGCGACCTCTAAAATTTCCCCGATTTCCCTCGCTCCCCCCCTTTTTTCCTGGAGGAGTAAGTTCGGGGCTCCTCGTATCATTTCGGTAGCCCCTTTCCCCTGCGGCCCGCTCTCCCTCGCCCTCCCCTGCGCTGGCTCCTGCCTCGGGCTCTGGCCCGGCCCAGGACCCCCTAATCGGTGCAGGGGGACGGATCAGACCCGAGAGGGGGTCTCTTGGCGACCCCTGCGAGGTAGCGAAGGGAGTGATGAAGGGGCAAAAGGGCGTGCAGGCTGAGAGCGGGCTCCCCGGCAGGGGACCCTGGTAGCGGACAGCTGGGCGAATCTGAGAGCGGATAAGGGGGGTGAGAGCTGGGGGGCGGGGGGAGGTCTGGCGGGGCCCGAAGATCCGACGGGGCGAGAGGGGCTGTCGGCGGCGGGGTGGGCGGGGCCTGGGCGGGCGAGGGGCGGGGCCGTGGCTGGGTGGGCGGGGCCTGGCGGGCGAGGGGCGGGGCCGGGGCGGGGCCGGGGCGGGCCCTCGCGCGGACCCGGCGAGGCTGTCGCGGACGCGCTGACCGAGCTCAGCGGCCGGGCCGGCGGGCGGGCGGCTGCGAGCATGGTCCTGGTGCTGCACCACATCCTCATCGCTGTTGTCCAATTCCTCAGGCGGGGCCAGCAGGTCTTCCTCAAGCCGGACGAGCCGCCGCCGCCGCAGCCATGCGCCGACAACCTGCAGGTAGGGGGGCCCCCCCGAACTGGGCACGAGGAGAACCGGGTGTCAGGCAAGCACCCAGCCGGGTCCCCTCCGGAGCGTTCAGTGGCCGGCTCCAAGAGCCCTCCCGCCTCGGAGCCATCCTCAGGGTGGGGACACCCCTCCCCAGCTCTGAATCCCACTCCTGTGCTGGGGTTGCAGCCCTCACCGAGCCCTTAAATGCCCTTAAAAGCCCAGGTCCCAACCTCACCCCAGGCTCCAGCCCGCTGTCGGATGGATCCAGGACTGCACCCCCAACACTGAACTCCCAATCCACATTGGGACCCCTCTCCTCAACAACAGTTCGCTCCAGCCTGGGGCCAGTGCCTCCCAGATTAGTGAAAGACCCTGGTCCAAGCTCCTGAACACCATGTATATACATATGAGGCCAGACACACCCTGAACACCTGATCCCCTAACCCCCCCCATCAGTCAGGGCCCCACCTCAGATCAGGGGACTTCCCTTAAGCTCCTGAACCTCTATTCCACAGCCTCAACTGCACCCCACTCAGATTCCCACAGAAACATCTGAACTGTAGTTCTCACCTGGGACTTCACCCCCAGGTCCAAAGGCCTGTTTCCATCATGGTTTCTCTCTCATTCTCTTCAGGACCCCTCCAGCCCTGTTCCTCCCTCCCCTCCCTTCCTCCTGTGTAGAAGGCCCCCTCATCTTTTTTGGTTGGTCTTACCCTCTCCAATCGTTTCTCTCCGGATGTGGTGGTCCCACTTGATTCTCTGGTTTCGCTGAGTCTTTCTAGGCTTCCTCTCTGCCCATTTCTCTCGTTTGGTCTCCTCTGCCCACTTCTTTCCATCTATTTGTCACTCCCCTCAATTCCTCTAGGTCTCTGTCTTTAATCTAGCGACTTTCCCTGGGGGCTTCCTTTCCCCATATATCTATACTCTGCTTTGGGGTGAGGAGGGGCAGACTGGGGCCAGGCCAGTGTCCCCAGGACCTTTGCCCTCCCCGTGATGTCAGGCATGGCATGGTGTGGGCGCTGATGGAAGGGGTTAAACATGGAGTTTGCAACCCTTGGGCGGTGCCCAGGGATGTCGGGCGGGTGGGAATCTGGCACAGTGGGATACTGGGGTTCATAATTTATAACCCCCTCTATCCTTGCTGTCCTGGCCTTGACTGGGGGTGCCTGGGGCTTGGGGTGGAGAAGGGGAAGAGTAACTGCAATCTGGTGCCAGTTACCTGTGGTGGAGATGTCCAGGGCTGGGTGAGTCTGGGGTGCATGTGCTTGTGCAGGATGGGCTCGGTTGGGTATGCCTTGTGTCTGGTCATATGTGTTGTCATGTAGTGTTGTATGTGTCATCACACGTGGGATTATTTGGGAGGAACTTGTGGGGCTTATGATGAGGATTGTGAGTGTATGGTGTTGCATCCTGTGTGGGACTAGGGAAGCTGTGGTGTGGGCATGGAGGAGCAGCTGTATGCATGATGGTTGTGTGTGCATGTGATTGTGTGTCAGTCATTCTGGAGTTGCTGGAGGGGCAGCCTGCATGGGGGATAGTGTGTGTAGTTGTATACATTATTGGCTGTCATGTTAGCAGGAAAAGCTATGTAGGGGGCCTGATGACAGGTTTCTTTGGGCATCTTGGAGAGGAGAAAGAGAAAGCTGTGTGTATCTGAGTGTTTACAGCCCTGGTGACTGACTTCGAGTACATTCTGGGCTTGCCTGGGAAATATTTTAGGACCTGTGTGTTGGTGTTTGAGTGTCGTATGTGTGTGTGTGTGCCTGTGTGTGTGTGTGTGTGTGTGTGTGTGTAGGAGGCGGTGTGCAGGCAGGCTTGTCTATGCTCAGGGACTGTGTGTGCCCACAAACGTGTGACATTTTGGTGTGACATTCAGTGTGCGTATTATCTATGCAGGGTATGTCTGCATGTGTCTGTGTCTGGGCGGTGTGTGTGTTGAATGTAATTGGATATGTGTGTCTGTGGCTGGGGGTGAGAGTGTGGGGTGTGTGGGGTGCCTGGTGGGAGGCTGAGTGTGAGTTTAGTGTGAAGTGTGGGTGTGTGAGCTGTGTGACTTTTCAGTGTGACATGTAGATTATGTGATCCTTTCTCCCTGTGAGTTGTTTATGTGTGTGGTGAGGAGTGAGGGGTCTGGTGAGTTAGGGGTACACATGTGGGATGAGTCTGTGTGGAAGCCTGGGGAATGTGCTGCAGGGGAAGGGAGTGTGCACATGAAGTATATGGGGTCAAGAATGAGCTATGTAATGTTTGGGGTGTGCAGAACACAGCAGGTGTCCCATAAATGCTTGTGGAGTGACATGTGCTGGGAGTGCTTGGCTGGTGTCCTGTCCTTGTTTCCCTCCCAAATGAGGTCCCTAGAGATGTCCAGTGACGTTCTTGCATGCCCCCCCAAGCCAGGCTGCCTCTACCCTTTGCCCTTCGTCCCCCTTGCGCTGACCAAGGCCTTTGTCTTGCGTTTCCGGCTGAGCAGGCGCTGGGCAGGCGGGCGGCGGTGATGGCGCAGTCCAGGAATCTTTGTTCTTTTCTCCTTCTCTGGTCTCGTGTTTGGGGGCTGGGGCTTGCAGGGGGCGGGGAGAGGATGCACGTGTCCCCAGGTCACTGTGTTTATTATCCCCTCACAGTGCTCACAGAGAAGTGAGGTCCAGGAGCTGGCAGTGAGGTCTGGGTGGTGTCCTCCTTGGGACACCACCTGGGGAGCCTCCTTGACGCGGGCGCAGCTTGGGCGCGTTTGCCAACCATGAGGTCTTCGTCCCGTGGGCGCCCGGCACCCTTCCTGACTCAGATCGGCTCAGGGGTGCCGAGCAGCCAAGTGCCCCCTTCTGCATGCAGGCCTGTCCCCCTCCCAACCCACCTCCACTTTTGTTGACCCCCATATCTGATGGAGAGTCACTGAGGCCCTTTCCTAAAAAATAGGCCTGGCCACATTTGGGGAACTCTCTAGGGAAAACTTTGGGAAAGCTTAGAGGGCAACCTCCTGATAGGTAACAAGAGCACGACAGGCCAGAACGGCTTAATGCTGGAAGCACGGAGACTATCAGCTTCAGTCAGGGAAAGTGTTGCTTCAGCGTCACATACCAGAAGGGTCTCTGAGGTGAGTGGACTTGAACTGGGCCCAGAAGGGGGCATTGGGTAGGCAGAGAAAGACGGCCTGCCGCTGAGGAAGATTCTGGCCCAGTTGAAAAATGGGATCTTGAAGGTAGCTGAGCTTTGCCAAGCAATAATATCTGGCTTCGGATGGCCATCCTGGGCCACAAGCCTTCTCACACTTCCCACCCCACCAGAATCAGTGTCACTGTCATCATCGTCATCATCATCACCCTTTAGTTAGCTCTTTGCAAATTCCAAGCTCCTTTCACCAATGTCTCATTAAGCAGATTAACTAATTCAATAGTCTAGGCGCGTTTAGCGAGCACCTGCCATGCACCAGGCAGCCAGAGTTTGAAGTGTGGGAGTATAGCAGTGACCAAATAGGCCTCAAGGGGCTTCCGCCTTCTGTGCCTTCCTGGCCCAGACACACTGTTGGCCCCTAGACCCTGGGCAGACGGGCTTCCCTTCTGTATTCCCCCAGCCTGCCGTGCACCTGGTTTATGAAGCTCCAGGTACGCAGCTTGTGCTGGTGGGGTTGGCTCCCGCCAGAATGCTAGCTCTTCGGAGACTGGACTGGGCTCCTCTCTCCCTGCTGGGGTGTTCTCAGCTGGGCCAGCATAGTCCAGATGCTCATATCGGACATCCATTGTCTACAACCCTGTGGGAGGTCGGCAGACCAGCTACCATCTAGGGAAACTGAGGCCCAGGATGGGAAAGGGATTTAAGGTAGAGTCTTCCTTAGACCTTCTTTTCACCAGCATTACCAGAGACCAAGAGAGGTCAAGCAATCTGTCCAGGTCTCGCAGCAAGGTGGCAGGACTGCTTCCAGGACACACTCTCTGGCCGCCAGGCTGGGCTCAGGCCCGAGCCCCATGCCGCTCCCTGGCTGGCCTCCATGATGCCTGTGGCGGGTAAAGGATTATTAATGACCCCCCTGGCAAGGAGACAGGAAACGTTTCCCAGCCACAGCTGGGGGCCTGCTCCCTGCCATACCCACCCTGGCCACGGTGTCAACACCAAGAGGATCTCCTTTCTGCCTTGGCCTTCTTAGCTCCTGCTACCCGTCTGCCTCCTGCTTCCCAATTCTCTCGGGGTAGAGGGACAAAACTTCCTCTTCCACATCTCTGTCTCTCACTGCTTTCTTCAGCCTGATTTCTCTCCATCTTCTTTCCTGCCCCAAACCAACTGGAAGTAGTGCCTCATCTAGGAAGTCTTTCCTGAATGCACTGCCAGCCCCTCCAGTAGGCTTATTTGGGTCTCTGAATCTCCCCCATTGGTCCCATTATGACGGTTTGCTCTGATGGCCCTAAGGCGCTCTGGGGACTTCCTGTGGCCTGTCCTTAATTGCTGTCCCAGGACTGACACATGGAAGATCCTCCCAGATGCCTCCTCCAGAAAGTCCCCAGTACCACACAGGGACTCTCACCTCCTCCAGGAATGGCATCCCAGCCCTGCTTTTCCATGCCACACATGGTGTACTGCCAGGCCTTTATAGGTGGGCATCTAGTATGTGCCCAACAGAGAGGTAGGTAGAGGTGACCATGAGGTGGGCTTTAACTTTCTGCCATAAATTCTACCTGTGGCAGGTAGACAGACCTCGGTACCAAACTGGCAGGTGAAGGGGTAGGAGAGGGCCACAGACAAAGGTTGGTGCTGGCAGTGTGTGATGAAGGCAATTATGGAGAGAAACTCAGGGGCCATGGTGAGGTAGGGCAGAGGCCCCTAATTCAGCCCAGAGTGGGAGGGAAGGAGAGTGGGGGAGATTCCAGGAGGGTTCAGAGATAAACCAGGAGAAAGCTCTAAACAGAGGAGGGAATGGTGAAAGTGCAGGTCTGCTGGTGACAGACAGAGGGAGGAAGTACGTAGCTCTGCGTCCACGCAACTGGATCCCAGATTCCAGGGTAGTTGGGTCAGTAGGACCTGGAGGTGGAGATGAAGCAAGAGACAAGCCTGGTAAGGCTGGTAGGGGCCAAACGGAGCAGGACTTACAAATCATGTCTTGACTATTTTCCAGAGGTGAGCTGGCACTAGGGGGAGGGTGAAAGCAAAGCAGGACTGCTCAGAACTGTGTCTCAAGCCCTCTGAACCACAGGGTGGAGAGGGCATAGGAGGGCAAAGGGAGGGTGGGCTGACAGGAAACACTGCGAATGGAAGGGAGGGGACTGAGGGGCAAGGGATGGAGGGGGAGCCAGCCAGTTGTAGACGTAAAGGGAGAGGGAAAATGCCATTTCGGTGTCTGGGTCGGCATGTGAGCGTTTGAGGGCAGAAGCCTGGGTCCGTGTCAGGCCCTTCAGAACTGAAATATCTCAGAATGGTCTTCCAAGGAGGTTACAAGCCTTGAGGTTCAACAGAGACCAGGAGCCCCAGACCCCACTGGGGCTGCTGCATCCTCATCTGCAGTATGGGGACTCGGGTTCTGCTCTGGGCAGTGCGTTCAAAATTCAACAATGAAAACAATCTGTAAAATGTAATATTTAATAAAATCCAAATTCAAAAATGTATGAGTACACCCCAGAATGAATTGAATTATAAATTCATGGAAATGCTAAATATTCATGATGGTCCCAATGTCAATTAGAAGCCTCCATCGCTTCCCTCCACTTTGGATCCAGCTTCCCCAAAGCTGCGGCCTCTACTTGAGTTAGAACCCCAGAGGCTCCAGCACCTTCAGCTTTCAGGGGCATCTCATCTGGGGAGCCTGACTCTGGCTGGTGGCTTCAGATGTCAGACCTTTTCCTGTCCAAATCCTGAGGGAGCTGGCCCCACGCATTCCCTGCCCCCATCTATGGTTGCCATTACTGGGGGGGTCTATGAACAGACCTAGGGGAGGAAATTGCTGAGAGATGAGGTACCCATCATAGGGATGAAGGAGGCCAGGAAGCAGAAGGTGTGGGGAGCAAAGTGGAAAGAGCACTATTACCCCAACATAAGTACCAGTATTGCAGAATGTGAAGTTGCTCCATTTCCGGAACACAGGATTGCAGAGGGCCCATCTTGCAATCTAGGGTCAGGCATGGCTTGGTCCTGCTCTCAGACAATCTCACACAAGGCCATTTTCTGGGCTACATTTTCTTACCTGTAAAAGGGGGAAGTTGGAATCTTATCTCCAAGGGGTAGATGAGCGCTAGCTCTCGGGGTTTGTTCCTGAGTATCTGGAATTGTCTGAAATAGTTTATGGGGTTCTAACCTTCCACAGCACAACTCCCTGTGTGGATGTGTGGTTGTGATTCCGGCATTCTGTGACTTTAAGATGCTGAGACTCCAGGAGCTGAAGACATGGACATTCTGTGAATCCAGGATTCTAGGATTTGATGAGTTGATGATTCAATGATTCTAAATGGGGCTGCTGGGAAGAGCTGCAACCACCTGCCTTGTTAATGTCAGTGTTCAGTTATTAAAAACATAACAAGAAGCAATGGAGATAGATAGCTCGGGATGCAGGCCCCACCCCATGTGGTGGGGAGGAGGGGCTGGGCTGGCGTTGGAGGGGAATAGAGTGGTCGCATGGACTGTCTCTCTCGCCACAGCAGAACTGGTGCGTGTGCAAGTGTCAGATCTGCCAGTCTCTAAGCTTACGGGGTATGGGGTCATTTCCTCCATCCCCCTGCCTCCATTCCTCTACCATTTCAGATTAAGGCACAGGGAGGAGTGCCCTTTCCTCCCAGCCCCTAAAGTCTCTGGGCCTAAGTGGAGGAAGGAGAGGCCTGTTCACCCTCCTACCCCGGCAGCCCTGGCCTGAGGGGGAAAACAGGACATAAACACTTCCTGGACATGGACACGGAAACACACGAACCCCTGGCTGTGAGGGCCCAAAATACAAAGGACATCTGGCTAGGGCAGGAGCCAGGAGGATGGTGTGGGCATTGGGTAGTGTCCCTGTTACAGGACAGAGAGTAGGGCACCCCAGAGCCCCCCAAGCCTGTCCGTTCTAAATAGGTTCTGCCATCTGCTGGATCAAGACAAAACATACTGTAATGTGTAAGACCTTTCATGGAAAGGAAATTTAATACCATTAAATGTGTGCAATACAGAAAAGGGAAAGAATAAAGTTTCCAAATCAGCACCCAAAGTTACCTTTCCCCTCATGGGTAAATGTCCAGCCAAACAGGCTTGGCCCAAAGCAGGGCCTCTGAGGCCCACAAGCCTGCCACAAGTCTAAAGCACCTTCCTGCAGGGACCCATGTAAAAGGGTTAGAAACAAAAGGGTTAGAAACAGCCAGACAAGTCTGGAAGGAAAAGAGCAAAAGCAAAATCAAGATCAACGCTGCCATATTGACCTCCCCCGGGTCTCTCACTCACGTCTGTTTCATCCAGTCCAAGACCTAAAAGCAAGTGCAACTTCTTCACATGCCTCCCTGCTCCATGTGCCTCCTCCAGGTCTCCTTCTCGCTCTCCATCCTGCTTCCTCCCTTCTTGCAGTCTCCTCTCTAGCTGCTGCTTCTCTCTGCTCAGCTCTACCCTCCCTTGGGTAGAGCAGGGAACCTGGACCTCCCCTTTTCCTGGGGACCACCCTCTTACATCCCATCAATACCCCTTACGTGCAGGCCCAGGGGGAGGACTGCAGGTGCCCTGGGAGGCTGGCTGTGAAGGGCCTAAAGAAGGGAGGTCCCAGGCCAGGGGCCCTAGAGAGCCCATGACTGATGGGTGCTCCCAGAGGCAGGACCCACGGCCCAGCCGGACACAAGGCCAGACTGTCTTTCTAGAGGCTTGCTGCCTCTTGGGTTGTACCCAGGCCAGATGTGGGGGGGGGTGGGGGTGGAAATCCCAGGTCAGAGAGGGAGCATCCAGCCCTGTAAAGAGCCTCTTCTGCCTGGATCCCTCACAGCCTGTACTGCTGCACGAGTCCCGGCCTGGGGAGGGGGAGGGGAGGTGTCCACAGACCAGGTGATGGAGGCTAGGAGCCTGATTCCCAGTTCTGGGTGTTCCTATTACCTGAAGCTCCCCCATTTCTCTTGGGCCACCTGGAGGGCAGGTCTTAGGTTGGGAAGGCAGAGCCCTGGTCTGTCCCTTTTCCATTTTTCTCCTTCCACAGACTGGAAGGCTGGTGGGGTGCCCACTGCTGAGCCCCATCATTCACAATGCTCCATTGTCTTCCACATCCTGTCTTAGCTCTGAGGATGGAGTCCCCAGCAGGGAACCCCTCCCCAGCAGCCCAGCCCGCAGTGTGCCTCCTCAGGATTCTCCTCTCTCTTCACTGGCCAGTCTCTTCTTTCTGCTCTTATATCCCTCCCTCTTAATCTCCTTCCCCTCAGCCCCTCTCCTTAGCCTTGTGAGCCTCCAACCCTGGCAGTCTTTGTGAGTCTTTCTCAAAAAATGGTTCGACTAGGAAGGGCGCTGGGAAATCCAACCCCTTTATTCTTCAGAAAGGCAAAATAGCTCAGAGAGGGAAAGGTGTTGTCTAAGGTTGCACAGCAGGTGGGGGCAGAGCCTGGGTCATGGGAGCACACTTAGGGTTTGAGAACTGCCAGTGTGATGCCCAAACCCAGTGCCGAGCGCAGAGAAACCCAGCAGGCTTCTCTCCTGAGCCCAGCACTCTCTATTCCTCTTTCTTGCCCAGACTCCTCTCTTCTCTGTCATTGTGTCTGCTGCTTGGCTGACCCCTATCTCAGGCAGACCCGATCCTTGGGACACAGACCAGGGCTCAGGACTGTGACTGGGATGGGCACCCATGCCCACATGGACACAGACATGGGCGAGGACACACACAAGTACTTACAAGTCCCAGGTGAAAACCTGTCTCGCCATGGAGACTGCGCTGGAACAGAGAGGTGCCAGTGCCCCTTCCAGGAAGCCCAGGGCCTCTCTGCTCACTGTCTCTGTCCCACCAGCCCTTTTGTGATAGCTGAGTTTTATGAGCCTAGTTTCCCCCTCTGGAACCCCAAGAGCATAGCGGAGTCTCCCCCTAGTCCCGGAGTACCACTGTCAGTGTTCCTTCCTCAGTCTCCAGGAGGGACTCACAGCTTCCTATGACTGGGTGGGGAAGTCCTGCGGTCCCAGGGGACTGTGGGACAATAGGGAGGCGATAATACATGAGACATTTCGTCTTCCCCGGCAGGCTCCACCCTACTCTGACCTCCTGACCCTGTCCTGGAGGCCCATTAAGACTGGGGTCTCAGTCTGACCCCCATGCCTGCGCCCTCTCAGAACCTGAGACACCCACTCTAGTTCTCTAACTGGAAGCTGTGAGGGTGTCAGCATCACATAAACAGGGTGGTAGAGATTCCTGGGGTCTCAGGGATAAGCGAGCTGTACTGACTTTGGGGGGGCCAGGAGGGCAGTTAACACCAGGCTGGGGTGGGATTACTGAGGAGCTGGGAATCCCTAGCCGAGCCTCCTCACTCTCCCCTTGAAGTCGTGAAGTCAGTGCTGGGGAACCTCTCCAGGGAGCAGTAGAGAGGCTGGAGGGACAATTGGAGAGTCAAGTGTAACTAGCTAGCTCGGCCTTTGGCCTTCAAGGGGAAGGGGAAGCACTGCCTCAGGCAATGAAGTGGGTGGCCCTTCAGAGACTGGGGTGGAAAAGACTCCGGCCTGTGGACAAAAGGGAAGGGCCCTGGGGTCAGGTACTTATCTCTACCTTCGTCATTTCCTGTGCAGGACTTGGCCAGGTCAGTGGGGTCATGGCACAGAGGGAAGGAACAGGCCGGAGCCAATGTACACCAGGCCTTACAGTAGACTCAGGCACGCGGGCCACCTCGTCACGCCCTGGACTGCAATCAGTCCCCCACAGTCACCCTGGGAGATGATCACATCCAGACCATTGTGCCCCGTACAGGCCCAGTCATCCCAGGCAACACTCAGGCGCAGCTGCAGGAAGACCGCACAGGACACACGGGGACACATGGGACAACCAGACACCCTGCCACAGCCACACCACAAGCATTCACACGCCAGGTGCAGCTACTGTCACCCCTGGAGAGCCACAGATTCCAGCAGTCACGGGCAGGCGGCCAGGGCCTGGGTGCAAAGAGGGGGCACGAGGCAGGGAACCCAGCAGTGTCTCCCCCATGCCAGACTGCTCTCCCCCTGGCTCTCTGAGTGCCTGAGGCTGTTTATTTCCTAGCAGGGATGGGTGTCTCTCCCCCTCCCCCTCCCGGTCCCCACCACACGCTTCCGAAGCTGCCAAATCAAATCAGCCAGCCCCTGCGCCCGCGCCAGGCTGGCATGGCGGCCAGCAGCTGACGGGAACGGAGCCAGGCTCAGAATATCCCACCGCCTGTGCCTGTCCGATGCCCGGGTGCGCTTGTTGGGTGGGGGTGGGGAGGAGTGGCCAGCCCCTGGGCAGTGCTTCTCAGAGATGATGGGGTTTCTGGACGCCACCTGGGTGGTAGGCTCCCAGAGAAAAAGTGATGGGTCCGTGATGCACCTGCCAGCATCTGAGGAGCTGTGGATGTGGTGCTGATGGGACTCAAGTTGGGGGGTCCAATCAGTCCAGATGACTAGACAAGCTGGATTGGGGGCTCACACAGGGGATCATGTTTACAGAACCTGGCTGGGAACACAGCCTCGTGATTGTGAGAGCTGGCCATTACAAGCCCGTTTTAAAGGTGGGGAAACTGAGATTTAGGAGAGGATAGTGACATTCCCTAGAGAGAAGCCGAAGTGGAAGACGAGGCCTCAGAAGGAGTAAAAATGTGGTCATTTCCACTTCTTAGGAGCTCTAATCTGAGTGTGGCTCTGAGTTGAGGGGCAGGAACACACCAGAGCCAGAGGTACCCGTGGGAAACAAGGAGCAGAAAGGGAGTGTCAGGAGAGAGCAGGGTGCAATCAGGCCAGGCTTCCTGGAGGAGGCCCCCCCTGGGAGACAGCAGGACGGGGACTGCCGGGGCAGAGGTGAAGGCAGATTGGGAAGAAGGGGAGAAGGCCTGGCAGGCCTCAGCTCCTGGCCTTCTTGTCTCTACAGCTGGCCCGGACCTCTTTGCGAGAGAGCCAGTGCACCCAGGGAGTAGAGACGCCGGACTGGAGGTGAGAGCTCAGTGGAGGGAGGAGTGGGTGGGCTTGGGTGTGGGGGCACAGGCTGGGGGGTCAGTCTGGGCATTGCCCCCCACCCCTGGGAGGACTGGGAGGCTGGAGCCGAATCCCAACCCCACCCCTTTCCACCTTAGGGCCTCCCCACACCAAGACCATTCCCACCGACCCTTGTCTGTTCTTGGTAGCGGGGTTCCCTCTGACTGAGGATTCATCCTCCTCCCAAGTCATCTGGGCATCATTTCCGATGCCTCCCTCATCCTGCCCACCCTCGCCCAACAATTCCGTTTTGGTTTTCTGCCCTTAGTATTTCCTCAGTTCCTTCCCTTCTCTCCATTCCCGCGGCCGGCCTGAGTCTCTGACTGGTCCTCTTTCCCCGGGATGCTCACTGGCTGTTGCTTTCCATGGCCCCATCCTCCACGCAGTGGCCAGAGGCCCTTTCTAACATACACTTGCTAGAACTGGTCAATTTTCTGCTCAAAAATTCTCTGTGCTTCCCATGGCCCTACGCCCTCTGCAGTCCCAGCCAGGAAGGCCACAGACTCCTCTTCATCCATTTCTGCCCCCTAGAAGTGCTCTTGCTGGCCTCTTCCCCCCTCAGCTACCCAAACCCTTCTGGGCTCAGCTCTAGCCTCCCTCCTCTGGGAAGCCCTCCCTGCCCTCACACGCCCTCCTCTGAGCTCTCCTGCCCTGGCGCTCAGATGCCGGGGACTTGCTGCTGGCTGTGCCGAGTGCCCTCTTTTCTCCATTATGTGGTCTGTGTCTGTCTGGCTTGTCTTCACCTCTAAACTGCAGCTCATGAGCCCTAGTTGTGTGCCAGGTGCAGGGTTCAGTGAGGGCACTGCCTTTGATATCTGAGGTGTCATCCCTCGGCCCTGACATGCATTTGGGGTGCCTCATAGGAATCTTCAGCGCTCAGATGGGCCTTGAGCAATATGAAATGCGGTGAAAGTTGTGTGTGTGTGAGAAACGGGATTGAGTGGTGAGACCAGCATGCGCCCACTCGCAAGCCCAGGGCCTGGATCCATCCCTCCTCTGTGCCAGAGCTTTAGCCAAGCTTCCCTATTTAATCCTACAACCTCCTTGTGAAGCAGTGCTGGTATTCTTCTCCCTTTACATTTGGGGAAACCGAGGCCCAGTGGGTTCACACAGTGAATGAATGAGGGGGCAGAGCCAAGAATGACACCCAGATGAGCCTCCTTCTGTCCCTGCCCTCTGGTAAGATGGGGAAGAAGATACCAACATGGCCTGGTGCTCAGCATGGGCTCAACTGCCCCGATGTGGGGCTCGACCCTGGAGAATGTCCCTGCTCCTGGTTGCTGGAGAAAGAGGGAGAGGGGAGGGCCCAGGAATTCATTATTAATTTATTGATTGCCATGGCATTCCCCAGGGGCGGGGCTCCCCCCAGAGCCAGGACAGATGGTGTTCCTGGGAGCCAGCAGCGTCTCAGCAGCCACTGCCACCCGCTCGGGAAGACTGGATCTGTCATCCTCCCGGGAAGTCATGGGGGAGAGGGCTTTGGAGAAACTGAGCCCTCCTGGGTGGTGGAAGCTGGGCCCAGAGGGAAGGAGCTAGGCCCCAGGCTCCCTGTTTGCACTTGTGTGAACACCCCACTTCGCCTGGGAGGGGGCCCTGCCTCTCCTCCTGAGCCCTGCTGAGCCTCACTCCCGCTGTCAGGCTTCCCTGGATGCTCCTCATTTTCCCCCTTTGCTTGTCTTCTCTCTCCCCTCGCCTTTGTCTGGGTAATGCTCCCCACTCAGGCTGAGGATTTTGGGCCACAAGTCACCAGCTTTCAGCGCTATGCTGCTCGGTGACCCCACGCCCGCATCTAGGAGTCTACCTGGCCTCTAGGCAGAGCTCTATTTTAGGGTCCTGTGACACCCCATCCTGAGTACCTGGGCACACACTCAGTCCTGCTGGGGAGATACAGGTTGCCCCCTTGGCAGCAATTCCCCAACATAGGAAGATAGGACTAAAGAAGATCGGAACCCTGGAGTGTTGCTCAGGCTATAGGAAGAGCCGGAGGGAAAGAGGGAAGAGGGAGCCTGGTGCTGAGCCCCCCTTTCAGGGAAGACGAGTTGGCCTCATCTGGTGAACAGACGGTTCAGCTGGGTGGGCATGCGTTCAAGTCCCAGCACCACCGCTTCCTAGGTGTGTGACCTTGGGCCAGTCCCCACCAGCCTGCACATCAGTTTCCTCCCCTGTCAGAGCAGATCTGAAGCTCCTTCACTGTTGGACCCGACTGCTGCTGTTGGACACAGCGCGGCAGAGCCGTGGGGGAGGTTACACAGGCAGCGTGTGTGAGACGTCTGGCTCTGGCCTGGCAGGTGTCGGGGGAGCTGGTGCCCTCCCGCTTCCCTCCAGGGTGAGGTGCTTGAAGCCAGGACTCGGCTGTGCTCCCAAGGGGCAGGTTGCCTGGCCAGGGTAAACGGAGGTCTGTGGGCACCGAACACTGGCAGAGGCAGGACGAGAGCCAAGAGAGCAGGGCTGCCGGGCCCATTCCCAGCTCTGGGCATCTGTCATACACCCTCTTGGGGTGGCGCCCTGGTCCCTGTGCCAGCCTGCTGGCTTGGGGGAGGGGCCCTTCAGGCTCAGCCTGGAATCTTTTTTCAGGGTCAGAGCCATTACTCTCTGGATGTGAAGTCAGTGAGCTGAGCGCACTGGATCCAGGCACTCTTTGTGCTGGTGTAGGCCCAGATGGGGGTAGGGCATGGGGAAATGAGAGGTGGGAACCCAAGGTGGTGCAGGGCTGGGGGAGAAGCAGACATGGCCAAGGGCACAGGTATCCCCAGGTAGACACCCACCTGTGCTGCCCACACTGGCTCCTCTATTGCTGCCCATGGGATAAAGACTATGCTCCTTGGCATGGCCTTGCGAGTCCTACCCACTGGGCCCCTCATTCCACCTCCTGCCCCCGGCCTGGCAATCCTCACTCCCCAGGATACCAGCTCTTCCCAGCCTTCCTGACTTTGCTCTCACTGACTCCTCTCTGGAGTGCCTTCTCTTTTTCCTCTGCCTACCCCTCTCCACACCCCAGATTAGATATCATCTCCCCTGTGAAGTCTCCTCAGGCTGCTCCTTCCACCCCATGTCAAGTCAGTCTCTCTCCTTTTCCTGGGCAGCCGTAGCCCCCAAACTTCTCTTAGCTTACAGTCTGGTAACTTGCTATTCTCTGTGATTCTTCACCCTTCCTCTTGTAGTTGTAAACAGCTGGGGTGCGGAGACCAAGGCTGTGTGTCCTTTGTCTCTCCTGGACCCGCATGAGGTTGGCATAGGACTAGTACATAGTAGGTGCTTGTCAAACACATCCTGATATAATGAGAGTAAGTATGAGGGGGTTGGAATAGTTCCAAGAAGAGGCCAATTGCTGGATTAGAGGCTGTCGTGGAGGCTTCCTGGAGGAGGTTGCCTTGGAACTTTGAAGGATGAGGAGGGTCAAGGCCACTGACTGATGAGGTCAGAGATCAGTAGATAGTCCATAAGATGCCTGTAGTTGATTATGGATAAAACCACTTGAGAACAACTAGCATGGAGCAGGGACCGAGCAGATGGAGGAGCCTGGAACAAGGACCGCAGCCCAGAGTGGGTGGCAGAAGGCTGGCTCTGTGCTGATCACCCAGCGCCAAAAACCTCTCTGTCCCTGGGCCCTGGGCTGAGGAAGACTTGTTCTCAGAGTCTGAGGTCACCAATGGGAAATAAGAGGGTCTAGTGTGGTGGGATAGAGCAGGACGGGGCAGGAGTGAGGGTGGTCCAGGAAGTAGGATTGCCATGAGGGGATTGAGCAAGCCCCGCATCTGAAGGGAGCAGCTTGCACAGGGCATGCTCAGCTCTCCTAGGAGAAGACCCAGCATAAACCAGTCAAGTCAAGGTTACTGAACAAGGAGCGCTGGGGTGAGGCTGGCAGGGCTGCTGCAGGCAACACTGTGTTTAAACTTCTTCGGTGAGTGCTGCTACTTAGCAGATGTGCCAATCTCCTCCCGGTTTCTGCACATCAGGAGCAAGTGGCCTTGATGATGCCCTGGATGCCCCGTAGCCCAGAGGAACTGCTGCCAACAACTTGACCATGGCATCTGGCATCTGTGGGGGCCCTGAGGCCTTGCCATCTGTCTGTGCCCACCTGTCGGGTCACACAAGCCTGGGGTGTGCAGGGACTGGGACCAGGGAGAAGGTCTCAGCTGCCACCCCAGGCTTTCTCTCCCCCTGTCTGTCCATCCATACTGTCTGACAGAAGACAAGGCAGAGACAGGCAGACACAGATTCTGCCAAGAAGAGGCACAGGGGGCTGATACCTAGAGAAGACAGAAGTTGAAAACATGTCTCTGGCTTGTGGGTAGGGCCAGACCAGGGGGTCCAGCCTCCCCGAGTGTTTGGAAAGGAGGCGCAGAGAGAGGCAGGACCGGTGGAGGTGCACAGCAGATCCTGAGGCAACATTGGCTTAGATGATGTTCCTGGGAGGAGGCTCCTTGGCTGGCCCCTCCCCCACGGCCCTGCCTGGCCCTTGGCTGTAAACACAGAGAGAACAAGTTCCGTTTCCCGGGAAATATTTATCTCGGGCGTGTTGGGAGCGTGTGCTGGCCTCCGCGTGTCCTTCCTGCGGGCTGCCAGGGGCAGGAGGTGAGGGGACTTGGCAGCTGTTGGGGGCAATCTGTGGGGTCCCAAGTAGGGCCAGGAAGGGAGCGCCCTGAGGCCCCTGTTTGGAGCCAGAATCTAAGTGCTGGAATAGAGGAAGGGAGAGAGTAGCTAGGAGAAAAATCTGTTTTTCTTTCTACCACACAATATGACGTCTCCCTTGCTCATGCCCCTGTGTTCATCCCTGTCAGCCTGTCTCTTCCTGGTTCCTGTCTCCCAGCTTATGTTCCTATCTGGTGCCCCTCCCAGGGATACCTTGTCTTTCTCTTCCTCTGTATTTCCCAGTTCTCACTTGACTCCTTGGGGCCAGCCTGGTCTGGTCTCAAGCTGTGCAGGCAGTGTAGACACTTCTTCCAGGCTACCCAGGCCCTCTCCTGGAAAGCACAGGCCTGGGCCCCAGGGAGCAGGGCAGGGCCCCGCAGGCCCCTCCTCTGCTCTTCCTCCCAATGGAGCAGCACAGGCCCTGGCGCAGGGGGATTCAGGCCTATTGAATGGGGGGAAATCCCACAGGCTCAACCAGAATAAGGAGGGGCAGAGGAGCCCGGGGTTCCTGCCGGCTGACTCTTGGGCTTTGGGCTGTGTGTCTCAGGCCGGGCCAGGTCCGTCTGGGGCCCTGACAACAGGAAATCCTTGAAGGAACAAGCAGTGGCTGAGGACTCTGAGCACAACAACAGGAAACAGCCTTGACATGGGGCAGCAACTCTGGTGACTGTGCCCAGTGAGGTGGGGGTGGGGAGGGGCTTGAGCGACCAAGGTGATGCTAAGGGGCCACCTGGACAGTGGGGCAGCGTGTGTTCTGCTGAGTGTGTGACACTGTGCGTGTGATGTTATATGGTATCAGCATGTGACCTCAATCGGGGGCTACTGCGTGGAGAGTGGGTGAGTGAATGGGTGTGCCCCCGGGGTGCTGTGTGCTGTTGAATGTGATGCTAAGTGGTACTAAGTGTGTGACATGGAGGGCATGACATTATGAGGATCAAATATGTGAACATAAGCAGATGATACTGTGCACTAACAGGTGTGTCCCAAGTTTGTGGCTTCAGCGCCGACACTGAATTGTGAAACCGAGTGTGTGCCCCAAGGTATACAATCTAGTGAGGTGTGCAGCCAAGGGTGTCACACAGAGTGGCACACAGATTGTGATGCTGAGTGACCCAACCTGGCATTGAATCTGGGGTGCTATTTTGGTTGTGACAGTGTGGCATGTGAGCACATGACACTGTCTGACGGCCTCATGGGAAGACCCCACTGGGCTCAGGCAGCTAAGTGGCATGGTCCAATTTGTTTTCGAAAGATTGTTCTGGCTGCAGAGTGTATGTGGGGTGAAGTGGAGGCGCCAGGAGGATTCAGGCAGACAGGCTAGAGGCTACTGCAGTCACCCAGGCAGAGGGAGGTGATGCCTGGGCTAAGGGGATGGCAAATGGACAAATTTGGAGATAGTTGGGAGGTAGAAATGACAGAACTTGCTGACAAATGAGAGGAAAAGAGGGATAACCCAGATTCTTGGAGAACCAAGTGATGGGTGCTGGAACTTACTGAGGACGAAGACTGGAGCAAGGGCAGGATTAGTGGGACAGGAGAGGGCAGGGAGACAGAAATTGAGTCTTGTTTTGGACATAAGTCAAGGATCCAGGTGAAGATGCCCAGAGGGCCGTGGAGGCCGGGCTAGGAGTATACTAGGAGTTGTATGGGTGCTTCATTAAATCTAGCTGGGGTGACTGGGCGAGAACACAGCAAGAGAAGAGGTGAAGACTGAGAACTGAGCCCCAAACCCTGCACATTCGGTCCTCTGGAGGTCAGAGAGGTGGGAGGAGCAGCAAAGAGACAGAGGAGGAGCGGCCAGGGAGGGGAGGAGACCAGGAGAGTGATATTGGGAGCCAGGGGCGTCAGGAAGGAGACTGTGCTGGATGGGCCCCAGGGACCAGTCAGCCAGACAAGAACCATGCCGTAACCAGTGGGGCCAGAACCCACCTGACCTGGACGGTGGTGAGTGGGATGTGAAGACAGAGTGTAGTCAGCCCTTTGGAGATGTTTACGTGTGAAGGGATGCAGAGAATTCTGTAGTCACTGGAAAGAGGTGTGAGGTCAAGGGAGATTAAATTTTTTTTATTATGGAATAGGGAATATTTTAAACACACCTACGGATAGAGAGTTACCAAGTTTTGGCCATGTTTAGTTCTGCTGTCTCCTTTTATACCCTCCTTTTTCATTTTTTGTCCTTCAAGTAGTTTGTTTTTATTTAAAAATTTTTCAGTTTTATTGAAAATTAATTGACATATCACTGTATACATTTAAAGCACATCTAGCCTGATGGCTTGATTTATGTAATTGCAAAATAATCACCACAGCTAACATCCATCTCCTCACAGAGGTGCAATAAAAATAAATGAAAGAAGAGAAAGGGGGGGAAATCTTAACAACTTTCCTGTGTGCCTGTAGCAATGTTAGCTACAGTCATCGTGCTATGCTTTATATCCCTAGCACTTATTTATTCCTTTGGACCACCTTCCTCTAATCCCCACTCCCCACCCTCTGCCTCTAGTAACCACAAGTCTGATTTTTTTTCTATAAGTTTTTTTTTAGATTTTCCATACAGCATTTTTCTCTTACTATCTTACTTACTTCACTTAGCATGACACCTTCAAGGTCCATCCATGTTGTCATAAATGGTAGGATTTCCTTTTTTATGGCCGAATAATGCTCCAGTGTATGGAATATACATATATATGTGTACACACACACACACACATACATACATATATATGATCAGTTTTAGAAGTGTGTTTTCTTACTTCTATAAAAAATGCCATTGAAATCTTGGTAGGGGTTGCAGTGACTCTATATATGATTTTTGGTAGTATACTTTAACAACATTAATTCTTCCAATTCATAAACATTGGACACCTTTCCATTTATTTATGGCTTTTTTAAATTTTTTTCATCATGGCTTATAATTTTCAGCATACAAATCTTTCACCATTTTAATTAATTTTTCTCCTAAGTTTTTAATACTATTATAAATGCAATTGATTTCTCTGTTTCATTTTCAGAATGTTATTAGTGTACAGCAATACTACAGATTTTTTGTTTGTTAGTTTATCTTGCAACCTTGCTGAATTCATTGATTATATCTAACAGCTTTTTGGTTGAGTCGTTAGAATTTTCTGAATATAAAATCATGTCGTATTCAAATAAAAACAAATTTACTTCTTCTTTTTATATTATGACAGCTTTTATTTCTTTTCCTGACCTTGTTGCTCTAGTTAGGACTCCAGGAATGTGTTGAATAGGAGTTGTGAGAGTGGTCACACTTGTCTTGTTCCTGATCTTAGAGGAAAAGCTTTCAAACATTACCATTGAGTATGATGTTAGCTGTAGACTTAATTCTATATGGCCTTTATTATGTTGAGATACATTCCTTCTATGCCTTGTTTGTTAAGAGTCTAAATTGATGTTGAATTTTGTCAAGTGCTTTTCCTGTTTCTATTGAGATGATCATATGATTCTTTTCTTTCGCTTGATTAATGTGCTACATCACGGTGATTGGTTTGCATCTGTTCACCCATCCTTGTATCCTAGGGATAAATCCCACTCGATCATGGTTGAATCATCTCATTCTTTTATTGTTGAGAATTTTTTCATTCATATTCACCAGGAATGTTAGTCTGTAGTTTTCATTTCTGGCAGTATCCTTTTCTGGTTTTCGTGTTAGGATAAAGCCAGCCTTATAAAATGAGTTTGGGAGT
The DNA here is from genome assembly GCF_014898055.3 of Talpa occidentalis. NCBI lineage: Eukaryota > Metazoa > Chordata > Mammalia > Eulipotyphla > Talpidae > Talpa > Talpa occidentalis. The sequence goes on along the minus strand of NW_023603184.1, from coordinate 38,109,048 downwards.
GTTCCCTCTTCTTCATACTTTTGGGAAGCATTTGAGAAGGATTCGTATTAATTCAACTAAGTGTTTGGTAAAATTCACCAGTGAAGCCATCTGGTTCTGGACTTTACTTCATTGGGAGATTTTTTTATTATAGAGTCAATTTTCTTACTAGTAATTGGTCTATTCACATTTTTTATTTCCTCCTAATTTAGTTTTGGTGATTGTTTCAAAGAATTTTTATTTATTTATTTATTTAATTGAACTAACATTGCATTTTAACATTATGTAAGTTTTAGGTATGCATCATTAAGAATGTAAGAATTTTTCTATTTGTTTGTGTGTTGTCTAGGTTGTTGGTGTGTATTTGTTTGTAGTATCCTCTTATGATGCTTTGAGTTTCTGTGCTAACATTTGCAATGTCTCCTTTTTCATTTGTAATTTTGTCGATTTGGATCCTTTCTGGTTTCTCCTTGGCTAGTTTAGCTAAGGGCTTGTCAATTATGTTTACCTTTTAAAGAACCATCTCTTAATTTGGTTACTTTTGTCCATTTTCTGTTCTTGATTTTTGTTCTAATCTTATTTCCTTTCTTCACTAATTTCATTCTTGTCTTTATAGTTTGTTCTTCTTTTTCTAATTCCTTAAGATGTAGAGTTAGATTGTTTATTTTGGGATTTTCCTTTCTTCTTAATATAGGCATTTATTGTTATAAATTTCCCTCTTAGAAATGTTTTGCTCCACCCCTGCTTTATGTTGTGTTTCCATTTTTGTCTCAAGAAAGTTATTTTCCCATATTTTTAATTATGGTAAAATAAATATAAAATAAAATTTACCATTTTCACCATTTTAAGTGTGTTTTTTCAATAGTTAGTTACATTCATATTGATGTATAACCAGTCTCCAGAACTTTTCCATCTTGCAAAACTGAACATTAAACAATATTCCACCCTTGCCCTCGGACCCTAGCAGCCATCATTCTGCTTTCTGTTACTGTGATTTGGAACACTCTAGGAATCACATCTAAGTGGACTCATACAGTATTTGTCTTTTTGTTTGTTTGTTTCCCTTAACAGAATGTCCTTAAGGTTCAACCGTATCGTAACATGTGCCAGAATTTCCTTCCTTTTAGGGGCTGAATAATATTCCATGGTTTGCTGTCTCAGTGACTGACCACATTTTGTTCATTCATCTCAGTGGACATTTGGGTTCTTCTACCTTTGGGCCATTATGAATAATATTGGCAGATATCTCTTCAAGATCCTGCTTTCTTTTTGGGTATGTACCCAGAAATGGAATTGCTGGAATTAATGTTAATTTTATTTTAATTTTTGGAGAAGCCACCATATTGTTTTCCAGACCAGTTGTATCATTTTATATCTCCATCAACAGTGTACTAGAGTTCCAATTTCTCCATACCCTCACCAACACTTTTTTCTGTTTTTTTTTTTTTTCTTTCTCATAGTAGCCATCCTAATGGGTAGGAGATGGGATCTCATATTGGTTTTTATTTGTATTTCCCTGATGGTCAGTGATGGTGAGCATCTTTTCATGCGCTTGTTGGCTGTTTGTGTATCTTTTTTGGAGAAATGACTTCAAGTCCTTTGCCCATTTTAAAACCAGGTTGTTTGGTTTTTTCTGTTTGAGTTGTAGGAGTTCTTTTTATATTCTGAGTGGACATCAGGATATGATGTGTGACACCCTCCTCAGTGAGGGGGATAGTGATAATTTCACTTCATGTAACCATGTGACATCATGGACATTGTCAATGATTGTGGCTCAGTATGTGGGACATGCTTGTGTTCCTATGTGTCATCCTGGGGTGGTGAGTATGACAGAGAGGGAAGCTGTGTAGAATGAGAGGAGCACAGGTGTGCTGTGGGTGATGGGCATGTGTGTGTGTGTGTGTGTGTGTGTGTGTGTGTGAGATTCATATTGGCTCAACCCCTGTTTCAGTCTCATCAGAAGGATGGATATCATAGAGTAGATAGGGAGAAACACCCACTAGCACCAGAGATGTGTGGACACAGTATGAGCTAGATGAAGTCTAGGGAGGTGTTGGAGGCAGGAAAGGAGCATTTCTGTGGGGGGCGGTGGGTACCGGGGAAGAGCAAGGGTTATAGTGCCAGACAGCCCTGTCTAGGTGCTGACATTTAACAAGTCATTTTATCTCTTGAGCTTCAATTCCCTCAAATATAAAGTGAGCTTTGGGAGGGTTACATGAAACTTCCTGTGACATGAACGCAGTGCCTGGCACTTGACAAAGCCTCCGTGGTCTCTTGGGGATAGCCTTCCGCCTGTGCCCCTGCCCAGGCACCGAGTGGGAGCAAGAGTGGGTGTGCAGAGAGGGTGTACTGAGTGACTGATGTCATCTTCTCCTGTCTCCCTCTCTCCGCTGCTCAGCATTGTTGGTACCCACTCCCAACTTAATCCCACATCCTCCTCGCCCCTCCTCTTGCTGTCCTCACCCGCTGTCAGCCTCCATCCCAGATTCCTGCAGCCTCATTCAATTAGGCCGATGCAATTTGCTCAAGAGAAAAAACCCGTAATTTGGTTAATCACACCAGTAGGGGATCTGGCCTGGGTGGGGAGAGTGGAGATGGGTATGAGGCCCATACCAGCTGCTGATGGCACAGGTCTCCAAGTGGTGTTTTTTTTGGAATCTCTCCCCCTCCCCTCACCCCACATCATTGCCTTAGGCTTTATTCAGGAACCACCAGAATCCAAATCTTGGTCTAGGTCTAACTTAAGCTCCCCAGCTCCAACTCCAGAGGCTTTGTGATGGGAGCCTGAACTGACCAAGTCCACTTTTATCCTTGGGAGTGTCCCTGGCCCTCTGCACATAGCAATCTCCCTATCTGACAATGAGGGGTGGGCTGGAGTTGGGGTTTCTCTGAGCCTCTGTTTTCGGCATCCCGAGTCTTCTCAGTACCTCTCATGGCTACCACAGGGCCTTCACTTGGGCTTTGTGGAGGGAGACCTGGGAGGTGGGTCAAAGAGACAGAGCCCCTGGGGAAGCTGGGGATGTTTACCTTTGAGCCTCATCTGGAACTTGTGAGTCCAAGTTCCAGAATCTGAGACCCTCTAGTTTCTGGCTAGTGGAGGTGGGAGCAAGAAGATAGGAAGCTGCCATTTCTTGCTCACCTGCAGAACACTGGCTTTGACCTCATAGGTGTGCCTGGTACAGGGGTTCCAACATGGGTGGAGGCTACTGAGACCCAGCCCACCCTCCCCTGCATCAGCTCAGAAGGTTGGGAATCACCCCTTTCCAACTTGCACTGATATGGCCTGGCCTCCTTCCAGGAGCTAGCTCAGATGTAACTGGTGTGGCTCCAGTTCAGTCTTAGCAGCTCTGGGAGAAGACACCATTTTACTATTTCAAAATTTTTGTTCAAATATTATTGGTTCATCAATTGTTTACATAAATATATAATATTGGGGGTACAATTTCACACCTCCCTCTGTGCACTTGCCTCTCTCACCTTCCATCAAGCTCAGTGCAAGTACTTTGTCACCTTCCCTCCTGATCCTCTCCTCCCTGCCCCCATTCTCTCTGGTAATAAGTATATTTTTCAGCGTCTAAGAATTAGACCCTGACGTGTTTTGCCAGTTTGTTTTCTCTGGTTATTTATATCCACAAATAAGTGCAACCATCCAGTAACTGTCTTTCACTTTCTGACTTATTTCACTTAGTATAATCACCTCAAGATTCATCCTTTTTGTCTCAAAAGACATTATTCCATCTTTTTAAATAGCTGAATAGTTGTCTATTGAGTATCTCCTCCATGATTTCCTTGCCCAGTCATCAGTTGATAGGCATTTAGGTTTGTTCTAGGACTTGGCTGTTGTGAATGATGCTGTTGTGAACACAGGAGTGCATAAATCTTTTCATGTGAGTGTTTTCATATTCTTTGGGTAAATATCTAGCAGAAATATTGCTGGGTCATATGGGATTTCCATTTTTATTTTCTTGAAGAATCTCCGTAGAAGCTGCACGGGTATCTGGGGATTCCTTTCTCCACATCTTCACCAGCATTTGTTGTTTCCATTCTTTTTGACATCAGCCATTGTCATGGGGTGAGGTGGTAATTCATTGAGGTTTTGATTTGCATTTCCCTTATAACAAGTGACACTGAGTATCTTTTCATGTGCCAGGAGGCCACTTGAATGTCTTCTATGGAGAAGTGTCTATTTAGGCCTTTTGCCCATTTTTCAATTGGGTTTCTTTTCATTTTGTTGAGCCGTGTGAGTTCTTTGTATATTTTCAAAATTAACCCCCCGTTGGATGTGTGATATGCAAATATCTTCTGGGAGGAGGCACCATTTTATAGATGAGCAAACTGAGCCCAGGAAGGTTAAAAGCTTTTCCAGGGGCACACAGGTGATAGTGAGGTGTCAACCCAGGTCTGGCAGAGTTGATGGAGGAGGCGATGGGGGATGAGAATCACAACTTCCCCAGATACAGATGCCAAAACTCTCAGTCACACTCATTCACTTATTCGAAGACAAAAACAGCGTCAGGGGCGCTCACAGCCCCTCAGACAGGCAGCCACATGCTCACTGCACACGCCCAGGCTCATCCACACCAATGACCCAAGCCACACCCTGGATGACGCAGGTCACAGGGGTCGCCTGCTCATGCGGTGCTCCTGCAGGGAAGTGGAACAGGGTGCACAGGCACACTCCCTCGCACATTCTCCCACAGAATCCCAGCCCTACATGCTTTCACACAGACATTCCCCCCCTGACCCAAGGGACATATTCTGCTGTAGTCACACAGTGGTCCCTAGGGTCGTGCCTTACGGATGACTAATGGCAGGCCACAAGCATGTTCATGTCACTAGCAAGAGGGAGCGTCCTACAACGTGAGGGAGAAGGTCCACTTCAGTGAGAATATCCAGAAGTTTGCAGAAAACCCACTCAAAAGTGATTTTTATTTTCATTTCCAAGACAAAATTTAGATAGGGTCTTGGCAGGATGGGGGACGGTTGGCAGCAGCATCATCTTTTTAGGGTTCGGGGTCTAAAGAACCTGCCCAGGTTCTCAGGCAGAGCAATCTTATGTGATCTCCAGGGATCACTTGTTTACCCGGCCCCGGGCTGTGTGTCTATGTGGGGGTGTGTCTGTGTGTGGGGGTGTGTGCGTGGACACAAGCAGGCTGTGCGCTCAGTGGCTCCCTGATCCTTGGGATATGAGCAGGGAGAGTAGGAGAAGTTCCAGAGTCTCCGGATGTTTGTTTTCTGGCTTCCTGGGCCCTCCAAAGGCAAATAACATAGGAAGCCAACCTGCTTGCCCAGGCCGGGGGGTGGGTTGTGTGAGGATCCTGCCCTTGCTGGGGGCCTCAGTGACGGGAACCCCGCATAATGATGCGGCACCACGGAGGCCCATGGCCAGCCTCCTGTGGGCTCATGAGCCCATCATGTCCCCTCTTTGGGGCTCGGTTCCCTGATCTGAAAAGTAGAGGTGAGGCTGGATGCAAACTGAAAACAGGAATGTTCCAAGCCTGGGGTGCAGAAGAGAAAACCACACCTGGGGAGGGAAGATGAAACGGGTCAGTAGGGTCCAGAATTTAGGGGAAGGCACTGGCCCCAGAGCCCGCAGCGTCTCCCCACACTTCACCCCTTTCCTGGAGAAGGCAGCACATCCATGCCTACATCTTCTGGGAGCCCCTTGGCCCAGCCCTTGCTGATCTGCTGAGTGGAGCCAGTGGAGAACAGGACCAGGGCAGGAGAAGAGCACGGGGTGGGGACAGGGTGCTGGAGCAGGCCAGGAGGGAGGTCTGGAAGGACAGGAGGGAAGAAGAGAGGACCTTGGGGTACAGGAGATGGAATGGAGGAGCCAAGGCCCAGGAAGTGGGAGGGTTAATGTAAGGAGAGAGAATTGGGAAAAGGCTGGAGCCTGGAGCCTGGATCAAGGAGTTGGAGCAACAGCAGGGGCCATGGTGAGGTAAACCTGTGTTTTGTGCCAGGTTCTGTGCCAAGCACTTTATAGTTGCAAATGGGCTGGGAGCTCAGAGCCAATTTGGGGGCCCAAGGAGGCATGAGAGTCTTATGCGAGGGAGGGGGACAAGCCGACTCACATTTGAACAAAGCTCTGCAGGTAGAGGCTGGCAGCTCAGTGGTTCCCCTCTGGGGGCCATAATGGAGGGAGCCCAGAGGCAGGGGCATGCCTGACATGAACCCTGCCCGGAAGAGTCCTCACCCCAACTCCCAATACAGAATGGCTATTCTTAGGAACAATAAAAGTGTTCACACATTCCTGCAGGGGCAGGGAGAAGGAAGGGGGGCCAGGAGTCAGCTCAGCGGCGAAGGATGGACCCTGTTCCTCTCCCCAGCTCTGACTTTGTCTCCAGGGTCTTCCCCTCAGAGTCTGAGAGGCTCGATGACCCTGCCTGACCCTGCCTAACCCTGCCTCCCAGCCCCAGCCCCAGGATCCCCTCCTGGGGCTGGTCTGTCCTGGACTCAGTCATTGTCTCTTTCTCATACTCTTATCCCCTCCCCCCCGGGATTTGGGGAACAGCTGGGATGGGCCAGGCCCCGAAGATAGAGCCAAATACAGTCATGGGACCCAGCAGAGTGAGACTGTGGGAGAGACACATACCAGAGAAGACAGCGAGAGGCACAGAACCCGGGGAAGCTGTGAGATGAGACTGAGAGCTCAGGACAGGGTCCCAGGGAGGATCCTGGGGCAGTGGCTGCCCCTCCATGTCCTGCTCTGTTCCCACTGACTCCACCAAGCCCTTCCTCCACCTTGGCCCCCTCCCCAGCCTGGCCTGCCCCCCACCCCTCAGGCCCACATTAACCCTGTTCCAGGCCCTGTGATTTAGCATTTACCTCCCTCTCCAAGCGCTGTGTTTGGCACAGAGGGGAGAGGCAAGCAGTCCTATTTCTGGCCTCAATGAAGACACTCAGCCCGACATCACATCTTAGAGGGGCTCATCCCATCTCTGGCCAAGGCAAGGTCTTGGTAGGACCCCAAAGACAAGTGGTGCTGGGGTCAGGGGGAACCTAGTGTGTTCCAAAGGACTCTGGATTAGGGCATGGTCATCCTGACTCTAGAAGAGACCATGGCAAGTCCTTTCCTGTCTCCCTGGTCTCAGCCTACCTGCACCAAGTTGGGGTTCCATGATGCCTGAGACTGTAGAATTCTCAGGTCCTGTGGGAATTCTCAGGAAAATAAATGACCTACCCAGGAAGGCTGCCTGGAGGAGGTGACTGGATTCATGAAAGAGGATGATGGTGAGAGTGGGCCTTTCAGAGGAAGCCACTCCCTCCTGCATGCTGTCCCTGATGCACTGGGAGATAATCTTGAAGCAGGAAAGGCAGCCTAGCCTGCAGAGGTGTCATGGAAAGGTTGCTGGAAACTCTCAGCACAAGGCACCCTCATGCCTCATGCCCCTCTAAGATAGCCACTGTGCCAGACTTAGGACACTTGGAGAGATGTCAGGTGTCTTCCCTGCCTGGGAGTCTCCAGGTCATGGGGTCCACTCGTCTGCTTGGTGATGACATGTACCCCTCACAGCCCAACCCTGGAGGCCACATGATCATTTTCTAACTCAGCAGACATCTCCTGACACCTGTGATGGACTGGGTCACGCTGGTGACTTAGAGAGGAACAGGGCATAACCTCTGTCCTCTAAAATCTCCCAGTCCAATAGGGGAGCCGGGTGAGAAATAATTGCATCGTGTTACACATGCCAGGCCATGATGAGGGAGCACAGGGCTAAGAGCCCCTGATGGGAAGGTCAGATTTGCCCAAGAGAGGAAGGAACGACCAAATAAATATTCCTGGAAGGAGCCCCAGAGAAGGGAAGTCTATTATTCATTCATTTATTCAGTCAGTCAGTCAAGCATCCCGTTGTTCCCTTGGCCATCGTTTCTTGAGACAAACTCTTTTTTGACACTGGCCTAGTTGGTAACTCAGCTCCATTCTTCTCTCCTGCTTGGGCCCCTGTGCGTGCCTGGGAGGCTCTTGGGCTTGTTTTGTTGGCTCTCAGCCCATCATAAAGTCTGCGGGAGGAGGTGACTGAGGAGGATGAAAGAATCAAGGGTCATGGATCCCAGAGCGGGAGGCCAAGCTGGCCCAGCCCTTTCCCCAGGTCACAGACGCCCAGCAGGGCCCCAGTCCATGCTCATACACCCTTGGGGACAGCGCGCTCACTCCTCCCCTTGCCCAGCTTCTCTTGCGTGGCACGACCTGCTCCCAGCGTGCTCTCATCTGCCTCCCATGACCGCCCCCTGCGCTAGGAGTGGACGCGAGAGGCTCCAGGTGGCTAAGATGATGGAGGTGGTGATGATGAGGGGGCCGCTAGTGTTGAGCTTGGGAGGAGAGTGTGGCTGATGGGGATGGAGGTGACAATTGGCTCTGCCAGGTGGTGGAGGAAGCACCTCAAGGTGGGGAGGGGATGAGAGAGGCCTTGAGCCTGTCCGGCCCCCCTTGATCTTAGGCCTGCCACCTATATCCTCATCCCCATGCTCGGCTCTTGTGTCCTTCCTGGGCCTCCCCCAGCTGTTCCACATCCCCTCCTCTCCTGAGGGCAGACCCTATGCTAGGGACCGAGGGACCCCCGCAAGTCAGGCCCCCACAGAATTGATTTTTCACTCAGTGCCTGCCTTCCCTCTCCAGCTCTTCCATTCTCACCCTTCATCCACCCCCAAATCTGGGGAAGGGGTTCCCTATCTGGGATGATCAGGAGGGCATTCTAGAGGAGGCGGGAGCTGGAGTAGATGGTGAGACTGATTAGCAAGGGTGAGGGCCCAGGAGGAGCTGGTTGTGAATATTGAGGGGAAGAGCCAGCTCTGTGGGGGCCAAGCTTGCTGGGAGGTGGGAGGCACCCGTGGGGGTGGGGGTGGGGGGCGCCAGGACTGGGCTCAGGTGTATTCTACAGTGCACGTGTCTCCAGTGTGGCTCAGAGGCTGGAGACGCGGCCCTGTTGGAGTAACAACTGAAGCCGGAGTCTGCAGAGGGCCAGGAGGGAGAGGGGGGAGGGCACTGAGGAGGGGGAGAGGGAGCGAAAGGCAAGAAGGAAGGGGAAAGGGAGGCCTTCCTTTAGGCTGGACTTCTGAGTTCCTAGGGGCCCCTCTCATAGGCCCTGGTCCCCAGTCACCTGCTGTACCACCTCACTCTCCTCCCCAAGCCGCACCTCTCCCCTCTTGGGGACCTCCCTGAGGAGTCTCCCTCATGTGGTAGAAGGGCCAGGCCTTTCTGTCAGAGGATGGGCCCTTCACACCTTAGCAATACCCCTCTGATCCTTACTCTCCTCACCCCTAAAACGGGGGATCAAGTCAGGGCCCTCCAGGCCTGGAGGAGGATTGGCAACAGCGTTTGTCCCTGTGTCTCCTGCGTGTAGCTCCTGGGCCAGCAGAACCAGCAGCATCTAGGAATGTGTTGGAAATGCAAATTCTTGGGCCTTCTCCCAGACCCACTGTATCAGGAACTGCAGGGGGCAGCCTGGCAATCTGTATGTTAACAAGCCCCCCAGGAGATTCAGGGGCACTCTTGAGACTGAGAACCACCAGCGGACACTTCCAGCACACAGTAGGTATGTGAGAAAGGTGTCTTCCCTTCCCCAAAGCCCGATGCCCTCCCCGCTCAGGCAGGGCATGGACCCAATGAGACTGGGGTCTCTCTCCCCAGGTTCCTTCATACCAGGTCTCCCAAGGGTCATTAAGCCTCTTTCCTTTCCTGACTCTGATCCAGCTCAATCTTGTTGGGGGGAGGCCTGGGGGTACAGATCTTAGCACTCAGGGCAGCTCTGCTCTGAATATTTCAGGCAGAGTCTGTGAGAGGCGGCTCCTTGGCAGGTGGCAGGCGCGGGCGGGAGGCAGGAGGGGCCGCCTCCTCCTGCTTCCTTCCTTGTTGTCTCCTAACTGCAGGGCTGGGCATGCTGTGAGGGCTGTGAGGAGTCACAGAGTAAGCTTGGGGTGCTTGGGCTTAGGCTGGGATCCATGCTCTGCCAGAGCGGGCTTCTTTGGTCTGAGTCCCTGGGAAAGCTCCTTTTGGGGGAGTTCTGCCAATCACTGCCACAGAGCAGCTGGGCTTGCTAGTGCCAGGAGCGTGCTGGGCCCAGAGACAGATAAGTTTTCCCTTGTCCTTGAAGGGCCTGTTCTCTGGGAAGATAAAATCATGTATATTGCCCACCAGAACAGGAGGCGGGAAACAAAGGGGTGTAGATGGCATCTGCCCTGACACCCCCAATTTCTCCATCATGGGTAACTTCCTGGGTTCCCCCATTTTGTGGGTTCCCATCTTGGGTTTCTGCAAGTTGTCAATGTGACTGCTTGGGGGTTTGGGGGAGGAGTGGGCAGGAGAGACAGGAGTGTGTGGGAACAGGACTGTGCAAGAGAGATGACGGGGAAGCCGCGTGAGAAGAGAGAGGACTGGACGTGGGAGAGACTCCCGGAGATGGGCGAGCAGCCGGAGACAGAGGTGGACACGGAGGGAGCTTGGGGACAGGGAGAGGGCCTCTCTGGAGATCAGGAGAGAGAGTGCCTGAGAGAGAGACAGAGCCCCAGAGGAAGGAGCGAGGGATGGAGAGGCACCAGGGCTCCAGGGTCCTGGAGGATCTTGAATCTCCCCCTTTAGGAGAAGGGGACACCAAAGCCCCAAGAGAGAGTGCCTCACCCCCAGGCCACACAGGAGATCTAGCACAAGCAGAGTTGGATGAATCAGTATGCATGACCAGGCCCAGGGACACGGCTGGAGTCTTGGAGGTACTGGGCTCTTAGGTTTGATCTCTCCTTCTTCTAAGCCATGATGAGGGGCACCATGAGAGGGAGGGGTGTGGTCTAAATTCTGGGCATCAGGAGAGCAATAGGAGGGTTTATGGATATGGGAAAAGACAGTGACTTGTGGAAACATGACAGGACAACAGCGCGTGGCAGTGACCCTGACCCTCAAGAAGGACGTCAGTGCCTGCACAGGTGCCACCAGAAAAAAGAAGGCCAAGGTCTCTGGCTTCCTATACTCCTAAGCATTAAGGAGTCAGGAGTAACTTAGTCCACACCCTCTCCCTTACCCAAATGAGTGCCAGCCCCAATTCTGGCTCCCGAGGAGCCCTGACTCAGAATAGGACCCTCTTTCTTGATGCCAGGGTGAGAGGCCAGTGCCTGGGGACCATGCTGGTGCCCTGTCTCCAGCCCCAGAGCTGCAGGTGAGAGCTGAAAAAAGCAGAAAAAGCAAAAAGGCTCCACCCACTTGCCCAACCATCCATCCATCCATCCATTCATTTCCCCCACAGGCCCCCCACCCCATCCAGCCACCCATCTGTCTATTCTTTCATCCTCTCACGTATCCATCCAACCACAGTTGTTGAATTAGACCAGAAATCATATGCTGCAGAGACAGGGGAAGTCATTTTTACTAGTGAGTACACTGAGGCCCAGAAGAGGAAAGTGAGCCTGATGAAGACCACCCAGAGGCTCTGTGGTCAGCCGGGGACAAGACTGGGGCTCCTTGATCTGGTGGTCTATAGACAACAAATTTTCTCCTGGGTCTGGGACATTGCCTGTTGTATAATATGCCAGATTATATGGATGTTTGTTTAAAAAGCTGCAAGGGCAAGAAACCTGACTTTACCTCACTCTGAGCCTGGGCTGTGTGCACGTGTGTCCATGTGTGCACACATGTCTAAGTGCATATTTGTGTGTACATTGTATATATGGTTGTATTTTTTATCTGTGTGTGTGCATGTGTGAGGGTGTGTGCATATATGTTGGGCAGAGGGGTGCACCTGGCCATATGCATAAGTGTGATGTGTACAGAGGTGCTTTCGAGCAGGCATGGCCATTCTTTCCCTCTTTTGAAGATTGCTCGGGCCCTAGCCCACGACTTGAGCTCCCCTTCGGTGCCTGTAATTCAGGAATTTTCTCACTGCCCATTCTCAGCTGCTTCCCAATGACTCTCTCCTCCCTTCACCCTCTGCCCTCTGAGCCCTCATATCTTGGGCTTTGGAATGGGAGCTGTTTCCTTCCCAAAGTTGAGGTGAGGATGCGCTGAGATCTGGGAAAGATTCAGGGAGGAGGTGGTATTTGAGCAAACCTTGGAGGCCCCTTTGAGAGCCATGAATGAGGTGACCCTTCCCAGCCACAGTTCCTGCACTCAACACCCCCATTCCTGGGGTGGGCAGGGCAGGACCAGGGGGTATTTGGACAGAAGAATGCCAGACAGAGAGCCACAAACTTCATTGGCAATATCTGCATCCAGCTCACTCTGGTCAAGAATGTGAAATGCCCTCCCTGTTGCTCTCCCAACTCTCCCCAAGTTTCCCTTTCCCATCTCCTTCACCTCCATCATCCTGCCCGTAGCCTGAAGAGTCACAGAAAACACACCAATCAGAACAAAGGCCAGACAGGCACCCACCAATTCTGGTAAAGGACAGTTCAGAGCATCCCCCAATCCAAGTAAAGGGCATGTCAGAGAGCCCACCATTCAGAACAAAGGACAGACTATTCTCTCTGAGCCCCCTGGGGAGGGAGCTGGGGGTCTGGTGCTGAGCAGGAGCCAGACAGGAACTGGAGATCTAGAGACTCGGGTTCTGTACCTGTTCTCTGCTGACTGACTGGCCGACCCCAGATAGGACATTGAGCCTCAGTTTCCTCATCTGTCAAATGGGGAGACTTAGCCTCCCAAGCCTGTGACTTTGAAAAATTTCTTCCCCCACATTAGAGCTCAATCCATCTCCTCTCCCCTCCACAGTACACATACATCAAACTCCACTGGGGTGCAGGACCTCTCAGGGGTCAGCTTGTCCAACCCCGGCCTCCAGGTAGGAATGTACTGTGAAGCCAGTAACACTTCCTGGGAGCCTGCCCTGGGAGCCCCAGTCTAAGGAACTTGGATTGGCAGATTCTATCTTGGGATTATCGGGAGCACTAGCTTATCCTCTCCTCTTTAGTCTTCATGTTTGACCTTGAAAGGACGCAGTAACCTTGGTGTATACTCTGTGTGCAGGCTGTAACCGTGTGAACCCATGTGTGTCCCTGGAGGGTGTCTGAAGGCGTGCTGGGGTGCTTCTGGGAGGATGTGAGGGTCCATGGCTGTGTGGCCAGGTTGGTGTGGTTGAGGATGTGTGAGCTCTGATGAGGAGCCCCTAAGAGTTAAAGGGCAATCCATCCAGTCGGAGGATTTTAGCGTTTAGAATAAATGGCTTCTGGTGTCCGGGAGCAGAGACATGTCTGTATGACCAAAATGTGTCCTCATCCTTGAGCAGTGGGAGGGATCAAAGGGAGCCTGGGGGTTGGGGAAAGCAGAGCCAAGTGAGCCTTAGGAGACACAGCCCACTGCTGGGAACACAGGACTTCGTGGGAGTGGGGGCAGAGGAAGAGACTGAAACCAAGGAGATGCACAGGTGAAATCTGGAGCCAAACCTGGAGTCCAGTTTTTATCTGGACCGTGACGCAGGGCTCCCCTAGGCAGCGTCTCTGAAAAAATGGGCATTTATCCCTTTCTGGCACAGAGGGGTAGGGAACACACTTCCTCCTGAGTTCCTAGTGGCCTCTGCCTTTGCAGCATCGTTCTGCCTAGAAGGTCCTTCACCCCACTGGGCCAAAGCTGGTCTCTTGTGAAATCCTCTGGGTCCCCAGGCTATCCCTGGGGCCACAGAGTCCAGTGCCTCTGCCTAGGAGAGTCTCAGCAAGTGGAGTTGGGTCTGCCTTGCTTTAGGTTAAGCACCCTCAGAGTCTTCAGTCTTAGTCACATGGGTCACGTGGTTGCTTCTTCTGGATGGCTCATCTTGTCCTCACCCAGGACACAGTGCACTGAGGTTGGTCTAATCAGTCTATCGAGCAGGGAACTGTCATTGATCCTATTTGAATCAACAGCTCTTTATTAACAAGGCCTGCGTTTTCAGCATTTTAATTTTTGACTAGCCACACTTATACTCTGGGTTCATGCTGAGTTTGCCGTCAGGAAACACGCTCAACCTCATGTCATTTTCACCTGATTGGGGGGCCAAGCCATGTCTCCTTCATGCTAGTGTTAATTGCTTTGCTTTTTGAGCAAAGACCGGGCTATCCGCAGGGAAGACATCAGAAAGGACTTACAAGGGCTAGCGGGGAGGGCATGGCTCAGCAGACACTATGAGTCACAGTCCTGCCTTGGCCTTGGATCCCCTGTTCCATTACCTTTCTCTTTGATCCCCGTGGTTCTGGCCAAGTTAATAAAGCGAGGAGCAGGGACCTTTGTTGTCTCTGTTCCGGTTCTCCAAGGACGAGGCCTATTCCCGGGACGGGAAGGCTGGGAGGCAGTCAAGGCTGCCTTCTTCCCCGCCTGTCTTGCCAGGGGCTGGTTCCCTTGTGTGTCTCCCACCTTGTGGGCTCATGTGCCCTTTGGACTCTTGCTGCTCCTGGGCTAAGTCTTCCCTAAGATGAAAAAAATGAGACGGGGTGAGACCACCTCCTTCAGGGAAAGCGAGTGAGGCCCAGCTTCAGCAGGTATTCTGCGCAACATCTTTTTGGTTCTGGGCACTCAGTGAGATGCATTTAGTGCTCAGTTTCATTTTATCTTCATATCCACCTGCAGGGGAGATGGCCACAGTGTCCTCAGTTTACAGAGAAACACGGGAGCATGGCAACTACACCAAGGCACACACTGCTAGGAAGGCCTGGAGCTAAGATCCAAATTCGGGGCTTTGTTTGACATGGAGGCTTGTGCTTTCCCTACTATGCCAGACTGGGGTCTAATCTAGATCTCTCGACTGACTATGAGTTTTTTGCTAAGTCCCTGGGCCTTCTTTGAGCCTCAGTCTCCTCAAGTGTCTGAGAGCCTAGGGCTCTGGTCTAAGTGGGGAGTGGGTGCTCACAGCACAGTAGACAGAAGGACGGCCCTGGCCTGCCCAGCAGAGGTTCTCATAGTCCTTTCCTGTCTTCCAGGATGCTCTGCTGAGCCTGGGCTCCGTCATCGACATCACTGGCCTGCAACAGGCTGTCAAGGAGGCCCTTTCTGCTGTGCTCCCCAAAGTGGTAAGTACCATACCCTCTACCCCCCAAACCTTGATCTGGCTCTGTTTTGAGGAGGAAGGAATAGGTAGGGTTTCTTCCCAGAGGACTCTCATGGAGAAGAGAAGGATTTGGAGAGTATTCTGAGAAGGGCTTCTTGGAAGAGGAGGGCTGAAGCTAAATCCCGGAGAATGAATTTACATAGGATCCTGGAATATCTGATCAGAAGGAGACTTAGAACTTAACTGGAAAGATCATGTATCATAGTAGAGACATAGTAGGGGTTCATCTAGGATAACAGGAGATTGTGGAGTCAGGTGTACAGCAGTGGGGGTTGAGGGTAGCTACGCTTAACTTTTTTAACAATATATTTATTTTTATTTATTTATACATACAAGAACTGGGGTTTAGGCCAGAGGTGCGGGTGGGAAGATTCACCAGAGACAGAGTGGGGGCAGAACAGGCAGATCTACTGAAATACACTGCTGAGGGGAGCAGTGGGTTCGACAGAAGAGGTCTGCTGTGCTATGTGGGTTAGCTCCCTGGCTGGGGATCGAACTCATGCTGCAGTAGCTGGTGATAGCTTGATAGCACTGAGACTCAAATCCCTGTGCCGCCAGGGAGACCCCAGA
This sequence comes from Talpa occidentalis, assembly GCF_014898055.3. Taxonomy (NCBI): domain Eukaryota; kingdom Metazoa; phylum Chordata; class Mammalia; order Eulipotyphla; family Talpidae; genus Talpa; species Talpa occidentalis. The sequence goes on along the minus strand of NW_023603184.1, from coordinate 38,093,506 downwards.
ACTTTCTTGATACCAGATTTGAGAGGTGTGGACATAGGATTCAGCCTTGATAAATGAAACATGCCAAGTTGAAGTGTCCCTCTGGAGACAGGAGGTTGGACAAGGTGACCTCTAGAAACTTTTAAGCTTCCTTCTGACCCTTCCCAATGCCATGTATGAGGTTGCAGATCGGGGACAGATGGAGGGTGGTTGCCTCAGCCCATAGTCACCTGGTCAGCATGGTTGCCTGGGCCCAGAGTACCTTTGTAGGGGAACTGTGCCCCAGGTACTCCCCAACCTAGTTCTGTTGGCTACTACCCATCCCTTACTCAGTAGGATGGATTTACTAGCCCTCAAGGCAGATAGTTGTGCCACATAGAGGGAAACAGGACTGTCAGAGTCTGGGGAGTGGACCTGGGCCAGGCTAAGGAGCACTGAAGATTTCCTGGAGAAGATGCCAAAAATGGAGTCCTAGAATGTCTTCTTTCCTACGCTAGACACCAACCCAGGGCAGTCTCTACTCCAGGAAATCTGGCTAATTCAGAATGTGACACTCCATCTACCAGAATCCTTTGTGTCTGAAGCTGCTTGATGGATGAGCTGCTGGAGGCCCAGAGAGGGAGGGTGCTCCCCCCAAGGTCATACAGTGTGACAGGGACAAATGGGGTTTGGCCTCTAAGCACCCCCATTCCTTTTCTTCAGTTCTGCCTTCTCAAAAACCTCCTAGAAGTTCAGAGCCCAGGAGGAGGGCTAATGAGTGAGCTTTATTGAGCATGAAATTGGTAGGAAGTGGGTGGTGTGTTGGTACCCAAAAATAAAACCTCCTGGAGAAGGATGGGACTGAGGCAACATCTGGCCTGGGTTAGAGGCACATCTGGAAAGGGGAGGTAAGGAAGTTGGCAGAACAGCATCTGCGAGGCTTCCCTGGGTCCTTTGTGGCCATTGAGGCTATCCGGGGAGAGGGGAGGGCAAGTCTTCGTGGGCAGGGTGCCCTGGTGGGTGTGCCAGCGTAGATGCCGTGCATTGGATGAATTATATCCCCAAAACTGGGGGCTCGGAAGACAGCTGTGGTCCAGGCAACTAGGTTCCTGAGAAAGTGGAAAATGTCTACCCGGGCCTACTGAGGAGAGACACCCTGACTCTGGGGAGCTCCTACTTGATTGTGCAGAGGAGCTCAACCCCCAAAGAGGGTTGGGGTAATGGGGGGAATCTTCTCTGTCCCCAGGGAGTTGGGGGAGATGGGAGGTCTTCTCTGCCCCTAAGAAGGGAGAGGAGATGGGGGAGGGGTCTCCCCCAACGCAGGGAGGAGAGCCACTGGCACCTGGCTCCCTCATCAGCACCCATTGTGGCAGGCAGCCCCGAATGCAGATGGTGCTGATGTGTCTGAAATGAGTCCCTCCTTCTCTTCAATAAACTCAGCTAATTTTAACCCAGAGGGCTGAGAGTGAGGGGGTGGGAGACAGACGGACATCCGGAAGTGAAGTGAGGCTCTGTCTTCCCTGCCTCCCCACCCCCAGATTAGCCTCCCCTCTCTCTGCCAAGGCAGGACTATCAGTGTGATCCTGGGTGCTGGTGGGTCTCTTAACCATTTTAGGCCAAACCCCTCAGGCCCCTTCTATGCTGCTGAAGGTGTCAGATGACAAGGAGACTGGATATAGACGAGGAGGGGAGTGGGTGCCCCTCTTTCCTCTGATTTCTTTACCCCGAGCCCACCACCTAGACTCTTACCCCAGAGGACAGTGTGGCTCCATTCCGAAATACAAATCTGCTGCCTTACCTGTGTCTGCCACTCCCTCCCCTCAGGCCCTGTGCCTTCAGGGAGCCTAGCTCAGCTCCGCAGGAAGTAGAGTTGGGGCATTCCCTGGGGGGAGGGAAGGGATGGGGCCTGGCTGGGGCAGCCAGGGCAAAAGGGTGGCTGGCAGGACTGTGGCTTGTCAGTCAGGAAAGGCAACTACTGCTAAGAAAGATTTCACACTTGCTGAGAAATACCCACTCTTACATCAATACCCACTTCAATACCCACTCTTATATCATCTCCTCCAGAAGCCCTCCCTGATACCCTCAGCAAAGAGAGGGTATCAGGGATGAGCCCTCCAAGCTCCCGCTGATACTTGGCTGGCCATGTGGGTGCCTCCTTGCTGGGGCCTGGACTCCTCTGGGCAGGACTGGCCTCTGCGTCTCCCTCATCACACACAGCGTGTGTCCTCTGTGGCCATTGAGACTATCCTGGGAGAGGGGAGGGCAAGTCTTCATGGGCAAGGTGCCCTGGTGGGTGTGCCAGCCTAGATGCCCTGGGGATGAGCCTTGAGGCTGGACCGACCAGCTGTGCATTCCTAAGGGTAGCAAGCCCAGTTTGGATAAAATGTGGTTTCCCTGTGGGTCACTGAGGGCAAGTACTTCTGCCAAGATATGGCCTGGAATTGAGGCAGAGACTGCTCTGGGCCCTTGGGGCAGGCCAATGGATGGAGGAAAAAACTGGAAAAGCTTTGAGAGGGAATTTGATCTCATTCTCTGGAGGGATCATTCCAAAATACAAATCTGCTCCTGTCTCTCAGGGTACCCTGCTCTCCTACTGTCCAGCAGAGTCCCCATCATCCTCTCCAGCTCCAGCTCTGCCCCTGCTAACCCCAAGCCCACCTCCTGTACCCCTGACTCCACAGTCAGTTCCATAAATGTTCCATGTACTTTACACTTACATACCTGCTACTCACAAGACATTCTTCTATGCACTGCCTGCTCCCTGAATGCATCTAAATGCCATTATAGTTACAAGCTTTAAGAGCACTTCCTCCAGGAAGACCTCCTGGCTTGGATCTCAGTGTGTGATTTCTTATTGAACTGTCTATGTTGCTGAGGTGGGAGGGAAACTTCTCAGGCATTCTGAGCCCCTTCTAGATATGGTCCTGAGTGAACACTTCATTGTTGGCTGAGGCTGGAGTCATGGTGGAGAGTATCCTGAGGTGGGGGGTGGTCTGATTTGTCTGCACCTTCCAACTCTCTCCCTTGCCCCTTGAATTTGGGATGATAGGTAAGGAAATCTGGCAGGCTCATGGATCACTGCCCAGAACCCCTTCTAAGAGGAGAAGTGAGGTGCTAAGTTCACAAGGGAGTTTTTCCAGCCTGGCTGCGTGTCTGAATCACCTGGGGAATATGAATAGATGCCTGAGCCCACCACCCCCAGAGGATCTATTGACCTTGCCGTCCTGACCTGTGCACAGGCCAGAAGCAGGCAACTGGAGGGCCTCTCCGCAGGGTCTCATGAGTATCTTCTCTCCTAGGAGACTGTCTACACCTACCTGCTGGACAGGGAGTCCCGACTGGTCTGTGAGGACCCCCCGCACGAGCTGCCCCAGGAAGGGAAAGTCCGGTGAGCCATTCTCCACACCCTTGCTCTCTCACACCCTCAAGGATCTCAGGGCTGGGCATCTTCCAAAGTCATCTGGTCTGACCCGCCCTGTCCAGCCTTGACCTCCCTGCCAGGTGGGGTTCCTGGCCAGGCACAGCAGAGAGATGGCGTGTTCTCTTGTTTTGGAGAAGCTGACGGTGCTGGGAAAGTGCCAGTGGGTATATTTTCTCCTGATGGCTCCTCTAAATTGCTGCGGCCTTCTCACAGCACTCTCAGATCTAGGCTACAGTTTATCAGTTACAGTTAGAACCCCAGCAGGTGTGAGAACTGCCGGGGGTTCTTACAGAGCCATGAAATCACAGACTTCCCATCACAGAGTGCTGACCTGTGGAATGCTGGAGTCACCCCCATGGCTCAGAGCAATGAGATCAGAGGCTGCGGCCTGCTGTGGTTCTGGTCTCACTGCTGGCCTCAGATATTAGATCCTGGCTTAGCCATATAACCTTGGGCCATGCACTGGCCCTTTCTGGGCCTCAGTTTTCTTGTTTGTAAAATGGAAGTAATAATAGTACTTATAGGGTCCTTGGGAGGATTATATGAGTAAATGTAAAGCTCTTGAAACTATATCCATACGTAGTGTTAAGTGTCCGGTTTTCTGTTCATGTGACAGGATGTTGGAATCACTGGCTTTAGGCGCAGGGGCGCAGTACACTATGGTCACAGCCTGTCATGAGGCAGAAGCTGGCCTCAGGTGTCCTTGTTCTGGATCATTCAGGGGACAGTGACGGGAGAGGGATTTGTCAGAAGGGAAACTGTTGAAGGGCAGGAGTGCTGGCCCAGGGGAGGGCAGGTTATACCTTCTAAGAATCCCAGGGCCATCCTGGGACCAGGGCAGTGTGGTCAGAAGCCAAGAGTGGGTGGGCAGCCATAATGGGGATGTTAGCAGAGGCAGTGCCCCCTGCCTGGTCCTGAAATCCATTGTCCCCCTCCTGGCACTGGGAACGCTGACTTCCCGGCTACTAGTATTCTGCTGGCCCTGCCACCATGGCCTAGGCTGGTGCCTCTGCAGTAGCCCAGAGCCTTCCCCCCTCCCATTCTCCCATTCTGTTCCCCATGGGGTGGGTGCTGAGTGACACTCTCCGCTTCAGCATCTCCTGACCACTTCTCCCTTCAAGGACAGTGTGAAACAAGAAGTCCCCACTCTGCTTCTCCTCCTGTTTGTAAGATGGCAGGAGAAGGCTGAAGGTCTTTGGAATCTTAAGGGGAAAAATCCTATAATGGCCCCTTTCTCCTCTGAGCCAGTGTCCCCACCCCTGCTTTTGAAACTTTGCTTAATATGAGCTCACCTCATGCAGTAGTTTCCCCCAAGTGGCGTAGAAAGGCCTTCCTGCACCTCTGAGCTCACAAATATTCCTGTGGGGCTTTCCTGCCCCTGCAGGAAGTCCTGGATGCTGGCAGGGCTGGCAAACAGCAGCAGGTGTGAAGTGGAGTCAGACCATAAAGGCAGATAAAAGCCAAAAGGAAGGGGCTGGGAGTGGGTAAGGAGGGTGTGGGGAGCTAGGGTGAAGAAGGCCCAAGGGAGGAGTGAGGAGGCCCTTCTTGCCACTGTCCCCCACCCCTCAATGGGCTCACAGATACCCAGTTTTATCCCCCAAATGTGTTTTGGCTTTCCTGTCTTCTTGTGCTTGCTCCTGCGCTGCAAATTCCTTCCTCTGCCATAGCCATCTTGACCAACCCATACTTCACTTACCTCCCATGGATGGCAGAGGCCTTCTAGGAGGCCTGCGCCGTAGCTCCTCGGCACTGAGGAGGACCCAGATTTCAGAAAAGGTGCTGGGCTCTTGTGACCACCCCTAGTGACATGTCTGTCCACAAAAGGACCCAGGGCTGGAGACCTGGGATCCAGGAGCACACGGCTGCGGTTGTGATCTCTCTGGGCCTCTGTGTATTTCTGTGAGATGACTGGATGGGCACTGGTGTCTGAGTTCTGGTCCAACTCTGCATCCTGGAGGCAGTGAAGGGGCCTCAGGACAGAAGAGAATCCTGGAAGACTGCCTGGGCGAGGGGCTTCCTGGAAGGCTTTGCCTCCTTCCTGTGGGTGCTGCATGGCCCCCCTCCACTTGATCTCCCAGCCTATTTGTGTCCCAGTCCTGACGCCTTCCTCTTGCTGTGTCTCCTGCCATCGTAAAGCCTCTGATTACCCACTGCTGAGTGCAGCGAAATCGGGCCTTTCAGCTGCACAGAGGCACCACCCACATCAGCCTGAGCTGGCTGTCTCCCTCTGTTACCATTTGGGGGGCTGGGCCCCAACCTAGAGCAATTTTTTTCCTTAGAGCTGACCTAGTCCCCATTCACTGCAGAATCTATCTATCTCTCTTATTTGTCCGGGGTGGGAGGGCCCAGAAGAGTCTGTTCCCATCTCCAGAGTCTCCCCGGAGGGAGAGGGAGGGCCCAGGACCTGGCCTGAATCACAATTTTTCTCCAGAGAGATGAAAGGGTCACAGCACAGTTGCAGTTCTGGGGAGGAAGGATCAGCAATGGGGGACTCCTCAAAGAGGGGGCTTAGAAAAGTGGAAGGGGGCCTGGATACTCAGTTCTTTCCAGGTCATTGAATCCACTGACAGAGAGCCTTTCCCCCTACAATTTCTACTAAACAAATAGTTGTTAAAGGGACGGGACCGTCATAAAGCCCACACCCGTTCCTCTCCCCAGACTGTGCCCATCTGTCTTTATCTCCCCTGGGCAGACCATGACCACCCAGGCACCCGGCTGAGTCACGAGCCTTCCCCCGGACACGTGGCCCAGGGTGTGGAGTCTCTTCACCCACCAACATCAGCCTGGCAGGTGGTGCAGGGATGCAAGGGGCCCAGGAGAGTAGAGGAGGCAGGGTGGGGCCTGAGTTGTGGGAGAGCCACCAGGGGTATGCACAGTAGACAAAGCAGACCCCGATCTGGGTGGGGGACACTCACCAGTGGTGTCTCCCCTCCAGTCTGCGGGTGTCTTTGGAACTTCCAGGGGGCCTGAATTCTGGGAAGGGCTACTCCCAAGGGGTGGGTGGAGGTGAGCCTGGCCTGACATGCCCCTGCCTGGGCCAGGGAGACCAGGGTGCAGATCAAGGAGTTCAGGTACTAGGACTCCTGAAGATTGAGGCTTCCCACCCCCACCCCAAGACACAGAGAGGCCCAGTCAAGGTTGACCTGCCTCAGCCTAGCTTCTTGTGCTGTCCAGGGACCACCGTGGCCCTCCCTGAGATGGAATTTCCCGCCTCAGATTCTCCCTCTCCAGTGAGAGTTTTACCAGATAGCCATCGGGTGTGATCAGCCTGAAATCAAATCTGACTTTACCTTCCCCTGCTCAGAGCCCCCCCAGGGCTCCACTGCTCTAGACCAAGCCCTGTCCTCAGGACGCTGGCACCACCTCAGCCTTGCTCTCTGCATCCAGCCTCCTCGTTGGACCTTCCAGCAGACACGTTCTTTCTGTTATCTGAGTCTTTGTACATGGAGTTCCCTCTGCCTGCACATCCTTCTGATAACCTCTGCATGTTCTTCAGGACTCGCCACAGTCATCTCCGTCTCCAGGAAGCCTTCTCTGACCCCATTTTATCCTGCTCCTGGACAGGCGGAGCCTGCTCTTGCTCCCTTTTCCAGAACCCTCACCCCACACTCAGGCTCAGGACTCCACACCACCATTCCTGTCTCCTTGGCCTGGCATGTGTCACTCCCAGTCTCGTCTCAGTCTGACTGAAAAGACCCCGGATAAATATTCGAGGAGTGACAGCCTTTTGGTAGAATGTTCCCATAAATATTTCAGTTGAGAAAACCTGTGACTCTGGTACAGAGCATAAGTTTAAGGGACGAGACAGCAGCCTGGGGAAGAGGCTGTTGCAGGCCCGGGGGAGGGTGTCACACTGGAGTTGGGCAGTGGTTTAGGAGTGGAGAGGACAGTTGTGAGATTCATGGGGTGACTCACCAACTGGATGGGGAGATAAGGAAGAGGGAGGAGCTAGAGTTGTTTGTGGACCAGTTGCAAGGGACCTGCTGGCTGCTTGTGCCACTCTGGGGGAAATGAGGGAGGGGATAATGTAGATTGGGGTGGGCACCCTTCAGCGACATCCAGGGAAGGCCTCCAGGCAGCCTTTGGGGACCTGGGGTCTGGGACTCTTGGGAGGGAAGGGGTGAGGCCTTGGAGAGTCATGAGGCCTTGAGCACAGGGGAGGGATATATCAAGGTGGGGTGAGGCCAAGCTCCTTCTGGGGCCCCTCAGGGGGCAGTAGGATGAAACCTGAGTTCTCTGACCAGCAACCCAGGAACCAGTGCCACCTTGTGGCTACCCATTCACCAGATTGTCTGAAGCCAAGTGGCTAGGTGGGATTCACATGAAGGCATTTTGGCTAAAGATCACCTGGGTCAGCCCCGGCCGTCATCAGTTTAGTCTTCAGGAAATGTGGTAGCTGTGGCCCTCCTAACCACCCCAGATCACTATTCCATTCTGGGATGACTAGCACCATTGGACAGCTCAAAACTGGAGGCCAGCCCTCCAGGAATCTAAAGGCCCAGGGTATGAGGACAAGAAGGTAGAAGACACCACAGTTTCTTGTAGATTCTGAAGTTGTCAAAGGGGCCAGGAGTGAACTGGTCAGGTTTGGAATACCAAGTGACCTTGACAGGCCTCTTTGGTCCTCAAATTCCCTTGCCACTGTGACCTCCTGATCTGGAGACTTGCCAGCCACCACCTCTCTTTTCTTCATTTGACCTTTGCTGGGGTTCCCTTGGAGACCCTGCAGGCACACATAGGAGTCCCAGCCCCCCAAGCTTCTCTTCTATGCAGGCCAGACAGTTCTTATGAACACAATTAAGTGGAGGCAGGATGAGAGATGAGGAACCCAGGACAATTAATCATCAGGGAGTGACATTTGGTGAAAAATCAGGCGCTTAATTAAGCAGGAAGAGAGAGAGATGGGGAGGGGTGGTGCGTGTGGTGAGGGCAGAGAGAAACTCAGCCTTCCTGCACCATCCTCCCTCGGCTCACGCCTCTCCTTCCCTCCATCACATCTCAGCCCTCTTCTTCCTCTACTTCATGCCAACACCTTGTTCAAGATTCGCACCCCCTCAGGTCTTCAGGAAAGTTCCGGTATTGTGGTTAAGCTGCTCTGGTGCCTACTGCTTAGTTCAAGTCCTGCTTCACTGTTTGTTAATTGAGGTACCTTGGAGAAGTTACATAACCTCTTGATGCTTTTAAAATACCTCTTTGTGTTTAACAGAAGCTGCACTGTCCCTTCCTGCCCCTCTATATGGGGGTGGGGTCGGGGATGGGGGGCGTGGAGGGTATCAGAGTCCCCAACTTTTTCATTTTTGCCCTCCTTGTGTCCACTTTATAGCAGTTCGGCTTATCCCGCGCTTGCAGATGCACCGTCTGATGTGTGTCCCCAGGTCAGGGTCTGACCCGTTTTGATTTAGGGGCTGAAAGGTGGGTCATGTCCTCTTTTCAGAGACGCTGTGACCTCCCAGAAGCGGTTGGGCTGCAATGGATTGGGCCCCTCAGACCTGCCGGGGAAACCCTTGGCCAAGTTGGTGGCCCCGCTGGCTCCTGACACCCAAGGTAAGGGCTGGGGACTGGCCGGGGCGGGGAGGGACCATGCCCCGGCTCCCCCGAGCACGTGTCCTCCGCCCTGTCTTGATCTCTCTGTCTTTTTCTTTCTCTTGCTCTGTGTCTCCAGCAATCCCTCCATCTAATTCTCTCTCTTTTGTGCCACTAATCTCTCCGAGCCTTGATTTCCTATCTGTAAAATGGGGGTAACAGAAGCTACCATGAAGGGGTGTTTTGAGGAAGCGCAAATGAGATAAGAGGTTAAGGGCCTGGCTCATTCCAGGGCTCAGGGGCCAGTGGCCGTAGTGAGATGTGCTGGGCTCTGGTGACTCGGGCTGTTGTCGTCATACTCTCTCTGTCATTCTCTGTTTTTCTTTCTCTTCCTCTCCGTGCCCCCTGTCCGCCATGTCTCTCTGCCTCGTCTCAGTCTCTCTAGGTCTCTGTCCTCTGTCTCGATGTGGAAAATGCACAAGACTGGGAGTCAGGAGACCTGACTTGCTGTGTGATCTTGGGCAAGTCACTTCCCCTTTCTGGACCTCAGTTCCCCAATCTGTAAAATAGGGGTGCTCAGCCTTCCCTGCCTCCCTCCCTCCCAGGGACCATGAGAAATCCTCCAGCGAGGGTCTCCATCTAAGCAGGGTCATCTATGTTGTGGTTTTTGTTGCTGCCTCAGGACCCTTCTCTTCCTCTCTGGGTCTCTGGGCCTCTTCGTGTCTCTGTCCTGGCCTCTCTGTGTCTGCGTCTTTGTCTCCCTCCGCGGGTCCCAGCTCAGTGTTTCTGAGCCTCACTGGCCCCGCAGGACCACCTCATTGCCCTCTCCCCCTCAGTGCTGGTCATACCGCTGGTGGACAAGGAGGCTGGTGCCGTGGCAGCTGTCATCTTGGTAAGAGCCTACCCAGGAGGTTGTGGTGGGATGTGGGGAGGGGAGCAGAGGAGAGTGGTGGGTAGAGTCTGATTGGGTGTGTGTGTGTGTGTGTGTGTGTGAGAGAGAGAGAGAGAGAGAGAGAGAGACTCAAACTGGGCTGGCATTGGGGGAAAATGGGGATCCTGGAGGAACCTGGACTTCTCCCATAACTCAACCCACCCCCCAACCTAATGAGCTGGATCAAGTCACTGGTGCCTGAGGGGTGTTCAAGCCCCATCTGCAGTCCCCACGGCATTCTTGGCGAGGGACCCTGAGTGTGAGTCCTCATTGGCTTCCTCCTGGGTGGGTGGGACAGTGTCCAGAGAGGACACGAAGGCACAGAGTATGGGAATGCCAGTCAGAATTGGGGTGACTGGAGCTAGGAGGCTTGAGGACAGGAGGTACACAGGAGGTGCTGCTTGGGAAGGCAGCCAGCCCAATGGCTGAGTCTGCAACAGGGCAGGCTTTCTGGTTGGGGGGCCCATGCTCAGTGGAGGGGTACCTCACCACCTGGAGGAGTCCAGCGGCAACCCAGGGTAGAGCTTCCCCCTTTACCCTCTTCTGCCCCAGGGTTTGACAGAGCCCCACCCGCCAAGCCGGCGTGTGCCCCTTCTCCATAAGGAGGTGGGCGTTCAAAATATTTGTCCTGTCCTAGGAACCGAGGGATTAGAGCCTGAAAATCACCTTTACTGGGGATCTGGGTCCACTGAGGCAGCCGCCACCTCAGTAAAAGGCCAACTAGGGGGAGGGTGCAGACAGATAAATGAGAGGGTCTGGGTGCGCCCCAGGACTCCTCCTGAGCTCATTAAAATGGAATTAAAGGTTCCTGAGGCGCCTGACCTTTCTGGAGTGCTGGCCAGGGAGTGTGGAGGGGGTGGGGGTGGCGGCCGGTCCATGGGGAAAGGAGAGGAAGGAAGGGGCACTTAGCTTGCTCTCCTCATCGTCCCATCTGCCAGACTGAGGGAGATGCACCCCTACTTGGTTTCTCCCACAAGCTGCTCCCCGCCCCCCAACTTCTGTTCCCGCAGGGAACGGATCTGCTGTTGGCACAGAGTTCTCAGCGCGCTCCCCCCTCCCTTGGCCCCAATCTGTGGCAGAGCCAGTTGCTTTGAAGAAGGCCAGGGCTAGGGCCCTGCACAGGGGTGAGCTGTGAGCTGTGTGGGGGTGATTGCTCGGTCCACCCACCTCTGTTGCGGGAAAAAGGCGTGTGTAGGAGGGGTGTGTGTGCCAGGTTCCCGAGAAGGACTTCCTTGTGTTGGGGCTGTGAGGGCTGGGGAGGGAAGCAGCTCGTACGGGGGAAGATGTTTGGACAGTTATTTATCTCGTGGGTAGGATGGTTGCCATGACCACTGTTCACCTGGACTCAGGTTGAGCCAGGAGTCCAGACTATTCTGGAAGAGGAAAGGCCTCTGTGACTGGGGGTGGGGGTGGGGGGAAGGGGCATGGGGTGAGGTCACTTACATTTAATTCACCCTAGCGAAACACTCTCATGGAACAGAGAGTGGTCGGACCCATTTATGCCTTCTGGAAGCTCAGTAGGGGGGAAGGCAGGGAGGTCCTTGGGGCATTACAGCTCAAATGAAATGATGTTGCCAGCAGGTGCTCTGGCATCAGAGGCTGGAGCTGTGAGGGGGAGGCTGGAGGGGGAGGCTGGAGTAGCCTCACTGTGGAGACACCATCTGAGTGGAACTGGGGGGTATGGCTAGGCGGTCCAGGGCAGAGAAGAAGGGAGAGGATATTTAGGCAGAGAAAACAACAAGAGCAAAGGTGAGGTGGGGGAGGAAGGTGGTGGGAGTCGGGGGAAGAGTGTGATGGTGCTGAGGTGAGGCCAGGGGGTACCTGTGGCTTTGGCAACCAAGAGAAGTTCCTGACAACCGTCCCCTCTCCTCCTAAAATACCCACACACTGAAGAGCTCTTGAAAGCTATTTGGGTTGTTCATGTCCAGCCTTTCTTCCAAGCCTGCGCCGTCCTCTCCGGGACACCCCTCTCCCCAGTGCAGGCTCATGTGACAGATCCCAGCCCACTGCTCCTCCCCGGGGCGCCCAGAGGCAGCACAGGCACCAGCACCTCCCAGCTGCTACCAGATCCTGAGGGCAGAGGGTGCAGAGGGTAAAGGTGTCACAGGGCAGATCTCTGGAGAGAACTGATGTAGCAGCTCCTTCCTCAACCTGCCCCATGCCCCTCTCTGAGTTTCAGCTCTTGGCATTCATCCTTCCTCCCTCCAAGCACCCCCCCCCCAACCAATTGAAGACATCTTTGTTGAACACTGCCGGGCTCTGTGTGCTGGGTGCTGGGAACACAGCAGCGACAGGGACAGACAAGAGAGGCCAGGCTTTCGCACTGTCCAGTCTGCAGGGGTGAGAGAGACAGACATTAAACAATTGAACAACACAATACAGAGCTGCAAATGATGGCAAGCACCAGCAAGGAAACCAGGACATTCTGCAAGGAACTGGGGTCTGGTGGAGACCTGGTCTGAGGAGGACTCTCTGAGGAATGTGCCTGCTGGAGCAGGGCTGCCTGGGTGAATTCTGGGCTTCTGTGGCTCAGAGCCTGTAGCACCTTGATTGCAGAATCTTTGTGTGAAAAGACTCTTTGGTGCCGTTCTTCAGTTCTGGGATAATAAGTCCCTTTGAGGAATGGGCGGCCCTTGGTCTCTGGCATTTGATGCGTGATTTGTGCCCACTCTTCCCCCCAGCTGTGCCAGCCACACCAGCTCCTTACATGGGGATGGAGTATTCGTGCAATTAGCCACGTTGAACTTGGTGAGAGTGAGGGGTGAAGGGCTTTGCTGGGCCTTCAACCCTGTCTAGAGCACCAGTGCCCACTACTGAATGCTGCCTCTGTGCCCGACACGCCCCCTGATTAGCCAGGGTTGGTGCAAGTGTGTGCTCCTGTTGTGAGCAGAAGTCGTGTGTGTGTGTGTGTGTGTGTGTGTGTGTTGTGCGTTTGCACACGGGAGAAGCCAGAGGTGTGTGCTTGGCTCCTGTGTACGTGAGCTCAAGTATCCTGCATATGGAAGTGCACGTGGATGGTGTAGACACTGTGTGTGTGTCTGTGTGTGCACATGTGTGTGCATGTGAATGCATGTGCATCTCCATGGGAGAGCAGCACATGTGGGAGCGCTGAGGGGCTTCCTGAGCATGTGTAGGTGTGTTTGTGCACATGCTGGTGGGGATGAGCTGAGGCAGTTCAGGAGTGCGTGGTAGGGTGCAGGCATCTAGTGGGTGGAGGAGGACTCCTTACTTTGCCCCAGTCTTTTGGGGCTCTCATGCAGTCCCCCAGCTTTGTGCTGTGACCAGGCTGTCCTGGCAGCCCAGGAACTTGTTACAGTCATAACCCTAAAGGAGTCTCTCTTTTTCTCTAAGAGAAGGGTCCAGGTGGAGAAACAAAAAGGATGTTCTTCCCATCTGCTAACTAACTGTAAAATATTTATGGAAAGCTCATGGGGATGGTTCATCTTTCAAATCCCTGCTCATCCAGAGCTGAACCTTCAGCACTCTCCTTGCTGGCCCAGGCTTCCAACGTGCTTCCTGCTCTCTCCAGTTCACCCTCCACCACATGGTCCACAGATGCTTAAGTCGGCCAGGTTACTGCCCCAGGTTGCTGTCAAGTGAAAGTCTAATTCCTTAGCCTTGTACACAAGGCCCTTGCCTCCTGATGCCCCACCCCTGCCTGGGCCCTCCTCACCCCATCCCACCAACCAGCCAGTCTGGCCAGGACAGTCACCTGCCTGCGGTGCCCCCTCTTCAGGAATTATTCATCCTTCTCGTGCAGTGCGTGGAAGCCTCCCTGAGGCCACCCACTCTGTCTTCCCATAGCCTTTAGGTCCCCACCCACCTGGCCTGCCTTCCCCTTCTTCCTCAGGTATGAAATTCTGCACCCCCTAATCCTGTTCCCCCACTCCATCCTCCAACAACCAGACTGTGAGCTTCCAGAGAGCCTGCTGGTCTCCCCCTCTCCATCTGCTCCTGGCAGGGGACTTAGAGTAGAGGCAGGCAGGGGCTGCTGAGTGGGAAGGGGAGATGAAGGAGGGACTCCAGCTCAGGCCCTGTGGGGAGCCCCACAGGTGGCAAATAGCTCTGAGTAGGCTCCGGAAACTGGTGGGGAGACTTGCTGGCAGGGCCTGCAGAAGGTCCCAGACTGCACCCTTTCCTCTCTCATTTTCCTCCCCAAGTACTCACATAGAGTGGGAGAGGGGACATCACAGGGTACGGAGGATGGGCTGAGGGGAATCCTGGTAACTGACACAGGGAACTTGGAGAGGGATAGGATGGTGGGGGTGGGAGGTGGTGAGAATGGATCTGGAGAGGGGAGGGAGTAGGCAGAGAAGGGGAGGGAGTGGTGGTGCATTACCAACTCTGCCACTCTCTGCTCTGTGACTTTGGACAAATCACTCAAACTTTCTGGGCTCTAGTTCATCTGCTTGGTAGAAGCTTGCCCTATATGGTGAAAAGAATCCCATGGAAGGGAAAGTACTTCATCACTCCATCCACCCATCCATCCTTCTAAGTTTTTTAAGCACAGCAGTTGCATCCTAAATGTCAGAACTTTTCCCTTACCCCAGACTTAGGGGCAATTCAAACCCCAACTCAGAAAAGATGAGCTAAAAGGTTGCGACAAATACCACTGATTCCATAATCAGGAAGGGTTCCATGGGCTGGGTGGTGAAGGGAGTCTGAGGGTACCCTGTTCTCCCACTACACACCAGCATTGTGCTGTTGAGGGACAATGACTGAAAAAGCAGAAATCAGAAAAGTTCCACTTCTTTGAATTAGCCCTAGAAGTCTTCCTGGAGGAGGGGATTTTCTTGGAGGCATCTGCTTGGTCAGAAAGATGGGCTTATCGTTGAGACCCACAGACTGGAGGATGTATGTGTTGTGGGGACAGTTGAGTGCTGGGTATGGGGAAGGCACTCTGGCAGGGACAAGAAGCTAGAAGGCACAGGTGGTTCTCCTCCCATGTTCCTCCAGGTACACTGTGGCCAGCTGAATGACAGTGAGGAGTGGAGCCTGCAAGCTGTGGAGAAGCATGTGAGTGGGGGTAGGGCTGGGGGGTGGAGAGGTGAGGCTACTGAAGACTGACAGGGGAACTGGGCACAACAGTCTACCACCTTTGGGCGAGTCATCTAACCTCTCTGAGCTTTGGTTTCACATCTGAAAATAAGGATAGTGGTAGGATCAGTGCAAACACCTGTCAGTAAGCAGGAAGTACTAGCTTCATAACCATCTAGAGGCTTTTTCCCTTCCCGAGATTTATGATTTTGTGCCTGTGGGTGTGGAAACAGAAGTTTGACCCAGTCCTGTCCTAGAAAAGTCTGGGGCCTAGAGGTGGAGACAAACTCTGCACTTGGGCTCATGGACCAAGGACACTCTAGGCCAGTGGGTCCTACAGGAGAGTGATTTGCTGAGTTTGGTACTGGACTGGGGCCGATGGGCACAGAATCAGAGGGGACAACTTGAGCAAAGGCGAGTAATTGTCGGGGTGTGAGCTTGGTAACTAGGTGGGCTCAGTGGCTCACCCACCTTTCGTCCTGCCCCAGACCCTGGTAGCCCTGCGGAGGGTGCAGGCCCTGCAGCAGCGCGGGCCCCCTGCGGCCCCAGAAGAGGCCCAGAATCCCCAGGAGGGAGCGCCTGGAGACCAGAAAGGCGGGGTTGCGTACACTGACCAGGACCGAAAGATCCTGCAACTGTGCGGTGAGGGTCTGGCCCCAGGGAGGGCAGAGGGCGGGGCAGGGTTGAACGGAGAGGGGCGGGGCCTCGAGTGGGCGGGGCCGACTGTTGAATGGGCGGGGCCCTAAAGCAGGTGGGCTGGGCTGGGCTGGCAGGTGGATCCCCACGCGCTGCAGGCTTAGGGGCTCTGGGTCGTCTCTGACCCGCGCCCCACCATTGTAGGGGAACTCTACGAACTGGATGCCTCGTCCCTGCAGTTCAAAATCCTCCAATACGTGAGTCCCTGTCCCCTTCCCACCCTACTCCCCAACCCATCTTCTTCCAGCACCCAGGTCCCGTGAGCCCTTTCTCATCGTTCAGATTTCGATGCCCCGGTCCCTCCAGTCTCCTCCACTAAGCCCAGGAGGCTCAGAGAAGCCAGAGGGTGGGAAGTGAAGGTGCCCGGGCTCCACGGTCAGCCCCTCGCTCTGTCCCTGTCTCAGGTGCAGCAGGAGACCCAGGCATCCCGCTGCTGCCTCCTGCTGGTGTCCGAGGACAATCTCCAGCTTTCCTGTAAGGTGAGGACCCAGGTCCACTGGGTGGGGTGAGGCGAGTGGCTGTCCTGGGACCAGTCGCTAAGGGGGAAAATCTTGCTTTTCCCAACCTGTCCTCCTCAGGTCATGGGAGAAAAAGTGCTGGAGGAAGAGATCAGCTTTCCGGTAAGTCCTGGGTTCCTCCCTTGTGTTGGAATCTTCAGAAGCAGCTAAGGCCAGCCAAGCGTGACTGGCTCTGCCCTGAGGGACTGAGAGGAGTAGAATCTCTTGGAATCTGATGAAATTATCTGGATCTTGGGATCTACTTAGAAATGTTACAAGAGAGCACAACCGTCCATGATCAGGACCCGTGAGAAGAAATGTTCAATCTAGAGAAAGCCTCCCTGGGGCCAGCTCACTCCTGTTGGAGCAATTCTGGATGTGGCTGTCTTAGAATCAGTTGCGACTGATGAGAACCGTGGGTTCTGCTTTCCCTCTCTCCGGGTTAGGGAAGACCCCCGAGTCTTCCGTAGGGGGTTCCGGTGAGCTCCTGCTCTGCTCCTCAGTGCTGACTGCACCATTTGGACTAACTAAAGAGGTTGTCAAAACTTCCACAATTAGCGGGGAGAGTCTGAGGCTCCTTGACCTGGAGAAAGCTGGGCCCTGACTCAGCCTCTCTTCACTCCCCAGTTGACCACAGGACGCCTGGGCCAGGTGGTGGAAGACAAGAAGTCTATCCAGCTGAAGGACCTCACCTCAGTAAGCTGTGGACTGGCTGGAACAGGGGAGCAAGCAAGGGGAACTTGCTGTCCAGCCCCCAGAGCCAGGGTTTCTGGGACAGGGCAGCCAAGGCATGAAGGAGACAAAACCTGGGGATTTGGTACCAATCCACCCCCGTGTTAGCGTTCCCCCACCCTGCGTGGGTCCCTTAGAATGACCTGTTCCAGAGTGTGGGGGAGGGAAGAGTGTTCTGACCCTGTTCTGACTCGACTCTCCCTTACCACCCCCACTTTGCAGGAGGATGTACAACAGCTGCAAAGCATGTTGGGCTGCGAGCTGCAGTCTATGCTCTGTGTCCCTGTCATAAGTCGGGCCACTGACCATGTGGTGGCCTTGGCCTGTGCCTTCAACAAGCTTGGAGGAGATTTGTGAGTCTGGGTTGGGCCACAGGGATCAAGAGACGGAGCTGAGAGACTGAGTGGTGCTCTGCTGGGGTAACAGTGTGGGAAGGGTGCTAGGCAGGAAGTACTGTTCCAGCCCTAGTGGGCAGGCTAGTTTGTCAGTGCACCCATGGGATTGAAAAACCCTCGCAGCTAACGGAGGCATGGGTAATTTTTGGCTCTCCATGACCCATTTGGCTTATTTAAAGTCATGTTGAGGTCCAACCCAGTTTCCTTCTTTTTCCCCCACTTCCTGCAATCTGGATTATCCACTATTAGGAT
This sequence comes from Talpa occidentalis, assembly GCF_014898055.3. Classification (NCBI taxonomy): domain Eukaryota; kingdom Metazoa; phylum Chordata; class Mammalia; order Eulipotyphla; family Talpidae; genus Talpa; species Talpa occidentalis. The sequence goes on along the minus strand of NW_023603184.1, from coordinate 38,076,064 downwards.
ATTGACTCCACCCCCCACCCCACTTGCCATGCCCTGTTTTGGCATTGCTGCTGGGAGCTGCCTGATGGAAGGTGGTGTGCTCTGGGGTGGTGAACTCTCTGGGACTCTCAGAGCATCATCAACACAGTGGACAGTGGCTAAAGGAAACAGGTCTGTGCTAAGCTGAAGGGCTTTAGAGGTACTGACAGGGCAGCTGTAAGAATCATGTGGAACCTCTGGTCCAGAGTGGATAGGACAGAGTCAGGTAAATAGGCCTATCAGGAATCATAGCTCAAGAACTGAGGTCAGATTTGGGGGACTAGAAGTGTTACCATAAATAGATTTTATGTCCTATACCAGCTCATTCATTGGTAGTAGCTGGTGTTGAGAATGGATCTTAGTTTAATGAGAAACAGTGCTGTGATTGATTGGCCTTGTCTGCCCTGGGTGCGGGTGCAGGACACAAATACCATACTTGGTCCAGTAGGCCTAGGAGTTTGTGCTGAGTCATACAGGCAGGGAGGAGCAGGCAAGTGAGGGGTCGATCTCAGTAATGGATGTGAACAGCTACTGACATGATGTTTGGCCCCTGGGCCCAAGCAACAGGCTGGGCTTGAGGGCCAGCTCCTACAGGAAGTGTGGGGACTAGAGATGTTGGGACTTGAGAAGCCCATGCCCAGGGATGGGGCAGTGATCTGGCAGGGACCGGTCTGGCAGCAGGACTCACTAGCACAGAACTCTGTGTTAGAGGACCCCAGGGAAATGAAGGCAGGGCCTGCGGAGGCAGGGGGGGATGCAGGATCTCTGTCATTGGTTACTGGCGGGCATCCTCGTGGTAGAAACAACACCTAATGTGTCCAGCTCTATGCTGGTCAGATGGCCTTGGGAAGGGCCTTGGGGAGGACAGTGCAGAGTGAGTGGGGGTCCAGGCAGGGCTCTGGCATGTGTAGGACTGGGTTCTGAAATGGCCTGGACCTGGAGCTGGAAGAGAGGTGGTATCAGAAAGGAAACAAGATGGGGTATTGGTGACAGCCCTGAGGCCTAGGGCGGAAGCAAGGCGGTGTCTGGTCCTATATATCTCAGGGAGAGTGCAAAGTGACTGCAGGAGCCAAGGTAGGGCTCAGTTCAAAGCAGTGACTGCAGAGAAGCTGCCTAGAACCCAAAAACCAGGGATCCAGAATCACTTCAGTTGGGAGGGCGAGAGGGCAGAGGTAGGGCACACTTGAGACATTTAGCAAATACCTTCCTTGCTGCCTGTACCAGGTTCTGTACTGGGCATGCAGTGATATGGCATGATTCTGCCTTCAAGACTGGAAGTGTATTTTCAGGGCACAGAGGAAGGAAGATGGGAAAGGTATTCTAGGCAGAGCAAACAGTGTGGGAAAAAGCACGACAGTATGAAAGAGCTGAGGGCCTCTCAGGAGGATGAGGATCTTAGTGTAACTGAAGCTGAGTGATGCTCATAGATGAGAGGAGAAAGGTGGGCAGGACCAGACTGAGGGCCTCAAATGCCATGGTAAGGAAGGTGGGCTGAGACACAAGATGGTGGGATTGGGAACTTAGACCTGAGTCTCTGGATAGCCAGAATGACAGGAACACTGAGGCCAGTCAAAAAATAGGGAAGGGCCTAAGCAGGGAAATCTGGGGGCAGAGAAAAGGCCAAGATGCTCTCCAACTGGAAGGACCTACCCAAATCCTCAGCCCAGGTCTCCCCCCCCCCAGTTTGATCCATCCAGCCCTAAAAGCAACCTGGTGACAAGTCATTTTGTGGCCCTATTGAATGACCTCAATAGTATTTGGGGTTGATCTTGTCAGACAAGAGCTAGCTCTGTGAGTAGGATGGACGCAGCCCTCCCCTCAACCACCTTAGGATTTGTGGAGGCACCAAATTAGGGTCCCAAGTGTCCGGGGGAGAGTAGGACAATGACAGGAAGTCTAATCTGAAGTCCGGGAGGGGAGGAACTGGGTGGGGGAAGTGTTGTGTCGGGGACAGAGACCAGAGACATGGCTCTGGCTTCACGAAGCAATAGTCTGAAGAGAAAAACACATTTTTGTCAGAGGAGGATTACAGTCCTTCCCTTTGGAACTCCCAGCTTGAGGGGGACCTCACCCCAGCCATTTGAGGGTGAGCGGTCCCAGTGCAGGACAGTGGCGGCTGTGGTGGCTTCCTGAGGGCAATGGAAGTGAGGACACCTGGTGAGAGGAGTCTGTCGGCTGCCCCCTGTGTGACCCCGGCGCCCTCCCCCAGGTTCACAGAGCAGGACGAGTCCCTGGTCCAGCACTGCTTCCACTACACTAGCACTGTGCTCACCAACACCCTGGCCTTCCAGAAGGAACAGAAGCTCAAGCGTGAGTGCCAGGTGAGTGACCCGCTTGTGCCTCTACCTCAGGGACAAAGTTACCCAGCTTTCAGCTCCAGAGAGTCATTCACAAGGGACAGCCCATCTCTTTCGGAAAGGTAGGCAGGCAGGTAACTTGGCGCCCTGGAGCCCTCCCAAACCCAGCAGGCCCTGTGTGCGATCCCCCTCTAGTGGTCAATGTGGGTACTGCAGACACCTCCGCTGCCTAGAGCCAGCGGGGAATGCGCACCTGAAACTCCGGACATTCCCAGCACCTTCACTGGGCTCCTCCCACTTCTGGACTTAGTAGCTGAATGATATAATTCAGCTATGCTGGTCTCCAGCCTGCCCAGAGAGCCTTAGGGCTGTCGGATGTGGCGGAGGGGTGGTGTTGAGAGGGTGATCCCCTGCAACCTGAACCCCTATGATCTCCATTTCCCCCCTTCCAGGCTCTTCTCCAAGTGGCAAAGAACCTCTTCACCCATCTGGGTGAGTGCAATAAACTCTTCCACACCTGGCTGTAGGTGGGGGAGTGGGGCTGGTGTCTTGGGGAGGAGAGGAGGGGGTGTCTGACCTTGCCATATGGGCCTGATCTCACCACTGCCTCCCCACGTCCCTCCCACCCCGTCCACAGATGATGTCTCTGTCCTGCTCCAGGAGATCATCACAGAGGCCAGGAACCTCAGCAATGCAGAGATGTGAGTGGATTTATCCCGGGGTGGGGCAAGAGACTGCTCTGCCTCTCCGTTCTCATCCCTCCGCTCTCCCTTCATCCCCCTTCCCTGCCTTCCTATGGGACTCGTCGACTTTTATGTGCTTCTCTATTTCATGCCTGCCTCCCTCACTAGACTAACCTCCAATGACAGCAGAGCGGGGCTCGCTTTGCTGGCCATGGGTCCTCAGTTCCTAACACAGTGCCTGGCACATAGTAAGTGCTACCACAAAAAAAAAAAAAAAAAAACTTCTTTGGGATGGACTAATGCCTGGATTCAGCGGTGCCATGGATCCCCCCTTCCAGGCTTCAGAAATCTGGGCTTAGCTTCAAGTCCTGAGAAGTGGGGGGTGGTCAGAGAGAGGTGTCTGGGCCCTGTGAACCAAGCCCATCTCCCCACAGCTGCTCTGTGTTCCTGCTGGATCAGAACGAGTTGGTGGCTAAGGTGTTCGATGGAGGTGTGGTGGATGATGAGGTGAGGCTGGGCAGTGCAGTGTGGGGGGTGTGTGTGTGTGTTCCTTATTCTGGGGGCCCGGAGCCCCCAGAGGGCTCTGGGAACAGGGACAAGGACAGTCGACGATTTCTCTGTGGCCAGACTAACTTCTCCCCTCCTGCTCCCTGCCCCGGCAGAGCTACGAGATCCGCATCCCCGCGGACCAGGGCATCGCGGGCCTCGTGGCGACCACCGGCCAGATCCTGAACATCCCGGACGCTTATGCGCACCCACTTTTCTACCGCGGCGTGGACGACAGCACCGGCTTCCGCACGCGCAACATCCTCTGCTTCCCCATCAAGAACGAGAACCAGGGTGAGAGTCCCCGTGGTCTGGACCCAAGGGCCTTGCAGAGGGAATGGGCGGAGCCCAGTGGAGGGGCTTCCTCACAGCCCCAGTGCCCTGGAGGGCCCTGGGCTTGGGACGTCCCCTGTGACCACACACCGGCCAGTCCTAAGCCCTCTCTGGCCCCCAGAGGTCATCGGCGTGGCGGAGCTGGTGAACAAGATCAACGGGCCGTGGTTCAGCAAGTTTGACGAGGACCTGGCCACGGCCTTCTCCATCTACTGCGGCATCAGCATCGCCCATGTGAGCAGGGCCAGAGGCCCGGGAGCAGGACCCTTTGTTCCCCTGGCACTGGCTCTCCTTGTTCTGTCCAAACAGTGGGTTCCCTGGCCTGATGATAGGTTGTCATGCAACCTTACGTGGCCTAAAAATTGGGGAAATTGGGCAGACTGGCTGTCCTGTACAGTTAGCTTCCCAGGATCATAGGAAATCCCAGTTGTCATTATTAATCCCCTTTTCTGGAAGCAGTCTAACCCAAGCCCCTGACAGCTTTGTTTTGTGAAATGTTGGATCAGGAGTCGAATCCCTAGATCCCTGATGCTACCCTAACCCTGGCCCTAACGCTAACCCTAACCCTAACCCTAACCTCCCTCCTTAGTTCTCATTCTCTGCTGTTGCCCTCAGGCCCCATCACTGAAGACTGGGTGAGGCTCAGGAGGGGGGTGTCCTCTTAGCATTAGATAAATGCTAATGAGCAAGAGGAATCTGGATGAAAGCTGGAGGGGGCTCCCTACTCCAGGCTGGGGCTCAAAGGGTCAGCATGAGACAAGAAGGGGACTTCTTTGTGACCCCCTTTGTCCTAACCCTGGACACTCTGAGATTTCACAGCCACCTTGTTGTGCCCCATCTTCCCTCTCTTTTCCCCCAGTCCCTCCTCTACAAGAAAGTGAATGAGGCCCAGTACCGCAGCCATCTGGCCAATGAGATGATGATGTACCACATGAAGGTGAGGCCCCCATAGCACTTCTGCCCTGCCCAGAGCCCCAGGGTCCCCACAGTCTTCCTGGTCCTCTCCATCCCTTCCCAGCCCCCTCAAATCCTCAGGGGCGCAGGACCAGGTTGGGCTTTCTGATTATTCTGTTCAATAAGATAGATTCAGAGCAGTTCCAGCCTCCTGCTCCCCTTTGGGGCAGCCTCTTTTCCAAGCAGTTTCTGATTGAACCCCAAGGGCCCAGGACCCAGCCTAGGGAAGAACTTGGTCAGCCAGATAGCCTCCATTTCTGGGAATAATTCCCACCCTGGGAATTATTAAAGGTTGGGAAGCCCCCTTAGGGCCCTGCCCACAGCACCCTTAGCTACCATGGTCAGGGGGCCCTGAGTGACTGCTGACTTTCCATTCCATTCCAGGCCTTGTGCCGGAAAAGCAGTGCTTGACTCTAGTGCAGAGTGTGTGGTGGTCATTGTTCATTTGAATGTTTCCTCTTAACTGTCCAAACCGAAGTATCTTAGGCTTTGTGGGTAGGGGCACAACTTCAATAGAAAGGATTGAGGTGAGATCTTGGGATGCTTCTCCCCAAAGAACTAATACTCGAGTTAGTGTCTATAAAGGCTGCCAAGGTTTGGGTGTGTCATGAAGGGTGTTCTCTGTCTTGACCAAGGATAGGCTAGTATAGATGGGGGTGGCACAAGGAGGTACAGTGGGTGGGTCACAGGGCATGAGGGGGAATTTGAAGGTGAGGACACTGGATGAGGTGGAGGTCATCTTCTAATGCCCTTGCTGACCCCCTCTAGGTCTCAGATGATGAGTACACCAAACTTCTCCATGATGGGATCCAGCCTGTGGCTGCCATTGACTCCAACTTTGCCAGTTTCACCTACACCCCTAGATCTCTCCCCGAGGATGACACTTCCATGGTGAGCGGGCCTCTCCCACTTGACTGTGGAGACAGAGATGTGCAACTGAAGATTTAAGTTAGATGTGCATGGGGGGCTCCTGGCAAGACAGAGACATCAAGGAAGGTTCTAGAGTCTCCCTCAGAGATGAAGTGGGTTTGCAATCTGTCATCATGGGCCGTAGGTGTGTCTGTCCAGGGGCCCAGGACCTATACTGAATGATCTTCAAGAGGTTCTGGGAACCCCGTATTTCTAAAAAATTCATGGTTCTGAGAATGCTTGACTATTTGATGGCTCTGTACTTAACATTTAAATATCTAAGACTCCAAAATTTCGAGTGTGGGACTTGAAGAAGGACCGAGGCAGGGGTCCCATCCTCAAATTGACGGTGTCTCTGATCCCCTGCCCCCACCTCTCCAGGCCATCCTGAGCATGCTGCAGGATATGAATTTCATCAATAACTACAAAATCGACTGCCCAACACTGGCCCGGTAGGTGCCCCCAGGCCCCCACCTCCGCGGGCAGGCAGCTCTGTCTCTGCCTCCCCTGGTCCTGTCATCTCACCTCTATCGCCCCCAGAGTTTTGGGAAAGAGTCTCTTTGAGGATGACTTGGGAGGCCCAGAGTTGAGGGATGGGGAGGATCTGTGTGTGAGAGGCAAGTCCCAGACATGGGACCACGAGGAAAGGAAAGAATGGGTAGAGCCTGAAGCGTTTCGGGGCGGGGCAGGGTGGAGAGCCTGAGGCCCATCTTCTCCCCCATCCTCTCCTCCAGGTTCTGTTTGATGGTGAAGAAGGGTTACCGGGATCCCCCCTACCACAACTGGATGCACGCCTTTTCTGTCTCCCACTTCTGCTACCTGCTCTATAAGAACCTGGAGCTCACCAACTACCTCGAGTGAGTAGCTGCTCTTCCCTCCCATCTGCAGCCCCTGGGGCTCAAGCGTTTCCCATGTGGATGACATTTTACCTGACCCAGCACGTGGGACTTTCTTAACAGCCATAAGGAAGGCTGCGTAGCCCCAGTTTCCAGGGTGGACTTGCTCAGGATCACATACCCAGGAGCCGTGAGCCTGGCAGACTCACACCACTGCTTCCTTCCAGGAAGGGGACCCAGGAGTCCCCTGCTCCTGCCTGGTGGCTTCTGGATCTCACCCAGCTGTCGCTCCCCTCTCTCCTCTGTCTCCCAACCAGGGACATCGAGATCTTTGCCTTGTTTGTTTCCTGCATGTGTCACGACTTGGACCACAGAGGCACCAACAACTCCTTCCAGGTGGCCTCGGTGAGACCCCGCCCGCCTCACAGTGGGCACACTCCCTGGGGTGTCTGGGAGCATTGCCCCTCCAGCTGACAAATGGTGGGAGCTGGTGACCCCAGGAACCAGTTTAGAGACAGCAGGATGCTCCCCCAGAGTTTGCACTGAGCTCTGAGGTGGGAGTGGGGGAGGGAGGGGGAGGGATGGACAAGGCTTAGCTTCACATAGGGGATACTTGGATCTGGATTGGTGATGGGGTTTTCCTGGATTTTTCTAGAAATCTGTGCTGGCTGCACTCTACAGCTCCGAGGGCTCTGTCATGGAGGTACCTTCCCCCTCCCACATCTCTACCCCTCCTCCTCCCAGCAACTCCTGTTCCCAAGCCCTGCTCTGCAGACAGGCTGTGAAGCTGTGCTCACCCCCAGGGCATGTCTAGCTCATTTTCCTGGGTAGGCCAGCCTGAAGGGGGGGGCCCAGTGTGGATGGGGGTGCAATTCGGGCTGCAGCTACTGCTGCAGCCCAGGTCTGCAAAGGAATTTGTATTGAACACAGTTCCTCATGTGCCTGGGAATGCCCTGGCAGCCCTTTCACCACCGAGCCTAGGACAGGCTCTACTCCCATCACACTCAGCTTTGCCTTCAACTGTTTGGCTGGGTCTCCCTGCCCTCAGGTAGGGGTTCCCTGGGTTGGAACAAAATGGAGACACCTCTGAGTTCCCTGCACTTGGCCCAGAGCTTGGCACAGAGTGGCAGCCAGACTTCCAAGGTCATTTCACCCCATGCTGTCTCCCACAACACCCCTTCAGAGACCAACTCTGCCTGCACACCCCCAGAGATAAGGGACTCCTGCCCTCGTGGGAGGCCTGCCTTTGCCCTCCGCACCCTGCAAGTGACAGCTCTTCAGCGTCAGGAGACAGGAGCTCTGCCCTCGCCTCATCATCACCTCTCCTTGTCAGCAAACAAATGTTTGCTGCATGAATTAGTGTCTAGGACTCTGAGGGATCATTTGAGAATCACTCCAATTTGAGAGGCTCTCAGAGCATACCCTGCCACATCCCTCCATGTGACAGCTAAGGAACTGGAGGCTCAGAGCCGGGAGGGAACTTGCCTGGGTCAGACAGAGGGTCAAATCAGAACCCAGAAAGGGAACTGGGACTTCTGACTCCCACCTTGGCTGTTCTGCTCACCTTGGGGGTTGAGGCTGGACCAGTCCTGCTCTTCTCTTGGCATCAGTGATAAAGTGGGTCCCTGTCATTCTTTTCCCCTCACCCTTCAGAGGCACCACTTCGCTCAGGCCATTGCCATTCTCAACACCCACGGCTGCAACATCTTCGACCACTTCTCCCGGAAGGTGATGGCATGGGGGGTGGGAGTGGGTAGTTGGGGGTGGGGTAGTGGCTGGAAACAGGAGGAGCCAATGGTTGGATGGGTGGAGGCTTCTCAGGGCTGGGGTAGCGGGAGGGAGTGTCTGGCAGGAGGCCATGTTACCACCCCTTCCCCCACCCTGCCTTGGCCCAGGACTATCAGCGCATGCTGGACCTGATGAGGGACATCATCCTGGCCACGGACCTGGCCCACCACCTTCGCATCTTCAAAGACCTCCAGAAGATGGCTGAAGGTGCCTACCTGTAGCCCTAGCCTTGGTGATGGGAAGGACTAAGAGGGGGATTGGCCTGGAGAACATCTCCAGGGGTTCAGCCTATCCCCTTCCAGCATCAACCCACTAGGCAGACCCAGCACCCACCCCATGGTTCCCATACAGGGAGTGGAACCCCCCGCACCACTTGGAGATAGACCCTGGGGGCCTTGCCCTCAGAAAAAGGGGCCTGGAAAGCTGGGTCTCTCTCCTTGACCCCATCCTCTCCCCCTCAGTGGGCTATGACCGAACCAACAAGCAGCACCACAGTCTCCTCCTCTGCCTCCTCATGACCTCCTGTGACCTCTCTGACCAGACCAAGGGCTGGAAGACCACGAGAAAGATAGCCGTAAGTGCCCCCGCCTCGGAGGCTGCCCCACTCTGTGTGGCTCCCTGTGGCCTGAGCACCCTCTCTGTGCTGACTTCAGCCTGACTGTATGAGGAGATAGAAAGCTAGATTATGTCATGGTGACAGATAAGGTTCTGAGAGGGATATGGACTCTGCTGGAGTCAGAGCAAAGGGGAGATTGGTGGAAGGTGGAGCAGAACCCAACCACTCTTCCCTATCGGGGCTCATCCCTGTCAGGCTAGGGTTGGTGAGGACAGGCCCTCTTGGGAATAAGTTATGGGAGGAGCATGCATGGATGGATACCACTCACAGGATGTGATGAGAGTGTTGGTTTTATAGGAGCTGATCTACAAGGAATTCTTCTCCCAGGGAGACCTGGTATGTGGGGAGTGACCTCAGGTGTCCAGGTTGGGAGAGGGTTTTTGGCCTGGGGCTGGAGGGGGATCTCCATTACCTGGTGATGTGGGGAGGGGGCTGCTAATGGGATCGCCATCACCTGGTGGAGGAAAAGGGCCAGGCTGACTACTTGTGCCCACAGGAGAAGGCCATGGGCAACAGGCCAATGGAGATGATGGACCGCGAGAAGGCCTACATCCCCGAGCTGCAAATCAGCTTCATGGAACATATCGCAATGCCCATCTACAAGTGAGTGAGCTCACGGGGATGGCAGGGGCCCCTCACAGAGAGGTTGGGTGGGGTGGGGCCAGCTCTGGTCATCACAGCAGCCTGGTCCAGCTCCAGCTGATCCACCCCTCTGCTTCTGGGCACAAGCTTGCCCCTAAAAGGACCCTTCACTTCATCCTTGATTCTCTCCAGAGAGACTGTTATGGTCTCCTTGGGGGCCTAGTCATATGCCTGCTCCCTTGTGGAAGTTTGACATGTGCCATAACCCTGATCTTTCTTGAGGTCCTTTCTTGAGGTCCGAGCTCTGGCCTCTAACCCTGCCCCCACACACCCACAGGCTGCTGCAGGACCTGTTCCCTAAGGCATCAGAGCTGTATGAACGCGTGGCTTCTAACCGTGAGCACTGGACCAAGGTGTCGCATAAGTTCACCATCCGCGGCCTCCCGAGCAACAACTCGCTGGACTTCCTGGACGAGGAGTATGAGGTGCCTGAACTGGATGGCACTGGGACCCCCATCAATGGGTGTTGCAGCCTTGATGCTGAGTGAGCCCCTCCTGGGTCCCTTCCCTGCCCAGGCCACCTCCCACAGCCCTCCACTGGCCTGGCCAGAAGCGCTAGGACCAGAGCCATGTGTTCTGGTTCGAGACCAGGACTTCCCATGTGACCCTGGGCAATCACTGACCTTCCCGGGCCTCAGCTTCTCTTCTCTATAATGAACACAAGACTTTTACCCTCACCAAGACTTTAATTTGTCCTCTGCGAGCACAGGGTGACCAGTGGGCAGTGGGTCTTGCTCTGGCCTCTGACCTTGGCAAGTCCTGCTTAAGTCACTGCCTCTCTGAGACATCCTGAATGGATTCTCCTGGGCCTCCTTCCTGCCCCACCAAACCTGTGCCCTTTTCCCCTCCCCAGGGTCTCATGCAAGGAGGTGGATCATCTGTGATCTTATAAACAGTCGTTAGCTCTGCTGGAGGACTATCAACAGCCACCGGGGCCGAAGGTGCCCCCGAGGACTGCCACTGTACTTATGTTGGGGATCGGGACCCGGGGAGATGCAAGGGACCCACAAGGAGGCAGCTCAGTGCTCTGAGGAGAAGAGGCTCAGGGAGAAAGTGGGATGGGATTGGTGGCAGGAAAGACCCCTAGGCTCAGAGACAGGCCCAGGCTGAGCCAGCCTCCTGGCTGTGTGACCCTGAGCAAGTCCCTTCCCCTATCTGGGCAAAGTCCCCTCCCCTATCTGGGCAGAGCAGGAGGGGAGACAATTCTTTCTCTAAGACCCCATTTAGATCAAAGTCCTCATAGCTCTGTGGAGAGGACATGGGATGTCCCTGCCACCCTAGAGCAGAGAGCCGACCCTGAGTCCCCCAGTGGCCCCTTGAGAGTACCCCTTTAGCCAGAGCCACGCCCCCATTCCTGCAGCCAGAGAGGGACCCGGCCTCAGTCCCAGAGGGCTCATCTCCCCTTCAAGGCCATATCCACCCGTGCCCCGGGGCTTGGGAGACCCCATTGGGCCGGGCCTCTTGGGTCATCCTGGACTCTGGCTTCTCCCTTCTCTGTTTTGTTCTGTATGTGCTGTGGGGTGGGGGAGGGGGCCACCTGCCTTACCTATTCTGAGTTGCCTTTAGAGAGATGCATTTTTCTAGGACTCTGTGCAACTGTTGTATATGGTCCCGTGGGCTGACCGCTTTGTACATGAGAATAAATCTATTTCTTTCTACCAACCCTCCCCCTTGGGGCTGTTGGCAGACTTTGTGTGCGGGGTTGGGGGAAACAGACTGGGGAAGGCAAATGCCCTTTAGAATTTCCTGGCTACTGGAGCTCCCACCCGTGCTGCCCAACCCCTCTTCTGAGAGAGTCATCGACCTGTTGGGGTGCTCCTGGGCCAGACAATGGGGGTTTAAGGGTGGAAAGCTATTGAGGAGACCTGGGCATGGAACAGACAGAGGATGTGTTGGCTGGTGAAGACTGTGCTGGGAAAGGAGGAACAAGAGGCAGAAACAGACAGGCTGCCCAAAGGAGAGAGCCTGGAGCTTCTCTGAGACACTCTGCTGGCCTTGTCCTGAGTGCTCATACAGCCAGAGTCTGGGCCTCTGAACCCTTCTTGGCCAGAGTTGTCCACTTGGATTCCCCTAAATCCCATATCCCAGTTTTTCTGGGTCCTGCCAAAGGGGTACTCTGAATGTAACTCTGCAGCAATTGCAGCCCAGACTTGTGTCTGCAGGGTTAGACTTGTGTCTGCTCTCCTGACTGTGAGCCTTGCCTCTGCACAGGTGGAGAAGGCAGACTCCAGACTGGGGGCCGTGTGGAGACTGACTGGCAGTCTCCAGCCCTGTCCTCTCACTGGCCTGCACCCCACCTTGTCTACATCAGTAACCATTGATTATTGCAGGCTGGGCATCAGAATTTCCTTCGCAGGTGGAGGGAGGAGGGAGGCCTGGGGGCAGATGAACAGTGCCGTCCTACCACACCCGCAGCGCTCCCGGGGCCGTCCTTGCCTTTGGGACCACAGAGGCTTTCTGCTTCTCCTACCCCACTGCTTGTCCTGGTTTGAGGTCTTCTCTTCAGAGCTGAAGGGTCTCACGGCTGATAGCTATCTCTTGGGGACCTGGGGCTCCAGGCCCCACCTTTGCCCAGACCCTGTCTTGGGGTCCCCCAAGAGGACTTTGTCCTCTTACAACTGAGCAGTAGGCCCCAGGTAGGGTGGTGGTCAGTTTCTGGTGCAAGGCTGACTGGGAATGGTTATTGTGAAGATGCCCCACTGACACCAGTGTCCTGTGGGCTGAGTCAGGTGCTCATCTGCCCTGTGATCCCTGACCCTGAATGTGTGTGCCATTCCCTCTTCCATAAGCTTTGGGGCTAAGGGGAAGCACCACCTGGGTCCTCAGCCCAGAAGCATCTGCTGTCTGTCTCCTCCCAACCCTCCCTTGATGCCATTCCATCCCGTGAGGCCCTTGCTGTGACTTAGCTCCCCTTGCCACCAAATTGAGTGGACAACTCACAGATATTTCCTTGTGCACATGTGACACTGAGCTGAGGTTTGTCCTTTTCCCTCCTCTGTCCTGTCTATTGTTTCTCCCACCTGTCCAGTCTGGCAGAAGAAACTCAGATGTGGGCCATGACAACATAACCAACTCCCAACTGAGTGGTTTCCTTTTACACAGGATTCCATTCTCTCATTCTGTAGCTAAGGAGCCTAGGATTGGGAGGTTAAGGCATCGACCCAGGTCAGGAATAAGCCCTGTTTGCCTGACTCCCCTTCAAGGAAGAAGACAGGAGAGCAGGCTCTTTGTCTCGGTCTTGGCAGAGCTGTCAGGGCTGGAGACGAAGGTAACGAAGGTGGGAAAGTGGGCTGGGGCCTCCAAGAAGGATCTGGGCTCAGTCCTGTGTGCCTGAGTTGCAGAGGGAGTGGGGAATGAGAAGGGGCTGTGGGGAGTGAGAAAAGAGATAGAGGAGGCTGGTGCTGCTGGTCATGGCCACCAGGTGGCAACCAACCCCTACTGTCCACTCCTGCCCACAGGTTGGAGAGGGCTAAATGTGGGGGGACATGATGGAAGGACTAACCCACTCTGTTCTACTCACTCACAGCCCCTCTCATCCAGGGAGGTATTCTTACACAGACACACACAGATGCCCACACTCATTCTCTTATACACATACTCTTCACCAGATTTTATAGTCTACATGGGATACACCCCATGTAGGATCCACAGGGAAAATAGGAAATGTCTCTTGGGGTTTTCTGGCACCTTTAGATGCTCCCTGAATAGGACTGAAGTCCATAAGTTCTATCTGAGTGAGCCATTGTCCCTTGGGGGCTACTGCCTGTTGAGTGGCCCCCTCTGCAGAAGGCTCCCAGGGAAGGCAACACCAGCCTTGTGATGGGCATGGGCAGAACCCCTCCTCTGGGCGCAGGTAACTACAGAGAGCACTGCAGGCTTCTTTGTGTGCCATCAAGCAGGAGGGTCAGAGTAGGGAGGAGCTGGGGTATGAAGAGGCATCAGGAGGAGGTTAGGGTTCCTGGGGGGTCTTGGAGTTTGGATGGGGAGGACTGGGTGTAATAAGGAAGTTTGGCTCTCAAAAGTGCTAACTTCCACCTGGGCAGAGAGGTTTCTCTTAGGAATCAAACCAATCTCATGTAATCACATTATGATTTTATGGGGGGAAGGACCCAACATCACAACATGAGCATACAATTCGGTGGACAGCAGAGAGAGGAGGGGATTGAGTCACTAAGAAGAGTCCCCGAAACCAGCTGGAGAGTGACCAGGTGAGGGGTCAGGAACTCCCCTGCGGCATCAGCTTGCCTGGGCGGGAGTGCTGCTTCTCCAGGCAGAGCTTCCTGAGCAGATGCCAAATCTGCAGAAGGCTTCACAGACCTCAGGGCATCGAGTCCAAAGGTCTGAGATTGACTTCATGTGGTTCCTATATATATACAGCTCTCAGCAGAGTATTAGCAGGACCACCTGTTAATTTTAATTTGGACTTGGCCTTTCAGCACAGCCCAGGCTTTTATCCCTCCTTGCCTCTCTTGTGCCTGCTTATCAATGTTTTGTGAACAAGTAGTTGCTTTTTAATTGATAAGTCACTCCATCTCCATTGCCCCCACCTCCCCATCAGCAGAGATTACTCTATCAATACATACAACACTGGGCTAGGAGGTGAAGCCATTGCAAATAGCCCAGGATAGCTTTTGCAGGGTGGGGGGAGGTGAGGAGGTGTGGGAGCTGTGCCCAAAGCCTCAGCCCGCCCTCACTGCTTGGTTGCCCAGTCTCCAGCCTGCACTGGGGAGGGAAGCACAGCAGGGGTGGCAGGGGTGACTCAATGGGGTGAGGTGTTCCAGGAGAGGATACGGAAGAGTTACTGCCTCAAATGCCATCTCCTGGGAGGAGCCAGCTGCAGGGAGGTGAAGGGCTGGAGGTCAGCTCTGAGCAGGAGCTGCGCCCTTGTCTCTGGATAGGATCTGAAGAAAGGAGGGAAAGTTGGGGTTAAGGAGGAAGTGAGGGAAGAAAGAGGCAGGATGACTGGTGTGGGAGGATCAAGAATGTCTGGGAGGCCTCCTGCCTGAGAGAGGTTTGCCCTGCTGGGTCCTTCCTCCAGAAACACAAAGAGTTGTCACTATGTCACCAGCCTGGTAACCATGAATTCCTTGTCCTTACCCTGTTGATCCTCACTCTGGTTGTTTATCTTTTCTTTCAGACAAAACCAAAAGTCAAGCAAAACAAGCTAAAACCAAAATGGAGGTAAAACTAAATCAAGGGTAAAGCCACAACCTCATTATGGTAAAAAAAAAAGCACCCCCACCACCCCAGGCTGTAACAAATCCTTTCAAAACCAAATTTGGAAGCAAAGGGTATATAAATGCTGTTCCTAAAAAATTTCAGCCTATTTCTCTAAAATCCTGCTAATGCAGGCCTCTGTGGCAGTGAAGTGCTTAAGTCTCAGCACTACCAAGCTATCACCAGCCACTATGGCCTGAGTTTGATCACCTGCCAGCCAGGGAGCTACCCACATGATGCAGCAGACCTTTCCTGTCTTGCCTACTGCTCCCCTCAGCAGTGTATTTCATCTGCCTGTTCTGCTCCCCATTCAGTCTCTGGTGAATCCTCTCACCCCCTTGCATTTCTGGCCTGCACCCCAGTTCTTGTATGCATTAAAAAAAAAAAAAAAAAAAAAAGATCCTGCTAATGCAAACCTTTTAGCCTTTCCCCGTCCTTAGTACTCCCATCATAAATCCCTGCTTCCCCCCAGGCCGGGGAGATGGCCATGGTGACAGTAATCCTCTATGTCCTCAGGTTTGCCAGCACCTAATTAAGCCTAATTTCTTTTTAACAACTCTTGTATCTCAAGTGTTAACTTATAAGTGGCAAATAATAAGCCTCCACCCAAATACCTGTCAATTGGCAACCAAAAAGGGACATGTTCACTCCAAGCAATGCAGCCCTCTCTGCTTCCCACCCGTGGAATGGTTGGCCAAGGTAGTGTGCCAGGGCCGACCTTTTCAGCTGCTGGGAGGAGCAGCAGTTGCTTGTAAGACTCAGCTGCCCACGGCAAGCTAACCCACAACTGGGAGTATTGGGACTTCCCTGTAGTGAAGAAGTCATTATCTTGGGATCTTCCCTTTTTCCCACTCATGGCATTAACTGCCTATGAATACTCTCTATTCATGAAAGGACATATTTTCTAGCAGGGAATCAACAGATTCCATCCCCTGGGTATGTCTCACTCCAGATTCTCTGTCACCCATCATCTGGTTACTTTGGTGACAATCTGTATCCTTCAAAAATAAAAAGCAAAATATAAACAAACAAAAATTATCACCACCCTAATAACCATAAATTCCTTGTCCTTACCTTGTTCATCCTTGCTCTGCTATTTATCTTTTCTTGCAAACAAAACTGAAAAAAAAAAAAAAAAACCCAACAGCTAAAACCAAGATAAAAGTAAGACTAAAACAATTAATAGAGACTAAATGAACAAGTGAGTCAGTGAACGAATGGACCATTGAATGAATGAATGAGTATAAGTAAGACAGACTGAATAAAGACGTTAATGAGTGACTGGGTAGATAAGTAAATTGATGAGTGAATTGATGAGGAATGAATGAGGGAGGTTGGGTCTACGAGGATATAGGTGGATATTAGGGATGCACGGTCTTAACATCCTCGCTTGGCTCAGTGTCCTGGGGGAGGGGAGTCTCAGGCATATGTATGGGGGAGGTGTCCCAGCCCATGGAGGTATTGAGGGGTTAAATCCTGCCCCTGGTTTCCATTGGCCTCCATCTGACAGTTGAAGTACCTGCAGGGCCAGTTGGTGCTGCAAAAGGTCACCAGGGTGACTGCCCATCCCAATGTGGGAGAAGCTGGTGACCATGAACCTTCATGGGGATGGATTAGAATCTCTCCTTCCTTGGGGAAACCAGTAGGACATGGATGGGAGCTTGCTAGAGAAGAATGTGGCATTCTCAAGCCTGGGGGGCTCCCCTGGTCCAGGCAATGGGAGTAAACGAGGTGGTCAGAGTCCATCCCCCTCCTGAACTTTAGGTGAAGGCAGTTCATGTCCTAGGACACCACCTCCCAGCTCTCGTGCCACAGCCCCATGTCCCAGAGCAGTGGCAGTGTTCAGAGCAAGTGGAAACACCAGTCCCTGAAGGGCATGAAGGGCTGCCAGGAGCTACCTCCCCATCTCAGCGAGATGAGACCCCCACCTTGCTCATTCAGGGCGCTGACCCTGCGGGTGTGGGACAGGATGCACTCCATGCTGGGCTTGGAAGCCGGGGAGGGATGGGGCTACAAAATGGATGGAGATATATTCTGTTCTTTGTTTTTGTTTTTGTTTGCTTTTCTCCTCCATTTGTGTGGTACATTTTTTAATGGAATTTATTTTGAAAAGTTCTTTGTAAGATGATACCTAATTACAGTCTTGTCATATAGTCATTATTTTAGTGTGTCGTTCCAATTGTCTGTACTGTATGCAGCAACATTCACAGGGTTCTGCAGAAGGTCGGGTGCCTGGGAGTTTTCCTTTTAATTCGTCCTGTGGCCCTTTTGTATGCACCTTCTCCTTAGCTGTTTGCCTTAATCGCTACCGTCTTGCTCTCCAGAGCAGTGAGTAAAACACAACCTTTGGAATTTATGATGTTAAAAAACAGTATTTTATTGATAATAAAATTTGAACTGTTATGATCCTTAATAAAACCCAAACAAGGAAGAACAGGAGAGGGGAGGGCAGGGTGAGCTTCCCCAGAACCAGCACTCCTGGGCCTTCTAGGCCATCTCCCGGGGCTCCACAAAGATGTTGAGACATCCTGGACCAGCCAAGGGCCATGACAGTGGGACCTCAAATCTGGGATGGAGGGATCGATGGTGTGAGTTGAACCAAGCTTGTAGGCCTGTTCTGGCTCTTTTCTGTGTTTATCTCAGCCATGACAGGCAACTCCCTCCTACATAAAGGGAAGAGGAAGCTCAAACAGGTCATGTGACCTCCTGGGGCCACTCAGCCAGGAGGTGGGGAGGTTGGATTTCAACTCCAGAATTCAACTGTGAATCCATCCCCCACCCTGAAACCTATGCTATTCCCAGCCCAAAGGCCCCTGAGGCCAGGTGGGGTGGGAAGGGGGTACCTGTGACTAGCAACAGGTGAGGATCTGGGAGGCACCACAGAAATGGCCAGAGGCTTCTTCATCTCTTCTTGGGAAAGAAACAGTTGAGGAAATGGGCTATTTCTTAACTGGGAATCTCTCCCAAGGGGGCAGGGACTCTTGTTCCCTTCATAGGTAAAAGGAACTCAGGCCAGAAGCTCAACTGGCAGGAACCTCCTTCAGGTTCCTTTAAGCTCCTCTAAGCAAAAGGAGTTTAGATGAAGAAACCGAGGCCCGGAAGGGGCAGGGAGCTCTAAGATCACACACGATCCAGACCAGGGCAGGGATGGGTACCAGCAACTTTTCCTGGTCTCCCTCATCCCAGATGCTGCCATCTTTGCTTCTTCCCATCACCACCTCAGGCCCCACCTAGGACTCTTCCTACAGCAGGGGGAGCTAGTTTGTTTCTCCCACATCACAATGCATCTGGAGCTGGGAAGGGGAAGGGAAGGTGAGGGTTAGAGCTGCTAACTTCACCTCTGCCTCTGAGCCATCCATCTGGCTCTCATTACCCAGACAGTGTGCGCCTCTTAGAAGCTATGGGTGCCTGTGGTTTCTCTCTTCATTTAGACTGGCAGCTCCATAAGGATGGAGCAGATCTGCCTCAGTGCTACTCATGTCCTTACTCAGAGTTTGGTGCATAATAGATGCTCAAACCAGGTATGCTGATTGGTAGAAAGTGGCAGAGTCAGCACTCCAGAGCAGCAGCGATCAAAAATCAATGGAATCTTTGAAGGAGACCTCTGAAATTCTCCAGAATTCCTCACAAGGCAACACTTTCATTCCCGGCATTCTGCCCTGTAAGTTCTAGCTAAAGAGGCTTCATCAGACTCACAATTTCACTTCTGCAACTCAGGGAGACTTTGGGGCTCTATCTGGGTTCCCCCTCCCTGCACTTTGGCCCAGAAACTCTCCCCAGGCATATGGGCAATGGTGGCACGTGTGTTTCCTGCCTCCTAGGACCTCATTCATTGCCTGATATCCAAAGTCCTGAAAACCTTTGTTTCATCTGGTTTTGGCCATTTTTGTTGCTTCAGGCAGGAGGGTAGATCTAGTCTTTATTACTCCGTCTTGGATGGGAATGTAAGTCTATTTTATTAAGTTTTATTGCAATATAGTGCTCCAGGTATGCATGAGGATAGCTATTTGGATGTTACTGTTTTGACTGTTACAAGCAATGTTCCCATAAACATTCTTGTATATGTTTTGAGTATTCAATTGTATGGCTATACTTATTTATCTATCACGATTGTTGGTGTCAAACTTCATTTAGGACTATTCCTTTCTACCTGAAAACACCCTTTTAATATTTCCTTTAGTGCAGATCTGCTGTTGCTGAATTCTCTTGTTTTTATTAGTTTGAAAATGTCTTTGTTTCTCCTTTATTCTTAAAAGAAAATTTTAGAGCTATTGAATTCTAGGTTAGGAAGTATTTTCTTTGAGATTTTCAAGATAACATTCTATTCTCTTTTGATTTCCACTGTTTCTGATGAGAAGTCAGCTATCAGTCTTATTATTACCCCTTTGAAAAGTAATGCATCTCTTGCTTGAGCTGCTTTTAAGATTTTATCTTTGTTTTTGATTTTCAGCACTTTTATTGCCTTGTGCTTAGGTATGGTTTTCATTGTATTTATACTGCTTGAGTTTCATAGTGTGCCTGGAATCTCTAATGATTTTCCCTTTCATCTTCAGTCTTCATCAAGTACAGATCAGTGGGTTTCTTATATTCCCAGAGCATGCAAGAAAGTTCTATAAAATTTAATGAAATGTTTGTAATCCTGAGATAACAAGAGTAATATTGATGCAGATGGGGAAATATTTTATTTTATTTTAAAGATTTATTTTTATTTATTTATACAAGCACTGGGTATAGTCAGAAGCGCGGGAGGGTGAGAGAATTCACCAGAGCCAGAGCGGGGAGCAGAGTAGGCAGAAGGAGCGAAGTACACTGCTGAGGGGAGCAGCGGGCGGCAGGAGAGGTCTGCGTGCCATGTGGGACCCTCCTCCGGTGGCCGGGGAGCAGCTGGGGATCGAACCGGCGCTGCAGAGGCTGCGGGCAGCTTCGCAACCCAGCGTTCACCCTCTGCACCACCAGGGAGGCCCTGGGGAAATATTTTAAATCAACCACTAGATTCTTGTTGGGTTTAAACTCACACCCCTTCCTGGGAGAGAAGAACCCAGTGGTGTCTCTCTCTTTAGCTCCTGAACTGAGGATCTGTCCCTGACCAGACATCCTTACCTAGAATCAGGGCTTTCCACCCTCTATTTTGTGGCTGGTGCTGTCTCTCTAGTTTATTTTGTCTTTCAGTCAATACACTATAATGCAGAATAGTTTAGCATTTCATTGTCTAGAATGTCTCCATATCAGAATAGGATATCAGATTTACCATTGAAGAAATTCCCTTCATGACAGTAAGTAGATCTGGAGTATTGAGTCCTAACCCCACAGAATAAAGAGTAACCAGTGGACAGCCAGGCTTTCCCTGGCCCGGTGGATTTCTTTCTTTCTTTTTTTTTTAAAGATTTATTTATTTATTCATACAAGAACTGGGGTACGGCCAGAGGTGGAGGGGTATGTGAGAGGATTCACCAGAGACAGAGTGGGGAACAGAACAGGTGGATTGACTGATATACACTGCTGAGGGGAGCAGTGGGCGAGTCAGGAGAGGTCTGCCGCGCCATGTGGGTAGCTATCCGGCCGGGGATCAAACTCGTGCTGCAGTGGCTGCAGACAGCTCCATAGGTTGTGTCCCAACCCCTGCACCACCAGGGAGGGCCCCTCTCCCCGGTGGATTTCTTATTCTTTACTTTGACCATTAGGTCCTAGTGCACCTGTACGAGGAATTGAAAAGGCATCAGGCAGCTGCCTTCACACATGTGTCTCTCGCTCTACCAGGTTATTTGTAGTTTTAACAGGGCACCAAAGTGGAAGTACCCTTGTGGTTGAGCTGCATCACTATTCTCTCCAGTCAGCACCCAGGTAAACTCTGTGATCTGAACCAGTCCACAGGTCCATATATCTTTCCTGAATTCTAGATACAAACATCAAATTACCCATTCCCTTCTACAGTGCCTACCTGTGTTATAGAGGCTGGGAAATGAAAGTGACATTTCCACTGCAGCTTGGGCTTTATGTGTGACCTGGGTTCCATCAAGGAGGTGTCCTTGGGCCTCCCTGGTGGGGCAAGGGGTTAAGCACCACACTATGAAGCAATCCGCAGCCTCTGAAGCACAAGTTCAATCCCCGGCCAGCCAGAGAGCTACGCACATGTTGCAGCAGACCTCTCCTGTCTCACTCACTGCTCCCCTCAGCAGTGTATTTCAGTCAGTCTGTCTGTTCTGTTCCCAACTCTGTCTCTGGTGAATCCTCTCACCCTCTGCATCTCTGTCCTATACCCCAGCTCTTGTATGCATAAATAAATAAATCTTTTTTTAAAAAAAGGTGTCCTTGATGATAAGATATGGATCAGGAAGTACATGAGGCCACTGATGACAGCACTCAGATAAAATCACTGGAAAGCAGCTGTGATGGGGGTGTCAGGGCATTCTGGGGGCACCCATGGAGGAGTTCGTAATATCTAGCCCCTCATATAGGTGCCAAGCAAAGGTGGCAGGTGGTGAGTTTTTCACTAGAAAATTTCCATGGTGTATTGGGCATTGTGGCTGACTGCCTTGTCCCTGACCTTCAACTCCGTCTACTTAGACCTGTGTGGATTATGGCATGTACAGCTAAGAACCTCAACTGAAAGTTCTCTCGAAGCATTGATCCCATTGATTGTAAGTGGCTGTCTCCCCAAATTAAATTTGAGCTTCCTGAGGGGACAAAGTCTGGCTTATTCTATATCCTTGGTACCCAACACAGAGTCCCAGACAGAATAGGTATTCAGCAAAAATGTATTGAATGTTTAAATGAAATATTAGTTATTATAAATCCAACCCCAGTGACTGCATCCACTGAGCAGTCTGGGCTGGCCTGCCTGGCTCCAGGAGTATCCCAGTAGTGATTGGGGACATGCAAGAGTCACCTCATTCACTTGAAGAAAATAGTCTCCTCTGCGTAACAAGGCCTGCATGACAAACAGCCAGACCTCCTATCTGAGATCATGTTCATGGAAGAATCGTGCTTGTGTGACCAGGACTGAACATCCAAGCTAGCTGTCTTCCAGAACACAAGCAGGCTCCAGGAGGCAAAACAGTATTCCCCATGAGTGGGGCATATAAAAGTGCTGCAGAGAAAAAGACCTAAATTTATATGGTATCATCATCAAACCAATTTTAAAACCTTATCAATGGAAAGGTCCTCCCTAAAGACGTGTCACCCCAAACTGCCCTCGGCATCCTTTTTATGTTTCTTCATGTGATCTGTGACCCCTTATTCCGGGGTCCTCTTGGAGACCAAATGCAGCCCCCATCCATTTTGTGTTCTTTCTTATTCTCTTAGCATTTTTTTTTTGCTTGACACCCTTTTAATCTATTTACCAGGAGCCCCTTGAATGCCAGCAAATATTCCACCTGGAAAGCGCTCAGTGAGTTCAGGGGGTTGGGCAGACAGGGATCCAGTCTCTGCTCACAAAGCCATTTCCTGCTGTGTGACTTGGTATAAGGCACTTACTTTCCCTGAATCTCAATTTCCTCGTCCATGAAGTGGGGATGATAATAAACCTCCCTGAGGTAGCTGTGAGGATTAATGAGAAAAGTCATGAGATCCTGTGGCCCCTCTCACAGCTGCCAACTGTCTGCCCACAGGTTTTCTTCAGGGAATGAGCAGCATGGAACACCTTGGGGCGAACCCTGATGGGCCGGAAGGGAGATCCCGGGAAGAATGCTTTGGCCTGAGACACAGAAACACAGCTTCGAAAGAGTACAAAGTGGCAGCAGTGGCATTCTGGGTTATTGTATTCAATTGTGCCCCCGCAAGGCATGTCCAAGTCCCAAGCTCTGTTGCCTGTGAATACGGCCTTATTTGGTAATAGGGTCTTTGCATTAAGATGAGCGCCTTATAAGAAGAGGGCAACCTGGACACAGAGAGACCCAGTAGAAGGCCATGTGGAGACAGGCAGAGATCAGAACGCGCTGCCACCAGCCCCACATGTCAAGAGATGCCAGTAACCCCTGGAAGTGAGAAGAAAGTGTAGGAAAGATTCTTCTCTAGAAGCTTCAGAGAGAGCACAGCCCTGCCAACACTATGATTCCAGACTTCTGGTCTTCAGAACTGTGAGACAATACTTTTCTGTTGTTTGCAGCCACCCAGTTTGTGCAACTTAGTTACAGCAGCCTGAGAAAGCTAGGTGAGGCAGAGGAGCGTCCCTCAGGTCTCAGGAGACAGCTAGATTGGGGGGAGGAGGGACAGAGATGACCATCATTTAGTGTCTCAGGTCCAGTTGGCAGGACAGCCCAATCACTGAGCCTCTGGGACGCACTCACGAAAGCCTGGCCCCTGACCTCCAGCTGGGACAACCCCTCAGTGCCATGTACAGGTTGTGGTCTAGACTGTCCTTCCCCGTCAGGCACAGGGCTAGGGTTTCCTCCATCCTCAGCTCTATCCACTTTCTGGTACAGCTTGCCTCACTCCCTTACAGGCGGTCTCTGACGGTGCGCCCATCGCTGCCAACCAGGGGGGTGCTAGCCTCTCAGGGTGTCCATTCCACACTTGCCCAGGCCTGCCCAGTGCTGGCTGCTGGGGCTGCTGGTGGTGCAAAAGCAGGAAGGCAAGAGTCCAGCCCCGAGGGAGCTCAGATGAACCTAGTTAATTAATTAACCAGTTGATGAATCAATTAAGATTTCACTCTTAAATATCCAGTTAATTAATCAGTTAATTTAAGTTTCACCTGTAATTGATTGATTCATCATCTAGTTAATTAATTAGTAAATTAATTAATTAAACACATTTATTGAAAATGTATGTGCCAGGCGTTGGAAAGGCTGCAGAGAAATCAACAAAACCAGATGC
Source organism: Talpa occidentalis (assembly GCF_014898055.3). Classification (NCBI taxonomy): domain Eukaryota; kingdom Metazoa; phylum Chordata; class Mammalia; order Eulipotyphla; family Talpidae; genus Talpa; species Talpa occidentalis. The sequence goes on along the minus strand of NW_023603184.1, from coordinate 38,052,414 downwards.
CAAGAATACAGGTTAGTTAAAGGACAGACGCTCATTAAACTGATAAGCAAATCTAAAACCACCTGCACCAACTGGGCCATCAAGGAAAAGTACCCGGTGTCACAAGAGTCTCTGATGGGGGAGCTGACCTGGCCACGGAGTGGGAGTTAACGAGGCAAAGGGAGGGGACAGCTGTGCGAAGATCTCGAGGCAGGAGTCAGCACACCTGGCAGGAAGGACTCCAGGAAGGTTGAGGGCGGGGTGCGAAGAGAGGCTGTGTGTCAGCTGAGGCAGAGGGCAGGCTGAAGCCAGGCTCTGTTAGGGTGTTTGGGCTCTGTCCCAAATATCCCAAAGGAAATGGACATTAAGGGGTTTTCAGCAGCCGAGTGACCTAGTCAGAGGCAGAGACAGGGGTCCCTGCGACGGGCAGACAAGTTGGGGAACTCTTGAAACCGTCCAGGTAAGAACGGGTCAGTGCCACGCCCCGGGTACTGGAGGAGGGAGAACTGCGCACCTCGGAGGGCGAGCCTTGGGGACGCGTGGGAAGAGAGAGGGGTTGACGGTGACTCTGGGTCTTCTGGCTTGTGCAGCGGGGTAGACGTCGATGCCATCTGCTGGGAGAAGGATCGCTGGGAGAGGACCAGATTTGGGGGAGAAAAATGCTAATTTCAGGCAAAAGTTCTTTGTAAACCATGTAAACCGTGCGGTCGCAGGAATGTCAGCTGTTACCATTTACTCATTCAAAAAATATTTAGTAAATGCTTGCTATTTGATGGCCCCTGTGCCAAGAGCTGGAGAGTAAAGATAATCAGTATTTATCGTCTTGGTTTGCCCGTGTCTCACATGATTAGTGAGAGCAGTGGCCCCTTGCCCTCTTCAGAGCGTCCCAGTTTGGGATGATCCTCTCTGCGATGCCTTGGGCCCTAGCGGAGGAGGAGGCCTGACGGGCAGAAGAGGAAGCAAGGGACTTGGAGAGAGAGAGAGCAGTGCCCTGGCCTGGAAGCGGAGCGGAGGGTGTGGCCAGTGTGTCGGCCGGGCAGACTGCTCAACAGAGAGAACCCGGGCAAGAGAGAGAAGTTGTGGCACACGCTGTGCTATGTGTGATGTGGCAAGGGGGGGTGAGCGTGTGGGGTGCTAAGCCTGGGCGGGCAGAAAGGAATGGCAGAGGTTTGCAGGCTGCAAAGACACAGGGGTAGCCATGTGCGGGGACTTCCCTGGCCACTCCTTCCTGCTCCTCCCAGAAGCTGGGTTGCCCCTGAGTCTCTGGGCAACAGAGCCCCAGTGTGTAGCCAACCTGGGGAGGCGGGCTTTGACTCGCCCAGTGCTGAGCTTGGTCACCCTGTCCCCGACAGCCCTGAGTTTTTCTTTGTCATCTGTCTCCCTCATGGGAACGCAAGCTCTCTGAGGTCAGGTACTGTGCGTGTTGTGCTCTCAGTGGTGCTCACAGCCCCCTGCAGCATTTCCGCCTTCACAGTAAAGCCTCTATAAATATGTGTTGGATACATGAATCTGAGAGAGAGAACATTTTTCTACACCGCTGTGTGTGGCGGCTCCAAGGACACACATCCTTAATGAGCCTCTACTGTGTGGTGGGGATTTGCCAGCCGTTTTCCTGCTTTATCTCACTTATCTCTCCAGGCAGGGATCGTGGATGGGATGATCAGGAACCACAAATCCCATTCATCTTCTGAGGCCCTCTCCATGCACCTCTTCCTCCAAGAAACCTTCCCCCTGGGAGCCACTTCCCCTTTGCTGAGCTCCTCTCCTGTGAGCTTCAGAAAAGCCAGCTCTCGACAGCATGCTGTTCAGTGTGGGCTTTCAACAGACCACCTCCCACTTGACTAAACACTTTAAGAACAGAGGCTACTTCTCTTGTTTCCAAGTCTCCCCCACAGAACCAACAGCTGAATTGAGAAAATCAAGCCTGCGGATTCGTTAATTCACAGGTTTATCTTGAACATGATTTCCTGGGTGACCTCGACTCCGGCTCTTGCGGCAGGTAACTGCTGCTGCTGTCTTTTGTCTTAGGAAGGCTTTCTGCTCTGGGACAGAACACCTGGCAAGCAGCGTCGTCCGTGGGCAGGTCACCTAGCTATCTCGTCCCGGGCGAGGCCTGCAGGCGGGAAGCCCGAGTCTGGAGCGGCGCGTCTAGGATGCCGCCATGGGCTCAGACGCAGCGGCCCTCTGCTGAGCAGTCTGGCTCGTTGCCTCGCGCACAAGGTGGCTGATGAAGGGCTAGACTTCACATCCAGACTCCAGGCAAGAAGATGGTTAGCGGGCAAACGGAGGGGCAACCCGGGACTTTCAAGTCTGTACGCTCTGAAGGGGTTTCACCATCCGCATAAAGACAAAGCATACTCGGAGCATGTAAGAGCTTTAATAGAAGGATTGTGCACAGAAAGGGAAAAAGAGAAAGGATATAGTTTCCCCATGAAATACCCAAAGTGACGCACCTCCTCGTGGGTAAATGCCCAACCAAACAGGGTTGGTCCAAAGCAGGGCCACTGAGGCCCAAACACTTGCCATAGTCTAAATCGAGGGGAACCTCAGGACAGGGACAAGAGGGACCAGGCACATTTGGGACAAAAGGAGCAAAATTAAAGTAAAATACAATGGCTGCCATCATCAATTTACCCAAGGGTCTCTTTCAAGTGTCTCTATGTGTCTCAACCCCCCCTCCCCGCCCCGTCTCCTCCAAGTCCCCCAAGACCCTGGTGCAAGTCCAAAGCCGAGATGCAAGTGAGCACTTTGCCTTCACAGTCTCCTCCTGTGCCCCTCCTCCTCTCCCTGTGTCTCTTTCGAGTTCTCCTCCCGGGCCCACCTGCCTCTGTGTTGAACAGCCTCACCTGGCCGCTTAGCCCCCCCACCTCACAGAGCCTCCCCTTTCCGTGGAGATGTCTCTGTTACAATGGGAGGAAGAGGTGAGGCCAGTGCAAATGTCCTTTGGATCAGAAAAGCAAAAGCTTCCTCAGAAGCCTCTACAGACTTCAGCTTCACCTCATTAGCCACACCTGACTATAAGGGAACCTGAGAAAACAGTGATTTCCGTTTTACAGCCTAGTTAAGGGGACAAGGGAAAAGTAGTTTGAGAATGAGTTTTGCATCAGCTCATCAATGGTGACCGCCTCATACCCTACAGGAGGAAGAGAGCAAAATAATCAGACTTGTCATTTACTTAGACTGGCTATTCTGAACTTGCCCCATTCCAAGATGGACCCCACTTGGACTTATTTATTCTGAGTTTTCTCTTCTAAATTCTTGATTATACATGAACCCAGATGTTTGTAGACATAAAAGGTGGTATCCATGCTCTTCTGTGTCACACAGTCAGCTGGGAAGGATGTGAGAGGATGGCAGAGAGAAAGCAATCATCTCCGTGATGTGAGCCGTGAGGGTCTGTGCATAGAAAAATATGGAAGGAGGACACTGACTTTGGGAGGGTGGGGTGTCAGGTAAGCAAGGAGCAACAACAGATTGAAAGGGCAGTTAAATATACAAAGGGGCTGGGAAGGGTATTCCGGATAGAAGAGAGTGCATGGTGGTAAGAAGAGAGCACAGCACATTTTAGGGCCCTCAGGAAGTTCTATTTTGCTGGCGTGCAGGCTGCCTGAAGGAGAGAGGTGAGGCTGGCAGGAAGGGCTCATGAAAAGCACGAGCTAAAGATCTCCAGGCCCGGGTGCCTGGGCAGAGGGTCTTACTACTTTCTGAGAAAGGAAGCATTGAACTTACTGCAGTGATGTAGAGCTCAGAGGCCTCAAGCTGTTCTCAGCAACACTCCCCCTGACTTTCCAGGGCAGCTCATCACTCCCTTGACTTCAGATGCCATTTCATAATCCCTAAGCCAACACACCCTGTTCAGATGGCTCTCCTGTTATATATTGCCAGGCTATATAGCCAGTGCAACTTTTGCTACATGACAGCCATACCCAAAATGTAGCTTGGAACTAAAATCATCTATTTACTTCCTGAATCTGTAGGTTGGCAATCTGTTTGGGCTGAGGAATTAATGCTTCCCTGAAAGTCTTTTTTCCCTCCAGATTTCAATGCTTAGACCCTTATATCTCTGACATTTAACTATAGTCTTCTAAACAATTTTTAGACTGAGGCTTGATATACATACTGTTTTTTATTTTTTTAAAGATTTATGTATGCATATAAGAACTGGGGTACAGGTCAGATGTGTTGGGGGGGTGAAAGGATTCAACGGAGACTGGGGAGCAGAACAGGCAGATCTACTGAAATACACTGCTGAGGGGAGCAGCGGCCAAACAGAAGAGGTCTGCTGCACCATGTGGGTCACCTCCCTCGCCAGGGATTGAACTAGTGCTGCAGTGGCTGTGGATAGCTTCATAGAGCTGAGATTTAACCCCTTGTGCCACCAGGGGTTATATCATTATAGTCTCCACAGTTCTCCCACCACCATACCACCCGTGATAGTTTTGACCTTTTGTTTGGTTTCTCTATATCCCACATGCAAGTGCGACCATCTGATATTTCTCTTTTTCCTTCTGATTTATTTTGGCTAGCATAATCACTTCCAGCTCCACCCATGTTGCTGCAAATGGCATGAGTTTGTCTTTTTTTTTGAATGCTGAGTAAATTCCATTGTGTAAATATAACAAATTTTGATCCATTTGTCTATTTGGGGGCATTTGGGTTGTTTCCATGTCATAGCTATTGTAAATAGTGCTGCAATAAATGTAGGCGGGCAGGTTTCCTTTTGAATTAGTGTTTTTGTGTTCTTTGGGTAGATTCCTAGGAGAGGAATCACTGAATCATATGGTAGATCCATTTTGGTTGTCTGTGGAGCCTCCACACAGCTTTCCATAGTGGCTGGACCATAAACTATTACATACTCTTAATAGCAAACATGATTCCCCTTTTTCGTCTCTGGTAACATTAATTTAATTTAATTTAATTTAAATTTTATTTTATCATTTTGAACACAGACCTCCATAGCTCCCTGTTCAGCCAAATCCTCTTCTCTTTCTCTTCTGAATTTTACCCAAGTTTTATTAGATTCATATGATATATTTGGAAAAGGAATTTTGTTTATTTTTTCCCTGCCACCATTCCTTATATTCCCTTGTCTCTTTTCCCTACTTTCTCCCTCTTTACCTCAGAACCCCCTACTCAGTGATCTTATCTCCATGGGTACCTCTAAGACTGTAGCCAAGGGGCAGAACAAAATGACTGCAGCTTGGTCCTACTGCAGAGTCCTCTCTCTGGGCCTCATTTAGACTTCCATCCAATAGATGGATTGGAATGGTATTCTTAGTGTAGCATAAGCTGTCTCCAAAATCCAAAAGCCTCATCAAACATGTGAGTTACCTGACAAGAAGACAGAAGGAAAAAAATGCAAAACTGTCTTCCCATTGATTCGGGGGAAGAACAAAAGCATTAAATTTATAGGCAAGGAGTGGGCTAAAGGCAAAGGAATGTAGACTTGGCTTAACGATCCAATTAGATATTTACAAATCAGCCAATATGAGAAGATGCCTTTTTCAAATGACCACACCTTCTTGGTGGATGGATCTCTTGCCTCTGAATGTGGTTGGGTGGTCCTGTATCAGAGATCTCTTGGTTCTGGAAGTTTAATGGACTCTGCATGCACAGTTACTTTTGTGCATGCAGGCTGTATGACTCAGAGCTGAGCATCACACTCTGTTGCTTCTGTGAAGGCAAGTTCAAAAGATAGTTAACCAAAAAAACACACACCCCCGCAAAAAAACCAAAAAAACAAAAAATATACAACAAAAGAGTTAACCATACCCAACTGCTCTTGCAGACCATAGATTGGGCACAGTTTTAGCTTCTCTGGTGAATATCAGCAGCCTCTGTCCTTGGCCACTCCAGGGCTTGAACAGTGAGCCCCTGCAGGAAGCGGTCATAGGGGCAGGGATGGAGGCTCTCCGCCAACCCAACAGCATAGACTCCCACTCACCATGGCAGATCTAGCTACTGCCTCTGCTGATCACCTAACTTGTCCACTATGACTCTCTCCCTGAGAAGATCACACAAATTGATTATATCAGATCCCTTCTAACCTGGAGGAGGAAATGATCCTTATAGGAGGGTGTGGTTTGCCTTTCTAGCTTACAGGGCCTCTGTCGACACTGGTGTGGAACTGATGTGTGCCTGACATAGCACTCAGTCTCAGATGGCCTCCGCCTAATGGTTTCACCGTAGGGCAACAAAGGTGTGACAATGAGCATGGTCTCACAGGATGCCCTGATCCTCCTATAGACTGTATCTCCTGGAAGTAGCTGGCCTGAAAAACTTAATGAGGGTGTCAGTTTGGGGATGTTTGGGTGCTGTTATGGAGGACATAAAATATGTATTGAACCAATTGTGATTGTGTGGCACTCCACCTCCATCAACTGAAATGCACAGTCCAGGAACCAAAGAACAGAGGGAGTGACCCCTCTCATCATTGCTTTTAGTGAGCTACTTGCAGAAGTTTTGCTTTGTTGCTGCAACTTGAGACTTTGCTGGAAAGAAACCCTGTTTCCCAAGGAGAGATAAGTTCTTCCACCATTGGACATGAGAGCGTTCCACTTAATCTGAAGCTACAGGTACCAATGGTCACTTTTGTTTTTGTTTTGTTTTGTTTTAATAATCACCTGGTCACTTTTGGATCTCCATATCAGTGGTTCCGAAGGCAAGTAGATTTACAATGGTGGCAGAATATAATCAGCCTGATCTTCATGAAGAAGAGACATTGCTGACATAGTGGTAGAGAAAGGGGGGATGCCCTTTCTGGAGTGGAGGGGATACCCTAGGACTCTGCATTAGGACCATAGGTCCTAAGAATACAACCCTAGTGTGCATCTAGTGTTTCTGTGCTCAGTGATAACACTGTATGGACAACTGAAGCATCCTTGGCTTGACAAAGGCAAGGCCACCAAAGGCTCAGACTCCTCAGGGGCAACAGAAAGATCATCCTCCTCAAAATTTGGATAACTTCCCCAAATATCTAGAACAGGTTTTTCCAATATTTGTTACCTTGGAAATTTGAGCTAAGGTCAATCAAAGCCCTTCAGTCTCCAAAAGAACTTTTATCACTCCCTTAACTACCTAGAAGAATGGAGATGACCCAGATTTAGGGTCATCTCCAGAAGCCCATCTATACAACAAGGCAAACGTACATATAGAGCATCTGGCTTTTATGAGTCACTCTCTTCATCATGTGAGTTCTCCCCCTCTGTCCTTGACACCCCAGCCCCTATCCCATTTCTTAGCTCAAAGATAAAAACCTGCAGTCTATCCTATTTATTCTAAAATTTATTTATTTATTTATTTTTTGTGGGACACTCGCAGGAGGCCGGAGAACGAACCGGCGCTGCAGAGGCTGCGGTCAGCCTCACAGCCCAGCGCTCAACCGCTGCGCCGCCAGGGGAGGCCCCATTCTAAAATTTACAGTCATGTAAATTCTCCATATTTTATGTAATTATATTTGTCCTTTTTCTTCTACTAATTATTTTTCTGGTGCTAATTTGTGTGCCAAATCAGTCCAAGAAGAACCTAAGGGGTGAGGAAAATTTCCCTTGCATCCCTACAAAGGCTAGGTCATCTCTTTGGCAAGCAGTTAGACCAGCTGAAGTCTGGCTGAGGGTGAGGGAAATTAAAGATGGGCAGTGGCAGAGGGAAAGGACAAATATCTGTTAGAAATAGAACCTCAAAGTACACTGAGAGATTTTACATCTCACCCATTAGATGAATATAAATTCCACAGTTGGACAATTTCTTTTGATGAGGCTATGAGGAAAAGGCATGCTTACACATTACTGGGGAGGGGGCTAAATGGAATGACCCCTAAGGAGGGGACATGTCCATATCTAGCAAAACAATATATGGAAATGCTTTCCCATTTCTAGGAATCTATGCTAAATATACACTGGCAAAAGCCTGAATTGACATTGGCAGAGGACTGCTCACTGCAGCACTATTTGTATTTGCAAAGGACCTAGAGGAACATATCAAGAGAGCTGCAGTTCTTTGTGGCAGCTGTTGGAAAGTGGTTGGAAACCAGACAAAATGCTGGATGATTTATTTGTTTCTAACTACTGTGTACTGAGTGCCTGCTATGTGTTTGGTAGTTTGCATATATTACTCCATTTAAGCTCTTCAACAGTCTTGCCCACTTACTGGAAACAATTTTTATCTGAAATTTCCAACACAGAAAATCTAAGAATACATCACGCAAGTGTAACCTAAAATGGCAATCATTCTTTAGAACAAAAGATATTTACTGCAGTATTATTTTTCAAAATTACTTTTTATTTTATCAAAGTTGTGTAGGCACATGCTTAAAGAAAAAAAAAAAGCCAAGCAGTACAGAAGAGCTTAGAATGGCATCAACACTCTCTAGCTCCAGTTTCAAGCCCTAGTTTGGTCTCCAGGGGCAACCCCTTTTGAGGCATTTCTGGTGCTATATCTTTGAGGGCTTGCTTCTGTATCTTTAAATAATGTGTTTGTGTGACTCTGCATTTATCAAGTTTGGCTTTTTTTTTTTATTGGATTCCTGCTACAGATTAAGCTAAGACTCCTTCAAGAGTGAACACTCTTTATATTTCTTTCAGAGCCCGAGTCCCAACCTTGGGATTGGCAGGAATTATTAAATACAGTAATCCCCCCTTAAATTGGATGATATGTCCCAAGACCCTCAATGCATGCCTGAAATTATGGGTAGTACCAAACTCTACATAGACTTTTTTCCCCCTGTACATTCATACCTACTTATGATAGAGTTTAATTGAGAAATGAAGAGATTTACCACAATAGTTAATAGTGGAATAATTATAACAATATACTATAGTAAAAGTTATGTGAATGTAGTTTCTCTTTCAAAATCCCTCATTGTGTATAACATTTGTGGACTGTGGTTTACTGCTGGCAACTGAAACTGTTGGAGGAAAACTGAATCCTGAGTGATCTCCACCCACTGATGTTTTACAGTCTATAAAACTCCTTCATGCCAAAAAGATCTCAGGCATCAAGAATTACAACTCCCATCATGCCATGGATCTGCCATGACTCTTGACTTCCTGAAGGGGGCATTACTGGGAACTAAGGGTAGAGTTAAACAGCCAAGCTAGGTATAAAACAAAGCACTGGTTGCCTGCGGCTATTTTGTCTTTTCCTGCTTTCAGAGTGCAGTCTGTGTCTCAGCTCAGGCAACTTACAGGTAGAACATATTGACCAATTAATCTCTCTCTGTATCCTCCCTCTTCTCATTTCCCTTGTAAATATGCCTTTTATTAATTTTTCCAAGTACCTGCTCTTGAGTCTTGCCCTGAGTTCTTAAGCACGCAGGTGAGTGCTCATACTGGGTCACCCTGTTTCCTCTTGGGGTTGCCCGGTAGCAAAATCACAGAGAATGAAACTATGGATAAGATGGAACTGCTGTAAATATTTATTAAATAAAGCAAACCTGGGTGGTCAATGGAGACGAAGGCATTTAAGAGAGAAAAGCGTGGACGAAAGGGCAAAGGCTCCTTCTTCCTCACTGCTGGAGGCATGGGTCTTGTTCAGGTTGGCTGTGTCCCCAGAGATGGCTGGTAATCCTACCAGTTCTTCACTATTGTGCTCTGGATCACTACCCATATAAATCCTCTCCAGGCAAGTCCTTGGCCCAGGCCTATTTTCAGAGGGAACCTGGGCAGCAGTGACCCCACTTGGGTGTTGCTTGACCACCCACCTATCTCTGTGATCCATTTATGACCAGTTCAAAGGCAAGGACTTCAATGTTGCAACTGGCCAAAAACATCTATGGAGTGTAGGGAGGTGAAACCCTGAGAGAGGAAGGGTAAGGAGCACATTCCCAGCCAACAAATGATGTCCTGAATGCATGCCACCTCCATCTCCACAGGGGGGAAATCTCAGGCACTGAGGATTACAACTCCCAGCAAACCATGGTCAGAACTTTCTGAAACAGAGAGTGAGGATCAATAGAAGAGAGGGGTGGCTTAAGCACTCATGCTGGGTTTAAAACTGAACACATCAGCTCTCTTGCTTGCTTTTCTAAAAGCTTTGACTTGCACCCTGGTGCCTCAGCTCAGATGGTGTTGCTGGTAGGGCAAATCAGTCAATTAATCTTTTCAAATTCTCTCTGTGTGTCTGCTTTTGGGTCTTGTCCCAAGTGGACTCACAGCCCAGGTCACCCCCATTTCCTCCTGGGTTGCCCTGTCAGAACACTGTAGTTGCTGTTCCCAACTGTGGATTATTGTCTTATGGCTTTTGTCAGATGTTTGTGCGTATAAATCCAGGGAATACAGATAGAATCTTCTCTGTGAGCCTGCCAGTAGTCAGAGCAATTAGAAGTGCTCCTGTGTTTCTGTCTCTTGGAATGAATGTCTTTAGCTTCTGGGCTAGAATTTTATCAGATTCGAAGCTGGAGTTTTCTCTTTCTGTTTGAATTAAGGCCCATTTAAGTGAATTTTCCCTACAGACTCCAAGAGACAGCATTCTGGACCAGAAGGCTGTTTATCTGATAAACAGGGAACTACCACCCCCTAGAGGATGAATATGTGAATGGCTGTTCAGAGAAGCACAGGACAGTGTGTTTTCTGAAGTATGCCTAGTTTCTTCTCCTTAGAGAAACAGTGCTGCTACTTAGATTGTCTAATTATATAATAATTTCTTCTGCTGTTTGAGTGAGAGATTTGCTCCCCTTATAAAAACGCAGCTGTGTTTTTTTTTTTTTTAAAGATTTATTTACTTATTTAGACAAGCACTGGGTACAGTCAGAAGCGCGGGAGGGTGAGAGAATTCACCAGAGCCAGAGCGGGGAGCAGAGCAGGCAGAAGGACCAACGTACACTGCTGAGGGGAGCAGCGGGCAGCAGGAGAGGTCTGCGCGCCATGTGGGACCCTAGCCCGGTGGCTGGGGATCGAACCGGCGCTGCAGAGGCTACGGGCAGCTTTGCAACCCAGCGCTCAACCGCTGCGCCACCAAGGAGGCCCCAGCTGTGTTTTGTTTAACTTGGTATGAATTGAGAGGCCAAGAGTGGAGAACCCAAGTAATTGGAACCCCAATAGATATTTCTGCTTATTTGGAAGATAGATCTGGGCTCACCAGGGATGAGACAGAAATGAGTTTGATATTGTTAAAAAGGAAATAGTAGGTCTCAAATGGAACAATTTATGCCAGCCTCCACCAAGACTTAATAGCTAACATAATTACAGTTTTATCCTCTCCCAAAAGTGGAATTTTAAACAAGTCATTCTGGAATTTCTTGGTTAACACTAGTGAGGTAATATACACAAGACTCCCCCTGTCTTCCCCTAAAGGAAGTTGACTCTGTCTAAATAATCTTTCTTTTCCTTTGCTAGTAACCTTATCCCATTCTCTTTCTGACTATAAAAATCTTGCATTTTGTATAACTCCAGGTGTTACCTGTTGGATGGGGTGCCATCCTATTCATGAGTCACTTAATAAAGTCAATTATCTCTCTAAATTTATTTGAATGAATTTTGTTTTTAGCAATATCAATGTTGCTTTTGAATTAATTAGGCCTCCTCTGTAGATTTTTAGATAATAATATTATGTCTTTAGACTTCAGTGGATTTCTCATTTGTGTTGGTTTCAAGAGACCACTTACATAAATCTAAGACAAAGGGTTTCAGGTGGAGGGGGAGATTAAGAAATCAAGCCACAACTTCAATATTTTAAATGTGCTAGCCCTTTATGAAAGCACTCTAGGCTGAGAAAAAAAGTATAAGAAAACCTTCCAAGTCACAGAACAGCATGTTTACAAGGAGACTTGAGCTGTAAATTGCACTTTGTAATTTATGTTAATACATTTAAATAGGTTAAAGAAATTAGTCTTCAAAAGGATGAATCTTTAAATGGTTTTTTTACTTAGAGAAAATGACTTTCAAGTTAAAAAAAAAAGAAATCCCTCAATATTAAAATCCTTGTGTAAAAGGTAACGTTTTACATTCTTACAAGAATAAAATAAAATATGTATAAATATCCTTGGGCGGGGGAACTGAGTTGTTAATACAAATATAAATACTATTCCTGTTTTCACATCTAAGCTCCTTCTTCTAAATGTTTTTTGGGTGGGAAAAGGGAAAATCTACTGGTTTAATGGCTTCCTGGTTTCTACTGAGTTACAAAATAAATATGCAAATCAGGCCCAATGATATGCAAATTTTACCAGGCCAAAAATTAGTAGTCAGGAAGGTTTTAAGAAATCTTTCAGTACTAAGAATTCTAATCAAGATTCAGAGGATTCCATTACTCTGTAAAAGAAATATAAGGAAAACTCTTGATCCCACTGCCAAGTGGCCTGTGTACAGCCACTACACAGGTGCTTCCTCTCAGGGCCAGTGAATTATGGGACTTCCTTTCACTGCTCTTGCACATGACTCTACCACCCAGCTCACATTTTATTGAAAACAAGAAGATTCAGCATGATTTTCATTTGCACTCTCCTCTTGGCAAACCCTCATGCTCCCCCATTTCCTCTCTCCAACTCCATTCTCTACTTTGTTGTATATTTCAATATGTGGAGAATATTATAAGTGGCAAAGTAGACACACGTCACGTCTGTTGTTCTTTAGCTTCTTAGTTTCAGTCTTTTTGTTATAGAGCAACCCCGATATTAAACGGGTTCCTGGCTGTGGGTCCTCACCCGCGCGCTTTAAAGGGACTTATGAATACTCTACTACAGACACACACAAAAGGGTTAATAAAAGATTTATTTACAAGAGAAAAAGAAATAAGGAAAATGTACAACTCAGGGAGAAAATAGGGAAATAAAGTCTTTAATGCGTCCTACCCGATCCGACGACCTGGAAACCCAAAGTCACTCTCAGAGCTGGCCAGACGCTCCGAGCTGGCCGAGAGCCCAAAAATGGAGAGCCCCCAAAGCCCACGTGTCTGCCTTTTGTATCCACCTGGCTGCTTAACCCCACCCTCAGGTCCCAGCCACCTTCCCTTTGGTGGTGATGGGATTTGGAGTTCCCAGTGTCTTTGGCTTTGACCTGGGGTGGGGGTGGAGTCCACAAAGCCTATATGGAATTTGCTTTGGGACATCCTTTTTCCCCCTAATATTTTCAGTGGTGTTCCCCATTAGTTTATGTTGATGATGTATGTCTTTCCCAAGTCAGAGGAAACAAGTATTGACCTCAAAAAAAAAAAAAATCCATTATTTCACCGACAAAATGGGTTTACTCAGAAATAATAACAACAAAAGGAGGCATCTTTACCCTCTTTAATCTTCAGCACCCTCTTCAAAGGATATATAAGGGAGGGTCAGCCTTGGCAGTGCATGAGATTGCATTTACCAAACTGCCCTCTGTACTGATATGATTTCTGAAACAAGCTGGGGGAAAACTCTCACACTGGAATTGAAAGGCAGTAAAGGTGGAGGTTCTGCTTGTGTTTTGTTTACTAAGGACCATGGGGGTAGGGAGGGACCATGGTAAGGGTGTGACCAATGGGGAGAAGCAAGACAGCCTGTTTATATTCCCAGAAGCTAGTCTTGTAATATTCTGACTTCAGGTGACCATCTGGGGGGTTCCAGCCATTCCAGGGGTAAAGGAATGAAACCTCGATGATAATTGAATAAAAATCAAACAACTGTTTTCACCTTGATCCCAGATCTAGAAGATGTGTTATAGGGCAGTCCCGATATTGAACGGGTTGCCTGGCTGTGGGTCCTCACCCGCGCGCTTACAAGGGACTTATGAATACTCCACTACAGGCACACACAAAAGGTTAATAAAAGGTTTATTTACAAGGGAAAAGGAAAGAAGGAAAATGTACAACTCAGGGAGAAAATAGGGAAATAAAGTCTTTAATGCATCCTACCCGATCCGTCAACCTGGAAACACAAAGGCACTCTCAGAGCTGGCTGGACGCTGTGAGGTGGCAGAGAGCCAAAAATGGGGGACCCCTCCAAGGCCCACGTGTCTGGCTTTATACCAACCTGGCTGCTTAACCCCACCCTCAGGTCCCAGCCACCTTCCCTTTGGTGGTGATGGGATTTGGAGATCCCAGTGTCTTTGGCTTTGGCCTGGGGTGGGGGTGGAGTCCACAAAGCCTGTATGGAATTAGCTTTAGGACATCCTTTTCCCCCTAACAGATCCACATCAATCTTGAATGTTTATGTACCCCCTTTTACTTTTACAATAAATAAACAAACAAAAACCCCAAACAAACATATAGCTCCGTTTCTACACAATACAAAGCAAAACCTGGGTTTTCTTGTTGCAATAGTCTCATGTGTGATCATCAGAAAATAAAAGTTTCCTCACGCCAGCATAGGAGGAGAACCTTGGTTTAAGGTGTAGCAGCTCATCCTGCTGTTTATTTTTTTTTTTTTAATACGGGCATGTTTTATTTATTTATTTATTTGTTTGTTTGTTTTGTTTATACAAGCACTGGGTACAGTCAGAAGTGCGGGAGGGTGAGAGAATTCACCAGAGCCAGAGCGGGGAGCAGAGCAGGCAGAAGGACCGAAGTACACTGCTGAGGGGAGCAGCGGGCAGCAGGAGAGGTCTGCGCTCCATGTGGGACCCTCCTCCGGTGGCCGGGGAGCAGCCAGGGATCAAACCGGCGCCGCAGAGGCCTCGGGCAGCTTCGCAACCCAGCGCTCAACCTCTGCACCACCGGGGAGGCCCCTGCTGTGTATTTTAGAGCCCCTCCCCTGACTTACTGTTTCGTGCAGTGGCAGGCCTCTTGAACATGTCAGAGGACGTCTTTCACTGTTTGATTTCTGAATCATACTCTAGTGGCTCGACCCTGTCACTTACATCCAGGACTCATTTTGAGCATAATTATATTAATTTTCTTCCCAGGCATGATATGCAATAAAAGATAAAAATAAAACCGGCAAATGAAGCTATGGTGTTGGAAGTTACAATAGTGGTGACCTTTGAGGAAGTAAAGACTTGGGGAGTAGGTGGTGTGTGTGGACCTTCTAGAATGCTGGTAATGTTCTGTTTCTTGACAAGGATGCTGATTACACAGGTGTGATCATTTTGTGATAATTCATCAAACTGCCTGTATGGATTTCTATGTTTTTCTGTATTCATGCTGTTTATGAGATCTGAGAAATATGTGGGTTGTTTTTTTTTTTTTTTACTTCTCCAACTTCTCCAAATGTGAGGAGAATAATGAGGAGGGGGATTGATTGAGAAAGACTACTGAACTACAGCAGAATCACTGAAATGAACCTGCTGAGAAATAGTGGTAGCTTAGAACAAGGGGACAGTGGTGCAGTGGGGCAGAAAATCGGCTAGACTGTATTCCATATATCATCTGAGGGTAGCAACAAAACAGCAGGTTTTGCTCATGGATCAGATGTGGGTGAGAGGAGAGAAGAATCAAGAATAACTCCAAATTTCTTAGTTGGAGCAACTGGGTGAATAAATTTGCAATGATCTCATGAGAGAGCATGCATTGGTTCCAGCAAGAAAGACAAGGGAACATCTAAGGAGAGGTCGAGGGTATGAGCTCTTTTACTAGTGATTGACTGTGACTACTGGGAGGCAGAATGTGGGGTATAGGCTTAGAGACAGGAATGTCTGGAGCCTCATGTGGATCACCATACAAGTCTTCATAATGAAGCCTTATGATGCCTCGACTTCATAAACAAGGGTCAAATGCAAAATGAGATTGGTTCTTATCATCCCAAAGTTAAAAATGGTGGTGAGGCAGTGAATATTGTTGGTGTGAGGGAGAGCTCTAGACACCAGTTGTCTAGAGCTCCCCTTGATCCTTGCTGATGGAATCAGGATCTGTTACCAGTACCCTCAGACATCTGAAAAAGGAGACCCTTGTGGAATATAATACCACTTTTTTCCTAAGCCAGTAACAAGACTTTGTGCCACATGCTCCCAGCATACAGTGGCAGCAGGAGGTATACAAGGTATCTCTAAATTCTCCCTCCTGCCTCTACAGGTGGTGTTAGGGAACACTTGCAGCCAGATACCCACAAACATACCCAACCGGATTTCCTCCCCAAACCTTGACTACTCTTTCCCTTTGCCACTTTATTTTCCTTCTATTTCTCCTTTTCCCCCTTAAGCTTTCAGCACACAATCTCTAAACATTTTTTGGCTTTCCAATCAATTGCAACACTCCCTCAAAAGATACACATATATCTCAAAACCTTTCCCGAATCCTCTTGATGCTGGACATCATGTTGCTTAAATATCAGCTTGATAAAGCCTGGTGACTAATCTCATAGATGAAGTAATATCTCATTTCAATTTGCATTTCCATTTCAAATTTGCAATAAAATGAACATTTGTAAATGTTTTTCTAAATGGTGAATGGCCAGTTCACACTTTCCAGTTTTTTCTATTCTTTTTTATTGGTTTGTAGATGCTCTTTACTCCTGGCAAAGAGTCTTTCATCACTGCTTCTACATTTTACATTGGTTGCGGTGTCTTTTCCTTCAGAAGTTTAAATGTTTCATCTTGAATTCAGGATGTGTAAAGGGAAAAATTTGACTTAAAGAAACATTTGTGGGAGATAACAAAAAATGGATGCTTTAGTTCATTACAAATGGCACTTTTTGGGAGAAGCTGATAAATAACAACTTTCAGTAACTCCCTTAACCAGAGCCTAACTGAAGACTGCGCCCTTAGAAAAGAACAATGGGATTTAGTGTAGCCAGTTGTGTGCAGACCTCTGGACTCAATCCATCACATCTGGAGTGTGCTGGTTTTCACTGTTTAATTCGCATGACCCCTCTTAACACTTAAAACCCCTGACCTCACCCTGACACAGCCCCTTCTCTTCTGTTTTATTCCTTGACAGTCGATTACATAGTCTCTGAGTTCCTTAATTGGCAAATAATAGAAGTTACCTCATCCATGAGTATGAGGCTTAAAAGAGTAAACATGTAAAGTACTTAGAACAATGTGTGTCTGATAGACAAGAAACACCCAGTAAATTTTAACCATAATGTTACTATTATGTCAAATTTACTTTTTCCTTTATTTGTGGTTTTTGGTCTCATTTAAGAAAGACTTCCCCAATCATTAGGGGTTATCACAAATAGTCCTCCTTTCTCCTCCTCCCAGACACCTTGTAGACTCCCTTTGAAATTAGAGGTGGCCATGTGGCTTCATTTGATGGATGAAATGTGAGCAAAAGTTGTAATATCCAGGGGTGACACCACCCATTCCCAATCCCTTTCCAGCCTTGCTTATTATGAAAATACATTCTGCGATGGAGCCTCCAGCATCCTGCTTCCCCAAGCGACTATGAGCAGAGCCCCATGTGGCCTGAATTGGTCATGAACACAAAATCAGGTTTTTTTTTTTTCTTTTTGTAAGAAATATTTTCCTGCTCTGAGGTTGTAAACATATTCTTCTACACTTTTGGTAGTCATTTTAGAGGTTTATTTTTCACATTTAGGCCTTCTGTTTCTTTGGGGTTACCTTTATATATGGTGTGAAACAATGCATTCTTTTTTTCATGTGAAAAGTTGATAGTCCCAATACCATTCTTTGACCTGTCCTTTTTCCCACCGGTGTGTGAGGTCGCCCTTGTCATATCTGGAGTGCCTGAGTTCACGTGGGTCTTTCTCTTTACTCTTTATTCACTTGGTGATCTTTTTGTGACTTATGGTACCTTTTGTACTGTGTGGTTTTACTTACCTTCACTTTTCATTTGTCTCAATAGCTGGTAGGACAAGGGTATGAAGAATGGGGAAAGAAGCGTGAGTCTAGCTCTGCGCCTCTTAGACAAACCTTAGTGAGTAGAACACCAGGCTCTGGTCTAGAGTTCCTGGCTATCTCTACCGCAGAACCTGCCAGTTCATTTCCTCAGAGATAATCAGAGCAAGTTAGAAGCAAGGAATAGATATGGAGCTTGGAGCTATTATTAAAGTAATTGGCAGGGTATGGTAACTGCTTCGATTTCTGGTGGGGATAGTAGAGGAAGAGGAATTTACCTAAGACCGTTCTGGCACAGTTCTAAGACAGTCAGGACTCCAAAGATTTTCTGTGAGAAGTGTAGGACATGAACCTTCTCAACTGTGAGATGCCAACATCAAGTATAATGCCTTGGGAGAATTTCTTGAGCAAAGAACACAACCTGTAGAAATATCTAGTCACAGAGAAGCAAGGTGCGATTATAAATGCTTTATTTCTTTTAATTATAATATCCATCATGATTAAATTCTATTTTTAAGACTGTTACTGCTGATGGTATTTAAAAACATTGCTTTTTACTCATCGCAGAATATCAAGACGACAAGACTTATCTCAGGTAAATTTGAAGGCAGAGAACATGCTTTCGTATTAACCTGAGCCACACAAAAGTCCCACCATTCCTAATGCTGCCAACTTTGACAAGCCAGTGCACCCCCACCCCATTGCCTTCCTCCCACACCCCTCTTCAAAACTCCATGCAGAACCAGGTACTAGCAGGGAGGGTCATAGCTCAGCATGGATGAGCAGCAGCATGAGGAGGCCAGGCAACAGCAGAAGGAATACGGAAATTTCTCTCATTCCTGCAGATGGGAAAAGAGAAGGAAAGGTTTCTCTGTGGGGTTTCTTGATATGTGGGTCTCACAAACTTTTTGAGATTTACTCTAGGGTCAAAAACCCAAGATGATGGGCAATAGGCGCTCCCTGTAGCTGGCCCGCAGTTAGATTCTCCTCCTGTCTTTCAGGGATTCCTGAGCTCAGGTCACTCTGAGTTGATTGAGTTCTCAAGGCCTAATGTGCCCCTCATCTCCTTCCAGAGCTACTTCTAGGCCCTTTGTCTTCCAAGTACAGCTGTAGCAATGTTAAGGCCTTCCCTGCCTGGGACCTGCAGCTCCCTGCACAATCAGGAGCCACTATAGGCTTGTCTTGCTCTGTCTACAATGTTTCCAGGTCTGGACCAAAAGGAAATTCATCTTTTGCAGCAACATGTATACTCCTTTCTCCACCAGCTAGCATTAATGGGGGTTATGACTCTTGATGGGGCCACCTGAGGTTCTCTGTCTCACTAAATCTGAATATCAACCGCTGGGCCTGAGATGGTAGGCAGCTGCTTTCCTCTGCCGAATACTTGGCTGTTTCTACTAGTCTTGACCCAAATTCAAAATTACTCCACCGAAAAGCACAGAGTTGCCCTGTGATCACTCTTCGTTGTTCCCTTTCTACCCTCAAACATTTCTCTAATTTCCAGCCCCCTAGCAGGGCATAAACACTAATTTAGTTGAAGTTTTCTAGATACTCAGTCTCTCTGCAGCTCAGATCCACTTCTGGATGGACCCTGGCATCTCTGCAACTTAACTAAGTTCAACAACATGTACTGGAGCCCTGGTCAGGAATGAATGACAGGCCATAAGTGCCGGTGAAATAGGAGTATCTCTAGCATCAAAGAGATGGCCAGGTGCTACATAGAAGGTTGTCAATTCTCACAGAAATACTACTACAATATTTGTTATCTGTATCCTTATTTTATAAATGAGACAATTAAGGTACAGATCACTTAGGTAACTTGCCCAAAGTCACAGAGCTAGTAGGGGTTGAGCCTGGATTACTATTGGTGTGGCTGGACCCCAAATCTGCAAGGAGCACAGTGTGAGGTTTAATTTTTCCTGAAAGTATGGAGCAAGGCTTACCACTGAAGTGATATCAGAGCTAGGTCTTAAAAAAAGAACTACTATATCAAATTAATAGTGTCTTGGATTGGTTGAATACTACATAAGATCTGAGAGACTTCAGGCCATAAGGAACAATGGATGGAAAGTGCATGGAAACCCAAAAGCCAGGGCATCTTGGGATGGTTGGGTCTCACTCACCACATGTCTGGAAAGGTAATAGCCTTTCTCACTCTCCACTACTATTTCTGGCCATTGCTGTTATGTCTTCACTAAGCTCTGTGTCTCTTGGTTTTACCACATCTAACCTTTGTCAGGTAGGCATCATCCCTGTAATGTAGGCTACTAGGTGGCCCACCCATGCAGAAATGTTTCAGTTCTTTTTCTCTGACTCTATTCACTTGCTCTTTATTCCAGCCAACTTCTATGTAAATGGTTGGACATAACCTGCTCAGAACCTGCAAACCATCCACACTGTCGTGTTTTCTGAGTTCATCCAGCTAAGTTCATCCAGCTTTCCTCTCTTCCTCTCAGCATGTCTCTTAGAGAACGCCAGTTCCCTGACCTCCCTCCATTGCCACGTCCACCTCTTCAGTTTAGGCATCCATATCTCCCGGCAGGATAGCTGCATAGTTGCACTATTCCAGCTGGAGCCAGGGCTGCTAACTCCCCTGCCCTTTCCTAGGTGTCCTGGCAACTAGTGGTTTCCATGACTCGTGTTCCCTGGTGCACAACAGACCTTCCTAACCTTTCTGCACAACAGACATTTTGGGAGCTTGACTGGACTGGACACCGCCTGAGCTGCTCTCCACTCCAGGAGATCAGTCCTGTCGTTTTAGGAACCTAATACTTAGCAACAGTCAGGTGAAGACCCCATTGTTCGCTGTCCTGGGGGCTTCTGGTAGCAGAGCACCCCCTTCTATTTCATGGTGGCCCCAACTCTCCCACCTGAAACATGGACCCAGACTCACCTGAGCTGTTGTAACAGTTGAAAAAACTTTTCGATTTTTGGGGGTTTTTAAGTGAAAATTCATTGAATTTTCCAGTGCTTGGCTGTGCAGTGATGTCTTGATATTCCTCATACCCTGGAATTAGCACTTCCTGTTGTTGTGGTATCAAAGAGAGTTTTGAAATATCAACACCTAAGGTGGTTTGGATGGTCAATAGTGTCCCCTCTTTATTTTTAATAAATTCAATAGCTTGCTCACGAGACAGAGATGATGAGGCAAATTGCCCAAAACGTACATTCCCTTTCCCAGGGTAATTACACCGGGCCTGGGAACCTCTAAAAACTGTGTACTCCTTCTTTTCATGGAGAAGCTGAAGAGCTGTGGTCAAATAGTAATGGAAGGCTTTGAACCGAAACTTTTTTGACTTGAATTCTCTTATAGCTTTGGTAAAGTCTGTTCCAATGGGCCCAGTGTAGGCCACTACAGCTGTTGCTTGGAATGCATTTAATTTTTCCAAATTCTTTATACTACCCTTTATTTTATCCTTTATTTCATCCCAATGTTTTGCTGCCTCTTCCCATGCGGATTTAACCGTTTTATTTGCTTCCAGTTCTTCTGTTAATAGCTGATGTGCCTTTGCCTCCATTTGTTCAGTACAGCCCTCATACTGATCATCAAAAAAAGTTTCAGCCATGTCTAACTGACATGACTCGCCTTCCCATGCCAGGCCGGTCACCTGCAAAGAAGGAGCAATGTTCCTTGACACATATGTTGAAAAGCCCGCATATACTAGATGCTACCCAGAGCCCACAGCAGGGACTCCGCTCAGCATGGAACCTGACATGGTCCAGTCAGAGGACTCCTGCCTGGTACGTATATAAAGACAGTCTGACATTATGAGTAGTGAAGAAAGGTACAACTAGGCTTTGTGGCTCTGGTTTGTTTCCTGATTTTTTTTAAACTCTTCAGATTCATGCTTTCTAACTAGTTTTAGCACAGATTCAAGTGTGAATATATAGATATATATACACACACACTACCTGTTGTGTTAGGATATATTACCTGGGTTAGGATCAAAAAGTGAACTGCTGTGGCCAGAAGAGATGTCATCTCCAAGTTCAAAAATAACTGAAAATAAGAAAAACAAACTTATTTTCTAATACCACCCAATCACTGTAAGTTATTGTCAAGTTATATCATTTTGACTCTTTTTTAAAGATTTATTTATTTATGCATAAAAGAACTGGGGGTGTATGCAATGGAATATTACTCAGCCTTCAAAAAAGATAAACACATGCAATTTCCAGCAACATGGATGGAGCTGGAAGGGATCATGCTCAGCAAAATAAGCCAGAAAGAAAAAAATGGTCTCACTCATAGCAGGAATCTAGAAAACCCAAATAAGAGACCAGGAAAAAGAATAACTATAAGAAAGAAAAAATCAACAAACAGCTATGAACTGGAGACACACTATGGGGGGGGGCAGCGGGAAAAGAAGAGATTGGGGTCAAAATAAGGGGGTTGCAATTGTATGGGGAATATAAAAATAAAAT
This sequence comes from Talpa occidentalis, assembly GCF_014898055.3. Lineage (NCBI taxonomy): Eukaryota > Metazoa > Chordata > Mammalia > Eulipotyphla > Talpidae > Talpa > Talpa occidentalis. Next base: position 38,030,368 of record NW_023603184.1, on the reverse strand, counting down.
TTAAATAAATAAATGAATTAATAAATAAATAAATAAGAAAGACAAAAAAAAGAACTGGGGTGTAGGCCAGAGGTGTGGGGAGTAAAAGGATTCACCAGAGACAGAGTGGGGAGCAGGACAGACAGATTGACTGAAATACACTGCTGAGGGGAGCAGTGGGCAAGACAGGAAAGGTCTGCTGCACCATGTGGGTCAGCTCCTTGGCCAGGGATCAAACTCAGGCAATAGCAGTGATAGCACCGAGAGACTTAACCCCTAGGCCACCAGGGAATTCCCCTCATTTAAACTCTTATATGGTGTAAATTAGCAAATATGCCCGCAGTATCATTCACCCAAACTTCATTCCCAAACAATAGCAATTTATTTAAATGCTATCTCTCAGATTTCAAAAGTAACAATATATAAAAAAAAATTCACATGACCAAAAAAAAAAAAAAAACAAAACACCACACAACCTGCAAATAAATATAAGGTAATGAAAATGAGGTGTGACCACTGTGAATATACTAACATGTCAGTTACTGAATCCCTTCTTTAAATATAGAAGTCCGGATCCTGTCTGTATTGTTTCTTGACTAGCTAACCCAGATTTTTGGTGAAACTCTGCCTGACTCCTGCATGCAGGGACCAGGTGAATCTGCCTTACGGGTCCCAGTAGGAAACTGATAGAGAAAATGATCCTTGCTGGTATTAGGCAAGGCTGCCTATCACATAGATGGCCATTGAGAAAAACAGATGACATTTTAGCAGACACTTCACAGGCCCTAATATTGTACTCCCCCTTAAAAAAAATACTATCACTTCGATCAAAAATGTTTTAAAATAATTTTCTTCAAAGTTTTGACTTGAAGCTCAAACTTCAGTCAATACTTCTGAATAACTTGACATTGTCAACTTTTCATCAGGAGAGCTAATATTCACGAAAGCTTTTGGGATTTCTTGGCTGAAAAGGAGAGGTAGAAGTTGGCATGTGCATGGAGTTGGGAGGGAGGTGTTGATGAGAAAATATAATATTGAGCAAATGAATATAATAAAGATTCCAACAGCCCAGGTGCAATGAACACTCCAATGCAGGCATAATTGACAAGTTTGCTTACTTAGAGCTCTTTCCCTTTCAAGATTCATGGCCAGGGCCTCAGCCCTCCTATCTAAACAAAGTTTCATTTCAGAAGGGTCCAGTAGCCAGTCAAAGCTGGTCTGTCTCTCCAAGGCCATCTCCAGGTGTTGGCCTCTTTTCCCCTTTGCCTGTCCTTCCCCCACTTGTCTGGGGACTTTGCAGCAAATGGTTGTGCCTGCTGAAAAGCGATGCTATCAATGTAACAAATATGAAGACAGTTATGTATAAAAGGAACTCTGTCTTTAAACAGGGGCTCAGCCCTTACAGGGCTACCTAGGTCTGGGACCTCATGCATGAGTAATAAAGCTTTTCCTGACCTCATCATTCCTGAAGTACCGCTTATTCTTCCTCTGCCTGGGTAAAAGGCCAGAATTTCTACAACAGGGGAAGTTCAAAGAGAGAGCTCAGTCTTCTTATTTGCCTCAGGCTGGATCTGGACATAGAACTATCCCTGCTAAGGGTGCGTTGTGGTCTCTCCTAAGCTAACCCCAGGTTGGCTAGTGGTGGATTGTACTTGTTGGACCTGCATCTGCCCAGGACTGGAGTGTGGAATTACTATGACAGAATGAGGGAGAAGAACCTGTTCCTAGTGGTCCCATGAGACCTGAGACCAGGTGATGGCTTTGAGGAGAAATATTTGGTTTGTTAGGTACCATCTATGGAGTCTGTGGATGTTTTCAAAAAAGATTGTAAGTGCTTTGGGAGATGGGAGAAAACTTGGAATAAGCACAGGGTAGAGGGTGAATGGAACAGCTTTCCACCCACGCTGATTATTCTCTGGGAGGAGATGAAGGTGGGTCCTAAACACCTGGTGAGTATAGAGCAAGTGGCTCCCGTAGCACTCAAAAAGTATACATTCTTACCATGCCATCCAGGGTTACCCAAGTTTAGCCATAGAGATGGTAAAATGGGGAGCTGGTTGCACCTTTGGGGTCCATCATTCCTCATCCTGAATCAGACTGGAAACTGGGAAGGGCCCCTCTAGCCTTTGGAGAAAGGGAACAGTCCCTTTTCCAGTGTCCATACTATTTGCATTAGGAACAAGAGCCAGGTGGGCATCATGATTGAGGGCAGTTTCTGCTCTAGTGCCCAACCTGCCGCATTGATAGCTTAGAGCCGCTAAGGGGTCCTCAACTCTTCAAGGCAGGTCAGGTGTCTGGCCCTTTGAGCCTGCTAAGCCTGAGTCTACGGGGCACCATCAAGGACAGTGCCTGTGAAGTGAGTCTGTCTCTTTTCCCTCACCCTAGCCTTCTTTTCCATTCACTCTGGAGTGGTGGGGTCTGTGGCCCCATCACTTTCAAAAAAGTGCTTTGAATATTTTTCAAAACCTCCCACTCTACTTCCTAACATGTAACTATTCCAGGCCCGTTGGATGGCCCAAGCACATCCTACCCACTTGCTTTTGGAACTTTATGCAAATGTTTGGGGCACACTTGTTGATGAAGCAGGTTCCCAAAATTACTTTTCCCTCTCTTAAGTTTGGATGGAAATTTATAGATGACTTCAGTTGCCCTTGAAACAGGGCAGGGTTCTCATTGGGTTCCTGGATGGCTTCCTGGACCTTTTCATGGTTTACAAGCTTGGATATACATTTTTTCATTCCCTCTACGAGTCTGGTGATCATATGATCTCAGTGGGCTAAATCTGGTCATCCTATCTGGTGGTTCCTGTTGGATCATTAACAGGGACAGCAATATTCCCAACCTCATATTTGTTGGGTTGCCCGGCAGCTAAGTCATTTACGTATCTCTGACTTCAGCCCAAATATGTTGTTTTCCTCCTCCATAGCTTAGGTGAAAAGGACAATGTAAGCATCCTGCCAAATTAAATCAAAGACCAGGACAAGGGCCTGAGACTCATCAGTGAACTTTCCAGAATCAGAAAACCTTCCCAATTTTTGCTTAGAGTGGATTAGATCAGTCACAGAAAAGGGCACATGGACCCAGATGGTCCCCCATCCCCATTGGCTACTTCAAGGAGGGGGCATTTTGGGGAAAGCTGACAAATGATGCCTCACTTGAAGTATAACCTGCTGGCCTTGATCCTGGCAAGGGGAAGTGGACAGACCTGTATGTAGGAGGTGCTGTTGGGGGGTCAGTGGGTACCTCTGTTTCTGGGCTAACTAGAGGTCCCAGGGCCCTAAGGAGATAGCCTACCTGGTAAGGGGTCAAATACCAACAGGTTCCTCCTTTTTAGGTGGTGAAAGGAAGGTCCAGCAAGACACATTCGATAGGACTTGCTTAACTTTGGATCATGTTGCAGGGCCATGAAAGCCTTCATATAGGGGGACTTCTGTCCACTTGCCTTACCTCCTACACAACCTGTCTAACTGTAAAATGGTATTGAAGATTACAGTCCTGATGTAGTTACAAATGATTAGTCTCTCAGATAAGAATTAACAAGTTTGTCTTCCCCCCATCTCTTGCAATTTTCCCCTTATTTGACAAGTTTGTCTTTTTTATGACTGGTCTCTCAGATAGGCATTAACAAGTTTGTCTTTTTCATATTTTTTGCAATTACCCCTTTGTTTGACAGGTTTGTCTTTTTGCATTCTAAGGAAAAGGAAGGGTATCCTTAAGAGGATAATAAAGAAGCTAAACATTTAAGGAAGTTAAACATCAGATGTTAACAAAGCAAGCTGACGCCCACCTGAAATTTCAGTATGCCTGCATCAAAAGGATATGCTGACCCTTTTTATTTCCCTTTTGTTTTACTCCTTTGTATGAATAACCCTGCCCTCTGCCAAAGAGCAGGACTGTGGTCTTTCAGACATGAGTTTGCTGCCCTCCTCATTTGTCGACAAATTAAACACTTTCCTTTTCCTCAAACTTTGTTTCCTTTTATTGGCTGAGGGAAACTGAGGCCAGCGGTTCGGTATCAGGCCCATCAAAAGGCCAGGCTGCCTGATCCTCTAGTTTATAAAGGGGCCAGACTGAATTATATGACTTACAGTATTGGATCAGCAGGGTTTTTTTTTGTTTGATTTTTTTTTAGGACCATTAGCTCTAACCCTTTGTAGTTCTTCAGAAGGCAGCCCAGAGGAGAGAGTGTGGCGTGGAGTGAGCAGATCCCATCCTGGATGGGAGTCTGAGGAAAGAAGAAAGAGTGAGTCTGTCATGGACAGATATCAACAGACAGACGAGGAGATGCAGCCCCAGGCAGGCCTGCAGGAGGAAGTCCTTTCTTCACAGATGCCCCACCCGAGGAATGGTCCCCTCAGCCTGGGTGTCCCCAAGCTGAAGCCTGTTTTCTGCTCTATCTTCTCTCCTCTGTGGCTAGAGAACGTATTATTAAAACTTGGGATCCCAGTAAGGCCTCTGCCCTGGAGGAAGAAGGCACTGAAATTCAAAGGCTCTGACTAGGCATTGCATAAGAGTGATGCCAGAATTGTCAGGCCTAGTCTCCCAGCCAGGAACGGATTCCAGGCTGCAGGGCAGTGCTGGCCCCAGCCGCTAGACCCCCACGGGTTGGTGTCTCACGAAGCCACAGCAGGAACTTCGCAGACGCTCAGGCAAGCAAGCGAGAAGAGGCAGTTTGTTTAGAAAAAGAAAAAGTTTATTGAGGAGAAAAAGAACAGAAATAAAGTGGGACTCCCAGGCCAGGGAACCAGGCCTGGGAGGGGCAAGGAAGCCAAAGTGGAATTGTGTTTCAGGGAATATATACCTTTTTTCCCTCATTATTCTAAAACTTCACCAGTCTCTCTGTGATTGGTTAGTTTTCGGCTGTCTCACTTAATTTGCTACTGAGTGGGGATCTTCACATTCCTTATCTAACAGCTTTCTCTTTCCCCATTTGTTGCATCTTTAAATTTATGGCCCAGTCCTCTGGGTGGGCATCCCTGCATTGAAGTTAAACAGCTGCCCTTCTAATGTGACCATAAATTAAACCACTCTCCATTTCTCCAATCTCCGCCTCCCTTTACCACCTGAAGGAAACCAGGACCAGCATTAACAATGTTGTCCTTGGTCCTGGCATGTTTGTTTTTCCTAATGGAATTGGTTATATTTCTTTGGTTGTCCTTATCTCTGAAGCCTCCCTAAATTCTTCAGAGGTCCCCTCCTGCACTGTCCCTAAAACTGCCTAATAACCCTAGCTTGCCTGTCTCAAGAGCACCCAATTCAGGCCTCTGGGATCCCTGTCTGTCCCTCGAAGGGGGTCTGGAGATTCGATGTCCCTTAATAGTCCCCCAAAGGCCCTGGGACTGGGTGATGTTATGGAGGTGATTCCTATGAGCACCCCAAATTGCCCCAGTGACTAAACATGTGGGTTAGTTTTTTGCATGTCAAGAACATTAAGGGGGCACTCTCTGAAGGTATGCTTTTTCTCTATGTTCCAGGTATTCCTTTACCAAGTCAAATTTACATTTGGCCCATGGTGATCAATCCTGGCTTTCATAGAGGTTTTGTTCATTTGGACAAGAGGGGTCATGATACCAAAGACCCAGCTCAGAAAGTTCAATATTTACAGCAGCAGCCAAAAGTTGTTTCTGCTCTTAAAGATCTCAAGACGAAGGCTGATGTAACTAGGAGCCCCAAGCCTTGAATTAAAGACCCGTGCCCATCTGTCAATCAGGGAGAGGAATTCAGGTCCCCACCAGTGGAAAAGAAGGGAAAAGAAATGGTGATGGTGGAGAGGAGCCGTGAGGAGACTTGGAAACAGAGCAAAGCAGCCCTTGAGGAGGAGTGGTAATCAAGCTCAGCAAAGGCAAGAGAGGCTTGTGCCAGGAAAGGGGTGGGGCCACATTCAGCAAGACAAAGGCAAGAGCAAGATTGAAAAAGAGGACAAAGAGGAAAGCAATTCACACAATGGAGGAAAGAGAACCAATTCCAGGTCCCAGGTAAAACCTAAGTGGAAATTGCCCCGCGGGGAGTGGGTTATGGAGGTGTTTGCAGTGTGGTCCTAAGACACACACCCTTTAGCTTCCCAGTGGCAGGACCAAACTAAGCTGGGGGCATGAGCTACTTTGTCCCGCCACAGGCGTCTTCTTGAATGCAGGGGCCACTCTTGAGCTCTTAACTGGCTGCCCATGCTCATGATTTTGAGCCACAGTAGGATCTTGTCTCAGAGAGAACAAGAGAAAAAGGAAGTGAGGGAGAGCCTGCACCGTCCCCAGATATCTGGGAAGGCTGACTCAGCTACAAGGAAAAAGGAGGAAGGGAAAACTGAGTTAGAAAAACAAAAACTTACCAGGGCTGGCGAATCTCCCCACTCTGGGCACCAGATAATGGCGGCTCGTGCACTGAGCGGGTCCTTGGATCCCTCCAGGAATGAACTCAGCAAGTGTCTTCAGAGTAAATGGAACACCCCGAATTTATTAAGCGAAGGAAAAAGGTGTTTGCAAAGTCAGGAATGGGTGGGCTGTCTTGCTTAGAAGTGGGGGGTTGGTTTTCAGGTTTGGATTTTTTTTTTTTTTTAATTTTTTTTCCTTTGCTCTTTTTCACTTTTTTTCTCTCTACTTCCGCTTTAGCACTTTTGCAGTCAATTCTGCTAGCTGCTTACTTGCTATCTACTGCCCATCTCCAGTCTGTGGTTTGGTGAGCCTACCAGCTCCCTTTTCTGTTTGGAGGTACCATCAGATAGACTGAAGGTCCTTCAATGTTTTCCCTTTGCCAGTTCTGATCTCTCCTCCCCACCTGGAGTATTTCTTTTCATTTATTTTCTTATGATGTTGTTCATTTTTGCACAATATTTGATTTCTTCCCTAGGGTGTAGTCCCTGTAGTTCCCCCACCACTATAGCACCTGTGATCCATCGCCACAGGCCCTTGTGCTCTTCCCTCCCCTGTTCTGACCCTTCTCCTTCTCCTTCCCCTGCTGTCTGCCTCAGATCTATGGTCAGCTTGCAAGTTTTGTCTTTATCCTGACCCTTTACTTGATTTCCCTACCTTCTTCCTATAAGTGAAACCATCTGATATTTCTTTTTCCTTCTGACTTATTTCACTTGGCATAATCCCTTCCAGTTCCACCCATGTTGGCTGCAAATTGCATGAGTTTATCCTTTCTGATCTCTGAGTAGTATCCTATTGTGCCTATACACCACATCTTCTTGATCCAGTCATCTGTTTATTATTTGGACTATTTCTTACACTTTGTCACTTTTACCTTTTGACTGCCACATGCAATCTTTAGGTCTTCATCCAGTTGTCTGCTAACACTTACCTCTTCTTAGGGGACCTTCCTGTTTCCCTCACTTTTAGAGATACTTCCCCTTCAGAAAACAGTTCAGAGTTGTTGGGTACTGATGAGGTTAAATTAAACTTTAAATTAATTTAAACTGTGTCCTGGGCTGGCCCTCCCACTAGCTCCCAACCACTGGCAATATTTCCTGTACTCCAGCTGCCCATCAGCACCATCATACCTACCTACCTTCAGAGAGTAGGATATAACCAGCACTTGCCAGTCCAGCACTTACCTAATGAACAAAAAAACTACAAGGCAACAGAAAATACAATATAAAAGCTACATTCCACCTGCTAGCTTTCGCAGACAGTCACTAATCTTTGCAAAAAGCCACTGACTTCTGCCCTTTTCTCCCTTGGAAAGTACTTTCAAAAAATTTTGCTTTATTTCTAACCTCTCAATTTCTGTGGATTCTTCCACAACCCACAATGAGCTAACCCAGAACCCAGCTCAGCACAATGGGTACCTGATTTCCTGTGATTCCTTGTTGATTCTATCCTTGTCCACCTCTGACAGCAATGCCTGAGAAGGTAGTGCGCTGACCCTTTTATCTTGAAAAAAGGTTTACTTTCAGTTTCAAAACAGATTTGAAAGGGAAGTAGGATAATTTATGAACTATTTCATCTGCACTTTTTTTGTTGTACTTTACCTATCCTGTGAAGAAGATGAGGACCTTTACATTTACTATCCATGGGACTGAGGCGTGTTTGTGCATGTGTGAGTGTGTATGTGTGCGTGCGTGTGTGTGTGTCTTGCTGCTTGCAGGAAGATCCTGCAAAAAGGAGGGATTGTTGATCCTTAGTATGAACCCAACACCTGGTTACAGTTTTGAATATGAACTTGCCGAAGTATAACCAAACAGATTGTTGATTTTGTACACAATTGCCTTTGGGAAACACTTAGCTTCTCTTGTTTCTCAATCTTTGTATTGAATTAACTGATTTTCGGGGTAATTGGACTCATTAGGTAACTGTTTTAAAAGATGGCAAACACTGCAACAGAGCAGGTTGCCAGAAATCAAAAAACTCCTGTTTTGTCATATTGAGGAAAGAAAATTCCTCCAAAATAATTCTTGGGAATCTAGCAGCCCACCTGTGCCTATATAGGTAGTTCTTTCTGCCAACTCTCTCCCTTTGCAGGGCAGCAGCACACCTGCCTGCCTGTGACCTATAACCATGCTGGTGCTTCTCTTCACTGACCTCCCTTTGCAAAGCAGCAGAGGCTGCTCCTCCCAAGACCTTGTGACTATGTATGCCTCTCTCTTAGCCTACCTGCCCTTTTTAGGGCAGCCCTTTCTTCCTGCTTATGATTGTGCAAGTGTCCTTTATTCTTCTCTCCCTTTTATAATAAACCTATACTTTTGGATATAAAAAAAATACTTGGGCTCTTTTGTAGTATCCAGCTGAACTTTCCACTAGTGTGTAGTCCTTTTACACTGGGTATACTTGGAACAATGTCATTTCCATAGATCTTGCAGATAAGAAACCTAACTTTTCTTTTACTCTAGATCTAACTAATGATCTTGGTGCTACAAATTTCAATTGCTGAATATTCTTGATGAGTAACACAAAAATGTTACAACACTATTCTATAATCCCATAAGGGTATTTTGGACAAAAACATACCATTTGGTAGTCCCAATGATTGGTATTGAATGAAAACACAAAAGACTACTAGCTAGTAGTAGAGCCAGTATATAATGCAAGTCCACACATTAGTAAGGAAAGTTTTTAGTTAACAAAATTTTTTTATTGAACTTTTAAATTTTCTTGCATTGTTGTTCATTTTTGTACAATATTTGATTTTTCCCCTCAGGTATAGTCCCCATAAATTTCCCACCACCACATCACCTGTGAACCATCACCTTAGTCCCTTGTGCTCTTCCCTCCCCTGTTTTGAGCCTGAGCCCTCCCCTTCCCCTGCTGTATGCTTCAAATCTTTAGTTGCCTGCAAGTTATGTCTTTTTCTTTTTGACCCTTAATTTAGATTCCCTGTCTTCCTCCTATAAGTAAAACCATCTGATATTTTTCTTTTTGACTTATTTTACTGAGCATAATCCCTTCTAGCTCTATCCATGTTGCTGGGAATGGCATGAGTTTGTTTTTTTATTGCCAAATAGTACTCCATTGTGTGTGTGTGTATGTGTATCTATCTCACATCTTCTTGGTCCATTGATCTGTTTTTGGGCATTTAGTTTGTTTCCATATCTTACCTATTGTAAATAGTGCTGCAATAAACATAGGAGTGCAGGTTTAGTAAGGAAAGTTTATTAAGGGGGACTATTGCAATAAGGTAATGCTCAAAATCTAAACCAGAATGTCCCAGGGAAGCATGGGAAAAATTTTTATATATAAAGCTTTTATATGCAGAGACTGTAGGGGTAGGACTATGGAATAAGGAAGAAAGATGCTAAAAAATGCTAGGGTGTGGGGCACTGCTGTTTATTGTCAAACACATGGGAATGATCTGGTCTGAACAGGATCTTGTCTGAAACAGACAAGTTACAATGCAGGAAGTTCACATCAAGTTCATGACCTGACTACTTCTTAGTCAAACCACACTAAATTTAAATTTAAATCAGCCTCTCATTTAAGACAGGATTAGAGAGGTTGTTCCCTTAGTGATTCAGGTGTAAGGGGAGTCTGAAGTAAGGTATGGTTGTGTAAATTTGTTCCCACTCAAGAGTTTTTTTGTGATATTGATTCTAGAGACCCAGTTGAACCATTTCTTGGGTGTACTGACAAAAGTCAGTTGTTTTAACCTCCTACAGAGCAGGTTTCTGAAAGTGGGAATCGAAAATGAAAATATTGATGTAAAAGATCATATTACAGTAAAAGTCAGTAACTGAATCCTGAGAAGTTTAAGACATAGTGGATGAAAATCTTCTGATTATAAAGCAGTTGTTTCTTGAAGCTAAATTGTAGGTTCTTGTAAGGGCAGGAAGGGCCAGAGCAGGTTTTCTATGATCCCATGCAGACCAGGTAAAGGAGGAGAGAGTCCTGGAGTCCTTGGTGGCTTTTGCAGGCTTTTATTGGAATTTACCGGGTATACAGCAGTCAGGGGTGCTGGGAGGCGCAAAGGCTGGCAGGCCTCCCAGCCCCCAGCAAGTCTTCATTCTGTCTGGGCTCTCTGGTGATCTCTGCTGTTCTGCTCTCTCGTCTCCATTTGTTCTGCTTCTGCTTCTCCTGGCTTCTGCTGGCATCCCTGTGATGCCGCCCTTATAAACTCAGTCTCTCAGCCCAGGTGTCCCACTTCTCAGCCTGTGTGTCCCACCACAGGGTTCCCTCATCTATCCTAATGGTGGGAGGGCAGAAAAGCCTGATACTTTTACCTTACCCTGTAGTTCTTTTTGTGATATTGACCACCATCTTGGTTATCCTTCCAGAAAGCATCTTCTCTGGTCAATATTTGACCCCTGCATGGTCTGCTAAGGTGATAAGTCACTTGAGGTCTATATTGTGGGAGCAGAGTGTAAATTTCCCCCTATTTCTCTATTTTATCTTGGTTTGGATGAGTAATCAAAACTGCAGCAGACAGAATAGTAGGAGAAAAAGTTAAATTTAGTTATGTATCTACACAGAGAATATGAATTCCATTTTGGGTGGGAGAGAGGAGAGTAAGTTTGACTGAGAAATCTTGAAATTAAAGTTGACATAGGGAATGTTCAAAGTGGAGAAGGGACCCTATAGAAAAGTAGAACTTACGCACATCTACCACACCTGACGACTGGGTAACTCAAATTTACAATTGCATATGTTATCCTCAAACCAGCATCCTGACAACTGGCATTGGAGGAGTTTGGAAAGATGGTACCAAGCCTTCTCAAAGACTGATAAACACTATCAGATCTCAGTTTCAAAAAGGACAATCTTCCACCTACACTAACGTACAGGCATCTCTCTCTCTCTCTTGCATGTTTTTCTTTCTCCTTCTTGGAAATTTTATTAGTTTACCTAGTACAGCAATAAAGTGTCTCTGCCCTACCAGATAAGCTCTCCCAATCCTTTATTTTTCCTCTAGGTTTAAGAAACCCTGAGTTTTTTACATTCCAAGGGAAAAAAGCATTGCTAGGAAGATAACATTAGAATTCCTGACCACCAGATGAGGGTGAAAGCAAGCTGTCTTCAACAGAATCACCAGTTGTTTGTGTTACAAGGATGGATATGCTGATCCTTGATCACCCCTCCCTTCTGTCCCTTGTAACTCTAGATAAATACCCTTGTACTCTGCCAGCCAGACGGTGGGCTTTCAGACACTTGTCTGCTGCCCAATTTGTTGACAAATAAACTAATTTCCTTCTCCTCAAACTGTTTCCTTTTATTGGCCAAAGGAAGAGGAACTGGCCCGCATTCTGGTAACATACCCGTGGGAGGCAATCTCCCAATATAAGCTTTGTATTTTGCTTCCTGTAGTGATGTTGCCCAATTGCAACTCCCTGAAGACCTCAAATAAAATATTTTTTTCACTTGCAGATGAAGCTCTGACTCACAGTTGAATTAGTCTTTAATAATATATCCTGAGCTAAGAAATGAGATACGGGTCTGAGGTTTCAAGGAGAGAAGAGCTGGACTCACATGATAAAAAGACCAGAACTCTGCAATTTCATATAGATAGGTTTCTTGATGTAGAAATAACTTCTTCAAAGTTATTTCTGGAGATAACCCTACATGTGGGTGATACCCTCAATTTTCATTGTTGTGACTAGTGAAGGGGATGGCAAACTTACCCTTGAACCTGCATCCTGCATGACCTTAGTTGACCTTGGCTAGAAATAATCCACACACCAAATTGGTAGGTCTTGGGGAGGCCTGTTCTGAGCACCTTCAATATCAAGTCAAGTCCCTCAAGAGGGGTGTGTGTGTGTGTGTGTGTGTGTGTGTGTGTGTATAAAGTCCTTGGCCCTCACTTGCAATGCTTCTTTAGATCCTGCGGGAAAGGTCAGATAGAAGTGTTACAGGAAGGGACCTGGGGACGTCTCTAGGATCGGTGAGGGAACACCTTAACCTGGGCTTGTCCAGGCATTAGAGAAAAAGTCGGTAGTAGCAGTGAGAGAAGAATTTTTTTGCAAAGCAAAAATATACACTCAAAGGGACGAGGACTCCAGAGTGAGTTGCATCCAGCAGGGCTCAGAGTCTCTATATTTATGGACTTGGGAGTAGGGAAAGATAATGAAGATGCAGAATAGCCAGGGAAAGAGTGGAGACTTTCAGGAACTTGTTACCACCCGTTTTCTGATCTTATTAGGCCTTTCCCAGAGATGTCATGGGTGGGGGGTGGGGGAGTGTTTTGCATGTAATGAATGTATAATGAGTTTAGGGGTCTATGTAGGTCAGATTTGTCTCCGTCTTGGATCTTGTTAGGAGTAATTTGATCATTTCTTGTTTGTAGTTTGGAGCAGATCACATGGTAAGCCTGGCACTTTTCTCCTACCCTGCATCCAAGGAAACTTTCGTGTCTCTCTTACCTCACAAGGAAATCTAGAATCCCAATAACAATATGAGCAGTGAAATTAAATTCTTACTGATGTTAAATTAGGATGTAGGTATAAAAATTAAACAATCCAGAAAGATGTCCTACAGTTTTCTATTGAAACACAAAATTTATCCTTATAGTCAATTCCTTTTGATTAAAAAAAAATTCAAAGAAAGATCGTTCTTGATCACAAAATAAGCCTGATCTCATGGTATTTGGCCATGAGATTATTTACATAGGTACAGCAAGAAAAACTTAATTTATAGATCTTTTAAATTTTCTTTGCTGGAAAATCTTGTAAGAAATCTCAGATTGGACTTTGAAAAACTTCTTCATTTTTTTAAAGATTTACTTATTTATACAAGAACTGGGGGACAGGTCAGAGGCATGGGAGGGTGAGAAAATTCACCAGTGACAGAGCGGGGAGCAGAACAGGCAGACGGACCGAAAGCACTGCTGAGGGGAGCAGCGGGCGAGGCAGGAGAGATCTGCCGCGCCATGTGGGTTGCTTCCTGGAGACTGGGAATCAAACCTGCACTTCAGAGGCTGCAGACAGCTTCATAGGGCAGCGCTCAACCCACTGTACCACCCGGGAAGCCCTGAAAAGCTTCTTGAAGCTAGGAAGTCCATCCAAAAACTCGCCATGGGATTTCACTTGTAGTATCTAGAGATTGAGTGAATTCTTCTCTTCTGGGATTCCCTCAAATATTATAAACTTTCAGGACCTATCAGAAACTACTTTCTCTACTCACCTGTGAAGCTGGGAACCCTGTAAGTCAGGTACCAGGTATCCAAAAGGATTTTATAAACGCTGACTCCGAAAGCTGTGCTTAGATTCCTAAGAGCGTCAGGTCACGTCTAAGTAAGTGAGCGTCATTTTCAAATATGACATTCTTAGTAATGTCTTCAGTTATGTTTCATTAACGAGGACAAACTCTATGCAAATAGTACTGCCATTGTTACTGGAATGTCAATCTCGATTCCCTTGGCTAACAAAAGGAAAGAGTTTGAGGAGAAGGAAAGCAGTTTCATCTGTCGACACACCGAGGCAGGCAGCAGACCCGTGTCTGAAAGCCCATCGTCCTGCTCTTAGGTAGTTAAGGGAGCAGAAGTGGAGAGTGGGTAAGGGTCAGCATGTCCATTTTTGTGACACAAGCATCTGGAGGTTTTGCTAGATGCCAGCTTGCTTTTGCCATCACCTGGTGGCCAACAATTCTGATGTTATCTTTCTAGCAATGCTCTTTTCCCTCTAAATGTAAGAAAACAAAGTTCGTAAGCCTAAAGGGTAAATAAAGAAAGAAACTGGGAGCTTGTAGGATAAGAGATTATCAGTCTTTTCTGCCCTCCCGCCATTAGGATTAATGATGGATCCCTGTGATCCTGAATGCACGCCTGATGGCGGGCACCTGGAGTGGGGGTGGGCATACATAGGTGGGTACACCTGGGCTGAGACTGGGCTTATAAGGGCGGCATCAAGGAGAACAGAAGCAAGAGAAGAGAGCAAGAGTAGCAGTGGTGAAGGGAATGAGCAGAGAGAACGAGAATGCCAGAGAGCCCAGAAAGAGTGAAGATTCGCTGGGGGCTGGGAGGCCAGCCAGCCTCCTGCGCCCCTCCCCAGTACCCTTGCCTGCGTGTACCTGGTAAACTCATAAAAGCCTGAAAAAGCCACCAAGGGCTCCAGGACTCTCCTTTACCCACCCACTCAGATTATAGAGATCCTTCTCCGTCCCTTCCTGCCACTGCAGAGCACCTCTCTGGTGGACAGAGAGAGACATATACCTTGTTGCTGCATCACCAAGAAAATAAGAATTCTCAGTAAGAGGCTCTGAATTCTGGAGGGGACAGGTAGGGAGAAAAAGATAAATGTTTCATTTCTGTTGACAAAGGCATAGCCTATGAAATTGGTATGAATTGTAGATAGTTTAAATGAAAGGGCTTTCTTTTATCCAGAAAATAGAATCTTAATGCAGCAACAATATTCTGAATAAAACTCCTAATTATCCTGCATCAGTTCATTCAACCCTATGTGGTTAATTCTTGCTCTGTCTTAACTTGGGTTAGCAGTCTCCGAACCCATCACTTCTCTACTACAATTAAGGAAATCCTGCCTAGCCCACTGGTTTAGTTTCATAGTTATTTAAGTAATGCCATCTGAATCCTGTGCCAGAGAGCATCAGGCATGGTTCTTTCCCACAGGTCTTTGAGGCAGTCCTTTTTATTGAAAACAGAGCACTCCAACCTGTAGCAATCATGATTTGCAAGTGCTTTCAGGGAAGTCTCAGTCAAACAAACAAAATCTAGCTGTATGACAAGAGACTTAAAAATGTCTGTCCTTATTACAGATAATTTTCAGAAGTGAAAGATTTGATGAGAGTTCACTATAAACTGGATGCAAGTTAGAGGAAATTTGGTTTTTTTCCTGAGTAATTAGAGCAAGTAGAACATCTTTTGTCATAATCTTTAGTCTCTTGTCTCAGTTTCTGAGAATGCTTCAGAGCCGTAAAAATTGAAGTGGGTGTCATTAATTTTAACTAGCCCCTGCACACCACAATTGGGTCTGTATTACAAAGGTAACTTTTGGAAAACACTTAAGGATGGAGGCCAGTTGCCAAGGAAACAAGCCCTGAAAAGAGGGCAGAACTCTTAGCCCTGCTCCTGATTTCTAGGGAGAAGAGCAGGACTAGAGGTTGAATCAATCACCAGTTGCCAATGAGTTAATCAATGATGCTGTGTGATAACGCCTCCATAAAAACCAAAAGGAAGGGCCTCCAAGAGCTTTCAGGTTAAGAATCAGGAAACTTCCATGTGCCACCGTGCCATGGTTCAAGCTCAATGAGGATAGAAATTCTTTGTTCAGGACCTGGGCCAATGTATCTCTTCATTTGGCTGTTAATTTGTATCCTTTAATATCTTTTGTAATAAATTGGTGTTCTAGCAAGTAAATGGCTTTCCTGAGGCTTTGTGAGTCACTATTAAACTAATTGAATTCTTACCAGAACCAGGGTCCAGCTGCTTGCTGCTGGAAAGTCAAAACTTAAGAGACAAGAGTTAGTGGGAAGAAAACAGGTTCATTCATTGGCCAAGAGATGGAGAACGGAGCCCAAGCTCTAAAGACTTTCTTCCCAAACTGAGGAGAAACTGGGATCTATATGGGGCATACCAAGGAGGGGGACAAGATAAGGGCCTGTGTCAGCAGGATTACAGAGGAATACGCAGGGGGTTCTAGGAACTGCATTCATGCCTCTTCTTCTTCCAGATTTGGTCTTGACTGGATCAGTCATGGAGCCGGAGGATGCGCTTTTAGCTATGGTAATGAAACTGTACCTTAAGCCTTGTCTTCTTCCTTTATCTGAACTCAGTCTGTTTCACTTGGCTTTCTAGTTTTGATTGTAAAAAGATAAATAGGAACAGAGGCAGGACAAACAGGACAACAGGACAAAAATGAGGGTGGGTGGCAATTTTCTTCTCTGTCTCTATCCTTGTGCAATTGCAAACGGGCAATGGATAAAGATCTGCCTTCTGAAACTGCTTCCTGCTCAGTCAGGCAGAGGTTTGGGAGCCCACTGGAGAATTTTTCCCTCGCTAACTTGAGATGTGACTGGTTGCCACAGGGTTGTAGTCCCAATTGTTTTTGCCCTAGAGTTACAATTATTTGGAATTTTAATGTCTCTAGCCTTTTGGAGACATGGGAAACTAAATAATTCAGAAGATAAGGACTAACAATCAAAAGAAGTTGAAAAGTAGGTTAGGGGCAGAGATATACACATTGGCTGAAGATTATTGGCTAGGGCACTTCATACAAGAAATGTGAATGTCAGTGTGTCTGAGGGGTACCCAAAGACCCCCAAACTTGCATGCTCCTGGGCCTCCTTGGTGGCACAAGGGGTTTAGACGCAACCTATGGAACTGTCCAAAGCCAGCGCAGCATGAGTTCAATCCCCAGCTGGCCAGGGAGATACCCACATGGCACAGCAGACCTCTCCTGACTCGCCTGCTGCTTCTCTCAGCAGAGTATTTCAGTCAATCTGCTTGTTCTGCTCCCCACTCTGTCTCTGTCTCTCACCCCCCGACACCTCTGGCCTGTACCCCAGTTCTTATATGCGCAAATCTTTTTTTTTAAAAAAAGGACTCTGTGTGAAAAGAACTTTAATAGAATTAGTATGCATAATTAGTATGCATAGAGAGAAGAAAGTTCCTAATAAGAGTTTCCTATTAAAACACCCAAATACGGGCCTCCCCTGGTGGTGCAGGCAGTTGAGCTCCACGCTGTGAAGCTGTCAGCATCCTCTGCAGTGCTGGTTCGATCCTGGCAAGCCAGCAAGGGTCCCACATGGCGTGGCAGACCTCTTCTGTCTCGCCCGCTGCTCCCCTCAGCAGTGCATTTCATCAGTCTGCCTGTTCTGCTCCCCACTATCTCTCTGGTGAATCATCTCACCCCCTATGTCTTTGGTCTATAACCCAGTTTCTTCTATGCAAAAATAAATAAGTCTTTAAAAAAAAAAAAGCTCCCTGCAAAAGCTCCAAGTTCCCTTGAAATCACTTTCTGAGCTTCTCTTTGCTATCTTTAGAATGCTTCTGTTTCCTAGAGCAATTTCAGAGAACACTTCCGTGGAAATAGCCTAAAATTTAAGCAGAACTTGAAATTCCTCCATGTTTGAAATCTCATCATTCACCCTCCTGTCTGACCACATCTCTCAGTCCACCCTGCTTTCACTCCCTTCCTCCTTGCACACCTCATAAATAATGCTGGTTCCCCAGCTTCCTTCTGTCACTACAGCCAGTTCAGGCACCTGGATATCAGATTACTGTACAGCCACACCATTCTAGCTGGAACCAGGACTGTCCTGACGTTTTCTAGATGTCCTGGCAAGTACTGGTTTCCATGACTTATGTTCCCTGATGCCCAGCAGATCCTTCTGACCAGTTTGGGAGCCTGGCTGGACTGGACACCGCCTGAGCTGCTCTCTACTCCAGGAGATCAGTCCTGTCCTTTTAGGAACTAACACTTAGCAACAGTCAGTTGAAGACTGTGTTGTTCTCTATCCTGGTGGCTTCTGGTGGCAGATTACCCCCTTCTATTTCATGGGGGCCCCACCTCTGCACCTGGAACATAGACCCAGACTCACCTGATCTACTGGAGAAACAGTTGAAATTATTATCATTTGTTCTTCAAGGTCAATATTTTTAAGGTTAATACTAATATTTTTCTTTGTCTTTTTTTTTTAATGGTGGCATTTCAAAACACATATCCTGGAATCAGCACTTCATCTTAATATGGATCAAAAGCATATTCTTTAATGGAAGTGTTTAGGAAGATTCTGATGTCAAAGATTAAGACTTCTTCATGAAAATATAATGAATGAGTATCTGTTGAGGAAAAGATCTGAGGCAAAATGTCCAAACTGTTTGTTTCCTCATCTACTATAATAAAACTTGATGTGAGGGCCTCTATAAACTATGTAACACTTCCCTGAATTGCAAAACTGAAGAGCTCTTGTCAAATAATAATAGAAGGCTTTGAACTAAAAGTTATGTGAATTTTAAAGGAATTCTCCTACAGCTCTGCTAAATTCTGCTGCAATGTGCCCATTATAGGCCACTAAGGCTGTTGTATAGAAATCACTAAATTGCTTATTCTGGCATTTTCTTTTCATTTTCTCCTGCCCTCTTACATTCTTTTTTTTTTTTTTTTTTTTCATTTGCTGCCAGTTCTTTTAACAGCAGGGATGACCTTCCCCCCTTTCTGCATTACAGCCCACACACCATCATGAAGGATGTGGGCAGCCAGTCCCTGCAGAGGCCCCAGTGTGGGCTTCCAGCTCAGCAGGAAATGTCCTGTGTTCCCACCATAGAGCTCACGTATGAAATATGTAAAATGACTCCACACTAACTTGCCAGTGAAGAATTAACTATTATGATTTTTATTTAGCTTAACAATCAACAATATTTCTTCCCATTTAAGATCTAGAATCTCTAGCAGCCCCTCGTCTTGTCTCCATGCCAGTGATCTTCTTTCCCTGTGAGGTATGAAGGGAGAGTGGCCGTCAGTGTGATGTAGACCCAGGACTGGCAAGCTTTCCCTCTACTATCCTGGGGCCCTTGAGCAGCAGAAATGGGTGCATGTGGTGCTACCGGTGCCTACTGCCTCGTGGGAAGGGATGGCTGCTGGGCTAGGTTGCCAGGGGGAGGTACCAGGGTTATTTGAAACCTATACATATGGCAGGGGGGCTCAGGAACATGTTGCCAAGTATGTCAATGGACTCTTTAGTGCTGGGGAACAGAGTGTTGAATTCCAGGGATGCAGCAAGACGCACAGCTGGGGCAAAACACTGCAAATGCTTAAGAAGTCGTTTTCATTTTTGGCTGATGGAGTTTGATTTGCTATCTGGCAGATGCTCTACCTGTTCACACCCCTCAAAAGGTTTATAAAAACTTTCATTATGGAAAGCACACAAAGGGTCAGGGGACTAGAAATGACCTTGTTTAGAAAGAGGTAAAGGACCTATACAAAGAAAACTATAAAACACTGTTAAAAGAAATAGAAGAAGACACAAAGAAATGGAAAGACATCCCCTGCTCATGGATTGGAAGAATAAACATTATTAAAATGGCCATCCTACCAAAAGCAATATACAGATTCAATGCTATTCCAATCAAAATTTCAATGTCATTCTTCAAAGAAATAGAACAATTATTGATGAAATTCATATGGAATCACAAAAAACCCCGAATAGCCAAAGCTCTCCTGAAAAAAAAAAAGAAGGGAATGGAGGCATCACACTCCCAGACTTCAAACTATACTACAAAGCCATAATCATCAAAACTGCATGGTATTGGAACAAGAACAGACATACAGACCAATGGAATCAAATAGAAAATCCAGAAATAAACCCACAGATTTATGGTCAACTAATCTTTGACAAAGGAGCAAAGACTATGCATTGGAGCAAAGAAAGTTTGTTCAATAAATGGTGCTGGGAAAACTGGGTTGCTACATGCAAAAGAATGAAGCTTGACCACTACCTCACACCATACACAAAAATCAACTCAAAATGGATTAAAGAACTAGACATAAGACCTGAAACCATAAAATACATAGAAGGAAATATAGGCGAAACACTACGGGATTTGCACATCAAAGACATCTTTACAGACACATCACCCAAAGCAGTGATAGTGAAGGCAAAGATAAATAGCTGGGACTACATCAAATTAAAGAGCTTCTGCACAGCAAAAGAGACAATAACAAAAACAAAGAGAAACCCCACCAACTGGGAGAACATTTTTGCACACAACACTAGTGATAAAGGACTGATCACAAAAATCTGCAAAGAGCTGATGAGACTCAACAACAAAGAAAATAATCCTGTAAAAAAATGGGCAGAAGAGCTAAAAAGAAATTTCTCTGAAGAGGAAATGCAAATGGCCAACAGGCATATGAAAAAATGTTCAACATCACTTGTAATCAGGGAAATGCAAATCAAAACTACCATGAGATACCATCTCACACCAGTGAGAATGGCACATATTAAAAAAACTAGCAACAACAAATGTTGGCGAGGGTGTGGAGAAAAAGGAACACTCCTGCACTGTTGGTGGAGTGCAAACTGGTCCAACCACTATGGAGAGCTGTGTGGAGATTTCTGGACCTACTAAACATAGATCTTCCATATGATCCAGCAATTCCACTCCTAGGTATTTACCCAAAGGACACAGAAACATCAATTCCAAAGAACTCCTGCACCCCTATGTTTATAGCAGCACTATTTACAATAGCTAAGCTTTGGAAACAGCCCAAATGCCCAAAAATAGATGACTGGATCAAGAAGATGTGGTACATATACACCATGGAATAATACTCAGCATTCAAAAAAGATAAACACATGCAATTTGCAGCAACATGGATGGCGCTGGAAGGGATCATGCTCAGCGAAATAAGCCAGAAAGAAAAAGAAAAATACCGGATGGTCTCACTCATAGTAGGAATCTAGAAAACTTAAATAAGGGACCAGGAAAATGAATAACTATAAGAAAGTGAAAATCAAAATCAACAAAAAACTATGAAACAGAGACACTTTTTGGGGGGTGGGGGGCGGGAGGGGAGGGATTGGGGTCAGAATGGGGGGTTGCAATTGTATGGGGAATATAAAAATAAAATTTATTATTTAAAAAAAAAGAAAAAGAAATGACCTTGTTTAGTCCAATTAAGTATCTGGTTCTGTGCATCTACTATTGGATTAGTTTTGTTGTTATCTGATCTAGGATGTTTTGAGATGATAAACCTTCTCCTTTGGGTTGTATTCAGAGATTATGTAGGTTTCTCATACCCACTGTAATGTGGTTCATCTCAAGTATTCTGTGAAATAACAACAACTATGATAGGGAGTAGGGCTATGCCTTCTGTGTGCATTTGAAGGATGTTTATCCTCCCCTAATCATTTTATATTTTTTAAAAGATTTGTTTTTTTTAGGATTTATTTGTTTATGCATACAAGAACTGGGGTGTAGGCCAAAAATGTGGGGTCAAGAGGATACACCAGAGACAGAGTGAGGAGCAGAATAGGCAGATCTACTGAAATACACTGGTGAGGGGAGCAACGGGAGAGACAAGAAAGGCCTGCTATGCCATGTGGGTCGCTCCCTGGCCAGGGATCAAACTGAACACATGCTGCAGTGACTGGCAATAGCTTGATAGTACTGAGACTAACTCCTGCGCCATCAGGGAGGCCCTAACCATTTTACATTTTATCTAATTTTTTAAATCAAGCATGCTCTCCTAACAGACGTATTTATTGCATATTTACTTAAGGTTGGTTGTGGGTGGCTGTTATATCTATGTCACCTCCCTAGGATGTGGTGGTACATCTCCATTTTTGGAAAAAAAATGCAGCAATTCTGCATCCATCTGCACTCTACTGTATGCACTGGCACTGGGAGGGGACTTATTCCCACATGTGTTCCTTCTACAAGTACAGGGTGAAGTGAAATGAGAATATTAGAATATTACATCTTAACTGTCAACAGTATTGGTGGTAATTTCTCATGAAATTTATAAATAAACTTTTATTGTAGGAGGGGGAAATTATTTATACTATTAGGCACCAAGTTGGGTTTAAAAGGTGAACTGATAACTACCTACAAATTGAACAAAGATACAAGAAACATAAGACAGCTAAAGTGAGGCATCAGCATTAGCTGCATTTTGTACTCCCAATGATTAGCATCAACTCAAAACCAATAACAATAGCTCCCAAAGGATTGGGTACTTTCTCTACCAATGCAAGTCATTTTAATAATTATCTATAGTTCTTTCTAGGGAGGCTTGGAGGAAAGTTTGTAATATACATGTTTGCAGGCCTCCCTGGTGGCATAGGGGTTAAGTCTCAGCACTATTCACCACTATGGCCTGAGTTCCATCCCCGGCCAGGGAGCTGACCCACGTGGCACAGCAGATCTCTCCTGTCTCAGTTACTGCTTCCCTCAGCAGTGTATTTCAGTAGATATGCCTATTCTACTCTCCACTCTGTCTCTGGTAAGTCCGCTCACTGTCCCCCTCCCACACCTTTGACCTACACCCCAGTTCTTGTATGCATAAATAAATAAATATAAATCTTATATATATATATAATATACAATAATATACACTTATGGCCACATTGCAGGCCTTTCATTAAAGACAACCATCTTTCCTTTCCCCAAGGATCTCTTGACCTGTGACCTAGCTTAGGATTGATAATTGTATATGAAGTAATAGATTCCTTGTGGCAACTTGAATCAGGTTTCTGTTTTCCAACTATACAACTAAGGCCGCACCTTAGTATACTGCCCATTTGTTCATTTCTAAGAACCCCATGATCAAGTAGTTGCCCCATGATCAAATCTGTCAAAGTCAACACTCAAATAGATGTTCTACCCTTGCAGTCTATTATGGTAATTCGCCCCCCCCACCCTTGACTCTGAAATTACAAGCCGCCACCCAGCCTCGACCAATCCAGAATCTTGTTTTTCCCACTGAAACCCACTGGTAGATACCACCAGCATGTACTACCTAAGGTAGTTTTCCCACCACCACCTTTGGTATTGCTTTTCAGGGGCGCTTCCATCACCTGTGTGTTTTGGTGGCTGTGGAAAATGGAATATCCTTAGACCTTCCCAGGATTATGAATGGGGGTGGCTGATGAAATTTGCACATTTAGAGCCACTACAATATTCATCTCCTTGGGATTTGGGGCCTTTAATACCTTAACCTTGTTCACTCTAGGCAACCACTGAGTTCAGATTTCAATAAACTGGTCAAGCAAACTGTTAAAGCCATACATGGGTGTTCAAGTTATATATGGCCTGAGTCCATGTGTGGACACACCTGTTGATAAGTCCATGCCTATTTAAACTACATTTCATTCTCTTGGACCTAGTGTACTTCAAATCTACTTCCACATATGCTTTTTAGCTTTTCCAGTTTTTTTTTTTAAAGATTTATTTATTTATACAAGAACCCGGGTACAGGCCAAATGCGCAGGAGGGTGAGAGGATTCACCAGAGACAGGCAGACTGATGAAATACACTGCTGAGGGGAGCAGTAGGTGAGACAGGAGAGGTCTGCAGCGCCATGTGGGACCCTCGCCAGCCGGCCGGGATGGAACCAGCGCTGGCAGAGGCTGCGGACAGCTTCAAAGCGTGGCGTTCAACCATCTGCGCCATCAGGAGTGGCCCAGCTTTTCCAGTTTTATTGCAGCAGTTCCTATTCATTCTGACCTATATACAGGATAAAAATCACTTCTAAAACTTTCAAAATAGGGGCCTCCCTGGTGGCTCAAGGGGTTAAGACACACCCTATGAAGCTGTCCACAGCCACTACAGCACGAGTTCAATACCTGACTAGGGAGACACCCACATGGCGCAGCAGACCTCTCCTGACTCTCCCACTGCTCCACTCAGCTGTGTATTTCAGTCAGTCTGCCTGTTCTGTTCCCCACTCTTTCTCTGGTGAATCCTCTCCCCTTCCCCACATCTCTGGCCTGTACCCCAGTTCTTGTATGCATAAATGAATAAATCTTAAAATATGTATATAGAAAGTATCCATCAGAAGGGGACTTATTGGTTCAACATGAGTATAGGAAAAGGAGAGCACAAATGTACACTCTGCCCTGTCCAAATATCATCCATGGGAAAGAGGACTCTGACCAAGAAATCCATCAAATGATCTGGTCCTGAGAACAGGATGGAAGTGTCATCCCAACTTAGTCTGAAGCTATTCACCACTCACACGATCAAATCCCCTTTGTTTTGCTTTCATATAAACTAAACAAACTGCTGGTGATAATTTGACTCCTCAGGTCGTCTGCTTGCAGAGCAAAAGCTTTGACCAGAGAATATGTGTCTGTTTCCTCTGCAGAAAGAGTTCCAATTAACAAACTGGTATTCTCTTTTGTTTTTTTGTTTTGTTTTTTTAATATGGCAGTATCTGTGAGACTGGTTAATAAGAGTTCACAGATAACAGATGATACTAAGTTTCTGAATATGCATGGCCAAGGGAAATACTTCTAAGAGATACTGTTTAGGTTTCTAAGCCTGGAAGAGAAAAAGAATATGATAGATTTGCCAGATTTCTAATTTAAAGTTCTTAAATGTGTTGTCTTAAGACTTAGAACCTACCAGAGTCACTGACTTTAATTTTATTCTAGGCCCAAGTGAGAAAAGGCAGAGATAAAAGTTTGAGACTCTTCTGAAGAACAAAAGGATTTAAGCTATTTATATAACTTTAGGAGTTACAGATACCAGTTACAGTCATGCAGTTTCCCATGACAACGAATTATTATGCAATGCCTGGAGACTCGAGGCTTCCTAGCATAGAAAGTAATATTAAATTTTTGAAGATCCAATGTTTTTAAGGAGACTTTTCAGACAACCTTATAAAGTCACCTTTTTAAAAGGCTATAAAACACTGAGCAGGATGCTTACAAATAAAAATCATCTCATGAGAACTATAGTCTTGTGACTCTTGTAAGTGTTCATCTTTCTCTAACAAGGTCTTGGGAATGGCTTCACAGCTGTAGGTTTCATCTCTGCCTTACACCTCAATAACACATCTCTCTCTAGAGTTTCTTTTTACTGGCAATGAATAGATAAGAAGGCTGTAGTCTCTGACTTCAGGTAAGATTTCATCACCAACACAATAGAAAATGCAAGATTTGTAGAAATCTAGGAATTAATATATCAAATGCAACATGAGAAATTGTAAGACAAACACTCATATATTACCCAGCGCACGAGTGATCTCTTAGATCAAGTCTTAAGTCTCAATCTGGCCTCTATGTCCATAAACAAATTATCCCCCTCACCTCTTCCCACCCATATACCCACTTTCCTCTCAATCCAGACTATTCTCCATTCCAGTGAAGCAAATAGTGCCTTATAATGGGTTCTCTCAGAGCAGCCCAAATTCCAGTGCATGTAGCTTATTTGGGAGGTGCAGGAGTCAGCTGTGGGGGTGTCAGGAAGTGACAAACGGAAGGAAGGTAGTCAGTAAAGGGCTGTTGCTGTGCCAGCTGCCACAGAGGCAAACTGGGGCTTATTGCCACAAGAATATTCTGGAAAGTGGTACAAAATATACCTCATATTCATCTCACTATACAGAGAGTGTAGCTCGCTTGCTTGCTTTCTCTCTCTCTTTCTTTCTTTCTATCTTTCTTTCTTTCTATCTTTCTTTCTTTCTTTCTTTCTTTCTTTCTTTCTTTCTTTCTTTCTTTCTTTCTTTCTTTCTTTCTTTCTTTCTTTCTTTCTTTCTTTCTTTCTTTCTTTCCTTTCTCTCTTTCTCACTTTCTCTTTCTCTCTTTCTCTCTTTCTCTTTCTCTCTTTCTCTCTCTCTCTCTCTCTTTCTCTCTTTCTTGTCTCATCAATCGTTGGGCTGATACAGGGAATTTTCATTCCCCAGCACTTACAACATGTTGAGTTTTGGTGAGGAAAATAGCTTTCCAAGGTTCTAGAACAGCCTTCGGATGGAGATATAGGCAGGGCACTGAGATGCTCTGCAACAACTCATCGCTACCCTAAATAAGTCTTTGAATTCCTGTTTTCTAAAAAAAAAAAAAAATTAAAAAAATGGGCCTCCCCAGGGGCTGTCCTCAGCCTCTGCAGCACGGGTTCAATTCCTGACTGGCCAGAGAGGTGACCCACATGGTGTGGCAGACCTCTCCTGCCTCGCCCGCTGCTCCCCTCAGCAGTGTATTTCAATCAGTCGCCTGTTCTCTCCCCACTCTGTCTCTGGTAAATTCTCTCACCCTCCCATGCCTCTAGTTCTTGTATAAATAAATAAATCTTTTTTAAAAATTAAAAAACACGGGGTGTTTTGAGGGGGCAGATCAACATGGCAGCGAGGAAACGCTGCGAGTAAGATCTCCCATTAAAAAAAGTTGATAGGAAAAGCGGCAGGTCCCAGTGAGAAGTGGGACACGGAAGATAAACGGACAACTCCAGCAAACTACCCGAAGAAGAAAGTTGCCATAAAAGAGGATTAGAAGGGAGAAAAGCTCAGAACCCTGCTCCCCTTCCCCACCCACAAAGTCGGCACTCTCCAACCAACAGAAAGGAGGAAAAAACAAAAAAACTAAAACAACCAACAAGAACAAACTACACATCAAGTAGGACTGTGAGTGGAAAGGAACTATTTCAGCCACCACACCCCATGAACTGGAGCTGTGGAGAACCCTGCAGGATTCGCTGCGGAGGTGAGCGAACGGCTCCAGGCGCCATTAGAGAAAAACAAAGACTCCCAGAGACCTACACACAGCCCTGGGCCAGCCGGTAAGCTTGTGCAGAAAAGCGGCGGCTTGAAAAGCAAACGCAGATCGCGGCTGCCCAGGTCCCCACGCCTGCGACCTAGGCTTGTGGGGAGACGCGCAGGGACCCTCACTGAGGTGAAAGTCCCTCACTGAGTAATCAGAAACCAGGCGCCCGGGCACGGGAGCGGGGTACAAAAGGCTCCATTTCTGCAGACACTGAATTGGGTTACAGCCCGCGTCCTGGACCTGAGGGCTTTGGAACTGAGACTCGGGCATGAAAATCAGGGTGTGGGTTCCCCATGATGGTGGGGCACAAGGTAGACACAGCACCCCAAAGCTGTTGAGGCCTTTCCACCACTCCCACTCTGTTCCCTGTGCCACGGGGTGAAAAAAACAACTCCCCAAGGACACTAGGAGAGATCTCTGGCGCCACCTAGCGACCAGAAAAAAAATCACCAACGCTCCATAGAACAGAGACCTTTCTTCAGAAAAGAATGCTTGAAACTGGCAGAAGGCTCCCAGAGGAGCCAGTGGTGATCTGGAAAGTTCACCCACGCCAGGCCCCTTCTGACCAGCAATCCAAGCCCAGAGAGGGAGCGGGCACCCACTGCCGGGGCAGACGGGGCACGCAGAAGAGTGTGCCCGAGACCAGGCACCCAGGGAGTGCGTCCCTCATCGCCATTTTAGAACAGGGACATTTCTCCAGTAAAGACTGCCTGAAACCAGCAGAAGGCTCCCGGAGGAGCCAGAGGTGAGCTGGGAAGTTTGCCCACGCCAGGCCCCTTCTGGCCTGCAGTCCAAGCCCAGAGGGGGAGCGGGAACCCACCGCCAGGGCAGACCAGGCACGCAGGGAGTGCATCCCGCATCGCCATTTTAGAACAGGGACATTTCTTCAGTAAAGACTGCTTGAAACCGACAGATGGCTCCCAGAGGAGCCAGAGGGGAGTGGAGAAGTTCATCCAAGATGCCGGCCAGTCCCAGCAACACAGTGTCCCAATGCATATGGCAAATTAGAAAACAGACAGTAGGGAGTAGAAGAACCACACGCAACCTAGCAACTCCTCAGGAAAAAAGCACACCACAAAAAGAAAACCACCCCCCAGACTGCAATGACAGTAACTTGGAAGAACTTCTGAGCCTTCCAGAAAGAGAATTTAAAATTGCCGTGATTAAAAAAATGACAGAAGTCATAAAGGAAAACAATGATAAGGGAAAAATAATCAATGATCAGAAATGAGATTGAGTCCCTAAAGAGGGAAATGCAGGAGATCAAAGAATGCAGGAGATGTAAAAGAAATTCAGGAGATCAAGATGTAAAAGAAACGCAGGAGATCAAAGAATTAGTGGAGGCACTAAAGAACTCTGGGAAAAGCAATGAAAGCAGAATAGATGAAATGGAAGAACGAATAAGCACTCTTGAAGACACAGAAATAAAAAGAACCAAAACAGAAAAGGAAAGAGAAGTAAGAAGGAAAAAGACCGAAGAAAGACTTCGGGAACTATCTGACTCCATGAGGAAAGGAAGTATAAGAGTTATAGGAATACCAGAAGGAGAGGAGAGAGATGTAGGAACAGAGAAAATATTCAAGGAGATAATTGAAGAGAACTTCCCAAACGTGAAGAAGGAGCTGAAAATTGATATACAGGAAGCAAGGAGAACACCAAACTTCCACGACGAAAGGAAAAATACAGCAAGACACATAATAGTAAAGCTCCCAAGAATCCAGGACAAGGAAAAAATAATGAAGCTGACAAGAGGGAAGAAAGAGATAACATTCAAAGGAAAACCACTCAGGCTGACATCAGACTTCTCTGAAGAAACACTACGGGCAAGGAGAGAGTGGAGGGACATAGTCAACAGACTCCAAGAAAACAGATGCCAACCAAGAATACTCTATCACACAAAGCTCTCCTTCCTCTATGAAGAAAGAATAAGGACCTTCCCAGACAAACAGAAACTTTGGAATTTCATTA